>NC_091696.1:37629375-38876250 GCF_041296265.1 Equus caballus | reverse complement strand
TCTCGAAGAGATATGTTACACCCATGTGCATAGCAGCCTTAGTCACAATAGCTACAACGTGGGAGCAACCCAAGCACGTGCTGATGGATGGATGGATAAGCAAAACGTGGTATATACATACATGGAAGATTACTCAGCCTTGAAGAGGAATGAAGGTCTGACACACACTACAGCACAGGTGAACCTTGAGGACATTATGCTGAGTGAAAGAAGCCAGTCACAAGAGGACAAATGCTGTGTGATTCCACTTATATGAGGCATTTGGGGGAGGGGAGAATGGGAACTATCGTTTAATGGGGACAGAGTTCCAGTTTTACGAGATGAAAAGGTTTGGGGGGATGGATGGTGGTGATGGTTGCACAACGTTATGAATGTACTTAATACCACTGAACTCTACGTTTAAAAATGGTTCAGATGTAAATTTTATGTTGTGTGTATTTTACCGCAATAAAAAGAAAAGGAAAGAGATGGGCGTTCAAATGTGCTTTGATTTAATTTAACACGATTTTCTTTCCCTTGAAAAACCACTGCTTTCTATATAGAGTTGACCTATATAGTCAGGTAGAAAAGAGACGATAAAAACAGCCCAGGATAAAAACCAAGCGACTATGAAAAGGCTCTTCAAAGAACACAGAGGAAAGGTTTTGTAGTTCCTCCCATATTTTCCTGCAGAAAGCAGAAATGCCAACTCGAGGCTCCGCGCTTGCAGGATGAGGAAGTTTTCTCCACTTCAGGCAGCTGGCGGGGCTGCTAGGATGACACATTTTTTTTGGAAGGATCACTTGATGTTCTCATCATTAGCCTTAATCTTCTTGTTCATGAATGTTATGGCTGAATGGAAAGACTTGTTTTATTCTTTCTTTGCAAAACATGCCCTATGGCAACATGTTAAAAATGTGGCCTCTAACAGCAAACAGATCCATTTGAATCCTGGTATGTCATGTCAGGCTATTGGTAATTTTGGGTAGGCTGTTTAACTTCTGAATCACAGTTTCCTGTCTGTAGAATGGGAATAATAATAAGAGGTCCTGCCTATGAAGAGCAAATCAGATGGTTAATCCCTATAAGGGACTTGGCACAGTGCCAGGCACATAGTAAAGCCACAATAAATATTAGCTATTGTTACTATTGGTTCTATTTTCCTTACTAGGGAATCTTTTAGAAAAGCCAGCTGGTGGCCTCCTTATAGTTCGTCAGGGACACCAGCATGCTCCCACCTCAGGGCCTTTGCACTTGCTGTTTGTTCTTTGCACCTGCAACTATCAACCATGGTGCCTTCCCTTGCTTCATCCAGGGTTCTTCTTGGATGTCTCTTCTGGCTGCTCTTTCTAAAGAAGCACCACGTCATCCCTCTCCAGCCTCTTACTCTGCTTTCTTTTCTGCTGGTCACTTATCAATTGCCTGACGTTATATTGGATGTTCACTCGTCTACTGCCTGTCACCCTGACCAGAATGTGAGCTCCACGAGGGTGGAGGTTGCTTGACTTATTCGTCCTGCATCCCCAGCCCCTACAACACTGTCTGGCACATATTAGGCACTTCATAAATATTTTAGTGACTAACCACATCCCTTAAATCGTCTCTCTAATGAGGGGATTTGAAAATGAAGAAAAGCAAACTGCACTGTTCCATTTATAAGCCCTTCTTGGGGATTTACTTGGGCTCCTAAAGACGGACTTTTGTGGGGGGTTGCTTATGCCCCAGGATCCTTGAACTCAACAGGTGAGCTTGTTAATCCCCCAGAGATTACCCTTGAGAAAAGTGTATTCGTTTTATCATTGGCCTTCGTGAGCCCACTCTTCACCAGGCCTCATCACTTAAAGAAACGAACTGTGCTGTGGGAAATGATGATCCCCCAAGCAGGCTTGAAAGGAGAGCATCCCCTGAAGGCGCTGGGCGTGGTTAATTCATCTGAGTATCAGACAGAAAAGATTTTCTTCAGTTGGAATTTCTCTTCCAATTGCTGATATCTCCTGGCAGGTGGGCAGACTTTGCTAGCAAAAGGCAGACATTGTTTTCTGCAAAAGGAATGCTGAAAATGGGGCCGTGCATCCAATCAGCACCAGTTCCCCTCTTGACGGTGCACAGCCATCTCTCGCTAGCCTCCGAGGGGCTTGTCGTGCCCTTGTGACTTGATAAGCAGTCTGTTCCCTGGGCTCCCCTAGTGGGAACGCCGTATGGGAAGACTTCTCTTCCCTGTGGAATCCTCGTTTGCTGGCTCTGAAGACAATTTTGGTCCATTTTCACCACCACAGTACCTCCCCGACCAGAAGAGTCAGTCCCAAAAAATTCTTTTCTGGAGGCCATCTCGTATGTATTTGTGAAACCCACGTATATTTGAAATTGGTTTTGAGCATTTGCTAACGTGGAAAATGTTTATGAGCTGTTGGGGGGGTCGAGGTCACCTCTACAAGTCCCCCTAACTAAGCGAAATGAGCCTCCTGAACTGCTAAACGATGTAGAGGTCTTGGTTTTAGGCCGAGGATTCAGATGTTAGGGTGGCTGCTGCCAACCCTTCTGCCATCTGACTCACATAGAGGACTTAGGCCTTCCGTTGACATGTGACTTCATTTGTTCGTCCCCTCATTTGACAAACGTGCATTGGGGACCTTGTACTTGCCAAGAACAGCGCTGGGTGCCTTAGAAACAGAGCTCATCCATCCCTTGAGAAGCCCAGAAACAGTGATAATGAGAATGATAATAATATGAAAAAGAGCAAAATCTAATGTTATTGGTCACTTGCCACGTGCCGGACGTCGCACTCAGCATTTTACAAGCATCATCTCCTTTACACCTTTTGCCGACGCTACAAAGTAGGCGGGCGTGTGTTACTGTTATCTTATGTGTGGATGAACCAGCCAAGGCTTGGAGACCCCAAGTGACTTGCCCAATGTCACTCAGTGATGAGCGGTAGCCAGAGTTCAAGCCCAGGGCTGACCGTCCTCAGAGCCCCCTCTCTCGCCTTTTTTAAAAAAACATTTTACACCCCTACCAGCAGTGTATGAGAGTTCCTGTTGCTCCATGTCCTTATCGATACTTGGTATGGTCAGTCTTTTTAATTTGAGCCATTTTGGTGTGTGTGTAGTGGTATCTCACTTTGTGTGTGTGTGTGTGTGTACAGTAAGATTTGCCCTTCTTATTGTACAGTCTCTCAGTTTTGACAGATGCGTGCAGTCTAACCACCCACATAATCAAGACATAGAACATTCATATCATCCCCAAAAGTGCCCTCATGCTGCCCCTTTGTAGTCAACCTCTGCCCCCACCAGCAGCCCTGGCCCTCACTGTCTGTTTTCTGCCCCTATGGTTTTGGCTTCTCCAGAACGTCATATAAATGGAGTCAGAAGATAGGCAGCCTTTGAGTCTGGCTTCTTTCCTTTGGCCTCGTGCGTCTGAGGTTCCTCCACGTGGTTGCCTGCATCAGTAGCCTCTTCCTTTTCGTCGCTGAGCAGTGGTCCACTGGAGAGGCCCAGTGAGAGGGAGCTCTTCACCCTGGTGATGAGTAAGCACATATGTATTTTACATAGGCTGCCTTCTGTATACCTATGGATTGCAGTGGTCAACTCAAGCCTCACTAAGCGTCAAGGTCGTCCTTGGAAAGATTTCGTTTTTGAATTCTAATATGCAGGGCCTCATTCGCCTGAGATTCTTGTTTACCTGGCCATGGTGAGAACAGGAGATGGGCGTTTTTTAAAGCCCCCAGGTGACTCTAACCTGCAGCCAGGGTTTAGACCCACTGATGAATTGGGATCAGCTTTGCAACCTACCAGTTGAATGACCCAGGACAAATCACTAAACTCGGAATCTCAATTTCTTTCTCTTTAAGTTGAGAAGAATAATAGCTGCCCTGAATAGCTCATCAGGTTATCATAAGGATCAAAATGTTTTTCAGTGGCAACACATGAGAAAACGTCCTTCAATCTGTAGATGCAGAAATAAATGGTATCAATATGGATGTAAGTATATATCAGTGTCTTTCCTATTTGAAAAGTCTTTCCTATTTGAAGAGGTTCTATTTACTAAACAAATAAGAGGTTTTAAAGACCAGATGGAAAGGGCGATCTTTCTCTGTCAATTTTATGTGTGCTGTTAGAAGATTGCTTGACATCCGAGAGTAGCTGGAATGCCAACACGCAGATGGAGCTGAGAAGTGGGATAAATGCGCTCCTTTCCGAGACGCTGGTGACGTTGGCAGAACTGGGCACCGCTGTAGACCATCCTTTTCGGCAAGATGGGTGAAGCGAGCACGTTCACAGAAAGTAAACAGTGATGGAATTAGAGGGACAAGGCAAGCAGAGGCGTCGCACCACGGATGCAGTTACAGAGCAGTTGCGAGCCAGTCCTCGCCTCAGAGTGAGGGAGAGGAGGGCCCCTTGTCGTTGGCAAATGTCCTGTGAAACAAGACGTCATTTTACAAGCATGTCTGACCACCTCCGGAAAGATTGTGAGGAGCAGCATGTCAGTTTGGGTATGGAAAAAAATGGCCATCTTTGTATGAAAAAGCCTTTTGTTGATATTTTATTGTAAAAGAGAAGATACTCATTGCAAATAAAAATCAAGCCACATAGAAGCAGTGCTTTAGTTTGGGCTGCTCTGACAGAATACCACGGACGGGGCAGCTTCACCAACAAGCATTTGTTGCTCACAGTTGTGGAGGCTGGGAGGTCCCAGATCAAGGTGCTGGCAGGTTCGGCGTCTGGTGGGAGTTCTCTTCCTGGCTCGCAGATGGCTGCCTTCTTGCTGTGTCCCCACACGGCAGGGAGAGAGCAAGCTCTCTGACCTCTTCTTATAGGGGCACTAATTTCATCATGAGGGCTCCACCCATGACGTCATCTAAACCTAATTCACCTCCCAAAGGCCCCGCCCCCTGACACCATCACCCTGGCGGTTAGGGCGTCAACACATGAATTTGGAGGTGCACAGACGTTCAGTCCGTAACAAATAGTTTAAAGGAAATTGTGAAAATCTCCATTCCTGTGCTACTCAAACCTGTTTCCTGGATGAAACCAGTGTCAACAGTTTGGTGCATGTCCTTTTAGTGTTTTCCCTTTGTATATATGAATATGTATATTTATTATATTGTGTTTTTTATAAATATGGAATATATATTTTTGTAAATATGGGCTCACCCTCTGCAGCCTGCATCTTGCCTTACCTTTGAGGCTAGCTTTCCACATCAGCACACATAGACCTATTCTGAGCATTTATATTTGAAGGAAAACACTCTACGAACAGAGCTGGCAGGTGGGAATTTGGCCAAACATTTTTTCATACAAGGTACTCTCAGTCCCAAGTGAGCCCTGAGGCGGCAGGACTGAAGACACCCTTAGGAGTTAGTCTCGATTTTTATTTCCTCAGCAAGTCCCAACAATTCGTGATTTAAGGGCCGGCTTTTCCCCTTCTGCTTTCTCTTGAGTGTTGGCTTCCCCAGATTGTCGGTCAGCTCCAGGGCTTTCTTGACTTCCTCTTCCTCCTTTCCAGAGAGGGGCGTCTCCTGGGGCAGCTGCTCCAGGCAGGGCGGTGGGGGCGCATTTCCTCCCTTTGTGTGTGTCATTAGCCATCGCTCTGGCTCTCCTCTGGGAATAGCTGCCCAACCAGGTGAACCAGTGTCACTTAAAGCCCCACTTCCGTTCCCAGGCAGGGGTTGGTGGTAGTTTCTGTCTGACTTCTGCTATGGCCAGGTGAAGAGGGATGGTGTCTGGCACAGAGACAATGCAGAGGACTTGGTATGAGTCACATTTTTCTTGTGAAGGGTATGCTGCCTAGAACTGCTGTTCAAGACAATTATTTTTTTAATACTTTGCAATTTTTCGGGCTACTTTAAAGGCAGTGTAGCATAAAGGGTAAGCAAGCAGGCCCTACAGTTCGATCCATTCATTCACTGATATTCATTCACTAGTATTTATTGAGTACCTACTATGTGCTAGGCAGGCATTGTTCTAGATGCTGGGCATACTACAGGGAGTAAGACCAAATTCTTGCCCTCAAGGAGCTTGCATTCCTGCAATAGACTATAACCAGATATAAATATGTAATATAATGTCAACATGTGTATTGGTTAGCTATTGTCACAATAATGCTGCTTAACAAACCGTCCCAAAACTCAGTGGCTCACAACATACATTTACATCTTACTTACGTGTCTGCAGATGAGCCAGGTTTCAGCTGCTCTAGGCTGCATTTGGCTGCACTTGGCTCCAGGCTGTTGGGTTCTATTCTGTTTTGTTCTAGAGTCTGTCTTTCATCTGAGATCAGGAGGCTACCAGGAGCATGTTCTTTTTATAGCAGAGGTCAGAAGTTCTCAAAGGCATAAACAAAAACACACACCATGAGTCGTAAGGCATAGGCTGGAAACTGGCACATGCCACTTCCACACACATTCCATTGGCCAGAGCAAGTCACGTGGCCAAGATCAACATCAATGGATCTGAGAAGTGTGCTCCTTGCTTAACGTTATCTACGACAAATAAATACCATGAAACAACATAAAGCAAGCTAAAGGGCTAGAGAATAATAGAGGCCACTATTTTAGATGGTGGGTTTTGCCTAGGAAGACCTCTCTGAGAAGGTGGTGTTTGAGCAGAGATATGAATGAAGTTCGTTCTAGGCAGAGGGAAAGGCACTTGCAGAGGCCTGCAGGGCAGGAGGGTGCTAGCCGTATCTGAGGACCAACAAGAGGGTCAGTGTGGTTGATTCAAGTGAGCTGGGGATGAGGGAAGGGAGGCGAGAAAGCAGTCAGGAGCCAGGTCCTGTGGCATCAAGTGTGAGCTCTCATTAGGATGCTGGAACTTTGGCTTTCATTCTCACTCAGATGAGGAGTGATGATGGGGCTTTAAGCAGAGGAGTGATGTGACTTGACTGACTTTTCATCAGGAAATGGTGGTAGCCAACATCCACAATGACTCCCCAGTGATCCGTCCTCTTGGTATTCACATTCCCGGGAGTCCCTTCCCACAACTGTACCAGGGTTGATATGTGTGACCAACAGAATAAGGTGGAAATGGTGGTGTGCCTCTTCCAAGATTAAGTTATAAGAAACACTGCAGTCTTGGTCTCTCTCTTGGATCGTTCACTCTGGGGGAAGCCAGCTGCCATGTTCTCAGCAGCCCCACAGAGACACCTCCATGACAGGAAACTGAGACCTCCAGCCGATAGCGATGTGAGTGAGCCATCTTGGATGCAGCTCCTCCAGCCCAGTCAAACCTTCAGGTGACGATGGACCCAGCTGACGTCTTACTCATAACCTCATGAGAGACCCTGAGGCAGGACCACCCAGCTCAGCCACACCTGGACTCCTGACCTGCAGAAACTGTGAGAGATAATAAGCGTTTATTGTTGTTTCTCGTTGCCAAGGTTGGGGGGTCACTTGTCATGCAGTGATGGAAACTAACACGGTAACTCAGGCTGCTGTAGAGAAAGCAGATCGTAGGGGGAGGAAAGTAGGAGAGGAGAATAATTGTAATATCTAGATCTTTGCTACTCAAATTGTTGTCCGTGGACCAGTGGTTTCATCTTCACATGGCAACTGGTTAGAAATGCAGAATCTAGGCCCCGCCCAGGCCTCCCGAATCAGAATCTGCACCTTGACAAGATTCCCAGGTGAGTTTTTGCACGCTGGAGTTTGAGAAGCATTGCTGTAGGTCACAGCCTGGGTAGATGGAGTGCCGTGACGTGGGTTTGAATCCTGGCTTACCAGCCCTGTGACCTCCAGTAGATTCCTTCATTTTCCTAAGCCTCGGTTTCTTTCCTCTGAAATGGGGCTAATAAGAGGGCTGCCCTCATAGGATCGTACGTGAGGGTATAAATAGAATGCTGTGTGTCAAGAGCTTTGCACAGTGCCTGGCACATGGTTGGGGCCTTGTGACTGTGAGCTCTTCATTGACTTGATTTGCTCCGTTCATTTTCCTCCCTCAGGACACATTCCTGATCATTTCCTGGTGGTTTCTCTTAAATTCATAAAAATTCTCTGTTAAAGAAAATCCTGTTTTTCAAAATGTCCTTGAGTTCATCAGAGAAACTTTTGTCCGTGCCCAGCGTGATTCCAGCCATCCCCAGAATGAAGGCGCCTGGTTTCCATTGTGTTTCCAGGCCCAGTTCTCAGGGCAATTTTCAGGGCCACCCAGCAGGCCAAAATAGGCCACAGCACTATAAATAGTGAGTTTGGGCTGCCTGGGGCCTAGCTTCCCAGGCCAGGCCCTTCCCTTCCCCCTGCCTGGCCCTGTAGTTGTTTAAATATACTCCAGGTTATATCTGCAAGTGGGTTTTCCTCAGTATGCCGGGAAAATGCTTCACCAACTTGCCAGGCTGTCAGCAAAACCTCCCTTTTTATTTGCTCAGTCACAACATGTCCCAAATACGTGATGGCAGCTGATAAACCAAACTCCTAGGGTTGTTGTGAGGCATAAATGGGAAAACTGCCTATTAGCGGGACTGGTTATTTAGTCTGTAGGGCCCAGAATAAAATGAAAACTCAGAGCTCCTTGTTCAAAGTTGTTAAGAGTTTCTAGACGGCGACGGCAGAGATTGAAACAAGGGTGAGGCCCTTCTAAGCGTGGGGCCTGTGTGGCGGCACAGGGCAGTGCCCAGGAAGCCAGTCCCGCCTATGAGGCACCTCACAGCTGGCCTGGCAATTTGCACCAGCCACATTCCCAACTTCCCCAGAGTCTTTTTCTTTAAAGAACTAACCATTTCCCTTCAAGGCAAAGGTTACATGTAAATTGCACAGCTCTAATTTAGTCCCTTCTGCTGCTAAATCTTAGTAACTTAAAACCATAGCAATTGATTATTTTCATGATCCTTCGGGTTAGCGGGGTGGTTCCTCTGCTGGTGTCTCCTTGATTCATTCACGTGGCTGCATTCAGCTGGGCTGGACTGGAAGGTCCGAGCTGGCCTCACTCACGTGTCTGGGGCCTTGGTGCTGCCTGTTGGCTGGAGCACCTCCATTCTCCTCCGCACGGCTCTCATGCTCCAGTAGGCCAGACCAGCTTCCTTACATTGTGGAAGAAACGTTCCAAGAGGACAAAAGTGGAAGCTTCATGCCTTCTTGAGGCCTAGACTCTGGAACGTGCACCGCAGCGCTTCAGTTTCCTTCTGTTGGTCAAAGCAAGTCACAAGTCTTGCCTAGATTCAAGAGAGGGGGTAGACTCCCCCACTTAATGAGAAGAGTGGCAAAGTTTTCAAAGGGGCGGAAACCCAAGGAGCTGTGATTCACTGGCATTGTAGTGCAACAATTCTCAAACTTCAGCCGGCATTGGAATTATCTGGAGGGCCTCTTACCACACGGATTGCTGGACCCCAACCCCAGAGTATCTGAGTCAGTGGGACTCGAGTGTGGCCTGAGAACTTGCATTTCAAACTAGTTCTCAGGTGATGCCGATGCTGCTAGCTTGGGGACCACACTTTGAGAGCCACTGATAGAGGGGTTAATTGTCCACACTTTAGTCTATAGCAGTGGCTGTCAACCTTGACGGCACACTGGAAACATCTGGGTGGCTATAACTCCATAAATGTCAGCTCTGGGTACCAACAGTAAGGAAGAGATCAAAGCATTGGGCAATAATATGGTCTTTGGCCTAGGAAACTTCGCTGTGATTTAACCCTATAAATCATTAGAAAGTTCATCAAATACCTCAAATGCTTTTGCCACTTATTCATTCCCTGATTATTTGGGTAAACAAGTACCAAGAAAAGTTGGATGAACTCTTATCTCAACAGTCATCACTGAACTGTTGGGGGGAATTCCATGTCTTCCAAGTCTGTAGCATGATATGGCTTTATTATTAAAGAGCCTTTAATAAAAAATAGGTGTGGCTTCCTGGGAGAAGGCGTTTCTCAAGCTGCACTGAAAAGACTACCCCACCAAAAACCAGCTGCTGTCCATGAGTCACACACTTCCTGCCTCCTGACCACGCACTAATAGCCTGAGCTGTCCTTGCCTCTGATTTTAAGGATTTGCAGTAATCAACGTGGCATCGTGTGAGTGAGAACTGAGACAAAGTTGTACAGATGTTGGGGGAGTAAGTCTTGTAACATTAAGTTCATTCTTCCCAATCTCTTCCATTAAAGCAGAGTTTCCCAAACTTTTCTGACCCTTGGAATTACCTGGGGTTCTTGCTAAACAGAGTGACACCTTGGTCACGTCGCATGGACTGAATCAGAACCTAGAGGCCGAGAGCCTCGGGTTCTATTTTTAACAAGTGCCCTAAGCGATCTCAATATCATCAGGTACATTTAGGAAATTGTCTTGAAATGGTAATATCTATGTAATACACATAGAGAGATGGAAGAGGCAATAAGGGAAGGCGGGGGGGCTACAGTTCGGATGCCCAATCAAGGATAAGAGCAGGCCTTGGCAAACTATCGCCTGTGAACCATATCTGGCCCCCCTACCTGTTTTATAAATAAAGTTTTATTGGCACACCACCACGCCCACTTTTTAAAAACATATTGTCTGTGGTTGGGTTTATGCTATAATGGCAGAGTTGAGTCATTGGGACAGAGACTGTACGGCTCATAAAGCCAAAAATATTTACTATCTGACCCTTTATTAAAAAAAAGTTTACTGACACCTGGATAAAAGACATGACCTCAGATCTGAGCAAACTTGGAAGTGGAACTAAGGCCCTCAGTCATTATGAGCTCATAATAAAAAAGAAACCAACAAGGAGGAGGGAGTCAGTAAATACCATCAGCTGGAGAATCCAGGCCCCCAAGCATGGCAATTTGAGACCATGAAATAAGTATATTTAAGATGATTATAGAGATTTACTAAAAAATAACATAAACTTTGGTGAAAGAACAGGGCAGTAAGAAAAAAAGGGATCAGATTTGAAAAGAACTAAATACCACCTCTAGAAATGAAAACAATTTATGAACGGGCTAAGGCAATGCTCCTCCAACTTCAGTGAGTGTCAGAGTCACCTGGAGGGTTTGCTAAAAAGCAGACTCATGGGCCCCACTCTCTATCCAATTCTGACTTAATAGGTCTGGGGTGGAGCCCATGAATTTGCATTTTTAACAAGCTCCCAGGTAATGCTGATGTTGCTGATCCATGGACCATATTTTGGGTATGAGTTAAATAGCAGATGGCCACAGCTGGAGGAGTCATTAGTAAACCGGGAGCTAGAGCTGGGAGAGAGAATGCACAGGGATGGAGCTGGGAGAGAGAATGCACAGGGATGGAGCTGGGAGAGAGAATGCACAGGGATGGAGCTGGGAGAGAGAATGCGCAGAGATGGAGCTGGGAGACAGAATGCACAGAGATGGAGCTGGGAGACAGAATGCACAGAGATAGAGCTGGGAGATGTGGAAAAGCGGTTGAGACAGAGACAGAATGAGATGTCCCAACGTAAGTCTAATAGGAATTCCAGAGGTGACAATAGAATGAATGGAGGCGAGGCACTATTCACAGAGATACTGAGTGAGAATATTACAAAGTTGAAGAAACATGAATCCCGGACTCAATAAATAAGGACATAACCAACCAAAATGCCTCCTGGTGAAACTCTTGAATGCCAAAAGCAAAAAATAAGCCTTAAAGCTATGTGAAGGAAGGCTTACCTGCAAAGGAGAAACAATGAGACTGACTACAGACTTCGAATCAGCAGTAGCATGTGCCAGAAAACAGTGAAGTGTATTATCTTCTAATCCCCAGGGAAAGTAACGTTCAACCTAGAATTATATGCCAACTAAATTACCATTCAAGAGCACGGGCTAAATACATTTTCAAACACCTCTCTCACTAAAAGGACCGCTAAATGATGTACTTCAGTTAGACGGAAATTGACCCCATGAGGAGGCAGTGGGAGTGGGATGCAGGAAACAGTGGCGAATGAGGAAGGTGATAAATCTAAATAGGCATTGACTATTATGCACACACACACTAATGGGGGAAAAATGAGGGGAAGCTGAAACGTTAGACAGCAATCGTGAAAGCTGAGAGTGGGAAGATTGGAGTTAAAGCGTTCTAAAGTCCTTGTAATTGTTGGAGGGGGAGGCTGGACAGATTAGTTTTTTATTTTAAGTTGTTTATTATGTTATAACAACATTAAAGAAAGAAAATAGAATGTGAACTGACAAATCAGTAGAGGGAAAAAAATGGAATACAAAAAATCCAGTGCGATAGAAAGCAGGAAAGGAAAAAAAGACATAAAAGCATGATAGATACAAAAGGCAAAAACAATCAAACAACTGGGAGAAGATTTTTGCAAAGCATTTATCTGATAAGGGGTTAATATCCAAAATATATAAAGAACTCATACAACTCAACAACAAGAAAACTAACAACCCAGTTGAAAAATGGGCAAAAGATCTGAACAGACATTTCTCCAAAGAAGACATACAGATGAGCAACAGGCTCATGAAAAGATGTTCAACATCTCTAACTATCAGGGAAATGCAAGTCAAAACTACACTAAGATATCACCTCACGCCCATCAGAATGGCTATAATTAACAAGACAGGAAATAACAAGTGTTGGGGAGGATGTGGAGAGAAGGGAACTGCTGGCGGGAGTGCAAACTGGTGCAGCCACTATGGAAAACAGTATGGAGAGTTCTCAAAAAGTTAAGAATAGAAATACCATACAATTGAGCTATTCCACTGCTGGGTATTTATCCAAAGAACTTGAAAACACGAATGCGAAAAGACACATATACCCCTATGTTCACTGCAGCATTATTCACAATAGCCAAGACTTGGAAGCAACCCATCAGGGGACGAATGGATAAAGGAGATGTGGTATAAATATGTACAATGGAATACTACTCAGCCATAAGAAATGATGAAATCCGGCCATTTGTGACAACATGGACGGACCTTGAGGGTATTATGTGAAGTGAAATAAGTCAGAGGGAGAAAGTCAAATACCATATGATCTCACTCATAAATAGAAGAGAAAAGCAACAACAAACAAACACGTGGAGACAGAGATTGGACTGGTGGTCACCAGAGGGGAGGTGGGGATGGAGGAGGGCAAGAGCGGTGATTCGACACGTGTGTGTGATGATGGATTGTAATTAGTCTCTGGGTGGTGAATATGATGTAATCTACACAGAAATCGAAATATAATGAGGTACACCTGAAATTTACATAGTGTTATAAACCAATATTACCGCAATAAAAAAATAAAAAAGAAAAGGAAAGCACTTGCTTCACACACACAAAAAAAAGCATGATAAATAAAAACAAAGTGAGGCGAGAGAGGTCAAATATGTCACTAATCACGGTAAATGTAAACAGAATAAGCTCTTCTCTGACTTTCAGATTGGATTAAAAAGAAATCTGCCTCTATGCCAGAGGTACAGGCAACACAAAAACGACCCAGAATAGTTGAGAGTAAAGAGATGGAAAAAGATATACAACACAAATACCAACCAAAAGGAAAGTGATCTTGCATTATTAGTATCAGGTAAAGTAGACTTTGAGACAAAAGGATTATCAGAGCTAAAGAGGATCCTTAATGATAAAGGAATCTGGTGTTTTCTATATGACTCAACTTTTTTTAATGCTATTCATGACCCACTAAATTGAATTTACTACTCAGTAATGTGCTACAACCCACCATTTTAAAAACGCTGCTCTGGAACACACTTCTGATCCTCCCAAAGGCCCCAGCTTTCTCTTCAACTCCTAGGAGGCGTGCAGCCATACCTCAGATGAACATCTGTAACACCTCCTCAGTGCCCAGAAATACGTGATATCTATGGGTTTTTGTAATTAGTTCCTAAAGACAGTAAGGAACACCCATAACCACCAGAATGAGAAACCAAGTTTTCTTTTGTTTGCCAAAGATCTGAGAAGAAATCACAAAACTTACAGAGAGAAAATTGAGTTCATGAGAAAGTTGGGAACTCTGCATATTTCATTAGGTAATTGAAAGAGGTTTGGCAAACATATATTCTCTTTATGTTGAAATCCACTTTTCTTGAGGATAAAATCCTTCAGCAGAATCATGAGTATGTTGAGTCCTGGCGAACACGTAGAGAGAACCTTCTGGGGCAACTCGCACCAAGTTGGAGGTTCACTCTTGTGAGCATTACTGAAGGGCTGTCCATTAGTCACTTCTCCAGTGTCTTTCTAGCAACTGTAATATATTAGGTATTTTCCTCCAAAGCAATTAGAAAAACTCCAGGGAATCATCCAGAGAGGATGGCCGTTGCTATGTTTTTGTCTGTTTTGCCAAGAAGCAAGGAAAACAACTGAGCTAAGAGGAGTTGAGAGGTAGAGATCTGTGAAGGGTAGTTTCAGAGTCCCAGGAACCCTTTTCCCCGCCGGCAATCGCCACCTCACAGCCTCAGTTCCTCTCTTCCAGCTGACCTATGCCTAAAGTCACTCAGTTATAAAATCATTTATGAATAATAATTTGTAAACCCTTGTGAGGAGGTCTCACTTTCAATTTTATGAAACATTGGCTCTTCAGCCACTTGGCGCCATGTCCTAACAGCAGTTGTAGGACGCAACCTCAGAGCTGAATTCAGATTATTCTCATTACTTTATTAATTGATTTAAGAAATTGCTACACAGTGAGAGAATATTATGTGCTAGATGATATCTCATCTTGTTTTCACACCAACCCGAGGAAGGAAGTATTTGTATTATCCCCTTTTTACAGATGAGGAAATCAAGGCTCAGAGAGTTTAAGTAACTTGCACAAGGCTTCTCAGCTTGTAATTTGCAGAGCTGAAATTCAACTTTAGGCTCTCTGATCCAGAGTTGGCTTTCTTAACCAATATGGTACCCTGTATTGGCTTTCATCGGAGTAATATATAATTAGAAGAATTTGATGGGTTCACAGGCATTTTTTAAAACATTCACATCCACATAATGGAGTTTTCTTCCTAGTCTCACCCAAAAGTCAAGTACACAGTAACTTGTATGATGCTCAGTGTGCCTATCTTGGAAGAGCAGATGGAAGCCACATGGTAATTTAAAGAAGTAAAAGTAGAAAGCCACTGATGAGGGAGTCTTTGTTTTGCAATGGAATTGTTTCCGAGTTAAACATTACGCTGCACTCTGTGGTATTTGCTGATCGGCACAAGCACCGCATTTAAATTGATTCCCTAATCATGACGATAATGACCAGGATTAGCCCAGTTCAATGGGTGCATGCTTTCCCCAGGGCTCACAAAAGCCTTCTCCAGGGATCCAGGCTTTCCTGGTCATGAGAAGTTCACTAACGAGGCTGCTGCTGGGCAATAGCAGTCCCCAGTTCGAACTGAAGGATATTAAGGATAAGATGAAGGGTCTCTCTGGCCAAACAGAGGAAAATCATGCTAAACTGGTCAGCAGAACCCTGAGAACGACAGGCTTCCCAGAATGATGGGGAAATGGGTGTTTTTGCGTGTTGAATATTTAGGTAATTGAGAGTTCAAGGGGTTGTAAGAAAAATTGTTAAAGAACTCTTGTTTGCCTTTTAAATTTTAAGCATGTTACTTAAAATTTAAACACTTAGATTCCTAAAACAACATATGCTCATTGTAAACATAGCAAATGATCCAATCCAGAAAAATTTGGAGGAAAAAGTGGACCCCCTCCCCCGTTTCACTTCCTCCCCAGAGGAATGCACATTCCCTGTGTATCCTTCCAAACTTTAAGAGTAAGCCAGTTGTAAAGAGGGGGTTTGACTATGATAGAACCTAGCCAACTGGCTGATTGTAATGAGTGTTATCCTTTCTTTAGTGATTCAGAAGATCCTTCGGGTTTATTCTCATGAAGGGCATCAGTTATCGCAGTGCAGAAATGTGGGGATTTCTGTGTGTTTGGATCCCAACAAACAGAAGCTTGTGGGAAAGTTGTGGATAATCCCCTTTTCAGCCCTCCAGGAGGGTCTGGGCTTGGTCAGACCGCAGCTGATCACCCGCCTACCCAGAACAGAGAAGTCGAAGGTGCCTAATCTCCGGGACCTAAGACTTTAGGAAATCCTGTAAAAACATTGGTTTGTAATTTAAAAGATTTGGGGGATTAATGTTCTATGATGTTAATATAGGCCTGATTTTACTCTCTGAAATTTGCTCTCTGAACTTTATATATATATATATATATATATATATATATATATACAGTACTTTATATGTATAAATTTTAAATATATGTATTTATAAATTGTGTATTTTCTTTTTCTTTAAGCAAGAGTAGCTTCCATTTCTAAGTTCAGCAGGAAACAATCAGTCATCTTTATTTTGGAAAAAAAAAAATCTCTTGAGTAGTTTTCTTGAGACCAGTAAGGCACCCCATGCCTGGGAGAGGAAGTAATAGGAAGGACTTTATTTTTCTTGAGTTTGATACGGCCAGTCCTCCAAATTCTTCTTGTGAGTAGAGCTCTGGGGTACATGAGATCAATTTATATAAGGAAACTAGGAACTTTCTGGAAGGGAAGGGGTTGAGATCACCCCAACCCCAAAATTTCTCCCGAAGATTCCTGGTTATAAAAGCGTGTGGGAGGACCCTTCTGGAGGACAACAGGACTCAGGAAGCCAATCCAGGAAGATGAAAGGTTAAAGGATGTTCCTGACTGCAAGTTTGTCGAGCCTGGACTCCCCACCACTTAAATGTGGGTGTTCTTGCTTTGAAATTAAAAAAGAAAGTACTTCCATACTTTAGAGATGGATCTGGATCTACATACCTTTTGTTGCTGCTTGGTCGTTTCTTTCAAATTCCACAAAGGCGAATCTCTCTGGATTTCCAGGAGATTTAGAATGCGGTATACTCATCTAAACAACATGGCCACATTTTCCAAATACTCTTTCAATCCAGCTGTGATGAACATTTCTGGAAGTAATTCACATTCACTAATTCACTAAGTAATTCACTAAGCTTTATTTGTAATTCTATACCTTATTTAGAAGGTCAATAAATTTTAACTTAAAGAAGAAACCCACTGTGGGAATAAAATTGAGAGTTCAGAGATGAACCCATACATCTGTGGTCAATCTGTTTTGGACAAGGGTACTGTGACTATTCAATGGGGGAAATAATAGTCTCTTCGACAGTGGTGCTGAGAAAACTGATGTCCACATGCAGAAGAATGGCTGGACTCCCACCTTACACCTTATACAAAAATTAACTCCAAATGAATCAGAGAGCCAAATATGAGCTAAATCTGTACAGCTCTTATAAGAAAACATAAAAGTAGGGCTGGCCCGGTGGCGCAGCGGGTAAGTTTGCATGTTCTGCATCTCAGCAGCCCAGGGTTCGCTGGTTTGGATCCTGGGTGCGGACACGGCACCGCTTGGCAAAAGCCATGCTGTGGTAGGCATCCCACATATAAAGTAGAGGAAGATGGGCATGGATGTTAGCTCAGGGCCAGTCTTCCTCAGCAAAAAGAGGAGGATTGGCAGTAGTTATCTCAGGGCTAATCTTCCTCAAAAAAAAAAGAAAACATAGAAGTAAATCTTTATGATCTTGGATTCAGCAATGGTTTCTTAGATATGACACCCAAAGCACAAGCAATAAAAGAAAAAATAGATAAATTGGACTTTGTCAAACGTAAAAACTTTGTGCATCAAAGGACACTATTAAGAGAGTGAAAAGACAGCTTACAGAATGGGAGAAAATATTTGCAAATCATATAGCTGATAAGGGTCTAGTGTCCAGAATATATAATGAAGTCTATAACTCAGCAATAAAAAGACAATTCAATTTTGTGAAGGCCGAGGACTTTAATAGACATTTTTCCAAAGATATGCCAGTGGCCGACAAGCACATGAAAAGATTCTCAGTGTCATCGTCATTCAGGAAATGCGAATTCAAACCACAATGAGATACCACTTTACACCCACTACGATGGTTATAATAATAATAATTTAAAAAGTAGAAAGTCACAAGTGTTGGCAAGGATGTAGAGAAATTAGAACTGTCAGACATTACTCGTGGGGCTGTAAAATGATGCTGCCACTGTAAAGGACCATCGGTGGTTTCTTAATAACCTAATCATAAAATGACCACATGACCTAGCAAATTCCACTCCTAGGCATATGCTCAAAAAAATTAAATATAGGTGTTCAAACAAAAACTTGTACACAAGTGCTCATAGCAGCTCTATCCACAATAGCCAAAAGGCAGAAACAACTCAAATTTCCATCGACTGATGAATGGATAAACAAAATGTGGTAGAACTATACAGCGGAATATTATTCAGGAAAGAAATACTCATACAAGCTACAATGTGGCTGAACCTCGGAAGTATTATATGCTGAGTGAAAGGAGACAGACCCAAAAGGCCATGTATTATATGATTCCCTTTGTATGAAATATCCAGAATGGGCAAATCCATAGAGACAACGGATCTAACGACAGAAGAGACTATGGACACTGGTGGATGCCACGGGCTGGGGGGAGGGGAGAAGGGGGAGTGGCCGACTGCTCAATGCATGTGGAGTTTCATTTTGGGGTGATGAAAATCTTCTGGAACTAGATAATGGTGACGGTTGCACAACATCGTGAATGTACTTAATGCCACTGAATCGTACACTTTAAAATGGTTAAAATGGTAAATTTTATGTTACATGTATTTTACCAGAATTTTTAAAAATATTGGGGTTACTGGTGACTCTGATGAAAATCCGGTGGGAGGGAAGGGCAACAAGATTCCTCAAGTCCAATTGCTAAGAGAGAAGGAAGAGATAGATTCCCTATTGAGGGGGGCGGGTGGGGGAGAAGGGAATGATAGTTCTGGGGCCGTGAGGTGGGTGATGGTGAAACCCGACTCAGTCTAGCCCTTTTTGGGACTGTGTGTCCTGCGGGGTAGATGTGTTTCTGTTGTTAGTGCTGTTGAGTTGATTGACCCTGTGTACAGCAGAGCGGAACCCTGCCCGGTCTTTTTGCGCCATCCTCGCACCTTCTGGCGCTACATCAGACAATGTTTCACTGCTACTCATACGGTTTTCATGGCCAGTTTTTTCGGAAGTGGGTGGCCAGGTCCTTATTCCTGGTCTGTCTTAGTCTGGAAGCTCCACTAAACCTGTCCACCATGGGTGACCCTGGTGGTATTTGAAATACAGGTGGCACAGCTTTGAGTATCACAGCAACATGCAGCTGCCACAGTATACAACCGACAGACAGGTGGTATGGTTCCCAGACTGGGAAATGAACCCAGGCTGTGGCTGTGAGAGCGCGGAATCTTAACCACTAGACCACCAGGGCTGGCTGGTGGATGTGTGGATGACGATAAAACGTGGAAACTCAAAGAATTGCAGGATCACAGTAGGAAGCCTGGATCCCAATGACCAGAGTAGGAAGTCTTAATACCCAACAGTGGTCTAAAAAAGCAGGAGGTTGGGCCCTGGTTTTGTGGCATCACCACGATGAGCAGAACTGGGGAGTAGCCGGCCCCTCTAGACCAGCTCCTGACTGTGAGCCCAGCTGGTCTGAGCTGTGGCTTCAGGAAGAGGAGAGGAGCAGGCAGGCTGCGCCTTTGGGCACCCAGGGTCCCTGCATAGACAGGAGAAGGCCACTGCCTCCAAAGGGATTCCCTGGTCTTGGCATGCGGTGTGAGACCTCCCAGTTCCACTTGCCAATTGCAGTAGAGGCAACTCTTCCCCTAGGATATAAAGCTTTAATGCTTTAAATGAACAGAGCCCGTTCAACAAGGAACCCCCCAAGGTGGCGATGATTACTTGTTCATCTTAAGAGCTGAGTCAGGAAGCCATATCATGGGGACATGTTTCTCAAGGTGTCTCACAGCATTCTTTTGGGGCTTTAACTTATCTTTGAAAATAAAGTTGACACACATCCACATATATAAAGCCACTCATTTCCTGTCTTGGAATCTACCCTGGGGGGAGCGCCCCTCCGGCCAGTGGAGGAGTAGGAAGAAGAAGCAGGAGGGGAAGGGTGTGCGCGGCTGTGGTTTTGCTGTGCCTCTGCTGCCCTCTCACCTTGGAGTTCCCATCCCCCAGGACGTCTCACCCCCTGCGCCTTTGCACAGGCCGGTGTCTCTCCGGGAACGCCATCACACTCCACGGCCTTCTCCCCACAGCTAACTCCAGTTCATCCTTCAAAACCCACCCAGAGGGCATCTCCTCCATGGGATGTTCTGACCCTCCAGGCTGCGTCCAGTGCCCCCTCAGGGTTCCCTTGTCCTCACCGATAGCCTTACTCTTACCGCATTATATTGACCTTCGTCCTGTAGACTCCATCTCCTGCTGGGCTCTGAGTCCCTAAGTCCAGGGCAGCTGGAACAGTCTGCCTACGTTTGAATCCCAGCTCCGTCATCTCTTGGCTTGGTGACTCAGCAAGCTGCTTAAACTCAGTTTCCTCGTCTGTAAAATGGGGATAATCATTCTTGCCTCATGGGATGGTTAAAATTTGTAAAACACTTAAACTCTGCCTGGGACGTGAGTGCTCAATAAATATGAGCTATGGTGATACTAAAATAAAACTAATACAAAGAATTAAAGTTATCATTAATAATCTCTTTATTCCCAATGTCTAGCACAAAGCTCAGTAAGCAGTGGGCACTCAGTCAGTTGGTGTTAAACGGGACTGTGGTTAATACATTAGCTGTGATTAATCTGGACGTGTGCTGTCCAGTACAGTAGCCCCCAGCTGTTTGTGACTATTGAGCACTTGAAATGCATCTGGTCCGAACTGAGATGTGCTGTAAGCGTAAAATACACACCAGATGCCGAAGACTTAGTGTGGAAAACAGAAAGCAAAATGGCTCATAAATGATATTTTTATATTGATTACATGTTGGAATGATATTATTTTGGATCTGTCAGGTTAAATAAAACGTATTCTTAAAAATAACCTCACCAGGAACTATTAGAGACAATCAACAACTACAGCAAAGTTGCAGGATATAAAATCAACATACATAAATCAGTAGCACTTCTATATGCTAACAATGAACTAACAGAAAAAGATCTCAAGAACTCAATCCCATTCACGATCAAAACAAAAAGAATAAAATACCTTGGGATAAATTTAACCAAGGAAGTGAAAGATCTATACAACGAAAACTACAAGACCTTCTTGAAAGAAATCGACGACGACATAAAAAGATGGAAAGACATTCCATGCACATGGATTGGAAGAATTAACATAGTTAAAATGTCCATACTACCTAAAGCAATCTACAGATTCAACGCTATCCCAATCAGAATTCCAATGTCATTCCTTACAGAAATTGAACAAAGAATCCTAAAATTCATATGGGGCAACAAAAGACCCCGGATTGCTAAAGCAATCCTGAGTAAGAAAAACAAAGCCGGAGGCATCATAATCCCTGACTTCAAAACATACTACAAAGCTACAGTAATCAAAACAGCATGGTATTGGTACAAAAACAGGTGCACAGATCAATGGAACAGAATTGAAAGCCCAGAAATAAAACCACACATCTGTGGACAGCTAATCTTCGACAAAGGAGCAGAGGGCCTACAATGGAGGAAAGAAAGTCTCTTCAACAAATGGTGCTGGGAAAACTGGACAGCCACATGTAAAAGAATGAAAATCAACCATTCTTTTTCACTATTTACTAAAATAAACTCAAAATGGATCAAAGAACTAAAGATTAGGCCTGAAACAATAAGTCTTTTGGAAGAGAATATAGGCAGTACACTCTTTGACATCAGCTTCAAAAGAATCTTTTCAGACACCATAACCCCTCACATGAGGGAAACAATAGAAAGAATAAACAAATGGGACTTCATCAGACTAAAGAGCTTCTTCAAGGCAAGGGAAAACAGGATTGAAACAAAAAACCAGCCCACTAATTGGAAAAAATATTCACAAGTTATTATCCAACAAAGGGTTAATCTCCATAATATACAAAGAACTCACACAACTCAACAATAAAAAATCAAACAACCCAATTACAAAATGGGCAGGGGACATGAACAGACATTTCTCCAAAGAAGATATACGGATGGCCAATAGATACATGAAAAGATGCTCATCATCACTAATCATCAGGGAAATGCAAATCAAAACTACACTAAGATATCACCTTACACCTGTTAGAATGGCAAAAATATCCAAAACCAAGAGTGACAAATGTTGGAGAGGCTGTGGAGAAAAGGGAACCCTCATACACTGTTGGTGGGAATGCAAACTGGTGCAGCCACTATGGAAAACAGTATGGAGATTCCTCAAAAAGTTAAGAGTAGAAATACCTTATGACCCAGCCATCCCACTACTGGGTATCTATCCTAAGAACCTGAAATCAGCAATTCCAAAAGTTCCATGCACCCGTATGTTCATCGCAGCATTATTCACAATAGCCAAGTCATGAAACCAACCTAAGTGCCCAGTAACTGATGATTGGATAAAGAAGATGTGGTATGTATATATATAAATATATATATATATATATATATATACACACAATGGAATACTACTCAGCCATAAAAAAGGACAAAGTCGTCCCATTCACAACAACATGGATAGACCTTGAGGGTATTATGTTGAGTGAAATAAGCCAGACAGAGAAAGATGAACTCTGTATGACTCCACTCATAGGTGGTAGTTAACATATGGACAAAGAGAACTGATCGGTGGTTGCCAGGGGAAAGGGGGGTGGGGGGAGGGCACTAGGGGTGAAGTGGTGTACCTACAACATGATTAATAATGATGTACAACTGTAATATCACAAAGATGTTAACTTTCATAACCTTAATAAAAAAAAACAGACATAAAAAAAATAATAATAACCTCACCAGGGGTCAGCCCTGTGGCCTAGTGGTTAAGTTCAGCATGCTCCACTTGGCAGCCTGGGTTCGCAGGTTCAGATCCTGGGTGTGGACCTACACCACTTGTCAGCCATGCTGTGGTGACGACCCACGTGAAAAACAGAGGAAGTTTGGCACAGATGTTAGTTCAGGGTGAATCTTCCTCAGGAATAAAAAAAAAAAACCTCACCATTTTACTTTTTAAAACGAGACTGCAAGGAGATTTAAAATTACACATGTGGCTACATTATATTTCTATTGGACAGCACAGATCTAGAATGTTCTCAACCTACCCTTAGTTTAGCAAATCTTCCCATGACCTCATTTATGCTCAAACGTTCTATAAGCTGTAGGAGTAAAGCTAATTCGTTTAGATCAATGATTCATTTACAATGAAAAGTACATCCAACTGGTTTGTAAAGGGTTTTCCATGCAGGGTTAACAAGCTATATAGAAGTATGTGGAAAGGGAACTAAGCTTTGTGGGGATTTTCCAGGTTCGCTGTGATCCTGAGATTCAAGAACTGCGTCAGTGGCAGAAGAAACTACGTGAAAACAAGCACATTCACCAGCGAGTCCGAATTTTCTGGGCCAAACAAGAACAGAAAGGTCAGTTGCTTGATTCATAGTCATTAGTTTAATCAGAAAAAGCCTGATTTCAGCTGAGGCTCAAGAAGGACACCCTCTGAGGTTTTAGAGGGTCTTTGTGTCTGCAGGGAACTCAACTGTGCATGAGGGAAGTGACTGCGTATTAAGACGCTGCTCTGGAATGACAGCGGTGATGTGATATGATTTACAAGGCCATGTCCCTCACTCAGGGACAAATTCAGAGTCATCTTGTGTCTGCAGGTGTCTTTTGTTTAAGCTACAAGACATCAAGAATAACCCATCATTTTGGAAACAGGGTGTCTATCAATGTGATGGGGAGTTATTCTTCTAAGTTGTTGATTGTGTGTCTGAAGTGAAATGGGGTTTTATGCTTGTCCTGCCCCTTTTTGCGAGACAAAAAACACACACACAGGGGCTGGCCCCATGGCCAAGTGGTTAAGTTCGCGCACTCTGATTCGGCGGCCTGGGATTTTGCTGGTTCAGATCCTGGGAGCAGACCTAGCTTTGCTCATCAGGCCATGCTGAGGCAGCGTCCCACACAGCAGAGCCAGAAGGACCTACAACTAGAATATACAACTATGTACTGGGGGGCTTTGGGGAGAAGAAGAAAAAAGAAAAAAAAAAGGAAGATTGATAACGTGTTAGCACAGGGCCAGTCTTAAAAACACACCCACACACACATCGCAGGACAAGGAAACAAGCACCCACCACCTGTCATGTGCAAGTGTCACCATTTTGTCCTATTTATTTTCCTCTTATTTTTAGACTAATTTACTACATATTCACAGTAGGAAAATTAGAAAAACAATAGCCAAAAAAGGGGGAAAACCCCAGAAGTCCCACCACTGTTAATATTTTGGTGCACATCGTGCTATACATTTTCCAGTACAAAGAGATGCAAATATATATATATTGATATTTTATTAAAAATGAGATTTTACATTCTGTTACACATACATCTGTACATTCTGTCCTATAATCTACCTTGTCACTGAACGCACTCAGAATGTCATTCCGGTCAACCACTAGAGTGGCATCGTGAGGTTTAACGGCTGTGTGGTGCGGACTTAGCACCATTTATATAACCAACAGCGTGGAAGGAGATTTGTGATATATTATCAAGTGGAAAAAACTGCCAAACCTTAAGTTTTCATCCACGTTAAAAATGCGTACATGGAAACACAGAGCTGTCTAAACGTGCTGGAAGAATACCTTCATGGTCGCGACCTTTAGGAATTCGGACTAGAGGGGAGGAGGCACGCTGTGGGAATCTTTTAAATCAGCACACACGAGTTTACAGTTATGAAAACCCATGAGAAAGCCTCTCTCCCTCAGCAGGCTGCAGGCCATGCATACTGTGGGTCCTCTTACCAACCCCCCGACGCCGTACCTGCGCCCTTTCGCTAGGCTGCAGCTTTCCAGTCTCTTTTCTGCTCTTGCCACATGCCGGCGTGTTCCTCACCTCGGGGACTCTGCTTTATCTGTTCCTTTCCTGCCAATCGCCCTTCCCCAGCTCCTTCTCGTCCTCCACGCCTGGGCGTTACCTCCTCAGAGGGGCCTTCCCCAGCTGCCCGATTGACCAATTTCAACATGGTGGGGTCTAAGCAAAAGTCTTCTTTTCCCTCCAGAAACTTTCTTTAACCCTGCTCTCTCGATGCTCCCTGTCAGCCCCTTCATGGCCTAGTGGGTGATTTCATGTCTTCTCAGTATGTTCTAGTTTCATGAAGCCCAGTCTGCTTTAAAATCGCAATCTCAGACCCAACTTAACGCTTACCCACCCGCCTCCGCCCTGCATCAGTGGGGTTGGGGGTGGGGGAAAGAACTGTCTGATGTTTCCTACTCCCGCCCTTCCTTCCTCTGTGCCCCGCCCCGTTCTCCTTCAGTGGGTTAGGGGAGAAGGAGGGAGACGCAGAGGCGCATCCATCTCTTTACTTTCTGCCGCCATGCTCTCGCGGCTGTTGCTACCTCTCTGGCTGAGACCGCTGGGCCATTCTCGGGAGCAGGCATCCCCGTGCTGGCTCTCTGACTCACCCGTGTTATTTGAGTTCTTCCTCACGGGGGACAACAGGTGGCACAACTCCCCTATGGGGGGTCTGGCTCTGGTGCCACCTCTTCCACCCCGCCCCCCAAATTCCACCTCTTCCAGTCCACTCCTGGCTCTTGGGTGTCTCCTTACCCAAAGGCCAGCCGTGTTGGGTGGGGCATTGGAAAGATAGTCCAAGTTACCTCTCAGCGTCCCCTTGACCCACAGGCAACCAATGGCGGACATGCAGACTTCTCCACTGCCCTCCTTGCTCTGCCCCAGCATGTCTCCCCAGGTCATACTGAACCTGCTCGTGTGGGCACAGGGGAACGAGCTGTGGAAACTGCCCTCCAAGCAGGTGTCCAACCAGGCGAGGAGACCCCCCAGTCTTTCTGAGTGCTTCTCTTGGATCTTCCCCCCTTGCCTCAGGGCTTGGGTCAGGGTGAGCGCCCACTCTTATCTAAGAGAGGAGAAAAAAGTACAGCACTCGCCTCTGGGCCAGCACTTCTCAATCTTTTTGGACTGTGCCCCATAAGAAATAGTTTTATATCACAATCTAGTACATATGAATATACAGATGATTTATATACCTAAAACAAAAGTTTTAAGAAAAAATTCTGTTATTATGTGTAATACCCTCTGGCATTTTCTATTCTATTTAGTTGTTTGTTGTTGTTGTTTTAATGCTGGATGTGACTCAGTAAATTGATTTCATGGCCCATGGTTTGAAACATACTGCATTGGTTCATTTCTCCACAGTGCCTATGATTTCTTCTCCTGCTTTCCTTCCTGCAGCCATCTATTTAGGTGACAGTTGGTTCCCTTCTTCATAAACAGTGGTTCTCAATATTGGCTGCACATTTGAATCACCTCGGGAACTTTCTAAAAATACCAAAGCTATGGACTGGAAATTCTAGAAGCAGTGAGCATTCCTAGTGCCCGGATCTTGGTTTCTAAGTACCCCTCATTCTAATGGAATCAGGATTCTTTAGAGAAATGGCTGATTCTAGGGCTGAAGCCAGGAAAGGAGAAGATGAGCCTAGAACATCTTATGCCAGAAGATAAAGAAGGCTCAAGAAAATGTTGGGGACCTAGGGGAAAAATACAGCCCCCCCCCCCCCCGCCCCCGGAGGGGAGACTCACTGGGCAAATCTAGGACAATTTAAGTGTCAGAGTTAACAGTGACAGAAATGAATTGTAACTCATTGACTAAAATAAAATCCAAATGTGCATATGGATACAAAGTAAATTAAAGAAAGAAACAAACAAGTGAGGGAGAAGAGGAAGCTTTTCCTTAATTAGCACGCCACCTTATACATTTGGAAGGTGTAATGAAATTTAAAAGGCAGTATTCTGTAACCATATTACAGCTGACATAGCTGACTCAGGCAAGAATGATCAATATGAGGCTAAACCACTGAGGGAAAGTTTGATGAGGAATGTGATATTTAAGTCTCAAAATGTCTCTCCACAAATTAGTCTTTAACACAAAGGGGAAAATAGTAACTTTGTATCAGAGAAACCTGGCAGACCCACCCCAGCCAAGTGTTCAAAATCAGTATCATCAACAATGGGACAAACTGACATCATGTGCCTCCTGCTGTGATGCGCTGAGGACACGTGACATGTGCTTATGCACTGTGCCTGTCGAAAGTGCAGAACTTGAATCTCATCATGAGGACATGTCGGACAAACCCAGCTTGAGGGACATGCTCCAAAATAACTGATGTGGACTCTTCAAAAATGCCAATGTCAAGAAAGACCAAGATCAAAGGAGACCAAAGAGACAAGGCAGCTAAGTGCAGTGTGTGATCTTAGACTGGACCCTAGGTGGAGAAAAAATTCTGTAAAAGACGTTATCGAGACAATTAGCAAACCTTGAATACGGGCTCTATATTGGCTGATAGTATGGAACACTATTAAGTTTCCTGATTTTGATCAAGTTCTTGGGCTATGTAAGAAAGCTCCTCATTCTTAAGATACATGCTGAAGTTTTTAGGGATCAAAGGATATCATATGTAGCTTAATCTCAAATGATTCAGAAAAAAATAATGTGTAACACACATGTGTACATGTACATATACACACATGTATACAGGGAGAAAATGAAAAGTGAATGTGGTAAAGTATAAACAATGGGGACTCTGAGAGTGCTTTGGATGATTATTGCAACTTTTCTGCAAATTCAATATTATTTCAAATTTTTAAGTTAAAAAAATACCAGTGCCTCACCTCCGGAGATTCGGACTTGATTATTTTGGGATGGGCCCCGGGCATCTGTGTTAATGTTAAGTTTCCCTGATTCTAATGGTCTTCCAGAGTTGAGACTCAAAGGAGAAGCCTGATCCCCAATTGTTTTGTGCCTTCTTTAAAATGTGGAGTCCTCTAGGCCCGCGTGTCCTGAGCCCTGGGCATCCTGCTGATGCACGATCATACGTGTGTTATTTGTGTCCTTGGCACTTATGTATGTTTCTCACCAAAGTGTAAGCTCCATGAGGACAAAGACCTTGTCCTAGTTCAGTGCCTGGCACAAAATGAGCACCAAATAAATATCGGTTGAATGAATAAGTGAGTCAGTGAGTGAATGAGTGGACAGGGTTCTGAGGCTTTGGTGAGCCAGCACACAGACAGTGCCCGGTGCAGAGCAGGAGCTCATCACACTGGCAGTGTCAGGATCGCTCGTTAGGAAGCAGCTCGAGCTGTGAGTGTCCAGCAGGCTCAGCACAGGCCCCTCTTCCCTGTGCAGCTGCTGTTTCGTTTCACTCCCCGCTGGAGGCCAATCAGGGCTGTAATCAGTGTAAAGGCCAGGGAGAGTGCAGCATCCCTATCTATTTCTGTCGTTACCTTTTCTTTTGAGTCGACTTGCTGTTGGTTGACTGACTGATTTGCCTGGCTATGAGCAGAGAGGGCAGCCAGGATTGAATGGAGAGGTGCAGCCCGCAGCAAGGGGCAGGGTGGAAGCATTTCTGTCCCAACCACCTGCTGCCCGCGTCCGTTGCCACCTTTCCGGGGCTCCAGCGTGTTTTCCAAACAAGATAGGGTCTTCAGGAAACGCCACAACGTAAACTCCCGGGTAAATTTCCCATTTACGATGAGACTGCGATAAAACGGCCCTCGGGTAGTAAAGCCACTTCTGACCCCTGTCCCCAGATCTGCGGTCAGGGAAGAAGGAAGTACGGTGCAGTGGATGAAGGCCCAGGTTGCGGAGTTGGCCAGACCTGTTCATGGCATCCCGTTACTTTTATCTGGGTGACTCTGACCTAGCTAACTTCGTTAAGCTGCAGGTTCCCCAGGTGCAAAATGGGACTCTAATAATAGTACCTGTCTCATACAGTTAAAGGATTACAAGAGGTGATCTTTTAGAGCAAGTCCTGGCACACTGTTCCCGTAAATGTTAGTACTGTCATTATTAAAAACCCGTGTTGGGGCGGGGCCGGCATAGCGGTTAAGTTCTCACGCTTCACTTCCCCGGCCCGGCGTTCACAGGTTCGGATCCTGGGCGTGGACCACTCAGCAAGCCATGCTCTGGCGGCGTCCCACCTAAAGTGGAGGAGGATTGGCACAGATGTTAGCTCAGGGCCAGTCTTCCTCAAACACACACACACACAAATCTGTGTGCTTTTAAGCAATTTTGTGTTGCTCCCCTCCACTAGACTCTAAGCTCCATGGGGTTCCCTGTGGGGACCATGTTTGTCCTACCCATCGTGATGCCCGCAAACCCAGCACAGGGCCGGGCTCAGAGCAGGCAGTCTGTATGTATTCAGTGGATGGACTTGTGGGCTTAATTTTACAGATGAAAAAGTAGAAGCCCAGGAAGGTCAAGGGACTTGCCCAAGGTCACACAGCCAGTGGAGGGCCTGGGGCTGGAGCCCCAGCGTCCCGTTTCTCTGCCCAGTGTTCTGACACATAGCTGAGGAGAGACGCAGAGACATAAGACACTCGCTTGGATTCCACCATCAGGCCAACCCTCTCAGGAGTCCTCCTGAACATGACACGCTACTTGTCCCATTTCTTATGGCCTGGGCTTCGGGCTCTTGCTGCTTGTGTTTGCGTTGACTGAAGCCCCTCAGGAGGGGCTGACCTTTGAGGGACAGGGTACAGGCTGCTGCCCGCCAGGTGAAGCACGGCTTCCATTACCCTCTGGTGTCACCGAGCTGCGTCACTTTGTAAAGCTCATCCACTGCAGAGTTACTTCCTGTTTTAAACCTTATCCGCCTGGGCAGTGGGAGGTTTAGAAAAGAAATCCCCGAGCCAAGGGGACGCTGCAATCAGACCCCAAAGTCCTCTGATGAAGCAGTTTGAAAATTAGTGTTAAACACGTGTTCGTCTTCCTTTAAATTTGCAATAAAGAAAAGAAGTAGAGGGGTTGCAAAGAAAAATGGGTTTTCAACTTCATCTGAAAAGCCCACGAACTCATCCACATACAAATCAGCAAACAAACATGATACATTCCCTGAGGGCCTGCCATTTTATCCGTGTCGTGCTCTGGTATTTGCAGAGTGAATACGTGTTGCCGAGTTCACTTCTTGGAGCAGCCTGGGCGCAGACAGGAGGCCTGAGGGAGAGAAGCGCCAGCTGTCGGGGTAGATTCGTGGCCATTTATAGCCCATCTCGTGTTACACTGAGTCAGAAGCCATCCCAAACAGGGTTTTTTCTTCTAGGACAGAAATGGTGTGAAGTTAGTCTTGAGTCTCTAGCCACAGGGACAGTTGCAGGAATTATTTAAAAATGTGTGTGACAAGAATTGCAGCCAATATAATCCAAGAGAAGATGCCGGAGTCATTTTTGGGATGTGGGCAAAAATCCCTTCTCAATTAGTAGCATATTTTTAGCTTCATATAGTCGGTAATTATTTTCAAATGTGCTTTGTAATAGAATATCCATATTTTACTTGGATATCTAGTATGAGGAGGAAGAAAGAAACCACAGAAATTGTCTATGACATCAGCTTGCATTTCATATATATATATGACATCTGATTACATTTCTCCTCTGTGTGTATTCTTTACATATGTGTGAATACTCTTAATGACTCTCTCACATCTTCTTAATGTTTTAAAGAAAGGGGTGGGGGAGGATGACCTGTCAAAGGAAATAGATTGTTTACTTTTCTTTGCTTACCTGTTTATTCCCTACCTCATTCCAAGGGTGGTTTGTTGTAGCTTACAGAAACACACAAAACATAACATTTTTAGGTAAATGTGGTAATTGGGTTAAGGAAGAATTAAGAGCAGGGAAAAAATAAAGTCACTAAGTGCAGTAAGCAAAATACTTACTCCAAGGCCTATGCTTGCTAGAGATTTCTTGGAGACAAAGCAAAGAGGGAAATAGTGTCTGTTACATAATTCACAGTGTCCACAAGAAAAAAGACAAGCCAGTTGTTCAGGAAACACGGGGCCCTTCCCTAGTACATTATGCACTGTGAATAATAACCTCAAAAATGTTCCTACAGTAAATAGAAATATGGCTCTGAGCTTCCTAGAAGCCACACCAATGAAGGAAATAGGATCATTACATTGTTTATTGTGTCCTCAGGGTTAAAAAAGTTTTTTGGAAGCCCACTTATTCCTGGAGCTGATTTTTCTCTCATTAAGAGGACACTGTAATGTAGTGAATGCCATCCTTCCCCTAAATATAATAACGAGTTTCTTAGAGCAGCATTTGCTTCTGGAGGGAAAAGATGAAAGCCTGGGGTAGGGGTGGAAACCAGAAAAACTTCCTTCCTGATTATAAATATAGTATTTTAACTATTAGGATTGGGTTTTAAGGATAGTCTCACAATAGGCACCTCATCTTGGCCACACCACATGCTGTGACCTTAGGATGCCCCTGGAACCTCATTCCTAGAGCAGAGAAGGACATCTGGAACTAAGGACTAGCTGTAATTTATTGAACACGCACCATGTGCCAGGCACTGCACTGAGCATCTTACGCTTCCGTGTGGTCCTCACACCTGCTCTCTCAGAGAGAGGATATTGTCTCCATTGTACAGATGAGGAAACCACGGCTGGGAGGATACATAACTCTCACCAGGTCCCACAGCCAGGAGGGCCAGAGGCCAGAGCTGCCTGATGCCGGGGAACCAAATGCCATCTCATGCCAGGTCGTCCAGTTGCTTTAACCTGTGTGCCCAGCAGGGAATGTTGGCCCAGTGCAAGTCATCCCAGCAGGGTCCCAGGGCCGGACAGTGGGCACGCCTGGCCATGCCTCCCACCCTGCACACTAACACTGAAATGACCACAGGCCACTGGAAGAGGGGAGGTTTGGGGCTGAAGGAGGCTAGGTCCCCAGTCCAAAGGCTGCGGGATCTCTCTGCATGTTTCTGGGAGACATTTCCACTAGAACAAGAAGCCAGGGCCAGTGGAGAAGGATGAGGCTGTTCTTCTCTCCCTGCTCGACTCCCTGTCCCTCTACCGATGGGGAACAGGGAGGTGTGCCACCCAAGGTGCAGAGAACATCTAGCCTGTGGCCCAGGAGATGGATTCCGGCATTGGCTGTGACTCTTTGCGACTAGCAAACATAATCTATCATATAACCAAAAAGGTCAAATTTTCAGTGACTTATTTTCCAGAGACAACCACTATTGAGGGTGTCAGCATATAGAGTTCCTTTGTCCATCTATCAATATATAAATATGCACACATATACAAAATATACTCACACGCATATTTATAAACATGGAACCGTATGTGATGTCTAGTGTACTGTAACTTGCTTTTCCTTCACTTGCCATCTTTTCATGCCAAAATAGATAGATCTCTCTCATTGTTTTTCATGATTCCATAAAGATGATAGATCAGTATCCTACTTTTTTTTTAGCCAATCACTGTGGATGGGTATTTGGCTTGTATTATGACACTTTTTGCCATAGACACTTTTGTAGATACCTTCTTACTTACTTATGGAAGTATTTCTATAGGATAAATTCCTAGAAATGGAATTGCTAGGTCAAAGGACATGAATACATCAAGTTTAGACAGTGATCACCGTGTCGTCGTCCCAGAATGCTGCATCAATTTATGCTTGGTGCCACCAGCCCACTCTGGAACTTTTGATGGGCCATGCAAGCTTTGTGCTTCATTTTCCCTACTTGTAAAATGAGAATGATTACACCTCAGGAATAGTTCTAAACGGAGTGATTGCTTTGATTAATACCATGACTCCTTAAGAGGAAATATATCTGTAATGTATGGTATCACTTTCATTTTAATTTTTCTCTCATATCTCCTTAAACCTTAGTTCGTTCTCCATTTTAACCTGCCAAAGAAATAAAAATTTGATTAAAGGAAATCTAGTGACTTCATGCCCTGATGTGACTTTCATCAGTTCCATTTTTAAGACTCACCACGGAGCGGGCATGTTTGCATAACACTGACTTTCATACGTATCTTTGCATTTAAAATTTGCAAAAGTCTGCCCAGGAAGGACATGCCTTCTACTGAAATGCTCAAAGATCCCCTACTATTCTGCTGAAATTAAATAGTAAAATAAAAGATCATTTCCTTTTTTAAATGGTCTGCCCCAAAAGTTCAAGATCCCAAATTTAAGCATACATGAATGGATGCTTTCAACCTCATTAGCTTCATTCTCTCATCTGAATGTTCAGCATTCTTCTTGTGGTTATGTAGATGCAGAATGCTTCTGTAGGGCCTAGATAAATCTACAAACTTCTGGAAGGCTCATGGAAGCAGATTGGATTACGCTTCCCATTTACCAACTGTGTAACCTCGTGCAGTTTGCTCAACCTCTCTGTGACTCAGTTTGCGTAGCAATAATGTGGAAATACTAATATTAGTAACCACTCTGTAGGTTTTTTGCGAGGATGAAATGAACTGGAATAGTGCCTGGCTCATAATAATAAGTGATCAATACATGGTAACTATGATTAGTAATATAAACATTCAGCGTACTGTCGTTATTAAGAATATTGGCCTCGGGGTCTGACAGAACTGGGGTCCTGCCTCTTCCCCTCAGTGTGGTCATGGGCAAGTCGCCCATACTCTCAAGGCCCACCTTTCCCCTCTGTTATATGGGGACAATTAGGGCCTGTGTAGAGCGCTCCCGTGAGGATTAAATGAGATTAAATACCATGTGTGCCATTAAATAGATCCCTGGCACAAAGTGGAAGGTCAATAACTGGTGGCTGGTTTTGGTAATATTTTTTAAACTGTCAAGAAAAATAAACAACATTTTTATTCCAGGTAATTTACCTACAGCTCTGGTTCTCAGTCCTGGCTGCAGACTGGAATCCCCTGGGGGAAATTTATAAGGATGTCAGGCTAGAGGCCAGACATACTAATTACGTGGGTTTATTCTTGGTAGAGAATGTGTTGTAACCACATCAGCAAAATCCTGGTACTATAGATTAGCTGCAAGATTCCAGTAATAGCTTTGGATTCAAAATCTTCCTTTGCGAGGCTCTTCTCACTAATGCAATTTCATTTGGATTAAAACTCAGGGGATCTGTGTTCCTGGCCCAACTCTGCAATTTACCGGCTAGACGGGCCTGCTTTCTCCTTTGAAAAATGGACAGGGTGGACCAGGAGATCTGCATAAAACAGCAAAGCCCATAGGTGTTTGCTGTAGAATCTCCCTCGCCCTGGGCAAGAGATGCTTGCCAAACCTTGGAAGACTGTTGCTGTGGTCTTGGTGGTGGTGGTTGGGTTTGGGAATCTGGTCTCAAGATTGACGGTAAGAACAACAGATGGTGAGCGTTCTGGGCTCTTGTTGGGGAGAGTGGGGCAGGACAGTTGAGGCCAGAGAGTAACTGGGCGGGTTCAGATGTTGAGAGAAGAGGGAAGGGTGGACTGGGTATTTGGCAATTTAGGAGAGTTTGGGGGAAAGGAGAGGGATGTTTAAAGGAGATTTCTGTTTGATCGTATATTGAGTAGTAGGAAACATATGTTCAGATTGAGGGCCTTTCCTGTCACCACATTTGGGTCTGCCATATCCAGAGGTGACTTTCTGAATGAAAGTTGGAGCTAACGGAGGGAGGGCAGCGGGAACTGCCCCTGCTGTGTGGTGTCTGCAAAGGTCCCTGCTCCTCAGGAAAGCCCTAATTTATTGAGTGTCTACTATGTGCCGGGCCCCTTCCTCATATTATTGCTAATCTTCACAACAAATTGAATGAGGATACACTGTAATTACCCCCATCTTTCAGCGGAGGAAACTGTGTCTCATAGGTGAGGTCACTCGCCTTTGGTCACACAGCTGCTAAGGGCAGAGCTGAGGAAATTTAGAACTTGCCACAGCACCACCCCGCCTTGCTCTTCTCACAGCGTTCTTTTCAGTCAGTCCACGGACTGGTAGCCTGAGGGCAAGGTCTGGAATTCGTGCTCTCTAAAAGTGCAAGAGTTCAATACCGAAATGAAGGCCACACCGTAAAGAGGAATGGAGGACTGGTGCGTGCTCCAACATGGACGAACCTCGAAAGCATTGTGCTAAGTGCAAGAAGCCAGAACAAAAGGCCACGTATTATATGATTCCATTTATGGGAAATGTCCAGAACAGGCAAATCTATAGAGACAGAAAGTAGATTAGTAGTTGCCTAGGGCTGGGGGACTGGAGGCATGGGGGGGTGATAGCTAACAGATATAGGGTTTCTTTTTGGGGTGATGAAAATGTACAATTGACTGTGATGGTGCTTGTACATGTCAGTGAATATACTAAAGCCATTGAATTGTGCACTTTCAATGGGTGAATTGTATGCTATGTGAAGTATATCTCAATAAACCTGTTATAAAAAATTAAAATGAAGGCACAGACCGCCACACACCCAATAAAATGGATAGTATCAAAAAACCCCAGAAAAGAATATGTGTTTGTGAGAATGTGGAGAAATTGGAGTCCTTATACACTGTTGGTGGGAACGTAAAATGGTGCAGCCAAAATGCTTCCTTAAAAAAATTTAAAAAGGAATCACCATATGATCCAGCAATTCCACTTCCGGGAAATACACAAAGAATTGAAAGCAGAGTCTCTCAGAGATATCTGTATACCCATGCTCATAGCAGCAGCATTCACAATAGCCAAAACGTGGGAGGAACACAAGTGTCCATCAATGGTGAAATGGATAAGAAAAATGTGGTCTACACATACAACGAACTATTTTTCAGCTTTCCAAAGGAAGGACATTCCGACACCTGCTACAACATGCGTGAACCTTGAGGACATTATGCTAAGTGAAATAAGCCAGTCACAAAAGACAAATACTGTGTGATTCCACTTCTGTGAGGTGCTGAGTGTAGTCAAATTCATAGAGACAGACGGCAGAGTGGTGGTCGCCCGGCGCTGGGGGGAGGGGAGGACGGGCAGCTATTGTTTACCACGCACAGTGTCTCAGTTTTGCAAGAAGAAAACAGTGCTAGAGATGGACGGTGGTGATGGTTGCACGACAATATGAATGGCTTTAATGTCACTGAACAGTACACCTAAAAAATGGCTGAGATGGTAAATTTTATGGTATGCATATTTTACCACAATAAAAAAAATGGAGAGAAACAAATGAAGACAGATCCCAAATGTCCTCATGGCTCGCTCCCTCACCTCCAGCAGGCTCTGCTTCCTGTCACCTTCCCAGTGGGTCGTCCTGGCTCCCCTAGTCCTCTGCCCTGCTTGTCCCCATCTGACATGTTATCTACAGGATGATTTTAAAAACTGCCGCTTGCACACTCTTAGTGCAGCGTGCTACATCTGGTGGGCGTAGACCAAGAACTTGGTGATGGTGCCGCCTCTTCTTTGCAGCCTTGGAGAAATAAAGAAACGTGGCGTGGTGGCCCTTCACCCACAGCTGTGATGCAGGATCTGGGATGAAGCCAATTCCAGGATGGCTGGGTGCCACGTTGCCCGCATATGTTACACGGGGCTGCATAGACGTTGTAGTTACTATGTTAGTGCCTTTACAAATTGACTTTGACTACATGATACATTTAACTTAGTCACTGATAAATAATTTTTTTAGGTGTTTAATTCTTTTGAATCACCCAGGATTTTAATGATTTATTGTGTTTCTTGCCTGTGTGGCCACACTATGTAAGTTCTATGACAGCAGGGACTTTTTCTGGCTGTTTTGTTCACTGCTCCATCCCCAGCACCCAGAAGAGTGCCCAGCAAGTGGTTGATGCTCCAGAAATATTTGTTGATTGAATGAGTGAATCTATGTTACATAACCCCTTCCCAAATTACCTAGCTTGGTAAATACTCCACGGAAAAGGTCAATCTAGAGTAAGCAGATCTGTTTCCAAGGAAACAAATAAACAAACAAATAAATAAAGGGAAAATATTCGCTTACACGTAATATATAAATGGACAAAGACAATGAGTCCACTAGAATATAACCCTGAAATGCTGCTAGTGATTAGTTCTAAGTGGTAGTAATGCAGGCAATTGATGGGTTGATTGATTTCCGCCTGTTTTGTTTTTTTCTAAAATAGAAATGCAGGTGATTCTTTTTCTTTTTTGATTATCCATATTTTCTAAAATAATAACAAGGATTGTTCACATTCACTGTGTGCTTACTCTGAGGCAAGCACTTCCTTGGCAGTAACTCAGTCTTCACAGCAGCCCCTTGAATTAGGTACTACCATGGTCTCCATTTCATAGATGAAGAAATTGAGGCACAGAGAGGTTGGGCAATGTACCTAGGGCCCCACAGCAAGGAAGTAGCAGGACCAGGCAGCTTGATTCCAGAGTCCTTCCTCTTCCCTACCTCATTATGTCGCAATGCAGAGATGTTATTTATGGAGTTAAAGTGCTCAGAGAAATCTGTTTGGTTTCATACGAAATCCATTAGGACCAGCGTCTGATTAAATTGCCGAGGGCTCGCAGTGTTCCCCTACGCCTGTCAGCCCACTTTAAAGGGCAGTGGTCCCGCCCAGCTAATTGCCTGCTCCCTGTGAGCACCGGTCCAGCCCTGTTGATGCTCGGTATTCACCCTCAGGATCTAAATTTAGGATCTGAGCAGCTAAAGTGTCTTGCCAATTTTCAGATTCGACTCCCATTAGTCCAGGACATGGAAAATGTTAAAGGTATAGAGCTATGGAGGTTCGATGTTAAGAAGGACAGACTGATTCCTTTTAAAACAATTTAAAAATTGTCCCCTTACCAAAGTAATAGATTCTTGTCATGAAAATACAGAGAAGTATCAAGGGATCAAAGAAAGCCGCCCACCGTGCCGCCCCTGCTAACACTTTGGTGTGGAGGAAGCTTTTATAGAGTGCCTTATTGCGTCCTCTAGGAGGAGGAGGGGGCGGAGGAGACTGAGACTTTTGCATATGTCCCATGTTGCCATGTGCATTGAAGTTGCCCTCCTGTGCTTTTTGTGGCATCTAGAGGCTTGTCATTTAAGAAGTTTCAAAGTGACACTTGAAGCCGGCCAGAGTGAGCAGCTAACAGCAGCAGCAATAGTCCTGGGCCTGGAGTCCCAAGACCGACATTCAAACCTTGCTTGGAAGCCTCCTAGCTGTGTGTCTTTGAGGAAAGGCACTTACCCTTCCTGATCTTCCATCTTTGAACTGGAAAATGAAATGAACACCCCTCTAAAAGCCCAACTGAGAGCCGAGGTTAGTGGAGTTAAAAAGACACGAGCTAATGCTCACCTCCAAATTCATACTGGCTGTGTGACCTTGAGCGGTTACTTAAGCCCTCTGTGATTCAGTTTCTTTGTCTGTACAATGGAAATCATAGAAGTGCTCCCCTCGCTGGATCCCAGAGAGACCCATATGAGACAATGCAGGTAGCACACTTCGTCCCATGCCTCACACACGTTGGGTGTTCAGTAATGATCAGTGACATACAATTTTTGAATCGTGTTAGAGCAGTTTTCCCCACTGGGTGGTGAAACCAATAGGGAGTTGCCACAGCATTTTTAAATAGAATAGAGACAGGAAATATCAGCATGTATTGCTTAGAGCGTGGGAAATGTTAATTGGTGAATTTGTTGTTTCAAGTGTGTGTGTTTATGTACTGTAAAAGCAATGTAAATTGTATTTCTTATCATAGGTGGCAGTTTAAAAATAGGAAAACCACTGGATTAGATCAGATTATAAACTTGGATCCTATGATCTTGGATTTTGCTTGAATTTGCCAGGGAGGTATGTCTTTGGCTTTCAAAACCAAGGTGGCTCTAGGAAATAGCTACATTAAACGTACTTCAGCTTGTTCTGTAAAAATGTTTGGGTCAAACTCCATTAAATCTTTTTACAAAAATAAATCCTTATGTAAGAAATGTTATCCAGCAAATAACGCCAGGAAAAATGTTGCTTCCCTTGGGGAAATGGTCTGCTTCCTCCCTAACTTTCTCTTTTTCCTCGTCTGCCAGGAACCTCAGAGTTCAATTTAAATTTCATTTATAGCAACTTATTGACTTTTCTGGTTAGCATACCTAAATTCTTCATATCTCTTCAGACTTGGTTTTCTTTTTTCTATTTTTATTAACTATATTTTGTTGTAAATCATCTCAAAACCTTTTAGGGAGGAAGCAGGACATAAATACATTCAGGAAGAAAACAGTCCTTTGCCTTGTTTACAACCCCAAGAGGTGACTGTCACACGAGATAACGTATATGGAGAACACTGGACACAGAGCAGCCTGGCCGGGGCGTTGTCATTAGGAAGTATGTGACTCCTGCAGAGGTGTGTTTATCAGCTTTGCAGAAAAGGAGAATTCGGCTGGCATTTGTTTTAACAGAATTAAAAAAAAAAACTTTCTTCTTAACTGCTTATAACATAGAAATACCATATGATCCAGCTATCCCACTACTGGGTATTTGTCTAAAGAAAATGTAATCAACAATTCAAAGAGATCTGTGTACCCCTACGTTCATCACAGGATTATTCACAAAAGCCAAGATGTGGAGGCAACCGAAGTGCCCATCAGCGGATGAGTGGATAGAGAAGATGTGGTATATAGATACAATGGAATACTACTCAGCCATAAAAAATGACAAAATTGTGCCATTTGTGATGTGGATAAACCTTGAGGGTATTAAGTTAAGCAAAATCAGCCAGACAGAGAAAGACAAATAGCATATGATTTCACTCATATGTGGAAGATAAACACATGGACAAAGAGAACAGATTAATGGGTACCAGAGGGGAAGGGGGTGGGGGGAGGGCAAAAGGGGTAAAGGACCACATATATATGGTGATGGATAAAAATTAGACAGTATGTGGTGAGCACGATGCAGTCTACACAGAATCTGAAATATAATAATGTACAGCTGAAATGCACACAATGTTATAAGCAAATATGACCTCAATAAAATAAAAAAATAATAAATCATGGTAATACTTCCCTTTGTGGAAAATCGAACAAAAAAAGTAGATACTTATAAATCTCATCACCAGAGATGAGATTAAAATATTAATTATGTTAATATTAAAATGTCATCTTTCTTTTTTTGAAAATAGCTTTATTGAGGTATAATTCACGTATCATACAATTTGAAGCATACAATGCATTGGCATTTAGCATATTCACAGAATTTGCAACCATCGCTGCAATCAATTTTAGCGTATTTTCATCACCCGCCCCCCTGCCAAAGAAACTGTTCTCTCCTTAGCCATAATCTCCCCAAGACCCCCATTCCTTCCAATTCCAGACAGCCAAGTCGCTTTTGAGGGCTGGTTTCTTTCACTTAGCACAATGTTTTCGAGGTTCATCCATGTGGTAGCGTATATCAGTACTTCATTCCTCTTTATGTCTTGTATGAGGTTGGGCTGCCATAACAAAATACCATAGACTGCTGGCTTAAACGACATGTTTATTTTCCCACAGTTCTGGAGGCCGGAAGTCCGAGGTCAGGGTGCCAACATGGTCGAGTTGTGGTGAGGCCTCTCCTCCTGGCTCGCAGAAGCTTCCTTCTCACTGTGTCCTCACATAGTGGAGAGAGAGTTCTGGGATCTCTTCCTCCTCTTGGAAGGGTACCAGTTCCATTGGATCAGGGCTCTACCCTTATGACCTCATTAACCTTAATCACCTCCTTAAAGGCCCATCTCCAGTACAGTCACATGAGGGGGTTAGGGCTTCAACATAGGAATCTGAGGGGGGACACAGTTCAGTCCCTAGCATGGTTGAATAATAGTCCATGGTATGGATGTATCACACCTCATGCATCTACTCATCTCTTGATGGACATTTGAGTTGTTTCCACTTTTTGGCTATTATGAATAACGCTGCTATGAACGTGCATGGACAGGTTTTGTGTGGACATCTCTCTTGGATTTATACCCAGGAGTGGAATTGCTGGGTCATATGGAAACTCTAGGTTCAACTGTTTGAGAATCTGCTAGACAGTTTTCAGAGTGGCTGAACCACTTTGCATTCCCACCAGCAGTGTATGAAGGTTCCAATTTCTGCACATCCTTGTCAACACTTATTACTATCTGTCGATAGGATTATAGCTGTCCTAGTGGGTGTGATGTGGTATCTCATTGTGGTTTGAGTCACGTTTCCCTGATGCCTAATAATGTTGAACATCTTTTCATGTGCTTATTGGCCATGTGTCAATATCTTCTTTGGAGAAATGTCTGTTCAGATCCTTTGCTCTTTTTGTTGGCTTGTTTGTCTTTTTATTGTTGAGTTGTAAGAGTTCTTTATATATTCTAGGTACAAGTCTCTTATCAGACGTATGATTTACAGTGTGGGTTGTCTTTTCAGTTTTGTCTTTTGAAGCACAAGAATTTTAATTTTGATGATGTCCAATTTATTTTTTCATTTGTTGCTTGTACTTTTGGTGTCGTATCTAAGAAACCATTGTCTAATCCAAGGTCACGAAGATTTATTCATTTTTTATAAGAGTTGTATGGTTTTAGCACTTTCATTTCAGTCTTTGACCCATTTTGAGTTAATTTTTTCTACGGTGTGAGGTAAGGGTCTAACCCCATTCTTCCACACATGGATGTCTGGTCATCCAGCAGCATTTGTTGAAGAGACTGTTCTTTCCCTGTGGAATGGTCGTGGCCTTCTTGTTGAATATCAGTTGACCATAAATGTGAGGGTTTATTTCTGGACTTTCAATTCTATTCCATTGATCTTCATGTCTGTCCTTATGCCAGTGCCATACAGTCTTGACTACTGTAGCCCTATAGTAAGTTTTTAAATCAGCAAGTGTGAGTCCTTCAACTTTGTTCTTTTTTTCAAGATTGTTTTGGCTGTTCCAAGTCTTTTGACTTTCCGGTTGTCATCTTTCTTGTCGATGTTTTTGAAACTGCGTCACTATCTTTAATTTTACCTCAGCAAGATCGTACTGCATAGCAATTATTTTCATGTGTCCCTGCTTTTTTCACCTAACTCAATATTGTAAACATACCCTTTATATTATAAATTTAATTTACATATGATTAGCTCCATAACTTAGTTATTTTCCTATTGGACACTTCTTTCTAAATTTCACCATTATAAATACTGCTGCTGTGGCTGCCTTCATTCCTAAGAGAGTTTAATTTCATTTGTGCAGCTATTGAAGATATTTTTACATATTAAAAACATTCATCTTTTAATTCACACTTTGAGATAATTTCCCTAAAAGCAGTAGAACAGGCACAGAAGAATGAGGAGTCAAATCCCACATTTGCAACTTAGAAAAGACACTGACCTTTCTAAGCCTGTGTTCTCATCTGAGAAATGGAGATGATAGTACCTTCCTAGAGTTGTTGGGAAGATTAAAGACAACGTAGGGATGTACGGCCAGTACACGCCAGACAGATTGTAAGACTCAATAAATAGAACTTATAATAATAATAATAATTATTTTCACCATTGTTGTTGCTATTGTTGCTAGCTGTACTAAAAATTGCAGCATGTAGCAGAAATGGAGCAGGATGCCTGTGAGGAGAGGAGACTGACGGTCAGATCTTTCCTCTCAGCCTGGGAATTGCAATCATAATGAGTAGACATTACACGTTTCTCACTTTAGCCAGAGAGAAGTGTTTCGATATCATGCACCAAATCAATGTCCTCAGTCCTGAATCTTTGTGAGTATTTAAGATTTACATACATACAGCAATGGCTGTGGGAGGGTTTAACTCCATTTCTGCAGCTATTGAAGACATTGTTTACAAATTGAAAACGCTTATCCTTTAATTCACACAGAGGTGAGCTCCAGGAGAGCTGGCCTCAACAGACACACAGTAGGGGCTGACAAAGGGCGGCACGAAGCAAGGCAGGCAGGCCCCTGTGTGTTTTGTTGCTGTCAGTTACCTCGAGCAGCAGCAGGGCTGAGAGGGCTCCGCCTAGGAAACCCGGCAAACAGCAGTTCGAATCACGACAAGAACCATCATTTATTATGCACCTATTGCATCTCTTGTGTGCCAGACATGCTTCTGGTGGATTTTTGTATGTGATCTCAGCTAACATATTTCAATATCAAGATTGCCCTGTGCACTGAGATCCACAGGAACCCAACTGTATAGATGAGGAAACGGAAGCTTCGAGAGGGTTCACGGCATGCTGGTAGTAAGTGCTGGAGCCCAGATGCAAACACTCGCCTCTGACACTACAGTCAGGGCGTCCCAATGGAACTGGAGCACCCGTTGTATTGCTGGAATAAGCGTGTGTCATTTTGACAGCCTGGAGCCTGGGAGAGAGGGCTTGGGGCTCACAGAGGGAGGCAGAGTGGGGTTTCATTCCTTGGTTCAGCAGAGATTGACTGGGCGCCTGCTCTGGGCACGGGACCAGAGTGTCAGGTGCTGGGCATACAGTGGGGACCATAAGCCAACAACTTGGTCTACTGGAAACTCGAAGTCTGGTGGGGAAGCCAGACACTGTTCCAGTAATCACACAAATTCCTGATCACAGACTGTGACAAGTGCTTCGAAGAAGCTCAGGGTGCCACGAGAGACCCTAGCGGGGGGAATTGGATAGCTTGCCCTGGGCTGAGATCAGAGTGAGCGGGGAATTAAGTCGATGTGAGTGGCAGGAAGGCACCTCGGCAAAGACCCTGAGGCTCGAAAGGGGACTGAAAGAAGGCCTGTGTGAAGGAAGCAGGCTGCAAGGTGATGGGGGAACCAGGAGACAGCAGGGACCTCATGCACGGGCCTTGTAAGGACTTTGGACTTGACCCCGAGGGCAGCAGGGAGAACACGAAGGGTCTTAGCTGGGCAGTGGCAGCATCAGATGGGATTTATAGAAAGACGAGTGTGGCTGCAGGTGGGGATGGATCCGACGAACTGGTGGCAGTGGGAATAGACAGAAGTGGGTGAATTTCGGGGACATTTATGGGGAAAGAACGACACAGGCGAGATGAGCGATCCTTTCTAAAAATGTAGTGTTGTTTGGAGGTAAATATGTTTCTCACCAAAGTCAGTGGTTGGGAATATTCACATTTTCTTTTCAGTACACCAGAGGGCTTCCTATCAGAAAGAACTCTGTGGTTGAAACTCTTGGGTTGTTAATTCCCATTCCCTTCTTTTAGTGTTTGCTAAGTTTGGTTTCTTAGTCCTCCGGGTTTCTTGACTCAAGCCCTGTCTGCCCTGGGTTCCAGACTAACCGCCAAGACAATGAGTGAAACTCCCCCAGTCCATCAGTACAGACTGAAATAATTTCCCGATTCCTTATTAATTGTTGCATTCGGAGAGGAGCTGTTTAAAAATAAACTGGAGGATTTGTTTCCATTTCACTTAAAGGCAGCATTTCATACGCAGAGCTTCTGCCTGTCTGAACTGGAGAACTGTTTATACCCCAAGCTCATTCAAAATGCCTGGGATATTTCTAAAGCTCAGTCTTGGCAGCAGCAGCTGAGAATGCAGAGATAAATAAAACAGTCATAAGACACGGCCGATGGGCTTCGTCTGTGTTCATTCACACCCATAACTCACTGGGCTTTTGAAGGCACAGAATTTCGAAGGACAACCCCGTACAGGGTGGCTGTGTAAACCGCTGTGCTGAGATTCCGATCTCAATGCACCTCCGCTAACTGCAAAAGGGAGCTACCCTTGTAAATTGAGATGCAGAAAGAAAAGACGAACAGATAGATAAACACATACACAGAAAGCTTACCTACGTGATTTAAAGAAAATTTAAATTAATTTCTTTAAGAAAACTTAAATTAATTTCTTTAAGAAAATTTAAATTAAAGAAACTTTAGGGGCCGGCCCCATGGCCGAGTGGTTAATTTCGCACGCTCCGCTGCAGCGGCCCAGGGCTTTGCTGGTTCGGATCCTGGGCGCGGACATGGCACCACTCATCAAGCCATGCTGAGGCAGCATCCCACGTGCCACAACTAGAAGGACCCACAACTGAAATATACAACTGTGTACTGGGAGGATTTGGGGAAAAAAAGCAGAAAGAAAAAAAGAGAAGATTGGAACAGTTGTTAGCTCAGGGGCCAATGTTTAAAAAAAAAAAAGAAAATTTAAATTTTCTTTAAATAAATAGCATATTTTCCAGTTTTTTTGTAGTCACCACATTACTTGTATAATTAAGAAATACTTTTATTGAGCATCTACCATGTGGAGAGCAATGGGTACCATCTCAGGTCATCCTTGCATTCTACTAAAAGGAAGGTCTTCCTAGCCCCATTTCGTGGATGGGAGAGCTGAGGCTTCAGAGAGGTTAGAGACTTGCCCGGGTCACTCAGTTGGTAAACGATGGTGATCGCTCTGGCTGAGAAAGTGTGCTCTGGGCCACGACCTCTGCTCTGCTGGCCCCGTTGCTGGCTTTGCTCTGGTGGCTTCCCGGGCCTCAATTTTTGTCACCTATAAAAAGCAAGCCTTTTATCAAATGTCTCCCTTTCCGGGAATCAAGATCCTTTCCAGGGTCAAAACTTGATAAAACCCCGGTGATTCTGTCTCAACATAACCGATGTCGTCACTTCCGGCACCAAACGTCCCCATTTAAAATACCGCCTTCAAAGCGGCTCAGCTCTGAGCTCACTTTAGTAATATTGTTTAGACGTCAACAGCAGAAAGCCTTAATTACTGCATATTCGAGACTGTCAGATTCGTCCCGGTGCCTGGTGGCTTCCAAGTCAGCTCAAATGTCCTCAAAATAACTCAGCCCAACATCTGGCCCTGTGGAGACCGGGAGGCAAACTTCCCAGACCGCCGACAGTTACCCCCGAATGTCAACATTTCTTTCTTTTCAGAAAGGAAACCCTCCACGATTTGTTCTCCCAATGGCGCGACATGGAGTTTTTCTGTTATTTTTTTTTCATGTTCTTTCTGTATTCTTTAAATTTTCTATGATGACTATGTTTTGCTTTTGTAATGGAAAAATAATCTGATTTAAAAAATTCAGCCCAATAAAACGGAAAAGAAATAAAATCTTGGTATTGTATTGTGTACTCCCCTGTCTTCCTCACTGCAAAGTGTGGGACAGGACTTTAAGCTCCACTGGATTATTCTGGGTGGGGATCAGGGACCCCATTCTTACTCTGCGTTGCTGTGACATGATGGTTAAGAACATGGATTTCGGACTCAGACAAGCCAGGCTTAGAATCTTGCCATGGCCATTTATTTAGCGGTGTGACCTTGGGCAAGTTGCTTAGCGTCTCTGAACATTAATTTTCTCCTCAGTAAAATGGAAATAATGATAGCCTCTACTTCCAGAGTGGCTAGAGGGATTAATGAGATAGTAAATGAGCATGATGTCTAGCCTTCAGTAAATGCAAATCTCCTGATTAGTTACATGATCTCGTCAATATTCTCTTGCAAGTGTGGTGTCCTTGGGACTGCTGAGGCGCCTCAGGCTCTTTGCCCTGGATCTGAATCAAGACGTCCTCGGATTTTGGTGCCTGTTCTCTTCCTCCTCGTTTTTCCAATTTTATTTTATTTTTTTGTTGTTGCACTAGTCCTAAGTGTATAGTTCAGTGAACTTCTATATATGTATCCCCTACGTCACCGCCAGCCAGACCAAGATAAAGAACGTGTCCAGCACCCCAGGGGGCTCCCTCATGCCTCCACCCGCTCAGCAGCCGCTGAGTCCCTGGCAGACTTTATTTTGACTTCTATCACCAGAGAATAGTGTTGCTTGTCCTCAAACTTCATCTAAATGGAAACCACAGTATGGACACCTCTGTGCCTTGCTTCTTTCACTGAACTCTGTGCATGCAGGATTCAACCAAAGGTGGAGGGTACCAGTGGTGTAGTATTCTTTTGAATGAATATAATCACAATTAGTATATCTCTTCACTTGATGATGGACACTTGGGTCGTATCCAGTTTTTGACTATTTGGAAGATGCTGCTATTATGAATGTTTGGTATATTTTTTGGTGGATGTAAATACTCACTTCAGTTGCAGATTACCCAGGAGTCAAATTGATGGGTCTGAAAGTATACATATATTTAGTTTTAGAAGATGCTGCCAGATCATTTTCTAACGTGGTTGCACCATTTCGCACTCCCACTAGCGGTGCGTGAGCATTCCAATCGCTCTGCATCCCTGCAAACACTTAGTATGATGAGTCTTTTTCATTTCAGGTCTCCTGGTGGGTGTGAGGTAGCCTCTCATTGTGGCATTGATTTCCCTGATGGCTAATGATGTGGCACACCTTTTTACGTGCTTATCAGCCATTGGGACACCGTTTCATTCCTAAACACACGCTCTTGGAATATCTGGTGGGTCAGCTTGCCAAAACGATGTTTAAAGAATGAGCCCATATAATCTGAGAGAGTTCTCAGAGGTTCTCCTCTGACTCAAACACCACAGTTTGGGGCACGCATTCCAGAATATCTACGTTGGCCTCTTCTGCTTACTTTCAAGTTCTTGGCTGTGTTTGATAACTGAGCTTGACCGATAAAATAACTTCCAGATTAGTGACACGTTATAATTTTAAGAGAGGATAAGTGAACTCTTTTGCAGCATTTCAGCATATATTTTTATAGTCCGCTTGGGGGAAACGACATCACATTTCTGGAGTACCTACTGTGTGCGAATCCCTGTACCAGGCACTTTAAAATTCGTGGTCTCCTTTCATCTTCAAAAGGACTCTGTGAGGGCGAGATCGAGATTGTTATAGCTCAAATGAGGAAACTGAGGATGGGGGTGGGGGTCACCCAGTTGCTCAATGGCAGAGCCGGGATTTAAATCCTAGGTCTGCTTGACTCCAAAGTCCACCTTCCCATTAGCAAGCAAACTGAGGGGCAACATTTTTCTAGCAACTCGCCCATGAGAAAGTCTTCCTGGCGAACAATTCCCTCATTTTTGCAACGGTCAGCTCTGTGAAGGCAGCTTCACCTTTGGGTGGGTCTCTCTTCAGGGTCTCCCAACACTGGCTCTGACCGTACAGGGAGGTCAGCGACTGCAGGACCCCCACAGATTCCCGTGGGCCACTTGACCCCATTTCTTCTCCTCCCCGCCTTTCCGCATCTCTAGGTTCTGACCGATGGCGGTGATACTTTGTAGGTGTTGATTCCCGAGAGTCTGTTTTCTTCTGTCTGGTATATTTTCTGATAATTCTTTTAGAAAAAAAGTTTTTTTTTAGGGTGTCCACCTTACCTGTAGAGACGTCATCATGGTTGGCTTCCCACACCAGCAGACAGATGCCTCCGTGTCCCCCAGGGAGACATTGTTCACTTTTGGTATTGAGTCGTTTCAAATTCGCATCATCGAAATTTACAGGAAATGTGTCCACTGTATGTTCCCCTTGACGTTTCTCCCTGTTTCTTCAAACTTTGCAAATCATCACATTTTTGATGACTTCATCATATTTTACCAAGTTTCTAAATGATCGGATACCTAATCATTCCCCGAAGGTTGGGCATTGAGGTTGCCCCCAAACTGTTTATGTGGTAAAGAATGTGGCAGTGAACACCTTCGGCTGAGTACACCCTTGTCCCGTCTTGATGACAGAAATCTTCATCTCCCTGGTGAGAGACAGCTGTGAGACTATGCCCCTATGGAGGTCAAAAGTGTGAGTGCAGGAGCCAGAAGCCCGTGGTGAGACCTCGGGCAGGTTACACAACCTGTGTGCCTCAGTCTCCTTATCCGTGAGACTGGGGAAATAACCACGCCTCCCTTGCCATCACTGCCTGTGTATAAAGGGCTCAGAGTACCACAGAAGTATTTGCTTTTATTATTTACCCAGTATCCTAGAAACTAGGTGCCAATTGGATAGAAAATTAGTATTTTAAGGTTTCTTATCTATACCGCTGACTTGGGAGTGTGAATGTCTCCTTTTTGTGACTCAGGACCCAGCCCTGTCACGGGTCCAGCACTGTGTGATGGATGAGCATTTCTTGAAGCAACTCCTCTCTGTGCTGTGTGAGCATCTCTTGGTTCTTATAATTCCATTTATTCTTCTGCCTCCTCCTCTGGAGTGTGAGCTCCTTGGGTTCAGACTGTGCCCTAAAAATAACACTAGCTACTCTCTATTGAGCGCTCAACTCCGGATCAGGCTCAGTGCCGAGCACTTCACACGCCTCGTCTGGTCTGCTCCTCCCGGCGCCCGGAGGAGGCAGATGCCATTCTCAGACCTCAGAAAACAGGCACTGAGTGGTGGCTGAGTGAGGCAGCACTTGTTCCGGAACTCGGCATCAAAGGGATCACTCAAAGCACACAAGTCGGGGGATGCTGATTCCCAGGTCTCGCCCCTGGAGATCCTGATTCCAAAGGTCTGGAGCGGGCCCAGGAATCTGTATTTTTGCCCCAGGTGATCTTCATGCTGAGGCCACGTCTGGGCAACACCGAATGATTGGCTGGATGACCCCGCGGTCCCTGAATTTCCTCCCTCTGTCTCAAGCCTTAGGCAGCTTCTCTAATCGCCTGGCATTCTCACCTTGTCAGACTGGAGCAGGAGAGGATGAGGGCGACCAGGAGGAGGAGACTGAGCAAGTCTAATTAGTATGCAGGGTCTTAAACTGAAGCTGAAGGGCTGGCGCGTCTCTCCGGGATTTTCCACTCTCCAGCCCTTCCGGAACTGGCTGCGCACCAGCCTGCCAAGGGGGACAAGGACGACGCAGGGGCACGGAGGCATCTGTCTTTTGGTGTTGGAAGCCAACCACAATGATGCCTGTAAACTAAGGTGGACCCGGGTTCTTTCACTCAAGCATCCCTGCCTGCTTCTCCCTGGCTGCGTCCTCCCTCGCTCCCTCCATCCCTCGCGCCTCTGTTCTGCTTAGACCACGAGGAAAACCACTAAGGAAAGACTGCCTGTTTCTTGATTTCTGGCGAAGTAATCCTGGCCATGGTCCCCACGGTTAAAGGGAGATACAGGCTGAAAGGAGGCCGGGCGAGCAGCATTGCCGTCTCGTGCCGCACCCTCTGCGAACTCCTAGCTGTCTCTGGGTGTTACTCCTGTATCTCTAACACTTGGATAAGATTTTAGACACGAGCGCCTGCTTTCCTGCTGTGGCAGATGAGGATTAGCTCACTTCATCCCACCCCCACCCTCCCAAAACAGTTCAATTGCTCTTTCCCATTCCTTTATGGGTTGCCTTTGTAATTTCAAGTAATATACTACCACCTTTATTTCTTTTTTACCCTTTTTGGGGAGGTGAAATACACATACAGAACAGACACTCACATAACCACCATCCTGGTGAGGAAATTGAACACTGTCAACACTTTTAAAGCCCCTCCACCCCATGAAGCCGCTGACCCAAACTTTTGTGACAATCTTTCCGTTTCTTTTTTGTAGAGCTCACCTTTCTATGCACCCCTCAACATTTAGATTTGCTATAATCAGAACCACACTATACACATCATTCTGTGCCTTGCGCCTTCCCCCCAACGTTGGTAAATTAATCCAAGCCGACACGTGTCGCTGCTTCATTTGCGTTCGCCGCTGTACACTCACTGTTCCAGTAGATCCCGATTTACTTATCCAGTCAGCTGTTGAGGGACATGTGGTCGCTTCCAGTTTTCTGCTATCATGAGCATCCTCACTCATGTCATGCAGTATGTGTGTGCAAGGGTTTCTCCAGGGAGGGACACAGGAGTGGAAAGGCTGCATTGTAGGGACCGTGTGCAGTGTCCCCTGAGAGTGCCGGTTTTCCAGCATGGTTGCACCGATGGACATTTCCCCGCTCCAGAGATTCTGACTTGATGGGCCAGCAGGCCAGGCCCTGGGACTGTTCAAAGCCCCCCTGGGGATCCCACCATGAGGCTCAACATCTGCCTTCATTTCCAGTCCATGGGCTCGAGGTAGTACCTGGACTCTCCAATTAGGAGCCACCCCAGCACCCCTTACCACTCCCCTCCCCCAGGATCATGATGTAATCATCTGAGAGCTAAAAAGGGCTTTATCCTAAGCAAGGTCAAAGTGTAGGGGCAGGTCAGAGAGGTTAGCAAGGCGTGGACAGGAATTGGTTAAAATCCTGGCACAAAGGCAGGCGGGCTGAGGAACTGAAGAAAACCCAAGGGCTGGGAACTCCTCGGCCAGTCCCTCCTTCCCTCCATACTAGGAGCCTCCCGTATCTGTCTGCCGATTGTGGGCTGGAGAGAATGCCATTCAAATGGCTTAAATTTTGAGACATTGAGACTCCTCTGAACTGCTCTGAGGGTCTTTATGGTCATGTTTCTTTAAAGGGACTCCAACCTTTGAGAATGGTTTGGGGTTCTCAACCCTGGCTGAACCTTAGCAATACATGGGAGCTTTGAATGAATACCGATGCCTGAGGCTCAGGCCAACTCCATCAGAATGTCTGGGGTGAGAGCCTGGCAACTACAGGCTTCAGAAGCTGCCCAGGAGCTTCTCAAGTGCAGCTGGGCAGAGAACCAGTGGTCAGTGGAGCTCAATCTTGAACTAGTGTCCATCAGAAACACCTGGAAGGCTTGTTAAAAACACGGATGGCTGGTCTCCACTCCTCAGTTTCTGGATTCGGATTCTGTAGATGCAAACGTTGCTGGCCCCCCAACCACACCTGGACAACATCTCGCACTGAGGTTTCCCGGCATCCCTCCCGTGGGGATCCGGAGCAGCCGTGTGCCCAGCTGCTCCGTCTGGTTGTGTACGCCTTTCCCAACTCTGTATTATGTTGTCAGGCTCGTGGCTTGACCTCAGCCATGGAATTGGCAAATGCTACTGCTCAGGACTCCGCCACCCCCAGTCAGTTGCTAAACACTCACATCCTGGATCCCGTCATGGATCTGTGGGATATTGGGATTGGGAGAGCATCTCCTGAGGTGTGGAGCATCCTCAGCTATGAAGGATCATTCACCGTCGTCATCGATAGGGTCTTCGCTGTGGCTCCTCACGTAGCTTCCATATATATGGAACAAACCAGGGTACGTACATTGAAAAAAATTCTTTAATTTTCCCATGACCGCAGTCTTCAAGTATTAAAAATATTTGTTATTAATGTGATTATTAGTTCAGAGTCAAATAAATACATTATGAATTGATAGTTATTAGGCATAGAATGTAAAGACGACTCTGGGGACGCCAGCATTTCAAATTGCCTCCTCGTTTGGCCCCTGGGACCTTGGCACCAGGGCAACGCCAGGGTGGGGCGAGGCAGGAAGGGAAGCCAGGGACTGCGAGTCTGCGTGTGGCAGGTGTGGAAACGGACTTTCCCGGAGTAAGCCACCACCTCGAGCCCCTGGAAGGCCTTCGTGTGGCCCCGTCCTGGAGACTGCTGGGCCAGCTGTGCTGCTAAAAGCCTTGGGCCCACCGCTCTGCATGCGACGGGGTCCACGCCTCACCCCTGCTTGGGTCGGACAAGGTGTGCCCTGAGTCTCTGGGAGGTCAGGACCGAGGGCAGGCGGGACTGAAACCTCTGCCCTACTTGGTAACAACCCCACACCCTTCCTCCTGGACCACTGCTCCCCGCCAACAACCCAGCGCGCCCTCGCTCAGGGTGTCCCTTCAGGCATTAACGTCCCCGGCAAGCACCTGGAGAGCAGCAGCAAAGACTTATCAGAAAAGAGGGTCTTTCCAAAAGTGCCCCCCCCCCCGCATGGGTCCGGGATTCCATATTTTTGGGGATGGAGCTTTTATCTATTGGGACAATTTCCCTAACAAATAGTGCCGTGCTCTGTGTTCAGCTGGCTTTCCTGTTTGGCTGACTCAGGAAACCACCCAGATCACATTCTTGTCCAGACCATGAAAGACTAGAAAAGATTCTCTTCTGACCTTGTGTTGACCCCAGTGTTATCCTGAGTTTTTAATTTGGGGGGGGTGGAGGGAACGGGGGCAGTGGTGACAGACGGGGCTGAGCCGAGAGCCTGCGGTCTGTCATCATCTTGGTACAGCTTCCTTCCTTCAGGGCCCCGACCTGCAGAGCACACTTGTGACCTTCTTCTGAACTGAACTGAGAATGACCCCGAGCATTACGGGAAGCAGGATTGAAACTTCAGGTGCTGCCCTTGGGCACAGGGGCGCCCCTGTTCTTCTCTGCTGGATCCGTGGGGCCAGACCAGAGTGGCCGCTCGGTGGCTTCCGGTGGAACTGACCTCCTCACCCATCCCAGTGTTCGATTTCCAAATGGCCAGCCTGTCCAGGTGCATAAACCTCTCCTGACTTTCTCTTTCATGTCTTTGCAGTGAAATGCAAAATGGAGGACGAGGAGGAGGCTGCAGCTAAGGCCCCACCTTAACTACTGTTGTATCCTTTCCTTTCTGAGCTCCAGTGACGCCGCGCGAGGAAAATGTCCCAAATACGCTTGCTCTACTGATTTCTCTCACGACTAGATTTGGTGCATGTGAATACAGAACCTGTCCCGCACAAGACGATTTGTGGCGAAGGTGCTTTAGTGCAAATAGTTTATCGTAAGAAAGTACTAGTCTTGACTTTCTGCATTAGCCCCCAACTTCATTCTTTCCTCCACATATTTCTTCAGTGCCTCGGGAGCGTTCTTAGACACCAGCCAGCGTTAAAATGTACACGAACTCCAGCGCCAAGAGAAGCTGAAACGCTCTCTGGCTACCGGTTTCCCTCTTTTGGTCACCTTTGCAAAGATCATATTTCAATCAAAGCCCCAAACCGCGGCAGTGGGTTTTAAGTTTATCTGGTGAACGCTCTTTTCATAAAAAAGACGTTATTGCCTGTGATCATTTCCAAAGGAGACTGGCCCTTAACTTTTATTGCAAACCCAACGAGACGAGACACATAAACACAGAGAACAAGAACAGACAAAGGATTTTTTGTTGTTCAGACCCCAAAGTTTTATAGAAAGTTCCTCATTTTACGAGTGAACTGACTTATTACCCTCATTTGTTCTATGGTTTGCTGTTAATCAGGACTCTCCCGTCGAAATGCCACAGACTTAGCCTCTGGGCAGATCCGAAAGCCGAGTAACTGTACTGGGTTGTTTTGACGAGCTCCGACACCTCTTAAGTAAATAGTAAAGCCTTTATTTTTGTGTTAAGAACAGCATTTGGAAAATAAAACCTATCTGCCCATGCTTTACAACGTTTTAAGTTTGTAATATTTATTTACAGTCATTTATGGTACACACTGATTGTCTGGAAATTTCTTTAACGATTTTTTTTTATAAGTATGCAACAGTCAGCCAGGGGAGGATAAAGGTCCATTATAAAACGCACATTAATACATTTAATAAATATATATTATCTATCAAAAACGAGCCTTAGCTCTTTATCAATTAATAAAAAGCACCTGCTGAGAACTCCTGTAAGCTGGTATAATCATTGCTTCACTGGATTATAAAAGCCACAATGCGCCCTTTCAGTTTGGGGTTCAATTCAGCCTTGCCTACCCAAGACCACCCCAAGTTTCCGCCTGTCCAGGGGCCCCGAGGATCTGTGCTCAACGCACTGATCCCAGTCTCTAACCACCGAATCCAAAACCCTTGGGACACGTAGAACTTGCCAGTTTGTCAATTCTCCGAGCTGATTCCTTCGCTCCCCACCCTCCACCTCCGGTGAAGAAATCCAGGATAGAATGACCATTCTCTATTAAAAGGGGGGACAAGAGTGGCTGTTATAGTCCCAAGGTGATTTTAATAACCAGACACGGGAAGATTTGTGCTTACAATTATTTTGATCACAGATGCTCTTCCAGGTCATTTTCCCTCAACAAGTCTTGTTGACATAAACAGATCTTAAGCAGAGGTGCCATTTAATTTTGTATTTAAACTTGGCTCCGTGGGGGCAGCTGGCTGCCACAGTCTCTTGGCAAAGATGTGTCTCTGTACCCTTCAGGTGACATCATTAGAAAAATAATAGTTCTCTGCGCTCTCCCCTCATGCCCCACCTCCATCCCCATTAGGAGGGCGTTCAGCCCACTCCTGACCTTAAAGCCAAAATAAAACAAAACCCAGAAGCGTGATAATGTGTCAGAGATTTGAAAAGAAAAGCAGCAAGAAAGGTCGCGCTAAGTGAGGCCTCCCATGGCGCAGAGTGGGATCCATCTTTAGGGTGGTGAAACGTGACTTTCACTTGTAGCCAGTTACGCCGTGCTCACTGCTCACTTCACGGGCTTGGACCACCAAGAACTTAGAGAGAAACCGATCGGGCACATCGCTCCCTCCTGCAAAGGGGGGGGCTCCTGCAGCCCAAGTCACTGATGGATCAGAGAGCTCCAAAGGACTCCAGAGAGCGGGGGTGAGCAGCCATCTCCTGGCATGAGAACGTGTAATGCTGTCGTTTGTCACCGGACTGGACCAAGGCCTTGGGAGATTTCTGTATTTACAGAATTCTAGGTCTGCATGCAACCGCTCCACCCCCACCCCAGGTCCTAGCTGCACCCCACCCCCCACTCCAAGTTACCAGTCCACCCCATGACACTCCTCACAGAGGACTGGAATCTGACTCTAGAAGCAAGCACATGCTCTGGGCAGGGGCGGGGTGGCTTCCGGAAGGTCAGGGAGGGGCGGCATTCTCGGCCATGCTGTCTCTTCCCCATGCTGGTAACAAGGAAATGCGCGAGCCAGAAGGAAAACTCGAAGGAGGGCCACCCAGGGATGGCCAGATTGGCCTCGTTTACCCCAGTGCTCTGCAAGGAGGGGCCGGGAGCGGTGGCGGGGGTGAGGACGGGACGCAGCAGAGACTAGGGCCTTGAGAAAAATCAGAAGGTTTATTAAAACATACTCAGCTCACACATATTGGCTTATGAAGAGGTCAGTTTCCCCCCCAAACACTAACCTTTTTCATTTTCTTTAAAGGTTAAAGGCTTATGGGTTGTTTTATAGAAAGAAGCAATATAATGATTAGAATATATGCAGAAGGACCCACCCTCATTTATACATTCCATGCCGTCAGGTTAAAACTCTTTGCCTCGAATCATTGCTAGCGATTATCCTGGCCAAACAGTGCAGAGAACACGGGCTTTTCATGGCAGAGATGCTCGAAATGCCAAATAAGAAAGGAATGACTGGCTTAGGACAGATGGAAACCATGACAAAACGATGGGCTTTGAAGAGAACCATTTTCATGGAACTTGCGGAAAACCAAGACAAAAATGTGCCCCACACCCTCTAAAAGCAGCAAGAAACCCTGGCGGGTTCTTCCCCCACCCTGGAACTCTCACTACATCAATGTAAGAGACCCAAGAACCCACTGCATGCCAGGCATCAGTATCAGCTCTCCATGGAGGGGGCACCCCGGGGACGCCCTGCCACGTGACAGCATCGGGAAAAGTCTGCTGTGGCGCCTGCCTTCTGGCCCGCCATCCTGGGGGCTTTAAGCTGGTGGCCCCATTCGAGCTTCTGAAATGAACACGGGAATACAACTGGGAAAGGGCTGGAGGAGTGCCGGTCAGGGCAGGAGGGCCGGGTGAGGGAGGGAGGACCAGCGCTGTGGCTCGCCCAGGGAGGGAGGCAGGCTCCCTTCCTGCCGGAGCCGCCACAGCACTTTCCAGTGGGATGGTCACTTAACCCCCAGAGAGCCTTCTCTTCTTTGGCACATGCCAGGGGCCCTCGCCTCAGAATCACACCCACAACCTCCTGAACTGCTCCAGACCCCCCTGAAATGTGCGAACCAACAGGCAGGCCGGCTGAAGAGTCCCCATCAGTCCTCCTCAAAGACACGGTCATCTCCAAGAGGCCAGCCGGGGTCCAGCCCTTGCTGGGGGGGTGGTGGTGCGGGGACCTCCCCATCAACCAACACCTTGCCCACCAGCCGTGAATTTGGTTCTGTTCTACCCCCAGAGGATGAAACAGTCTTCCAGCCACATTTCCCAGTGAGCCTAATACTATTTGCAATTAGCTTTGCTTTAGTTTGCGGGGTTGAGGTTGGTTTGGCATTACGTGTGCACGTGTGTGTGTGTGTGTGGCGGGGGAGGGGAGGGCAGTCGGTGTTAGCCTTTCGGTTCAGCAGTGTTCACATTTACACGAAATCCCCTGGTCTAGGATTTCCAAGTCTCCTGGCTGTGAGGCGGCCTCGTGCGGCTGCGGTTACTGACTTCTCCCTCAAGACAGACCCAGCCAGGGAACACAATCTGGAAGAGAGAGTCGCACTCTCTGGAACTTAAAGTCTTTCACCAGAGGTGTCTTCCAGTGTAACTTGGCGGAGCCGTTGGGATCTGGAAAAAGGATAACACACTAAGAACTCGGCTTTGCAAAGTCAACGTCAGAAACCAACTCGTTAACAACGTGCCAAAGACCAGTCACCCTGCTTTGTCCTAAGGGGCCGAGTCATTCCCAGAAAAGCAGCAGCCACCGTGTGACGCTGCTCCGCTCTTGGAAAGGCTGTCTCCCCTTTCCTGTCATGGGGTTCCCCGAATGGATGTGTTTCCTTACGCAGAAACCCACTTCGCTTTCTGAGTCCAGAGTGTTTTTAAGCGCACTGGCCTTAAAGGGACAAGGGGGACCTAAGAACGACCGAGGGGCCCGCTTTCTAACCACAGTTGTACGGTTATGCTGGCAGGGTGGCCTTTTCTGGGCGTCCCACAGTAAAACAGCCCAATGGATGGCAGGGGGTCCTCAGAAGGCAAATCTGTGAGTCTGTCTGTCTTTGAGCCTGTTCCAAACCAGTGCCCAGCACACCTGCGAAAGGCCGGGGAACCAAAACCCCTCCAGAGAGCAAGGACCATCCCTGACTTAGATTAAAAAAAAAAAACCAAAAACACTCAAGTTGAGTTATGGAATTGGCACATGATATAAAGAATGGAGATCCAATTTACACGTGTAAACTGGCCCGGGCGCTGTTTCTGAAAGAAGCATGTAGCTATGTCTGGAAATTAAATGTGGGGATGAGAGTGTGTCTCTGGATTGCTGGAGAAACAAAATGATGTCATTCCACGGAGGCAAAGCGTAAAGGATGACAGTTCTGCTGAAAGTCTGTTTGGCATCAGATAGTAAACCTGGTTTTGTGTTTCGTGGGAGAGAAATGACAATCACTGCGATTTCTTAAGACATCTCTGAAGGAGCGGGGGTGGGGGACGCGGTACCCAGCTGGGGCACAGAGAGAGGGGAACGGGGGCAAGAGGCTAAGCTAGGCGGGGTGTCAGCAAAATCTGCCAGGGCTTCATAATTGTGGGGGTTTCCTGAAAGTTCCCCCCAGGGAGAGGGAGGGGGCACCTTCTGTATAATGGAAGCCAGAGAATTCCTTAAGGACAAGAGCCCCAAGAAATAGGGACTGTTTGAAACGAATCTACAGATGGCTAAGTATAGGTGGATCTTCTGTGAGTGGAGAGGGGGCTAGAGAGGGAAAGAAGAAAAATGGAAGCAGTGCATGCATCCTAGCCGTAAGGGGGTCGACTTAGCCGCCGTCTTCGCAGGCCCCGTAAGCAGCCTCCACAGAGCACAGGTGTCCCCCGTGAAGCTGCCCCCCGACCCTCACAGCTGCGGGCATCCTGCCGAAACATCACCTCCTGATACTTACGGTCCCGCCGTTGAGCACAACGGCCATCTCGGTCGGCTGGTACACGTTGCTTCTAAAGGGCGCACTGGGTCTGCTTCCCAAGCTGCCATTGCGAAATCCTGCTGTGCGGAGAGCTGGGAGGGAGGGAGGGAGAGGCAGCGCGCCGCCAAAGAAAAACCACACAATTTTGTTTTCTTCCCCTGCATCAACGCCATGCTCCAGGCCCCCCCGCCCCCCAACTCCTCCCCTTTGTCACAAGCCCGATATTCCAAACAAAAGTCACAAAGGGGCTTTGTTCTCTGGGTCTCTTGGAGCCTGACCCATCTCAGTGGGGTTGGGGAGGCTGCAGAACCCAGGATGCAAGCTGCTCTGGAGGGCGGGGGGACCCAGAGTAGAGCCTCCACCCGCCCCCCAGCCCCTGCAGGCCCCGGGTGACGAGGAAACACCTCTCATCCTCCGAGGGTCCCCTCTGACACAGGCCTCCTCACTGGAGAAGGCCATTCACGTCAAGTTCACAGCACACTCGCGGCACTGTGTCTGGACACGCAGGGGTGGGCAGCCCTGGGAACCCGGACACCGAGCACACGACAGAAGTCGCCTCGGTGGGAAAGCGACAGGAAGAGAACAGAGGGACTCGCACCCCTGGGCAGGGTTCTTTCTAAACAGGAAAAAAAAGGGAGATCTGAAGCAAAGATGGCAAAACACATCAGGTGGGAAAACGGTGTTTCTTATTGCTGTGTACTTTTAGGGAACAAAATTGCCTTTTTTTTTGTGAAGAAAAAAACCAAATTACACAAAAAAGACATGGAGGGAACTTCAGCGCATTTATATGTATGCTAAAGTGAGAGAAGCCAGCCTGTAGGAGCTACAGGCTGTAGGAATCCAAATATAACCTTCTGGAAAAGGCAGAATGATGGGGACAGTAAAAAGAACAGTGGTGGCCCGGGGCCGGGCGGTGGTGGTGAATGAGTGGGGCTCTAGGGCAGTGAAACTATTCTGTGCGACACCACTGTGGTGGCTACATGACGTCATGCATTCGTCCAAACCCAGAGAACGTACACACACAGGGTCACCTCCAAAATGTCAACTGTGACTTTAGTTGGTGATCGTGTATGAGTGTTGATTCATCAGCTGTAAACAATGTAACTGCAGCAGGCTGTTAATAGTAGCAGAAGCCAGGGTAGGGGACATGCGGGAACTCCCTGTATCTCCTGCTCAATTTTTCTGTAAATCTGAAATTGCTCTAAAAAGCAGTCTTTTGGGGCCAGCCTGGTGGTGTAGTGGTTAAGTTCACACACTCCACTTCCATGGCCTGGGGTTCATGGATTTGGATCCTGGGTGCAGACCTACACACCGCTCGTCAAGCCACGCTGTGGCGGCATCCCATATACAAAATAGAGGAAGATGGGCACAGAAGTTAGGTCAGGGCCAATCTTCCTCGCCAAAAACCAAACCAAAACAAAACCAAAAAAACCCAGTCTATTAAAAAATAATATGGTAGAAGTCCTACAAAAAAACAAAAGTCCGCCTCAATTATGAGATGGCATCCTCATTATCTTCTTTCTCATTGAAGGCACGTATCTTGCTTTACTAAGAAAAGCCTAACTTAAGTCTTCCTCAAAGGAAGTCATTTTTCTGGCTAAAAAGTAACAAGAGAGGTTAGGATTTTTATAGATTACTTGGAGTAGGGACTAGAAATCACTTTAGTAATATGGTTAACCTCCAAAGAGTGCCAACCAGGAGCCAGGCACAGGGAAAAGTACTTGATATACATTAACTCATTTAATTTTCATAGCATAATAGGTACTTTTATTATTCCACTTTACATGGGGCACAGAGAGATTAATTGACTTGCCCAAGGTCACACAGCTGTAAGTGGCAGACCTAGCATTCGAACCCAGGCAGAGAATCGGTGTTCTTAACCATCACACTATACTGGCTCCAAATGCTGTGTCTTTAACCCTCACACTTAGTTATTGAGAAGCAATTTGAATTTAAGTGACATTAGGGGCAGCTCAGCCCAGACTGGACCAAAGAAACTGAGGCAGGGCAGGAAACGCGTGTTCCGAGATAGGCTTATGGAAAACCTCTTTTGCGTTAGCGTCTCCAGGCCCTCAGGCTGGGTGAGGAGCTGTCTCTCCAGGGACACAGAGAAGAGGGAGCTGGGCAGCAGCCCTGGGGACAGGGGAGACGGCCCGTGGAGGAATCGCGTCCCTTGCCCTAGCCCACATCTGCTTGAAGAGAGCGCAGCGCAGCTCTCCTAACAGCGCAGAGACCAGCCAGCTGTGGCAGGGGAATCCGGCTAAGAAACAAAGGCTCGGCTCCAAAGCCCATCTAGGGGTGTCTCGGCCCGAGTGCCCGTCTCCGTGGTGGTTATTTGTGGTCCTCGTCTGGTAAACATCCCTCCCACATTCTAGGCCCGAGTGTTGGCTACAGCTGCTGTCTCCCCTGGCCTCCAGGCAGGCATGTGATTTCAGCCTGGCCAGTCAGGGCGACCCATTTCTCCAGCCACACAGATTGGTTCAGGGACGGGCAATGAGGTCCAATCAGAGCTAACTCTGGGATTTTTGTTCTGGCATCCTGGGACATGTTCCTCGTTTCTACTGGGACTCTGTGTAAGCCTAGAGCTGTTGGCTACCATGATGCTAACAGAACCAAGAGATGGAGACAGACCAAATCTAGTCATCACTTGAGCTTCCTGGATCTAACTATTCCTGAAGCCTGATCCGCAGTACATTATTTTTGTTGTTGTTTGGGTTTTTTTTTCTTCTTTTTTTGCTTAAGCCAATTCAAATCAGATTTTTTTATTACTTGCAACTTTAGGAATCCCAACTAACACCCCACTCTGACCTGGGTCAGCTATGACAGGCAAGCAGGGCTCACCTGTAAGGGGTCCCCACAGGAATCAAAGTTCATAGGTTGACTGCCAGCCTTCTCCCGTCTAGACTGCAAGTGAGGCGAGACTGGCCCTGCCCCCAAAGCTGACTCAGGGCCTTCCACTGGGAAGCTCAGGGTCAACACTGAAATAGCCCTTGGCCCTCATGAGATCAGAGAGCCCAAATCCCCAAAGAGAAGAAAGAACACTTTTCTTTATTGCTCCTTTGAAAGGTGAGCATTTAAAGTGCCCTGTTAACGCTTTCCAAGATGTGATCTGAGGCGCCACATCCTTCAGTGTATTTTCATCTTTGTCACATACCTCATGCCTTGTTGACACTGATTAACAGGCAGGAGGCTGAGCAAGCTGTATCTTTCTGGGGTCTCACTCAGGGGAAGGAAATACAGGAGCGGAGCTGCGGGGCTTGGCTGAGCCTCAGGCTGGCCCGGGGAATGCCCTGCGCATCCCCTGCAGACGGCAGGGACGGACTCTCAGGGGAAGAGAGCCTGAAGGGCTGGCGGGCTACAACGCAAGGGGACCATGGTCACCTGCAGCTCCCGGGCAAGGCCCCCACGGGCCCTGGCTCCCTAAGATCCAAGCTGGCTGAGGCCGGCACCAAACGTGACAACAGCTGTCCTCGTCGTGGCAAGGAGGTGTGCGCAGCGTTCCCCAGCCGACAAAGCAAAGGCTTCTAGAACCAAGGCGATCCCAGCCAGACTCCGGTTCAGCCTACGTGAGCTTCCTGTGGGAAGAGGCTCTGCCCAGGGCACCCCCTGCCTGGTCCCATGTGAATTCTGGTGATAAACATTTGGGATGCTGCCAAACAGGGCCATGAAAAAAAGGGTCTGGCAACATCCAAGGTTGGGGAAGAGGTGGGGAAACGGGGCTCTCATATGACTGTGAGACAAGTATAACGGGGGACAGTAAATTAGTCCACCTTGGGGAGGGGCATCTGGCAGAATATATTAAGATTTTTTTCAGTATATATGAAGATTTAAAGGCGCAGACGCTTTGATGCACGTCTGGGAGGTTTTTTTGCAAGGAGTTAACTGAGGAGGGGCACAAAGATGTGTGGGTAAGAATGTTCATTGCAGCGTTACTTATGTGGAAAGCCAGAAACAAGCAGAATGTCCACCAGCTGAAGATGAGAAAAGAAACCCAAGGAGCCTGATGGACAGCTGTGCATCACACACAGGATCCCACAGCTCTGCGGTCCCGACCTGGAGGGGCCCCGTCCGTGACATCATATGGATTGAAGCGAGCTTGCGGCAGGACCTCACTGCGGCCAGTGCTGTCCGCCTGGTCACATCTCAGAGTCACGTGGAGGGCTTAAACACCACCCAGCCCAAGAGCCTGAATCAGAACAAGGGGGCAGCACTCGTCACTTTTGTGAGCTGCCCAGTGATTCTAACGAGCGGCCAGGTTAAGAGGGGCTCTATGGTCCGGCCGCGTGCGCGCATGTGTGTGTGTGTGTGTGTGTGTGTGTGTGTGAGAGAGAGAGAGAGAGAGAGAGAGAGAGAGAGAGAGGGATGGAGGGAGACTGTGCTCATTGAGAGACGTCTGGCAAGATGGGAGCAGTGGGCAGCAGCTGCCTTTGGGCAGTGGGATTTGGAGCAGTTTTTATTATTTTTACTCGCTGAAACTTCTGCATGATTGTTGTTGATTCTTTACCATCAGAAAGGGATAATAAAGTTATTTTTGTTTTGGAAAAGAAACGGGGGGAGTGAAAGACATTTACTTGGCTTTGGACTGTGTCAGAGCATGAAGGAGATGGGGTGTGGGCAGCTCTGGGCACCCATGCCCCTGGGGCCAGCCCTGGTCTGGCCGGCGCCGCCCTGGGTCCCAGATCCCTGAGATCTCTGGGTCTTACATGGGTAGGCAGGGCTGGCTGCATTTTTGCAAGAAATGACGCATGTAATGGGATTCAGAAAAGCGACTTCCCCCAGTGCCCTGCTGTGCCCTTAGAGCGTGAGCCTGAACGAACTGCCTGACACCGCTGGACCTGTTTCCTGCTCTGTGAAATGGGATGGATAAGCCCTGTCTTCTCAATGTGCACAGCTGTCCTGACACGTCGGTGCGACGAGGGACACAGAAGTGCTTTAAGAGGAGCAGAGTCATTCTGTGGCAGAGTGGTCCAGCCTGGGGGCCCAGGAGCCAGCCCGCCTGGGTTCCAACCCTGCCTCTGCCTTTTGGGCAAGTCACTTAGCCTCTCTGTGCCTCAGTTTCCTGTCTGCAAAGTGTACCTTGTTGGGATTGTAGGGATTAAATGAGATTAGCCATTAAAATGCTCAGAATGGTACCCGGTCCGTGGTAGGCACCCGTGTTAGCCGCCTTACTTCTGCAGACCCCAATACTCAGGTAGTGCAAGCATCCACTTCATTGCGAGGAACCTAGGCTATCAGGTTCAACAACACTGGTCCTTAACCTTCTGGGGTCACAGACGGCTCTGAATCTGACAAAGCAATAGACCGATTGCCCAATGAATGTACAAAAATTTGCATCATTTCAGCAGTTCTCGCTACCTTTGAGGTCCAGGGGAGTCCCTGGGTCTCAGATAGGGAGAACCTCTCCCGGAGGAGCCGGGGAAGAGCTGGCTCCACCAGGACCCCGGGAACTGGCCAGGCTCCCGGCCTCTGCTCACACATCCCCTGGAGGGCCCTCGGGGCTCCCAGGGACAGTCCCCCTCCGGACCCCCATCTTCTCCTGGCAAAGGGAGAGACAGCCCCACCCAAGCTGACGTCATCCCTGCCCATCCTCTCCACAAACAGGCACTTCCTGGCCTGGGGCTTTCCAGTAAGAAGGGACCAGCTCTGACCAAGGCCACGCTGGGACTTCCGATGACAGGCGGGGCCCCCGGCGTCCCCTCCTGCGGGTCTGGCCAGGAGTGGGGTGCGGAGGAAGCTGGGCTCATCAGGTGGGGAGAGGATGGTGGGCGGCTGTGAGGGTTCTGACGGCTGAGTGTGCGTCCCCGCCTGCAGGGGCCAGGGAGGCTGCGCCCTGGGCCTCGGCCCCCAACCCAGCAAGGCTGACTTTGGGGTATGACCAGCCAGTGAGCGCTGCCTGGGGGGCGTGTCACTGCAAAGGGGACCGTGACCGTGTGGAGTGGGCCACCTCCCAGCCGTGTGTCCTCTTAGAGGAATAATGAGGTTAAGGACTCAGAATAGCGCCCGGCACACAATTAGGGCTCAGTAAACAGTGACCATACGGGTAATAATTACTGCTGCTGCTGCCACTATTATCATTGTTGTTGTTATTATTCTCGAAGCCCCTGATAAGTCTTCAGGCACCTGAGAAAAGGCAATTTTATTTGCTCTCCAGTGCTGGGAACCCGGCTGACTCACTGCAAGGAATGATGCTAAGAGACACTTCTCGTGCATCTGCAGTAGACACTTCTCGCGCATCTGCAGTAGGGGCTCCGGGGTCCATGCTGCCTCCTCCGGGTTCGCCTGTGGATCCCGCCACAGTGGTGGCACAGGCATGGGCACCCGCACAACCTCGACCTCAAGTGCCCACTGCATCTCTGCTTTTCTGCCTCGGAGCCAATGGCACACGGTCAGCCCGCTGACTGGAATCATGGGGGACGTTGGTGACAGGGAGGGACAGATGCCTCAGCCTCCCGTCCTTCGAGGATCAATTGTGGGGCTCATTCCGCACGGGCCCCTGGCCAGACTGAGCCCTAGCCGCCCCCGCGGTGACCGGCTCATCGATGCTCCTGTTTTGGCGTTTGTCGGCCTTCTGCCCTCAGTCTCCCTGCCCTCTCCCTTGGAGGGACCACCCTGCACCCAAGTGTCAGGCTCTGCTTTCAGGCAACCCAACCGAGACTCTCCCCAACATGCCGGGGCCCGTGGGGGCCTCGGGATGCGACTCCTCACAACAGCCCCATGCGCACGTTCTCTCATTATTTCTGTTTTACAGAGGAGAAGAACAGGCTCAGAGAGGTGAAGCGATTTGCTCAAAGCCACACATCTAGAAGTAGCAGAGGCAGGATCTGAACCCAGATGTCTGACTCCAGGGCCCAAATTCATATACTCCTGGTGACAGATGTAGGGAGGGGACCCAAGCATTGGCTCTCACCACCTACTGCATCCATCTAGCACCTGGGATGCAAACTCAAACACTTCCAGGGAGCCAGGGAATTCATGTGAATATGTTACAGTGGCTGACTCAGGGTGCAATAGGGAGTGGTGGGGAGTGTGGTAAAGAGAAAGTGGATCCCCATCTAAAGGGGTAGCCATAACTCGGTGAGGGGTAACAGGCAGGGCTTTCCAGCCAGCTCTAGACTATTGCTGCCAGGTGGGAAGGGTAGCCCAGCATTGCCAGATTCGACTTTTCAGAAGAAGCCAGAAACGTGGATTTTTACATTAAAGTAGTTGGCAATTGATAGGAAAAAATGCTAAATCAAAATCCATCTCTGGGCCAGTTTCAGCACGGGGGGTCAACACAGATGGGCTCTGATCTGCCAGGACTGCCTCTGGGACCACCCATCCCACCCGAGAGAAGGAAGAGAGTCCTTTTTGGGACAAATGGCCCCAAAGCCTAGCCCAGCGGGCCGGCAACCACTTACCCGCGTTGTGTTCATCCATCGAGAAGGCCTTGTTCTCCATGTAGGTCCGCGGCAGCTGCACGTCCTCCTCGAAGGCGGTCTCCCGCATCCTTGGCTGCGACGTGTCAAAGTAGTTGGGCGTGTTCTCCTGCGGGGCCGGCAGGATGGCACAGTGGATCTCCGGGATGGCGTGGAAGATGACGAAGACCCAGCCGCTGGCCACCAGCGTGATGGCCAGGGTGGGGTCGCCCCAGGTGTCTGCCTGCCGCAGCTCGGCGTTGCCGAAGAGGTACATGGTCATCCAGGCCACCCAGATGAGCACAGAGAGGAAGGCCGTGACCAGGATGCACGCCCCATTCTGCTTCCACTTCTTGAACTTGCCGCACAGCGTGAAGAGGGCCAGTCCCAGGGTGGCCACCAGCAGTACCATGTCGTAGATGAGGGCCATCACGAAGTCCATGGGCTCGTAGGCGCAGGCCGGCTTCGCGTCACGCAGCACAGTCAGCACCAGCCACTCAATGGCGATGATGACCTGCACCAGCATCAGGCACAGCGCCACGCCCACCAGCTGCCAGCCCGATGGGCTCTTGCCGTGGCGCACCAGCCTCCGCACGCGCCACGCCTGGCTCAGCAGGCAGGAGAAGCAGAGTGCAAAGAGGACGCCCCAGAGGAACCGGCGCACCGAGCAGATAGTCTCATCCTCCCGGATGATGAAGGCAAATGTCAGCCCGAAGAGGCCCAGGGTCCCCAGGAGGAAGAGGAAGTGGAGGCCCACGGGATCCTTCTTCTCCTTGTCCTTGATGAAGGGCAGCCGCACCAGCAGGATGAGCATCAGGAGTAGCGTGATCAAGGCGCCGGCCCCAGCCACCGCCTCCACCACGATGCCCCAGATGGTGTCCAGGTCGCACAGGGACACGTACTGAGGGAGGAGGTCCAACCCGCAGCCTCGGGATGTGCTGGCGTTCTCAGAGGCCCCAGAGGCGATCACGAAGAGCAGGAGGAAAGTGAGCACCTGGTGGGCTCTCATCTTTCTCTCTGACACCATGAGAGTTCCAGAAAAGCAGGGGACAGGGGAGATGGGTGGGGGGAAAAAAGATCAATTCATTGTAAGACTCCCACTCTCCTGACTTCTTTAAGACCCACCTCATTTCGAACCTGCTGGCCCGTATGGCATCTGGGGACACGTCAGGAAGAGGCGCCCCTTTCTCCAGGCAGCACAGCCCCTCACTGGGGGTATTCTGGCTCCCACCTGCGCCCTTGGCCGGGCCCAGCGAACAGCCATGAATCATCATCACTAGCGGCTGGAGGACAGGGTGGGAGGGAGACACGCTCTCTCTGTGTACACTCCTTTGTACTCTTTGAAATTTTACATTCTGTGCCATGTCTGACCTCTCCAAAATTAAGAGAATGAAGTGAAACTTTCAAGAGACAGCCATGGCCAAGCCCTGAGCCGAGAGAATGGCACGCATTACTCCTGTTGGTCTCGCACTGGTAACAGCGAAGAGTCACCGATCGCCCACTCCAGGCCATGCCCTCACGACGTCCAGGCCTCACACTGGTGACAAAACAGGGTCTCGAGGAGCTTAGGACACTGGCCCAAGGTCGCACCTCCCAGCTCCGAGAAGCACCCCCGCATCTCAAACGTGGTAAATCCAAAATGAACGGTCTCCCGGTCCTGCCCTTTCTCCCTCCCGTCACGCATCCCACCTCCTATTCCACAGGTCTCGCAAGAATCCATCCTCTTCCCTGCCAGTCCCCCTCTCCCGGGGACGCCGCAGGATTCTCTCAGCACACTGGCCCCCACGCACGCCGGACCCTGTGCAGCAGCCACGGGGATGGGCTGACCCGGATCTCCTCTTGTCCCTCCGGCTCCCTCTGTGGACACACGCCCCCAGCCCCTTGCATGGAAAACCGCTCCTCCCCCGCTGGTCTCAGCTCCAGTGTCATCGACTCAGACCTTGGCCAAGGTCACACCCCATTTCCTCTCCACCAGAGCCTCCTGTCTCTTTCTTTCTTAGTTCTCATCGCATCTGTCGTTTTTTCTGCCCGTTGACTGTTTCTCCCGTCCCTTCCGCCTCTCTTCCCTTCCCGTCTTTCTCCAGCAGCTGCAGGAGAATAGGGACACTGTCTGTCTTGTTCATCAGTGTAGACCAGGGTTCCTCAACCTCGGAATTACTGACACTGGGGGCCTGGCCATTCTGTGTGGTGGGGCCGTCCTGTGCATTGTAGGATGTTTAGCGGCATCCCCGGCCTCGACCCACTGGATGCCGGAAGCACACCCCCTCCCCCAACTGTGACAACCCAAAAGATCTTTACACACTGACAGATGTCCTCTGGGTGGCAACATCATCACGATGAGCACCACTGGTGCACACTCCAGCACTGGCACACGGCGCTGGCACAAAGTAGATGCTTAGTAAGTACCGAACGAATGAGACTCTCATTTGCCAGGACCCTTTCCTCGACCCCAGTGCCATCAGCTCCTTGCTCTTGAAGCGGGCCCAGCCTTCAGAAAGCCCCGGGCTGCACGGCTTTGCTCTCATGCCCCTTGCCAGGCATCTCAAGCCAGACTCGCGGCCTTAGCTCCACCCTCACGTGGGGCTGTAAATAGCCACCTCCAGGCAGCTCTGTCCGTCCCTGGGGCTTCTGTAAGTAAATGCGGTATCGACCGCCTCTCTTTCTGCTCCTTTCTGCATCCCGGGTTCAGCTCCGATCCTGCCTTGGCCGTGAGGCCATCGACTGGGATAAATTATTGATGCTGCTGAACGAGAAGGAGCCTGGTGCGCTAAGGATCGTCTCCTTTGCCTATAGATGAGAGAAGGCAGGCATGGACCGGAAGGCCTTCTGGCGAGAGATGCTTCTTAAACAAGCATGCCAGCATCCCACTGAGGCGAATTAAGGCAATGGGGCCCGAGGTCCAGCCAGTATCCGTGGCCCTGCTACGCCAGGCACTGGAGCGCCACCTCAGCTATTTGTGCCTTGTCTGCACGCCCCCCAGGCAGTTATTTACATAACTGACTCACCCAGCCCTTGAAATCAACTTGAGTTTAAAAGAAAATGTGACACATTGAAATACTTATGTCCTGAAATTTTAACATGCTTGTTGACATAACTTGTGCTGTATACCCACTGGCATATCCCTCTGTCCCACCCTCTGGAAAAAATACTGTCCTCACCCGGGCTGCTTCTCACAAGGTCCCGTAAGCACACTGGGAAGGAAAATTTAAGAACCAGATGTGTCGGGATAAAATGCCATCAGCCCCTCCACACGGTGGAGGGGCCTGTGTTGGGTTTCCCTCAGATTTCTCATCAATGGCGAAGGGGATTAAGAGATTTCTCAGCAAGGAACCACAGGACACACCCCACGCAGCCTCTCTAGGTCACACAGCGGCCCAGCTCAGCCCCCGGGAGGCTGGGAGGATGACGGGTAGGAATGTGCTTCTGGAGTCTTGACCACCAACCCTCTCGCCAGCTCACCCCTAGACCCCCCAGGCCAGTGGTTCTCAACCAGGGGTGACTTTGACCCCAGGGGACATCTGGCCATGTCTAGGGACATTTTTGGTTGTCACAACTGGTATCTAGTGGGGACAGGCCAGGGATGCTGCTAAACATCCTACAGTGCACAGGACAGCCCCACAAAAGAGAATCACCCCACCCCAACATCAATGGCGCTGAGGGTGAGAGAGCCTGCTTTATGCACGTGGGGACAGGGCTCCTGGAGAAGAGGCCAGGACACCAGCCAGGCCTGCCAGCCTCAGGCCTGCGCCCTACGTCCCTTCCTTCAAGAACATGCCCTTCTTCAGCCGCCTCCACTCTCTCTCTTGGGGGGATCTCCTCTCTTCAGGCCTGGCTACCAATTGGGACTCGGTTTCCCAGCTCCTCCTCCTTCCTGACTGGCCTTCGAACCACAACAGGAAACCAACGGGGATGATGAAAACATCAAGATGGCGACCAAGCTTCTGGCCGCGGTCCAGATCGCGGGCTCCCACTCCTTTCTGACACGGGAGGTGGATACACTCTTGCTTTCTGCCTTCATTCCTGAGGGTGCCACCCTCTTCTCGGGACAGCTGTTGTTTTGGTTGCCCAGCCCGTATCTCCCATTTCTGACAAGGGTTCCTGGTTTCCCTTTGGAGAGCCATCTCTGCCCTAGCTCCCGACCCAGGCCTGGCCAGTCAGAGCATTTATCCCACCCTTTGGCCACACCAATTGGTTCCTGGACAGGCACATGGCCCTGACCAGACCCATGAGAATCAGCCTGAGGATATTTGCTAGAATTAACTGGAAAGAGATCTTCTCTCTTGATTGGGGTTAATGAGCTAAACGGATATAGGTCTGGAGCTGGAGAGGACATATTTACATCACAGGGACAGAACCTGTTTGAGTAAAGCTGACCCAGAGACCAGGGTCCTAATACACTGAACGGCTGGATCCAGCTATGCCTGAAGCTGGATACCCTAGTCTCTGCAGTTCCAGCAGCCAGGTAACTTCCCAGTCTTGGATTAAGCCAGTTTGAACTGGGTTTTTGTTACTTGACAACAAAGAAGTTCTGTTATTCCTCCCACATCAGGTGGCCCCCTTCTTCCAGGAAGTCCTCCCTACCTACCATCTAGGCAGCCAGGGACTTTAGTAGTGTCCAGTTGCCTCCAGTGGGTCATTATCATTGCTAAGGATGCCCATGAGGTGACAGCTGCTATTCTACAGAACAAAGTCCACGGCCACCGGGAGGAGGGCTGCTCATGGCCTCACAGAATGAAGCTGAGCCCAGCGCATCTAGGATTTCTGGGGGATTCAAAATTGCCCCGCAGCTTTCCACCACTGCCACAGTGACGACGACAGTAACTGTTAACTCTTAAGCGCGTTCTGTGCGCCAGGCCCTCGTCCGTGCACGCCACGTCTAGTAACGCCTTACAATCTGCACGCCAACACTATGAGGCAGGCACAAGTACTATCTCCATTTTACAGGAAATGAAACAGGGAGGTCGGCCGGCTTGTCCAAGGTCACCCAGTGAGAAGCGGTGGAGCCAGGAAGCAAACAATTGTACCATTGTTACTGGGCTCTTACTCCAGGCAGGGCTCTAGAAATGTCACCTGGTGAGCCTGGCTGGGCCAGGCTCTCTACAGTAGGCTCTCTCTGCCCCGTTATGCTCTCTGCCAGCACTTTTGATCTTTGCGGCATGTGCCACAGTTTTCAAAGATTTTATTATTCTTTTAGTCTGTTCGCCCCACACCACCACGCCCAGGCCCTGTCTGTCTTGTTCTGTACCCATTCCCCAGTGCCAGGCACGTGGGCAGAGCCCAAGACCCAGCTGCTGAATGAATGAATTGATAAATGGGGTCTCCTCTCCCACCGTCACGTCACCTCGGCAGGGCAGATGTTCTCACTGCCTCTTACAGAGGAAGGAACTGAGGGCCTGAGAGGTTCAAGTCAAATTTGATCCTCGGACCGGCAATAGCAGCACCATCGCCGGGGAGCCTGTTAGAAATGCAGAGACTCAGGGGGTGGGGCCAGCCCCGTGTTTCAACAGGCCCCACCACAAGCCCCAGGCGTGCTCAGATGCTTGGGCCCACCAAGGTTTGAGAAGTGCGCACACATGCAGCAGGGCAGCCAGGACCCGGGGCCCCCGCACCTTCCGCCTCCAGCCCCTGCCCAAGAACAAGCAGGTGGCACTCATGTCAGGTAAACCCCATCCTGCTGCCATCAGCCACGGGGCCCCCACTCCCGATAGCCGAGCAGCTCTCCAGGAACCCCAGGGGAACAGCACCAGGTGAGAGGTTTCAGTCAGCCTCCAGGCAAGGCTGATATGCACGGGCTGAATATACGGCAACAAATCCGTGGGCTGGGGCGCACAGCTCCTCAGAAGGAGGAACGAATAAACGGGAACGAATGTGCAAGACTCGGCTCACATACTAATTACCTTTGCTGCCAGCCAGGCTCGCAGAAATGTGACTCATTCAGAGGTTTTTAACTACACTGCATCACACACACACACACACACACACACACACACACAGAGGAGCACACACAAACCCTCTTTCCCCCCACAGAGGGGCCTGAAGCCGCCAGCAGGGGGGGAGCAGCCCCTCCACGGCGAGCTGGGGCCTGCAGAGGCTGGCAAGAATGCAGGCAGGATTCCTCACGTGAGGAGGACAGCCGCCTGCCCGGAGGCCACACGACGTGTTTCTCAGAGTGAGACCTTCCAGCTTCAGGTCCTGCCCGGCCACTTGCTTGCCCCCTGGGACCCTGAGCAGCTGACTTAACCCTTCTGCCCTCAGTTTCCGCCTCTGCAAAATGGGGGTGATAATAGTACCCATCGTGTGGCATTGTTGTGCGGACTTAAATAACTAATAACTAGGTTTTAGGACAGTAGTTAACATGGGTAAGCACTTATATGAAGTGTCTGTTAAATAAATAAAAAGATTGGCAAATGCTCCCTCCTCTGAGGTTATGAACCTTTCTGACTCTGCTTTTCCACGAGGGGCAGTTGCCACGGGGATGGATGGGGCTGGAAGGGGGGGGGCTCACCCAGGGGTTTGTCCACCACTGGTTTCCTGTCTCCCCCAACACAGCAAGCAAAGAGGTCCCCGAGGGGCTGGAAGGGGAGATGCCTTTGGGGGTGGTCTGCCCTGGGACCCCTCAAACTCTCCTGATCCCCACGGCAGGAGCTCTAAGTGGGACCTGGCGGGAAGGTGGTGTTCCAGGGGGGGACTGGGGCTCTGGCCCCATGAAAGCAATGTCTCTGTTGAGAAGTCAGAGCCAGGACACCCAGAAACCAGACACCAGCCATTCTCCTGAGAATCAGCACCCCCACCATCCCACTCGCCCATAGAAAGGAGCCACAAGACATACCAGCCTGCTCTGGAGCACACCGTTCTGACCTGCCTTGCCCCGGCTGCTGCCGGCAGGGCTCCAAGGAGGCCACTCAGCCCCCTCCCAGGGCCCAGCAGATTGCCGGCATCTTGAACCACCTTCTCTCAAGAAGGGGGAGCGCTGGAGCATGGAAGGGAAAGAAGACATGAGCAGGTGGGGAGGGGGCTTTATGAGTCCCAGGCACATTTAATATTTCAGTACTTGATGAACGCCTGGCACCGAACTTACTCTGCCATCAGTCTCCTGGAGAGGGGAAGACCTCAGCGGGAGGGAAGCCAGACATCACTCCGTGATAGTGAGCATTACTTAACCTCTCTGACCCTCAGTTTGTCGACTGTAAAACGAAGATAATGAATGACAGTGCGGCCTTCACCAGGCTGGGGTGAGAAGTACTCAGCATGGGGCCTGGCACACGGGGAACACGGGGTCCCTGCTTATTAAAAAGACAATCCTGATTCCCACTGTCCTTTCGGGAAAACGAAGGTAGAGACGAGACGCAAGCTGGCCAGAGGCTCACTGGAATTTACAGGCCCAGCTGGGACTAGAACTCATTTCACCCAACTCTTGACCCCCAGGCCTTTCCACAGCATCCAAGTTTGACCCCCCCTTATCTGGCATAGGGCCAGGATGAGGCCAGTCGTCTCACCCTCGCGCCCAGCGTTACACTGTGTCCAGGCCCACTCCCCGTTACAGCCGCCGGTGCATTTCCTGCTCCAGTTGGGTGAAACTGTTACAAGGTTTCCTGACGTTAAACTCTTTCCCAGACCCACAACCTCACCCTCTGGTCTCTTTTCTAAGTTACACCATCTCATAATCTTCATTTCCCAAGGCTGCCCGGACCACCAGCCTACGTGGAGGCCCTCGAATTAATACCCCTCCTAGGTTAGTAAACAGGGTTGCCAGAACACAGGCTCCAGGAGCCATGAATATGCAAAGCAGCTCCAATCCTGTAAATAAAAGCAATCATTTAAATGCAAATTGCATCCCTGGCTGCCCGTTCCGGGGTGGATGGTGCCTCTCGGGCTGTAATTCCGAGAAGAAAATGTGACTAACTGAGAACCCCTTAGGAAGCCCTGCGTGGAAGTGCTTAGTGAGCTCTGGTGGGGGCTGCTTGTGGTGGACAAGAACTGCCGAAAGGTGGGGAGTGGTTTTTAAAACCAGAGTCACCCCTCAAGTGGGCTCACCAGGCTGGCCAGGCTCAAAGCAGTCCTCACAGCAGGACTGAGCCCCTCAGAGGCTCCCGCGCTGCGCCATCCCCAGGGGCAGAAGGAAAGGGGAGCTGCTCGTGTCTCCTTGCGGAGGTCAGAGGAGCTTTTAAAAATCAGCTTCGGTGGCTTCCCGCTCAAAACCCTGCAAGGGTTCACTAGCCCAAGGAGAATAAAACCTAAACTCCTTTCTGTGGCCCCAAAGATCATGATCTGGCTGGTCCCTGCCATCCCCGCCCCCCGCCCCCCACATCTGCCTACAGCTCCAGCCACAATGGCCTTTGTTCAGTCCCTCTGGCTCATTCCCACTTCTGAGCCTCTGCACTCGCAGGGCCCTCAGCCTGGCTCAGTATCCCCCAAGATCTACCCAGGCGGCCCCCCCACCTTGCAGGGCTCCCACTCCAGCGTCACACCCAGAGCAGTCTTCCCTCTGGACGCACCACTGTCACTCTCTTTACAACGCCCTGTTTTATTTTCCCAGCTGCCCTTACTGCGATCTGAAGTTCTGTCTGCTTCCTATTTATTTCCTTACTTAGTGTCTGTTCACCCACCGTCCCAACGCCCTGAGAGCAGGGGCTTGTGCAGTTTACACACTATGGCGCCCCAGACCCAGTTCTGCAGCTGGCACACTTACTGCAATCACCAATTAATCAATAAAGATTTTGAGCTTCTTTTTCTAACCAGACCGCTTGTCTTGCCGCCTGTGTCCCGAATGGCGACTCCTTCCCCCTTCCACCCCTTCCCCTCCCCACTCAGCTGACCCCTTTTCAGACGCAGCGCGCAGGGAACAGAGAGCAAAGCGTTCACTCCACAGGCTGGATGCAAAACCGGCCTGGGGCAGGGCTCCCAACCAACAGATGCCCATTTGCATTCTATTTACATACCATTTGCATGCAGTTTAACTCCGAGTCTGAACCCTCCGACAGCCCCCACCCCACCCGGGAAACTTCGGAATCAAGGATCCTTGGCCGAAGTTCCAAGGCTTTTGTGCCAAGTCCCTCCCCCACTTCTCTTGTCTTTGCGAGGACCCCCCGCTCCTCCTGGGCTCTGCTCAGGTGCCCCCCGTCTTGGCGCAGTGGGGCAGCCAAGGTGGCGCGTGGGCCGGGGCCCCAGACGGGGACGCCGCTGCCCGCCACACTCCAGGGGCCTTTGTCCGCGCTCCAAGGAGCCGCCCCCTTACCGAACGGGGGACAAGTTGGGGGGGGGGGGGCGGGTTGGCTAAGCAGGGGTGTGACAGAGCAAGGGCCGGGGAACGGACCTGCGAACTGCGCTGGGGCCGTCCTCTTGGCAAGGTCGGTGCCTCCTCCCCGGCTGGTTAACCGGCTCCCCCGGGGCCACGGCGGCTGCGGGGGTAGGGATCCCGGGATGTGTGGGGCTGGGAGCCACTGTTCCCCAAGGACAGGGGACGCGCCACAGGGCTAGTCCTCACCCCGAGCCTGGTCGGAGCAGAAACGCCAAGCCCCCCGCCATTGTATGCAGCCGCCCCTCGTTTGTCGCCTCGCCCCAGGACTCAGCTCTGCCTCCTTTCGCCCGCAGTGTCCCCCCCGTCCCGTAGTGCGCAGCCACGACTGGCTGCGAGCTTGGCCCCCGGCCTCTGCGGCAGGTGCGACAGCTCACCCCCAAAGCCCGGGCCTTGTGCCCCCGGCTCCCTCGGCCCCCATGGGCTTGCCACGCGGCCCCAGGTCTGCCCGCGGCTCCCCTCGCACGACGAGTCCCCCGGGCACGGCTGGACTCCCGTGCACTCCTCCTAGCTGTCCTGTACCTGTGGTCGCCCCCAGACCCTCGTCAGACACTTGGATCTCCACTTGGGCCGGGTACCCCCGCCCCCAAAGGTCCCCAGCGATTCCCTGTCACCGCCCCGCCCTCCATGGCTCCCCTCCCGCCGTACTGTGGTTTCCCCACCCGGATCCCCCATCTCCCCCAGCAGACTAACCCCTTGGGGGGCTTAGAAAAGCCCAAGAAGCAGACCACCCTCCCCCCCCAGTCCTCCCAAGTCTACGGCGGGAAAACTTTCTGGGGTCCCCACAGCGCCCTCCGCCCCATCCGCGCGGCCCGCACTCACCGACCCCCGCGGCCCCGCAGCGCCGACGCTCCCGCTGGCCGGCGGCCCGAGTCACATCTCTGCAGCGCGGCCGCGGCCCCCGCCCCGCGCGCGCGCCCGCCCGCCGTCCGGCCTCACTGCATAGCCCTCGCGAGCTGCTGCCGCGCGAGGCGCCCCCTGGCCGGGTCCGCGCCGCTGCAGCCGCCTGACCCCGCCCCCGGCCCCGCCCCCGGCCCCGCCCCCAGAGCCACGGCCCGGGTCTGCTGCACGCCCAACCAGGCGCCAACAGCGCGCACCGACTCGCTCTAACTCCTTGCTTACAGGGCTGAGACGACCCCTCTCCAGCGTCCCAAATTCGGGGACACTCCCCTCACATCCACAGTGCGACCGTGAGCAGTCCAGACTCGCCGGCCACATCCCCAGGTTGATCCATTTGCAGGAACACACACGCACAGAGGGATCCTCCTACGAGTGTCCTAGCGCAGGGGTTTCCCCAGCCCAGGACACTCTCCAACGTGGCTTCATAAACAGGAACTTTTCCCAAGACACCGGCACGGGGTCCTGGACGCAGAGAGGATCCCGCCGTGCGCGCGTCCCAAAGTCACCAACGCCCCCATATACAGCCAGGCACACACGCGCGGCTTGGCCTCCGCTAAGCAGGGCAGAACGCAGTCCTTTCTCGCCTGGGCACACTCCCCCCAGCCCCTCGTGTCCTTGTCTCTTTGCACACTGAGCCCAACACCCGCGTCCTTGGCCACCGTAAACACACACATTCACACGGTGACCCCCTCACATGAGTCCACGCACAGGATCCCCACCACCAATGCCGCACACATCACCCACGTACGCACACGTCCACCACTCTCCCGGGCGCACACACTCGCGGCCCGGGGCCACTGGCCTCGCGCTCCGCTGATGCCCACGGCACAGCCGGGACGCGCGCCCATCGGGCGGCCGCAGGACCAGCTTGACGGAAGGAAGGGTCCCGGGCAGCATCCCACCCCGGCACGGAGTCCAGCTCCTAGTCCACCCCGCGGTCCGGGGTTGGCTTGGCCCCCACCGGGCCTGGGGGCTGCGCTCCAGCACTCCCACGGGGCTGGTTCCCTGAGTGACCTTCAGACCAGCGTCCTCAGGTCGCCTTCCTCCAAAACAGAACTTTGAGGACCCCTCACTCTGGTTTCTCAGGGTGCGACCCCCTCCCTCGCCCCATCCCGGCTTTGCAAGACACGACGGGGAGATGACCCTGTTCACCACCCCGCTGCAGGGGTGGGGGTGGGTGGGTGAGGGGAGGCATGAAGGTGGGATGCAGAATAACACTCCCTTTCAGGGGGAGCTGCACGCCCTGATCTTTGGGGACCACGGACCTTCCAGATATTCTCATCCCTTCCCGCGAGCCTCTGGGTTCCGTTCTGCCCAGCCAAGCCGGTTTTCTCCGGGTCAGGCCACATAAGCATCTCCGAGAATACCTTTTATTATTTCTTAGGAAAAATGGAAGAGAAGGGAAGAAAAACTTTCCTGTTTTATTTGCCACCCTATCCTCAACGCCTGGAACAGTGCTTGGCACACAGTAGGCAGCCATTCAACAGTATTTGCGAGGCGAGCCCTCCTCCGTGTTCCCGCCAGGCTGCGGAATTGGAGGTGGATGGGCACTGCCACCTGGCGGTGTTTAGTGGAACTGACGCCGAGAGCCTTTTCTCTCCCGTGTGAAAGCTGGCAAGCTCACCTTCTGTGGCCTTAATTTCCTCCTCTGCAAGATGGAGATAATTTTAGTGGTACATGCCTATTGGGGTGGTTGTGAAGCCTAAACCCGTAACTCACGTAAAGTGCTTCATGTAGATTCTGGCGCCCGGGTTGATTAACATGCCAGTTATGGGTCCATCCCCCTTCCTGGCTCATTTTACAGACAGTGACTGTGATGATCAATTTAGCTTTGGGTGATGATACTTTGGGAAGCAAAGAGTGAAAATGAAGTGGCAGGTGCACCCCCCATCCCCAAAGTTCAAGAACCCCTGGCTAGTAATCACCATAGTTTGATAATGAAGACGATCATTAGCATAGTCATCATCACGATAACTTACGTAGTGCTTACTGTGTGCCAGGCACGGTTCTAAGTGCTGTATTCTTCCAAGTATTTAATCATCCCGCATCTTTAGGTCAGACACCATTATTCTCCTCATGGTACAGATGGAGATGCTGAGGCCCGTGGGCGGTTAATTCCTGGCCCAGGGTCATACAGCTGGCAGAGCTGGGATCCAACCCAGGCCGTTTCTCTAAACTGGTGCCATTTGCCACAAGGTCAGGCATTGTCACAGACTAGCCTCCTGTGCCCGGAGGACTCCCCCAGGCTCCAGCCCTGGAGGGAAAGGCTCTGGGAGGTGCAGGGAGCTGCGTCATGCTCTTGTATGCTCCGTCCACTTCGGGCTAATGGAAAGCAGTGGCTTTCCCGGCTCTGTCTCCCTGGAACACGGCTTCCCACAGACAAAGGTCATGGTGTGCAATGAGGCGTTGGTGTGGCTCTTTGTGTAGCATCTCTCTCTCCTGCTAAGCTGTACCTGAGCGCTGTCTCCCAGTAAGAGCTTTCTGCAGTGATGGACGCTTCCTCGATCTCTGCTGCCCAGTATGGGAGTCGCTAGCCGCATGTGGCTGTTGAGCACTTTATATGGGACTAGCATGACTGTGGGACTGAGTTTTCAGTTTTATTTACTTTTAATTAATTTAAATTTAGATAGCCTCATGTGGCTAGTGGCTAGTGTGTGCACCGTGCAGCTCCGAGCTCAATGAGAAGAGGAACCGTGTCTGTTTTTCATCCTTGGATCCCGGGTCCAGCACAGGGCACGGCTCATCAGATACTTGTCGCCCAAACGAATAACGAGATTCCAGCCTTGCTTGCCCCTTTGAAGGGTGTCCATGCAGCGTCCCAGCCCAGCAGGATGCTTCCGTCTCTGCTAAGCAGATTATCTCCCCGATAGACGTGCCGTTCAGGGCTCTGGAGATGCCGAAGCCCGTGTCCACGGCTCATCCTGCTTTAACCGCGGAACCTTCCGAGGCAGGTGTCCATCTCTTGCATGTGACGAAACCGGGGCTTGGGAAGGTTGAATGACTTCTCCAAGGTCTCAAGGTTGGGAAGTAGCAGCCCAGTGGGAATGGCGCACACCTGGTCCCACTGCTCTTCCCACTGCCTCGGGGGTGAAATTTCTGGAAACACCCACTTAATTCCATGGAGGAGTGAATTTGAAAGGTGGGGATTCAGGCCCCTGATAGGATGATATTTTCTGAACATCGGACCACACTCGTGTCACTAACGCTTTTCTGGGGTGTCTGTGAGTGCTAGGCTGGGTGCCTGATCCCGTTGTGGGTCATCGATGGACACAAGGTGGATGCTGCTCTCAGGGAGCACCAGGTCAGCAGAGGAGGCAGACCCTCTCACTAGAGCATGACAGTTTTTAGCACAGGGCATTGCAGGAGGGCCTCCGAATTAATGGAGTCTTGGCGCCCTTGCTGGGCAAGGATGAGAGGGAACTCAGGTTCCCCAGAGACTCCAGCACTTGACTTTTCCTCTGGGGCACACGTCAGGCCACTGGCACCTCTGGAGGCATCTTTGGAGTGAGTGGCCAGGAGTAAGCAAATGTGGGACACACCATTGCTACCACTCTGTTAGTTTGTGCCCGTGACAGACATCACTAATTGATCACCACACTCCTTCCTGCTTTTAACACCCTCAGTCTGTAACTTCTGTCACCCATTGTGTGTTAGAAGATTCAGTCACTCTTGCAAAGTGCTCCTCAGCTATTTTCAGAGTTTCCGACAGAGTGCCTTATCGGTGTCTACAAACCAGGGTGCCAGCTGTAATTACCATGAGGCAGCCACCTGCTCTTCCTTTCCTGCATTGGCTCCAACAGAGCCTTGTTTGTGGTCCACAAAACTGCTTGGAGTAGTCTCCTCATGGCCCTGTGGTCCCCTCTGAGGCCAGCATGGGGACACTCTCCCAATATCCCCAAAGCTGCAGTTAGGAACCATTCAAGTAACAGGACAATAATGGCCTAAACAATAGGGACTTTTGTTATCACGGAACAATGAATTGGGATATGGGTGACCTCACTGTTGGTTCATGGCTCAACAATGTCAACAAAGGCCCAGACTCTTTCCAGCCTTCTACTCTGCCCTCCTCAGCTTGGCACCTCATGGTCACAAAATGGTTGCCACAGCACCAAGCATCAAGTCTCCACTTGATAGTCTCCAAATGCAGGAAAGAAAGTGTTCAGGGAAGAGAGCTGTCCTCACGAGCCTGCCTGTTCAGCAGGAAGGAAACTGTTTCTACAACTGCCTCCTCTCCCCTCTCCTCCCAATTGTAGACTCCTGACGTTTCATGGGCCATAACTGGGTGCCCCAGACTCCACTAGTGCAAGGGAGGCTGGGAAGTAAGAATTTGGCACACAGAGACCCAGGAAAGAAGAAGTGAGGGAAAGGTGGTAGAGGCAGGAACTTCAGCGTCTGCCCCACACGTCCCTTCTCCGAGTGGGCAGGGAACAGTGACCTGAAGCAGCAGCGTGGACGTCCAGAGTCCCGCCAGCCACCCAGGAAGGGGCCTTCTGAGCGTCTGACTCTTCCACTGTGTCCCAGGGTTGGGCGGGAAGTCGGTGGCCCCTCCCTCCTGCTCTCCCTTCACTTTCTCCTGAAGCAGCCTTACCTCCACAGAGCAACTCTCTTCTCTCAATAAAAGGTCTCTGCTCGCCATGTCACTCCTGGAAGGCGCCTTGCTGCGTCCCCAAAGCACAGGAACTGTTTGCCCCAAAAGGCAAACTCAAGTCTCCACCTCCACCTGGAACAAAGGACCGACAGACACTGTGTGATCTCACTTATACGTGGCATCTAAAAAACACCACAAACTCACAGAGAAAGAGCTCAGATTTGTGGTCACGGAGGCGGGGGTGGGGCGGGGGCTCTGGATGAAGGTGGTCGGAAGGCACACGCTTCCAGTTGTCAGATAAATGAGGGCCAGAGATATAAGGTACATCCTGGTGGCTGTACGGCTGTCGTTCACACTGCTGTACGGTGTATTTGAAAGCTGCTTTGGGTAGATCCTAAAAGGTCTCATCACAAAGAAAAAAACCTTTTTTTTTCTTTTTTCCTTGTGTCTATATGAGATGATGGATGTCAAAACTAACTGCGGTACTGGTTTCGCAAAATTGTAAGTCAAGACGTGTGCTGTACCCCTTAAACTTAAACAGGGCTGTATGCCAATTATATCTCAATAAAACTGGAAGAAAAAATAAAATAATGCAAAAACCTCCCCAAAATTAAGCAGGAATTGTTTGAGCTGTTGCAATTCTGGGTTATTTATTTATCGGCGTCTGTGAAGCTCCCCTACGGAGGTTTCAGAAACCTGAGGACCATTTGTCCCCATCCAGTTATCAAGCTCAGAGGGGTGTGTGCTCCAAGGTCAAGAGGGAAGCCAGAGGGGGGCCATCTGTGCCTGTCCCAGAGCGGGGGCCATAACCACTGCCCCATCCTGCCTGGTCACCTCTGGCTGAAGTCTCAGCACACTTTCCTTTAGCCCGGGCATCTCACCCTGTGATGTGCATACAAATCACGTGGGGCTCTTGTCAAAACGCAGATTCTGCTTCCGAGGCTCTGCGGGGAGGGGTGTGTGGGAGGTCTCTTCATTCTAACGAGCTCCCAGGTGGGCCGCTGGTCCCAGGACTGCACTTTGAGTAGCAAGGCCTTAGCCCAGCTGTTCTCCATCCTGGCAGCTCTTTAGAATCACCTGAGTCATTAAACAAAATGGCTGCCTGGACGTTCTCCCAACCGATTAAGTCAGAATCACTGGGGATGGGGTCCAGGGATCAGTATGAAGACTCCGTTCCACTCAGACTATCGCTAAGCCAAGGTAGAGACGAGATGTTAGAACTCCGTGTTTAAGAGCTAGACCTCCTGGGCACTGAATCTCTGGATCGCTGTGGAACCTTGGGAAAATCACATATTCTCTGTGTCTGGGTTTCTGCGTCTGTGCAGTGGGGCTGGTCATAACAGTCCCCACCCACTAGAGTTGAGTGAGCGGTCACTGAGCTGATGTGTGACAAGCGTTTGCATTGTGCCTGCACAGAGTCAGTACCCGGTAGGGGTCAGGTGGTGGTGTTTTAATTTAAAAGGATGGGAGGAGATTTGGGTCAAGAGACCGAATCTGATCCTGGTTACTCTCCTCATTATTCCTTTGGTGAATATGTACAAATTGGGTGAAAACATGAAAATATGCCCTTTTCTCTCTGCTCCCTCCCTCTCCTCCAGCAATGTACCAGCTGGTTCTCAAAGTGTGGTCTGGGGAACCTCTCAGGGGTTCTGCAAGATCAAAACGGTTTTCTTAACAGCACTAAAACCTTATTCGCCCTTTTCACTGTCATTCTCTCGTGAGCGTACGGCGAATTTTCTGGCGGCTTCAAGACACGTGCTATCACAACAGGCTGAATATGGTGGCAGATGTGGCATCCAGCTGGCTTCTATTAAGTCAGACATTACAGAGATTTTCAAAAATGTAAAATATCACTGTGCTTCTCACTGAGTGTTTTTGGTTTTGAAAAATAGTTATTTTTCCTAAAAAGATTTTACGTTAACATGTAATGAGTTTATTGTAATTTTTAGAGGAATGAATACATATTTAAAAGAATTCCTTGGCTTTAATTTAAAATACGGTAAATACTGGTAGGTATAACCCATCTAAACAAGAATTCTTTGAGAACCTCTCATCAAGGCACAGTTATCGCCAACCATCTGTAAAAAAGAATAGCAAACAGTTCTATGATATTTACAGCATTCCAGGCACTGTTCCAAACTCTATATACGCATCAGAAAAGTTTATATGTATAGTTACACATATACACACATATAAACTTTTCTGATCCTCATGACAACCCTATGAGGTACACTATATCCCCATTTTATTTTATTTAAAATTTTTTCCAGCTTTATTTAGGTATAATTGGCAAATAAAAATTGTGTATGCATATATATATATGGTGAAAACATGATGATTTGATATCCATATCCATTATGAAATGATTACCATAATCAAGCTAATTAACATATCCATCACCTTACATAGTTATCTTTTTTGTGGGGTCCGAACACTAGAGATCTACTCTCTCGGCAACTTTCGAGTATCCAATACAGTGTCATTAACTCTAGTCACCATGCTGTGCATCAGATCCCAGAACCCGTTCATCTTATAACTGGAAGTTTGTACCATCTGTCCAACAGCTCCTCGTTTCCCCCCGCTGCCCAGCGTCTGATAAACCCCCCATTCTGTTCTGTTTCTATGAGTTCAGTTGTTTTAGATTCAACAGATAAGTGGGATCTCAGAGCATTTGTCTTTCTGTGTCTGGCTTATTTCACTTAGCATCATGCCGTCCAGTTTCGTCTGTCACAAATGGCAGGATGTCCTTCTTTTTTAAGGCTGAATAATATTCCATTGTGGATGTATATCACATTTTCTTGACCCATTCATCTGTCGATGGGCCCTTAGGTTGTTTCTAAGTCGTGGCTATTGTGAATAATGCTGCCGTGAACATGGGGGTGGAGATTTTACAGAAGGGGAAGTTGAGGCACAGAAAGCCGGCTTGAGTACCCTGACAACAGGCCAGGGCTTCATGTACAGAAGAGGGTTCTCTTGAGCTCACTCCTTGTCCAGCCTCACCCTGGGCTGAGGAATGTCTTCTCCTCCTTCTCTTCACATTTCTCGCCGAGGGCTTGGTCCAGTCAGCTGTGAAAGATCGTACCAGACAGGCGAGGCTGAGGTGGGAGCTGTGAGGTGGGGACAGGAGCCTGAGGTGACACGGGTTACATAAGGGCCCCTGGGACACGGGACAGTTATGCAACGGGGGAGGCAGGCGGGGATGGTGAAGTGAGTCAGGGCGAAAAAGAAACCAGGAGCTGGGGGAGGAGAAAGAGAAGGACAGAGCAGACGAAACGTGTCCACTGCCAGCCAGGACAGCTGCCACTGGGGAGGAAACTAGAACAGGCCAAGGGGGGGCTTCCTCTGGCCTGTCACCTCCCCAGAGCCCCTGCCGTGGGAGACTCCAACTTCTCCTCTCCTGGCCCCACTGGGTACAGATGATTCCAGCAGTCCCCCAATATCTTTTAACCAAAACTTTTTACTGCTTAACTAACCATTGCCAGTTTCTGTTGCTTGCAAACAAGAGCGTTGAGTGATACAGAGCCCTTTCCTGCCTGTGAACATTAGCAAAGGGAAATCTCACTGAAGGTGGAGCCAGAAAGGGGAGCTCCCCCGCAGGACGTCTCACAGTCAATTACAGGATGATAGCTAATTACAGACCCCAACACTAGCGCTCAGCAAGAAAGAATCTCAATTATGGGAACAAATGTACCTTGCATCCCAAGTGGAAATCCACCACTCCAGCAGCTAGCCAGTGAGAAAGCATCACCAGCCTGAGCTCTTGCTTTCTCCAGTGGACTTTCCTTCAAAGCAACCCCTCCCAATTTCCTCTTTTTTTTCTACAAAATAACATTCCTCTCCCTTCTTCGTTGGGTTTGCATATGGTGCACTGTAGTATGCGCATGTTGAATTGCGATTCTTTGGCTATTCCAGAATAAACTCATTTTGCTGGTAAATAACCGGCTGTTTTATTTTTAAGGTTGATGTGCTCAAATACCGGAATCCATGGGGGTCTGGAAACTTCCAGGCACATGGTAGGTGCTCAATATATGCATGTTGAGTGAGTAAGCAAACAATGGATGTTTATGCGTTTTCTTGTAATAGTTTTTACTGTTACATTTTTCTACCTGAAGACCACTTGGTGGACAAGTAGCCTGAGGTTATTCTTGCTCATCTATTCTCTGCCACCAACAGGTGCATGGTCCTGCTATGATAGTCATTTAGTCAGTCGACAAACACTACAAAGGTGCTGTGCTAGATGCCAGGGATGCAACTAAGAACAGAATGTTAGTGCTGTTCACCCAGTGTTTCCAGTTTGCTGCCTTCTGGACCTGTGGTAGGATTGTACCACCAGGCTCTTTGTGGGTGGGCTTTCTAGATTCCACACCTAAGTAAGATTATACAGTATTTGTCTTCCTGTTTCTGGCTTACTTCACTTAGCATGATGCCCTCCAGTTTCATCCATGTCATCACAAATGGCAGGGTTTCCTTTTTCTTAAAGACTGAATAATACTCCATTGTATATATGTGTCACATTTTCTTTATCTGTTCATCTTAGAATAGACATACTTAGGTTCTTTCTGTGTCTTGGCTTTTGTGAACAATGCTGCCATCAACCTGGGAGTGCAGACAACTCTTGAAGATCCTGATTTATGTCCTTTGGATAAATACCCATAAGTGGGATTGCTCGATCATATAGTAGATCTATTTTGAATTTTTGGAGGGACCTCCATACTGTTTTCCATAAGGGCTGCACCAATTTACATTCCCATTGGCAGGGCACAAGGGTTCCCTTTTCTCCACATCCTCACCAACATTTGTTATGTCCTGACAGTGTATTCTTAGAACAAGTTCTACACATGAAATTTTAGAAAAATGAATTTATAAGCCTGGATTTTTGTCTCCCTGGATCCATGATTATGTAGCTCTTTCTTATCATTGTGCAGATAGATTATTTCCAAAATTTCCCTGCTTATCAACAGCCCTGCAAAGAAGGTACCTATTGCATTTTTCAAAAGGTTATTTCTTTGAGCTGCATTTTTAAAAGCCGATTTTCTATACTGAGGTATATGAAGACTTGTAAGGCTTCTGATCCAGAAACTCTGTAACAATGTACACTCTTTAGAATAGTGACTGTTATTTTTAAAGTTTATTTTCTTTTGGTGGATAATGTGCTCAAGTGGCTCAAAAACAGGAACATAAAGAGATACCCGGTGGGAAGTCCCATCCTCAGGGGTTCTGCAGAGAGCTTTTGCGAGGACGAGGACAGGTGTTCCCCGTGGTGGCTGCAGCGGGGGTCTTGGTGAGAGGAATAAGGGCCCTCTTTCTCTGGGAGATTCGGCTCTATGCTGGCAACAAAGGCTCAGTAGGCACCCGCAGGTTCCGTCTTAGCCCCTCTCCCTGCTCAGCCTGTGTCAACCTCAAACTGTCTCCCTGTCTGCAGTGGTCTGTCCTCCATGTCTGCAGGGGCTCTGTCCTCCATCTCTGCAGCAGCTCTGTCCTCTGTCTCTGCAGGGGCTCTGTCCTCTGTCTCTGCAGCAGCTCTGTCCTCCATCTCTGCAGTGGCTCTGTCCTCTGTCTCTGCAGCAGCTCTGTCCTCTGTCTCTGCAGGGGCTCTGTCCTCTGTCTCTGCAGCGGCTCTGTCCTCTGTCTCTGCAGGGGCTCTGTCCTCTGTCTCTGCAGCGGCTCTGTCCTCTGTCTCTGCAGCAGCTCTGTCCTCTGTCTGTGTAGGGGCTCTGTCCTCTGTCTCTGCAGCGGCTCTGTCCTCCATCTCTGCAGTGGCTCTGTCCTCTGTCTCTGCAGCGGCTCTGTCCTCTGTCTCTGCAGTGGCTCTGTCCTCTGTCTCTGCAGGGGTCTGTCCTCTGTCTCTGCAGCGGCTCTGTCCTCTGTCTCTGCAGTGGCTCTGTCCTCTGTCTCTGCAGCGGCTCTGTCCTCTGTCTCTGCAGTGGCTCTGTCCTCTGTCTCTGCAGGGGTCTGTCCTCTGTCTCTGCAGCGGCTCTGTCCTCTGTCTCTGCAGTGGCTCTGTCCTCTGTCTCTGCAGCGGCTCTGTCCTCTGTCTCTGCAGTGGCTCTGTCCTCTGTCTCTGCAGGGGTCTGTCCTCTGTCTCTGCAGTGGCTCTGTCCTCTGTCTCTGCAGTGGCTCTGTCCTCTGTCTCTGCAGGGGTCTGTCCTCTGTCTCTGCAGTGGCTCTGTCCTCTGTCTCTGCAGTGGCTCTGTCCTCTGTCTCTGCAGCGGCTCTGTCCTCTGTCTCTGCAGTGGCTCTGTCCTCTGTCTCTGCAGGGGTCTGTCCTCTGTCTCTGCAGTGGCTCTGTCCTCTGTCTCTGCAGTGGCTCTGTCCTCTGTCTCTGCAGGGGTCTGTCCTCTGTCTCTGCAGAGGTCTGTCCTCCATCTCTGCAGCAGCTCTGTCCTCTGTCTCTGCAGCAGCTCTGTCCTCTGTCTGTGTAGGGGCTCTGTCCTTTGTCTCTGCAGGGGCTCTGTCCTCCATGTCTGCAGGGGCTCTCTCTCTCCAGTAAATATTTTATGGTGAGGGGGAAATCCCCTCCCATACCCCTCTCTAGTTCTTGTGGCTGGACTAATAAATTGACACAAGACCAGATTAATGGGAGAAAAACCAATTTAATATGTGTATACGGGAGATCATAAAACAATGAAGCTCAGAGAGTGAACAAAACAGGCAGTTTATATATATTTTTACACAAAGAAACAATAAATCTGTGAGGATTTGACAGGACAAAGAAACTTAGGTTTGGGTGCTTAACTAGTAAGGAATTTAAGCAGAGTTTGGGTTTGGGGTAGCAAATTAGCAAAGAGGTGACAAGGGCTGTTTGTGCAGCTTCTCGGCTCTGAGTTCCCCAGCTCTGGGGAAGGACGCAGGAGAGCGCCTTTCATGTAGGAGATTTGTTTTCCTGCGTTAGGGGGAAGGTGGAGGGTCAAGGTGCCCTTTTTGCTCCAGGTGTTTCTCAAGCAACTTTAATTCAAAGTTATCAATATGCCATTGTGGGATATTTTCGGGCGACCAAGTGCTGTTCTAGGCGTTGGAGATGCAGCAGCAAAGATGACAGAGGGGGATGTTCCTGATCTCATGGAGCTTACCCTCATTTCAGACAGACGATAAGCACGTCAATAAAGTAACTGAGGTGGCTTCAGATAGTGGTAAGTGCTATGAAGAAAAGAAAAGAAAATGATGTGATGGAAAGTAAGGGGCGCAGGTAGGGGGCTCCTTTGGGTCAGGTGGCTGAAGCATGAGAAGAAACCGCCGGTGGGAGATGAGAGGGGAGTACAGTTCACACAGTGGGAACAGCAAGTGCAAAGGGCCTGAGGTGGCACGACCTTCACGTGTTTGAGGAGGAGACTGAAGGAAAGAGCAGCTGGAGCACAGTGTGCAAGCTGGAGGGCATCGGGCCGTGAGGTCAGCGGGGTGGCTGAGGTCAGATCCGTAGGACCTTGTAGTCAGAAGTTTGGGTGTGATTCTGAGTGATGGGAAGATCTTGGAGGGTCGACAGCGCGGGGCAGAGACACGATCTGTGCTACGTCTGAGGAAATCATTCCGGCTGCTGGGCGGAGAGGGGGCTGGGGGGCTACGGAAAACATCAGAGGACTTCCACCAGACCCGTACTGCTGGCTGGCCTTGACCCTCTTTGTCCCTTTACTGTTGTGGTCAGCAAAATAATGCCCCACCGCCCCTTCCCCTCAAGGACGTCCCCGTCCTAGCCCCTAGAACCTTTGAATATGTCCCCTCACAGGCGAAGGGGCTCTGCAGACGAGGTTAAGGGAAGGACCCTGAGATGGCCGATTGCCCGCATTACCCAGGTGGGCTCCGAGTATCATGAGGGACCTGACAAGGGAAAGAGGGAGGCAGGAGGGTCAGAGTCAGAGGAGACGTGACGATGGAGGCAGAGGGTGGAGCGAGGCCACCGCAGATCCGGAAGAGGCCTCTAGAAGCTGGAGAAGGCCGGGTGGCCCCTTCGCCCCAGAGCCTCGGGGAGGAGCCAGCCCTGCCCACACATCCCCTCTCAGCCCGGAAGGACCTATTTCAGACTTCCCACCCCAGAACTGCCAGGTAACAAACAAGAGTTGTTCTAAGCCACGAATTCGTGACAATTTGCCCCAGCAGCCCTCGGAACGCACCCGTTTCCTTGAAGGATCCTGGAGCTGGCGGAAGACCCCGACCTCACCAGCCGGCAGCTCTGGCTTCCTGTCCGGCAGATCTCTGAGTTCATTAGGGGTCAAAATTGTCCACCAAGCCCGAGCGAAACAGGAGAAAGCGAGGTGGGCTCAGAGTGAGCCACTCCCACTGGGGGCCGACTCCCCCCCCCAAACCCCCCGCCCCAGGAGAGCCCAGAGCCTCGTTTCTGGAGACCATTTGCAGCCGGATTTGCTGAAGCTCATTGGCTGACCCCCGAGCTCAATGCGTGGGGCAAAGCGTTTACTTTTAAAAGAAACCATTTCAGAGAAAAATTCTGTTACAACGGATCCGTGCTGAGGGGGTGCTGTGGGGAACAGGATGTGCGCGTAATTCAATCACGAACCTCTGCTTCGTGCTTTGCAGGCACGTCTCCTGTGTTTGTTGCCTGTGACGGGTAGGAAAGCGCACAACGAGGTGGCTTAAGACAACACAAGTGCACTCTCTCCCTGCGCTGGGGGTCAGACGTCCCAGATGGAGGGGTCGGCCGGGCCACGCTCCCTCTGAAGGGTGTCTCTTGCCTCGTGGCAGCACGATGCACGTCTCTGGCTCCGTCCTCACGGTCTCCTCTGTTTGCCTGGTGGAGCTCCTGTGTTCTCTCCTCATGCGTGAGGACACCCGTCTTTGGATTCGGGGCCCACCCTGGTCCAGCGTGACCTCCTCTCAACTAATTACATCTACAAAGACTGTTTCTCCAAGAAAGATCAGATTCTGAGGTTCCAAGTGGATGTGAATTTTTGGGGGGACGCTTATTCAACCCACTACAGAACGCACTGACAAGGAGCGCGTGTGGTCTTCACTGCCGTCCTGAGAGACAAGGAAGGATTGTTCTTACCCTTATGTGACAGTTGAGGAAACTGAGGCTCAGAGAGCCTTAGCAGCTTGCCCAAGCCGCTGAGCCAGTTCATCATTCATTCATTCATTTATTCACTTAATAAATAAGTGTGATGTGGGCCAGGCGCTGTCCTAGGTGTTGGGGACACAGCACAGAGCAGGCAGACAAAAATTCCTGTCCTGTTAGGACTGAATTTCTTGTAGGGGAGCCGAAGAGCAAAGACATGGGGGCTAAAACCTCAGAACAGGGGGCTCCCGAGATGGGGGTGGGCGCTGGGCGGGACCCAGAGCACAGGGGGGCGGGGCCAGCCGGTGCTGCCCGTTTAAATCGGTGGTGAGCGGGCACAGGTGCGCGAGGCCGGCAGGGGTGGGAGAGGGGCTGTGTCCGCACTTGGGGAAGAGCATTCCAGGCAGGGGAACAGCCTTTGCGCTTCCCAGTGTGCCCCGCTGCCCTGCTTCCCTCCCTCTCCTCTAGGCCTTGCGGAATTTTGCCCCCAAGGCCCACTGCGCCTTCCTCTCCACCTTTGGAACCCCTGTCTCTGAGTTGGTGGCGCGTGTCCTGCAAGCCCCCGGAGGCTGCCTGCAGTGAAGCCCGGTGGCCACAGGGTGGCAGCGCGTCCCGCAGTTGGGGCCGCTCGCCCAGCTCAGGGCCGCGGGGAGGCGGGCGGCGACCGCACGTCTGTTTCCCTCTGTCCTTGAAAAGACAGCAACTTTGGCTCCAAAGAGCAGGCTTCTGGGTGTGTTATGGTTCTTGGTGTCTCCACCTTCTGGAGGTGAGGACGAGGAGGGGGCCGTTGGGGTGTGAAGGGTCTCTCCCTGGAGGCTGTGGAGATGACCACGCATGTAGGGTTTGCCGTGGAATGAGGAACCTGGGGCTCAGAGAGGAGAAGTGAGTGGCCCAAGGTCACACAGCTGAGTGGTGTCAGAACCGCACCTGCTGATCCCTGCACCAGTTCTGGTCCGCTGTGCCGCTCGGCCTGCTTCCCCTGGCCTGGAGCAGGATGGAGTCAGGGGTGGGGGTGGGGGTGGGGGTGGGAGGTGGTGTGGGGAGAGGAGCCGAAGGAGCATTGGCTCCAGGGTCCATAGACCTGAGCTCCACACCCAGCTCGTGAGAAGTGGGATCAGAAAGGGGGTCCGCCCCTGTAGGCCTTGGGACTCGGTTTTCTCATCTGTAAAATGGGAATAAATAATGGGACGGCCCTGTGTGCAGAGACCAGGTGTGGGCTGGTCTTGGCGGTGAGGCCTTTATTCTGACCCCCAGTGTCTATGTTGGGAGAACTTTTAAAATGACCCCAGCTTTGGGGAATGAGGTACATCCGGTTTCAGAGCCCGCTTCCTGGCTGTCTGATCTGAACCGCTCTGAGCCTCAGTTCCTCCTCTGTGAGGTGGGTCCAGTCGCAGCATAGACTAAAGGAGACAGTGCAGCCAAGAGCCCAGCCCATGCTTGGGTGCTGTAACTGTTCACCACATATTAATACGGGAGTGGGGAGGGGAGGGTGGCTAAGGTCAGAACGCTGGTGGGGGGGGCACTCAGGAATACAGTCAGGTTAAAAGACTGAGACCACCTAGTCGTTTCCCTGGGGTGAGTGAAGGCTGAGGATCCAGGCTTTAGACGAGAAGTGAAGTTAAAGCGATAACCACAGCAGCTGCTATTTCTTAGGAACATATGTTATTTCATTTGTTTCTCACGTCTGTCCAAGAGGTGGGCACCGGTGTCAAACCCATTTACAATAGTGGTGACCGAGGTTCAGAGAGGTTAGTAACCTGCCTGAGGTCACACAGCTGATAAATAGAGCCTGGACTTTTGGATGGCAAAGCCATGGGGCTCAGCCGCTGTGCTGTCCTGTCTCCCAGCATCCCTCATCTGTGCTCTCGGGAGGATAGAATCCACAGGGACCCACTCTGTGATGCAGATTCTGACCACCAGCCCTCACAGATGGTCTCCAACTCTCCTAAAAAAAACCGCAATAAGAATTGTAGCCTGGCTCCAAGAGAGAAGTGAATCAGCTCTGTTTTTTTACACAATTAACCTTTTGCCATTTTATGTATTTTCACCTTTTTATTATAATTTTCACGATCATATATAGTATATGTGTGTGTGTAGTATATCCATCGCTCAGCTTCAACAGTTATCAACATCTACCCCCACAGCCAAAATTCAAATTTTTTTGTCAAGAGGGATTTCTCAAGCTTTAACCTAAAAAAAGTCTTTTTGAACCCACTCGTCCCACCATACAGGGGTTTTTTTTTTTTCTGGCAGTATTTAAGGTAGAATCCTAGCCATCATATTGTTTTACGGCCTGGATCTTTTAACTTTGTCCTACCCGCCCATACTGGCCTGTTGGGCCTACCTCTGTCCTAAAGATACGTTCCATTGCAAGTAAGAGAAGGTTCAAATAACAGAGACTTAGACCATAAAGGCATTTGATTAATTTGTATAATAGGAAGCCTGGAGGTAGGCAGTTAGAGGGCTGAGGAAGGGTCTCAATGACTACTAGGCACCAGGGTGGTGTCTCTGTGAAGGCTTGGTCTTTACCTCATGGCCTCAAGGTGGCTGCCAAAGCTCCGAACAGCATGTCCTCATACAATAGCATTCAAAAAGAAAGAGTGGGAGGAAGGGAGACAGGACCATCTCCTTGTTTGAACTTGAAGTCTTCCAGAGGAGTGGTACTGATCTCAGGGGGTGTTTTTGGAAATGTATGGGGACATTTTTGATGTCACAATGATCAGAGGGTGCCAGTGGCATTTAGAGTGCGAGGACCAGAGATGTTACATATCCTGTGATGCACAAAACTGTCCCCCAGCGAAGAATGTCTCTACTAGAGCTGGGCCCCCTTCTCTGGGCGCTCGGGACCGGATTCCTGCACAAGACTTGGGAGCTGGTGGCCAGGAAGAAGGGGGTGGCCTCGGGGTAGGAGACCGTCGGTGTCTGTCCCCCAGTGATGATGGGTTCCAGGGGCTCAGCAAAGATCCCGGGCCCCTGGGGTGGCTCAGAAAGAGCAAAGCTTCTGACAGCTGAGGATGAGCAGAGCTGGGGACAGAGTGTGCCGTGTGCCGGGCAGGGGCGCGGAGCTGGCTTGGGGCGTGTGTCCTGGGTGGCTGCGTGCAGATGGAGATGTGTATGTGTTTGTGGTGTGTATATGTATGTGTGGTTTGTATGTACAGTTTAATATTCTATGATTTGGGTTATTGTCCAAATAAACAGGAGACAGAGATAAGGGTGGTTTGGATGCAAAAGTAATTATTTAGTTGGAGACGCTCTTTGGGGAAATTGTGTGCAGGCTTCTGTGGTTCCCCAAACAGCCCCGGTTACAGACGAATAAAAACCACGAGGCTTGAGACCGTGGTGAGCATAGGAGGGTGGCTAGGGTTCAGTTCTCTGGACAGTGTCCCTGTGGGACAGCGGCCCTGACTTGCCTGAGGCTCCAGTTTAATTCCAAGGGCTGTGCAAGGTAGTTTGAGCAGGAGAGTTAAGGAGCACTTGTTAAAAAGGCACGTCCCCGGGCCCCGTTCCAGCCTCTCAGGGTCTGGGTGGGTCGGGGTGTCTAGGAATGACGAGCAGCCCCCAAGTGCTTCTTATCACCATGCAATTTAGGGGGTACCAGGCCATGTGGTGGGAGTTCTTACACTTGAGCATGCACCAGACTCTCCCCGAGGGCTTATTAAACTGCAGCGTGCAGGGTCCCACCCGCAGTTTCTGATTCACCGGGCAGACAGAGGATTTGGATTTTTAACGAGTCCCCAGGGGTGCTGATACATGGGTCCCGGGACCACACTCTGAGAAGCACAGGCTTATCGCAGGGGTTCTCAGTTCTGGCTGCGCCATCGAATCATCTGGGAGCTTTAGAAAATCCCAATGTCCCAGCCACACAAAGGCCCCCATACAATAAATCTCTGGGGGTAGGATCCAGGCATTACAAACAAAAACAAACAAGACCCAGCCTTTTCCAGGCGATTCCAACGTGTGGCCAGGGCTAAGAACTGTTATCTGAAAGTCTTAGACCCTGAGTTGGTGTCAAAAACGAACCCCAAATGCCTGCATTTTGAACAAGCATCCCGGGTTCATGGAGATTTGAGAGTCGTTCTCTGGCCACGTGGTTACCGCCATCCCCTACACTTCAGTGTGTTGGGGGAAATGAAGTGGAAGAGACCTGAGTCGTGGGATAGCATAGTTAATAATAACAGCCACTGTGCACTGAGCCCCCTGCAAGCTGGAACGTTCGGATGTAGCATCTCCTGGTTCCCAGTATAACCACAAGAGAGGTGGAAGTTATTAGCCCCATTTGACAGATGGGGAAACTGAGGCTCAGAGAAACGAAGCGACGTGCCTGAGGTCACTCTGTCGGTAAGTGGCCGAGCCAGGATCTGAACCCCAGACTCTCAAGCACTGAAGCCCGGGTGCTTCGTACCAGGCCGCGCTGCCTTCTGCTTGGGGTTGGGGAGGGGCCGGAAACTGGGGCGGCTTGCAGGAGAAGCAGGAATTGTTTCATGTCAGTGACGATGGAGCCCGGACCATCAGGCCACGGCAGTTGATGGATGTACCATTTGCAGGATTGGTGAGCCGTCCTGCCTCTTCCTTCTGGAGCTGGCCCGTTGGTATTCACAGGCGGCCGGGCCTCACCCAGGCAGCTATCATGAACTTGCTGACCGCTGACATTTTCCCAGCGCCCGTTGCCCCAAATGCCATAGAGCATTGCTTCCTGCGGCTCCTCTTGGATGTCACTGTGGGTCCCAGGCTGGGAGGGAGCCGGCCCCGGGCTCAGGGGGCCCAGCAGAAATGAAGGACTATTGGTATTTTCAAACCATTGGCTCGGTGCGGGCACTTAGCATTGTCCCGTCAGCCTGGCGTCCACTCCAGAGCCTCAACTCATGGGGACCGAGGGAAGGAAGGCACTTAGGGAGTGATGCGGGTTTGGGATCGTGTCCACGAGGGGTGCTCAGAACTCGGTCATCGAGCCTTTGGGTCAGATACCCTTGAAGTTAAATCCTCGCTCTGCCTCTTTTTTTAAAAAAAAATGGAGACATAATTCACTTACCATAAAATTCACGATTTTAAAGTATACAATTCAGTGGAATTTAGTGTATTTATAGGGTTGTGCAACCATCATCACTATCTAATTGCAGAACGTCTTTATCATCCCGCAAGAAACCCCGTTTCCATTTGCAATCGCTGCGCATTTGCCTCTGTCCCCTTGGCAACCGCCAATCTGCTTTCTGTCTGTGGATTTGCCTATTCTGGACGTTTCATATAAACAGATCCTACAACGCGTGGCCTTCTGTGCTGGCTTCTTTACTTAGCCTGACGTCTTCAAGGTGCAGCCACATGGAGCCTTTATCAGCCCTTCCTCCCTTGTTATGGCCGAATGATGTTTCCTTGTGTGGACAGATTAGAGTTTGTTTATCCATTTGTCCGCTGATGGATATTCGGATTTTTCTCACTTTTTGGCTGTTGTGACCAGTGCTGCTTTGAACATTTGTGCCCGTGTTTTGCCCTGGACGTGTGTTTCCATCTCTCTTGTGTATGTAGCCAGGAGTGGAACTGCTGGGTCATATGGCAACGCCATGTTTAACTTTTTGAGGATGTTTCCATAGTGTCTACTCTCTTTCTTTTTGGGGGAAGTGACCTCACCTCTCTGAGCCTCGGTTTCCTCCTCTGTTGGATGGGGACCCCTGGAGCACCAGCCTCGCTGGGTGGTTGTGATGGTGGAATGAAACAGTGCAGGCAGAGACCCACAGCACCCTCCCCGGCACCGTGCCAAGCACTGGACAAACGTTAGCCCTGATTAGTATTTACCTACATGGTTACTTATTTATGAAAGGAACGCAGTCCAAAAATATACACAACGCTCACCAGGAAGAGGAATGACAAGAATAGGCTTAGAAAATCGATGGGGATATAAATGGCGGTGGGTCCTGGCGTCTAAGTGTGGGTTTTATTAAAGTTCAGTGCAGTAAGCATTTCTGCACTGGGGCCGAGCTGATTCGCACTTAGAGCCTGAGCACAGTGGAGAGAGACCGTCTGGGCTCTAACCAGGCCCCCGGGAGCTCTAACCAGGCCATCCTGGGGTGGCACTTCCCACCCAGGCACCCTCATTTCTAGTTTGCCATTGAGAAGGATAATCTGAATATGGGGTGGATTTGTGATTGGCTGGCAGGGGAGAAGGAGTCAAGAAAAAGACTGGAAGAAATTCTTATGAGTTGTCTACAGCCTTTGGCAAGAGTCACAGTGGGAACAGCTACCATTTAAACATTTTTTTGGTGAGGAAGATTGGCCCTGAACTAACATCTGTGCTAGTCTCCCTCTATTTTGTATGGGGGATGCTGCCACAGCATGGCTTGGTGGGTGGTGTGTAGGTCCACACTCAGCATTCAAACCCACAAAACCCACGCAGCCAAAGCAGAGTGTTCGACCATAACCTCTATGCCACCAGGCCAGCCCCAGCTACCCTTTTTTGAGTACTATGTATGTGCCAGGCGATTTGTTCAAAGCTGGGGATACAACCTTGACTGTTGACTGTGTCACAATTATGTGAGTCTTTTTGGTCATGGATATAATTAACAAATGATGATGTGTGCTAACTTCCTTACATGCAAGAACTCATTTAATCCACGTAACAAATCTATAGGTTGTTCCCATATAATGTCTTAACGTCTCTTTGCCCTGTCCTGTTGTCTATGACATGTGTGGTGGCTGGAGCTCTAGCAACCATTTTGGACCATGAGGTGACCTTGAGAATGAAAGCCACATGCTGAGGAATGTGGAGCAGAAAGACAGGAGGAGGCTAGGCTCCTGATAGCTGGTAAGGCTGCCAAGTCAGTCTTGGGCTGCTTACCTTCTGGCTTCTCATGGAATGAGAGAAAAAGGAAACTGTTTTGTCAAAACTACTAACTTGGGTCTCTGTTCCTGGGAACTAAATAAAATTTCTAGCTACTAACACTTTCTCAGAATGCTTTTTGTGGAACTCAAAATAGGTCCCTCCTTTTGTTCTCTCTCATAAAACCTGGTTCCTTTCCTTCATTGTCCTGATTCCAATTAAAAGAAATATATACTGCTTTGTTGTCTTCTCCATTGGACAGTTGGACACATGGGCAAGGACACTGGGTATAGTTAGACAGGTTGTGCACTGCACAAATCCAGGGGGAAGCATACAAATAGCGGTCTATATGAATGACAGTTCTTGAAATTGTGTAGTGTATAGCCTGTGTGACTGTACCTGGCAGCCCTCTCTACAAGGTCAGGAGGGACCTTGACCATAAGATTTATCAGTGTATTCCTGGCACTTACCATAATGTCTGGACCATGGGCATCCTAAACAAATAGTGGCCGCAGGATGAATAGATGAGCAGAAATGATGGATGCCCTGAGATGGGTACTGAGGGCACAGAGATGGACGAGCCTCGGAAATGATGGTGACAAGGTGTGGCTAGTGCTCTAACCCAGAGAAGAACAAAGGATTCTGGGACTCAGAGGGGGGTGGCCCCACTCTTTGGGGAGCTGGAGACTTTGTGGACAGAGGAGGCCCTTCTCTATTTGGGCCTCAGTTTTCCATCTGTAAAGAGAGGGTGTGTAGCAGAAAAGTGGTTTTGTTTGAAGTTTATTTTCTCTTTTATTTTATTTTACATCTTTATTTGCCTTAAGTAGGTAATACTTGCATGATAGAAGAATGAAATAGGGCCGGCCCGGTGGTTCAGTGGTTAAGTGCGCACGTTCCGCTTTGGTGGCCTGGGGTTTGCCGGTTTGGATTCCAGTGCGGACATGGCACCTCTTGGTACGCCATGCTGTGGTAGGCGTCCCACGCATAAAGTAGAGAAAGATGGCCACAGATGTTAGCTCAGGGCCAGTCTTCCTCAGCAAAAAGAGGAGGATTGGTGGCAGATGTTAGTTGAGGGCTAATCTCCCTCAAAAAAAAAAAAAAAGACTGAAATAGTACAAAAGGCATAGGGATGAAAGTAATTTTCCTTTCACTCCTAACTCCTGGAATCTTCCCTACGCATCTGCATCCTCTGCACCTCCCCGCCCCTTCCCTGCCCCCCCCCCCCCCCCCCCCGCCAAATGAGCTACTATTATAACCACTTTTTTTTCCCCTGAGAATAAATTTCTTTTTTATTTGATGAAAGCAATTTGGGAAATCAGTATTGTGCAGGTTGGGGATGTAGCTCAGTGGTAGAGCGCATGCTTAGCATGCATGAGGTCCTGGGTTCGATCCCCAGCATCTCCATTCTATTGCATCCTTTCTTGAAAACATCTTTTCCTACCTTTGTCACAGCCCATTCCTGTAGAATCTGAAGTTTGTTATCTTGCCTCTAAGTACATGTATTTTGTTCCAGTTATACTTGTTTTATTTTTATCTTTTTGAGGTATAATTGACATATAACATTAGTTTCAGGTGTACGACATAATAATTTGATACTTGTATATATTGTGAAATGATCACCACAATAAGTCTAGTTAACATCTGTCACCGTACATAGTTACAAAATGTTTTTTCTTATGGTGAGAACTTTTAAGGTTTACTCTCTTAGCAACTTTCAAATATGCAATAGTATTACTCACAATAGTGACCATGTTGTATGTTACACCCCCCAGGACTTAATTATTTTATAACTGGAAGTTTGTACTTTTTGACCTCCTTCACCCATTTTGCTCACCCCCCACACCCTGCCTCTCACAGCCACCAATCTGTTCTCTGTTCCTATGGGCTTGGTTTTATGTTTTATTTTGTTTTTTTTTTAGATTCCACATACAAGTGAGATCATAGGACAATTGTCTCTGTCTGACTTGTTTCACTTAGCATAATGCCCTCAAAGTCCATCCACGTTGTCACAAATGGCAGGATTTCCTTATTTTTTTATGGCTGAAGAACACTTCCTTGCGCGCGTGTGTGTATGTCCCATTTTCTTTATCCGTTCATCCATTGATGAGCACTTAAGTTGTTTCCATGTCGGGGCTCTTGTAAATAATGCTGCAATGAACATAGGTGTGTGCACAGATCTTTTCCAGTTAGTGTTTTTATTTTCCTTGCATAAATGCCCGGAAGTGGAGTTGCTGGATCATATGGTATTTCTATTTTTAATTTTTTGACGACCCTCCATACCGTTTTCCATAGTGACTGTCCCAATTTACATTCCCACAACAGTGCGCAAGGGTTCCTTTTCCTCCACATCCTCACCAACATTTATCTCTTGTCTTTTTGCTAATAGCCATTCTGACAAGTCTGGGGTGACATCTCATTGTATTTTGATTTGCATTTCCCTGATAATTAGTGATATTGGGTATCTTTTCCTGTACCTGTTGGCTATCTATCTGATGTCTTCTTTGGAAAAATGTCCATTCAGATCCTCTGCCCTGTAACCAGTTTTTGTGTGTGTGTATCTTCCCAGAGTTATCTGTATAATGCAAGTATACATATGCTATATATGTATGTACTGAATTTGAATATCTTTAAAATAGAAATGTATTTCTTTAAAATAGTATTCATTTTAAATCTGAAGTACGGGTCGAGAAAATAATGATTATTAGTGATTATAAAATGATCTGAAAATAATTTTGTCGTTACTCACACACCGTTTTAAACCTTCTGACTTTTTTTCATCTAACACAATGGCTTGGGATTGTTTCATTGATCTGACCCCCTGTTTTATTTAAAGGACTGTCTAGTGGGCTATTCGACTGTATGGCTGTAGTATAATTGATTTAACTGGTCTCCTGTTGGGAAATGGAATATTTCTGATCTTTTGCTGCTACAGATGATGAATATCTGTACTTCAGTCTTTTCACACATGTGCAAATATATCAGTTGGTTAGATTCCTAGGGGTGGAATTGATGGCTTAAATATTAAAAACGCTTGTAACTTTCACAGAAGCTGCCTGCATGGGGCTGTTCCAGTTTTCCCTCTCACCAGCCTGTTCCCCATCACCTTATCAGTGTATTACCAAACTTTTAGATGGGCTGTTTTTATCAGATTCTCTTATTATGAATGAAGTGATCGGCTTTTCCTCTGTTTAAGAATCATTTGTATTTCCCTTTCTGTCAACTCTCTGTTCATCTCCTCTGCCCATTTTCTATTGGATTGCATTCTTGGTCTTTTCATTATCCATTTGTAGAAACACTTTATGAACTAGGGGGATTAGCCCTTCGTGATGATCAAACTTTTGATCTTTGTCAGTCTGAAAGGTGAAAAATAGCATCACGTTGTGGGGTCCCTGCCTCTGGGTGAGGCTGAGCACCTTGTGTCTGAAATCTGTTGGTATTTTCGTCTGTGAGCTCTGATCAGGCTGTCTATATACAGCAGTGCTTCTTAACTGGGGTCATACCTGAGGATCCCTCGGTGAGATGTCTTTGAAATACAAGGACGGAGCCCCCAGCCTGGGGGTTCTCGTGCAGCAGGTCAGGATACTTCTAAAGGGCACCCTTGCTGACTCGGATGTGCTCCCTTAGTTCTGAACTGGGGGCACTGATGATCCAGGGGCCCTTTTCTGCTCAGTATTGCTGTGGAGCAGACATACAGCAGTGGCATGGAGGAGGAGAATTGTGCAAGGAGAGAATCAATAACCCTCCCAGCTGTGGGGTCCCCTGGGGCTTGCAGATGGAGCAGCTCAGGGGCTAACGTGGCTCAGCTCTCGTTGCCATGGTAGCCGGCCAATACATGGGCACTTGCTTTGGGAATCAGTACCCCATGTGCCTGCTCTGGGGTTCGTGAGCTGGGTCTTCAGAGAGGCACAGGGATCTGGGAGGGGCAAGCCCACAGGTCAAAGAGACCAGAAACTGTATGGAGGAAAAGCTTCCTCTATTCTCCCCATCTCTTTCTCTTTGGGAGAATCAGTGATTCCATAATTTTATTTTAGAAGCAGCAGCCAAGAAGAAGAAGGTTTAGGAAACCTAAAATCCCAGTATTGCTGTTTTGTCTTGAGAGCAAAGCTTGAAACAGAGTCTGCACAGGAAGTTTGAAGGAAATTAAGTTAGGGAGGACACAATTAGAGAAGGGAGTTTACAAGGTGGAATTAGACCTATACTGTATCACTTTGTGCAGTTTGATTTTAAATTGCTTTAATATATTGAATACAGACAAAGTAATATTTATAACAATACAATGAGTACAAATCTAATGTTACCATTACTGGGTGGACTCCCCAGGGGTAGACCCAATATTTTACACCCAGGGTAGATTATTTTTTTATTTTTTTATTTTTTTTTAGCTTTTTCATTAGCTTAGTGTTTTTTTTTTTAATTGAAGTATAGATGATTTTTTAATACCTCTCTCCTTTATACAACAAAACTCTTTTCAATAAGAATCATTTAATGGTCAGTAATAACCATTATTTTCTTGATTCATACTTAGATTGAAAAGAAACAATTTTAAAAGAAATATGAATTTCAATTTTAAACATATTATTCAAGTTCAATAAAATATTTAATATATGAATCAAAAGTTGGAATTACCCAAATAATTTACACCTTATAGCTCATACCTTTTCACTGTTTTAAGTTTTAAACACACAGAGAAAACTTCAAGTGGTCAAATAGAACGACAGAAGTGATGAGACTCTTTCTTTTTCTTTCCATGGCTGTGCTATCATTGTTTATTTCCAATGTTTAAACACAGGAATATGTAATATCACAGAGGTTAAAGATGTGAATTGTGCCCCCAACAGACCCAAACAAATTCAAACTGTAATAGCTTACAACTGAAAATGAGCGGATGTCACTGAATCTGCTGTGTCTGTCAGGGGCTGGCTGTGTAACTCGTTCTCCGAATTAACTTCCGTGCAGAACACAATGTTTATTAAAGGTTCTCTCCGTCAGGGACCACTCGGAGACACGAACCACACCGGTAATTTGAACAGAGAAAATTTTATAAGGAATTATTAACTAGTAGAAGGGACTAGTTACAGAGAAAGGTAAGTAAAATTATAAACAGTGTGGGAATAGCTGATGCAGGAAGCCCTCCAGGGCTGAGAGAGGTACTCAGGTGTTGGTTCTCTATCGCTGAGTACAAACAGATCAGCACAAATTTAGCAGTTTAAACCAATACCTATTTAACCGCTATGGAAAAGTCCAGTGGTCCCTCAAAAGATTAAACAGAATTACCACATGATCCAGCAATTCTACTTCTGGGTATATACCCCAAAGAACTGAAAATAGGGACCTGAAGAGATATTTGTACACCTATGTTCATAGCAGCCTTGTTCTTGGTGGCCCAACGGTGGAAGCAACCCAAACAGCCATGAACAAATGGCGAAACAAAACGTGGTCTATCTACGCAATGGAATATTCTTCAGCCTTACACAAGATGGAAGTTCTGACACATGATACCACATGGATCAACCCTGAAAACACGCTAAGCGAAATAAGCCAGTCACAGAAGGATAAACACTGTATGATCCCGCTTATATGAGGTCCCTAGAATAGTGAGATGCATAGAGGCAGAAAGTAGAATATTGGTTGCCAGCAGCTGGCGGGAGGAGGCATGGGGGTTTATTGTTTACTGGGTACAAAGTTTCAGTTTCGATGAGGAAGAGTTCTGGAGATGGATGGGAGTGATGGTTATGTAACAATGTGAATGTGCTTGATGCTACTGAACTGTACACTTGAAAATGGTGAAAGCGGTAAATTTTATAAGTGTATTTGGCCACGGTAAAGAACGTTAACCCCCCCGCCTATTTGTTAGCTCACAGTTCTGTAGGTTGGCAGTGCTTTACTCAGAGTATGACAAGGCTGAAATCAAGGTGTCGGCCAGACTGAGTCAGGTGCAGAGGCTCTGGGGAGGCCTCTGCTTCCGAGCTCATTCTTGTTCTTGGCAGAGCTCAGTTCCTCGCGGTTGTAGGACTGAGGTCTTCATTGCCTGCTGGCTGTCAGCTGGGGGCCACCCTCAGCTCCTGGCTGCCGACCACACTCCTTAATGTGGTCCCCCCCCATCTTCAGGCCAGCAGTGGCATGTCAAATCCTTCTGCGCTTTGAATCTTTACCATTTCCTGTCTCTGACCTCCAGACTCAGACTGAAAGGACTCGTGTGATTGGGTCAGGCTCACCCACCTTTCTTACAGTCAACTTTGCCATAAAACATAACGCAGGCGCCTTAGAAGTCATGGTACTCTCAGCGCTGGGGATTATACAGGGCGTGTACACCAGGGGGCGTCCTTGGGGCATCTTAGAATTCCTCCTACCACACCAAGGAAGGAACACACTGGAAGACGCTGCCTCCTCAAGGCCGAGATTTAACCTTGCGGGAGAGGCGGAGCTGCGGTTCACCGCATAGTGGCAAAGTTCGCTGAAGCAGCGCACTCCCGGGCTGGCGAGCAGGACACATTCCGTTGGGATGTCGGTCAAACTCAGTAGGAAGCCTCTCATTAGGGTGCTCGTGAAACTCCCTGGGAAGCCACCTGCTGGCTGCCACGCCGGAGGAGCCAGTAAAAAAGCACTGGAGCCAGGAGAAGCCCCTTCCTTTTGCGGTGTCTCCCCAGCGCCCTCTACCGACAACCTAACGTTATACCGGCTGGCGGGGGAGAGGTTTGCAGGGTCCAGCTCCGGTATCTCAAAGCGGGTCAGAGAAGGATGGATTTGGAGATGAGAGACAAAAAAAATGATAACTGGCATGAAGGACGAACAAGAGAATGGGAAAATTTGAAGTTTACATATATGCATATATGTGCATGTATATATCTAGTAATTGCAGCAATTTTTAGAACTTAACAAAAGCTTTTTTGGGGGGAGAAGTATTTTATCACTGACATTGTTTAGAATTGCTGGCACTTGGTGAAAGTAAAAAGCAGACTGATTTTTAACTTGTTTTGTTGTTTCAAAATTCTCTACAGCAACGAACACTATATCACGTGTGCCCCTATATCACCTGTGCCCAGGGTGGACGGCACTATTCCTCTTGATCCTGTCTGCTTCTCTCTTCTCTCAGAAGTCACCACTATTGTGAATCTTGTGTTTATCATTCTGTTGCTTTTCTTTGGTTCTGCCTACCCTATTTGTAGCTGTACACAATATATTGTTTAATTGTGTGGATTTCTGAATTTATGTCAATGGACTCAAACTGTGTGTATTTTTCTGCAATGTGCTTTCCCGTTTTACGCTGCAGGACATTCACACTGGGGCATGGCTCTAACTTGAACTCTGCACTTTGGGCTGTCGCCTCACCATTCCCCATCATTTGCTCTCAGAGTCGTCCCCGATTTCTCCCTCATTGAGGTGGACACCCGTTGCTTTGACCTCTCCACCATCCCCTAGTCTGGAAATATCTCCTGCTGGTTTTCCTTTGGGGAACCACTTCTCTCTCGTGTTCATTTCCAAGCAAGAGAATTGTTGTTCTAAAACCCCAAAGAGATAAAGAACTTGCCATGCATGAAATGCAGGTTCTGTGCCATCCAACATGGCAGCTAACGGCCACATGTGGCTATTTAGGTTTGAATGAATGAAAATTACATGAAATAAAACATGTGCTTCCTCACTCACGTGAACCACATTTGAAGTGCTCAATAGCCACGTGTGGCCACGGGGTCCCACGTTGGACGTGCCGATACAGAACATTTCCATCATCACAGAAAGTTCCTTTGGATAGGGCTGGTCTGAGGCGACTGGAGGCTGGTGCTCAAGGGGAATGTTGGAGGTGAGGCTGGAGAGGGGGCGGGGATGAGGCCATGTCGAGCCTTGAAGGTCTTGGTAAGGAGTCTGGATTTTGAGTCTAGTTGGAAGTCATTGATGGGTTTCAAGCAAGGGTATGCGTTGCCCGATTTGTTTCAAAAGGATCGCTCTGGCCGCTGTGTGGAAAAGCTTTGCAAGGAGGCAGAAATGGAAGTGGGGGTGGGGTAGGGTGAGGGAGAGAAGAGGGAGGGGTAGTTAGGAGGTGTTCGAAGTGGTCCGGGCAAGGGGTCACCGGTTGTGGTGGTGAAGCTGGACTGAAATAGACAGACACAGAGAGACCTTTAGGAGGTAGGACCAACAGAACTTGCTGCTGGTGACGACAGGGAGCTGTGGTGGCCGTGAGCGTGGCCTCGCTGGCCTCTGGGGAGTGTAGTAGATTCAGGAGCAGACCTTACTCTAAACCAGTGGTCTCAACTCTGGCTGTAACTCTGTTGTCTTCGGTAGGAGCTTTAAAAATTACAAATGCGCAGGCACGCCCCTTGGGAATCTAATATAATTGTCTTGGAGTGGGGCCTGGGCATCTGTATTGTTTTTAAAAGCTCCCCAGGTAATTCTAATGCGCATCCAAGATTGAGAACTGCTTTTCTAAGTAAAAGGAACACTAAGCAGCATGTGCTGGCTTCCGGCACAGTAACTGGAACAGAAGTTGAGTGGTTGGTGGTACAGCCCAGGGTCTGCCATGCACCCCATCCAGAATAATACTTAATTCGTGAGGCCAGGAATAAAATAAAATGGCCACAAAAAGGTAAGGATGTAGCTCAAGGCATCAGTGGGTTAAGAGCTCCAGCTTCAATGGCAATGAAGCTGACCTTGGTGATGGCATTGACATCAACAGTCCTGGCACAGTGATTCATGGGACTATCAGTGGCGATATCTCTACTGATAAAGGGGTAACAGTTCTGACATCAGCAGAAGGCAACACTATAGCTAACAAGAGCAGGAAAGGCAGGAGTGGGAGACGGCTGAGCCCTGGGGTCACTGGATTTGGCATTATTTCTGTCTGCCGGCATTGTTTTCTTGGGAGGACCCCTCTCCGCCTCTTTCCCTTGTGAGTGGAGTTGTCCATCATTGTGTCCCGCTCTGGCCACTGACTGGGCCAGTGACAGTGTAGCTTCCTCCTGGATTCAGGGACTCGTCCAGAGGTGGTTACAGACCTCAAACACTACCAATCCCAGTCCTTCCATGAGATTTTATATCCAGATGCTGCATGAGATGGCATCATTTAGGTTTGTAGGGGAGCAAACTTTGCCACCCCAAAATGTGTCTCTTTGGCTTGGTTATTTTGGGCTGCTTATTTATAAGAATAAAAAACTCAGGGAGAAACTTGGACCTCCCCCTAACTGCCTAAAAGAATTTAAGATAGAAGGTCTGTTCCAGGAAGGAGCTATCACCATAGAGAACCATAGTATAATATGAACTAGGTGTGGTAGACAGAGAGGAACCTAGCAAGACCCATTTGATCAAAGTCCTCTCCATGTCTTATCTCTGCAAGGCATGACAAACATTTGTTTACTGAACATTTGCTTTTCCATCTCCATGTGAACGACCTTCCTCCTCTGTGAAGTCCCAAACCACCACCCCTAACATCCTCTTTTGTTTTCAGCTGAAGATAGTATTTAAGGTGGTGGCTTCGGCCATTTTGATGAGTTACTCAGTTTTCCTGGGTTTCTCCCATGTATGCATGTTACTTAACTCTGTTCAATTTTCTCTTGTGATTCTGTCTCATGTCAATTTAATTCTTAGATTAGCTAGAAGAACATAGAAGGGTAGAGAAAGGTTTCTTCCTCCCCTGCAGGTCCTTTCTGTGTTAGTTATCAATTGCTGTGTAACAAATTGCTCCAGAACACACTGCTTGAACAAGAAGAATATTTTATTATCGTTTACAGTTTCTGTAGGCCAGGACTTCAGACAGGGCACAAGGGGATGGATTGTCCCTGTTCTATGACATCTGTGTCCTCAGCTGGAAGACTTGTAGGCTGGGCACTGGAATCATCTGAAGACTCATCTACCCATGTGTCTGGTTGTTGATGCTGGCTGTCAGCTGAGCCAAATGGGACACTGCTGTGTATCTGTAGCCTCAGGAGGTGGCTGAGCCACAAACCAGAGTCTAATCACCCTCATACCACTGGGAACCAGCCCTCATGGGGCAGTCCGGGGCTGAGTTCAGCACACCACTCCTGCAAGGTGACTTTCACCATGCCTCTAGCGTCACTGAACACAAAATACACTTCATTTTCTGATCCTGGGCGGGCAGGATGTCATTGAGCCAGCTTGAGAAAAGAAGTTCAGCCCAAAGATAAGTGGAAACCAAATTTGTCTGCCGAAGTCCGAAGGTTGGGGAAAGATCCGGGGAGTGGGGCTGGTTTATGATATTGAACACGTTGTTAATTACCTTGAATGGGTCCCACGTGATGCTTTTAAGCACGCGGGTTTTGCCCAGGGAGGATGGAGTGGGGAGTTTGGTTTGAGCCAGGGGCAGGACATGAGTGAGGTTTTATAGATCCGCATGCCCGGCTGGTCTGAGCTCATCCTTGTGCTGACGAGGCTGGTGCGGTCAGTGGGCAGAGGGTGTGATCCCCGTCAGATCTGAACAGTGAGGGAGGTTTCTTGTTCCTCTCTGTGTCGCTGTAACTCAGAAACCTTGTGCTGGAGTGTAGTTGGGGCTGTGGTTTCTTCCCCTGGGTGTGTTCTTCCCAAGTGCCACCTTTCAACAATTTGTTTGAGGTGTGTCACTATCTGATTTATGTTCCAAACGGGGACACACTGTTAATCATTACACTGGGAAAACAGGTGCAAAGATGTTATGGGCTCATGGAGTTGTATGGTCATCCTACGTAATAGTGGTGACATGCCTGTGGAAAGATGTTCGAGGAAGTGGTATGAAAGCAAGACTGAAAGGCAGCTAGGGAGCAGAGGTGAAAAGGATAGAGGCTTCTTAACGGGGCTGGCTTCTGTCCCAAGACTCTACTGCCTGCTGGTCCAGCTTGCCACTCCTGTGCTATAAGCAGCCCCCCGTCCCCTTCCAGCCTGCTCAGTTGGCTCTGTTTAGGGAGAATTGTCTGAAAAGGTGTGGTCATGACATGCATCGTGGTTTTTTAACTTTCTAACTGATATATAATATATGTAAAGAAAATTTACATATGGAAATATGCAAAGGCAGATGAGGATTTAGAATGTTTCTCGGGCTGGAACATTTGAAGTTCTTTCATCCTGCTGGGAGCAGAGGTTTCTTGTTGTGTTCATTTCAGCCTCCAAATCGATCACTTACATTCGTTTCCTACGGTGGCTGTAACAAATGACCACAATCTTAAGGCGTAAAACACAGATTTATTATCTTACGGTTCTGGCGGTCAGGAGTCTGAAATGGGTGTCACTGAGCTAAAATCAAGGGGTCGCAGGGCTGCGTTCCTTCTGCAGGCTCCAGGAGAGAATTCACTTCCTGGCCTTTTTCGGGCTTCCAGAGAGCACCTGCATTCCTAGGCTCATGGCCCCTTCTGTCTTCAGACCAGCAACGCCCAGTCGACTGTCTCTCACATTATCTCCCTCTGACACTCACTTTCCCGCCTCCATCTTTCATGCTTAAGCACCGTTGTGATTACAGTGGGCCCACCCAGACAATCGGGGATGACCTCCCCATTTCCAGGTCAGTGGATTAGCAACCTTAACTCCATCTACAACTGAATCCTCCTCACCATGAAACACAACATAGTCATGGATTCTGAGGACTAGGATGTGGACAGCTTTGGGGGGCCCTCATTCTGGCTACCACACATGCCTATATTACCTGTTCACTACTTAGGGGAAAAATAATTCCACCTCAACTCATTATATTGTTTTCACCATCAAACAGTTCAGATCCTTGTCCAGTCGACCCTCCCTCCACCTCAGAGGCACCCACGATTCTGATTTCTATCACTGTCTCTTTGTCTCGCATTTAAAAAAGATTTCATACAGATGAAATCCTACAGCATCTGTGCTTTTGTGTCTGGCTTCTTTCCCTCACCAAGGGGTTTTGAGATTCATCTATGTTTTGCATGGATCAACAGTTTGTTCCCTTTTCTTGCTGAGATGTAGTCCATTGAATGGATGTACCACAATTTGTTTATCCTTCCTTCTGTTGATGGTCATTTGGGTGGTTTCCAGTTTGGGCTATTATGCATAAAGCTGCGATGGATGCTTTTGTACCAGTCTTTTTGTGGGCCTGTGTGTTCATTTCTATTGGATGTAAACCTTGGAGTGGAATGGCTGGGTCAAATGTTGGGTGCAAATTTACATATTTACTTTGTTAGATACTGCTTGGTTGCTTCTTGATAATGGGCCTCCTAAAAGAGGGGGAGATGGAGAATGTAGGGAGGGGGTCCCAGGAGGAGAAGAGCTTCAGGGACCACCGGCATATAAATAAGGTGGGGATCATAGGCACGTGGCACTGGGCACGTTATGAAAACCCATGAGGACAGCTCCTGAGCCCCAGCCACTTTTTGCCAAGTGGGAACAGGAAACCCAGTGTTGCCGGAGATTCTGATTTTAATCTATGGGTCCTTGACCTTGGCCACCCACTGGAATCACCTTAGAGTGTTAAAAACTGCTGATGCCTGAGTTCCACCCCCAGAGACTCTGAGTCAGAGGGATGGAGCGTGGCCTGAGGCTCTGAAGCTTTTAAAGGCTCCCCAGGTGATTCTGATGTGCAGACAGGGGGCGAGAACCACTGTTTGAAAGCAAGTCCTTCTCAAACTTTAATGTTCAAGTGTGAATTCCGGTCTGGAACATCTGGGGTGGGACCTGAGAGTCTGCCTTTCTGACAAGGTCCCAGTTGGTGCTGCCGCCACTGGTCTGTGGGCCTCACTTTGAGTAGCGGTGTTTAAAGAGAAGCTGCAAATATGGATTTTAAAATGGGAAATCTCCTAACTAGAAAACAAACAAAGCATTGTGCACACTGAACAAGTCTGGGGGCCGGATCACGCTGTGGGCCACTGGTTGGATGTACTTCTCTTTCTCTCGCTCTCAATACCTCTTTTGTGGGGTTCCTGTTGTGGGCAGGACACAGGGGTCTTGTGAGGTCTGAGACAAGGTCCCTGACTTTCGAGGCTCAGAGATGGCTTGGTCTGGAGGCAGGGATGGGCAGGGAGGTGGGCCGGCTGTCCCTGTTCGGGGACATGGCAATCTGGTAAATGCCTCGGAGCAGTCTTCCCCACACCACCCCAGGGCAATCTCACCCATAATTGGCATAACTCGTTTTCCTGCAGATGAGAAGAGGCTAGACGAGGTCCAGACAGCTCCCCATCACACCCCGGCCTTAGGAGCACGCATTTCTGCTCTCCCTTTATCAGATCAGAGTCTTCCATCAAGCTGTCTGGTTCTGTCTTATTCAATTAAATTTTTAAATTCAATTTGACCCGTGCATTCATCTTCTTTGAAATCTGAGAGACGACAGCATCCGCTACAAATTGAGAGTAAATGGCCGAATTAGCTTTCAGAGAGGATTCAACAAGACAGTTTCTTCCCAGAGACCAACGGGCTCTTTGCAGGCAGCTGGGCCGTGGAGGAAGCTGGCTGGGGGCGTGGACGGAGGGGAGGGGAGTCATGCTTACCCTTCACCTTGGGGTCCTTGGAGAGACAGCATGGCACATGGCCCCTGAGACCGAGGCATCTGGGGCCAAATCCATTTGGGTGATGTCAGACGAGTGCTTGAAACTCGTGCCTCAGTTTCCCCATCTGTAAGATGAGAATGTTAACAATGGTCCCTACCTCCTGGGGTGTTTGGGAGGATTAAGCACATCCACACACAGGATTGGGGAACCACATCACCCACCCATTTACCCGAGTGGGAATTAAACCAGGCCAGCTTGGCCAAAATGTCACCCAGCAAACTCCCCCTCCCCCCACAACCAGGTGTTTTTCAGGGGGTTTAACTGAAGGACCAGCATTCTGTTTTGGTGACGGAGGAAAACCTGACTGAGAGAAGTAACACAGTAATGCTCAGAACCCTGCTTACTTTAAGGATGATATGTAAGATTTTTCAAAGCAAATTTTGGATTACATTGGAATTTCGCCTGAAATACTGATTTTGTGTTTTTTCAACAATATCCATGTGATCTTGGACTTCACTATGTCCTGTTTGATCTTTGTCCAACCTAGTGAGGTAGGCAGGGCATGTAAAAATAGTAATAACAGAGCGTGGTGGTTAAGATGGAGAGTTTGGGAGTCAGACGGCCTGGGTTCAAGTTCCAGCTCCGTCACTTACTCTCTGAGGTACCGGAGAGAAATTCACCTCTCTGTGTTTTCATTTCCACCTCTGTAAATGTGGAAGGTCATGATGATGATGATAATAATAATGATAATAATAATACTCATCTCATGGTTGTTCGAGGGTTGATATACATAAAGTACTTGAAACAGCGCTGGGCAACACTGCTTAATAAATATTAGTTAAAAGTCATGGCAATAGTGATTAGTAATAGTAAAAGTAGTAATAGTAATAATAATTTTTAAAAACTAGTGCCAAACCCTGCGTGTTGCATTTGATGCGTTTTATTGCCTTTCAGCCGGGAAGGTGATGCAGAGGTCATGAGATTTGCGGGAGCCCCATAACCACAGGGCCAGCTCTGTGGCCCATGTGTGCCTTTAGCCTCAGCCAGCACCCTAAGAGAAAGTATACATGATGCCACCTGTCCCCTCGAGGGATAGACGACACCAGGACTCGTTTATTGAGCACCTGCTGTGTGCAGGGCTTTGTGCTAAATGCATGAACTCATTTACTCTTCACTGTGACTCTGTGAGGTAGGCACTGTCATGAGTCCTACTTTCATAGAGAGAAACTGAGGCACAGGGGCCCGCGTCTGACTCATTTCGGGCATCCCAGTACCCTTCCCGGCTCTGTCGAGTGTTTGCTGAATGAAAGGTTGTCTTCCGCTTGTGCGATTAACGTGTGGTCTGTTTCACCCATCACGAGAAACGGGGGGGAAAGAGGTGAGCGGGGTTTCGCGGGGAACACACAGTGAGGCCAGTGGGCCCAGGGGCGGAGACCCCTTGGGAGAGGCCGACGACGGGACCCTCGCGACGTGCCTTCCGGCCGGCTGCGAGCCTTGATGGGGAGTCGGCGGACAGAAGCCGGCCAGGCAGCAGTGGCGGCGAAGGTTCAGGAGGCTGAGCCGGGGGTCCGACCAACGGGGAGCCCCCCCAGGACGACACGCGGGGCGCCTCCCCCGCTTAGAGACGCCTGGCTTCACGTCGGGAGGGGGCAGGGTATTTGTGTGTGTGGGGGGGGGGGGGCGGGGCATGAGCAGGAGAAAGACTTTGCATGGTCCCACCTGCGTTTGCTTCTGACCTCCATTTGACTTTCACTTTCGCCTCTGGGGACCTGTGAGGAAAGATTTGAAGGAGGTGAGGGAGGTGATTCAGGACAAAGGATGGGACAGGTGGGAGGAGTCAGGATTTAGTCACACAGGGGCCTCCTCCTATGAGGGAGGAGGCGGTGGCACAAGACATGCATGAGCTTCTTTAATCCTGGCAAAGACTGGACTGAGAGGAACATGGAGCTCAGAGAGGTTAAGCGACTTGCCTGAGGTCACACAGGTGGCAGGTGGCAGAGCTGGGATTGGAACCCAGAGCCATCACCACATGGCCTTGGCTCTTTACTCCCTGTAGTGTTGGGGAGACCCCCAGTCACTTTCACTAGAGGCCCATTCCCACCAGCAGTCCGCTCCACACTGCCATCTGGGGACCCCTGCATTGAAGGGAACTCTGGGGACAGTGAGCATGGGCCCAAAGGACGGTTGGTGCCATCAATCGATTTCTTTTCATTCCGGTGCTGCTGGATTGCAGGAAATGAGCTGGGCCTGCGCCTCTGGGAGTCCCTGGGGAGGCTTTGGAAGCCCCTGTTGCCAAGGCAACCCAGGCCACCCCTGGAAGCACCTGGTCCTGCACTCGCTCCTGTCTGCCTGGTCCCAGCTGCTTGTTGGACTTCAGCCAGCCATTCCTGCTGGCCTTTCTGGCAGGAGGGGGAGGGAGAGTAGAGCAGGGAATTCAGGGGTTCCCCATGACAGGTATTTCGTCCCACGCTTGCTTGCTCCTCTACTCAAAACCCTACAGCAGCTCCCGTCTCACTCGCAAGCCCTGCGTGATCTGGCCTCCCATTGCCTCTCTGGAATCATCTCCTGTCACTGTCTCCTCACTCTGGTCCAGACTCCTTGCCGGTCTTCAATACTTTAATCTGACTCCCACCCCAGGGCCTTTGCACTTGCTGTTCCTTCTGCTTGGAAGGCTCTGTCCCCAGATGCCATCCCCTCCTTCCACTCTTTACTGAAATGCTGCCTTCTCTGCAAGGACTTGACTGAGTACTTTACAACTTGCCATAACATCCCCATGTTGCCCATCCCTATTCCTTGGTCTATTTTTTGCTATATATACTATAACTAATATACAAACGAGCTTACTTATTTTTCTTGCTTATTGTTCTGCCGTCTGTGTCAGGTAGCCTCTAGGAAGGCCCTCAATGGTCCCCACCTCCTGATATTCATGCCCTTGTGTAATCCCGTCCCACTGGGTAACTTGCTTCCGCCCAGTAGAATACGGCCACACAGATGGGATGTCAGTTCTGTGATAGGCTGTGACTTCCGTTTTAGCAGCCGACCCTCTCTGTTGCCTTCTCAGCTGGCGTGCTGTGACGAAGCAAACAGCCGTATGCAGAGGCCCATGTGGCAAGGAATTGAGAGAGGCCTCGGCTGACTCCTAGCAAGGAACTGAGGCCCCCAGTCCAACGACTCGTGAGGAACTGAATCCTGCCCACACGTGAGGTTGGGAGCTGATCCTTCCCCAGCTGAGGCTTCAGATGAGACCAGCCCTGCTGACGTCTTGATGGCAGCTTGTGAGAGACCCTGAGCAGAGGGGCCAGCTCAGCTCTGCCTGGGCTCCCGGCCCATAGAAGCTGGGAGAGAAGCAAGTGTGATGCTTTCAGCTGCTAAGTTTTATGGCAATTTGTTCCACAGCAAGAGATAACGAATACAACCCCCTCCTAGAATGTCAGCCCCACACTCTTGTTAAGTTTGCCGATGACCCCAGGGCTTGAAATCCAATGGAAACTTTTCAGTCTATGCTCTGCTTGACCTTGCATAAGAAAGCTGCTCCTCCAGCCCTGGGCCCTTAAATGTCCCCTGCCTGGCTGGCCACCTGCCCCCACAGGGAGCAGAGAAGCATCTGGACACACACGGCAGGCACCTGCTGGGGCCTTGCTTTCTGAGGGACCAACGGATTCGTCTGGAGGGAGGTTTCTGAGACATTGCTTGGTTGGGACCCTGGGGCGTGCTCAAGGTGGAGGGACTAGAGAAGACAGGAAAACATGGTACTTTCCTTAAGAAAGCCCAGACTCCACTGGGGGGAGAGTTGCTGTGGGGACGATTGGCCTGTTTCCCCACCTCTGTCCTTGGAGATTTGTCTTCCTCCGGGTGGCTTCTGGAGGCTGCAACCACACTGCTGGATTCAAGGGTGACAATGGACCCCTTTTAACCTCTGACCCTATTCTTTTGTCTCCTCTTTTTAAAAATAGTTTTTTTGAGGCATCCTCTATATACCATAAAGTTCACCCATTTTAAGTGTAGAATTCGATGATTTTTAATACATTTACAGAGTTGATGACCACTATCGTGATTCAGTTTTATATCATTTTTACCATCCCCAAAGATCCTTCGTGCTCATTGACAGTTAATCCTCATCCTCACGTCCAGCCCCAGCCACCACGAAAACACTCTCTGTGTCCAGATCTGCCCTTTCTGGACATTTCATGTAAATGAAATCATACAAGGTGTGTTTTTTGTTTTTGCCCCTGGCTTCTTTCACTCAGCATGAGGGTTTGGGGGTTCATCCACGTGGTGGCACGTGTCCTTTTTATTGCTGAGTGGTTTTCTGTTGTGTGTATGTACCTGTCTTCCTCTATTCACCACTTGCTGGGCCTTCGCATCTCTTCCTCTTCCCGGTCGTTGTGCATAACACCGCTGTGAGCATGCCCACGAGGTCTGTGTGGACGCGCGCTTTCATCTGTTTTGAGTTGCTACCTAGGAGACCCTATTCCTCACGCCCCCGGGAAGTGAGGCTGAGGTGAGGCTGGAATGTTTGGGGAGAGTCTGTGAAAGGCTCAGCGAGAGACACGGAGGGAGCTTGAAGACCGCCCTCGGCCTCCCTTATTTCAGCCTGACCCCCCTTCCTTGCCCCCAAGGCGTCGTCCGGAGTCTTAAGGTTGGGCTTGGGAGCTGGTCCGTCTGGGTTTCAAACTCCGCTGTGTGACCTGGAGCAAGGGACTTGAAAGATTGTGCCTCAGTTTCCTCATCTGTGGAATGAGACTCCCGAGAGCACTTCCTTCTCGGGCTTGTGAAGATTGGATGCGCTCGTGCACGGCGCGGGGTGAGGGTTTAGCCCCGACGTCCAGTCCCCTCGTGTGTGTTTGCTTCGTCTCCTGCCCCAGGACCCAGACCCAGGAAGGGAGGGGCTCAGACAGTGCCCTGTGGCTCGTGTTCCAGCAGAGCCAGGACCTGGACCAGCAAGTGCGGAGAAGCAGCGAATGCAGGTAAGAAGCAGGGACCAGAAGGAGGGTGGTTGGGGGCTCGGGCACGAGGCTGGGTGGAGCTGGGTCACATCCCCACTCCGCTTCCTAGTCGTTCCTAGGACAACTATCCCTACTCCACAGGGCTGTCGTGAGGACGGAGATGTATGAAAAGCATACAGCTCGTTGGAGGTGGCCAGTGAACTGGGCCGGGTACTCTGGGCTGTAGAGCCAAACACACCTGGGTTTGAATCCAGCCCTGCCATTTCCTAGCTGTGTGGCCTCCTGAAGCCCCTTGGTGTCTCTGTGCTTTGGTTTCACTGTCTATAAAATAGGGATAGGAATGTTGACTTCACAGGATGATGTGAAATGAAACGAGCTGGCACAGTTTGCCCTTAACTTACCTGGTCAATGGGTCACTCAGCTGTTTATCAAAATGCAGTTTCTCAGCTTTGTCTGAGTCAAAACGGAAGTGGGGTCCAGAAATTGGTAATTTTAACAAGCAGGTTTGGGAAACACCAAGATAAGTATGGGAAGTGCTTAGCTTTCTGTATACTTATTTTCATTTTATTAATTGCAGCGCATGACGCGCAGCGTTATCGTAGTTACCACTTTGTGCATTGAGCAGAACCTGGCCATGGCGGGGCGTCCGTGCTGTCTCCTGCTGACGGGGCACCCTCGCACACCCCCTTCCGTTGCTCCTCCATCGCCTTTCTGCGTCCTTGCCCAGGCAGCCGCGCTGCGCCACGCCGCTTTCCATGGCACACGATCCATCAGCTCAGGTCAAGCGTTGCTGAAGGGGTCCCTCTCAAGGCAAAGTGCTTTCTCTGCTAAACTCATTATTTCTCCCAACAGAGCCAGGAGAGGGTATTGTCTTTAAAACTCACTCAGGCCCAGCCAGCCGTGTTTCTCAGCACTGTTTGCTTTTGGAGAGTAAAGGCATGATTATTGCCTCCTGGATCAGCCAGGGTCCAATCAGGAAAAAAAAGGAAACGGCTCCAAGTTTTTAAAACCGAGGGAATTGATACACCGGGGGGATTGGTAACTCAGGAGAAGGAAGAGCTGGTGGAGTCTAGAGGAAGACTGTGGTGGCGCCCAAATCGGGAAGCTACCACCATCATCGGCAGGGCTGGAAGGACAAAGGGAGGGCGTGGGGTTGGCAGAGCCCAGGGCTGGGGTCTTTGAGAAGAATCTGGAACCGTGGCACTTATGTCTTGTGGGAGCTGGAGCCTTGGAGCATTCAGAGCTGCTGCCGGAGAAGCTGATGGGATCTGACGCAGGGAGGGAGAAATATCCTGGCTTTGCTCTTCCTCCCGCTGTCCAGTGTCCTGCCAGCTGTGGCCAGCTGCCAGCTGATTCAGGAACCTGGGAAATGCAGCCTGGAGGGGTTAGCACCACTGTGAACAGGGGCAGAGGGAGGAGTGTCTCTGCCACAACAGGCCCAAGGCCTGTTCCCTAAAATGACCTAGAGCGAGGGTCAGCAAAGTATGGCCTGTGGGCCAAATCTGGCCCACCATTTGTTTTCGTAAATAAAGTTTTATTGGCACACAACCATGCCCTTTTTTTTTTGAGGAAGATTAGCCCTGAGCTAACTGCTGCCAGTCCTCCTCTTTTTGCTGAGGAAGACTGGCCCTGTGCTAACATCCATGCCCATCTTCCTTACTTTATACGTGGGACGCCTACCACAGCATGGCTTTTGCCAAGCGGTGCCATGTGCACACCCGGGATCGGAACCGGTGAACCCCAGGCCGCTGAAGCAGAATGTGCGCACTTAACCACTGTGCCACCGGGCCGGCCCCACGATGCCCATTTATTTATGTATCATCTGTCTATGACTGTGTTTGTGCTGTAACAGCTGAGTTGAGCAGTTGCAACAGAGACCACGTGGCCTGTAAAACCTAAAATATTTACTCTCTGCCCCTTTACAGGAAAAGTTTGCAGATTCCTGCTCTAGAGGAAGATTTCCAGGGTACAGATGCCTCCCCACAGAGGGCTTCTGATAGGGCATCTGCTAGGCCTGCTTGTGGGGGAAGGCAGAGAAAGAATGAATCCTGGGAGAATCTCTCCCTCTTTCACTGGCTTTGGCCACAGAAGGGGTGACTTGATTGGAAGGGGTTTGAGTCTTCCAGCTAGACTGAGAGTTCCCTGAGGGCAGGGCCTCTGGATCCCCAGGATCCGTAAGTCCTGGCTGAACTGTCTTTCATAGTCCTGGGGAAGCAGCACAGTCTTCCCACCATGCACCGTCTGGCAGCTGCTTGTTTTAACTGCGGAGGTCCTTGTGATCCAAAGACAATTTGCAGTAGGGTCAGCCCACTGAAAGTGAGTCTCCTTTCAAAGGGGACCAACATCTCCTTGTAGGCAGTGGGGGAAACAAAGGGAAGATGCAAAGATGGAGTTATAAAATTGGAAAAGCTGTTTCATATTATATTTGATATATTTAATATAATTTTAGTTATACTAGCATCTCTGCACTAAATCTTAGGATAAACAAAAAGTGAGTCACCTTTTGTGCACATATGTTTCTACCAAAATTAAGTGACAGCTTGATGTGACGTCCTTGTCTTCAGGTTTGATTGACAACAACATCATAAAGAGATTTTTTTTTCTTCAGCGTTTGAGAGCTTCACCCATTTTCCCAAGGCCCCCTCAATCCATTGGTGTGCAGATCTAAGTTTCGGGGCCCCGGAGGAAGTCTCGGTCACCTCATTCTAGTTACAGCTCAGTCTCACACATACTGCGTGCTCAGCAGATATTCCAGAATGGAGTCAAGTCTAAAAGGGGAAGAAGTCAGAACTGGTACTAACTGGTTATCCTGTGGCAACTAGGAAGCATCAATGTATTTGTTAGGTGGAAAGTGACAGAAGTGCAACTCAAAGTGGTCTCATCCATCATTGGGGTGCAAAATCCAAGCAAGGGTTGAGCAGCCACAGGAAGGCTGTGAGGCAGTGGGCTGGATGACCCGTTGGAAGCAGGACCACTGTCCTGCTGTTTCTACTCCTCTCCAAGTGTTAGCTTTGTTCTCTTGTGATGGATGAGTTCACTCCACGTGGTCGGAAACATGGTGGCCACAGGTGTTGACTCTTTCCAACCATGGTGGCACCAACTAGAGGGAGGCCACTTGTTGCCTTCTGCAGGTGCCAACAGGAAAATCTTGGCCTCTGATTGACCCAGCTTGGGTCAAATGCCCATCGCAGAACCAATCAATTGTGGCTTGTGGTCAAAGGAGAACTTGGCAACCCTTACGAAATCTTACGGATAGAGACGGCAAAGGACAATTACCAGAAGCAGCAGGGAGTTCTGGGGGAGGCGAAACCATAGATACCCTCCCAATGGACTTATCGGCCACGCTCAATCCTGCTCCTACTACCCAGACGCTGCAGCACAAATAGCTTCTTGCACGTTTGTGATGCCCAGACTTTGGCATAGTCGATCCCTAAATGTGGTCTCTGCTCTACCCAGCATTCACTTTCTCATTTTTCAGGCACCGTCTCCTCCACGAAACTGTCTCAATTCCATCAATCCAGAGGGTCGTCTGCTTTCTTCTTCGTGCCTCTACTTTTAACTCATGTGCCTACACATTTGGGTTACCTGTGTGCTTACAGATCTCCCCATGTACCCTGGGAACACTTGGAGGGTGGAGGTTGTAGGTACCAGCAGCTGGCATCGTGCACGGTCTGCAGTAAACACTCAGTACGTCTTGGCTGGTTGAAGGGAGGGCTTCCAGACAGCAGTCACCTCATGAGGACGGCACTTGGCCTTTCCAGCTGTGTGTTTTGGGAAAAGGAGACAGCATAGTGTAGGAATTAAAAACCCACACTTTGGAATCAGCAAATGTGGATTCCAGTTCTGGCCCTGCCAGTTACCGGCTGCATGACCTGGGGCAAGTTACCTCCCCTCTCTGAGCCGCAGAGGTTAAGATGGGGGTGTGTGTGGTAACAATGGATCTTCTTCATGCAACACTCAGCACAACGCCTGTGCATCGTAGGCACTCGACAAATGGTAGCTATCGTGATTGCCAGATGGTTAGCCTGTCCTCATTTTTTCTTTTCTGTGAAATGGGGAGATGCTACTCCACAGTAAAATTGAGACAATAAACCAGGCAAGGAAATTCCTTGGAAGGAACGTTCTCCATAACCCCAAAGCTCGCTCCCTAGTGGGAATCCTGGAGCTCTCCAGCGCAGCAGCAGTTGAGCGCTATTTCGGAGTGGCTTATTTGGATTTACTTTATCTAATTCAGTTATGTTGTCTCAAGAGCAGGGTGTCCAGGGGAGACCGGATGTATCCAGTTAAAATGAACAAGCAACACACACTCGGCAGCGAAGCCCCCTGGATGCTAGACCCCCGCTCAAACTTCCAGAGCGGAAGCTTCCCTTGCGAATAATTGATTCCATTTTCCTTTCAAGCTCCTATTTGTGATTTCATTACGTTTAAGATAGGGCAGATGCTTTACATAAAACTTATGTCACGTCCATTTGAAGTTCCGTTAGTCAATGATTACAGGAAAAAACAACGCTCGTTCTCCCCCCTGGAAGTGAAGGTAATCGTTGAAGCGTGCCTCGACCTGCCTGCAGAGTGCGGGGTTTGAGGGTGTCCATGCCTTGACATCCTCTCTGGCCTTGTGGTCCTGAGCTTCACCAGGTGTGTGCACAGGTAGGAGGGTGGTTGTTACCTGTCTGGCTTGGTCCTTGCTCTCCTTTGCACACCTGACCCTTTAGAACCTTCTTAAAAAGGAAGAGGCTTTGCATATCTCAAACTCCCTTAAGGCAGCACTTCCCAACTTGCCTGATCTGAGAATTAGCCATCTCTCATAAAAATACACATTCCTGGGGCTGGCCCAGTAGCGCAGCGGTTAAATTCACACGTTCCGCTTTGGCGGCTCAGGATTCGCCGGTTCAGATCCCGGGTGTGGACATGGCACCACTTGGCACGCCATGCTGTGGTAGGCGTCTCACATATAAAGTAGAGGCAGATGGGCATGGATGTTAGCTCAGGGCCAGTCTTCCTCAGCAAAAAAGGGGAGGATTGACAGCAGTTAGCTCAGGGCTAATCTTCCTCAAAAAAAAAAACCCATAAAAATACAGATTTCCAGGCCCTGTCACAGATGCTTCTGGTTCAGGGAGTCTGGGCATGGGGGATGTAAATTTGTTCTTGCATCGCAGGTGATTTTTACAGTCAGGGAATTTGAGGAAACAGTGTCTTAGGTCAGGGCTTGTCCAGGCTCATCTGGGGATTTCACTCGCTTGAGGATGCTGAGTCAGCGGGTCTGGGGTGGGGCCTGAGAGTCTACATTTCGAATGTGCTCCTGGGTGATGCCTGCCCTGCTGGTCCACGGCCCAGACTTGGGAAACTGCAGCTGCTAAACTGTTGGGTCTTTAAGAACAGAATAGTTTGCATAAGTGGTTTATTGGACGTTAGAGATTTAGGAAGATACTGATTTGCAAAGATTGTTTATTGGGGTTTAGGTAATTACGAATCCCCTTGAGGAGCATTATTTTGCATAAATGACATATTCAGATTTTCTTTAGGGGACCTTCATTGTTTAGGGTAATGGACTTCTAAATGGATATATCCCTTGGGGTGTGGGGAGAAAAATTAGACTTCTCTTTATTTTTCATTTCATCCTTAAAAAACTTCCCCCCACGGATGTTTTATAATCGTCTCATATATCCGTATAATGGGACATACACATAATTTCTCTCTATATGTGTGTATGTATCGGGGGTGCATGCTCAAAAACCCTTTATTAATGGGGTGTGCCATAACAAAGGTTGGAGAGCATGGCTTTATGTCCTCACAAAGGGAAGAAGTGTTAGGGGCAGGAGGGGTTTCTTGAAAGACGAGGTTGTTGTCTGAAAGAAGAGATGGGACCGGCCAGAGAGCAATTAATGCTCATTTCCATCCAACTGACAGATCAGAGCAATAGAGGTCATCCAAAGGGCAGAAGGTCAACTAGTAGTGTATTTCCTGTACCTTTATGCAGAGGTCCCTCTCTCTCTCTCATCCCCTCTATCATCCCTCAACTTCAGTCCCCTCCCTGGAAAAATGTTTGTGCCCAGGGGGCACAAAGACACAGCTTGGCAGGACAAGCTGATAGACCTTCCGGGAGCACAGGAGAAAGAACTCTGTGGACTGCACCTGTAATTTCATCTTTTCTTGATTTACTGCTGACCCTGGTCCCCGCCATCCAATTTCTTGCCTTCTTGCCTTTCTAACTGAGTGGTGCTGAAAAGGTTGGACGCACATCAATGTGATGAATATACTCAGAAAAGTCAGAGAGGGTGGTGGATTCGGGCCCCTGATTTATGTCTCATGAAAGCTGAGAGTGGAGGTGAGGTCACTGGAATTGCCTAGTCACTCAAAGGGAAGGCACCAACGACTCAGCTGGGTGCGTGATCATTGCTTACCAGATCGGTCCCCATTCCCAAGGTCAGTGCCTTCCAGTGGGTCCTCCAGGCAAGCTACTAAGTTAATACAGAGACTCTTAGCCAGCAGAGCCACAGGAGAGTTTATTGGGCCAAAGGTGTGTCCCATGGGAGTTAAGTCAGGTCCAAGACCAAGGCTGACTCATGAAAAGGCCTTAGATGGGGACTAACTTGGCACAATCAGAGAACAGAAAGAACAAAAAGGATGGCAGTGTGGCAAAAGATGTGGTCAGGGTCCAGATAATCTGGGGACCCATGGACTATGGTAAAGACGTTCAATTTGATTCTAATTGCAATAGGAACTCACTGGAGGATTTTAAGCACCTAATATTGTCTTTTAAAGGATCAGTTGGCTGATGTTTAGCGAATGGAGGGCAAGAGGGAAGGCAAAGAGAGGGACGAAGAGGCTGCTGCCATAGCCCAAGCAAGAGATGACGGCAACTGGACTAGGGAGGTTTGACCTTGGCAGAGCGAGGCTGAGAGCTGGACCCAGGGCTCACGTCAACGGTGCAGGAGTAGCAGACCATCGTGAAGGGAACAAGCTCCCAGGGAGGGCCTGAGGAACTTGGATCTGGAAAAGGGACTGAGAAGCAGGTGTGGGACACTGATAATAAGGATTAACCTTAAGACTGCTCTTCAGCCCTGGAGGCCCCCAGTAGATTTCCTGATTAGGGTCACAGTGGACATGGAATGTGTCTGCCCTGAACCATTTAGTGAGACCAGAAGGTGCTCTAGGCAACACTGGAGATGTGCTACAGAGGCGGCTGGACGATTCCCGACTGTGACCATAATTTTCTCTTGGCTTCCAACAAAACTCTCGATGGTACCCAAGCTGTATTAGGCCCACAGCGCCTCCAAGTGGCTGCCCTGGGATTGTCTGACATTTTCTTCATAGTAGCTCCTTTTTTCTTCTGCAACGGGATTTTGTGCTGTTTTGCCCTCTGTCTTTGAACACAAATCTTTGTTCTGCTTTGGGAACTTAACTGGTCCACACCCCACACTCCTTTAACCACCACTCCCATTTACAAAATTTCTATTTAGACAAATCATTTCCTTTCTTTTCTTTTCTTCTCTTCATTTCACATAAAAGGCCCAAAGGGTTCATAAACAGGCCTGATAGGTGGTAGAGTGGTTTGGGTGATATATCTGTATTAAGGTGAAAGAAAAACTTTTTTTTTTTTTAGCTTTACTGAGGTATAATTGACAAAATTGTGTATATTTAAAGTGTGCAATGTGATGATTTGAAATACATAGACTTTGTGAAATGATGACGACAATTGGGTTGATCAACACATCCATCACTTCATATAGTTACCTTTTGTGTGTGTGTGCTGAGAATGCTTCAGATCTGCTCTCTCAGCAGATTTTGAGTATGCAACACAGTCTTCTTAACCACGGTCACCATGCTGTCCGTTAGATCCCCAGAGCTTATTCACCTCATCATTGACACTTGCGCCCTTTGACCAGCATCTCCCCGTCTCTCCCACCCTCCAGCTCCTGGGAACCACCATTCTACTCTCGTTTCTGGGTTTGACGAGAAGCTCTAGTTTGGAACTGGCAGTAGCAATGTCAAGGAAAAGCCATTGAAAAGGCCCAAGGTTGCATTCAGAATCTGCACAAATACCTGCCTTGATTTCTCCATCATCTTGTAAATTAAACCCGCTCTTCACCCTACTCACTGACACACATCCTGCTGTGTGCTGGGCATCTTCCCGAACCTAAGACTGTCTCCTATTTAATGCGTTAATGACTAGCACTCACCCGCATGGCTTTCTACCATTTTAAAAGTTGCAAATATGGTGGACTTCAGCTATGTTAGTGTTAAATAAGCTATTGAGAAGGGCTCTGGAAATTCCACCAGCACGGACTCCTGCAGGATGTGCTTTATTTAATTGAAGAAATATTTATGGAGTGCTTATGACGTGCCAGGGCTGCGCTGGATGACGGTGCTGAGTAAGGTTTGGTCTCTGCCCTTCAGGAGCTCACAGCGTGTGAGAGAAAGTCATGTAAATAGATGCCTGAAATACCATATTTGGCAGGATAACGTGCTGGTATGTTAATTTGTGTTCCTTGTACCTGTGTGTTTCCCTTTTCCCATTTCAGGCAGATTGCTAGGCATTGCGTTTCCTAACCCTTGCGGATGTTTACGGGACTGACAGCAGAATCTGCTTAAAGTCAGTGGTCCTCCCTGTATTTTGTAAAATGCCTCAACTCGCTGAAGGGATGAAGGAAGAGGAGGAGCAGGGAGGGCAAGGTCAGAGAAAGGAGATGACCCTACAGTCCAGGAAGGTTAGAGGTTGGCAGGTCACTTGATTAGCCGGTGTGATGGTTAATTTTATGTCAGCTTGACTGGGCTGAGGGAGGCCCAGATAACTGGTAAAAGATTGTGTCTGGGTGTGTCTGTGAGGGGGCTTCTGGAAGAGGTTAACACTTGAATGCGTAGACTGAGTAAAGAAGACGGCCTTCACCAACGTGAGCAGCATTATCCAATCCCCTGACAGCCTGAGTAGAACAAAAAGATGGAGGAAGGGGGACTTTGCTCTGTTTGAGCTGAGACACCCAGCTTCTCCTGTCCTTGGACCTCAGCGCTCTTGGTTCTCAGGCCCTTGGGTTTGGCCTGGAATCACACTGTTAGCGCACAAAATTGGAGTTCTCTTGCCCCATGCACGTAAAAAGCCGATTGATTATGGCATCAGCCTTTGAGAAAAGAGATCACCTTTATTCTGCGAGATCAATCGGCAGGGAGACGGGGGTGTGTACCCTCAGATCTGTCTCCCCGATTCAGGATTTGGGGCGAAATTTAAGAGCTAGGGAGAACAGGCTGGCATGTGGAAATGCTGGAGGAACAAGTTTTGATTGGTGGGCTTCTAAACATTTATGACAGGGTTCTAAACATTTATGATGAGGCTCTAAACTTTTATGATGCGGTTCTAAATATTTATGACGAGGTGGGGAAGGAATTTTAACACCATGTCTTCCTGAATGAGGGACTCCTTGCTTCTGAAAAGAGTCTGACTTTTAAGTTCCGGTCCTGTCCTTGGCCTTGGATTCTGTGGGGAGGAGGATCTTTGCTTCCGAGGTCATTTCGGGTCAAGGTTTCTTCTGCTGCACATGCTCTGACTACGTGACTTTGCACATTTTGTGAAAGGCAATTCTTTATCACCCTGTTGATAAGAGACGGGGTCAGTTGAACTGGTCCTGAAGGGCCCGTGGTTACACCACCGCCAGCTTTCCTGGGCCTCCAGCTTGCAGATGGCAGACGGTGGAACTTCTCGGCCTCCGTAATCACATAAGCCGATCTCTCATAATAAATCTCTTTCTATATACCTATATATATGGATCCTATTGGTTCTGTTTCTCTGGAGAACCTTGACTAATACACTTGGTACCCCACCTCGCTCTGTTGTGACACCTTGTAGGTGTATAATTCATGTGGGATTCTGAACCGCAAGCATCAGGGTTTCCAGATTTGGTGAAGATTTCTATGCCCCTCTCTGGGGCAGAATCAGAGAAACAGGAATTCAAGGGCTCTATGTCGGCTTAGACCCAGAGTTGGCAAACTGTGGCCCCCCTGCCTGTTTGTGTAAATAAAGTTTTATTGGAACACAGCGACGGCCATTCATTTATCCAGCCTGTGGCTGCTTTGGCAACACAACCGCATTGCTGAGTAGTTGCGACAGAGACTGTAAGACCCACAAAGTCAAAAATATTTACTATCTAGCCTTTCACAAAAACTTTTGCTGACTGGCTTGGACAATGTACCTGTCAGCAGGGACAGCATGAGCCAAAGCCTAGAGAGCACTACCTTGAGAGCTTGGGTTAAGACCTCGGGATTTTCGTTTGGTCCTCAGGAGCAGTGGGCGCTGCTTGGGGAAGGTTCTGATGACGACTGAGATGCTTTCCCACCAGCACAGTAGGATGGAGACATCGAGTTGGATTCTAAGTCGATTTAAGGGCATTAAAGGAACGGGATAGTCTTGCACACAGGAGATTTGCATCTGCTTTGGTAAAAAATAACATGAGGATATTATAAAATCCTATTCAGTGCATTCTACCACACCTGGAAATTTCTCACATCGCTGTCCTTCCCACCGGGGGCTGCTGCCTTCCATCCTGACCGCCCTCAGGAGACGGCTGAAACAGCAGGAGTGCACAGAGGAAGAAGGAAAAAAAGACAACGCTCAGCTTTTGACTTTCAAAACTGGCTTTGGAAACTCCTGGCACCTGGCAATAAGTTTGAAAGCCAAGGCTTTTGCCTTATGAGAGCGAGGCTTTTTATGGTTTCAAAAGCTTAAGTGCTGAAGAGTTTGGGGCGTAAGGTTTATGCCATAATAAAAAAATTGGAAAGGGTAGATGAAGAGGCAGTTTTGTTATTACGGAAATGATAAAATCTCCCTGGGAAGAGAGAGAAATGAGGAGAAAGGAGAGAATTAGGGCTGAGAAGCACTGTATCAGTTATTTGTTGCTGCATAGCAAACCACTGAGAAACTGAGAGGCCCAGAACAACAGCATTCATCTGTCTTGCTCAGTGTTCTGCGAGTTGGGCAGAGTTTGATGTAGAAGGCCCCTCAGCTGGGATGGCTTGGGGGCTGGGGGCTGGAGGCTGTTAGGAGGCTCCGTTTTCAAGACGGTTCATTCATATGGCTGGCAAGTGGGTGCTGGCTGTGGGTAGGAGCTCAGCTAAGGCAAAGCCGGGGATCTTGGTTCCTCTCCACGAGTCCTTCCATGAGAACCTTAGAATTTTCATAGCATGGGGTCTGGGTGCCAAGAGCAAGTGTCCCAAGCGAGGACGGTGGAAATGCAGGGCATTTAAATGATCTGGCCTTGGAAGTCACATAAGGTTTCTTCTGCCTTACTCTATTGGTCAAGGCAGTCATAAAGTTCTGCTCAGTTTCAAGGGAAGGGAGCGTAGAACCCGCTACTCAATGGAAGGAGTGTCAAGGTCACCCTGTAAGAAGAGACACGGGATGAGAGACATCGTTGCCACCATCTTTGAGAAAGTCCATCTCCAACATGTATTTTTTAAAAGGAGCCTTGTCTCTTGCCTCCTCCCAAACTGAGTCCCAAGGGGGAAGGGCATGAGCAAACTCTAGGTAGGTTTAGGAGTCCAAGAGCGCAGAGGACCTGCGTCTCAGCTGTCAAGCCTCATGGGAAAACTCCTGTGCAGCCCGGCTTGGAATAGTGAAGAGGTGGCAGTGAGTGTTGTCTGAGCAGACTGGTCAGCGGGAGGCTCACTGAGTCCTCGACATCCCCAGCATCCCCCCGGAAGAAGAGAATTCCCTCCTCTGCACCCAAGGTCACCAAGGTCAGCATGGTCGGGGCACTGCGAGCCTTGCCGTGGGAATGAGGGAGAATGCCCTTCGCAGACTGGAGACCAGAAGGCATTAAGAAGTCCCTGTGATGTCAACAAGGAGTAACGATGTTGATTAGAGACAAGACAAGGGACTCCTCAGTGGACACCAAAGGGACAACCAAGGGCAAGATGGTTCCCCCACCGTGATGCTCTGGAAGCCTCCCAGAAATCAGATGCAACTCAGAGAAGAAGGCAGAAGGGAAGAGGCCATGAAATAACCAACGAAACCCTGAATTTGCTGAGTCCTTCCTGAATTGTCCAAGTTAATCCTCCATTGGACAGGATTAGGTTTACCGCAGCCAGATAGGGTGGGGGCTCCGGATAGTAATAAAATTCAGTTATAGGAAATAAGAAAGATTATATTTTGCTCACCTGGGTTTGTGGCTTTTCAATATTACACCAGCTGCCAAGAGATATGCATTGGCTCCACAAGGCAGCACAGAGCCAAACAATTTGGAAGAGGGCAGGTCAGGGCCTGGTGGTGAGTGAGCCAGTGGGGAGGCTAGACAAACGAGCCTTAGGAATACCCAACATTGTCAGGTGCCTGTCTTCCCTGAATCTCTGTGGAATGGAGGGCTAGCCTGGGGACAGATAAGGTTTTAATTCTTCTCCTTCTGAAACGCAAGACAGAGCTGCAAAATTGAACAAAAAATGATGGACGTTTTTGCATTACTGTCCAGTTTGGCCAAGGCTGTATCAGGTCCACAGGCAAACAAGTATTTGGCATCCCTTGGCAGATTTTTCCTCGAGTCTCATTAGTTTCCCAAATGGAACAGCTGCTGCCAAGGCAGTTCGCTCCACCAGCCCGCGTGCTCCCGGCCCGCCCAGCTCCCTCAGCTCTGGAGGAATTAATTTCATCTGTAGCAGAGCTCAGAGGCACCACGGCGATTTCTGTTGGCGGCCAAGGGGCTCCAAACAGCCAAGCTAAACATGGTGGGGCAGGGAGTTCTCTTGTCCCAGCTGATGGCCGGCAGGCCAAGATCCTGTTAGTGACAAACACCATCCCTGGTACTGGGCAGAAACGGGGGAGGGTGGAGCGAAATCACACTCTGAGGGTGGGAGGCCTGCAGAGGGGGAAGTGGTGCTCAGCGCCCCTTCCCTTTATTTTCTGCATTTAGGCCGACCTTGTGCTTTTCCCTGTTCCCTGCCGGTTCCTGCAAGCACTTGGCACCTGGGTGGCAGAATATTCTAGTGGCAGTGCTTCTCAAACTTTAATGTGCATACATGTGCCTGGGGATCTTGTTAAAAAGGCAGGGGCTGGCCTAGTCTTTGGTGTGGCCCGAAACCGCATTTTCTGGAGGAAATTATGACTATTTTTTATTGTAGTAAAATACATATAACATAAAGTTGACCAATTTAAGCATTTTTTTCTTTTTCTTTTTTTAATTTTTTTTGAGGAAGATCAGCCCTGAACTAACATCTGCTGCCAATCCTCCTCTTTTTGCTGAGGAAGACTGGCCCTGTGCTAACATCCGTGCCCACCTTCCTCTATTTTATGTGGGACGCCTACCACAGCATGGCTTCATAAGTGGTATGTAGGTCCGAGCCTGGGATCCAAACCGGCGAACCTCGGGCTGCCGAAGCAGAACGTGCAAACTTAGCTGTTGCGCCACTGGGCCGGCCCCCCAGTTTAAGCATTTTTAAGCGCACAGTTCAGTGGCATTAAGTACATTCACGTTGTTGTGCAATCATCACCGCCATCCACTCCAGAATGTTTTCGTCATCCCCACTGAAACTCGGTCCCCATTAAACAACAGCTCCTCGTTCTCCCCTCCCCCCAGCCCCTGGCAACTGCCCTTCTACTTTCTGTCTCTGCGAATTTGACTATCCCAGGTGTCTCATATAAGTGGAATCATACAGTGTCCTTTTGTGTCTGACTTATGTCACTTGGTGTAATGTTTTCAAGGTTCACCGTGTTGTAGCAGGGGTCAGAACTTCCTTTTTAAGGCTGAATAACATTCCATTGTACAGATAGACCAAACATTCAGCCGTCAACGGATGCTTGGGTTTTTTCCATCTTTTGGCTATTGTGGACAATGCTGCTGTAAACTTGGGTGTGTAAACAAGACTGTGCCTTTTAAAGAAGCTCCCAGAAAGGCTGTTGCTGCTGGTGGTTTGCAGACCTCACTCTGAGTAGCCAGGTCCAGTGGCTAAGGGCCGAGGCCCTGGATTCAGACCCCCGGGGCTTTATATCTTAGATCTGCAATTTTTTTACTTTGGGCAAGGAATTTAACCTCACTGGTCTCAGTTTCCTCCTCTGTAAAATGGACATAATAAGGGGACCCACCTCAGAGAGCTGGAATGAGACCTGAATGAAATAATACATATTAACTGCTTCGCATGTGCCCAGCAAATGTTAGGTTGAACCATATGAAATTGCCTCTTTTTTTTCACCTGAGGAAGATAAGTGCTGAGCTAACATCTGCGCCAGTCTTCCTCTATTTTGTATGTGGGTCACCGCCACAGCACGGCTGCCGATGAGTGGTCTGCGCCCGGCAACTGAACCCAGGCTGCTGAAGTGGAGCACACCAAACTTAACTACTAGGCCACGGGGCGGCCCCTGAAATTGTCATTTTTATGGGTCAGAACTGGTCAAATATCAGCCCTTTCATATGGTTTAACCTAATAATAAGCTCTTAAAATGGTTTTAATAATTGTTATTGAATGTGGGTGTTAACCCTCCTTTCCAAACCATAGTTACTCATTTCCTTAATAGAGGCTGTCTCCAGGGGGCTCTAGCAGGGAAAAGGCACCGTCCCCCCCTTCTCTCCCCACCCCATCACACCCCAGCCAAGAGTCACAGCTGCCTCCTGGGCCTTATCTCTTGCAGCATACCCCTCTCCTGAAGCCCGCTGAGGTGAGGCGAGGTCTCCTGAGTGTCAAGTGATTTTCTCTGCGTTTTCTTGCCTGGAGATAATTTTTTCATTTGTGTCTATCTTGCCATGACTGATATACAATTTTACTAGTGACCCTATTTTACTGGGCTCAGCAGCCTTTCGGGCCCAATGAGGCCTTACTTACTGGGACAGCTCGGCTTTTGCTGGCTCATGGCTCTACCTGCAAATCAGAGAACCCCAGCGGCCCTTTCCTGAGTCTTCCGCCATCGTTCCTGCAGTCCCAGGGGGGTCACATGGTCTTCTCACCTGTCCTCTGCGTTCCCGCTTCCTGTCTGCTGGCTGATCGTGGCTGTCTGACCAGGCATGAGAGAGACTGCGTTTACTGTGGCTGCTGGGTGGGTGTCTCTGAAAACGCCAGCCCCTGGGCCTCAGGGTTGTTGCTCCCTGTCCCAAAAAAGACAAACCCTTGAGGGGCTCAAATGGCACTGCATCTGAGCCCATTCTCGCTGAGTCTTGGTCACAGTGCAGGGAGAAGATCTTTCTTGGTCACTCCAGGTTGTATTTTATCCTGTGGACCTAAAACTGTGCTTGGGTCTCTGCACCTAAGATGCCATTTGAAATAGGGTCCTTTGGCTGCTGCCTCCAGCCCTGATCTCCAAGGGGCCAGGCAGGGGACAGACCCCACGTTGTCCTCTCCATCCTTCCATCCATCTTTGCCTCTCCTTGCTGGCTGGCCTCTTCTGCATGTATGACAGCATAATTGCTAACTTTTACGAAGGGCTGTGTTCGATTTTATGATTTTCCCCAATTATTTGCTTCCCAATGAAAGGACTATTTCCTTTATTGGGATGAATATGTCCAGTGGAAATTACTCCCCATTGCCGCATGATTGAAGCACCTCCCAGTGGGAGGAGCAACATTCCTGCCCCGTTGACACTGGGCTTGGCCATGTGGCTTGCTTTGGCCAATGGCGTGTGGTGGATGTGACGGATGCCTGAGCAAAAGCCTTAAGGCTGTTGCCCGTTTCTGCCAGCTCTCTTGTCCTGTTCCTTCTGCCACAAGAATGGCCCATCTCAGGGCTCATCCCAGACAGTGTCTGCCCTTCGTCATGAGGCCGGGAATTAAACTTTTGTGTTTGTAAGGCACTGAAATGTTGGGGTTATTTAATACATAACCAAGCTGATCAACAGCAGGGTTTACCACATTGTAGGCATGGTTCTACATGTATTTACTAATTAATTTAACTCTTACAACGACTTTCTGAGACTTGTGCCAGTCCAGATAGGGTAGGTTCCGTTGCTGTAACAAAAACCCCCAGATACTCATGGCTCAGCAAGAACTTATTTCTGACTCATACTATGTCTCTGCCGAAGGTCAACGGGGGAGTCTGCTCCTCATTGTTACTGAGGAACCCAGGATGACGAAGGCTCCAGTCGCAACATGGGGTCACAGTATGGGAAAGGGCATACAGCAAATGGGGCATTGGCTCTTGAAGTTTCTGCCCGGAAGTGAGCTCAGGTTACATTGGTCGAAGCAAGTCACACGGTGATACCTAACTTCAAAGGGTTGTCAATTCCATGTGGTGACCCTGCAAGTAGGTGGGCTTCTCTCTAGATAACAGATGAGAGATCCAAGGCTCAGTGCGGTGAAGGACGTGCTCAAGGTCACATGGGGGTGGAGACTGCATTTGAACTCAGGTCTGTCTGGATGAAAGCCCGTTCTCTTAACTACTAAGACCTCCTACCCTGTGAAAGTTGGTTTCCTTCAGGTCAGAGGACCTGTGGCTTCCACCAGGAAAAGCTGTCTTATTTTCAGATTTTCAGCTTCCCCACGCTCAGAAATTGCAAACTGGTGGCCCAAGAGTTGGATTTGACCTTTAGAGGTAATTTTAATTTGTTTGGCTTGCATGGTGTTAAAGACATCCTTAAAGATTAATTGCAGATGTTTAGCATCGAGAGCTCTCACACACACATACACACATCCTCCTTTTCCAAGTTCCTGGAAAATTGACGATCTGGTCACATCAGGGTCCCACTTGCACATGGCAACAATGGATCCGGCCTGAGTAGGGCCACCCCCTTTAGATGGTGTCTGTGCTGTCGAATTCATCATCTCCTCTGTCCCCCAGCACAATTCCCTCCTTTGCTGTACCTGCCTGGTCCTGGAAGGCATACGAATTTGGACCCCCTGCCCTGACTCTCCTCTACTCAGCTTAGGGAATTGCCAGGCAGAAAACCTTCCTGGACCGAATCAGCAGAGATTGGTGTGTGTGGGAGGGCAGGTGGGGGGTGGTGACTTCTTGTCCAAAGAAATGAGCAAATGGCCTGCCCATCAATAAAACTGTAACGCAATAATCCAGAGTGGTCCCAGCCACTAGGACAAGCAGGTTAGACATACAGGAGCAGGCTTGAGGACGATCAAATTCAATAAATATGAATTTTATATCAGCAAGTCTTTGCTGCCAGCTCATTAAACTGGAGTAATAAGTATGGGCTGAGTACCCACTTAACACACTGCAGCCAGAAGGAGGGTTGATGAGGAACCAGACAAGGACCTCACGGGGGGAATCGATGCAGGCAATGAGAGGACATTCATCACAGCTGCTGAGCAGGCCCGAGAACGCCCCGCGATGCACAAATTGCAGCCCCAGGAGGCAGAGGAGGCAGAATACAGAATATGAGGCATTTAAGCCTCGGCAGTTTGCTAGTGGTCCTCGTGAAGTTAAGTGACTCCTGGCCACCAACTTGCTCCCTCTTCTCTCCTTCAGGAATGCTTTTTCTTCCCATCCCAGGACAGAATTGCTGGATACGGTTGTACAGCTGCTCAACCTTAGGGTGCCATTCCCATTGTGTCTATGTGAAAGTATCCCCCGGACTTGTGCAGTGCACAGTCTGTACAGCTGCACGTGGCGGCCTGGTTCCTGTACTTCCAAGTCCTATGCATCTTTCCAACTAGAATTCACATATCACGGGCTTCTAGAAGCCTCTCCCAGCCTCTCCTCTGAACTGCCTCTACCCTTTGCCCTCTCAGTTTTGGGGCATTTACCATTCCTCCAGAGAGTTCTTCCCTGACTAGCCCCCTCCCCCTCAACTGAAATGTGTTTTCTCTTGTTATTCTCTCTCATAGCGTCATGTTCTTTTCCTTCATGGCGTTTGTCCCAATTTGTAATTAAATATTTATCTGTGTGATTATTATTTCATGTCCCTTTCTGCAGCTGGGCTGTGACCTGCTGAAGAGCAGGGGACCGAGCCTTCATTTCTTCACTGCTGTTGTCTCATCCCCAGCACACAGTAGGTGCTCAATAAATATTTAATGACTCAAGGAAAGTGCATACATATCACTTCATTTACTTCTCTGCAGGCTAAGAGAGGCCAGGGACTGGCCCTATTCATGCTTGGCTCCCCTGAATACTTAGCAAAAGCCTAGCACACAGTAGGTGTTCAATGAATGTTGACTTGAGGACTGAATGATGTGAGTTTCCATGATCGGATGGACGAAATTTGCTCTGACCTTCCCCAAAGCGAACATCCCTTCCTGGGCCTTCACCATTTCTGCTCCTCTGTCTTTCTCCAACTTTTTGTCTGAGAGGTTTGTGTGTGTCACGGCCAGACACGGTTTCAGATCTTCCTGAGGTCAATGGTGAGCTCAGGGTTCGAAGACTACAGCCCATGGGTCGAATCCTGCCCTTGGCCCATTTTGCAAATAACATTTGACTGGGCCACGGTCACGCCCACTGGTTTGTGTGTGGCAGCTTTGTTGCTACGATGGCAGAGCTGAGAAGTGTGACCGAGACCGTGCGGCCCACGAACCTGAAATGCCCATGAACTGGCCCTTTACAGAAGGGGTCCTTCGCTGACCCCTGCTCTGGCTCAGTAGCTTCGTACAAATCGTTTAACCTTTTGAACCTCAGATTTCTTATTTGTAGAAGAGCTTCTAATATCTACTGCGTACGGTGCTTGTGAAATTTCACATATAGTGGCGTTCAATGCATGCTTTCTTGTCTCTCTCCTTCCTTCTTTTGTAAACAGAATTCTGGTCTCTATCCCTCAATGTTAACAGAATCCCTGTTTTTAGTCACCCATTCAATAGACATTTACTGAGCATCAGTGGTGTGCTAAGTGTTTTGTTAGGTGCTGAGGGCTCAGTGGTGAATGAGACATAGACTCTGGTCTCGGGGATCTCCTGGTCTGTAAGGGGAGACACAATACACAGGTGCCCCAACCCCAATGCGGTAAACGCTGGGAGGCAGGAAGTCCAGAGGACTGCGGAGTTGCACGGGGGGCAGCTGCTCCAGGCTGCATAGGCGGGGGAGGCATCCTGGAGGAAGTGACAGTTAAGCTGACACAGGAAGGAGAGAGGATGAGTTAACCAGGGGAAAAGATCTTAGAAGGACCGTTCCCAGAACTGTCGCTAAGCTTGAACTTACCTGGAGCGCGGGATGGTGTGACATCACAGGTTACCTGTGACAATCCTGCTGGCGTGGAAGCTGGAGAGGGAGAGTGGGGAGCCGTGAGGCTGAGCTGGAAAGCAGCAGTTTTTCTTGGAGGGCTGGAAGGAGCATCTTGTCCCAGGTCCATCCCCGGGAATGTGGGTCCTGAGTCTGGGGGTGGCCCCTGGCTGGGTGCAGCTTGGGCTGGTGCTATAGGATGAGGGGGTTGCAACCCCAGGCTTCTGGAGAGGAGCAGTGATGGACATGTGCTTTTACTTAAGCCCTCTGTGTCGCCAGCACAAAGGCCTGCAGGGCCGGCTAAAGAAGCCCCATGAGGGATGGCCGGGTGACTAAGCGCTGCGTGTGAGGTGACAGCATCCCCCGTCCAAAGTGGGCAGATATCATCCAGATCCAGCTGAGTGTTGCCACGGGAAAATCAAGAAAATCTAGAAATCTACATTTTAATATTGATAGCTAACCTTTATTGAGTATTTACTCCATGCCAGACACTCTCCCATAAGCTGTCGATCAAGGAGCATGTTTTCTACCTTCACAGGCCTATGAGGCGTGAGCCACTATTACCCCATTTGACAGCTGAGGAAACTGAGATCCTCAGTGTGTAAGTGGCACAGCTGGAGACTAGGGGAGCCAGGATTTGAACCCAGTGATCTGTCTTTAGAGCCCTGACCAGATTCTTTTCAAACCCTGGGGTGAGGGGCAGGGATGGAGAGACTAGACAGGTGGCCAAAAAAACTCGAGGCTGCCAGCTTTAGACCTCTGATGAAGGGGACAGAAATGAACTTCATAAATGTAAGATGATGATGGATTTAAAAATTTGGCTCACTAATATGAGCAGCGCTCTTTCCAAAGCTGCCTTGTCCTCCTCGGATCGAGATGTACCAGGCAGTAGGAAGGATGTCCGTGATGTGGTTCTCAAGCTTTGGTGTGCAGAGGACTCTGGAGTGTGTGTTTAAAATGCAGAGTCCTGATCTTGTGGTGAGAGTGTTTGATTCAAAGACCAGGGGCAGGGCCTAAGGATATGCATTTTAACATGCATCCCAGTTTGATTCTGCTGGGGGTGAATCCAGGACCACCTTTCAAGAGGCAGTGCAAGATAGGAGATCAGGAAAGGTCTGATCCAGCCTCCAAGTGGGTGATTAAGAGGGTGAGATGCTGCTTCATCTCTGGGCATCAAATCAAAGAAAGAACTCTATGCTTGAGTTCAGAAATAATGACCACACCACTGCTCAGTCCCATGCCTCTCCCAAGGCAAGCCACCTAATCTCCCCCATGTCTCAGTTTCCTCATCTGTAAAATAGACATCATAACATGACAAGGACCAAATTCGTTAGCTTCTTAGCTGTGTAGTATTGAGCAAGTCATAGAACCTCTCTGAACCCCAGTTTTCTCACCTATAAAATGGACAATAATAGTGAAGACATTATAAGACTACTGGGTAATAAAAATTAAAAAAATAATTAAAAAAAGACTATTGGGGGAATTAAGTGGGAGGGGAAATGGGCAAGTAATTAGGAGACTGTTGATAAATGTTTCTCCTCTGCTCCCTCTGACCTTTTGGGTCCAATGAATTGCTTCCTCTGGGTGAATTTATTGCTCTGAAAGGAGATGCCCATTCACAGTGGGCAGTTAGCTGAGTTGGTTAAGATGTGGAATTAACGAGATCCCAATTGTGGTTTGATCCCCAAGGTGTCAGGGGATTTAGTTGTTTCTATTCGGAAGCCTCCCCAGTGGGTTTCCTCACTCCAGTTGGCAGCCACTGCCAGCCCAGGGACCTGGCAGATCAGGGCAGCGAGGGAGGGATGGTGGAAGGAGGTGGTCATCAATTACCATTACCGACCAACCTCCTTCACAAGACGCAGGTTCCCCTCAGCTGCCGTCAGCAGCAGCATCCTTGAACCAGAAGACAGCTCGTTATTAGAAGTTTAGTAACAGATGGCTCAGCCGGGCTGGAAGAGCTCGCTGGGTGTCCTGGAAGGCCCAGCTGTCCCACTGGGTACCCGGGGAACTCTGTGATCAGGTCCTGGGCCGCTTCCCCAGCCTCTCAGGAGGACTTTCATCAACCTGCAGGGGACTTGGGAGAGCCTCCCGGCCTGCTTCTTCAGACGAAGGTGGCCAAGGGGAAAACTTTCTATGGAGGAAATATCAGTGGGATGGGTGACTCCGGAGTCAGCTGTGTTTTCCACGAAGCCTGGCTTGACACCATCCCCACCTTTGGAGGGAACAGAGTACGTCCTGCTTTGTGCCCCACAACACCTGAGCACCTGTCCTGCTTCCCTGGACCTATCTATCTGACTGCTTATTCAGTGATGTCGATTGCTGGTTATGCAATGCCTGAGACATGGTCCCAGTAAAAACTGAAAATTACCCATAGGTCTGCAGACACTTGTCCTCCATTCTCATCCCAGTGCCCTTCTCAAGGGAATCATTGTTTTAATTTTTGTGTGTATCTTTCCAGCCCAATACTAGCAGTAGGGATAATAGCAGCCATTGTATTAATATTGATAATGGCGAACACCCATTGAGCACTGACTGTGTCCTAGCCTTATAGCAGCTCATTTAATCTTCACAACAGCCCCGTTTTACAGATGAGGAAACTGAGGCTCAAAGGCTTTCAGAAATGTTCCCAAGGTTGCCGAACCAGTAAACGGCACAACCGGAAGTTGAGCGCCAGAATTTGGAGTCCAGAGTCTTGCCCTTAACTGTTTACATTGTACATATGCTCCTACATATATATCTATCAAAGAGAAATGCCATTTGTGTGTGTGTGTGTGTGTGTGCGTGTGCAGAGTGGATTTTTTTTTAACACAAAGGCATCATATCGAATAGTTCTTTCTGCTATTCCTTTTTTTTTTAAATTTCAACCAACGATGTGTCTTGGAATTTTTGCCACGTCAGTAGACACAGACTTACTTCATTATCTTTAATGGCTGCTAAGCACTTCATGAACGTCATGGATTGCAAATGTAATTGTGTTTTGGTTTTCTTTTCTTCATCCTTCCCCTGTTGATGGACACATTTAGGTTTTTCATCTCTTTTATTTTAAACTCAATTTTACCTTCAAGTTTTTTTTTTTTTTTTTTAAAGATTTTATTTTTTCCTTTTTCTCCCCAAAGCCCCCCGGTACATAGTTGTGTATTCTTCGTTGTGGGTTCCTCTAGTTGTGGCATGTGGGACGCTGCCTCAGCGTGGTCTGACGAGCAGTGCCATGTCCGCGCCCAGGATTCGAACCGACGAAACACTGGGCCGCCTGCAGCGGAGCGCGCAAACTTAACCACTCGGCCACGGGGCCAGCCCCTACCTTCAAGTTTTAATTAAAAATTTGCATTTTTTAACATTTGGGATTTGCATTTTCACAAAGGATGTTGCTAATCCTGCATCCTTGTGCAGGACAGTGGGATCGGCATCGTTTCTTGTGGGCCATGTAGCTTGCCCTCATTTCTATGCAGGTCTCATCCCGCACTAACCGAGCAACCCGAGGGTGGAGACCACGTCCTAGTTCTTCTGTGTCCCCAGCCCTGGCATGGTGGCTGGCATGCAGCGGGGACACAGTGCGTGTTGGAATGAATCAGTGATGGAACGGTGTCTTAATTATCTATTGCTGCTTAATACACTAACACGGAGCTTCGAGACTTAGAAGAACACACAGTTATTATCGCCCAGTTTCCATGGGTCTGGCATTCAGGCAGAGCTCAGCTGGGTTCTGGGGCTCAGGGTCCTTCCCAGGCTGCAATCGAGGCGTCAACAGGGTCTTCGGGTGTCTCAAGGCTCACCTGGAGAAGGATCTGTAGGATTTCACTCCTCACGGCTGTTGGAGTGAGGGCCTGAGTTCCTCTTGTCTGTTGTCACGTGGGCGTCCCCAACAAGGCAGCTTGCCTTATGAGAATGTGCAAGCTGAGAAGCTAATAGAGAGTCTGCCAGCAAAACAGGAGCTGATCTCTTGTAACCTATCACTTTTGTCATGTTCTGTTGATTAGGGGCAAGTCACAGGTCTCAGGCACACTCAAAGGGAGGCGTTTACATAAGGGTGTGAATATCAGGAAGCAGAGATCACTCAGAGTGTAAATGATTTGCCTCCAGTCACAAAGCCAGCAAGAGAAAGAGCCAGGACCTGAATCTGGGAATTATTCTACAAGTTTAAGCATTAAAACAGGCCATTCAGTCCCGAAGTTTGACCTGACAGATCTCAAATATGAGGGGTCCATGAGGAGAGGGTTACAAAGAGGCATCCTGGTGTGGTGGAAAGAGAAGGGACTTTGGAGGCAGGAGACCTAAGTTCGAATCCCAGCCATGCGGCTTCTGGCCGTGTGACTTTGGGGACGGCTTTCAGTGATCCTCCCTGAGTCTCAGTCTTCTCATCTGCAAATGGGGTCGTTGTGAGGATTAGATACGATCATGGATGTGTGGAAGGTGCTGGTCAGAATTCTCCGCTCAGAATTCTTCGCATGTAGCCAGCACCCCACGGATGCAGCTGCTGTTTTCACGGGAGCTAGTCAGGCGGCGGTGGTATTGTTTATAAACATGTATCACGTGCTTTTGAAGGCTTCTTCAAAACCCGATTATTAATCGTTAACGGGCTGAGTCTGGGGCACTCCTTCTGAGGTGCCATTTACCATGGCTATTCTGTTTTTTGATTTTGCGCACACAAACCCACTTGATTAAGAATTGATGAGAAAAAAAGTCATAATTCAAGCAAATAAATGATGCTCCATGAGAGGGCATCTTGACAGCCGTGAAATCAGCGAATGAGTGTGGTTGCCATGAGTCTTTGGGACTGAATAACGGCCCTCAGTGGGAAATCGCCAAGTCAGACAATGGACTCACCCACTGTGGGCCCAGGACAGGCACCCAGGAGGCACACATTAGGTGGTGGGGTTTGAAGCAGATGGTTACCCCTTTGCTGTTTGAGTTTTGGATCACTTGAGAAATTAATAGACACAGGAGCAAGACAAGGATAAAAATATCAAGCCTCTTGCTGGCTAATCCAGATTGGAGAACAGAGCTTGGACCTGTGAATCTAATCAGCCTTCTTAACGCTCCTCCTCTGGTCTGGAACTTGAGACTGTCTTGTGGGGAGAGCTGAGAGCCAGGGAGGAGGGGAGAGAGAGAGGGAGGGGGGAGAAGGGGGAAGAGAAGGTGAAGGGGGGGAGGGCGGGGGAGGGCGGAGGGAAGGGAGAGGGAGGCAGGGACACCAAGAGGGGACAATGGACCAATGGAACGCAGACTCTTGTCAACCAACCAATCAGATCATTGCCCGTGTCCCCAGGGGAGGAGTCAGTGAGGTGGAAGGAAAGGGAAAACTTATGCATTCACCTAATAACGTTCAAGTCCCTATTTTAGGAGCCTGGACTCTGGCTGAAGGCGGCTGTGGTTCCCGCCTTTCATCAGGGAATGATCATCGTAATTATACCAGATATTTACTGAGTTTTTACTGTGTGTCAGGCATTGTGCCAAGGCCCTTAAATGAATTATCTTGTTTAGGCCTCACAGCAATCCTTTGAGAGGGAGAATAAAATTAGCCCCACTTTACAAATGAAGATACTGGGACCATGACACTTTGTCCACAAGCCAAGATCCCACAGACGGTAAATGTCAGGCTGAGACCTGGATCCAGGTCTGCCTGTCCTCGAACCTCGTGTTTTTTAAATGCCAGTTTTCTAAAGAGGTGATCCATACACTTCCCGAGTCAGAATCACCAGGGATGTGTTTTAAAAGCGCAGATTTCCAGCCTGCCTGCCCCCCCAGCCCCACACTGATTGAGGAGGTCCGAGGACCGGGACAGAGACGTGCAGTCTAAGGACGGACCCTGGGTGATCCTAATGCCCACCGAAGTTTGAGAATGATTGCACTGAAAAGGATAGATTTCCAATTCAACTTTTGCTAATTTACCTTTGGGACAAGAAAATGGACACTCGTTGGCAAACAAGATGTTTCTTTACTGATTTTGACTAATTTATTGAATCTGGCAGCTCCTTGGGAGCTGGATAAGCTGGGCCTCCCTCTTAGCTCTCTGAACTCCCACAAAGGTCTGGATGTCACCCCGGTACAGCTTTTCTTACGGTCTTCAATCTAGACGTTTTTCCCTTTTGTTCAGTGGCCACCCCTATACCAAGAGAGGTCAAGAGCAGGGCATTGCCTTCTGAAAAGCTGCCCCCCACCCTCCTTTTGCTCTTCAGGATGTGGTCATTTACATAGCCTGGCATAGCCACTTACATGCATTTGCGCGCGTCTTCGTAGATCTGCAGTCACTGGGGATGCGCTTGGATTCTGCTGTTTATTTCCATCTATGCTTGAGTGTGCTGTGTATGTTGCAACTTCCTAGCCTCCCGTTGGGCCTAATTTGACTATGATTTCACAGTTTTTTTTTTTTTTTATAACATTTTTTCCCCATGGGGGACAGTTGGCTTGGAGAGCCTGACCTTGATAGGACAGGTGCAGTTTCCATGATTGGCCAGTGGGAGGCAGTGTAGAGTAGTGGTTAACTGCCTGGGCTCTGCAGTATAGATAGACCTGGGTTCACATTCTGGTTTCTCCACTTACTAGCTGTTTAACGTTGTCAGTCACTTAAATGCCCCCAAAGCTGTTTCCTCAACTATACATGGGAAGAATAATAGTATCTACCTAATAGTGTCATTGTGAAGATTAAATGCATGTAAAGCATTTGCCTGGCACATGGCTCAGAAGGTGGTACTAATTAATACATGCCTGTTCTTTTGTGTTGATGATGATGGTGATGGTGATGGTGGTGGTGATGGTGATGATGATGGTGATGATGGTGATGGTGGTGATGATGATGATGGTGTTGGTGATGGTGGTGATGATGATGATGGTGATGATGATGGTGATGGTGGTGATGATGGTGATGGTGGTGATGGTGGTGATGATGATGATGGTGATGATGATGATGATGGTGGTGATGGTGATGGTGGTGATGATGATGATGGTGATGATGATGGTGATGGTGATGGTGGTGATGATGATGATGGTGATGATGATGGTGGTGATGGTGGTGATGATGATGATGGTGATGATGATGGTGGTGATGGTGGTGATGATGGTGATGGTGGTGATGGTGGTGATGATGATGATGGTGATGATGATGGTGATGGTGATGATGGTGGTGATGGTGATGGTGGTGGTGATGATGGTGGTGATGGTGGTGATGATGGTGATGGTGGTGATGATGGTGGTGATGGTGGTGATGATGGTGATGGTGGTGATGGTGGTGATGATGATGATGGTGATGATGATGATGGTGATGATGATGGTGATGGGCACTCATAATACTTCCCAAGCTGTGGCTCTCTTAATCCCAGAAAACAAGATGGGGAGGGAAAGGATTCAGTGGTAGTGTGGTTTAAAAATATGTCCACAAATTCTTTGATACTCTTCCCCTCAAGACATAGAGCTTAAGCCGCCTCCTCTTGAGTGTGAGCTGGTTTTAGTGTCTAACTTCTAATAAATAGAATGTGACAGAAGTGAGTTTGCCACTTCTACAATGAGGTTAGAAAGAGACTGCAGCTTCTGCCTTGGATTCGCGTGCTTCCTCTCCTCCGCATCTCTCACTCTGGGGGAGGCCAGGTTGTGAGTGGCCCCTATGGCCCACAGCCATGTAACTGAACTTGGAAATGGATCCTCCAGCCTTTTAGAAGCAGCTGTAATCGATGGCTTGACTGTAATTTCATGATCTCAGGATTGAGCCAGAACCGCAAAGCTGCGCCTCGCCATGTTCCTGATCCTGCGAAACTGTGACATAATGAATGTTTGCTGTTTACAGCTGCTGAGTAATTTGTTACACAACAATATATAACTGAAACTCTTGGGAAGACTGCGTTTCAGTGTGGACGCCCAGTTCTGGGATCATAGGAGGTACTCCTCTTGGGCTGAATGCTCAGGGGTGTTGCTGTTAGGAAAGATTTGTGCAGAGGTGCATTGAGGCATAGCTGGAATAATGGTGTATTTTAACTTCTTAACTGCCACGCTCACGACTAATACCTTTACTTGCATGACATACATATGTGTTTCTAGATTTTGCATAACAGAAAAAATCGTGGATAAGTAAAACAGGGCTGCAGTTTGCAACAGCTGTGAAGGTACATTAGCAACAATATTCAATAGAGGCTGAAGCACAGTTGGTATAGGCTGAGGGTTACATTCCAGTGCCGGTCGGAAGCCCATTCCTTTCTCTCCCATTCATAAAGCAGAGGGGATGTTACCCTTTCATTTACAAATATTTGAGGCTCTGCTAGGAGCAAGTCACTTTGCTAGGCCCGGGAAGTCTATAGTGAATAAGACAGCCTCTGCCATCACAGAGAATATAGTCTAGTGGGAAAACCTGGAGGCAGCAGGCAATTAAACAAGCAAAAATAATAGTGTGTTGAAAATTGTGATAGATGTTATTTATTAGAATGTTTTTTAGCTATCATGGCAGAAAATGTTGATTAAAACTTTCTTAGGGGGCCGGCCCCCTGGCCTAGTGGTTAAGTTCAGTGTGCTCCCCTTCGGCAGACTGGGTTCCTGGGTGCAGACCTACACCAGTTGTCAGCAGCCATGCCATGGTGTGGTGACCTACATACAGAATAGAGGAAGACTGGCACAGATGTTAGCTCAGGGCAAATCTTCCTCGGCAAAAAAAAAAAAAAAAAAAAAAGGAAACAAAAACTTGCTTAGGAATACACAATTTAATCACAGAGAGCTGGAAGTTCACATGGAGGGTGGGCTCTAAGCAAGGAACGATCAGCAGTTCAATGACGTCAAGAGGACCCAGACTCTTTCCAGCTCTCTGCTTTGTCCCCCTGGAGCTGGCCTTTTGGTGGTTCTCTCTGTAGGTGCAAGATGGCCTTCAGCGGCAACTGAGCCTCTGTGCTTCATCAGTCACTTCCAGGGGGAGAGATGCTGGAATCTCCCACTATGCCTGGGCTATATCCCTTCCCTTCAATCCGATTGGCCAATTTAGATCACGTGATCTTTCCTGAACCAATGATAGTTGCCAAGGGTATGTCTTATTTTGATTGGTTAAGATTAATTAGGATTTACGCCCCTGGAGCTGGGCAGGGGTTACCATTGCCCTACGACTCGTGGGAGATGTGAATGTCTGGTGTGATGAGATTCTGTTGGGAAGGAATAAAGGGAAGATTTCAGATTCTGCATAGGCAGCCAACAGTATGAATTCTAATGTGAGAAGACCGGGGAGATGCGGGAATATTTCGCTGGAAGTCTGCTAGGACTTCACCGGGGAAGTGATGTTGACAAAGAGATGTGAAGGATGAGGAGACGGAGGCAGATAAAGGGAGTAATGTGTGCGTGTCTCTGTGTGTCCGCGTTTTGAAGATTATGGCGCCACAGATGGAATGAGCCAGGAACTGTGGGCGTTGCTGCAATGCCAACCTTGAAGCTGCTCTAATTTATAAAAGAAATAAGCAATCCCAGACTTCTGTACTTAGCAGCAACAATAAGTTATTTGCAACACATTTCACCATGATGTCCTGACTTGGCCACTTTGGGGTACAATGGCCTGACTGCCAACTGCCAGCACTGTCTTTAAGTTGGGGCCCAGTTTATCACCACTGTGTCAGCTTGCAGTGCTAGTGGAGCCATGCCCACTCCCCAACATCTTCCACCGAACTGACAGGAATCTGGGTATAAATACCCCAGCACCCCCGCACTTTGGCGGTAATTCAGGCAAGTGTTTTCCATGAGTTCTCAGAATTTTCCCAATGGGGTTAAGCTCCAGTTGCCCACAATGGCAACTTGCTTTATAACTCACCCTTTTTGGGCTTCTTACCTTCCCTCTCTCATCCCCACTCCCCTACTGGAGTTTCCTGGAATCAAATAAATGTGCCCTCCAAACCTGTGTCAAGATCTGCTTTCAGAGACTCACTCCTTGTGGCAGAGGCCTCTAGGTGCCTATCCAATATCCATTACCCCCCCTTCCTTACTATAAGAACCTCAGTATAGTTTAGAGCAACTATAAGAACACATTGTCAGTCTCCTCTGCAGATAAGGGTAGCCAGTAGCATCTAACAAGACATAACTGGGAGGAAATTCTGGGAAAAAATCCTTAAATGGATTGACTCAGATGGGGGAATTTTTGCTCTTCTCCCATCTGTCCTTCCCTCTGCCTGGAATGCAGATGTGATAGCTGGAACTGCAGCAGCCATCATGCTGGCATGAGGTAATAATGAGGATGGAAGACACATGCTAAAGATGGCTAATGAAAGAAGGACACTGATTATGTGAACTTATTTTACATGGGAGAAAAATATCCCCCTAATTTGATTAAGCCACTGTCTTATGATCGTCTGTTACTACAGCTAAGTACAATTTCTAACTGGTAGAGTCATGGTGTACCAGCGAGTCACTACCCTGAAAGGTGTTGGATTTGGCTAGATGCTCACCAATCCCATTTCCTCTTCCTGGGAACACAGGAAGATTATGTTTTCCAGCCTCCCACACAATGAGATTGGGGCCACATGACTAGGTTCTGTCCTACGAAAGTGGGTTGAAGTGATGTGATCCTCTCCTAGGTTCGGCCACAACCCCCCCTTATTAATCATCCATGATCTCTCCTTGCCTTTGGTAGTGACTGTTCAGGCCATATGTTGAAGATTATGGCACCAGAAGATGGAATGAGAGGGGACCTGTGAAATAGAGTTTCCCCAGAGAGGTCCTCAACCATCTTAGACTGTAACATGTGTAAGATATGAACCTTTGTTTGTGAAGCCACTGAGGTTAGCAGATGTTTGTTACGGCAGCTAGTGCTATTTGCCCTGACTAATACACCCAGGCATTCTCTGTTTCAGAAGGAGGGTGAGGGCTAGGGAAGGAGGGACCTGAGTGAGCAGAGATTGAATGTCTAGGAAAGGACACAGACTTTGGGTCAGACATAGATTGAGTCCCGGATCTTTAAGTTACTGGCTGTGTGACTGCGGGTAAGTTTTGCTGCCTCTCTGAACTTTAGTGTTCTCAAATGCACAATAACAATGACTGAATTTAACTTTCAGAGTTATTGTGAGAATTAGGGATAATATGTGTGAAAACCTGGCACACAGTAGGTGCTCAATAAATGGTAACTGTGATCACAATTATTATTCAGCAGCCTTGAACTGTCTGCCCCTGTGTTAGCAATTCTGATGTCCAAGCTAGGGTCTGGGTGGTGGTGGGGGGTGGAGGGTTGGCCAAGCCCCTGGCATCTAGTGAGTGCGAGGGTAGGACAGTCTACTTTTGATAGCCTGGGGCCAGAGGGCTGGCCCACATGGGAGTCCCTCAGGACAGGCCAACAGGCACACCGGATGCTGAGCGTATGCTCCGAGTCCTAAGGCAGCCTTTCTCACAGGATGGTCTCTGGTCATCTTCTGTGGCACCTCTGGTACTTCTTAAAACTGACTATTCCTATGCCCAACCACAACCTACTAAATCAGACTCTAGAGTCGTGGGGCCCCGTCAGCTGTATTTTTGGTGGGCTCCTCCGGGTGATTTGGGGTACGCTAAAGTTAGACTCACTGATCTCGGGCATGCAGCCCCAAGCTCAGAGAGCGTCTGAGACCAGCCTGGAAGGAGCGTCGAGCTGCAGTAGTAATGGTCACCACGGCTTGAGTACTTCCTGGGTGCTGGGTACCACATACAGTTCCCCACTGGGTACCACATATGGTTCCCCACTATCTGAATCTATTTAGTTCTTTAGTGTTCCTGGCAAGAGTTCCAATAGAGAGGGCTGCCTATGGTAACTCAGTCAATCACCACACAGCAAGGACTGGTATTGGTTTCCTGGGGCTGCCGCAGCAATTGACCACAAACCGGGTAGCTTGAAAGAAGAGAAATTTATTCTCTCTCAGTCCCGGAGGGCAGAAGTCTGATGTCCAGGTGTTGGCAGGGCCACGCTCCCTCGAAAGACTCTATGGAATAATCTTTCCTCGCCTCTCCTAGCTTCTGGTGGTGGCTGGCAACCCTCAGTGCTCCGTGGCTTGTGGCAGCATCGCTCCAAGCTGTGTTCACATGACCATCTTCCCGCTGTGTGTCTGTCTCTGTGTCCTAGTTTCCTTCTTCTCCGAAGGACACCAGTCGTACTGGACTTAGGCAGCCCCTCCCCCCCCGCCCCCGCAATCCAGTAGGATCTCGTCTTCACTTGATTACATCTGCAACAGCTATTTCCAATCAAGGTCATAGTCACAGGTTCCAGGTGGACTTGAATTTTAGCTGCTATTCAACCTGATAGAGACTGCTGTCAACCCATTTTGCATATGAGGAGACTGAGGCTCGGCAAGGTCGCTCAGCTAGTGGGTACTGGGATCTGAACCCAGGCCGATTCCCTCCAAAGCCCGTGTTCTTAGCTGCCTCCCTGGAACACAGAAAGACAGCTCCAGGCCGTTTGTGTGAATAGCCTTGAGGTTTCCTTGTGTGGATACAGTGTGTCAATGGCCGCATGGTGGGCGGGCGATTTGGATTGGTTTAAAGGTAGACATCAGGCAGTGGATCATGGGAGGGACTAGGGCCAACTGCGGTGATCAGACTTTTCCAGCGACCTCTTCACCAGCCCAGCCCTGCTGCTTCAGTTTTCTATTGCTGTCGATCAAGCTACCCCCAAATACAGTGGCTTAAAACAATAGCAATTTCTTATTTCTCATGATTCTGTGAATTGACGGGGCAGTTCTGCTTTACGTAGTGTTGGTTGGGGTCACTCGCGGTGCTGTGTTCAGCTGGGAGTTCTACTGGGCTCTTCCGTACATGGCCTCTCTCATCACATGTTGTCTCCCCTCTTAGGGCCTCTCGCTGTGGAGGATGGCCTGGACTTCCTTACCGCATGGCGACTGGCTTCCAAGAGGATCAGCTCCAATGTGCAAATGCTTATTAAGACTCTGCTTGCATTGTATTTGCTAGGATCCCCTTGGCCAATGCAAGCCACACGACCAAGCCCAGAGCCAAGGGAACCATCCGAAAGGCGTGGTCCATTGGGGGCCACCATGGAAGTCTACCATCTTGCATTTTGGGGTAGAGGGCGCCATTGCTACATGTTTCCCTAAAGCCAGATAATCTGGGGAGCTGGGCTCTTGACCAAAGTCCTCTCACTCATCTGTCAGCTTCTGCAACTCTCTGTGAGCCCTACCAGTTAATTCACCTGCGGTATCTTGAACTAACATTTACACCCAGCAGTCCCAGAAGCCGTGAGTTATTTACTGTCTGACGTGGCCTTGATCCTCCACGATGGCCTTGTTCTAAAGATGGAGCCGTGCTTTCCTTTGGCCTTGATGTGATTGGGGATTGATGACTTCTTTTCTTTTGGTAGCTCTCTTCCTTTCCTGCACAAGTGATGTGCATTCATTCTAGAAAATATAGACAAACAAAAGGAAGAGAGTTGAAATCTCCTATAGAGGCATGTCCCTTCAAGGAAGCACTCGTTGCCCAGATGCTGGGCGTGCTGTTGGCAGCCAGCCTTCAGCTGTCTGCGCCTTCAAGGGTGGCCTCAGCAGCCATCAGAGCTGCCTCAACTGACGTCACATGCTTTATGGCATGGCTCCCGTCCCATGACTGACGGATCCAAGAGGCATAAAGGACTGTCCCAGGTCTGACGCGCCCTGCATCAAAGCTCTAGCTGTCCCTCGGGCCGCTTCCTGCTTCCTGTCTCTCCCTCCCACAGCTGTTGCTCCCGAGAGGCCTCCTCAGTAAGCACGCTTTGCGCTAAAGTCCGTCTCAGGGGCTGCTTCCTGGGAACCCACGTGCGATGTCACATGTCATCATCTCCTCCTTGGGAGATAACCGCTGTGAACGTTTTGGCACTTTCAAGGCGATGCTTTAAAATTGTCTCCCTCTTGGGGCTGGCCCCGTGGCCGAGTGGTTAAGTTCGCGCGCTCCGCTGCAGGCGGCCCAGTGTTTCGTTGGTTCGAATCCTGGGCGCTTACATGACACTGCTCATCAAACCACGCTGAGGCGACGTCCCACATGCCACAACTAGAAGGACCCACAACGAAGAATATACAACTATGTACTGGGGGCCTTTGGGGAGAAAAAAGGAAAAAAATAAAATGTAAAAAAAAAAATTCTCTCCCTCTTTCTACATGTCATCCTTTTTGTTTTGTTTCTACAAAGCCGGGATCGCTCTGCACAAACTCCTTCTGTCAGATATGGTATCATGTGGTGGTTAAGAGTGCAGCCATGAAGGACAAGTGGCTGGGGTTCGAATCCCAGCTCTGCCACTGCCCGGGCTGGAAATCTTTGACACGTCATGGGATCTCTTGGAGCCTCATTTCCCTTGTCTACAAAATGGTGGATAATAACAGTTCCATCTTTCTAGGGCTGTTTTGAGGATTCAGTGAGTTCACACACATAAAGCATTTCGAACAGTAATACAGAGTAAATCCTCAGTAACTATTAGCTGCTGTTATGATTTCATAGCTGGGGTTCCTCAATATATTGTAACATTTTTCCATGATATCTGATATTCTCTATCATTTTTAATCTCTTCATGGTATTCTGTTCTAAGAGTGTACCGTAGTTTATCTCACCAATCTCCTATCCTGGAAGGACATTCTCGGCAGAGGGATCAACATGTGCAAAGGCCAGGAGGCAAGAGAGCATGTGGATCTGAGACTAATTCAGCATGGAGGGAATCGGCAAGGGGAGAGTAGGCTCAGAGCCCTGGGGGCCTCGGGCTGAGGTTTGGGTTTAACCCTGAAGTTCACGGCCGCCAGGGAACAATGGCTGTCTAATGGTGGAGTTGCAGATGCTGTGACATCTGGGTCCGGGAAAGATATTTACAAGGAACAGGAGTCTTCCTGGGGACACATTAGGGGTCAGGTTGGACTCGGTCTGGGAGGCTTCTGTGGTGGAGACAGAAGGCAGGGCAGGGGACCAGGTGCTGTCTACCCATTTGCCTCCGGAGAAGCAGCTGTCGTCTGCCCCCTAATAGCAGCCTCACTTCCTGAGCTCTCAGGACGCTGCAGGCTCCCTGGGCCTGAACACACTCCTCAAATTGAATTCCCAGAGCGGGCAAACAGACCGTCAGGTCGTCATTAGCTGTTGCGGGCAGAGTCAATTCACTTGCAGTGAGGGATCATTAGTGAGGGCGAGGAACTCAAGTGCTGGGCCAGAGGGAAGGTGAGCTCATCCGGAGGAGGCCGTGCCTGCTTCCTTTGCACTTTTGCAACCAACAAGCAAACGACATTCATAAACCCCGTCTCGGATGAAAGAAAAGAAGCTCTTGGTGGAGGCTGTTTTGGATTTTGAATCTGACGAAACATTTATACCCTGGAGAAGGCTAGGCTGTGGGAGGAGGAGAGTGTCACCATATGAGGTTGTGCAGGTTGGGCACTGAACAACCCATTTGCATTATAGCCGATGGGATTGGCAGCCCCAAGGGCTGGGCAGTGTTCAGCTGGAATGGTTTCATGCAGCAGCCCTCAGGTAGGTTCCTGGGAGAGGACTGAACCAATTACTTCCGGGTCTGGGAAGGAGGTAGACCTTGGCTTTCTGGTTCTTCACAAGGAAAGAAATTAGAATTTCCCCTGTGTTTGCAAAGGTGGGAATGTATTTATGCTTGGAAATCCTTGTCCCTAACAATGATTAACTTGGCCAACTTGTAAAAAATGTGTATTTTTATATTTGAATAGGCAACATGGCCATGTAGTTCAAAATTCAAAAGGCACGAAAGGGCTTCCAATGACAAGGCTTCCTTCGGTTCTGTGCCCTGGACGGCAGGGGCTTGTCCCTGGGGCAGAAGCGGTGCCAGCGTGTCCTTAGCCTTGGGCTGCTCTTAACCTCACTTCAAGACTTTGAGGAACCTTCTCAGCCCGCCTCCTCACTGTAGCTAACCATCCTTTGTGGTGGAATTTGTCATTCACTCACCAACCTGCCAGTCTGCTTCCCTCTCTCCTCCCTTCCTCCTCCCTCCTCTCTCTTTCCTTCCTCCCTCTTTGTTCTTTCTGGATCCTGGGGGTGGGGGGAGGTGGGGGGGGGACAAGGGTTGCGTTATTCATCCTCCTTTGTGCTAGCAGATTATCGTCATTTATCTGGACAAAGCCCTCTTTTGTTTTATTACTAATTAATTAATTTGCCTTTATTCCATCTCTTTCCAGCAACCCATAGACAGCGTTTCTAAAGTCTAGTTTACATCCGTTTGCTTATATGTGTTCTTGTAAACAGGTAGCCATGCATTTTTTAAAAATTCAAGAAAACACCGAGTATCCACCCCGGGTTAGGCCTCGTGCTGGGTCTTGGGGTGACGCTTAGGGGAACACGAGACAGGCTCTTGTTGCTCTGAAGGAGTCTCGGGGTGGGGGTCATTTGGGAGTTCTCCTTTGCCCCCTGTTCCTACACAAATAACTTCCTGAGTGTTCTTGCTGCCCCTCCATCTCCTCTCATCTCTGCCTTCCTCTCTCCCTGTTCCCCGTTCTCTTACTTAACGCTTGCTCCGGCCGGCCGCATTATGTATTGCATCTCGAGAATCTCCAGCCCAGCTCTGTAAAGCGGTGGCCCCAGGCTTGCTGGGGCGTCCAGAGGGGCTGCTGCTCTCTCCACTCCGCCACATAGACTCACCTCCTCTGTGCGTTGCCAATGATGGCTCTTTGTCTGAAGAGTTGGTAGATGTGGGGAAGGTGGTTCATACAGCACATATTCCGCAGAAACCCGACGAGCTTCCCATGAACCACCTGTGGTTTTGCCCATCACGTGTTCTTCCCAAGAGGGGGCTCGTCTCTCCGCGTCTTTATTCTCCTTTTTCTCTTCCCCTTCTCTGCTTCCTCTTCTTCTCCCATCCTGGAGCCTCCGAAAGCCCCTGTCCTGAAGTGTCCTGAAGAATTCCTCCCCCATGCTCACCTAGCCTCCCCCTTAAAGCAGGAGAAAGCTGGAGATGAGCTGTAAAGGCCACCCCGTGGCAGGGGTGGGGCGAGGACAGGAGCGGAGATGAGATGCGGACGACTTAGCAGGGGAGGGGTGATGGGAGCAGCTGCCCCAGCAGGAAATGGGAGGGGGCAGCGTTGTCTGCGGAGAATTCAAATCAATATGAAAACTGACTGAGAGTGAGCATACTTTTTATTATCACCAAGTATCGGCCAGATTTTAAGTAATCCCTGTGACAAAATACTCCCCCCTCTCTGCATGCTACCTCCACCTTTATCCTTTAACTTTTTACCACAAGTTGGGTGTGATATAGCATAACGTTTATGTCTGGAGTGGGACGGCCAGATTTGAACCCCAGCTCTGACGGTTATCAGCTGTGTGACCCTGGGCGAGTTATTGTACCTCTCTGGACCTTGGTTTTCCCACTTGTAAACTGCAGACCGTGCAACATCATGGCATGTAGGTGGGTTTATGCGAGTTAATGCCTGGAGCTGTTAGTAAGCTCTTAACAAATATTGGCTCGTATTGGTGTCCGGAAAATTACGAAAGACATGAGATGAGGGAAACAGCTGGGTGTCTTATCTAGTGTGCTCTTCCAGGTTATCTACACCTCTCACTGTCTTTGAGCTATTTTACAACTATGTAAGTTCCAGAAAAACTAATAGTAATGCAAATCTTGTCTGTAGAACTACAAATGAACGCAATTGACTGTTGTGCTGTGGACACTGACCAGTCTTGCATCTCTTCAGCAAATTTGTTTCCAGAATCCTGATAACCTATATGTGTGTCTTCCTTCCCTTCTTTGAACCAGTTGCAATTCATTTCTGGTTCTCTCATTAATGAATGAGTTAAATAAAATCTTCGACGTGTGTTTATATTTGTATGAGAGGCATTATTTCGCCTGCTTTAAAAACATCCTTTAGCAGTTTGTGCTATTTTTCTTCTATTTCATAAAGAAAGCAGGCACAGCTGAACTCCTTTCCTCTCCTCCAAGCGCTCAAAACCAAAGAAGCGTCTTTAAGCGCCCTGGTGGCTTTGTGCTGTGATGGATGAACCGGCTCACCTGAACTACATTTCCCAGAATCCTCTTTCCTACAAATTTCCGGGTAGGAGGGGCTGTGAAAGAGATGCCTGTGGGAGCTGTGGAGGGCAGGAGGGAAGCAGCAGCCGTTGTGTAGCTGGCCCACCTCGTTGCTCATCTCCTGCCTCACCTCTGGTGTGAGGCTGTGCCTGGGCATGCACCTGCTCCTTTAGTGTCTCCCTCTCCTGGGCAGGTGTGTGTGTGTTCACCTGCGTGGTGAGGTTACCGAGGTGAGAGCCAACAAGAGCTGACATGGGCTTCAGCTGTGCTTGTGGCTGCCGGCCTCCTCTCGATCGCCCCAAATCTAACTCCGTATCTGTATCCACATCCACATCTGTGTCTACATCTGTTATCTGCGACGACATCAATATCTCTACGTGTCCTACTGGTTCGGCTTCTCTCCTTCCACTCTCAGTGAAACAAACACCCGGCTCAAGGACGCAGAGCTGGCCAGTGGTAGAACCAGCTCTGTGTGGCCTCGAAGCCCACGCGCTTTCCCGATGCTCCCCACGCCCCGATTTCTCGCTCCCCCTCTGTCTCGCTGTGTGTCAGCTCTACATGGGGTGGGCTGTCTTTCCTTTCTCTGTCGGCTTCTCTGCCCTCTGCCCCAGTCTGCTCTCTTTCTTTTCCAGCTTCCCTTTCCTTTCTCTTAACTGTTTTTGCCATGAAAAGAAGAGATGCTTAACTGTGATGATTATACTTATGTTGACTGAACGACTTAAAAAAAAGTCTGTTGGTGATTTAAAAATCAAGTGACTTAACAAGAGAAAAACAATAACTGAAGTCAAATGGCTTTTAACTGGGGGGTGTGGCTCATGATGGTGTTCCCCTCCGAAGGTCTTCAGAAAGGCAAAGTTCTGCACCCGGTGGGGATCTTCCCGGTCCGAACTGCTCAGGCTCCGTTGCAGGCGTGTCTGACTTTTGGCCCCGTGCAGCGTGGATTTCCACACGCGACATGATTGTACCCCTACCAGGAATCGTTCGTTCTCCCTTCTCCCACCCCCAGCTCTCAAACCATTTTCCCGCAAAGTATGAACAGAGCTCTTCTTTGCAGTGTTATTTCTGTAACCCAGATGTGGCAGATCATGTCCGGGGGCCATATGCCACCCCACCAGCTACCTACGAAACACGGATCATTTGTGAAGAAGCTGTAGGGAGAGGAGGGGTAGGGGTTACCTGACTCACCGCACGCCGGAAACTTATCCTCCCTCCTATTCCTCCCCCAACGTCCCTTGCCTCTGGTGGCCACCTCATTTTCCCTCCTCTTTCCCTACACGAACTCCTGAGACCTACTCGGATTTATGGAACCCGGGGTCGGGACACATGAATTTTAACAGGTGTCCCAGGTGATTTGTGTGCAGAAGAAACTTTAAGAGGCACGGCTCTACCAGACACAGTCCTGGCTTGGGATACTGGACTCTTCTGCTACAGATAAAACCCCAAGCCTTGAATTACAAACCAACTGAGTTGGAGTCCCAGCCCAAGCACTTGCCGGGTTTATGACTTAGGCAAGTCTTTTCACCACTGTGAGCCTCAGTTTACTCGTCAGTAAAATGGGGCTAATGTCGGTATCGCTGTCATTGGGTGATAATCAAAATTCATTCATTCCTTCCTTCATTCATTCGTTCGCGTGACAGGTATTTACTGAGCATTTACTCCATGCTAAGAACTCTTCTAGGCACTGGGGAATATAGGCGTGGGACATGCACGCGTGCTCGCGTGCACACACACACACACACACATGCCCTAATTGCCCTCCTTGGCTCACATTCTAGTGCAGGAGTTGGCACACTTTTTCAGCAAAGGGCCAGACAGTAAATATTTTAGGTTTTATGAGCCACAGATGGTTTGTATCACATAATTTTCTTTATTTTTTCTAAAACCCCTTAAAAATGTAAAAACCATTCTTAGGTCGTGGGCCATACAGAGACGAGCCACAAGCCGGATCTGGCTGACCCCTGTCCTGGTGGATTCAGTAGAATCATAGCTATAGGGTATTTTAGCAGACGCGATGATGATGGAAAGTGCTTAGCACAGCTCTGGACGGGAGTCCGGGCTCGGTAAATAGGGAGCTGTTTTACTCGCCAGCCTCAACCCCTGACGCCACTCCCTTGCACTCCATGCTCCTTCTCTGGTCTGTGGCCTTTGGCGTCAGTCTCAGACCCAGATCTGTTGGATGCTCCGCCTTTCGGAAGTGAGCGAGGCCCTCCCAGGGGGCTCTCTGCCTTCCGCAAGGTCAGCTGGGTGGCTGCAGGCATCCGTCCTGCCCGTCGGCCGAGCCACGCTTGGCAGCCCCTGGCAGGCTGGCCACTGGCCTCCTGCCTGGCCTCGCCAGGACACACTTCCGCCGGCTCCACTGCCTCGGGGGGAAAATAGCCGGAATCAGCTGGGATGACTCATGATGCGGCGGCCGTGTGGCTTGGCTCTCTGCAGGCCCACAGCCTCTTGATGCCAGCTGAGGGGGTGGTGGACGTGGATGGGCTGCTGCTCAAGATGTCCTCCTCTCACCAGGACGAGGCGACCCGAGGACATCTCTCGGCTGCCGGAAGCTTTCCGGACGTGGAGTCAAATGGCCCAGGGCTAAGTCATGTTCCCCCACTGGGCAGTCAGCCATCAGCTGTCACATCCTGGGGAAAAACAGGGGCTGGGTTGGCCTTTGGCATTTTCAGGAGCCCCTGAGCTCCTGGTCTCACTGGACTGGCGTGTCCTGTCCTTGAGACCACCCTGCTGTCTTTTACGACATGGCAAAAGCCGGTCCCAAGAAGACAAACTCTTCGAGTGTGGCTTGGCTGACTGTGGCAGCCTCCTCGTCGGTCTTGCTTCTCCCCCCGGCCCCTATCCATCTTCCATGCTACAGCCAGCATGTTCTTTAGAAAATGCAGCTGTGATCTTGACTTTCCTGCTTTAAGAACCCTTCAACAGCTCTTCTCGACTTTTAGGATAAAGTTCTGAGTCCCCAGTGGGATGAGGAGCCGTCCGTATCCCTCCGTGCCTCTCTCCAGCCTCATCTCCCTAACTTTGCACCCAAATCATGCTGAATTACACACCTTGGTTCCTAGAAATTCCATGCCTGCACGGCCCCATGGCTTTGTGTGTACTGTTCTCTTTGCTTTCTCTCCCTCCTTGTGAACTGGAAAAAGCGTGTTCTTTTCAGTGCCACTCAGTTGTCACTTCTTCCTGGAGCCTTCTCTGATCTCCCTGATTGAGTCTTTCTTTCCCTCCTCTGAACTCCCACTTGCGCTAATTTTAATCCTGTCTCCTGAGTGTGGGCTGGTTCCTTAAGAGCCTGGGTTTGAATTTCAGCTCACTTTTTGCTGGCTGTGTGACCTCAGGTAAGTTACTTAACTTCTCTGAGCTTCAGTCTCATCTATAAAGTGGGGCTGATAATAGTACCTGCCTCATAAGGTGCTTCTGTTGTGAAGATTGGTTGGGATCGTACATGTAAATATCATCACTCTGTGAATGGCCCAGAGTAGATGCTCATTAAACTCATCAACATCATCACTGGATGACACCGTGAGCTCTTTCAGGGTAGGGACCATGGTTTAGTCACCTCTGGATAAGCTTAACACAGTGCCTGACTTATACCAGGTGTTAAATTAGGTTTTGTCTGAAAGCTGTTGAATCAAGGTCATGAAGAAAACCAGTCCATCCTATGTATCAGGATTTATCCATATACGGTTGTTCACTGTAGCATTCATTTGCAGAGTAAAATGCTGGAAACTACTGTAAGTCCAGCAATAAATTATGGTACCTCCTTACCATGGAATACTTTGCAGTGATTAAAAACAATGAAGTCACCCCAGTGTGCTGACATAGAAAAACATCCAGGACATATTGCCTGTGAAAAATGCAAGTTTATATCAGCAGGTATGGTTTGGTACCATGTGTGTGTATGTGTGTATTTAAAGGATATTTATGTGTAGAAAATGATTTGAAGACCCTATGAGAAACTGTTAACAGTGGTTATCTCTGGAGGAGAGAGGGAAAAGAAAGAGCTTTCTGTTTATTTAGTTTTCTTTTTGTTGAGATATAATTGACACATAACACAGTGTATGTTTAAGGCGCACAACATGTAGATTTGATACATTTGTGTATTGCAACGTGATTACCTCCTGAGCATTAGCGAACACCTCTCTCGCTTCATACAGTTTTTATTTCTTTTTTGTGGTTAGAACAATTAAGATCTAGTCTCTTAGCAACTTGGGAGTTTATGATACAGTATTGTTGACTGTAATCGCTGGGCGGTGCATTAGTTCTCCAGGACTTACTTATCTGCTGCTTGCAAGTTTGTGCTCTTAAATGCCTCCCCCGGCTGTGTGCCGGGAAAGCTTTGTTCACAAACACCGACAGCCGGCTGAAGCTGGCTGCAGTTTGCAGGCCCCTGACTCTTCGTGGCAGCAACTATTGTGGTGTATCCTGCTGCTGTCTTTCGAGACAGAGAGATGTCTACTGAGAGCTTTTCTCCACCTTGGTGTCTTTATACTTAGGATAGGGAGACGGGGCGCCCCTTATGAGCTCTGGAGGGTGTTGGAGGAGCTCATCGAGAGGACGTGCCCAGAGGTGGACCTTTGAGCTGGCCCCAGGCAATCAGAGGATCTTCACTTCCTCCCCTGTCCTTGGAATGTGTGTTCTGCCCACTGTTCCCACTGTGGCAGCTGCTTCAAGGACGCAGCCTTGAGAGAGTAAGTGTTCTTGAGAACATCTGGACGGAACACGTGACTGAGCCCCGTTAAGGCATCTGTATCAACTTGTAAGATTCTAGTGGGTTGGCGTGAAGATCCACTCGCCTTGCAGCGCCCAAGACAAGCCTGGGAGGTAAGTTCCCTTGCTTGTTACACCTGCGCCTTGAAATCTGGAGGGTTCTGTCTCTTTCTTCTGTCTCTCCTTGCCCTCCGTATATGGCAGCCAGTTTGCAAACCGACAGAAGGGGAAGGGGTAGTCTCTTCTGGCTTCTGGCGGGTGCTGGCGATCCTTGCCATTCCTTGGCTTGTAAATGCCTCTCTGCTCCTGGAGTCACGTTCCATTTTCCCTGTGTCTATGTCTCTTCTCAGAAGGCCCCCAGTGGCTGGATTTAGGGCCCACCCTAATCCAGCATAACTCCGTTTTATCTTCCATCTTGATTACATCTGCAAATATCCTATTTCCAAACGAATTCACATGCATAGGGACGGTGGTTTAGGACTTGAATATACCTTTTTGGGAGACAAAATTCAACCCATTACAGGAAGGAAAGAAGATCACTGCTGTAGGAAATGGTTTGTTTTTCCATCAGAAATCAGGGCCATTGGGGAAACAGGAGCAGTGATTAATGCCCCATGAGCAGAGCGCTGCCTCTCAAGAAAAAGATAATTTTTCAGTTTCTGGTTTAAGAAACTGGGTGGATGGTGGTGCCATTTGTAAAGATCTTCCTTTTAAAGTCAGCTTTAAAAATAGGTGGATTCTGCCTTCTCCCAGATACTTCTCCACCACCCTCGCTTGTCTGTGTCCACACTCATCAGCCGGGTCCAGGTTCGCATCGTCTCATGCCTGGACCACGGTAATTGCCTCCTCTCCTGCATCCCTGCAGCCCCTTTTGCTCATCTATAATCCACTGTGCGTCCAGCAGCCAGAGAGAGCTTTGTAAAATGTGAACTTGACCATTTATTCTTCCAATTAAGCCCTCCAATGGCTTTTCCCTTTGCACTTTGAATGAAATCCAAACTCCTTACGAAGGCCTCCATGGCCCTTAATCATCTGGCTCCTGCTCCCCTCTCCAGCTCATCTCAAGCCTCTCACCAGCTCGATCACTTTACTCCAGCCACGCACGTCTTGAAATTCCCATTACGTGCCAAGCGTTTGCCCACCTCAAGGCTTTTGCACGTCCAGCTCCCTCTACCTGGAATGCTTACCTGCCTACCTGCCACCTAACTAGGTGCAACTGCTGACCATTGTTCAGGTCGGGGAGGATGTCCCTGATTCCCTAGTTTAAATTGGGACTAGTCTTTCTCTTAGTATTCTATTGATTTCCTTCATAGTTTCTGACAACTCAGAATTCTTTGATTAATTGTGTTTGAGACTTTAGTACCTGTGTCCCCGCTAGACTGAGAGTGACAGGAGGGGAGGAACCATGGCTATCTGTTTTGCTGTGGATCCTCAATGCCCATGCCTAGTACGGTGCCTAGGAAAGAGTAGACGATGTTCGTTGAGTGAATAAGTGAGTGACTCAGTGAATAAAGTAAGCTGGGAACAGTTCGTTTTAGTGAATGATGCTGTCCTTCAAATATAGAGAAGGCACAGTTGACTGGAGCAAGCCGATATCAGGTGGAATATCCACTCCCCGTGATTCCGGGGACCTTGTTTCTAAATATTTCCTTTACCTTTGGGCCACTGCTGAGGGTTTCAATTCCCGTTCAAGGAGCGATGGGGGCATCTTCAGTTCTCTAATCTCAGAGCCGCTGCTCAAGGCCAGACCCCCATGACCACTTGCCTCTGTGCGAAGTGGCCTCACAGCCCTTCTGGTCCTCCGTAAAGCTGCCCAGTGGTCACCAGTGCAGATCTGCTCCGTCCTTCTCCAGCTTCAAGTCCTTTAAAGGCCCCTTACTGACCGTGGGATAAATCCAGACTCTAGCTCTCCGAGATCTGACGTGACGGTTATTTCCCGAGTCTTTGCTCTTGCTTTTTCCTTCCTTAAACTTTGTCCTTCGATGACCTCTACTAGTTTAGGATTCCCTCCCAACACCATTTCACTGACTTTCCTCCGCTGCCCAAAATGCCACCCTATGTCTTATCCAACAGGAAAAGCTTCTATTCAGCCCTCAAACCCCATCTTGGATGTCCTCTCCCCTAGGAGTCTTACATGAAATTTCCTTTCTGTCCAGAGAGAGTTTATTGCCCCGGCTCTTTGCTAGTCTGTAGGCGCACGTGCATTTCTTGTATTTGCCTCGTCATATTAAAATCTGTTTTATTTCCCAACAGTGTGCTCTGTCAGAAAGGCAATACTTGCTGGAGTGGCCCACTGTCCTGGTGTTCCCAGGTTTGAGGGCTTTTCAAAGACACAGGACTTTCAGCATTAAAATGCAAACAACTCCAGGCAAGCCAGGCTGCTCGGGCCCCTGCTGCTGGTGTAGGGCATGGACCCTAGGACCAGGCTGTCCACATTTGAATCCTGGCTCTGCCACTTATTGGCTGTGTGATCGTGGGCAAGTCACTTGATCACTCTGATCTTCGCTTTCCCGTTCTGTAAAGTGGGATAGTAAGAGTACCTAGTGCCAGAGCGGTTGTGAGGATTGGACGGGTTAATATGATCAATGTGCAGAAGAGCTGGTAAGAGCTTAACCAATATTATTATCCTTGTTGCCTCTTCAACAAATAAATGCTGAGCACTTTCTCTCTTCCAGACCCTGGGCTTGGAGCCAGGGGTAGAGGGGGGACAGGCAGAGAAGGTGGCAGCCACCCCAACTTCCATTTGTATCTCCCAGTTTCCAGCCTGCTGTGTGCTTCAGGGAGGATGCTCAGTAAACATTTGTACAGTGAACGAAGCAGTCTGAAGCCACCTTTTAGGGAGTGTTCGATGCTGGTCTGCCCCCTCTGCTCTGGGCTTCAGAAACTTGGAATGTCCGAGAACCTTCTCTATTGACCCCAGCTCTTGTGAACCTGGATGCATGGTGCTAGCTGTGGTTTATAAGATATTCTTTGTCGCCTCTCCACGTGATGATTGAGACGCCCACCTCAGGGCCTTTGCACTTGCTGTTCCCTCTGCCTAGAACACACTACCCTTCATCTTCCCATAGTGGCCAACGTGCTCTCCTTCAAGTGCCTCAGAGAAGCTTCCTGACCCAGCTTCGCTGAGGTGGGGCTCTCCACCCCCAGCTTCTCTTCTATCCTGTCATCTTGTGTTATATCCTTCAGGGCACTTACCCTGGGCTAAATTTATCTAATGGGTTGCCTGCTTACTTTCTCTCCCTCCCACCAGAACATAAGCTCGGCAAGGCAGAGACTTGGTTGAAGTGGCCTACCCATGTCTTCTGAGCCAGAGCTGAGCCCGACATAGGGTAAGTGCTCAATAAATGTTCGTCCAATGAATGAACGAATCATTTAAAGTATAATGGCTATAGTTGTTTGGGCACCTACTACTTGCAGGTGTTGGCTGAGCACCTTAGTCCTGCAGAAGTTGCCACCTCAGCTCTTACAGCTGAAGAAACTGGTTCTCAAAGGGCGTGTGGTGCCTGCTGAAGCTGCAGAGCTCGTGATGTCAGGGCTCGCCTTTGGGCCCGGCTCTTGCTTTTCGAAACCCTCTGCTCTCAGCCACCGTGCTGTGTATTCTGCCTCCCAGGGCAACAGAAAAATGTCTGGACTCCTCTTTCTCCACCCTCAGGCCCTGGGGGCCCTTGAGAAGAGGGTTAATTGCAAAATTCCTGACTGCCCCCAGCCTCCTGCAGGAAGCTCCCCTTCTGGGGTGGGGGCAGCGGCTGGGAGGGGCACCCAGGGATCTGCCGGGTCTGGCTGTGTCTCAGGTCCCAGAGCCCCTGAATTTGCACGCCGTCTGTGCCACCACTGCCTGCACGACAGCCTTGCTGTCACGTAGCGCTGGCCCACAGGTGTTCTGCACCAGACCCTCTTTCAGGAAGAAAATGCAATTAGGGCTGCACGGTTGGCAGACTTCATCTCCATTCCTGCCTTGGGAGAGGAATCAAAGGGCAGCGCGTGGGGCTGCATATGCCTGTGCGTGTGTGTCTGTGTGCACGCGCGTGTGCGTGTGTGTCTTGGGTTAACCCCTGCAGAATTCACGGGGCATTGTTGGGAAGGGGGAAACGACTGAAGGATATAACACAAGATGACAGGATAGAAGAGAAGCTGGGGGTGGAGAGCCCCACCTCAGCGAAGCTGGGCCAGGAAGCTTCTCTGAGGCTTTTGGAGAGCACGTTGGCCACTATGGGAAGATGAAGGGTAGTGTGTTCTAGGCAGAGGGAACAGCAAGTGCAAAGGCCCTGAGGTGGGCGTCTCAATGTTCTGGTGGGAGGGAGAGAAAGTAAGAGTCCTGCCAGTGACTCTTGCCTCCTCCTTCAGGAATAATAGTTACACTGCTGAAGGGCTTATCCTGTGTGGGGGACTATGTTGAACACTTTATGCATACAGGGTCATTTAAAACTCCTAACCACTCTATGAGGCTAGTGTTACTGATGAGAAAACCGTGCCCTACAGCACGGCAGCAATTTTTATCTAGGATGCGGGCAGTGCAGGCTCTCCCCTGAGTTCTGAGTGGGTCTGGCCCCTTGGCCTCCGGGAACCCATACTATGTGGCTCAAGTCCCACTGCCCCTCCTCTCCCTCTCGGCATCCTCCCCGAGCTCCCTTATGTATTCTCATCAGTGCCGGTGCTGCCAGAGCTTCCCGAGGCTTTGGGACAGAGCAGGCGCACAGTTCCCTGAGCCCTGGCTGGCTGCTTTCTCAGCGATGGCAGGGCCTTGCTGCACTTTCCTGCATGAGAAGCCAAGCTGATGCACAAGGCTCCCATCTCCACCGTGCTGACTGGTGTCTGTCAGCAATGTGCGCCTCTGCGAAGGGAGAGGAAAAGGGTCGCAGCTTTGGGCTATATAGTGCAAATAATGGGCCTCTGCAACGAGAGTGAGGCCTGGTTTACCAGAAAGACCAAAAACCATGAATGGAGAGGCCTGGTCAGCCCCTAGTATGCTGTATGATCTGGGAGAAATCGCTTTCCTTCTCTGGCATTGCTCCCCCAATCTGTAGTGTCCCATTCTTAGGGCACCTTCACTATTTTGCCATATCTGTCTACTACCTGGAGGCTTATTTGTTTAATTTATTTTTTCTTTAAAATGACTCACTTTAAACTTATTTTAAAAGGAAAATTTATATAATGTTCATGTCATATATTTGTATCATGAATGAAAAGCCAATTATCAATCAATTGCCATAAATAGAAGACAGCCGTGTAGATAAATAGGAGGAAAACAAACCCATGATATTAAGTTCTCCTCAGATCCTGTTGCCCATTGGAAACTGAGTCTGGGGCCTGCCATGATTTGTTAAATCGGGAAATGGCACATTGTAGAGAAGGTGTTAGAGACACATCAGCGCCTGACGGAGACTTCCTCTAAGGGGTGACAGAAGGGTAGGAAGAGAACAGAGGAGGAAAGTGCTCCCCTACCATATGAGTTGATATTATCTAATGTCACTTTTGGCCGCAATGTAAAAACCAATCTCCACTCTCATTAGTGCTAACCATCCTTCATTTGGGGGAGCCTCCCTGATTTCTAAGGTCCCTTCTTGCTTAGACATTCCAGGGTCCTTGAATCCTGGGATGAACTAGCTGTTTAAACACTTACCACCACTGGTGTGGCAGGGGGCGTGTGTCATGTGTGGAATGAGTTAGTCAGAGCTTTGCTGTGCTTGGTCCTCATGGCTTCCGCGTCCCTGCTCAGCTCTCACATCCATCGTCCACACGACAATTTAAACCTTCTCCATTCTCCTGCCTCCTGCCTTCTACCACCCTCTCAGCAGGTGGTCTTAGAAGCCACCAGTCAAAGGGGAGTCCTCCTTCCCAACCCGGCCTCTCCTCCTTCCCTTTCTTATGGTCCAAGGGGCATCTTACCTGTTCTCTGGAATCCCCCCTCCTGGGTTCTCAGGGTCTTCAGTCCATCAATTATCCCCACTCTTTCTAGCATTTTCTACTTCTCTCCTGTATTGATTCCTTCCTTCCAACATTTATTAGGCTATCTCAAACATTATTTCCTATAAATGTATAACTTATTGGGTAATAAATACGACTCCAAGGAAACAAGATTATTTGGCAAAATATCCCCTATTTTTTGAGAGTGATCACTTACCTTTGGACGAACAGTCCAGTCTGCTAGAGCACGGGTTTGGCAAACTACAACCGATGGCCCCAATATGGCCTCTGCTTGTTTTTACAAATAAAGTTTTATTGGAACAGAGCCATGATCATTCATTTGTGTATCACCTATGGCTGCTTTCACACTGCAGTGGCAAAGCTGAGTGATTGTGACAGAGATGGTACAGTCCTCGAGTCAGAGTTATTTACCATCTGGTCTTTTGCAGAAGTTTGCTGACCTCCATGCCAGAGAAGAACCAGTGCATATTTCTAGGTGAAGAACTGATAACGGGCTGCTTCAAATTTGTCACATGTTTAGAACAATTTCCTGAATAGAAATGTGGCCACAGGCCAGAACAAACCACAGCTTGGTGGTTGAAGATCTGGATCACACGCAGGATATAGAGTCGGACCCATCCAGCTCTTAGATTTTTGCCTGTGTTAAAGGATCTTGGTGAGGCAGCGCATTGTCCTGTGGGAGTGGTGTGAGGTTTTGGATGAGCAGAGCTGGGGGATGATGGTAATATTTCATAGCAGCACGCATCCACTCAGCGTGATAATCACAGCATAGCCACCCGGAGCGGTGTCCGAGTGGAAACCCAGTGCCTTTGTGCTCTCTGTCCGCACCTTGAGCACACCTTCCCTTCAGTGTAACACATTCATTCACTCCTGCCTTTTACCTGGAAGAAACACAGCACTCAAATCAGTTTGGTCCTCACACAGTCTGGATGCTGCAGTTAGCCAACGTGAGATGAAACAGATGGTTCCAGATGTGGAAGCTGCAGTCTTCTTAGAGTTTTGGATGAGTCCCCAAGTCTGAGAGAAATGGGGGCCAGGGATCCTTATCTTCTAAAGCGAGGTGCTAGACTCTTTTGAGAGGACTTTGGCCAGCCCCCAAATTGGATTTTCCAGAATTAGCCCATCCCAGCCTCCAAACCATGGGGGAGAAAGGAGTTGAAGAGAGTAGAGAGTGAAAGAGTGAGAGTGTCTTTAGAGAGAGTTTTTAGGTCGTTGAAGAGTTTCTCCCTCCTTTTCTAACCCTGAGGAAGAAGGCAGGTGGTAGTGAGATAAAGACATCTGCTTGGATGTCTTTGATAGGCTATCTTGGATATCCAACCTCTCTTGGACAGGTTAAATTATATCCCCTGAAACTTGAGGAATAGAGTAACTCTTACCCATTACATGCCTAAAACTCCAAGGCGCAGATGCTGGATAGAAGAAGAGTGTGACGCAAGCTTGCCTTTGTGTCTCCTGAGTCTCACAGGCAAGGTTGCTCTCGCCTCCCCCACGGGAGGAAGCTGGCTGTCAGTCATCTTCCAAGGTATGCCACACCTGAGGATCATCCAGCAAGAAGAGGTCACCCCATCAGAAGGGTGGACCCCAGGAGCCAGGACTTGGGGACAAATGAATTGAGAAAGTTTATTTAATGAAGCAATCGTGAGAAGAAAAGTTTCCAATTACACTCCATTCCCACTTTCAATCCCAGGTAACCATTAATCTGCTTTCTGTCTCTACAGAATTCCTATTTTTCTTTTACATTTTATGTAAATGAAATCACACAGTATGTGGTCTTTCATGTCTGGTTTCCTTCGCCTTAGCATACCGTTTGTGAGTTTCATCCGTGTTGTACCATGTATTGGTATTTTGTTTCTTTTTTTATTGTTGAATAGTATTCTATTGCACGGACAAACACCGGCTATGGGCCTCTTTGAAAGTTCCCCAGATGGTCCTAATGTGCAGACTGGGTTGAGAGCCACTGAATACTAAACCATCCCATTATGAGTAAGAGACTGTGAGACACCAAGTAAACCTATTTAAGTTTCTCCTGGTTTATAAAAACATCACAACCAGCAAACCTCCCTCAGCCTCATGCCTCCATGCAGTGAGCGCCTCCCTCTCTCTCAGGCTTCCTGCCTGACAGACTTCTTGGCCAGCTGTCTCCAGATCCTCACCTCCTTTCTTCTCAATCCCCTGGCACCCAGCTTCTGACCTGCCCACAGCCCTGAAGCTGCAGAAGCCAAAGGAGATGTCTTGATTGTCTTCTACACTGGACTTGGGAGCATTTGTTCAGCTAATACTTCCTTCTTAACACTTGGACATCATGACATCACAATTTTATGGTCCTCTGAACTCCTGTTTCCTTTCGTGAATATTTTATTCGTATTAGCTTTTACTGCTGTGTCACAAATTACTGCAAATTTAATGGCTTAAAACAATGCGCCTTTAGGTTCTCAGTTTCTGCGGGTCTGGAGTGAAGGTACAGCTTACCTGGCTCCTCTGTTAGGGTTTGAGAAGGCTGTAGTCATGGGATCCGCTGGGCTGTGTTCTCAGCTGGAGTCTTGACTGGGGAAAAATTCAGTCCCAACCTCAGTCAAGTTGCTGCCAGAAATCCTTTCCTTGTGACTCTATGACTGAAGGCCCATGCTTGTTGCTGGGTGTCAGATGTGGGCAGCTCTTAGATCCCAAAGAGCCACCCACAATTCCTTGCCATGTGACTCTCTTACAAAACATGGCAGCTTATTTGTCAAAGCCATCGAGAATCTCTCACTCTAGTCTGCTAAGGCAGAGTCTCATATAACGGAATGAAATCACGAGAGTGACATCCTATCACCTTTGCCATATTCCGTTGGTCAGGAGCAGGTCTTGGGTGCTGCCTGCACTCAGGGAGGGGATTATATAAGGACGTGACTCACTGGGAGTTACTTTAGGGTGTGTCTTCCATGTTATTATAAAGTCTAGTAAATGCACAGGAAGTTATAGGAGATAGAAAGGATGCTCATCTATACAATATCTTGACATTTTGCCTTGTTTGTTTCAGGGTCCTCTAAAGTGATGAAACATATCAGTGGAGCTGCCGTCCCTTGTGTATATGTCTTCTTCTTATTTTCTTCCTCTTGTTCAAAAAGTATTCACTATCAAAAATTTGGAATTTAGCAATTCCATTCATGTTTTTACACTATTTCCGCAAATGTATGTATATATGCATAGAAGCTTTATATAAATGGAATCATACTGTACAGAGGCGTCAACTTTTAACGTTCCCTTTTCGAGGCTTATCCTTATTGACACATGTAGCTCTAGTTCATTCGTTTGCTTTGTGGTATAGTATTCTATTTATTTATCCTTCTCTTGTTGATGGTCATACAGGTTGCTTCTGAGTTGTTGCTAATGCAACGATGATGCAATAAACATTGCTGTACTCATCTCTTCCAGCACAAGTGTGAGATTCTTTTCCTGGAGTACACACCTGGAAATAGAATCTTTGGTTGTAAGGTAATACATCACCAGTTTTTCCGTATGTTGCCCAAGTTCTCTTCCAGGTGGCTCTATCCATTTTCACCCTCACCAGAGTTCTTTGTCTTTTCCATATCTGCCCAGCACTTCAGATTGTCCATTTCTTTCCATTATTATCAATCAGGTAGGTGTGAACATTGTTGATGTTTTAATGTTCACATTCCTGATTTTTAGTGAACTAGGGCATGCTTTTTATTTTTATTAGCCGTTCAGGTTTCCTATTCTATGAACTGACTATTCACAGGCAGAGCCTTCATCCGTTTTTTCCCAAATGTGTGCTAAGGTGACTTGACCTGAAAGAGGGACCGTTTCCCACCTCTACTTGGACTATGGCCCTGCTCTAGCTCCTTGCTGGCCTTTCCGTGGTGGCCTCTGTCAGTAGTGGCAACAGTGTGGTTCCCTGAAGTGACTGGGAGACACCAACAAGGGGCATCTGGGACAAGAGAGGAGGAATGGGGAAGACTCCACGTGGAGATGATCTGACGGGCTGAGAACATGTGAGATGACTGCAGGAAAGCCCAGAAATATTGAAGGGGGACCTGTGTGAACACATTGGGGCGAGAGATAAAGATTTGAGGACCTTATGATTAACATAATGTCCATAGTGAGGACACTGTGATTTTCAATGTAGCTCTTTGTGTGTCCACAGAATGGTGAGGTTGGGGCATTATCACACATTTTAGCCTTTTCTGGACTATGGGATAAGATGGCATCCTTTATAAATCCTTCTATAACTCTAGCAACATATGTATAAACCAAAGGGAGAAGGTAATCTCTCAAAGGTACTGCTGCTTCCCCAGGCAGAATCTCTCTCATCGTAAGGTCTGATCCTACCTTACTTCTCTGGGGGAGGGAGTTCCCACTTCTGCTGCTGTGTCGTCCCAGATAGCAGGAAACTAGCAAAGAGAACCTCAAGGAAATAGTCAAACTTGAGGGAGAGCTGCCTCCTCAGGCAGACCTGTCTCATTAATGAGGTCTCAGGAAAAATAGCTTGTCCCAGTCCTTTTACTTCCAACTTCAAGCCCCACCTTTGGTGTCTCATCCCCAGGAAAACTACTCTTGACGTCTAGACTGTCAAGTCAAGACGAAGAGAAGCTGAGCCCTCTCGCCTACCTTCCCAAGCCTGTTTCCTTTTCCCTGTCTGATGACCTACTTCTTCCCCAGATGACAGATGCTGTGATGACCTCATTCTTGGGGAAGACCTTGTCCTTTCCCCCCATGGTTATGGCCTTTCCCTTGCAGACCTCACTGGGCCAGCGATGTCAGAGCGTGCCACCATGCCCCAGCAATCAGATACACGAAGAGGCACACACATAGAGCCACAGGGAGTCATTTCCTTACAGCCTCTTAGAAATCAGATATTTACAAGATTAATTTACAATAACAAGAAGCCCTTGGCTCCAGCTGAGGAATATTTGTGTCCTCTCTCAGGGCCCAGGAGACACACTTGACATAGTGAAGACAGCTCACCTACATCAACCCTGACCCACTAGCGGGACTATTTCCATTTTTATCATCAGTGGAGCTAAGCGATAGTGACCCTAATGAGATGGGCAAGTGTCCTTTAGGCAGATGCTATCACATCACACTGAAGGCTGAAGTTTTGCTCCAGAGGTTAACAGTAGATGCAAACTGAGAGAAAGAATTAAGGTAAAACTAGAGAGGCCACATTTTGTGGTATTGAAACTGACTACGGAGTGACTGATGGCCTGCCTCTAGTCTTCCAAATCCTTGATGCTCTGTGTTTTTCAGAAACTGTCACCAGATGACTGCAATGAATGATATGCTTTCTCTACTTTAGAAAAGAAAGAGCTGGAAGATGACATAGCTAAACGCTTTCTTCCTGGGAGTGGCCTCGTCATTGCAAAGGTGACCCAGTTTCCCAGAGAAGTTCTGGAATGTGCCATGCTCCTGTTGTCCCCATCACAGAGAACTAAATAACAATACAACTTATTAGTAATACAAATATGTTCCAGATACTTGAAAATATTAGACATAATTCCCACCACCCCCTTTTGAAGTCAGTACTATTGTTACTCCTGTTTTATAGATAATGTAACACTCGCTCAGAGACTGGAAGTAACCTGGCCCCTGTCACTCAGCTGGAAAGTGGTGGAGTCAGGATTTGAATCCAGATCTGAGTGATGCAAAGCCTTGTGCACCAGGAGTCTGCCTTTGGGAGGTGCAATGCTATGAAGGTGTCTGATTTTGGCACCACTTTTGTTCACTCCTAAAAATGCTATTTGACGTTCTTATTTTAATCAAAGTCAGTTAAAATTATTTTTAACTTCAGAGCTTTTAAAGAACTGTGTGCCAGTTGGGCAAGATGAGTAGACCAGGTCTGAGAATGTCGGACTCTGAAGGTAGATAGAGACATGCCTTCGGAGGCACCCAATAACCCTAATTTGAGGACAGTGAGGCACCAGGAAGATCAGGAGAATCTTTTCCCGCCTTTTCTCTAAGCCTTTTAACAGTGCAGCACACCTGACTGTCTATCTCCTTGTGGGTTGTGAAGTTCCCTGAGTCACATCTGTAAAATTCCCTAGGTCATGAGCAGGTAAGGGAAAACTCTTTCCAACAGTTCTACCTTAGCTCGTAACTTAGGAGCCCTTGATCTTCCTCTCAGAAGTATTTGGAAGGTGACTTGTCTCAATGCTTCTCTTTTACTCCACACCCAGTGGAGAAGGAAGGCCTCGACTGACCTGTAGGATTGGAAGAAGGAGCAAAATACATCCAAAGCTATGGGACTTTCAGCACTAAAACCCGGACAGCTCCAGGCAAACCAGGCTGGTCGGGCACCGGTTTGAGCCAAGATCTAAAATACATGTGAAAAAGCCCCCTTCCCTCTCTATTTCTCAGGCCTCCAGGAGGGAGGAATTCTTCTTATGCTCCCCTCTTCCATACAGGAACCCTAACTCGGTTGTGGTCCAGACCTGACTTCCAGAGGAGGGTCCAGAGGTCCATCTCTAAGGTTCTAAGTAGTTTTGCCCCAAGCATCTTTGCCGCAAGCAGTTTCAAATGTTACAAATGTAACCAAAAGAAACCGTAATGAAACCAAAATTGTCAATCAATCAGTTATTTTATCTTCTACGGCAAAATTGCCTTTATGGCCAACTAGTTATGTGGTGAAAATGTTTGTGGCATCACTGCTTACAGCAAGGATAGTTACAGCTAAAACACCGGACACGCGTCTCTGCTTGTTGTCGCTCACAGGGCTCTATTCAGGGGCAGAAGTTCTGCTTGCAGAGGCCTGGGCAAGTGTCTTCTATGTAGTTCCATACTGTCTCATGGGTGTTTCAGCCAAGATCTAAACTGGCTGGATGGGAAGTTCGTTGGCTCGGGGTTCAACCAAAGTTCTGCAACCCACCTTTCCAGTAATAGAGCTGGAAATTGATCTCCAGTCTCCAATTTCCAAAATTGATCTCCAATCCATTTCTTGAAGCTATTTCTCAACTGGTTCCAAACCCAGAGCGAAGGGATAGATGGGTATGATCTGTCACCTCCCTTAGTTCTCAGCAGGGAGAAGTGCACACACTGTGAAACCTCAGCCAATTGTGGAGAGTCTGAATTAGGGAAATGGCCAAATGACAGAGTATTTGGGAAGGTTGTATTGTAATTTCCCAGTTCTTTCAGCCAACCAAGTGTGACCAAGGAGACAAGTGCTTCTCCATCCTGGCTGTGGAGCAGAATCACTTGGGAATGTTGTAGAAAATTCTGATGCCTTGGGTTCATTCCCAGAGGTTCTGATTTAATTCATTTGGGGGTAGAGTCTGGATACAGGTGTTAAAAAAACCCTCCAGGTGAGTCTAAAGTACACCTAAGGTTGGGAATCACTAAAATAAAGAAGCTGCTGAAGACTCCTTGTTTAATAAATCAGTGCTTCCCAAAGTATAGAGTTTGCAACACAAGGGGTATGAGAATGGGTTTCGATGGCATGAGGCTTGGCTTCAGTAACATTGAAGCACATTGAGGAAAAAATTTCCCTTTCTAATTGGCTATCAATCCTTCTGATTAGGTTAAGGAGAAAGTCTTGATATAGTGGTAGAGGGCCCTTAACATCCATCTTTTGTTTTTCAATGAAAAGAGAGTAGATATCAGCTTCAGACAGTCATATAAGGTAAGAATTACTGCTAATCTTCGGTCTTTTAAAAAAATAGTTTCTATCTATTTATGGCAGGTGATACTAGTTTTCCATTTATGGTAGTGATATAAAATTTTCTTTAAAAGAATCAGTAGTTCTCCATCTCGGCTGTGGAACTTTAAAAAATGCTGCTGTGTGGATTTCACCTTGGGTATTGGGATTTTCAAAAGCTTCCCAAGTGTGTAAAACCCCTGTTTTAAAGAACAGCAATGCAGTGCTTTTCAAACTTTAATGTGTGTATGAATCAGCTGAGGATCTTGTTAAAATTCAGATTCTGGCTTAGAAGGCTAGAGTGGGACCTGTGATTCTATATTTCTTACAGGATCCTAGGTGATGCCAATGTGATGATACTGATAGGTGGACCATGGTTTGCACAGCAAGGTCCTAGTGGAACTTGCTTCTGTAAGAAATCCTATCTTAAATAGTTCCATCAAGTAAATAATGCTGTCCCAGTTTCTTCTCTATGGGGGGGGGGGAGCAAATCTTTTGTGGGAAGCCATTGAGGAGTTTTAAGTAAGAAATTGATTCATACATAAGATTTTCTTAACAGATATTGCCTTTCTTCCTCAAATTGAAGTTGTGGCCAAATGATTTCAGTACCCTGGACAGAAGCAAGGCAATTGTTTCAAAGGACCCGGTGCTTAAGCTTGAGTAGAACCAAGAGTTGAAATCTGTGTATAAAAGCATTTGCAAAACAATGACATTGAAAATATTATTGAAGGTGGTGCAGGAAAGGTTTAAAAGTGTAGACCTTTTTAATGCCTCACCTGCTAGTAAAGTCCATATTAGTTTACCTACAATCTTGTGGATCTGATACTCTGCTCTGCCAGATTTCATCAGATGCATGAATTGGGTCATGAAATAGAACCCTAGGATATTATGACCTGATGATTTCTGGCTCCTCATTACCGGAATTAGAGGATGGCTTTAGCCTAAATATCAGCCTTGGATGATTAAAAGGCTAATGGGAACAGGCTGCTAATTCAGAAGAGAGAATGTGGGATGTCAATGAAAACATGTCAAGGTGGCTCATGGAACCAGACAGAACTGGGCTGAAGTAACAACTCCTAAGTTACTCATTACAACCTTGAGAAAGCTTAGTTTACTCCCTTTGCGACTCAGTTTTCTCATCTGAAAAATGGAGGTAACAGCACTCACCTAAGTGAGGTGAGAAGATCACATCAATTTCTTACTTCAAACTCCTCAATGATTTCCCACCAAATTCCTCACCAGGGCCCCACAAAGCTCTACATGATTGCTCCTGCCTGCCCCTCCCTGCCTTCTTCCCTACCGTTTCCCCCCAGGATCACTATGCTTCAGCAAGACTAGTCTTCTCTTTGTTGCATGAGCACTCAAGGTAATTCTCATCTCGAGGGCTTTGTTCTTTCTGTTTCCTTTGCCTGGAATGCTTTTTATATGGTCATTTCCTTTTAGTCTGGGTTCCAGTTCTGTTGCTGCTTTCTCAAAAAGATCTTGCCTGACTGACTTATCTCATGTTGCTTCTGCCTGACCCCAGTCAGGCAGATTATTATTATTTATTTCCAAGCACTTATCACTACTTGAAATTATCTTATAGGCTTCCTTGTTTATTGTTTCTCTGACTAGAATGTAAGCACCATAAGGACAGAGTCCTTATCTGTCTTGTTCACTGGCGAATCCCTATGCCTAGAATAGATCTTGGCACATAGTATATTTTAATACATAGCAGTCAAATAAGTGAATGACCATAGGAGTGCCTGGGACACAGTGGTTGTTACATGAGTACCCCCTCTCTTGATCCTCTTCATTTCCATCCCTAAACATGCTCAAGTTGACAGTGTGGTCATTGGAGATGCTGAGGATTAACAAGAGAAATTTCTCATGATGAAGGTTGGAAAGCAATCCTCTGAAGGTCTATAATATATGTTTCTGGGAATGTGCTAGAAAATCATTGGAAAAAGGACCCACCAACATGTAGATTGTGTGGCCTTGGGCAAGATGATCTCTTGGGCCTTGGCTTTCTTGTTTTGATATTTGAGTGAAATAATCTCTAAGATCCTCTCCAGCATTCAATCGCAGTAAATAAGAATCTAACCTTTGCTGGTTATTCTGCAGTCGCTCCCTCTCACTTTACCCTTGATCAAGTTTTTGTTGTTTTGTGCCTTGGGGTGTGTGCACTATGGACTGCATCACCTGCCCTCTCTTCCTGGCTGACTTCTCTTTGGGCTTGGCCAGTGGAGGCATCAGTATGATGTCGGAAGGAAAGAAGAGAGAATTTGGGGCACCCCCTTTCCTCTCTGGCATCATATCTCTGGCAGTGACACGGCACCTGCTTGCTGGAAGGCCCCTCTTCCAAAGCACAGCCCACGCCGACTGCAGTAACACTGTTTCCTCCTGTCACCCCATCAGGCCCAGGGAGGTAAGGCTTTCTATTGCTTCTAGTTCCTAGGGCCCTCGAAGCTCTTCTTGGTTCTCTTACTCTTGCTCAGACCAATTTTAACAGTCTTTTGGTTAAAGTCTTTTCACTGAAACCACCTGAGTGAGATTTGCTTCCTTCCAAGACTCTGCTTGATGTACAATCCATTTGGAAATATATCCAGAGAAGCAGATTCTAAGAACTCCCGCAGAAAACCATTTGTGGAGTTAATAGACATCGCTATGAAGAGTTTTCCTTGGGCTTGATCTGGATCCCTCACCCTGCAGTTTGGGTCTCCCTCCCTCTGGTTCCTTCTCCAGTGGAGGGAAATAGCGTGTTACTGCCATTCACTGGGTAACAAAGCTCCATAGACCTGTTAGCTCCTTAAGCAGAGAGTTGATGAGAAGGCCTCTCTCTTCCCTGTGGCCCTGCTCTGTTCCTTTTTAATCAGAAAAGTTGTCCTTTTCTTGTTCTGACACGACAGTGACACATTCTCTCAATAAACCTGGGAAACTCACAGTGTCTATTTATCCCGGTAGATGCGAGCCTCTTATCCTCCTTATTGGGTCTGGCAAGTATGCGGATTAATTACACACTCTCCATAGAGGCTGAACCATCACATCTAGCCAAGTGCGCTAATAAAAGGATTATTTAATAGTCCAACCTCCATCAAATCACTTGTTTTTGTATTTTAATTAATTAATTACTTTTTTGCTGGGGAAGGTTTTCCTTGAGCCAACATCTATCGCCAATCTTCCTCTTCTTGCTTGAGGAAGATTCGTCCTGAGCTAACATGTGTGCCAGTCTTCCTCTATTTTGTGTGTGGGTCACCATCACAGCATGGCCACCAGTGAGTGGTGTAGGTCCATGTCTGGGATCCAAACCTGGGCCACCAAAGCAGAGCATCCCAAACTTAACCACTAGGCCATGGGGCCAGCCCCACCATTGACTTACTTTTATCCTGCCTCCCTGAGTTTGTGGACAAAATTAATGTGGATGCTCTGGCCACGCCTAAAAGCTTCTGTCTGTGATCTTTTCAGCAAATTCTTTGCTTTTCTGTACTTCCTTCTCAACTTAATACCTTCATTCTCCAAGTTGATGCAAAGATAGATTGTGACAATAGTTTGTGGGTGGCTGTCAGAATTGATGGTGGTTTGCGTGGGAAATGCATAGCTAGATTGAGAGCTGTGGTTAGGATTCCAGATAGAGTCAATTTAAAAAAAAAAACTCTTCCTCACTGGGAAAGGTCAAACTAAGTGTTTTAATTATGGTGCTGTTATAATATATCTCATGCTTGGATGACCTGGGCTTGAAGAGTCGGAAAACTATGCAATATACCCAGCTCTAAAAAGGGCACAAAAATAATGTGATCCTTTTGGGGAGGGGTGAATCAGAATCTTGCGGAAAAGGCAATGAGGTCGAGAGGCAAGGATGAAGTGTTAAGTGACCTGGGTTCTACTCTGGACAAAACCATTAACCTCTTTGGGCCTAACACCCTCACACGTACTGGAATTACTATTAGCTCTATTTTATGGGGAGGAAATTGAGATTCAGACAGACTGAGAACATTGCCCAAGGTCATACAGCGAGAAAGTGGCAGAGCCTGAAAAGTTATAGCCTACAATAACTGACTCCAAACCTTGATTTCCTGAACATGAGAGTTTCTACTTATCTTGTAGGCAACTGGAAAAAAAATTAACTTTTATACCATTTTCTACATGAGGATAGTCTTTCAGAGATCTTCAAGGACTCCTTCAAGGCCACGCACCTAGTAAATGGTGGAGCTGGAACATGCACCCATGATCGTCTGACTTCAAAGTCTAAGGTCTTAGCCATGACGATAGATTTCCTCTCATGATTACAGCCATCACTGTCTCGAAGGCGTGTAGAGGATGTGGTCAGAAGAGAATTCAGATTGATACCCAGTAAGCCACGTAATTTAGGATTATAGGAAGAGAATTCAGCAGTCTTACATTCTGAAATATATCTGCCTAACCCAGAGGCAGGTGGGACTCAGGTCTCATTCCAGCACCAGCACAAAATATAAGTAAGATGCTCATTTAAAAAATTTTAATCAGACTTCTGCAATTGCTTGAACATATATGCAGATACCAAACACCAATGTGCACCATATTAGAATTTATTATAATACAAACAAGTCCAGACACAATATATTATCTAATTAAGAAAATATGAACATTTGCTGTTTTTCTATGGTAACATTCTATTCCATTCTTTGAACTGGAATAGCCAACATGAGAGTCCTTTATTCACTTCAGATAGGCCCCCCCATGTTGGACCAGTAGGCACCAACTGTGCAAAGTAATCTTTTCCAATTGCAAAATGGAAGTTCATGCCTTCTCATGGTCTGTCTTTTATGATTTGTCTGTTATCCTCCTCATTTCCTTCCCTATGAGACATTTTAGTCCTTGAGTTGTTCAATAAAAAGACACAGTGTGTACGTGTGTAGCATTACTGCATGTCCAACCAAGGACCCGAATCACACAAGCAGAGAGATGCTAGTGACAGTCTTTGTAAGAAGCGTCACAAAACCCCGAGATAAGGCAATTGCTTAAGTGCCATCAACAGCAGCTGTTTACATGACAGACTTCAAAATTCAAGGCTTTATTTCCAAAACTGGCCCGAAAGAAAAGGCTTAAGAGTTTTTTTTTTTTTTTAAAAAAGACCCTTGTCATTATTGTCCACTATTATTACTATAAATAATAATAAGTTAAAAGTCCTCAGATTATCTGAAACAACTTTTAGGACATAGGTATCAACCTAACCCAACAGGCATTTGTATTCATCTTAACCAGAAGACAACTCATTGGCGTGCCTTCAAGAATCGGACCTCTTTTAAATATTATTTATCAAAATATAAAATATAGTCAAAAGGAAAAGAGATCACAATACTACTTGATATAGCCTCCATTGTTAAAAGAAGTAATCAATGAGTGTATGAGGAAAACACTCCAAATTCACACCCAGTTTTTACTTTTTAAACAACAACAATGAATTTTACATACAATTAAAAACGTGGAGCAGAGAGCATTGAGATCCACACACATATTTTCCATCTTACATACATTCTCAGAAAGGAATTGCTTAACCTTTACAGATATTGCACTGTGCTGCATTCACAGATAGCTCCAACTAGCATTTTTCAGAGCTATGCATTTAAAAAAAAAATAAATAAATATATAAATATATATATATATATATATATTCGGTGTAGGTAGCCTTTGGTCAATGTTCTTTCATCAGGGGGTGTGGTGGAATTGCATCATACACACATTTAATGAACACGTATTTGACTGCACGTGCTGGGCAAAAAAGAAACAATGAGAGAGAGATGCCATTTAAGGGGTGTGGGGGAGTCTGCCCACCGCTCCGCTCGATGTGCATATGCCCTGCAGGGAGTGTGACAAATCTGCTTGTCCCTGAAACAACGTCCACGAACCTCCGCTAGCGGGGGCACCTGGCTGCCCCAGTGTGGTCGTCCCGTTCTCAGATACAGTAGAGTCATGCAACATGGTCCCTAAGCACAAGCCAGCTCTGTCTTGTCCTCAACCAAAGAAACAGCAACCTATTCCATTGCTGGAGAAAAACTTAGCTGAGTTAGGTTTTTAAAGAGATAGAATATGGTCTCCAATATGGCTCCTTCCCGAGGACTTCCTGCTGGACTTTATTTTGCACCGACTTTAGAATCGAATCTTTGGGTAAAACGAGACCCTACTGCAATCATTTAAAAGGAGTAGGAATGAGGATCATCAGGACTGATATGACCTGAAGTGACATGGAGTCAGCATTGAGGGCATTGGCTGAAGCTTGGGGCTGGCGTTACACTGGGGCCTTTTCTACCACACTCATTTATTGCAAATTCCCTTAAATAGGGTAGACGTGTTTTCCAATTTAGGAACAAAAATACAGTCAAAATCCAACCTGAGGAACAAAGTGTTCCAGGTGGATGGTCTGCTTTTTGTTTGGTCACCAAAAATATCATGCAATTCCCAAATCATTTTGGGAGATGTCTTCCAGAACAGGGGAGATTTCAAACACTGGGAACCTGGGAGAGAAAGTTAACAACAACAAAAAAGCCTAAGTAAGAGGAACTCCAATGTAGATTTCTCTTTCAAAACACATCACTGGATACACAGGAGCCTAATATAATCAAGAGTCTATGTGCATGGGCACACGTGAGTGGTAATTCCCAGGGAAGCCCTTTTTAATCATATCCTAGAACTAACTGTTCTTGCTTTGGACAGGCAAGGGGAGCATAACTAAATAAATTAATCTTTTATCATTTTGCAAAGGATGTGGGTTAAATACCTTCACCAAAAACTGGCTCCACCCTTTCAGCCATGGGCATCAAAGGGCAGATGAGCAGACCACGTGGGCACCTGTCCATGTCAGTTGTGTCTGCATTTGCCGCCGAATGGCAACGCCAGCTGGAATGTGGGGCAGAACTGAGAATGCCTCCCTTCACATCTGGAAAGCTACAGTTCCTGACCCTCCAAAATTAGATCCAGTTCGGAAGTCACTTTAAATAAAACAATTTGGTGAGGGCTTCAGCAAGCAAGGAGGCAGGGTTGGCAACTTTACACGTAAAAGGCTTCTCCAGGAAGCTTGAGTGGCACCGCAAGAAGAAGCTATTTTGAGCAAAAGGATTGTGCGCAGCTGACATGGGGATGGATCGAAACAACGGCAAGAGTGGGCTTATTTTTTTGTTTTTCTGGGCTCAAGAAATCCTCCTTTCCTGCCATGCACCAGGCAGGGTCTTTGTTTTGGAGGAGATAGATAAAATCTATACATGATGGCGAATAGAGAGACCACATCGTAGACCCCCAGGTCTGAGTTATGTTGGTTTGAAGCCTTTCCAAAGAAACCCTGGCCAGAGTTTGAATGGGATTCAATACTCCCCTGTCCCCACAGTGTCATTCTGTAGCCAGGGGTGCCAGGGCTATTTCAAGATCACAGCCCTCTCTAGGACAAAGGGCACCTTGGAAAAATCCAGAATTGGTCAGCAGTTAACTGCTGAGAACAGCACAGGGAAGTGATGCATGACCTCAGCTCTTGGAAGAAGAGTGTGGGCTCAGATACGTGCTACTGTGGCTTGGTGTGTCACACAAATGAGCAGTTCCCAGTGACTGTAGATGGTGCCGAGGCTAAGCCACACGCTATTTCTCTACTGTGTGTCCCTACTGACCACAGGATGATGACACTAGCTCAAATGGCATCTTCAAACTGGTAGGAACTTTTGCTGTCAACATGACTTTGTGAAAATAAATGCATCAATGGAAACAAGATTCATGGTTTTCTTTCTTCTCTTCCATCTTCTCTCATCTACCAGTCTGAGAGTTGCTCAGTCTGTGGAGACAGGAAATCAGATTAGCACTCTTAAGGAGAGCTGTTCAGCCTTAGGATGGGCCACCCTCCCATCTGGAAATGGATTAGACAGAGGCACTAGGTGCCAAACCTATGGGGTCATGGGGATACTTTTATAGGTTTTCCGTTTTTGTCATACTGGTACACCAGCATCTTGATACAGTGCGAGTTGGCCGGCGAGATCCAGGGGCTACTTGTTATGGAAAAGTTGTGGTTGGTGTAGAACTGGACGGGTTGCTTCTGGCACTTGAAGAAGGCCTTGAGGGTGGCGGCTGCCATGGTTCGGAATCGCTTGCTGATGAAACAGTAGAGGAAGAAGTTGATGGCGGTGTTCAGAAGGGCCAGCATGTTGGCCACGTCGGACATGATGTGCACCAGCCAGCGGTTCTGGACGGGCGCCCCGTAGAGGTGGTAGAGAATCATGATGACGCGGGGGGCCCAGAGCGTGGCAAAGATAGAGGTTATGGTGAACAAGATGGCGGTGGTTTTCCCGGTGGAGTAGCCACGGAGGCGAAAATTGCTCTTCCTCCTGAGCTTGTACACGATGATTGAGTTCAAGATGAAGAATATGGAGCAGGGCACCAAGTATACCGTGAAGCAGTGAATCCAGATCAGGACGTGGTGCACAGAGGTGCTGTTGTAGTCTTCAGTCCAGATGTTGGGCCACCAGTAGTAGGGGATGCTGGTGAGGAAGCAGGTGATGTAGACACTGACGATGACTTTCCGGGTGCGGGCCGGGTAGGAGACCGTGTGGTACTTGAGCGGGTGGCAGACGGCGATGTACCGATCGATGGTTAAGGGGACGGTGATCCAGATGGAGGTGTGGATGGAGGAGAATTCCAGCACCTCCACGATCTTGTCGGGCACCTGAGGCATCTGCATGTTCAGGATGAAGTCTTCCAGCAGGAAGTCCACGAACACGATGAAAAAAAGGACCAAGATGTCTGCCGCGGCAAGCGCCAGGAGATAGTTGTAGGACGACTTCTGCCTCCGAGCCACCAGCTGGGAGAGGATGATCACCGTCAGGATGTTGGCTGCGGGGAGAAGAGAATCGGGTTTATTGCTGAAGCAAGATGACTTCACTGGCTACCAGGGGGCCCCAGGCGCGGGCTTATTGGGCGGCCCCATGGCAGTCAGAGGGACTGAACCAGTGCTTCTGAGGGACAGGCTCGGTGCTACAAGTCGCACCTCATACAAAGAGCTGGATGTGATTTTGACAGAGTTTTATGCTCGTATTGTAGTTTATTTGCTCCTCACACAGTCATGACAGGTGGTGTGGCCACTGTCCTCACTTCAGAAACGAAACTAGGGCTCAGAGAGCTTGAGGAACTTGCTTAGAGTCACAGAGGAAGTCCTGGTGACAGAATGAAACCTAGATTCCCTAATCCCAAATGCCGTGCTCTTTCTTTTGTCCAACTGCATGGGGGACACGGGACTGGGGTGGCCTTTCCTGCTCCACGTGGTCAGGTAGGAGACTAGACTCAACGGCCTCTTAAGAACCTTTTTAGAACTTCGACTTTAGCACTGCTCCTTTTTAAGGTGGATTTGGAATTGAAGGAGCAGAGACGATCATGACCCTCAGATTAATTTAAAAATAAATTATATCTATTCTTACTTACTTGCATATATAAAAATATGCATTTAAATTGGTTTCAGGATTTTGCGGTTACAAACTGCTGTATTAATACCCTGGTATGTCTCTCCACGAGAGGCGGCTCCGTGTGAGAGTTTCTCTTGGGTAGATGTTCTTGTTCAAAGCACTTTGAAATAATATTTTGAAGTGGTGGCGAGTTCAGGTACCGATGATATTAACTAGCCAGGATTCAAACCCAGGACCAACACCCGTGCTCTAAACCTCTCACAATATTGATACTTCCAAGTCGGGGTAGGGGTACCATGCACACTGTATGCGATAAAGAAAAATTATGAGTACACTTTACTTTCAGTCACTACTTAAGAAAAGAGGCCCATGAAAGCCAAGCTCTTTATATTTGTAAAGCTGAGATTTCAAAAGTATATTCATGCATTCCAAGTGGTTTTTTTTTTGTGAGGAAATTAGCCCTGAGCTAACTGCTGCCAATCCTCCTCTTTTTTGCTGAGGAAGACTGGCCCTGAGCTAACATCCATGCCCATCTTCCTCTACTTTATACGTGGGACGCCTACTACAGCATGGCTTGACAAGCAGTGCCACGTCTGCACCCGGGATCCAAATGGGTGAACCCTGGGCCGCCGAAGCAGAACGTGCGCACTTAACTGCTGTGCCACTGGGCTGGCCCCCATTCCAAGTGTCTTTGCTCACCTACTATGAGCCATGCCCTAGGAGGAGATGTTGAACAAAACAGACACAGTTTGTCCTGCCTTCATGGAGCTTAGAGTACACAAGGCAAGAAAAACATCAACAGAAGAAGCACAGAAGAAAATGTATAACTGGAAACTATAGTAAGTGCTGCTAGTGATCAGGAAGATCTTTGGTGAGGGACTGATGTTCAAGCTGAGATTTGGAGAAGCAGTAGGAGGCAAAAAATGTGGGAGGAGAGTGTGTCCAGCAAAGGGGCAGCACCTGCAAAGGCCCTGAGGTGGGTGAAGCATGAAGGGCTGGGTTCACTAAGGCAAGGAACACATACTGATTTCTACTTGCTTTGTAAGCATTTTTGTACTTCATAGCTCTCTTTTATTAAACAGCCATGTTCTGTTGAAAAGTGTTCCAAAATGTTTTATTCATTTAGAAAGCTTTTCAAGAAGTATGCAGCATCCACCTTTTGTGTGCCAGGGCCCACGGTGGATACAAATTGGTGTTGCAGACACTCGGAGTCTCCCCTCAGAGAATGTAGAAACAACATGCAAGTGGCTGAGTTAAAGAGAGAAACAAGAACTCACATGGTGATACAAGAGCTGCTGGTGACAGAGTGAAGGGCAAGGCTTTGGAGGAGGGTGTGGGTCAAAAGTCTGGCTTCTTTGATCGAATCATACAGTCAGAGCTTCATGGAACCGAGCTGTGAAATCAGGTCTGATGCTTTCCTATCCAGCCAAGAGCATCGGAGCCCAGAGATTAGGAGTATGGAGTCTGGGGCTAGACTGCTGGGGGTTCAGTTCTGGCTCTACTATTACTGGCTCTTTGGCTCTGGGCAAATTTATTCAATCCTTCTGTGCCTCAGTTTCCCTTTTTATAAAATGAAGTTCATAGGGATATCCACATCATTGGGTTCTTCTGAAGATTAAGTGAGATAACTTTTATGAAGTGGTTAGAACGGGGTCTGGCGAGTGGTAAGTTCTCAGTGAATGTTGGCTATTGACCAAGAGTCCATTCATTCAACAAGTATTAACTGAGCATTTACTATGTGGCAGGCACTGTATGAGGTGTGGGAGATGCAGGGATGAACAAAAAGGACAAGTTCCCTTTTGTCATGGGGCTTAGAGTATAGTGGGGGAGACAGGCAATAAATAAACACAAAAATGTGCAAGAGAATTTCAGATAGTGATACTATACAGAATAAAACCAAAGGATGAGACAAATTGATGGGAGAGTGTTTTTTTCAGACTGAAGAATGACATTTGAGTTCAATTAAGAATGAGGAGAAAGGATCTGCCATGATAAGATCTGCGGGAAAAGAATTCTAGGCAGTGGGAATGGGACGTGCAAAGGCCCTGAGGCGGGAACGAGCTTGGTATTCCTGCAACAGTGCGAAGGCCTCTTGTCAGTCCTATAATCACCCCCATTTTACAGATGAGGAAACTGAGGCTTGGGTTGTTTAGGTAATTTGCTCAATGCCACATACTGAGTAAGTGGAGGAGCCAGAGGGTGACTCTAGCTCTGTCTGACTTTATGGCGTATCAAGTTCTGCTTTATTTTTGGTCGTAGGAAAGTGTTCTCAGCTGGAGGAAAGGGATACCTGCTCCCGGGGTTGCCCCTGACTTAGAAAAGCGCCGTCATCTCTCAGAACCTCTTTTTTCTATTCCTTAAACAATGCCCACACGCTCTCTCCTGTCCCTGTCCCACCCGAGCCTATAAAAGGGCAGGAATGAATAAATGCTGGGGTCTCCGCAGAAAAAGGGTTATATATATATTCTGCAGAGAGTGACTCTCACCACTGTCTCTTACTCCCCAGGTGAACCCTGTTTGAAGGGTGATGCTAAAAATCTTCCACATCCGACCTCCTTAAAAATATTCCAGTACCATCTGATTAACACTTTAAGTCAGACAAGTCATCAGCTCCCAGCGAAATTGCTAGGTATTCATATTTGACATTTCCTTAAGTTTCTAGTCATTGCCTCTCTTGAGAAACGAACCCGCAGACCCTGAGTTTCCCATTTCTTTTGCAGAGGGAGATTTTCCCCCAACGCGATGTCGAGAACACTTAGGAGATGCTGGAGTGAGAGAGGCGTGTGAGGCACAGAGACCCAGAGGGGAGCGGGACGGGCCCGGGTCTTGATTTTCTGAAAAAGAAGTGAGAAGGTGGAGTGTTCAACTCTTAAATTTTGATATTTGCTGTAATTCCCCGCATCAAAAAAATCCTTTCCTTTCCACCGTGGCACGTTTTCCCCCAAGACAAGGGGTGACGTTGACAGGGTCTGTGTGTGTTTATAATGGGTGAAAAAGCGAAGAAAATCTAAGTCCTCGCTGCGGAAAAATCCCATTTTTCAACTTTTCTCTCAAACGAACTGGCCCAAGGCTCTGTGGTTGTGGAAACCCCACCAGTCTCATCCAAGCGAGCCCCAAGGAACTTCACGATCAAAATGTCAATGCTTCTCAAAAGCAAATCCTTTCTGTCAATGGTGTGGTGAGGGCGAGGCAGGTCGAAGCTCCTGGGTAACAGAAAGCACGTATTACGTGACTGCAAAGCTTCTTGGTTCTATTCTGGGGGGAATTCATCTCCTGTCCTGTGCAGCTCGAGCTCCAGAGGATTCGGAGAGTGGCTGAGAGAACAATAAAGTCTGGGCGGTCGGAGCCCGCCGCTGAATGGTCTGCTGGCGCAGAGGGAGAGGCTCGAGCTCTTCCAGAGGCATTTCTGTGCCCGTGAGGATTAAGAGGTCCCTGCAGCTGGAACAGAACACTGAGTGGGAGTTCTGAATTTCTCTTAATTCAGCTACGTTTCTTTTTCTTTTCTTGGTCTTTGAAAATTGTTTTTTCAATGACGAAAGTAAAACGCATAAAAAATTAAACATTTTATGTCAGTGTGTAATAATATTATTATTAGCTGACTTTTATGGAGCACTCATATGAACAGGGCATTCTAAGCATCTTACCCACGATATCTCACTTAATCTTCACAACCATCCTGTAAGGTTGGTACTATTATTTCAGAGCATCGAGGCTCAGAGAGGTTAAGTAACTTGTTTGAAGTCCCACAGCAGGCGAGTGGTGAGCCAGGACATTAAACCAGGTTTTTTGTCTCCTGAGTTTATATATTTAACTACTACATTAGAAATTAGAATGTGGAAGTCTGCTCAAGTCCCATTTTCAGAGATAATGTGGTATCTAGCCTCGTACATGGCCTCCTATGAGCCACAGATACTCCTGCCTTTGTGTAGTCTCTCTCCCTTGAGTTAAAACTAGTCCTGTGACTTACTTTTGACCAACAGATTATGGCGGGAGTGACACTGCATGGCAGGTCACAAGTGGGCCTTTGGAATATTTGCTCTTGGGATGTTCCCTCTTGGAACCCAGCTTGAGAAGCCCAAGCCACTGGAGAAGCTGCGTGTAGTGACTTCGGTTGAAAGCCCCAGGTCAGCTCATATCCATCTCGGATGTCCAGCTCAATAGAAGCCCCACGGAGCTGCCCCCTGGGGCCACTGCATGCGAGCCCCCGAGGAAGACCACCCCGCTGAGCCCAGCCAGCCCAAGAACCACGATAAATAATCATAAGTTGTTGTTGTAAGCCTCTAAGTTTTGGAGTGGCTTGCTATGCTGCAATAGATAACCAGAACAGAGGTTTGTTAGCCATTTGCTATTTATGTTTCCAGGATGTTTCTATGCCTATAAATTATAAATATAATCAGTAATAATGATTATCCTACAAAATGAGATCGTACAATAATGCTGCTGTGCAAGTCGATCTTTTTTCAATTAAAAGTAAATCATGGATTTTTTTCCCCCTATGTCCATAATATTCAAGGAATATTCCCCTATGGATGGACATTACCTACTTTACGTTTTGGCCACTTAGAGCTTCATAAAGCATCTTTTTATATTTCTGTAGAATAAATTCCCCAAAGTAGGAATGCTGGTCTAAAGGGCAACACATTTTTCCTTTCTCCTTCTCTCCTTTCCCTCCTCCCTCCTTCCTTTCTAAAGGCAGATAAGAGAATTTGTAAGAAAGAAAAGAGCTTAAGTTGGAGCTAGAAAAGGATTTAGGTTAGACACCAAGAAGAACTTTTTGACCACGATGGCAGTCATGTGAAGAAAAGCAGGCCACTGACACCACACTTGCTCGGTCCATGCAGGTCTTAAGAAATCGACAGAAAATTGCTTGTCTGGGCTAATTAAATTCCGGGGCTTACCTTCTGCAAATCCTCTTTCTCTGCATCGTAAATTATGTTCTTGTGAATTTCCAAAAAGAGAGCCATTCACCCCTTTCAGCCACCAGTCCCTGTGACTTACATGCATCGCCCTTCCTTAAAGTTGCCTACCTTTTGCACTAGAAGACTCAGCCCCATGTCCTGCGGATACACAAGGACCCCTGACATTACGAGCAATTCCAGTGGTGTTACTTCAGCTGCTCGCGGGAGGTGCCCCAAGGACAGACTTTTAGGAAAAGCAGTTTCTAGGCCTCCCAGCCAAGAAGCCAGCACCGCCCTTGTGCAGATCAGCGGGGGAGTGGAGAGGGAATTGTGTGATGGAGCCTTGCCTCTTGCGGGCTGTGACCTCCTCAGGGCTACCTGCTCCACCCTGGGTCTTGGAGCAGAGGAAGGGGAAAGAAAAAGATGGGGCTGACCAGACTTGGCGTTCAGTCTTGGTCTCCGAGGATGGTGGCAGGAGGTCTTCTGGAAGTCCTGCCCTCAGGGATTCGAGGAGACGGGTAGGGCAGGATGTCCTGAGGGCAGCTGTCTTACCATGTGGTCCAGCCTCAGGCACTGCCAGCCGGCTAGTGACCATCCTTGTTTCCTGTTGCTCCACTTGCCCCAGGGCAGAAACTATGGAATGCAGAATCTTTCCTGTAGTTGGTTATCAGGGGCACAAAACTGGCTGTGGACTAGTGAGGTGGAGGGCAGGCAGTGGGACCCCATCCCATGGGAAAGGCCATCCTGAAGGATGGCTTCCGGGTCCCCAGAAGCGCTATTTGATCTTGTTGCTCTTTGCAGAAAAAGCAAACCTCGCTCCAAATATACAGGTACCTAAGAACCCATCCTGGCTGGAAGAGGTTGTGAAGTGAGCCGTGGTTCCTACATCCGTGAAACGGGCATCATCATAAATAGCACTCTCACAGGTTGTTATGAAGACACAGGAAATAACGTGTGTCAACTGCTTAGCATGGCTCCTGCCACACAGTGAGCACTCAGGAAATGTTAGCTATTGTTCCTTTTCACGCCTGGCTTATTTAGTTCAGCAGACAATTACTGAGTGAGAGGCCAGAACCTGTGCTGGAAGCAGAGATGGGCAGGAGAGAGTCTGAGCTTTCAAGGAATCCTACAGAAGATTCTCGTTTCCCTCCATGGATCATTCCAGGCGCTAAGAGCCCTGTCACCCTGTCAGGAAGTTCTTCATGGCCTCTAACCTGATCTCTCTAGCTGCCCGCTGTAATTGCACCTCCCACTCCACTTGTTTCTCTGTTTGCTGGGGAAGAACGTTGGTCATTGTCTAGGGAAATATGCCCCTGAGAGCCATTATTGCACGATGACTCAGTTGTCTCTTGCATTCTCTGAAACAGCCTTTGTTCTTTTTAAATTTTAGTTCTTATTTTGATCGCTGTTTAATGTTCGTTATAGCTTTCTGATCATGCTCTTCTCTATTGTTTTTCTTGGGGCGACCCCTATTTGTTACCACATTTAGCCCTTGGGTGGATTCTTTTACTCCTTTCTTTGCGTCTCCCTCTCTAGAGTCTCCTGCCGAGAGGGAGAGCGCAGCCTGAGGCAGGAATGGCAAACATGCTTCATCTTCAATCGACTGGTAGTGGCTGTTGGGTGCCATGTTGAAAAGTATTCTAAAACCATGCCCGGGCTTAGTAGTGTTGCAATGGGTTGGTGACGTCTACCATGGGGAATCAAATGCTGTGGATTTGCCCTGAGGGTCTTGGGCCCTGGAGCCATGGTGCGGCCTTCCTGGCTTTGCCCAGAACTTAGCCAAGCGGTGGTTTCCATTGTAGACCAGAACTAGTGGCGACCTCGCAGGACTGCCCCCTGTAGATGAGCAGTCAGGAAGAGCTAAGATGGCGGCCATCCCAGGGCAATCCAGGTCAGGGCAATGGAGGAAAGTGAGTCAGCATCCTGCTGGTCATCTCATTCATCCGACCACCCCATTGGTCTTCTCTTCACTGCAAAATGGTTCTGGCTTTTTGACCAGGGGCAACCTCTTTGGGTAACCGTGACAAACGCTAGGTCTCAGCTGTGAAACCACATTCAAGTTGGCCAACAGACTCAAAAAGTTTGCACACTATACTCCGAGTGCCAAAATTCAATACGTTGAGCGCTTCCTATGCGCTAGGTGGTAAAGATGAGATGATTTGTGTGATTCCCTGATGAACGTTTGTACTTGACAAGTTGTGCATTTAGTTTCACTGGTATTGGAGGAATGTTATTTTTCCATTTAGGCTAGTGATAAAAGCCTGCTTACAAAGTAAGTTCAGTTTATTTTAAAAAGTGAGTTGATTTAAAGGAAACTGTAAGAGGATAACACTGCAAGGAGAATGCAGGCCCTGGTCTCCATTTTACAAGTGAGAAAACTGATATTCAGAGAGGGTTAGCCACCTGCCCAAGACGGCACAGCTGGCGAGTCAAAGAAGCATTTTGAAAGCACTGGATGGTGCCATCGGGGTCAAGATCCATACCACGTGATGGATGCAGCTGTGTCTTCTCAGCTCTGGGGGTTCATCACAAAGACGATCGGGGCCTGACAAACACAGAGCAGAAGGGTTACCAGAAGGGACTGGCTCCTTAAAATGAGAGGCATGAGTTTTGGAGTCTGGCGGAGCTGCGTCAGCATCCCGGCCTCCCAGCGTTTCTGGCTGGCACTCTTAGAGAAGTTGTGTCAGTGCAGTGAGCTCCAGATCCCTCATCAGTAGAATGGGCGTGACGGTGGCATGGGGCCCAGAGGGTGGCTATGAGGATTAGATAGAATCATGCACATACAGCCCTTAGCACAGAGCCTGCCACAGGGAAGGCGCGCAGGGAGTGGCCACAGTTCTTACGCGAGAGTGTGACCACCAGTATCGTGGTAAACTGAGGCAGGCGAAGGCCCGAGGTGGAGGAAGAAGCACTGGGAGATGAAGGCAGGGGCTTCACCTGGTGTATGTCTCGAGGACGGGAGTATTGGCTCTAGAAAAGAGTTCTGACTCATTGCTCATCCTCGGTCAATGGAAGTGTCCTTAGACTTCCCAGCTGAGATGGGAGCCGCCTCAGGGTTAGTCTGGGTCCTGACGTAGACCCCTGTGTGCCCCTGGACAAGCCACTTCCCGTCTCAGGGTCTCAGGTTCCCGATCTGCAAAACGAGCCAGTGAAGAATAAAGCAAGAATCATAATGATGGTATCATCGCTCACCTCCAGCCGAGGTGAGCAGGAGTTTAACAGGCAGACCAGGCAGGGGAGGGCACTCCAGGGAGAGTGAACGCATGAGCAAAGGCCAAGAGGCGTGAAGGAGGCAGGTCTCCTCATCTTCTCGGGGCAGCGAACAGTGACCGAGTGCTTGCTGTGTGTCAGGCCCAGAACTCACGTCTCATACACATGAAAGATATCTCATATCTATCATACTAAATATTGTTTAATATTATAAGGTCTAGCACTAAATATCCAATACTTAATCCTTACTGATAAAGTAGGGAGCTTTTTCATCCTCTTGTTATATATGAGAAAGACTGAAGCTGAAGGGTTGGGAAGTTGGCTGAGGTTGGCCGCACAGGTATCGAGCGCCTCCTCCAGTTCTGCCGTCCACGGACGCCTGTCATATGACAGCGGCACAGGACTTGCACATTTAATAATAACTTTATTAAGGTTATTAAGCACTTATTAAGACTTACTATGTGTGGCTCACTCGGTAGAGGTTTTACTTGCATTAACTTGAACGCTCACACGACATTGCTATGAACATCCCCCTTACAGAGATGAGAACACTGAGGCTCAGTGGGTCAGAGTCTGGCCCAGATCAGACACCAGCGTGTGCTGGACTCAGGATGCAAAAACAGTTCATCAGACTCTGGAGCCCATTTGATGTACCTGCTTGTCCAGATGTTTCCAAGATTAGCTCGAAGGAACTGACCATTAAACAGAAACAGGTCACTTCCTTCTTTCTCTTTCTTTCCTTTTTTTCCCTAAACAGTGTCTATCAGCTGGCATGTATGTGGCACGAGGGAAGAATTCACTTCAGAGGAGTTGTAGGGCCTTCGAGAACTCCCGCCACTCCCAGCCCTAGGGAATAAGTGGGGGTAAAGAGACAGTGAGTTTGTCTCTGTTTCTGAGGATTGAATTGCTTCCTGGAAGTCCAGGGCACACGAGCGCGACCCTCTGCACTGTCCCTTCCACTGTCGGACGGTGCTCTCCACTGGCTAATTTCCCCAGTGCTCATTTCTGCCCACTCTGCCCGTCCCCTCACTTCCAGCTGGTGACTGCCTCGTGCACAGGATGCTCATTTGTTTTTGCTGTTTTGTGGGCCCAGGGGGATAGTCACTGGGTGTCAGGGGACCAACAGGAAGTCAGAGGCTTCCAGGCTCTTCATCTGGAGTTCACTGGGGTGTCAGAGGCTAATTGTGGCTCTGCCCGGGTTGTCGCTGTTTGATTAAACATCTTGCACTGAGCCCCATCCATCTGCCTCCCAGGGGCTGCCAGGGGTAGGTATTTTTAGCTGTGGGCAACTAATTTATCAATTGTGCATACGGAACGCAGCCAGCACAAAGCCTTCATTTTCTGTTGCCTGTCTTCTTCCATGCAGGCAAGGACAAAGAAAGAACAGAGGACAAAGGAGGTTGGCGCTCACTTATTCATTCAACAAATGTTTACTGAGCCACCCACCATGCACCAGGCACTGTACCAGACACCGGGACGCAGCAATGTGCAAACACACAAGTGGATCGTGTCCACATGGAGCTTACGATCTATTTTGACCGAGCTGACTTCTGCTCTGCTATCTACTAGCTCTGCGGCCTTGGGCAAGTCACATATTTCTCTGGGCCTCCTTCTTTCTTTCAAAAAGCATGTGCTGGTGGTGTGCTGTGTGCCACTCACAGTGCTGAGGCTGCTGGTGAGGGGGCAGATGCCTCCCTGCTAGCAAGGAGGGCACAAAGGGAAAGAGGTTCCATGACCAAGCAGCAGGTGGGACCCAGCTGGCCCAGGCCTTGTCACAGGCCCAGGGAGGGAAAGCGGCAGTGGGTTCTGACGTTGGGGCCGGGGAAGGCTGCCCAGAAGCGTGAAGAGATGGGGAGTCGGGCGCTCTGGCGGACTGTGGGCGACACGCTCAACAACTAGAAACATTATAAATAAATTAAACAAATAGTTCATTAGCCACTGACCCACGCTGCCTTTCCAGCCTTAAGGTGTCTCTTCCCAGCGGCTACTTCCTAAGGACAGCTGGTTGCCCACAGCTAAGTCCACGTAGAAATGACAGCAATCAGCTGTCGACTTTGCACCTGCAGCTGCTTTCTCATATTAGGTCTGTGTCAGGTGTCTCCAACTTAAAAGAAGGAAAGGCAATAACACGTGATATCAGGGAAAAAAATTTACTACGATATACAAAGATGAGGTTCTTATGGTTAACCTACATACCCAGGGTTCCACTGCTATAGACACTATAGACACCTCCAGAGCGGACCACAACCGTAACGACTACTGATTAGACGATTCAGGAGGCACTTCTGGGGCCCCCACTGTCATCCCAGAAAGGCAAGTGGCAAAAAGCACAGATTCTGGAGCCTGCCTCTGCTGCTTTCTAGCTGTGTGATCGTGAGGAGTTTACTTAACCTCTCTGTGCCTTGGTTTGCTCATCTGTGAAAAGGATGATGATACGGCACTTATTACAGGTTTTTGTGAGCATTAAGTGAATTACCGCAGGGAAGATGCCTAGCCTAGTGCCTAGTGCCTTGCATGCTACATAAATTTTACCATTATTCCTATTAGACAGGTTAGAAATCCAGAAGGGCAGGAAGTGTGTCTGCTTTGCTGATTGTTATTAATATATTACCAACGTCTTACACAGTTTCTGGCATATAGTAAGTGCTCAATAAATATCTGTTGAATGAATGATTACGAATATAGATTAATAGCATCATAGACATGCAGAAAGGCTGGTTAAGTTTTGAATAGACTGGAAGATCACTGAGTTTACTGCTAAAATGCGTCAGGTGACGTGATCAAAGGTAATTGGAAATGAATTGGAAATTGACTCAGTGTTCAGTGGGTGAGAGAGATCTTTTTGAGGCGATCAGCTCCCGAGAAGAGGTTTTGTGCCAGAATCTTCCATGTGAATCCAATTCAGTCCAACATAAATTTCGTGGTGCTCAATTGTGTGCCAAGCCTGGATCAGGCAGGCTCTCGGGAGTGTGAGACCCATTCCTCGGGCTCCAGATGCTCAGAACTTACTGAATAAATCATCGCAAGGGAGCATGAGAAGTCATTTCAAACTTGCTGCTAGTTTCACAAACTCCGATGGTAAGAGGGGCCAGGAGGGAACATGCAGGAGGGAACGCCAGCCTGCAGATGTGTCTTGAAGAGTTTTGAATCAGTTGCCATAATTACCAATCGGAGTATTTCCTGGCCAATCCAGGATTGGCGCTTCTTTTGAAAATCAGAAGGAGAGGCCACGCGGGGAGCACATTTCCACGTGGGGCTGCCCTCCGGCTCAACAAGTCCCCGCCAGGCCTCACTCTGTTTGTGTCACCTGCCCTCCTGAGCCCGGAGAGAGTCAGGGGAGGCCTGGCTGGCGGAGAGGTGGAGGGGTAACGGCACTACATTCTAATGCTTTGAGTTGAATTTGTCCTGAGGCAACAGAGGGTCATCACAGGGCTTTACTATGTAAGATGCTTGTTTCTGCACCAAACCGCAGATACGCCTGAAGGGAGGTGAGGCAGGGCTGAAGAAGAGAGGGCCCCTTGTCCACCTCTGGAAGCTTTCACACACGGTTGGTATCGCAGCTTCCTCGTGTATAAATTTTGACAGCAGCCAGCGGACCTGCTGAGAGGTACCATCCATCCTCCCACGTGACGTCCCCACCTTTTGTCCTCTCGGTCTAGCCAAGGAAGGTTCCTCGGGTCTGGTTGTTCAAGAACATCCGAAAGGCCCCTCCCGCACGCTGCCCAGCTGCGCGCTCGCCAAGGCCGCCGTCCTGGCGGACATTCTGTTCTGCTGTGGGACCTGAATCCTCCCAGGAGAGGCGGGGTGGAGGTGGCGGCACGTGTACCAGGGGACGTGGTCGGACAGGGAACAGGCCATGCCCAGAAGACAATGTCTCATTACCGGGGGCCTCGGGAAGCAATTTTCTGTGGTTGGAGAAATTGGTTTTTGTGCCTCCAGCCTCTGCACACAGCCGAATGACATGTAGGTCAAGGAGGCGTAATTATATGGAAATGGTTTTATGTTTGGGAACTTCTAACAACTCACTTCTGCATACTGAGAGGCCGCATAGAGAGAGAGTGCTTCCACTCTGCCCAGGCTCGGTTCAGCAAGTGAAGGATGGCTTGCTTCCTCGTGACTCTAGAGGGGTCTGTTTCTTTCCTGGCTTTGGACACATGTGTGATTGTCATAGAGAAAGAGAAGCGATGCCTTCTTGGTGCAGTGGTAATGAGCATGGCTGCTGGATCCAGATCTGACATGTACTTGCTGTGTGACCTTGGGCAAGGTACCTAACTTCTCTGTGCCTTCATTTACTTATCTGTAAAATGGGGCTGATTGTGAGGACTAAATAAGTTAATGCACAGAAAATGCTTAGAAGGAAGTGGGACATGTAGTAGATATCACTGGAACTGTGGCCTCTGCTCCCCTCTCCCTCCCATTTCAGTCACCACTCCTGTCTACCCTATGTCCCAGCTGAAAGGAACCACTGTCCCTGAAGCTCCACAGACAAGCCACCCCCTGCCTGGCCTCTGGGCCTTTGCCTATGCAGTCCCCTCTTCCCACAACACTTCCCCATCCACTTTGTCAGGATCACCCTCGTCCGTCCATCATGAACCAGCTCGTCCAGCCACCAGCGATGGCAGATCGATGCCCCACACGCTTTGCTGTCCCCCTGCCTAGGACAAAACAAACCTCTTCTCTTTCTCCCCTGAGCAGAAATGTCATTTCCACAGAGGACAGGGAAAGTGTCCGTAGGAAAAGCAAGTGGTTTTTTTTTCCTTTAAAAATAAGAGAAAATGTAAATAATAATAGCAGGAGTGACAGTCAGAGTGAGGATGCTGGTAAGTGATTCTATGCCACGAGGGAATTGGTCGTAATAATGAAAATAATAGCTTCCACTTAGCAATCTCTTATGTATGCTAGAAACTGTGATGTGTTTTCAATGTAATTGTCACTGCCGCTCCCCTCTCTTTAAAGGTGTGGATACAGAGCAGGGAATTTAGGATTAAGTTTAGAGACTCGCTCAAGGTTACACAGCTAGTAAGTCTCAGAGCCAGGAGTTGAACTTGAGTCTGTCCAACTGCAAGTGTCAACTGCTACACTTGTTAAGGGCCCTTGGGACCATTGTTTCCACTGACACCCAGAGCGGCTGCGGGACAGGACCTGTGCCCTCCAGCCTGCTGGTCTACCTCTGACATGGGCACCACTGTCGGGTGCTCCCTACTCCAGGGCGCTGGATCTCCTTCGCTTCCCCAGGGAACAATGGCCTTGCCCTGCCCACCCAGGGTTTCCCCGAATGAATAGGGCACCCCTTAGTTGAAGAAGAAAGGGGTGGGCTTCTTTCTTGGCAGAGGGAACCACAAGTGCAAATTCAAGGAGGTGTGAAAGCATGCTGTGCTTGCAGAACTAGAAAACGACAGGCTCAGCTGGTATGTGGACCGTGGGGAAACGAGGGACGAGAATCCAAGAATCCAGTGCGATAACCTCGGTGAAACTGCTTTGCCCCCTTCCATGGTGGTTGTGGGGCCCGAAGGAGACAAGGCGCAGGAAACGGCTTTGCAAACTGGAAGAGCGTCAGGCAAAGGTCCATTATCACGAGATATTTCAGAGGGGGCCTGATGGGCGTCGAGAGCGAGATAGCAGAAAATGAAAGTGTCTGCTAATTTCTCTGGAATGCACATTCTCAAAAGCATTCATAAATGAAAAATTCTGACTTCATTGCTCTCTCCTTTTTGCAGATGACTAGATTGTAATAGATTTCGGAAGCTAATAAAAATTCAGTCACTTTCCTGGTCATTATCAGTTACACTACCGGGTTCTGAGACTTGCAGTAATTTTCTTGTTGCCCACGGGTAAGTCTTTATCCTGATACCTCTGAGGTGTACCGTCTTTTCTCTTTTCCTTGGTCATCCTGGCACTGGGAGCGCTGAGACGGCAGGCCTGTGCCTGTCTCGTTTCAGGCCACGTTCTTAGTTGCTAGCACAGTAACTGACACATAGTAGGCACTTGATGCAGATTTGTTTCGTGCAGCATCTGAGTCTAGATGGCATCATATCACACCTGAGTGACTGCAGGGGCCTCTTAGCTCTGCTTTGGCCCTGTCCCCTGCTCCCAAAGCCATCTGTCTACATTTGCTCAGAAACTCAGTCCGTCCTCCTCATTCTCATGCAATACTACGGGAAAACTGATTTAACTAATATTAAATACTAATGCTACTAACAAAGAATCCAAATCTACAGTTTAGCTAAAAAGATAAGGTAGGAAACTAAAATCGGAAGTGTAACTATTCGAGAAGGCATAATTATGATTATTTGCGGATAATCTAAGAGTATGCTTAGAGGACTCAAGAGGATTAGCTGAAATGTTATTGGAACCAGCAAGAGAGTCCTTGTGAGGACCAAAGCCCCAGTGTGACGGTCACGACTGACTGGAAGATGGAACGGGAAGGGGGCTGGCCCCGTGGCCGAGTGGTTAAGTTCGCGCGCTCCGCTGCAGGCGGCCCAGTGTTTCGTTGGTTCGAATCCTGGGCGCGGACATGGCGCTGCTCGTCAGACCACGCTGAGGCAGCGTCCCACATGCCACAACTAGAGGAACCCACAACGAAGAATACACAACTATGTACCGGGGGGCTTTGGGGAGAAAAAGGAAAAAATAAAATCTTTAAAAAAAAAAAAAAAAAAAAGATGGAACGGGAAGAAAATTCCATCCCGACACGCCCAGTGCCAGCACCTCAGAGAGCTAGGCCCCCGGCAGAGGCAGAGCATGGCCTCCTTTCCAACTCTGGGCTGCACTGTGTCTCCTGGGTCCCCAACCATCCTGCTTGTGCTCCAAGTGTCTCACAAAAACCTTGGTGATCTCGGAACCTAGGAATTGTCCCAGCTGAAAGCACTGCTGAGGACAGGGGAGCACAAGTTCTAGCTCCCGATCTCTGGGTCAGAAGCCTGGCTGCATGAGCTTGAGCCCCTTAACAACTTACCACGTGCCTCAGTTTCCTCATCTGTTGAAAGGGGTAATAACAGCACTTACTTCATGAGGTGAGAAGGATTCAACTAGCTAATTCATGGAAAGTGCTTAAAACAGGGCCCAGCAGGTAGGAGGCACTCGATTAATGTTAGTTATAATTAGGGTAAATGACCATTAGTTTAGTTTTTACCATCGAGGCTTCAGCAATCTTAGTGTCCACGTTTCAGCCGTGGATACAGCTACACGGGGGATGCGGTGGTGGAGGAGGCATGAATGCAGCAGTGGGCCACAGGTTTGGGGCTCCCACATCATCCTGAGTTCTTTTCAGAACGGCAAATGATTACACTGCAGGGTAATAGGTTGAAACACATAAAATGGACAATTTAAAAGGTCAAAAGTGGCCAAATATTGTCAATTTCACATGGTAAAACCTAATTATTTTCAATATACTTGTTTTGCCCACTGGACAGTGCATGCCTCGAAAGCAAGGGAAAGTTCATTCATCTCTCTTGTGCCCAGTCCTTGGCAATGGTTCTGATGCGAAGGAGACGCTCAGTGCACGTGTATGAGGAAGAAACAGACTCGTGGTCAGAACACACACTGTGGATCGGTCTCAGAAAGGAGGAAGATGAGTTCCAAACAGTAGGGGCAAAAAGTTTGCCCTGATAGCCCCCATGCCATCCCGGCACTGCCCTCAACCCAAGACTGGGCTGACGTCCTTCCTCTTTGTCCTATGGTACATGGGCTTCCGTCTAGCACGCGACACATCCATCTTCACATTAATGTAATTTACTTCTTCATCTCTCCAACCAGACTGTGCCCTCCTGAGGGCAGGAACCCAGATAAGTTTGTCTCTGGGACATCAGTAGCTATCATACAATTTGCAAATGAATGAATAATGGAAAGTCCCAGCACGATTCACAGGGGTGGCTCCATTTTGGGGATCATTCCTGCCTCTGGCAGCTTTGTATATTTAGTGGGATGAGGGGCCCTGGGCTGGAGGTAGAGGATGTCGTTTCGGGTTTCACCCCTGCCTACCGGGAGTAACTTGGGAAAGCTATCTGACTCCTCTGAGCTTCAGTTTCATAATGGATGAGAAAGCCCTTTGTAAATTTTAATTCACTTTGCATACTGGCCAGCACTATATTAACATTAATGGCTGTTATTGATGACTCTTTTTAAGCATTAGGAATAGAGCCTGACACTTAATAGGTGGTCAATAAACACATTCACGACCTGAACTGGATTCAGCCTTCTGAGCACTTGACTGAAATGGAGCCTGCTTATGGCTGGTAAAGGAAATCCTGGAAGGGTTTGGAAGACGGCAGATTGTTCAGGGAACTGTTTCATCGCAATATGCTACTTTAAAAAAAGAGGCAACTCGCTTTCCATTTTGTAGGTTAGGTGTGGGGCGGAGAGGGCATTCACCTGCCTGTCCTTGCTTAAAAATAATTTCAAGTAATTAAACCATGTGCTTGGGGAGTGGGCATTGGGGACACTGGGGGAGTCCTCAATCAGGAAAGAAGACACAGTCCCTCAAATGTCTGCGAAGACCAGGCTGGGACGGTGAACAGGCAGAGGTCTTCAGACTCAGCATTTGTCTCTTCTGATGCCTTGAATACCAATGTCTGCAGTGGGCCCAGCGGCAAGCACAGAGCACCAGCAGTGACGCACAGGCTTGTCACATCTCAGCTCTGCTGCTCAGTAGCTGAGTTACCCCGGGCAGGTCATTTAACTTCTCAGGGCCTCAGTTCCCCCATCTGCCAAATGGAGATGACAGAAGTCTCACCTCACAGCCATCGCTGTGAGGATAAAGTGAGGCAACGTGGAGCAATGTGTTTGATCTAGTGCTCGGCTCGGAAGGAGTGCTCAGTAAATGGCAGTGGTGGTGGTGATGATGATGATGGTGGCGAAGTAGTTACGATCAAGCTGTTGTCTTCAGTCTCTCCCAGTTAGTCTGGGAATTACATTTATGGGATTTAAGAAGCGGTCATCTGTTCATCTGTGCATGCATCAATGCATCATCCATCCATCATCCATCCATCATCCGTCCGTCAATCCGTCGTCCATCCATCATCCATCCGTCAATCCGTCATCCATCCATCATCCGTCCATCCATCCATCCATCCATCATCCATCCATCCATCATCCATCCATCCATGCATGCATCCATCCATCCATCTATCCATACAACAGTTACCAAGCCCCTTACCATGTGCCAAGGCCCACCAGACGGTACTGGAGTCAAAAAGAGGACTCTGAGCCTACTGTCAAGAGCTTATAGCCTAACTCAGCATCTTTTTGATGTTCTCAGGCAGAGGTAAGTTGGAATCCCCATGGGGATTTAAATGCCTCACCCTCACCTTTGTTATAGACTTTGTCACCCTGTATTAGGATTATCCATTTTCCTTTCCACCTAACTGGAGTGTGAGCTCTTTAAGAGCGGGGACCATTTCACCTTCATCTTTGTCTTTTCCCCCACCGCTATCCCTTACAACCCCCGGCACAAAGCAGGACCTCATGAAATGGAGCTTCGTCTTTCATGCAGCCTAGAGAGCCTGGGTGGGGATCTCACAGAATCCTCGTCAGTCTCAAGAAAAAACTCCTTCTCTTTGTTAAGCACCTGCCGTGTGCCAGGTACTTCATGCACACTGTCTCATGTGTTCCCCTCAACAAGGGGGGCACGCTCATCCTCATTCTACGGATCTGGAAATAGACGTTCAGAGAACTTAACTACACACAGCTAGGAAGTCCAGTGGATCTCATATCCAGGTCTTACCAACTTCCCTTCTTGCAGGAAAGCATTTCCAGTGGTTGGAAAGAAATGAGGCCAAATGTGTGGTGGTGTAAATGGATATGGGGTGTGCGTGTGTGTGTGTGTATTGTATACATAGTCAAATTCAAAACACATAGCAAATTCAAAATCCTACAGGGGCAAGGCAGGGAAAACAAGTGAGAGAAGCAGGCCAGGTATAAGAAAAAAATCTTTTGTTGGGGAACAATAGGGAGAGGTGGGGACTGCGGTGAACGGCATAGCACAAGCTGGGTCTAAAGGAGGCTGCGGCTATGTGGTTCTAGGCACTGGGTCACAGCCAAGGAGAACTCAGTTTTGCCAGACTTTAAAATTTCTCAGTAGTCTGAATTCTTACGAGCTAACCTCCATATGTTAATAGAGAAGGTGCAGTTTTTAATAAAAACTTTAAACAGGCTTCTCTTACGTTCTAAAAGTTCTTAGTTTCCAGTTGGCTGTTGGCTGGCTCTGCCCAGCCCAGGCCTCTTTAGGGAGCTGAATGAGGGTGGTTGAGAACCATGTTAACCATCACGCATGTGACCAGTATTTCGAGTGCAGCGTTTAGCGCCGACGGTGGTTAAGAAAAAAAAGTCCCCTCATTTGCCAGAGCCATCCTCTTCTGGCCACAAGGTCTGTTCTGAGAACATCCAAGAAGCGACCAGACTTTCCTCTCTGTTCCGCCAGCTCTCTCTGCCCATTCTCAAGATGTCCTGGGAGTCCCCAACTCAATCTTGGGGGCGTCAGAACTGAAAGCAGTCAGGGTAACAATGTCCTTCCACCACGTCGCCCAGAACTCAATCCTGTTCGTTTGTCAAATGACAGTGCCGAGGGTGACCCTTTTCTTCTTGTCCAGGCACTTGCCTTCTCTCTGTTCAGGACTGTCGCAACTGACAGCTGGCTCGTTAGCAGGACCTGCCCACTGCCACGACCAGGATGAGAGCGACCAGTTGTGCTGGGACGCGTTCCCACGCCCCCGGGGAGCCGGGCGCAGACGTCCTTGGTGTCTGAGGACATCATTAGTTTGCGCACTGCTCTTGGCTGTCTCTTTTACTTGCAGACTGGGGTGATGGTGGATGGGAAAGGAGCAGGATGAGACAGGCTGTGAACGTGACCCTTGGCCCGCACTCCTACTGTGTGCCGGCCCTGTGTCGGGCGCTCTGTGGGTACTCCTCGCCCTTCCCCCCGGAGCCCCGCGTCCGCCTCCTCGCTGCTCTTGCTGCTCCCCTCTCACCACCTTCCATCTCCTCTTTTTACAGGAAGCAGAGAGACCTTTGGAAAACTCAAATTAAATCATGCCACCTGCTTAAAAGGCTCCTGTGTCTTCTTGCAAAACAGAGTAAAACCCAGATTTCTCACCGTGGACCTACAAGGGTGCCTGGCAGATGAAAGGGGCTCCGCATACATGTGCTAAGTGAAGAAATTTATTATCACTTCCATTCCCAGATGAGGAAACTGAGGCTCAAAGAAGAAGAAATTACCCATTCAAGACCTCACAACTAGCAAAGTTGCAGCACTGGGACTCGAACCCAGGACTTCTTCCTAAAGCGGTATGACTTCCCCACTGCCCTCTGGGTGAGAGAAGTGGTGTTCTGGGAGGGTCCTGGGTGTGGAGGGCGGACATGATGTGGGAGCCATGCTCTGTGAGGGTCCAGAGCGTGGGCCTGTGATTCCTTGAAGGAACGCCCATCCCCGCCCTCCTGGCAGCACCAGCCCCTCTCGGGTTCTCTCTCCAATCACTGCTCCCTTCTACCACCTTCCAGGGAAGCCGCCACTTTCCTTGAGAGGCAGATGATGGTTCTTGTCAGCAGCTCTGTGGAGCTGAACCATGGTGGCGAGGACAGGAATGCTAAATGCAAAGGGCTGCAGCCGGAACAGAATCACCAGGCCATCCTGTGCCTCCGACTGTGGGGAGTGTGTGTGTGTGTGTGTGTGTGTGTGTGTGCGCACGCGCACACACGTCTCTGTGCATCTGTGAGTGTCTGTGTGTCTGTGTAGAGTCCCTAGCTTGAAGCGATGTGGCTGATGGTTTGCTTTGCACTTAGCTGAGAATGGTAAGAAACGTCTGTGGCAGGAAAGCAATTCCCCCAGCTCTACCAACAGCCACACATTCCGGCAAATGACGGGGGAAGAAAAGTCGCTGGTGGATACCTCAGTGTTCACATTATAGTATGTGTTGTCCCAACTTGGTCAATTCGTGTGGTTTTTGTAAAGCTCTGGCTTCCTGTTTCCCTCTGCTTGCGCCTCACACCATGTTCTCGCCACCCCCACCCCGCCTTTTGGTGCTGCAGCCTCTGGTCCTCTTTCTGTCCTGGTATGTGGGCACTGGGTCCCCTCCTGTCTCAGGGTCATCACCCAGCCTTCTTCCTTCGCTCTCTTCCTTCCATTCTTCCCTTCCTCGGCCTTCAGGTTTCAGTTGTTCCTCTCGAGGGAGGTTTCCTAGGCCTCCCCATCTGGGCATGTCCCCCCATGAAAAGCTCTCCTGTCATGGTGTGCCTCTCCTCCATGATCTTTTCACAGGTAATAGTTTACTTTTATTTGGGTTTCTAATCATGCCAGTCGTCTCTGTGTGTGTGTGTATGTGTATGTGTGAGCACAAAGGCAGGGTGCAGGTCTTTTATGACTTGCCATGTGCCTAGCATAGTGCCTGGTACCTGGCCAATGCTGGGCAATGGATGGATGAATGGATGGATGAATGGATGGATGGCCGGATGGATGGATGGCCGGATGGATGGGTGGATGGATGGATGGGTGGTGGGTGGGTAGGTGGGTAGGTGGTTGGATGATTGGTTGGATGGATGGATGGGTGGGTGCATGGATGGATGGGCAAATAAGTCAATCAATGAATGCACTAATTGTTTTCTAATTGTGCTGTCTGGTTTCGTGTCTCATCCTTCTTTGCCGTGGGGCAAAATAAAAACATACATTAGGGTTAAAAGTCCTAGTGTCCTCTCAGGGTAGTTCAGCTGGTCATGACCTTTACTCAAAGGAAGCCCAAGTCATTCTGTTTCCATTTTATAGAAAAGTAAAGACCCTGAGTTGTGCATACAGAGAAGCTCCCTCTCTCGGAGTCCCACTGGGATCCAAGGTAGCCATGTCCTTTCCACGCCCTGACCCAACCTTCCTTACATTTCCCTTGGTGAGGGTGGTTATCCCCTGGCACACTGGATTTGGAATCCAGAAGATTTGGGGTCAAGTTCACCCCTAATTGGCTGTGTAACCTTGGAGAACTTCCTTGCCCTCTCTGGGCCTCAGTTTCTTCATTAAGAGCATCGTATTAGATCAGTGCTCCCTAGATTTTAGTGATCGGCCCACTAACGTTATGATTTTTGCCATATTCTTGAGTCCCCTGTACTATTATTTACTTAACATTTTGTTTTAAGGTGATTTGCCTTTTTTTCCTTGAATTTACACTTTATATCATACTGCTGTCCAATATAAATGTATTGTGAGTCACATATACAATCTCAATTTTTTAGCAGCCACATTGAAAAAAATAAGAAACAGGTGAAATTAATTTTAACAATATATTTTATTTCACCATGTTCATCTAAAATATAATGAATATAAATTAGGAATGAGATATTTAATTTTTTTTTCATATGAAGTGCCTAAAATCTGGTGTGTATTTTACACTTCCAGCACATGTCTCTACGGATGCTAAATTTTTACTGGAAATCCTTAATCTCTGTTTAGATGTCATAAAATGTAAGTTGAAAGATTAGATTCACAGACCCAAGTTGTTCCAAGTATACAGTTAATTTCCAGGAACTGAATCGAGTATCAGATTTTAATTGCAAATTAATTGAAATGAAGCGAAATAAAAAACTCAGTTCCTCAGTTGCGCTAGTCAATGTCAAGTGCTCAGTAGCCGCGTGTGACTGGTGGTGACTGTATTGGACAGCACGGATGTATGACAACCCTGGACAACAATCCTGCTTCCCTGTTGTAAATAGAAGGTCGCCTTAAAAACAAATACAGTGACAGTACAAGAGTGACATTGAATCCTAGCTACATACCGCTGTCTGCCAAGGCGCTGAGTCCTGAGCCTGCCCTGTGTCTGTTAAAAAGGGAGATTTAACACATAAGGAAAGGTGTTAAAGACGCTCTAGTGCCAAACTGAGACTTTCCCTTTGATGGAGTCAGAAGGATTAAGAAGACTGGGAAGGGATCGAACGCTGCAGCCTCGTCCCACCTAAACAATCCTACATAAAACAACAAAAACAACAACAACAACAAAATTCTCCCCAAATCCAGAAGGTCACTCTGAGCTCTCGAATTCCCCAGCCTCTTCCTCCTTTCCCCCTATTACTGTGTTTCCTCTTAAGAGACCACTAGCTGTATGATTTTGTGAAAAGCAAACTATGGAAGACTTAGAAAAACTAACTTCTGGTTCAGACTCTGCCATTCCAAGCTCTGTGACTTTGGGCAAGGTCATTGTCTCCTCATTTTGTAAAATGGAGGTGTTTGGACTCCTCAGAAGACAGCAGCCATGGAGTGACAGGCTCTGGGCTCTGGGCCAGCCACAAATTGTCTCATTTTGTCCACACCACGACCCCTGTGAAAAGGCACTGTTATACCCATTCTGCAGAGAGGAACACTGAGGCTCAGAGAGGTTCAAGCCACTTGCCAGAGCCCCACCAATAGGAAGCCACAAGGCTGGAATCTGAATCCAGGTCTGGGCACCACCGAGCCGACATCCTAACCCACCATGCTGTCAGCTTCTCAGGGTTCTTCCCACTCCAAAAAACGGTGGATTTGTGTTCCAAGACATTGTCAACATGCAATTTGTGTTATTTCTTGGAGCTTTTCCTTCTAGTTTATGCCAAATCCCAGGTTTCCTGACTTGGCATGCTTTTCCTACTAAGCCATATATTTCTTTGGGTCTCCATCTCTATTATTTCTTGCTCCTCCCTCTAGCTTCTTGTTTTTGTTCTCCACCCACTGTGACCCCCCTTGGTGTTTCTTGGTGCTTCTTGAAGCTTTACCCACTCTGGAGTGTGTGAATTGGCAGTCTGGTGGGCTGTATGCAGCCTGTAGACATGTTCAATTTGGCTTACACAATACTGGCTTGCATAGTGTTTTTTAAAATTTTTTAATTAGTTGCCAACCTAGAAACATTGGGACATTTCATATAAAAATCTGGATTTCTAGATTTTTGGGAACAATTTGGCAACATTGGACCATTGGTGGAAAGCTGAGTGGTGGTGGCACTTTCTAAGTCCCCAGTCCCCACTCCTCCCTGTTGTCTGTCACCCTCACCTCTTGACCCAGCCTGAGTGTCAGTTGTCAGCTGTCATTGTGCGTGTGCTGTCATTTTCTTATAAAAAGCTGGACAGCAGTACCGAATATTGCTCTGTCATTTTCCAGCTGTGTGACCTTGGGTAGGCGTCTCAACGTTGTCATCCGAAAAATGGGCATGTTAGTTACCCATGCCTCAAGGGGTCGTCGTGAGAATTAACTGAGTTAACGCCTGTAAAGTGCTTTGAAGAATCTCCAGCACATTGTAGGTGCTTCATAAGTGCTAGCAATTATTAAAAGGAATGTGCAGTGCTTTTGGTCCATATGTCTCTAGCACTGAGGGGAAATGAGAGAGACCAAGAGAGCCACGTTTGCAGACAAACAGCAGGGAAGCGTGATTCTCTGGGTAAGTGAAGCATTGCTTCAAACTGGGCCACTTTGCTCATTTATACTATCTGGCTGCCCCTTGCAGGTGTGTGAACTCAAGACAGCCGTGCTCCCCTGCCCCCAGCACTTCCTGGTCTCCCCTGCAGGGCTGGTCCCCTCCATCAGCGTTGTCCGTATATTTCAGATCCGCACGGAGGTTCAGTGGCAGGATCTGTGTCTGCCTCCCTGCCCCCTTCCGTTCGCAGTCCCGGCTGCAGCACGCAGGGTAACGTTGCTGGGGGTGCTTCTCAGTCTCCACCAGCTTCAGCTAAAGACCATTTCCTGTTCTGGCCTGATATTATTTCTGCAGGTTTCACTGAACCACAGGCCACTCTCTTCGGGGTACAGATTTCCTAGGCTTCTGATGGAATTGATTGCTTAATCTGTTGGATTGCTCTCTCCTAGTTGGCCAGGGCGCAGAGCTCCATTTCTGGGGCGTGCACTTTGAGCGGGACTTTGCATTTATGGAAAAGATCTACGTATAAAGCAACATGTAGCTTCAGAGGATTTACGAGGCTTGAGCACATCGACATGTTAGACAATCCAAACAACGCGAGCTGCTATTTACTGAGCTCCGACAGTGTGCGAGGGACGGGGAGAAGCCTTTTGATTTTAAATTGCCATGATGACTATGCAGGGCACAGAAGGTTAATAACATTCACTGAAATCTTACTCTATATGAGAGCAAACACGTGCCCAGAGTGGTGCTAAGCATGTTTACAATTTCATTTAATCCTCAAAACAACCCAGTGAGATAGGTAGTATTATTATGCCATCTCATGGTTGAGGAGGCTGAGGCTCAGAGAGGGTGCAACTTTTTCCCAGCATCACAGACTAGCAAGTAGGGGAGCCAGGATTCAAACCCAGGCAGCCTGAGGTCAGAGACCACTTGCTCAAATGCTGAAATTGATTGCCCATTTTCTTGCAAATGAAGATTAGGGCTCAGAGAGACGGAGCATCATCCCTGAGATGACACAGCAAATGAGGGTAGGAGGATACAGGATCCACATCCATGCCTGTTCAGTTCCAATACAATATACATTTTACGCTCAACCTCATAAAGCAGAACTGACATATGGGATCGTTACAGAAACCGTGCAGGGGCAAGGACAACAAAGCTACTGCTCCAGACCCCAGCCCAAGGCCAGCCCAGGCAGCCTCCAGCATAGCTACTTCGTCGGTCTGTGCTTGGGTCCCCTCCATGGGCCATGTCTCCAACTGAGAGACACAAGCAAAACCTGGCTCTCCGGGGCCTACGGCAGCCCCCACAGTGAGTTATTGCCAGAGCCAACCCTGGAACCCAGGACTCCTCGTGCAGTGCTGTTTCTCCCACTGTCATAATGGGGATCCTACGGCCAATGTCCATAAAGACAGGTTACAGGGAATAATCAGGGGTAGCACGTAGAAACTGCTTCAAATTGGAGTGCATGTGTGCTTTTGAAAGGGGCAGCCATCAAATACAGTCATGGGCCGCATAACGACGTTGCGGTCAATGGCGGACGACATATACGACAGTGGTTCCATAAGATTAGTGCCACAGCGCCTAGGTGTGTGGTAGGCTGACCATCCAGGTCTGTGTAAGTGCACTCGGTGATGTTCGCACAGTGACAAAATTACCTAATCATGCATTTCTGAGAACGTATCCCCGTTGTTAAGTGACTCTTGACTGTAAATTACGGTGTAAATATACAATGGAATACTACGTGGCCTCATAAAAGAATGAAAAATCCTCACCTATACTATTATGGATGATTAATATGTTAAGTGAACAGAGAGTAAGATGTAGGACAGTAGGTATAATGTGCTCATTTTGGGGAGAGTAAAAAAAGGGAGACTTGAAATCCCCTATTCATGTTTGCCTGTATATATGCTAAAAATCCCTGAAAAAGTAAATAAGAAACTAAGCCTCTAAGAAAGTGGCTGTCTGTGTGGTGGTGGTGATGACAGAGTGGATTTGGGAACTGGTGGACAAGGCAAAGGGATGGGAGGGAGACTTTGCAATGTGTGCCTACTTATGTTTTAATAATATGAATATATGAATATATGAATATGAATAATATGAATATCGTTACCTATTTAATGCACACACACAACTAACTCTGTAGGAAAAGCAGCCTATTCTTCAGCTCCAGCCAATTGCTGCCTTCTGGGACTATGAACCTAATGTCAGTTCTGGTTTTTCAAGGGAACTTGGAAATCTATTTTAAAAAACAATCCCAATATTTAATTTCAAATTGTTCATTGCTAATATATAGAAACACAGTAGGTTTTTGCATGTTAAAAGTGTGTCCTGCAAACATGCTGAACTCACTTATTAGTTGTTAGGAGCTTCTTTTTGGAGTCTTTACGATTTTTCTGCGAAGCCAATTATATCATCTGTGAATAGAAACAATTGACTTTTATCCTTTTTGTATACCTTTTCTTTCTTTTTCTTGCCTTATTGCACTGGCTAGAACTTCCAGTGTGACGTTGAATAGGAGTGACATGTTGCCTTGTCCCAGATCTTAGGGGGAAAGCAGTCCATCTTTCATCTTTAGATGTGATGTCAGCTATAGGTTACTTATAGATTCCCTTTATCAGGTTGAGGAAGTTCTCTCTCTGTTCCTAGGTTAAGATTTTATCATGAATGGATGTTGAATTTTGTCAATTACCTTTTCTGCATCAGTTGAGATGATTATACAGATTTCCCTTTTAGTTTTTTAATATGGTGAATAACATTGAATGATTTTCAAATAAGAACCAGCTTTGCATTCCTACGATAAACCAACTTAGTCTTGATGTATTATCCTTCTTATATATTCCTTCTTATATATCCTTCTTATATATTAGATTTGCTAGTATTTTGTCAAGGATTTTTGTGTCTATGTTCATGAGGAATATTGATCAGTAGTTTTCTTATAATTTCTTTGTCCAGCTTTGATATTAGGGTAAAGCTGGAGTCATAAAACAAGTTTGGAATTTTTCCATGATTTTCCTAATTTTTAAGTGATGAAAAAAATGACTTACAGAGTGCTTATCGTGTGCCAGTCATTGTGTTAAGTGCTTAACCCATTGAGTCCTCCCCAACCCTACGAAGTATGTACCATCATCATCATCATGCCCACTTTACAGATGGGGAACCTGAGGCACACAGTGGATAAAGTCACTTGCCTAAGGTCACACAGCTTATAAGCAGCAAAGCTAGGACTCAAACCCCAGAGGTCCAGCTCCAGACTTTGTACTTTGAATCTGTTTACTGAATTTTGCCTGAAGATGTTTACAGGTAAAAGAAAACATATCTGGGGGGCTCAGCCCAGCTTACGGGTTGCCATTTTTTCCACCTCTGGTTAACAATAACGGTAACTATCACATGTCAAAGCGCTACCTGCCAGGCTGCAGACTCGTCATCTCCCTTCATGTTGCACCAACCTTCGGAGGCGGGTATCACCACCCTCAGTTGGCAGTTACGGAAACGCTCCCTTCCGCCGGGTGGCAAGAGGTTTCAGGCTGTCGTCTGCCTCCCCTTGTCTCCCTTACCATCTGTGGTGCCTTTGAGAAGGTAAAAATTTAAAAATATCTTTCGAATCTCAGTTTAATTTCGCGCTGCTCCTTCCTTATCAGGCAGGCTCACCTGTCCTCCCTCCCACTTCCTCCCTCGCGCATCTCAGGTTCATCTTTTTCTCCTGCACTGCCTTCTGCTTTGCACTGTCCTGTCCCAGCTGGCCCAACCAGGGTCCCCAACTCGACCTTGTTGGCTCTGCTGGCTTACTGTATGTGTTTCCAAAAGGTAGAAACATCTTGCTGACTTAAAAAGGAGGAGGAAAGAGATGGATTTTTAGGAACAGCTGGGACACAAATTATCTCCATCGAACACACAGCATGAAGGACCGAGGTTAGTTAAAGGAACTTCCTGGCAGTAATGAAGGTACCGTGATGCGATGGAAAGAGCAGGTGTTTGCACGCTGGTTCAACTGCATGACTGTAGGCAACATGCTCCACGTCTCTGAATCTCAGTTTGCTCGTCTGTAAAATGGGTTCAGGGCCAGGAACAGGTCATGGGCATGTGGTGGGGATTAAGTGCAATACCATAAACATTTAATATGGAAAAAGATCCAAGGCACTGAGTAATAAGTGCTTTCCTCAGGCCAGGCACCGAGCGAAGCCATCTTTACGTAGATTATCTTATTTAATACACACTACCTGTATGGCGGGTAGATACTGCTGTTATGCCCATTTTGCAGATGGAGAAAACTGTGGTACAGAGAGGTTAACAGTTCTTAACTGGCAGAGCTCTGCCCACGCTTCACATTAGGACCCCCTGGGTCCCACACCAGACCAGTTAAATTAGACTGTTAGGAGCCATTCCTGGAGGCAGAGGATTGGACCACATGGCCTTTCCCAAGCTCTTCCTCTCAATCTAGAGATTGAAGGTGGTTAGAAAATCCTCGCTTTCTAGTGGCTCCCCCTTGCCAGCCCTCAGCCACTGCCCGTCCCTCCCTCAGCTCCCAGCCACGTCTCCAACCACCACAGTGAGAATCTGGAACCGGGGTGAGTCCACTGCCAGGAAAGGTGATTCAATTAAAATCTCAGTTTTCAACAATATTACCAAGCCCTGCGGTCTGTTACTTCACACCCAGCGTAGCTGTGCCTCCCAGTCAGAGGCAGGGTAATGAGGGTTTGCTAATTGCTGGTGGCTGGGGGTGGGGCGGGGAGGGGAGGATGGTAGGGAGCTCGGCCAAGCGAGCAACTGTGCCTGCGGTCCCTTCTCTGGCTCACTGGCTGGGCTGTGCAGCCCCCTCCTTACAACCAAACCAGCTCCACGCCAACCCCCACTGCAGCAGCGCAGCGGCAATCAATGCCTGGGGGGTGGCAGGCCCTAAGCAAGCGCTCGGCTTGCACCATCATCTCCATCAGCATCCTTACTTCCCACCACAATCCCGTGGTGGTGGTGGGGGGGTACTCTCATGATGCCCGTTCTACAGATGTGAAGACCGAGGCACAGAGACACGAAAGGCCCACAAGTGAACAGCCAGCTCTGCCTCATTCTACAGTCTGCAGTCTTAGTCGCCAGAACATGCTTGCCTGCCCTTACGGTTGGAAGAGAACGACTTCAGCTTTCACCTTTGAACCACCTTGCAAGCCAGGGACAAAACTGTTCTCAGCCTTCGTACAAGCCTGGCCTCTCCGACTGCTCTTCTCCAGAAGGCCTGCTCCTTCTGCATCCATTGCTGCCTCTAGAGTCATAAGCTTCCACTTGAGAGCTCCTTGAACTCAGGGACTGCACCTTAGGGGTCTCCGAGTCCCTTTGGCACTTCCTTACACCTGGCACACAGTAGGTGGTCATAACTCTTAGTCCAGTGTATGGACACATCAACGCCCTCCAAGTTCCATTCCTAGTCCCTCTCTCTTAAGTCTCCAAGCCCTGGGCTCAGCCTTGAAGAGCCTGTGCCTAGCACCGTGCCTGGCATACAGTAGGTGCCAACGCTGTGGGTCTGGAAGGCCCTTGCTGGCGTAGGAGTTAGGCTGTGAAGGTGTGATTTATGTGGACTTCCACCTTGAGGGTTTGAAAGTCTGAGCTTTCCCTCATCCTCCCCGTCCTCATGTCCCTGCTCTGGACCCTTGGAACCTTCCCCTGTCTTTGTGTCTCTGTCCCTTAAGGGACTGTCTGAGAGAGTGGCTACTTGAGTCAGCAGAGGAGATGGAGGGGTGAAGGGGCGGGGGTTAGGTACATTCTGAAGTGAGGGCTGAAGGGAACAGGGGGCCTGTCACTTCTCCAGTTCAGCAAGTGTCGCCAATCACCAGCCTTCTCAGAAACTCACTCCCCAGAAGAGAGCTCTGGGAGAGGCTCAGGAAGGCGGCTTGGGGAAGGTGGGAACTGGGCCGGAATCGATTCTAGCTCAAGGTAATTACAGGACACGTGCTGCCGCTTCAGCAGGGCGAATCAGGGGCTGAGCATCTCTCCCAGGGCAGCCAGAGCGGTTAGTTAGTAATAAAAGCCTCATCATTTGCTGGGGGAGAGGCTCAGCATCGGCAAACTGACGCTCTCTCGTACCTGCCAAATTAGGGAGGGGGGGTTTATGTAAACAACTTCCTCAGGGGCCCTGGCTACCAAGTTGAATGTTTTGGAAAGGAAACCTCAGCAAGGCTCTCAGAGACCCAGCTCCCAAGTTCCCAGGATCCCAGGATGCTGAAGATGACGGGGTAGATGATGCTCCCTTTCTAGGCTGTACATTGGATTTTTTTCTTTCTATTCCCTTCTGTCCCTCTCTCCTGTCCGTCTGCAAGTGATCTTTAGGAATCTTTCTGCCACAGAGGCTGCCTGCAAGAAGGGGCCATCTCAAGCTGGAGCCCCAGGAAACCCCTCCCCCTCTCTCACAACCGGCAAGCACCCCGCCATCCCACCCCAAGCAGCTCAGTTCTCTTCAGGAATTCAGCACAAGTCCCAGCCACACTTTGGAGAGGACGTTAAGATGTGGGGCCAGCCAGACATCTGCAGCAGCCGTGAGCTTCCCAGGTGGGCAGACAGGGAGGCAAAGCCAGGGGGCGAGGCATGTCCTCAAGGAGACTCTGACCCCCTGAAGTGGCGGCCTCGGCAGCCCGAGTGGAGTGTGTCTCTGCACCCTTGCCTGGCCAGGGCATGGTCCCGGAGCGACCCCCAACTCTTCTCAGCCAGCCTGGAGGCCGTTCCCCGCTTAGGGGGACAGCACGGGCTCATCCCTTACGCCATCCCAGCGCCCCCCAGAGCAAGAGAGTGCCCAGCATCAGGGTCTCCGGTTTCGTCTCAGGTCAGGCGGGGACACGCGGCGGGGCAGCAGGGCTGGGGCGCCCCCGGGCTGGGGTGGACGTGGGGGCCGACGGGTAAGTGAAGCCCCTACGAAGCCGTTTGTCCGGACGTGCAGTCAAGTGACACACGCAGCCCTCACTGGACCCGCGCACGGACGCCGATCCTTTCAGACGCACACACGGATGCACACCAACACACTCGAATCCGCGCGCACACTCACACCAAGCCACACTCACACCCTGCCCATCGCCAGCCGCGCACACACACCCGTGAAACACAGACACACGCACAGTCCGCGCCAGGCCACAGCAACTTCCTTTTCCCCCGTTCTGGAAATGTCCGCAGTTGCCCTTAAGGCTTAAACTTTTTCAGAGGGGGCGCCAGGGATCGCACGGAGAAGGGGGATGGGCCTGGGGGGTCTGGGCAGGGTCGCTCCGCACTTGGGCTCCTGGCTTCCCACCCTCTCCCCACACCCTCACCTACCTGGTAAACCGAGGCACAGCAAGAGGCTGTAGTAGACCACGGGCACCAAGCCCAAGCCGCAGGCCGAGCCGGGGGACCAGGACAGCGAGCTGTTGGCTACGAGGTGGGCGTGCGTGTGCTCCATGAGCGCGCTCCTCGCCGCCCTCGTCTCCGCGCCCGGCCTGCCAGCCCCGCTCTGGACGCCGGCTCGGTGGTGGCGGCGGCCGAGGCAGCAGCTGGAGCAGCAGCTCCTCTCTCCCCGCAGGACTTGCTTCCACCCTTGGCCGTGGTCCCCTCTGCTCCCGCCGCACCTGCCCGCCTGGAGTGGCGGCTCAGCCCTCCCTCAGGGCGCAGGGCGCAGGGCGCTGGGCGCAGGGACTCGGGAGGGGCTCCCGGAGCCGGTTTGTGCGCCTCCCACCTCGGACCCGCTCGGCTCCCGCCTCAGAGCCGGGGGGCTGGGACGCCGTTCCCCGCAGCCAATCAGCAACGGCCTGGACGCGGGGGGTGAGATGCTCGGGAGGAGGGGGTTCCAGCCGCCTCTCTGCGCTCCAGTGTCCGGAGAGAGAAGGAGTTAGACCTGGGAACCCCAGAGCGAGACCCAGGTGGGAACAGGCTACCCCCATCTCCAGCCCCGCGGGAGGGGCGTGGTGTGGGTGGGACCTGCTTCTCCCGCAGCGGCTCCGTACTCACCCGGCGTGTCCTCGGTTTGCCTTTCTCGACTCTCCTCCCAGCCACCTCACTTTCCTCTCGCCAGGGCTTCGAGTCCATCTCCATAGAGAGGATTCTGTACCCAGGGCCCGGGCAAGGGGAGGCTGTTGGAGCGAAGATGGTCAAAGGTCGTGCGTTCCCCTGGACCAGAGGCGCTGAGCTTGAAAGGAGACCCTCTGAGTGCGTGTGTTGATTCTGGGGGAGGCCAGAGGTGGACTGTCCTTGGGCTGGAGTGCCTTTGAAGGGGTTGCCGGCAGGCTAAGAGGAGCCCGCCACACGGAGCCCTTCTGCCAGGAATAAGGACGTTGCAGCTGCTCCGACACACACTCACCCACTCTCACACAAAGACACACAGTACCCAGTCATGCAGGCGCACGCACACTCACACGGGCACGCGGCGGCCCTCTCACCCCACAGCCAGAAGAGTGAAAACGCAGGGGCATCCTCATCAACACGTGCAAAGACCACACTCACACACACGAGACCCCAAACACATGCGGGAGTCATCCGGGGGGGGGCGGTCTGGTGTGTGAAGGTTGTGTGACGGATGAGAGGGGTAACGCAGGCCGTCTTGGAGAGTTTTGGTGAATGGGCACCCTTCCTTCTCCTTAGGGTAGGCCGATGAAGAGTTCCCTGTGCAGTTCTTTGGGGTCACACCCGAACTGGGAAGGGAGAGAAATCTGTCTGGGGCTCAAGACAGCGTGTGTGAGAGAGTTAAAGATTCTGCAGAAATATAGAGAGTGGCATTTCCAATGGGGGAGCGGGGGGGCTGCAGCAGCTGCCAATGCAGGAGCATGTGATGGGCTGTGAGAAGCATAAGACCCCCCCCTCCGCTCCCGATGGCCCCTGCGTCCCTATCACATCCATTCCCCGGGGAGAAGGAACTGACTAGGCTTTCCCCAGCCTCTTCCAGGTCTCCCAAGACGCAGGGGACCCCTGCCCCTCATGCCCAGAAAGGGGGGGGGGTGAATCCAGTCCCCATCTTTGTTATGGGCAGGGACTGAGGGTGGGGCGGGGCAAGCCCCAAGGCATTCAGGGCAGAGGATCTGCCTGAGGGAGGCATCTGCTGGACCTGGCTGCGTCTGTGGTGAAGAAGGTGGCCCGTGCCCCCTAAAGAGTCGGGTCAATACAAAGCATCATGCGGACCCAGTGAGGCTGGGTCTAATAGCTCAAGCCACGTTAGATACTGAAATTTTGTTGTTAGCGCTCACATTTAAAGGTGACTCCCCCAAACAGAAACCTCATTGCCTTGACAAATGAAGCACTGCCCTTATAGAGGCTCAATAAATAAGTGTTCAAAAGCCTATAGATTGGATTTATCTGCAGGCAGCAGGGCTGAGATGAGAAACTGTGACCAGGGACGGGAGCGTGTTCGATTTGACAAAGCTCCCCAGTCTATTTAGAGATCTCTCTACATTGTGAATCGTGGATAATGCCTCAGGGCTTTTGCACTGGCTGTTCCCTGTGCCTGGAAGGCTCTTTGCCCACAAAGCTGCATTAATCTGCTTCTTCACCTTTTTCGGGTCTTTGCTTATATATCTCCTTCTCATTGAGGCTTGCCCTGACAATCCTTTTTAAAATTGAAATCCCCACCCCTCCCCTCCCAAAATATTCACTTCCTCTGCCCCTCCTCTGCTATTTTTTAAAGGGGGGGATAGTCTCAGATTTCACAGAGTATTATCATGTCTGACTAGCCACTCTAAAAAGGATTTGCATAGTTTGGATTCTGGGGCTCTAGTTAGAGACTCTTTCTAAAACTAGAAACTTGGCTGGGCAGAGGAACTGGTCTGCGTGGGGAACCTTGATGGACCTGATGGTGTCCGTGCCTCCATTTCCCCATCTGTAAAATGGGCATGAAGGAAATCAGGGAGGCCTTGTTCCAGGGATGCTGAGCAGGGCGAGAGGGAGCGGAGTGGTGGAAACGGTGCACACTGTGATCTGGAGAATGAAGGATGGGACAGGGTCCTCTGCTGGCTCCACCGGGGATCTTGGCAGCTTGTCAAGGTGCAAGTTTCCCGGGAAATGGATGGGTGGTTGAGAAGGACTTTAAGGTCCTAGGGCAGGCTTTTGGTCCTGGGGGAGGGGCAGGATGAGTCAATAACAAAGTCTCTTTAATTTTGCTCGCGGGCTGCCCCGCTTGACTGGCTCTGGAAGACAATGGCGTGCTTGAGCCGATGATTGTACTTGGCTAAGTTCATTTACTTATTCAGTCTTTCAACGGACTTTTACTGGACATTTAATGTGTGTGGATCAGAACTGGCCACATAATTGCAGGGCCTGATACAAAAATGAAAATGCAGGGCCCCTTGCTGAAAAGTTAGGAATCTCAGGACAGCAACAACAGAGCATTAAACCAAGCGCGAGCCCTTCCAAGGCGTGGGGCCCTGTGTGACTGCACGGGTCACACAGCCGTGAAGCTGGTCCTGCTCAGGCACAGAGGTGGGTAATAAGACTTAACATTTACTGGGGTTTGTCATGAGACAGCTATGTCTGAACTCATTTTATGCTCACAACAACCCTGGAAGGAAGGTTTCACAGGTGAGAAAACCAAGGTACAGAGAAGTTTAGTAATTTGCCCAAGGCCACCTGGCTGGGTTTAGGTCCAAGGCAGTCTGGCTCCAGAGTCTTGCTGTGACCACTGGGGAAGCTTAGTTTAGTGGAAGGACAGATCACAAAGAAATGTGGGCTCCATGTGACACAAGGACAGGGACTTCATCTGTCTTGTCCTCCATCATAGGCCCAGTGCCAAGACAATGCCAGCTAGGTGTCCAGGGTTAAATCTTAAATGAGTTAGTAAATAAATAAATATAATAGAAATATATGAAGAGTATTACGAGAGGGCTTGCAAACTCAAATGCCTGGAAGTCTGGGCAGGTAATAAACGTGGGCAAGGCAGAACGATTGGCCATTCTTCACTTCCATAAAGAAATGTGCTGTCTCTCATTTTCCTGGAAACATTTGGACCTGCTCTCTAGCTTCCGTTTCTCCACCCTTTGAGAGAGGCAGTGGTCTGAAGGAATAATTCTTTACTCTAAGAAAAACAGCAGCACAAACATAACATAAATTGTAACGAACACTTTACCCAGTGTGGAGAAGGCAATAGGGAGTGGTGGGGACTGGAACAAACTGGAAGTGTGTGCTAGCCACTGTTCTGAGTTCTGGGTATACAGTTGTTTAAAAAAGTTGATGTGGTCTCTTCTTTCTTGGATCTTAAGTGTGAGAGATAGGCATGAGTCAATCCATCTGATATATAATTATGAACTTGGATAAGTGCTATAAAGAAAAAGTCAAAGGAATGAGAGAACACATACCAGCAAGATCTGAAGTGATCTGGCAATCAGGGAAGTCATCTCTGAGGAAGCCATATTTGAAGCTGAGAAGAGACAAAGGATGAGTAAGGATTAATTAGGTGAAGAGATGTGGGGCTGAGAGTGAGGGGAGCATCCCAGGGAGAGGAAAGAGCAAGTGCAAATGTCCTGGGGTAGGAGCAAGAAAGAATCTTTGAGGAACCAGAAGACCAGGGAGGCTGGGGTACAGTAAGTGGGGGTTGCATGGAGCTTGATGTGGCTGGAGAGTAGGAATGGCCTTGCAGGCTGGATGAGGAGTTTGTCTTTACCCCTGGCTTTAAGCAGGGGAGTGCCAAGATTCGGTTTGCATTTTAAAATATTTGCTTTGTCAGGGAGGTGGAGGATTGATAGAAACAGAGGCAGGAATGGAGGCGGGATACCAGTTATGAGGCTGTCATGTTGGACATGTGAGAAATGATGGTGGCATGGACAGGGTGGTATTGATGATGGAATAGACTGCTTCCCGGAAGTCAGGGGAGTGAAGGGAGGGGGGAGAAGAAGGGGAGGGAGAGAGAGACAGAGATAGAGAAAGACAGAGACAGACAGAGAGAGACTGAGAGGAAAAGAGAAAGAGAGACAGGGAGAGACAGAGATGTGGATAGAGACACAGAGAGACAAGAGATAGAATAGACGGACAGACAGATTGACAGGGAGAGACTCACGCAGTTGTCATGGCTGAGATTGTTCTGGATGGGAGGGCTGGTGAATGTGGCTTGTAGCACCCTAGGGCCCCTCTTCTGACCCACCCTGTCCCCCCACCTCCCATAAGAGTGTAATTGTCCTCTGGTCACCTCATCCTCAAAGGCTTTCCTCCCCTGCAAGTGCCCCTGCACTCCTGACACAGATACCCCTCCTCTACACGACTTACCACATTGTGTTGCCACTCAAGGCTTACCTGTTACCCGCACTTCCTGGATTCAGATGGCTTCGTGGGCATGTAAGCTTCCTTACTCTTTGAATCTTAATGCCGGACCTAACCGAAGGGTATGTCGTGAGTCCCTGCACCCAGACCTGGGTGTTAATCTCAGCTCAGCTCCCTAGTAACTGTGTATTCGTCAGAACTCTTTTTATTGAAATTGACAGAAAAGAGCTCCAACTAGCTTAATTTTTAAGAAGGAAGATATTGTCTCAAAAGTGAAAGCCACAGATGTTTGTTGGAGTTCAGGCCTGGCTGGATCTAGAAGTAAAAAGTACCTATCCCTTTCCATTAATGGGCTCTGCTTTGCTTTGGCTTAGCTGCATCCTTAGGCAGGTTCTTACAACATCATAAAAAGATGGACACCAGCATCCCCGGATGTATCTTATCAGCTTAGTAAACTGAGCTGGAAGAGAATTTCAGCGACAGTCCTGGGAAGGCTCTTGATGAACCAACCTGAGTCGTGTGCCCAACTCAACAGAACTCACCAGTTGAGCTGGATTTCTGTGGCCAAACAAAAATGCACTGATTGGCCAGGAGGGGCTTATAGGCGCAGTGATGGAGCCAAGAGAAGGAGTTAGTTCTTCCCAAACCACAAAGACTGTGAGAGGAGGTGGACCATTTATCCAAAGGAAACTTGGGAATAGATGCTGGGCAGGCAAAGGCAACATGTCTGCAAGTTGAATTCAGGATGTCAGTGCACTGGTCCTCTGTTACAGCTAGGTTGTATGTTTTATTCTGTTTTGTATTACTTATTTAATTTTTAAGAATAGACTATTTTTTAGAGCAGTTTTAGGTTCACAGTAAAATTGAGCGGAAGGTACAGAGATTTCCCATTTATCTCCTCTGTTCCCACACGTGCACAGCCTCCCCCATGATCAACATGCCCTACCAGAGTGGGACATTTGTTACAATTGATGAACTTTGACACATCATTATGACGCAAAGTCCATAGTTTATGTTACTGTTCACTCTTGGGGTTGAGTGTTCGATGGGTTTAGACAAATGCATAAGAACATGTATCCACCATTGCAGCATCATAAAGAGTATCTTCATTGCCCAGAAAACCCCTCTGTGATCCACCTATTCATTCCTCCCTTCCTCTAAGTCCTGTGTTTTATTTTTTTTATATCAAAAATGTCTTGTGTGTGGACCATAAGCAAACACTGAACTCTAGTTAGTGACATGCGTGCTGAAGTTCTGGGATGGAGTGTCCTACTGCATGCCACATGCCTGGGATGTGTACCCCCAAATTAAACGGATTGATGGGTATACAGAAGAATGGATAGATCTGTGTTAAAGCAAGGAGATGTTAATAGTAGAAGGAAGGTCATGGTGTATGAGTTTTCACTGTAAAATACTTTCAATTTTCATGCATCCTTGAAAATTCTCATAGCAAAATATAGAAAAAATGTCTTGTGTAATGTCTCTTAATCAAGTAGATTATTACAAGCTATTATGGAAGCCAACACTTGCTGCTGGTGATGTAGTTCTTTAGAAATTCAGCCTTCGGAGTTGTTGCGGAAGACAACTCCTTCGCTATTAGCCTGTCAAAATGGTAGCTGACATTTCCCCTGATGCTCCTGGTTCTCCACTGACCTTGGCCAGAGCTGCTAGAGCTTTTACAGTTTACCTCTGTCTGCAGCTCTGGTTTGCCTTCCAGTAAGAACTGTAGCCTCGCGTTGCTCTGCTGTGTTGGTTTTCTTCCACACTCATGGCTCGTGGTTGAGGACGTCTTGGAGAGCCGCCGAGGAGCCATCCAGCGTTCCTTGTAACAGCCATTCACTACAGGTCTCTGAGGTACACATCCGTCCTCACAGAATTTGGATAAAGTCTTTAGTTGCTTGTCACTGGGCTGTCGAGGTGGTCTGGGGCTGCCACAGAGAAGGAGGAGATTTCCACATCTGCCTGCCTCTCTCTCCCCTACAGCCCCGTGGGGGACGAAAAGAGCCCAAGTTGCCCCCGGGTAAATGTCATCAGGGGGCACTGGAGAGTTGCTGCTCAAGGGGCACAAAGTTTCAGTTATGCAAGTTGAATAAGTTCTAGAGATCTGGAACATCGTGCCTATAGTTAACAATATTGTATTAGACACAAAAATTTGTTAAAAGAGTAGATCTCATGTTAAATGTTCTTCCTAATATTAAAAAAGAACCCAAAAAACATAAAGATTGTCAGCTAGGGCTCTGTGGAGATGTGAAGAGTACTTGTCAAAAAAAAAAAAAATTCCCTTTCATTTAAGTTTGTCAGAGAAGGATTCTGTTGCTAGCAACTCAAGGACATGCATTGGCCAGTGGGTGACCTTTGTTCTCGTTACAGTAACACTTCACAATGGGTAGAACCTTACTTTTAACAAAGTAGAGACACGTACAGCGTTTTATTTTAATCCTCATCATTACCTAGGTGAAGCGGCCAGGGCTTAATTAACTCTTTTTACACATGAGAAATCCATGGCCTGGAGAGTGAAAGCAATGTGCCCACGATTACCTGGTGTTTGAGAACGGTGGGACCCACAGCAATGATTCTGTCCAACTCCCCCATTTTACAGATGAGGGAATTGAGGTCCAGAGAGTTAAGTGAGGTGTCCACGGTCAGTGCTGTGTTCGTATCAGGGCTGGAACGCAAACACAGCCTGTCTCACTCTAAGTCTAATGCCATTTATTGCTTAATTGAGAATTGGCTCCAAAAGAGAAAATAACAAACAGTAACTTATAATTGACATCGAGTCTGTGTGTGTTGTGTGAATAAAAAGTTACCAAATATCATTTTCCTTTCATCTGTAGTTTCAGAGGCCAAGAATTCTCATACACAGTATAACACCTCGAACATTCCAGTTACTGTAGTTGTCAAACTAGAAGACAAGAGAAGGTTTGAATATTCTTTCCAGTCAGCTAATCATGAGAACATTCCCCCCATCTCTGAGCCTTTTTTTTTTTTTGCAACCACTGCACTCCAGCTGCCGAAAAGTTCAATTTTCTTTAAGAGCCTCAGAAATAGTCCTAAGAGGGAGGCATGGGGTATTAAGAGCAGTGAGAGGGAAGGTACTTACCAGAATCTTCCCCGCAGGGATAAAACGTTGAAATGTACAGAAAAGCATGACTCATCAAGGTACAGATAAGGCTGGTTCCACCCAGCAGCAGCAATGACAGAAGCAGAGCAGCTCAAAAGGCCAGCAGGTAGCAATCCAGTGGCTGGGCCGGGCTAGGTGGGGGCAGAGGAATGAGCTGTCCAGCTCGGGACAGCTCAGAGTGTCCTGAATCCCCGAGCCCTGAAGGCTGCCCTCTCTGGAATGGCACTGTCATCCCAGGGACTCTGCATTGCTGATTTAAGAGGCCAATTGACAATACAACATTGAGTTCTAGTCCCACTTGCCTCTCTCTCTATAGCTGACGCTGTGGGAGGAGAATCTGCCGGACGCTTGAAGAGCTTTCACAGGTGAGAGTGAGCATGCACCTGGCAGCTAATTTCTAAAGCCAGCAGGTCCCTGGAGCCTTAAGATGCGTATGAGGGCTTCCCAAGTGGACCGCTTCTGATTCTTGAAACAAATGCCGTGATCTGTCAATGTGGCGAGATTTCAAAGTTTGGAGCCAAGTAGAACCGGGTTTAAGAAACCTGCATGAGCTTGGCTGGGTCACTTCTCCGCTGTGTGTCCCAGTTTCCTGCACGTAAACTAGAGATGAAAATGGCACGTAGCTCAGAGGGCAGCTCTTAGGATAAAAGAAAAAACTCAGTATTTCCTGAAATTTAGCCATTTGAGTTCCACGTGTGTGATTTTTGGCCCTTGTACTCTTATTAATATGATATTCCTCTTTAAGTTGACTCACTTAGAAATACCTTTGAGAAATAGATATTTAAAATTTATTTTTAAATTAATTTTAAATTATTTTTTAATTAGTTTGCCACGATAGGCAAACTAGTCTCTCTTGCTGTGTAAACAAGGAAACCATTTAAAGAATCACGGGGAAAAAAAAACCCAATGTCGTTAAAATTCTAGCTAGTACTGTAGGCTGCCAAAGGCTCTGAGTCTAAGGCCTGTTCACTGTTTGTTGAAAGGGGAGATTAACAAGTGTGAGAGAGGCGTTAAAGACATGTTAGCATCCTCTTGAGACTTTCCCTTGATGTAATTAGAATGATGGGAAAGGGGTGAACTGTCTCACCATGTGATATGATGTTATTGAATATTAGGTCTAGGAATCTCTAAGATTATCTTCTCCAGGGTCTCTTCATCTGTTCAAGCTGCTATAACAGAATATCATGGAGTGGGTAGCTCATCAACCAAAGAAATGTATTTCTCACGGTTCTGGAGGCTGGGAAGTTCAAGATCACGGGGCTAGCAGATTCAGTGTAGCAGCTGGAGAGGGCTCACTTTCTGGTCCGTAGCCAGAGCCTTCTCGCTGTGTCTTCACATGGTGGAAGGGGCTAGGGAGCTGTCTGGGGTCTCTTTCATAAGGGCACTAATCCCATTCCTGAGGGCTCCACCCTCATGACCTAATCACCTCCCAAAGGTCCTACCTTCTAACACCATCATCTTTGGGGGTTAGGATTACAACATAGGAATTTGGGGAGCGGGGCGGGGCACAACATTCAGACCATAGCATCTCTGGTGACTGTATTTGGGGAAACACTGCAATGGTGTATATGCCCTACACACTGCTTGGCCCACAGGATACGCTCAACCTATGTTGACTCTCTTTCCCCCGTCTTGTTGTCATTGCTGCTTTTGACGTGACTGTTGCGAGGTTTAAACTGGGTGGCAACACATCCAATGGTGAGCACACTTTTCTTTTTCATCAGTTACCTGGTTGGTTTGTGGGAAATTTGTTCTCATTTAAAAATGCAGGTCAGAACCCACGTGCCATAGGGTATTTTCTTGGCCTAAAAATGTAGCATTAGAGGTCAAAATGTATTATAGCAGGAAGGAGAAAGGAAGAAACATTTTGAGGGCTTCCCACATTTTTGGTTCTTTGCATACGTTGTGTAATTATTTCTCACAATTTTTCAAAATAGGAAGAATTGCGCTCATCTTACAGGTAATACTAACAAGTATCAATTACAGAAACCTTGTTTTGTGATAATGTGTTGACTACCTTTTCTTATTTTCTGCATTCTTGATGTTCTAACCTTTGGGGTCTTGATTCTAGAGAGATTGCCCCTTCCAGGGCTGGCTAATTCCTAGAGATGGCAAACGGTTATCTTTGAGCATGGCTTTGATATACAAATCAGCTAATCCAGAGCCCAGGCTCCCACCGAACCCTTTATCAAGCTCTCACACAGCCAGCTGGGTACGGACAAGTAGGGACCACCTCTATATCTCAGAGCTGTCGAAGTGATTCAAGCTACCCAATCCTAAAGTTACTCAGTGTACCCACCCTGGCCCCCCATTCCTTCCTGGAGAAATCCAATACAGGCTCTGGGCCGCACTCTGCCTCTCCCACCTCTGCCCCTGACTGACCCTGGTGCTTCCCTGTGTGGCCCTGCATGACATATCCCTCTGGTTTCTAGGGATCCATGAAGATAAACTTCTTCCTTCATGACAGTAATTTCCATGTCTGTGTCTTACCATACCTGATTAAAATAAACCCCGGGTATGAATTTTCTTTGAGTTAATTCATTAATTTTTATTGAGGTCACATTGGTTTATAACATTATATAAATTTCAGGTATATATCTTTGTATCTTGACTTTTGTATAGACTACGTCGTATTCACCACCAAAAGTCTAGTTGCCATCCATCACTATATGGAAAACAGTAAAATTAAAAGTAGAACTACCACAGGACCCAGCTATTCCACTTCCGGATACTTATCCAAAGAACCAGAAAACACTAATTCAAAAAGCTACATGGACCCCTATGTTCTTTGCAGCATTATTCACAGCCCAAACTAGGAAATAACCTAAGTACCCATCAACGAATGAATGGGTAAAGAAGATGTGGTATTTACATACAATGGAATACTACTCAGATATAAAAAAAGATGAAATGTTGCCAGGTATGAATTTCAGAACAGATGGCACTCTGGTAAGAAATGTTCTGTTTAAAAACCTCTGCCAATGCCTTCCCTTCTCGAGTAGAGCAAAATCCTAAATACCAACAAGACTTCCCACGGTCCAGCCCTGGATGTCCTCCTGCACTGTCCTTCTCCTTGCTCAGTAAGTCCAGACACACTGACCTTTTATTGTCCTCCACAATCACGCCAAACTCTGATTTGCCTCAGGGTCTTTGCACTTGCTATTTCCCCCGCTCAACTATCATTCAACTCTTTGCCCAGATCTCCCCTTCTGTGCCCAGCTCTAGTTAGATCACTGCTTGAAGTTGTTATTGTTATTTTAATGATCTGTGTGTCATCTCTTCCCTCCCACTCTAGTGTGAGCTCCATGAGAACAGGGATCTTGTCTGTCTTGTCACCACCAGAACCTGACTGGCATACAGAAAGTTCTCAGTAACTATTCATTGAATGTACGACTTATACAATTTCGTTTCCACCCTTCTAACAGGCAGGTAAAACTCTCTTCCCCATTTTACAGATGAAGAAACAGCCTCAGAGAGCCTATAAGTAATTTATCTGAGGTTACACGACCAGTAGGTGGCAGACCCAAGATCTGAACCCAGGTAGTTTGACTCCATCACCATTATACTGAGTTAAGCACTGTGCTTAAGATCATCCAGACACAAAGGATTCCAGGACAGCTCTGTCTGACCCCCAAATTTCCTACTGTGGCTACGAGATGAGTTTGAGCCCTGATTGCCCAAATACTTGAGGTCTGTTTGTGCCCATGTTGGTCAATGGAGAGGTGATTGAACTGTAACCACCAGTGACATTTCATAGATTTTTGGCAACAAGAGTGCATAGTATGCTGATACCAATTCCAGTGTGTGGGTTTTTTCCATACACCAAGCAATTCTGCAACACCAGCTAGGTGTCCTACAATTCAACTCGTTCCTGACACTATCTGTCAGGAGATAATGTCAGATCCATAGGTTTTGGGCTCAGTCCCACAAGATCGCAGCTCTCCCCCAACCCAGCCCCACCTCAGATGCCAATTGCTGGTCCAGGTTGTCACCTATGCTTCTGACCTACCAGCTGTAGATTGGTGGTTCCAATGACCCCCTCCTCAGTTTCAACTAATTTGCTAGAGCAACTCACAGAACTAAGAGAAACATTTTCTTACTAGATTGCCAGTTTATTCTAAAATGATATAACTCAGGAACAGCCAGATGGAAGAGATGCATAGGGCAAGGTGTGGGGAAAGGGCACGGAGCTTCCATGCCCTCTCTGAGCTCAGCACCTCCATGCGTTCACCAACCGGGAAGCTTTCCAAACCCTGTCCTTCTGGATTTTTATGGAGACTTCATTACATAGGCACAATTGATTAAATCACTGACCACTGGTGATTAAACTCAATCTCCAAACTCTTTTTTCTCCGCGAAGGTCAGGGGATGGGACTCAAAGTTCCAACCCTCTAATCACATTGTTGGTTCTCTTGGCAACCAGCCCTCAATCTTAGGTGTGGCCCAAAAGTCACTCCATTAACATAACAAAAGACACTTTGATTGCTTTCAACACTTGGGAAATTCCAACAGTTTTAGGAACACTGTACCAGAAACAGGACAAAGACCAACTATATATTTCTTATTATAAATCATAATATCACAGTGCACAAGGCAAATCTAATAATTAATGAGGCCACTTGGGTTGGCAATCCTATAGCCATCCTTGGAGGGTGTGTTCCCAGAGACTGGCAGTATTTCTGTAGACTGAGCGTCACCCATCTGGTGGTGCCCACCTTTCCCTGTTCCCTAGTGCCAGCTCTAGACCATGCTGCCTCCTTCCTCTCGCAGTCCCACAGCTTCAGTTCACCCAACATTTTCCATTGTATTCCTTGACAAAGCTCCCTGACCAAGAGCTCTTCACAACCTGGGCTTAATCTCTCCCTCCACCTCTCTGCCCTAGCCCCTGACCTGAAGAGACTTTCTTGCTTGACTACACCCAATTCTTTGAGACTAAAATAGACCTAGTTAGATTTGAATCCCAGGGTGCTGATTCTCAGCAGTGTGGAGTTTGGCAAGTAATTTAACCTCTTTAAACCTCAGGTTCCTCATTTACATAAATGGAGGCAGCATTTCCCAACCTTGCAAAATTATGAGGAATATCAAATCATGCACACAATATTTGTTGATTGAATGAATCTCATTGCATCCTAACACCATATTGAGAAGGATGCAGTGATCATGTCCTTTTCAAGGATGAGGAAACAGAGTCTCAAAGAGAATACTTTGTAAGTACTTGCCCGAGATCACATGGCCAGTAAGTGATAACACTGGATTTGAATGTAGGCGGTCTGACTCAAGAGTCTGCACTCTGAGACACCTCCCCAAAGTTTCAAGAGGTTATGTATCATCAACCTACAAATGTTAGTTTTCTTTCTTCTACTCTATCACGTATCTGTAAAATGGAGTAAATAATAATATCTACTTTATGGGTTTGTTGTAGGGATGAACTATCAAATTTCAAAGACTTAGTATAGTGTTTGGAGTATAGGAAATGTACAATGAATCCTATTCTTATTAGTAGTAAAGGTATTATTATGGTTAATTGTATTGGGATGCATTTGGCTGCACGTAACAGAAAACCTGATTCCAATGGAGGAAACAAAAAGGAGATTTATTTTCTCACGTGAAAAGCAGTCCTGAGATGGAGCTGTTAAATCATTGGTTGGTTGAGTGATATCATCTTTCTGTCTTCTGCTCTGTTATCATTGATGTTTCAGTTTTCCTCTTCAGCTTGTTCTTCTCATGGTTGCAAGATGGTGGCAGCTATTCTGTGCATGTCACACAAAAGAGGGGTCATTTCTTCCCTTGTGCACCTTCATTTTTTTCAGTGAGGAAAAGCTTTCTTAAAAGCTCCCCCTCTCCCTGACACTTCTCACGTCTTCATGGCCGGGATTGTGTCACCATCTCGTACCTCAGCCAGTCACTAGCACTGCAGAGGAATGAGTGGCTGGGCCTCATGGCACAAATCCTATAGCCCAACCCCATTCCCAACTTGATGCCAGCGGGAAAGTTACTTCTCTAAGTCTCAGGTTTTTTCACTTGTGAAATGGAGATACTATTGACTAATTCTCAATATTATAGTGAGGTTATGTAAGCTAATGTAAAGTACCAGACCCCTTGGTGGATAATCAGTCTTCATCCCCTTCCTCAGTCTCAGTCATCACAGAATAGTAAAATGATGCCAGTATTCAAAAGTTAAATTTAAGGACCTGACACATCATTTATAGGCTGTGAGACTCTGGCTAAATTGCTTAATTTTAATTTTTCTTAGCATTTCAGTGATGATAGTGATAACTATGATAATAATACTTGCTACCTTCTAGTATGTGCTTGCTAAGTGCCCAGTACCATCATAGATGCTTTACGCACATTAGCCAATTTAATTCTCATGACAACCTATATTACCTAGGCATTGACTCCATTTTACAGATGAAGGGTTAAGTAACTTGACAAGATTAAGTAACTATTAAGTGGTGGAGCCAAGAATTGAAGCCAGGTTTTCTTTATTAGATGCCCACACGATAGTGCCTTTACTTCCTGTATTATGGGTCTGTTTTCTCATATATAAATGGGCATAACAAGATCTTCTCTTGCCCACTTCACAGGGTTTGAGGAGAATCAAATAAGATTGGGTCTGAGAAAGCCCAATGATAACGGAATTACAAGAGATCACTTTTGTTAATATGGATAACAATTGGTAGTAGACACAAGAAACACAGCATGGTACCCTCAGGTTATAATCACTGATGCTGAATTACCACCAGCTACCTCCTCCATTAAGGAGTCTGAATCCTTGGTCCATTCTTCCTTCCCCACATCCCCGGGCTGAAGTATTTGTATGGCTCATTTCTGTTTCCTATGCCCTGAGACCCTAGCTCTTCTTCCAAGGTGACAACCAGAAACATGATAAATTAATTTGTGCCAAAGGGCTAATGGGAAAATGGCAGGAGGTGCAGGAATATACTACAGTCTCCGTCCTTCCCTCCCTCCCTTCCTCCATGTCTTTCTCCTTAACCTTCCCCCTACACCCCAAGATGTCCACTTTGGTAATAGCTTCTGGGAAAATGCCCTCTGTTCTCCCATCTCACCTTCCTCAACTGCAGTGGCTCTCAACTGGGAGCAATTTTGCTCCCCAGGGGACACTTGGCAATGCCTGGAGATATTTTGGGTTGTTACAACTGGGAGATGGAACACTGCAACTGGCATCTAGTGGGTAGAGAGACCAGGGATGCTACTCAACATCCCACAATGCACAGGATAACAAAGAATCATCTGGCTCCTAATGTCAGTAGTGCTGAGATTGAGAAACCCTACTCTGCTATCATCAGCTTCCTCAAGGATTCTTAATTAAGGAAGATGAAGCCAGTGGGGAGGAGAATTGTCAAGCCTTGTTTTGATTTCACGTTTTTAAAGTGTTTCAAGGGCCACAGGTTTTATTTGCCCAGCATCCAAGACTCTCTTTTGCTAACAAATCCCTCTCCCCACAGGTTTAGGAGATTGGTTAAGGGGGAAGAAAAGGCCCACAATTGACCAATCATAGTCTAGACCCTGTTGTTTGGCTTAAGCAAGTGCAAATTGAGTGTCTGTCATTTGCAATCAAAGTGTTCTAATTTAGCCACGTGTAAGGAAAGTTCTTAGAGAGATAAAGGAGAATTTTCTGGGGGCTGGTCACATTTCCCCTTACCTGGGTAGAATTTGACTAAAGAGAAGTGACAGATGACAGATTTTCTTGGGATCTGGGTTTCTTAGAAAGCAAATGAAAAATAAAGTTTTTGGAGATTCTAAATAATACATACATCAAGGAAGGACTTTTTATAAAGAAATTTCCAAATTTTTATAAATTAAGTCCCAAATATTTTTCTTTTCTTATAATGATAATTTATCTCTTTTTCTCCAACCACCAAACATAATTTAGAAAACTTGAGAGGAAAAGGAAAACCTACTGTATTTATCCATATTTTTGTTTACTGTGTTCTTTCTTCCTTCTTGATGTTCCAAGGTTCCTTTTCAAAAATTATTTCCTTTTTGAGTCAGCCCTGATGGCATAGTGATTAAAGTTTGGTGCCCTCCACTTTAGGGGCCCCGGTTTGGTTCTTGGGGGTGGAGCCATACTACTTGTCTGTCAGTAGCCATGCTGTGGCAGTGGCTCACACAGAACTAGAATGACCTACAACTAGAATATACAAGTATGCACTGGGGCTTTGGGGAGGGGAAAAAATTCTGGATATTTCAAAAACACTTGAAAACAAGTTAGCCCATAAGAAAAAAAAATTATTTCCTTTCTGTTTAGAGAGCTTTCATTAGCCATTCTTTGGGCTGCCGGGTGACAAATTCTCTGAATTTTCCTTCACCTAAGAATGTACTGATTTCCTCTTTATTCCTGAAGAATGTTTTCACTGAGTGTAGGATTCTGGATTGACAGTTCTTTTCTTTCAACCCCTGAAAATATTGTGCCGTTTCCTTTTAGCCTCCATAGTTTCTGATAACAAATCTGATGTCATTTGGATTGTTTTTTTTTTCCCTATGGGTAAGGTGTCATTTTTTTTCCTGGCTGTTTTTAGGACTTTTTAATTTGTCTTTAGTTTCCAGAAGTTTAATTATGGTGTGTGGATCTCTTTGGGTTTGGGAGTTGCTTAGCTTTATGTCTCTTGTAGGTTTATGTCTCTTGACAAATTTGGGGATTTTTCAGCCATTATTTCTTTGAGTACTTTTCAGACTCACCCTCTTTCTCTCCTTTTGGGACTCTCACGACATGAATATTAGATCCTTTCTAGTCCCACAGGTCCCTGAGGCTCTGTTCATTTTCCTTTTGTCAGTCTGTTTTCTCTCTGTTGTTCAGACTGGGTAATTTCTATTGTTCTGTCTTCCAGTTCACTGATTATTTCCCCTCTCCCTCCTTCTGCTGTTGAGCACATTCCCTGAGTTTTAAAATTTTGGTGATTGCATTTTTCAGTTTTAGAATTTCACTTGTTCTTTTTCAGATCTTCTATTTGATTGCTGACACTTTCTATTTATTTACTGAGGTTTTCTAGTTTTTCATCATTTCAAGTGTGTTTTAATTGCTCATTAAAGCATTTTTCCACTGGCTGCCTTAAATTCCTTGTCAGATCATTTTAACATCTCTGGCATCTTGGTATTGGCATCTATTGATTGTGTACTTTCATTCTGCTTGAGATATTTTATATGATATAATTATAGTGATATAATTCATATCATACTTTGCATTACCTCATACATTGTATGATGAGTGATTTTCAATTGAAGCCTGTACATTTTTGTATTATGTTATGAAACCCTGGATCTTACCGGAGCCTTCTGTTGTGGCTGGTTTTCTCTGGTATGGCTCTGGCAGGGGAAGAGAGTAGTGCTACCTCGTTACTTCCAGCTAGAAGGAGAAGTTGTATTCATGTATGTTTTATATACAACGCCCAGGGATTTAGTTGTACTTAGCAGGAGGAATAAGAAAAAGTACATCTACTTGACTGTGGAAGCTAATTTCTTCTATTTATTAAGCACCTCTAAGCACTGGAAATGTCATGCAAAGTATATACATGTTGCAGTCAGATCCAGCTAAGTCCGAATCCTGAATCTGCCACTTATAGGTGTTCTGAGAATCATAGACAATGTGTAGCATTTCTTCAAGTACTCTTACTTAAATTCTATCATTTAGTCTTCACATTGAATCTATGAAGTTGGTCCTATGAAGATAATTTTACAGATGGGAAAACAGATCCCATCAAGCAACATAATTTTCTCAAGATTATTTGGCACTCAACTTGCTGTAACCACAGGCTTTCCAGGACCAGTTCAACTGACCCCATCTTATCAACAGAGTAATTAAGAGTGGTTTTTCAGGAACTGAGAAATGACCCCTTGTCCAGTTCAGGCTGATTGAGACCACTAGGCCATCAACTGGGCCAGCACAAATGCCGATAAGTGAAGCTTTTGACATCAAGGGGCTGAAAACTCTGCTCTCAGATGATACTGACACCACCATTTTGTGAACATGTGTCTTATGAAGGGCCGTGAAGCTTGACTACTCTTGCGCAGATCATTGATGACCTCTCTTCTTCTCTCTTCCAATCATCTATCCTACACTTCAGACCACCCTGCCCCTCACCCTGTAAATTTCACATCAAGCCCTGGATCAGGGAGACAGATTTGAGAACATTGCCTCCTGTCTCCTTGCAGGTCAATCCCACAATAAAGCTTTTTTCTTTTCCCAAAAGTTGATGCTGTAAAACTGGCTCTTTATGTGCATCAGGCAAGAGAACCCCAATTTTGTATGGTAATATTCCCACCCCACCATGGATGAGGAAGGGCTAAAGAAACACACAGAATGAGGACTGTGGGGGTGACAGCTTGGTGTTACGTGGCGTGAGAAATTGGAGGAGTAGGCAGCATGGTGGGCTGGAAGCACCTTTGGAGCAGGCACCATAAGACCTTGGATCTGGTCCTGGCTGGCCTGGGTCACCAGCCTAGTTGTGTGGTCTTAGACAAGTCATTGAACCTCTCTGGGGCTTTCCTTCCAGAGAATGCAGAAGTGTAGGGTAAATGGTACCTCAGGTACTTTTCACTGCTATAATTTTATGATGAATCTAAGATGTATTGAGTCCCAAGGACATTCTAATGCAATATATGGGAGAATGAAGATCTATTAAATTCAGAAACAGACACACAGAGCATCAGCACAGAACCAGAGTGCTGAAAATACTTTGGCAAAGACCTTGGTCAAGGGGAGGAAAAGAGTGATTACCCATGAAGTCCTTTTGAATGCCTCAAGGTCTTCAAGTAATTCAGGGTGACTCTTCTCTGGAAGAGATGCCTTTTTATGAGAAAAGGAGCTGGGATCTTCCTCTTTCTTTACACTTGCCTTGATGCCTCAGGCTGCCTTTACTTACCTCCCACTATTTGGTCCCTTATCACAGGTCTTAATTTACTTACAAGTGTGCCTTCCAGATACATTGTGAGTTCCTCCAGGGCGGGAACTAGTTTCATAATAAGAATGCCAACTGAGGGTGTTCGTTGATCTTGTCTTTTCCTCACAAACAACCCATGGATGCCAGGTTGATGGATTGATGAATAGGTAAAAAAGAATGGGAGAGGGGCTGGCGTGATAGCATAGTAGTTAAGTTCACGCATTCCGCTTTGGCGACTCGGGGTTCTCAGGTTTGGATCCCGGGTGGAGACCTAGCACTGCTTGTCAAGCCATGCTGTGGCGGAAACCCACATAAAACAGAGGAAGATTGGCACAGATGTTAGCTCAGGGCCAATCTTCCTCAGCAAAAAGAAGAAGATTGGCAACAGATGTCAGCTCAGGGCCAATCTTCCTCACACACACACACAAAAGAATGGGGGGATAGATGGATGGGTAGATTATTACACCCATTTGACAAGCTTATTTCAAGAATTAAATGAAATAGTGTATGTATAAAAGTGCCTGATATGAGTTCTCAATAAATGACAGCTGGTATTATTATTATTCCTATTGTTATTACTGAAAAGTCCTTGGATTTAGAAGAACTGCCTTTGAGTCTCAAGTCAGGGAGTTACGACTAGATGTGTGGCTATGGACAGGTCACTTAACTTCTTTTTTTCCCGTCATCACTGGGTACTGTTCTAAGCATCAGGTACTGTGCTAGCTGGGGAGAGTGTTATGGACGTGCCTTAGTCTTTGCCTGGAGGAGCTCATAATCTTGTAGAGGAGACAGATATATGCATAACAGATATAACCCAAATATAACCCAAGAGCTAGTGGGCATAATAGCAAACTGGGTAGCACCTTGGAGTCAAACAGATGGGGGTTCAATTCCTGGCTTTATTTCTTACTAACTCATGGACCAGAGCAAATCACTTAATCTTTTTAGACCTCAGAGTCCTCATTAGTAAAACGGGCATGACGACAATAGAACACGCCTTATAGAGTAGTTCTGAGCTTTGAATGAAATAACACATGTCAAGTCCTTAGCATAGTACCTGGCATATATAAAGCAAAAGTTTGAGAACTTTCTGCATCTGTATAATGGGGACATTAATCCCCATCCTACCTGCATCTATCACACAGAGTATTAAATGAAGTAATATAAGCGAATGGGATTTTTAAGATGTGATATAAAATATTAGTCGCTACCATTCTAAATCTCTGGAATGGAAGGCATGCACAGAAATTGCTCAGCATCCACTGTTATCTAAACTGGTCAGGGAATAAATATTTGGTGATGCGACGATTATGAAGGTAGATTCTGTCCTGTTCTTCTTCTGCTCTAATGGAGCTCTGTTCCAGAGCATTCTGCAGCCAAGAGAGGAGGGAGCAGAAGCAGGATTAGGAGAGCAGTTTCCAGATGAAGTCAGAATTGGAATAGCAGGTGATTACATGCAATTTATTTTCCAAGTAGATGCTCCAACTTCATGCCTCATTCTTTAACCCAATACCACAGGTCACCTCCTGCTGTCCTCAGCAGGGGTGCAGGCCAGAGAGTGGAAGAGATAAGAGAAATCTAAAGCCAACTGAGGAGGGTCTTTGGAGGAGAAAACTCTACGGCACAGGCTCGGGGCTGGCGATGGGCAGGGACGGTGCTGGAATTAATGAGGGTTATGATGAAGGGCTAGCCTGGCTCAGCTTTGCTTGCGGCTTCCATGGACTCTTTCTGTTCCTGTCATTCATTCATTCAACAAACAGTATTTGAGCATCTACTAGTGGCCCAGCACTGTGCTAGGCACTGCAGATAAAGGAGTGAGCAAGACATCACCTCTGTCTTTCCAGAGCTTATACAGGGATCCCAACTTCAAATGACTACGGGGTCTGTGTGATATTAGCTGCTGTAAGAAACAAAACTTGACATTTCAGTGGCTTTCATACAGTCATGTAACAGTCCAATGTCGACAGAGGGCGGGTGGCGAGGTCTCTATGCAATCACTCAGGAGCCCAGGCTGCTGGAGGCTATTCCATCTTTAATGCATGCCTCCCAGGGTTGCCCTGTGCATCAATATTCAGCTGACTGAGGAGGGAAGAGAGAGAAGATTGTACATGGAAGTTTTCTATGGGCCAGGACTGGAAGTGGACCTGACCACGTCTTCTTAGAGTTCATTGGCTAGAACTTAGTCACATGGCCATGCCTCGCTGCAAGGCAGGCTGTGAAATGTCATCTGGCTGTGAGCTCAGGAAGAGGAGGAGAAAGGTTTGGTGAGTGAATATTAGTCTCTGCCATAGGAGCCCAGTGGAAGTGAATGACACGGGGCAGACCAGGACTGTGGTGGTCAGGACAACTAAGCTCTGAAAACAGCAGATGTGTCTAGTTTATAGGATTGTTGCCATGTGGGAAATGTTGCCAAATCTTTGGCTTTTTTCAAGAGAAGCTGAAAATCTGGATTTTTAAGTGTGATTTCCCAGTTCTTAAATATTGGCAGTTAATTCAAAAATTTAAAGGCATAGTTTGTGCAATATTCTGCAGGCCAAACTAACCAGCTGCAGGCCAAATGAGGCCCGTGGGTTGTCAGATTTTGGCATGAGGCGTATGGGCCAGCTGGAGAGAACTAAACAAGTAATTACAATTCAGTGTGATCAGAGCTGACACTCTGCATAGTTATTAATTTAGTCATCTGTTTTTTATTGAGCATCTACTATACGCTGGGTTCTCTTCCAGGTGCTGGAGAGAAAGATGTGAAGAAGAAAGACACAGTCTCGACCTTCAAGGAGCTTATAGTCCACTGGGAAGGCAGATATTGAACAAACAAATACAAAAGAGGATAATAAATGCAATGGGTGTGCATGATAAGGGAACCTAAACTGGCCAGGGGAATTAAGGAAGGCTTCCTAAAGGATGAAAAGTTTAAGGGAAGATATGAGGTATGAGGAGGAGCCAACCAGAGGAAGGGTGCTGAGGAGAAGTATGACTCAGGTAAGGGAGCAGCATGTGCAAAGGCCCTGTGCTAAGAAAGAGGACATTGCATTTGAGGAACTCAAGGAATTCCCATGAGATTGGAAGTATACAGCTGCCCTGATGCCAACATATCAGGGCCCAAGGGTACAAATGGGGCCCTACACATCTTATGCCTAAATAGTTTCGATTACCTATTAAATTTAAAAAGTCAAACACAAATGATAATGAATATCAAAATCCAAATCAAAATTATTTAAATAAAACTGAAATTTATTTCAGCTTTAAGAACTTAAATTCAAACTCAAATAGTTTTGGCAAAATTCACCTAGTTGTCAATGTAAAGAATAGATATCAAGTTTCGCACTTGTCATGAATGGAATCTAGACCTCCATACATACAAACTTCAGAGTAATATAAATTGTTTAATATTGCAAAATATTTCTCAGCTGCCACGTGTAACCATTGCAAATACCATGCTAATTTGTGAGTACCTCTGGACCCATGAATTGAAACATGCAGGGAAGCAAGAAAAAGGTTGCTTGGCATTACTAAGAAATAATGCTTCATTTCGTGAGGATATATGCATTTATGTTATCTGAGAGGAAGGATGTGACAAGTTAATTAATTCGTATTTTCCCTTACCTAAGTGTTTTCAATGCTGAAATCTCTGCCTTCCAGGGCAGCATTTGTTTCTGAAATCAGCGCAGGCACCGTAGACAATCCTTCATGGCATTTGAATGCATCTGCCTTTTGTTGTAAAGATGTGGAGCAAAGGATGCAGAGAGGCATTTTCCTGGGGCTTGAATCGTGTTAGTCTCGAGGGTGGATGTTTACGGTATAGGTCCCACAGTGCTGGCCTTGAATGCCAGAGCTCAATTGTTCTTAAGAGCTGCCCTAGTGTTTTTTAATAAATTTATTTTTCTGTATGTTTGTGATACATGAGTGGTCTGTCCTGTGGGGGCCCAGGATGGGGACCACTCTTTCCCAGATCTAAGGGTGGCACTGACTCAGAGAGTAAGGAGGAAAGAGGCACCAGAGAATTTGAAGAAGTTGGGAGGGACCCAGTTGTGTTGAACCTCACAGGCCACGTTAAGGGGTGGATTTGATCCAAAGTACACTGGGAAGCCATTGACAGGTTTTAAGCAGGAGAGTGACACAGTCAGATTTGGATTTTTAAAATATCCCTCTGAAAGTTGTGTGGAAGAGAGCTTGGATGAGGCAATAGTGGATGTGAATTCCCACTCAATAGAGAATCGAATGGGCAGTTTGAGGTCCTCACCATAGTTTCCCACATCCAAGATTCTGTATTTCTGTACATGCATCAGCCTTGATTCGGGTCCCTTACAGGGGAGGGTCTGTTAGCATTCATTCTGGATTTGTTTTCAGTTGGGAATTAGGCTTAGCAAATACCTTTACATGCTTAGGGAAAAGTCCTTCTTTAATATTTAAATATTTGGTCCAAAGGATTCTTCTACCTTGGAGGAGGCAGGGAGTTGAGGTGGGAGGGCTTGCCCTCCGTTCCCTTATGCCTTAAGATTGATGGCCAATTCCAGAAGAGGGGATGGAAGTAGAGACGGTGAGATGAGAAGAGGAAAGTGTGTGTGTGGATGTCAGGTGAGTATTGGTACCATCTGGGGGCGTTCCAGGTCTCTCCAGTGGGCGGGGCATGTTGCATGCTCCCATGGCCACTCCCTCCCCATGGACAAGGAGTGTCTTATTTGGAGGTTGTTGACTTTGGTCTCACTTATTACCCTTCTGGAAATCACTACAAGCCTTAAAGAGAAGGGCAGAGAGGAGGAGGATGCCCTGTGATTGAAGAGGTCAACAGCTTTCTCAAACACCTGGGAAACAAGCCCAAACCATTTTATTATTTAGATAAGTGCAGCGAGTATCTTGACCTTGTTTAAGAGAGGTCAACTTCAAATTTCAGGATGACCTTTGACATTGTCTTTGCCCCCCATCCAATGAATATCCCAGGCTGGCAGATTATCCTTTTGTGGAGTCTCCTCTGTTTATCTCCTCTTTCTTATTCCTTATATCACTTAGTTCAGGACTTTATCATCTTGTGTGTCACGGTGCAAAAAGGGCTTGAGTTCTGCTGTCATACCAGCCTGGCTCTGAGTCCCAGTTTTCTTTGGGTAATTGATATCACCCCTACAAACCACAGTTTACTCATCTCTGTAGTGAGAACAATGACAGAGCCCATTAGAGAAAGAAATATGCTCATGTGGTTCAAGTGCCCAGCATGGTTAGTTCCCTTCCTTCCTGTGCTTCTTTGAGGACTAGCGATGGGTCGGAGCTAGCCCTCAGGTGCCTGACACAAGCAGAGGGCTCATTCTGCTTTAGAGCTTCCCTTCGCTCAGGCAATGACTGCAGTCTCTTGGGAGGACTGTTTCGAGTTTCCTGAGCCTCAGGGCTCTGTGGAAGAATTCTACTCTTCTAGTCCAGATGTGGCTGATGCTGTTGGTCTCCCATCCAAGAGCCATCCCACCCTCTTCCTTGATAATAACACCTGGGGCCATGTACTCTGGAAAGGCAAACCATAACCCCAGCCCCTGAGGATGAACTATATTGGTCAGCTCTGTCACTAGATGGATGACCTTGTGCATGTTGCTTTTCTCTCTGAATCTCAGTGCTGACACCTGTACAGTGGGGAGACGGACAGATGAGAAGTTATATGGACGGTCCTTGGCATGCCAGGGGCTCTTGATAAATGGTAGCTGTCTCGATTCTTTCATGGGCATGATTGCTTTGCCTCTAATTAAATTTAGAGTGATGGATTTCTAACCACATGGGTTCAGAGGCTGTGATGCGCCTCAAACAGTGCTTCTCACACTTTAATCTGCACAGGAATGACCTGGGGATCTTGTTAAAATGCAGATTTTGATTTAGCAAGTCTGGGAAGGGGTCTGAGACTCTGCATTTCTAACAGGCTCCCAGGTGATGGTGCCGCTGCTGGTCCATGGACCATGCTTTGAGAAGCCAAGGTCTGTAAGGAATACAACAAGTGGAGGTCCCATTGATGGAAGAAGGAGGAAGAAGCATGAGACTCAGTCTGTTTTCTCTTGGCTTTTCCCTTCTCATTCAGGTTTCTCTGGCTTCTGGCCCCACTGGGTGGAGTCTCTGTTGAGTAACAGAAATGGTCGTTGGACTGAATTTGGGAGGCCTCACGCCTCAAGGTCATCCCATCCAGGTAGTGCAACACGGGAGCCACGAGTGATGGCCTGATTCTTTGGGGCCAGTCAGTGCGGTTCTGAGTGATGGCTTCTATAAGCAGCACATTGTTCTCTGAATTTGGGTTTCTGCTCAACCGCTTCAGGCAAACCTAACCTTTCAAACACAAGCGCTGTCTGTCTGGGTGTGCTGAGGCACTCAGAGCACCGGGAGGCGGTGACTCCAATTAGAAGAATTGAATTTAATATGCAGCTTCTGATTGGCCCCTGCAAATAGCATCTCAGCCAAAATGGATGTGTCTGGAGGATGTGGCTGGAAATTCAATCTTGCGGTGATTTGAGGGAGGCGCGTGCCATCTGATGTCCTGGAGTGAAGTCACCTGGGCTGTAACCTCAGACTTCCTAGAAAATGGCTGTAGGGGTTTGGCTGCTGGGCTGTTTGTTGGCAAGTGTTGCCTCTTCTATCACCTGTCTGGGGCTCTTCTCTTCTTTTAAGCGTCTACCACACTGCCTGGAGAAGAGGGGCGTCAAGATTTATATCTGTGCCTTTGGGTGTGCAATTCTCCCAACCCCCTGCCCAATTTGGGGAAGATTTTCTGCTCTGACTTTGATATTCTTTTCTGTCTTCAAAACCCATTTTAGAAGTCACTTCTTCCTGGAAGCTGCCTCCTCCTACTTCTTCTCCTTGATCTTGGTATCATCGGTATCATTATTACAGCTGCCATTCTAGTTATTGCCGTTATTATGATTGTTACCATATAATGCCATTCCACCAGATCCTGAGCATTGAGACAGGGCGGTGTGCCTATTCTGTCATTTGATCCTCACCACAATTCATTGTCCTGTCTATCTTACTGGGTCTCAGATGGGCTAAGCCGCTTGAAGATTGGAATTAGAAAGTGGTGGAGCTGGGACCTGAGGGTAGGTTTCTCTCTTCCAGAGCCCGTGTTTTTAACCTTCATGTTATGAGTTTCCCAATCTTAGAAACTGAAGCATGAGGCCCTGCTGTGCCAATTCCAAGGATTGATCCTTCACTCTGGATCCCATGCGTACACTGGATAGTATACTACTTAAAAACTTGGCCTCTGGAGCCAGACATCTTGAGTTTCAATGTTGGCTCTGCCACTGCCTAGATATGTGACTGGGAGCAAATGTCTGAACCTTTCTCATCTTGGTTTGTTCATCTGTAAAATGGGGACAAAGCATCTTCTTAGGGTTGTAATGGGGATTGGACGAGGTGGAAAGTTTGAAAAGAGTTTTGGCACGTGTCAGCTATTACTGTTAGCCAGTCCTGCTATCTCAATTGGCCTTTACTGAGAAGTTATCCATTTTGTTCATTCAATCATCAATTCAGCAAATATGTAGTAGACACCTACTCCACACCAGACATTGTAGTTCGTGCTAAGAATATTCTTTAATCATTCCTCACTAACTGTGCCCAAAAAAGCTTGCTGCCCCCCTTGTAGCCTCAGTTCCCTCGTCTGTCACGTGGAATCAATGAAGCCTACCTCATAGGATGGTTTGGATGATTCAGTGCTTGGTTAACGTTTCTTAGACAGAACATGAGTGACAGTCCTCAGCAAGCTCTCATCATCCTGTGAATGACATTCAGGTTCAAGAACTATCTCATTATTTTTTTTTTCTTAAATTAAATTAATCTCTGAGGCTCACTGGCTTGGTTGATGGGGCTCGGTCCTACTTCCCGCTGGGATCTTATAAGAATCCCGCGGATCTCAAGAAAACCGAGGAAGGGCCCATCATTGGCCCTTTGAGGTCTCGGTCCTCGCGGTTGGTTTCGCGGATACGCCAGCTGCGCATTGGTCCTCCGCCCTCTGGGGGGCGCTCCTGCTCTGTCCGGGAATTAGCCCCGCTCTGCCCAGGGCTGCCCCGGGCTCCCCAGGCTTGCCCAAACAAAGGGAGCTGCGGCGTGGTTTTTGCTGGGCGGGGTCCTGACTCCGGGGCGTCTTCTGCTCATGGACTGGCCCCTCTGGGTAGTCCCAGACTGGAGGGACCTCTGTCTCTGCCCCTGCAGCTCCCGTCTTGGTCCCTCCACTGTCTCTAAAGTAACTTCAGCTGGATTCCTTGATGGATCTGACTGTTTTTCAGCAAGGCCCCTTATTCCAGCATGGGGAGAGGGAGGGGGCAGGGACGTTACCTTTCTTCCTTCCTTTCCTGTAAGGGCGTGAAGAACATGACACATCCACATGTGACTCCACAGCCCGTTGTAAACATAACGCAAATGGTAGCCATGGCTTCTCTGTGGATCTTACTTTCTCTTCCAGAAAATTAGCTCCCACGTGTGGTTAGAAAGGTTCTGACGTTATATTTAACTAGGTGCCAGATATTTTGCAGTCACTCTCTCACTGGATCCTCAAAATGATGCTGTCAGATAGGGACGGCTTTCCTTTTCCTGATGAGGTTAGATAACCCACCTGCCCGGGATCACACACCTGGAAAGTGGCAGAGCTGGGCTTCGAATCCAGGGCTTCTGCTCCATGTCTACACACTGGTCACTCCATTTCCTGATCTTCCACGTCTTCTATTTCGTCTTTGAGCCCTACGGCACCTAGTGCAGTGGATTATAAAAAATGCTGACGGAAGAAAGAAGCCCTTCACAAGCAAAGAAACTTCAAGACTCACCTGTGTTGAAGTCTTGCATCCCTTAAAGCAAACCATCTGTGAAACAACCTATTTCATAGACCCCTTAAACACAGCTCGTGCATTCCCACTTTTCTCTTCAATGACTTAGCTCTTATGTGCATGGGAGCATTTATAATTAGGGATCAATGTTGAAACTTAAAAACTATTAAAAAGTTCTTTGTTACTATTTGTGATCCTATCAGTTGGGAGCCATGGACCCAGGCTCAAACTCTTTGTGTCTTCTCAAACCATTCTTCTCTGAGAGGTAGGTACCATTATTATTCCCAGCGTAGAGATTATGAAACTGAAATTCAGAGAGGTTAAGAAATATGGTCAGGGCCACTCGGCTAGAAAGTGACAGTGATGGGGTGTGAACTCAGGTTTATTTGAACCCAAAGGCTGAATTCTTAATCATCTTATGATGTCAATCCTCAGAGCTGGACTGAGAGTGTTAGGATCCCCACTCGCTTGAAAACATCTACCTTACCTCAAACTTCTAATATTCAGTGGCACAGCCTTGGACTCCCTCCACTCACGTGGCATCCAAACATGAGGAAGTCAGGGGTTTTGAACTTGTAGGATATTTTCCCATAGAAGCTCTGTTATCAAATGCGTAATATAAGGTCTCAGACTAACAGACTGTTGCTGGGCACTTGGAATATAGGCGAGATGACCCTGTGATGGTTAATTCTATGTGTCAGCTGGACTGGGCCGTGGGGTACCTGGGTATTTGGGCAAACATTTCTGGGTGTGTCTGTGAGGGTGTCTCTGGATATGATTAACGTTTGAATCAGTAGACCGAGGAAAGCAGATTGCCCTCCACAATGTGGATGGGCCTCATCCAATCTGTTGAAGGCCTGAAGGGAATTAAAAGCTGAGCAAGAAAGAAGCCCTTCTCTCTGTGTGACTGTCTTTGAGCTGGGACATCAGCTTCTTTCTGCCTCGGAACTTGGACTTGGGCTGAAACTTACACCATCAGCCCTTAGACTCAAACTGGAGCTTACACCGTTAACTCTTCTGAATCTCCAGCTTGCCAACCGCATATCTTGAACTTTTCAGCCTCCATAATCGTGTAAGCTGATTCCTTATAGTAAATATCTATATCTACATCTAGGGCTGTATCTATATCTATTTCCTATTGGTTCTTTTTCTCTGACACTCCAGACTAATACAGCTATCTCCATGTTTACAATATGCATTTCACTTCCTGGCATTCCTGGTTGTTAGGATGAGTCCTCATCTGCGTGTACATTTAAGGAAACATCCAGTTTATTACAAGTTATTCAGGAGAACTTGATCGCGGTGTCTATTTGCAGTTAATATTGGGCAAGATGGAAAATGGGTTGGTTCTAAGCGGTTTCTAATCAGTGACAACAGATGTTCACAGAAGGTAGAATTTTCTTTGAATCGGGATTTTGATAATAACCTTAAACTCACATCCTAAGGTAGAAAGAGGAGCTTTGGCTTGGGCCTTATGTGCTTTTGCTGAGAGGTTCTAGGTAATTGAGTGATGGAGCTTTCTACAGTATCTCAAGAATTGGAGTGGCTACCCTGAGGTCACTGGAGCTGCCTCCTGCTTCTCTCCTAGCCCTGGGGATAAGAGAAAGAACATCTTCAGTTTATAAGAGACTTAGACTTTTATGTAACAAAATCCAAAATACCAAGGGGGTAGAAATCTCTTTCCTCTTATAAATACCTCCTCTCTACAATGGTCTTCTCTTCTTCCTCCTTTGGAGGATGTGGTGGTATGCTGAAGCCAGTTTATGAGAAGAGACTGTTAAATACTCAGTCATTTTGGAAGCAGTTGTTAAACTGTTGGTAGCTTAAAATTAGCCATGGTGGGATTAATGACATCAGTGACATCTTCAAATGTTACAAATCAGGGTTGGTTTGTTTTCCTGAGAGCCAGTTCACCTGCATACCACTGGTCATAAAGATTACAGTTGATGTTTGTGGGTTTTGCCAGTCCACCATCCATTTCTTTGCCTCTTCTGGTAACAGCAAAATTCCTTTGGGGAAACACTCTCCACTCAGGCCAGTGGTTTGGATAAGACTGACCACATTTTCCAGGTGCAAGAATGAGCTTGTGATCTAGCCTGGCCAATCAGAGCACTCCATCCCTCTGGCCACAGTCATTGGTTCATAGATGGTCATTGACCCACTTAAAATCAATCAGAGCTAATTATGGTTCTTCGGTGGCCACTCTGGGGAGGGGAATCTTGCTGCCATAAAAGTGAGGTTGTAGGAGTTTTGAAAGAGTGCGAGAGAGCAAAAAGCCTGGAGAGAACTCAGGAGAACACGATGCTGAAGAGATGGATAGCTACCAGGTCCTGATGACGTGGGTTGAGCACCTGCAAGCTACGCTTGAAACCAAATATCCCTGAACTTTAAAACTGCTGAGCCAATAATTCTGACTCCATCCCCATCTTTGTTTGGCTTTAACCTGTTTATGTTGGGTTTTCTGCCCCTGGTAAGTCACAGGTTGTACCAAAAGAGTCCCGTTTGTTTCAGGGTCCTTCCAGCTTTCATGCTCTGGATCAAATTCCAAGGGAGCTGTCAAGAAAATCTGATGGAGGGTCTTAGAGGGAGAAAGAGAGCTTTCGTCTCCAATTCTCCCTTAGCTTCATGAAACATGCTGTGGTTTTCAGCCCCCTCTCCTCCAGACCTCCACAAGTCTTTGTTCAAATACCAGTTTTACCATTTTCTAGCTGTGTGAACTTGGGCAATTGCTATGCTTCTCTGAATCTCAGTTCCTTCATCCGAAAAGCCAGTATATTAATGTCTAACTCTCATGGTTGATGTGAAGATTAAATGAGACAATTCCTAAAAATTCACAGTGTTTTGCACAGAATAAATAATATATTAGCATAATTATTGATTAAATAAATGTACATGTGTGTAGTCTGGGACCTTATAGAATACGTTGTATAATGGAGCTTCTATGTAAAAATATCTTTCAGGTTCCAAGCTCCTGGCTTCCTCCTGTTTGGACCCCAAGTTGGGGAGTCCCAGACTATGCAACTGAAAATTGGAAATTTGAGGTAACATGGACATTTTAGAGATGGAAGGGACCATAAAGTTCTTCTTGATCAAGCCCTGAGGGTGGATTCTACACCATTTCATTCACCCTGTATCCCCAGTTCCGGTTGCATTGTGGGGTTCCAGAACTGTTTGTCAAATGAACAACCCCCTCATTGTATCACTGGAGAAACAGACTAAGATAAGATGAATTTCTATGCTCTGGTGTCTTCACCTCATGGTGTATGAAGGGCAGAGAGATACTAAACATCATCTTAAAACCTGGCACTAGAATTTCTGTTGAAGAAACCACTGCCATTGGTGAACAGAATGGTTTCAACAAATGCCGCTCAGTAGTAATATGATATGAGCTACATATGAAATTTAAAATTTTCTAGTAGCTGCATTAAAAATTATAGAGAAACAGGTGAAATTATTTATTTTAATATATTTAAAACATTATAATATTAAAATCATTAATGAGATATTTTGCATTCTTTTTTTGTACTAAGTTTTCAAAATCCAGTGTGTATTTTACACTTATGGCAGATCTCCATTTGAACCAGCCACATTTCAAGTGCTCAGTAGCCCCGTGTGGCTGGTGGCTGCCATATTGGTTTAAGGAGCAAGACTCAAAGGATTTGCTAAGCCGTTTTGCAGGAGATAAGGAGGGGGAGTGGTAGAGGCATCTAAATGGAGAATGTTCCAGCAAAATGTCAGAAGGATATGTGCTTCTTGAGCACCTGGGAAACCTCTCTGGGAATCTTCAGAAATTGTAGGAAAGTCAAACAATTCCCTCTGTGTTTGTGAGAGTGGTTTTGAAAGTGAAGGCTGGAGGAGTTCGCTACTGGGCATAATGTGGTGAGCCCAAACAGCCTGTGAAGAAGTTCCTCTGTTGCCCTGGAGTTTGCAAATCTTTGGGAAGGTTTTGGACAGGAGTAGAATTCACTGGGAAATGATGGCTCAATGCAGTCTTATTTAGCTGTCCCAGCTGGTAATGGGACCATGCAAATAATAAAGGGTATTGAGTGATAAGGGAAGCACAAGGGTTTGTAAGAACAAGGGAAAGTTCCTTGAGGCTGGGATAGTTAGGTCAAGTCTTGAAGAACAGAAGGGTCCCAGAGGAGGGGATAATATGTGTCATGCGCCAGAGGCCAGAGAGAGCAGAGATAACTCGAGGAATTTCAAAGACTTCCTTCCGGTGGTAATGTGAGTATGAGGGGGTGGTGGCCAGAGGGGAAATCACACAAGAGGCTAGAGGGCAGATCCTGGAGGGCCTGATGGGTCATGGGGAAGAGTTTGGATTCTATCCTAAGGCTATGGAATAGAATTTATATGTTTAAAAGATCTCTCAGGCTGTTGTGGAGGGTTGGAGGGGTCAAGGTGGAGGTTAAGTGATCAATCAGGTCTCAAAGTCATCCAGTTGAGAAGTGACGGTGGCCCTGTCTACTGTGGAAATAGTGGAGATAGATAAGAAGGTTCTAGAGATGTTTTAGGGGGAAAGTGGACAAAACTTGGTGACTGGTTTGTGTATGTCTGCGCCTGAGTGGGTAAGTGTGTAAAGGGTGGATTAGAGGGGCAGGAGAGACAGAGAGGAACCCAGGATAATTTCCAAATTTCTTGACTGGACAACAGTGTAGAAGGCGACAGCATTTAGCCTGTAGAGCAAATATCTGACCCGGAATGAACTCTGAGGGACACTGACAATGAGGGTATTTTTCCAAATCTCTAAATCAAGACACTCAAGGCAATCAAGAAATCAAGACAGATTCTGAGGAGGAGAAAGAATAACTGAAATCAAGCTTGTCCTAGAAATTCCAGAGAGGCCATTGGCTCGCAAAGTTGGGAAAATTGCATTTCCTCTCTCGGCCTCAATTCTTTTTTTCCGTTTGCAAAATGAAAATAATAACTCTTAGTTTTATAAGGATGCTGACAGAATAAAATGCAATGATAAATGTAAAGGCACTTTGAAAGCAAAGCATTCAATTATTATTATTGTTATGCTTATCGGAAAGGTTTGCAAAGTCCTTGTCATTGTTATTGAAAATCAAGCTTGAGGCCCTGGGCTGATGGATTATGTAGATAATTATTCCAAGAGAAATTGGCATCAGAGACAAAACCCTGAGTTCTGGAAGCATAAAACAGTGTCAGACTTTCAACCCATTCATTCATACATTTGTTTATTTATTCAGTTCTTCAGCGTTTATTGCGTGCCTACTGTGTGCCGGTCATTGTATTGGGTGCTAGGGGCCTAAGGGGGCCAAATGTGTTCCCTGTTAACAAGAAGTATAAAGGACATGTCCCCAGATAACTCAGTTATATACGTTTTAAACGTTTGTTACCATCTACAGAATATTTTCATATACTATTCAATGCTTAAAAAAAAATCCCCATAATGAGCATCGTTATCACCATGTTGTTGACATTAAGCCTGAGGCATAGAAAGATGAGCTGCCCCAGCCAAAGATGCCTAGCCAGGACACCCAGGACTCAGACCAGGGACTTCTTCACCCCAGTTCACCGCCGATGGTGGGTGGCTTGGAATAGTAACACCAGCTAAGATTCATTGAATGTTGTCTACGTGCAAGGTACCGTGCTGACAGGAATTACGTTGTTTTAGTCAATTCTCCCAAACTTATCTATTATCTCTAGAGGATAGGCCAGCAGACAGAAAACATGGGCATGCACATATATCCCTACAGACAGACACTCAATTGACCGAGCACTTACTATACATGCCAAGCACTTTACATGTATTATGTTGTTTAATTTTCACAACAGCCTGAGGAAGTTGGCACTCTTATTGCCTCTATACCGTGAATGGGAGCACTGATGCTCAGAGAGGTTAAGGAACTTGCCTGAGTTCACACAGTGAGAGATACAAGTGAAGTACACTGAGGGTTCAAAAGAGAGCCATTTAGTGGCTGGCCTGAGAAGACAGGGGAATGCTTCCAAACCCACAGATGTGAATATGCCTCTGGTGGATACTGGTAATCGACAAATGAAATAGCTACATCAAGTGTGTGACCCTGGCAGGGCTGACCTGGGGTAAGTGTTTCAAAGTCCGGACATGGGTGTTTCCCCACCATCTGGTGATGGCAGCATTCTCCTCTCCCCATACCTGGGGAGCCAGGAAACCTCCCATTCCCCGTTGGCTCCCAGATTGCCCCAGGGCAGACTTATTCCTCCCCCATATCCTGACAAAATGGAACCGTCAGTGTCTTGATTGGCCAACGAGCCAGTTCTCTGCTGTGAAAAAGACAAGATGTTACATAATTTCACTGGCCCTCAGTTCCCTCCATGGTAAAATGGGCTTAATAATATTTATTGCATGTGATTATTATGAGGAATATGTGAGATCAAGCATGTGCCGTAGTTAACACAGTGCCTGGCACACAGCAAGCCCTCAGAAATGTTGAATCTTGTCATGGGCAGTACCTCCTAGTTTAATTCCCCACAAGCTTTTCTTTGATGGCGGTTTTGAGGTAAACAATGTTCATATTTGCAGGTAGAATATCTGAGTCTCAGATTCCTAGGGCAGCCAAGTTCATGTTATCCCTTCGGTCCACTTTGTAGTGGGGGCTCAGGGTGCAATTCTCTAGATGTTGACCGTAATGTCAGCTGCTGAAACAAACAGGCCCCTAAATCCAGTAGCTCAACACTACAAAAGTCTATTTCTTGTTCGTCTGTTGGTTCAGCGTGGGTGTTCCTGGTCTCTGGGGTGGTCATTCCCAGGGTGATTCTAGGACCCAGGTTCTTTCCATCTTGTGGCTCTTCTCCCTTCTCTGGGGTCTTAGAATCTTCTGCATCCATCCAGAGGATGGGGGAGAGAACATGAGGTTCGGTGCAGTGAGGGAGGTCTTCAAGGGCCAGGCATAGAACTGACTTGTATCACTTCTGTCCACATCTTTTGCCTGGAATTCAGTCACATGACCACATGTGACTGCAAGAGAGTCTGGGAAATGGTCCAGTCGTGCACCCAAGAAGACGAGAGAACAGATTTGGTCACCAACTAGCCAGTCTCTGCCTCATTGATCATGTCAAGGGGTCTTCAAATTTGGTCAAGAAGTCCTAGAGGAATTTGCCTTTCCTCTTCTGGTTAGTCTGGGAAGGATCTCTGGAGTAAGAGAGATTTTAGGAACTTCCAGGAAGAATGGAATTCATCTTGCTGAGGACCTACTATGTACAGAGTGTGCCTGATACTCTACTTCCATTACCTTGTTTAATCCTCACAGCAATGACTTGAAGGCAGTTTTATTATTCCCATGGAGCAAACCCTAGTAAATGTCTAGCTACCATTTATTGAGGGCCTACTGTGTGCTAGGTTCCTTGCTTTACACATGTGATCTCATTTTAACCTTGCAAAACCCTGCCAGTAGGCATCAATTTGCACCGTTTTACAGCGAGGAAATTGAGGCCCAGATGTGTAAGTGACTTGCCCAAGGGTGCACAGCTAGTATGTGGCTGAACTGGGGCTGCAATTGAGCTCTGTTTTGCCCTTGGAGTTCTAGTTCTTTCCACCGGGGTTTGGGAAGAAACCCTTGGCTGGGATTTTTTAAAACAGAGGATTGGTTTCCTCTCAGCTTCCCCATCCCCTGCCTGCCTTCCCCCCGTGGGGGCAGCTCTGGAGCAACCAGGGATTTCCAGTGGCCAGGGAGAGATGGAATTGTTGAGGTCTTTCTGGACAAGGCTCTGCCTCTGAGTTCAATTCCTTTCTGAATCCAACCTGTGCTACATGCCAAGCAGTGACTAAGCCATTGACTCACTTCTTTTGTGACCCGAGGAGTCCAGCTCAGATGAAATGTGCACTGCCTGGAAGTCGGCCACCTGCCAGCATCCGGGCCTGATACCACGGGTGCACCTTTGGATGTTTGACGTGATATGCAGAAGCACCATTTGGGGTGATTTTCCACGCCGTACACAATCAACGCTTCTCTGTGCCCTTTGCAGGCCGTTGTGTTGGCAGATTTATTTATTTTATCTCAAACCTCTGTTTAGTTTCCAAACAGATGCTTTAGGTAACAGAGATTCTTATAATTCTTTTTGCAGTTCTTACTCAGCTTTATACTACGAATTCTAACAATAACACTAACACTGCAATAGGCAATGTTTATGAAGTACTTATTATTTATCAGGCTCCTACACGCTTGTGCTGGTCATGATCCTATTTCATCTGCACCACTCTCTAAGGTGGGGACCAATATTATCCCCACTGTAAAGAAGAGGAGACCGAGTCTCAGAGGGTTTAAGTAACCTGTCCAAGATCATGCAGTTGGAGTTGGGTTATAGACCTGAACAGACTGGCTCCAGAGCCCGTTCTTGACCGAAAGGCCTAAACTGGAGGACATTCAGGGTTTTAATAATATGTCCTTTTATTGTCTGCTTCTTGAAAAAATTCATGGGGAAGCTGAGGGTCAAGGAGCCTCAGAGAGGGGCCTGACTTGAACGCTAAGACTGGTTACAGGATGTATTAGTTATCTATTGCTGTGTAACAAGCTACCCCAAAACTTTGTAGCTGAAAACAAGAAGCATTTATTATCTCATAGTTTCTGTGGGTCAGGAACCTGGAGTTGCTTAGTTGGGTGGTACTGGCTTAGGGTCTCATGATGCCTAAGGCTGCACTCAGCTGAAGGCATAAGTGAGGAGCATCTGCTTCCGTGATCACTCCTGTGGTTGTTCGTGGCCTCGGTTCCTCGCTTGCTGTTGACCGGATGCCTCAGTTCCTTGCCATGTGGGCCTCTCCATACATGGCCGAGAGTCCTCACAATATGACACCTGGACCCCCCCAGAGTGAGTGATCCAAGAAAAAAGAACCCAGATAAAAGCCGTAGTATCTTTTATAACCTAATCTCGGAGATGACCCACCATCACGTCTACCACATTCTTTTGGTCACGCAGACTGGTACAGTATGAGAGGCGACTGCAGAAAGGTGCAAATACCAGGAGGTGGGGCTCATTGGGGGCCATCTTGGAGGCTAGCTACCACCCCAGGAATTGGGCTCCTGCCATGTGCCAGATGCTACACAGGTACTTTACCAAATGCACTTTTCTTGAAGGCAAGAAGACAATGGTTTACATCTTTTTTTTTTTTTAAAGATTTTATTTTTTCCTTTTTCTCCCCAAAGCCCCCCGGTACATAGTTGTGTATTCTTCGTTGTGGGTTCTTCCAGTTGTGGCATGTGGGACGCCACCCCAGCGTGGTCCGATGAGCAGTGCCATGTCCGCGCCCAGGATTCGAACTAACGAAACACTGGGCTGCCTGCAGCGGAGCGCGTGAACCCAACCACTCGGCCACGGGGCCAGCCCCAACAATGGTTTACATTTTGACTCCCTCGCTCTGGGTGGGTCATGGCTCCTCTGGCTTCTGGTTTTTCTGCTTGAGCCCTACCCAGGGGGTATTAGTGGAGAGGCTAAGACCATGGGCACTGGAGCTCACCCGGATGCAAATCTTGGTTCTATCCATAAACAGTCTTGTGACCTTGGGCAAGTTACTGAACACTTTAGGCTTCAGTTTCCCCTTCCTTAAAACAAGGACAATTAGAGTACTTTCAGGGGTGTTGTGGGGATTAAATGAGATAGTGATGGAAAAGATAGTGGATGTTAAGAACATAAATGTTACAGAGCTTAATACAAGCCGATGTTCCAGAATAAGTTTGAGCTGTTAAATTTTAAATGAGGGGGTTGGACCCAGGTCCCTCTGACTGGAACTGAAACTTCATGGTCATCCAGAACTGCTCCATCACTAAAACCCTAAAAGTAAACACTTCACACTCAGGGCACACCCTCCTGTCTTTCAAACTTTTCACGCAGTTGCCCCCACTAAAGCTGGCCATTGGTCTTCAGTTTTCCTTATGTCTATTGGCTCCCACTGGTCTTCACTTCCTTCTCTGTCAAGTCCAGGAACTGTAATCCATCATTTGAGCTACTTTGTCAGCGATGTCTTCAACTTCCTTGCTCCACTGTCCCTCTCCTAACCACTGAGGAGTCCCCCATCCCAGACCAATCCATCTTTCTGACTATTTGTATCTCCATCTGTTCCGGTGAGCTTTCCTGGACGAAGTCCCAGAATGTTCTATATTGGCACCACTACAATTCAAGGGATCCATTCTCCAAGAAGCTTAGAGTTCCTTTTGTGTTCCCATAGTCCGCTTTCTTATTTCCAACTTTCTTAACTTCCCTTAAACTTCCTTGCTTACCATCCTTTCTTTCCTTTTTGTCCTCTTGTCCTTCTTTCTTTCACCAAATATTGATTGAGCACCTAGGATGTGGCAGGAATATTTACAGACACTGGAGATTCAACAATGAACAAAACGAGAGGAATATGGTTCCTGCCCTCTGGAAGTTTCAAAGAGAAAATATAAGCCACCAGTTGGGGACTGTCTTTACTTCCTGTTTTAACAGGAAGTTGTGGTTAACCAGACCTTCGAATTTATCATCCTCTTCCTTCTCCTCCTCTTCATCATCAATACCCCTATCACAATCTCTTCTGGCATGCCTACTATATGCTAAGGACTGTTCCAAGAAATTTATTTATATTCATTAACTTATTTAATACATTATAGGCATTAACTCACCAAAACCCTAGGAGGTAGGTACTATTATCATCTCCCTTTTTACACATGAGAAAATGAAACCCAGAGAGGTTAAGTAAGTTGCACAAGACACACTGCATTTAGTATAAAATTCATCAATGGAAGAGGTATTCTGTCCCCTGTTGAAGGTTAATCAGTCCCTATTTGTCTTGGATCTAGGGTTGCCAGATCTAGCAAGCAAAAATATAGGATGTCCAGTTACATTTCAATTTCAGATAAACAATGAGTAATTTTTAGCATAAGGATGTCGCTTGCAATATTTGGGACCTCCTTATACTGAAAATTGTGTATTGCTTATCTGAAATTCAAATTTACCTGCATGGTCTATAGTTTACTTGGCAGCCCTCTCTGGATCCCATGCCCCATCCTCAAGGCCTTCACCCCATTAATGTTCTCTACTCCTGCCCCCTGGGAGTGTCATGGTCATTTTGCACCCCAGTGCAAAGTGGGTGATAGTGCTTTGGGAGTGGCATGATGCATCCTGGACAAGACACCCTGAGGCTACCCTTTGGGGATGGCCCTCGTGGAAGGAGAGTTTGGAGGCAGGGGATCAGGTATGGTAATCATCTCGGAATGTGGTGACCCCATCTTACAGAATCAAGGTTTCCCCACCCAGCAGGGTCCCTGGAGCTGGAAGAGAGGGGAACCCGGAGACTTCTGTACGAACAAGGTGCTAATAAGGGCTTCCATCTCCTCTGTCCGTGCTCCTGGGCAGAGAGCCGTACCTCCCATGAGAGACGAGGTCGGCAGGGTGGAGGGAAACACTCCCTGGTTCTTTATTGAATCCAATCATTTACATCTCATTGAGCCCAATCAAATTAGCCACTTATCACATTAAAATGGCAGAAGAGGGATTGTGTCAAGCAGGGCTAATTCAATAGGAAAGAGGAGCTGACGAAGAGGCTGTGTCATTGGGGTTCTAACACCCATTTTCAAGAGGTAGAAGTCTGATGGCCCCCTCTGCCCACCGTGGTCACGATGACCTTCCTCAGATGGCTTTGCTGGATGCCAGGCTGGCAAAGGAAGGGAAAACACGAGTCCTGAGCCCTGCGGAGGCATAGGCCGGGAAGAGCGGGACCAAAGGGGAATGTGTGATGGCATTGAAGATGGACTGTGATTTCAAGGTAGGCTGTTTCCTGGGATATAGAGACTCCAGAGCTTGCCAACTGTGTGACTTTGGGAAAGTTACTTGATTTTTCTGATGCTTAGTTTCCTTATCCATCAAATGGAGGATGGTAATATTTGCCACGGCAATGTTTCCCACAGATGGTGTTCCAGAAAAAACCATTCTCTTTTCAATTCTCTTTTAATCCTCTTCACTACATTAAGGAGAAAGACTCAGTTTGGTACTAGCTGTCTTTAACACCTCTTTAATCCTTGCAAAAACTCTCTGATCCTTTGATGGGTGCTAGGGTGTTAGGGTACGGTTGAGAGCTGGAATCATCCAGGCTTGCGTTTGAGTCTCCCTGCCAGCCTCACCAGCTCTGTGATCTTGGATAAAGTGGCTTAACCTCTCTGTGCATCAGTTTCTTCATATGTAAAATGGAAATAGTAATAGAACCTACCTCACAGGTTTGTTATTGAGGGTAAACGAGCTCATGAATGTAAAATGCTTAGCACAGAGCCTAGCTCATAGTAAACAATAAATGCTGGAGATTCTCCTTCTTTTTCCTCTTTTTCCTCCCCTCTTCCTCTTTCTCCTTCCTCCTCCTCCTCCCCCTCCTCCCCCCACTCCTCCTTCTCTTCTTCATTCACCCTCTTCTCTGCCACTTCCTCTCCCAGACCCTCATGCCCTCCGCACTCCACCAATTAGAGCAATTTCTACTTCTTGACTATGCCATACTTTCTCTTGCCTCAGGGCCTTTGCACATGCTTCCCTTCTGACTGGAACAGTCTTCTCTCAGACTCACTCTTGGCTAACTCCTACTCCTCTTCCAGGCCTCAGCTGATACATTTCTTCTTTCAAGAAGCATGCACTGACTTATATGCCCCCTTCCCCATGGTTCTTTCCTATTGTAATGTTCTGTAGTTTGTTTCTCTCCTCTCCCAGGAAGCTCCAGAGCTTCATGAGGGCAGAATTCAAGACCCTGGCTTGCCTTGCGTTTGTTTTCTTGTGCTCCCCAGCACCTAGCACAGAATCTGAAGCTTAGTAATGGTTGCCTGAGAGCTCACTAGGGGCCTGAGACGATTTTATAGACCTTACATGTATTAACTTGCTTCATCCTCGCAACTTTCTGGGGTAAGTTTTATTTTATTTTTAACAGTTCGTTTGGAATATAATTGACGTACAATAAACTGCACATATTTAAAGTGTAAAATTTGATAAGTTTTGACATGTATATACCTGTGAGAACAAAACCACAATCAAGGCTATGAACATCTCCATCAACCCCAAACCTTCCCTGTGCCCTTTATAATCCTTCCGTCCCACTCCTCCTGGCCACCCCCTCCCCAGCCAACTGCTGGTGTGCCTTCTGCCACTATAGATATGTTTGCATTTTCTAAAATTTTGTGCGTAATTTCTTTGAGTTTCATCCGTTTTGAGGCATAGATCGATGTTCATTCCTTTTTACTGCTGCATAGTATTCCATTGTATGGATATACCACGCTTGGTTTAGCCACTCACCTGTTGATGACATTTGGTTGTTTCTAATTTCGGGCTATTTACAAAGAGACATAGGTTTACTTTTTACCCCATTTTGCAGATGAGGAAAAAGAGACAGGGAGTATATTGATTGCTTAGGGCCACAAAGCTAGTCGATGGCAGAGCCATGTGCAGACTGAGGTATGGAAAGTCCAGAGTCCATGATCTTCCCCCTCTTTATTAAGGAAAGTTTCAAACATCAACAAAGGTAGAATAGAATAATGCACACCCACAGATCTGTCAGTGCTCCAGCAATTACAAAGTCATGGCCATATTATTTAATCCTTCTTCCTACATTTGAAATCTTTTTGCTGGAGTATTTTAAAATGAATCCCAGACAAAATGTCATCTCACTTACAAATATGTCAGTTTATATCTCTGACTTAACGTGAACATGGAAAACAACACTTTATTGTGGAAATTTCAAACCTAGGCAGAAGTAGAGACACTAACGTAATAACTTGTATGCATCGTCAGCTCTGACACTTATCAATTCTCGAGGGTCTTGTTGCATTACACCTTCATCCAGATTTCCCTTTCTCTCCCCTGCCAATTATTTTGAAGCAAATCTCTGGCATTTTATCATTTTATCTAAATATTTCAGCATGTATCAATAAAAGATATAGACTCTTTTTTTAAAAAAAGCCACAATACCAGTATTGCACCTAAACATTTTACAATCATTTCCTTTGTATCATCAAATATTCAGTTGACATTCACCTTTCTCTGATTGTCTCCTATTGTATTCTTGTTTTTTCTTCTCTCTCCCTTCCTCCTTCTCACTTCCCCTCCCTCTCTCTTTTTTCTTTTTACAGTCTGTTCGATTCCACATACCAGCAAGGACCATGTGGTACAATTTGTTGACGTGTTTCTAACGTCTTAACCTATAGATTCTCCATCTCTCTCTCTTTTTGCCTCTTGCAGTTTATTTGTTAGAGAAGCCAGGCCATCGAGGCCATCAAGGATTTTACATCTCCTCCCTGCCATTATCACTCTCACAAAATTAACAATAATCCTTCGTATCGTCCAGCATCCATCTTTATTCACATTTCCCCGATAGTCTGGAACACGCCTTTGGGTTTTTTCAAATCAAGATCCTTGCGAGGCCTCCACTGCGGTTGGTGGTGCTGGTCTTGAGATCTCTTCTGCCCCAAGACAGACCGTCTTCCCATTTCTGAGGCTGGTGCTGCGTCCTGCGGGTTGCTCTATGCCCAGCTCCTACGGCCCGTGCTGTGAGCCGCTGGGCTGGGCTCCCTTTCCTGGTAAGCGCCCAGAATAATTATTTAATGAAGGAATGAACAGATGAGTGAATGAGCATTTAGGAGGAAGCAGCTAAGAGAACAAAGCATCCTGACATCCTGGAACATTGTCTGAAGTGCCTTCTTCTTTCCTAGTCTAGACCAATGATTTCCTAGTGTGTGTGTGCATGTGCAGGCATGTGTATGCACATGTGTGAGCACGCACACGTAACAAAATGGCATCTTACACAGAAACCTTCACGAATAGAGAGGATGAAGACTGAGTGTTTAAGAGCTGGAGCCCTGACCCCACACTGTCTGGGTCAAAGTCCTGGCCTTGTTGCTTACAAGCTGGGTGACCCTGGACCAGTTACCTAACTTCTCTGAGCCTGGGTTTCCTTTTCTTTGAAAAGGGATTCGTAATAGTTCCCACCTCTGGGAGCTGTTGTAAGGATGTAATGCGTCGCCTGTGCCTGCCATATTGTGAATCCTCAATAAATGTTGGCTCTGCTCATGATAATAATGTTAGTATAAGGGAGGGTGGGGGAGGCCTGACATGGCCTGTGGATCACCTTCTGGAGCTTTCCAGAGCTCTGTGGAGCAGTTTGACAACCTCTGGCCTCGATGACACCCAAAGGCTTCTCCCTCAGCTCTCACTTTATTTGGGGCTCACTGCAGCCCCCAGCCCCCTCCCGCATCCTGCAGTCTTGGAGGTCACTAGGCGGGCAGGAGGCCGAGGGGTCAAGCTTCTTGAGCTGTCCTAATTAAGCAAGAAACCACCGCCCCCGCCCCTGCCCCCAGCCCCGCTCCTCTCGCTCCCAGGCTCCGTCTTGCAAACAGGAACCCACCCAGCGCCAGCGTTGTGTTTTGAAACCCAAACCCTGAAACCGGTCTCCTGCGACTTGGCTGCAAACCCAAGTGCATCTGCTTTAGAGCAATTAAGGAATTGCAGCGACAAGGAAAACATGCTTCTGTGTGCCGTTAAATATTCTCGGCCCGCTGGTGGGGTGTCACAACAGCCAGGCGGGAGGGAACCTCAGGCGTGAATCAGGAGCTGCAGAGCAAAACCAGCCCTCCACACCTCGGGGCCTTGTCATTCCTAGTGAAATGGCCGTGACCGGTGTTTTCAGAGGTCTCACTCTGTGCCGGGCACTGTGCTGGGCTAACCTGCATGTTTTCCCTTGTTTGGTCTTCACAGCTCCGCTAGGAGGTAGATGGGATTGTTCCCATTTTATAGATGAGGAAAATGGGGCTTAGAGGTGGCATCATTTGTGCAAAATTTCCACAGGGGCAGAGCTGGGATTTGAACCCAGTTCTGTTCAGAGCTTTCCACCAAGCTTCCTCTTGCCGCGTCCATAGGACGCCATAGGCATCAAGCTCGGAATTCTTGGGCGGCTGTGGTTAGAAAACTTTGTTTTTCTTCCTGTGACAAGACATGCCTGTGTCTCTCAAAAACGCTTTAGTTCCAAAGATAAATTTGATATACTGCAAGATAGCGTTGCAAATCTATAGGAGGAGAAATCTATTCTAATTTGATGGCTAAGGGGTTGATGTCTAAAGATGTTTGCCTAGACACAGTGCGTGTGTCTATACATTAGCAGATTCAAGATAGGTGCTTTTGTTTTAAATTCCTCCTTCTCGGTACCCCGCTTCTTGTTGGTCTGCTCTGCGAAATCCGTAGGTCTAGACTCCCCCACACCAGCTTTGTTTTCCCTTTCCATCTCTACTTCTTTCTGAGTCCACAGTTTTCTCCTGATTTCAGCATGTCTATTAAAGACACACAGACACACGCATCCTCGGGCGCTCCCAGCCTGTGGCACCAGAGTGAGTTTACACATCTTTGACTAACCGGCTGACGGTATTTAAGCCGTGTATTGGAATTTTTCCTGCGACAATAAATCAGGAAAATACGTTTTTGCTTGAACTCGGCTCTCAGGACAATAATGTCTTTGTGAGTCTGGGGCGGGGGCTGGGCAGGACGTGTGAGAAGATCTTATTCGTAGCCAGAGGTCTGAAAACACAGTGGGCATCTTTTAAGGAGGAGATGCCATTTTTTTTTCCCTGCAGAGATCCTTTGGGGATTTGAAGTTGTAAACAAATTGGTTTCAAGTTGGCCTTGTTACAGAAAAGAAAATATATAATGGGAAAGAGGAAATATCTTTAGGCTGCTGGCGTGGTCGATGTGGAGGTGACTTGAGTGACATTCTGTCTCACCTGGGAGTTTTAGAGGTTGGAGGACTTGCTCAGGCCACAGCTGGAGGCCCCTGGACTCCTCTCTCTTCCACAGCCCACGTCAATCCTGTCACTTCTTCCTTTGTAAGAGAGGAAGCCTCCACTGCCACCGGCCGGGTTCAGACCACATCAGCTCCCGTCTGGATGACTGCGACAGCCTCCTGAGGGGTTTCTGGCTTCCTCACTGAGTGTCTATTTGCTGCCCAACAGCCAGAGTGATGCTGTGAAGACAGAAATCAGATCATGGCGCTCTTCTGCTGGCTCCCACCTCACCCAGAGTAAAAGTCAAAGTCTTGACCTTGACCGTCAAGGCCCAACAGGGGGCTCTGTGCTCTTTCACCTCCACTGCTCTGCCTCTCCTTCCCTCCCCTCCCACCACATTGGCCTTCTCACTGTTCCTTGAACACGCCTGCAGTCAGGCTCCTACCTCAGGGCCTTTGCACATACTGTTCCTTCTGCCTGGAATGTGGTTTCCTCAGATAGCTACACGCAGCTTCCCTTTTGTACTTTATTCAAATGACTCTTCCTCTTGCCCAATCTAAAATTTTAATTCCTTGCCTTCAACACTTTATAGTCATCTTCCCCTTTTAATTTTTCCCCCAGAGTGCTTATGATTGTCTAATATATCATATACTTTACTTATCTTTCTTGTTTATTGTCTGTCTCGCTGCCGCACAGCATCTCTAGTGCTTTATCTGTTCCTCTGTTCTGTTGACTACTCTGTCCTCCATGCCTAAAACAGAGTGTAACAGATATTTCTCGCATGATCAAATGAGTGTCTCAGCCCGTTTGGGCTGCCGTAACAGAACACCATAAACAGAACACCATAAACTGTGGCCTATAAACGGCAGAAATTTCTTTCTTATTCTGGAGGCTGGGAGTGCAGGATCAAAGTGCTGGCAGTTCCAGTGTCTGGTGAGGGACCACTTCCTGTTCATCGGCTGCTTTCTACTCGCTGTGTCCTCACATGGCAGAAGGGCTGAGTGAGCTGTCTGGGGTCTCTTTTATAAGGGCACTAATCCCATTCCTGAGGGCTCCACCCTCAGGACCCAATCACCTCCCAAAGGTCCACCTCCTAATACCATCATGCTGGGGTTAGGTTTTGACAGTGAATTTTGGGGGTTGGGTGGGGTGTTAAAAACATTCAGTCTGTAGCAATGAGTTTGTATTTTTTGTATAGGCCATGCAAACCCACATTCTCTACCCTAAAGGGTACAAGTTTTATACTGAGGATTTCTTTCTTTTTTTGGTTATGATAACTAAGCTCCCTTGCATGGGACCCCAGTAAACAGTCTGGCTGCTGAGTTCCACTTTGTGCTTGGTGCATGGGCACTGACTTTGAAATCTGGTGGCTCTCTGAGAGATAACTACAGAAGGAAGACACCTAGACAAAACTAGAGAAATAGTCACCTTCATGAGATGCTATAGTTATGGGACAGGGGGAGACGCGAGTGCCCTCAGATGCTGGGGAGGCAAGATGGTACCCAGGTGAAGAGCACAGGCTGTTGCTTCTGACCAGCTGGGTTCAGATCCCGGCTCCCCCTCTTACTAGTCGGGTGATGAAATCTGGGCATATTAATGTCTCCAAATCTTAGTTTCTCCATCGGAAAAGAGTGAAGATGACAATAGTGCCCACAACAGGAGGCTTCAAGGATCCAGGGAAAGAAGGCATGTACAATGGGTTGCAGGTTGACTGGCATGCAGTCAGGGCTCTGTAACTGTGCGCTGCGGTGGTTAGCCGAAGAAGGAAGGATCAGTCAGTGATGTCACTGAGACAAGAGGCCAGGAAGGACAGTAGAGGGTTTGTGTGTGATACTTGGAGCTCACATGCTGGGAACTGCAGAAAGGGGTCCCCAGAACTCAAAGCCTCCGAAGTTGGAGTCATCATCCAGTTCTCCACTCTGGCTCTGGGCAGAGGCTGTCTTTCTGGGGTGTCTGCCTGGGCAGGCCTCCCTTTTTCTGAGACTTGTTTTCTGCGTTCCGTGGGGAGCCCCTGTAGGCAGGTTTGTATGCATGACCTGCCCTTAGGCTAAAGCCGATTATACTTGACCCAGATGGGAACGGTCAGACCAAAGCTCCTGGGAATTTAGAATCGGGACTCAGTTCCTATTGCCGCTTGAGCTGGGAGGACGTGTGAACTCAGGAGCTCTGGGACAGCCCTGCTCGGCCATTGTGCTGAGAAAGTCTGTTTAGAGAGGGAGCGAGTACGGGAGCCTCTGCCATTCGGGGGCTGTCTGTGGTCTCCCCTTCCTCCTCCCCGTGTTTGGGGGATTTCTCTTTCTGTCACCCTGGTGAGAGCAAAGAAGCCAGTCACAGAAGCCCAAAAGGCCGCCTCCTTGTTTTGTAGCCTTCCTGGCTGCTGGTACAGGGGTGAGCGGTGCTTGGCCAGCTGTGCCCAGCAGCTTGGGGCTCGAGTCTGGAGCAGAGTTGCCAGGAAGCTGGGACACCCTAGAAGGAACTAGTGCTCCTTGGAGAAATGACTGATTCCTGGTCGGGGGCAGGACGTGTGCATGATGAGCCTGGAATATTTTGTCATCTCAGGGAGCAAGGAAGCTGCCCAAGACCACTGGCTGCTGCCAAAAGGACTCAGGAGCCAACCAGAAAGGGGCGCCTACCCGCCAAAGATGGAACAGTTTGAGCATGAAAAGGCATACAACCGCGATGGACTGCAAACATTTCCAGTATGTTTTAATTCACGAGTTGATGATTGTCCTAAAAACAGTAAACTCACGGGCTCCCTTCGGAGGCTGCTAGCTCACCAAAGCGTTGTTTTGTAAACAGCCAAGTAGAGGGAATGAGTCCAACATCATACTTTCTTTATACAAACTGTTTGTCAAGGTAACCAGACAATGGAACGGCATGTTTATCTTTGTAAGTATTCCAGCTAAGACGTGAGGAAGGAATGATAGACGTTCACCATTTTCAATAGTTGATGAAATAAAGTGTTTGGGAAGTGAGGGCCAGTGGCTGCTGGCATCCAACAAAGAGGCACACGGGCACCCTGCCCTCTGACGGATGCGTGGCCACGACCGTGAAACAGAAGCAGCACCCAGGGCGGGTCAAGCCTCTGGATCTGACTACTGATCTTCAGGAAATACGGGAGACAGAGGAGCGTGCTAAATTAGACCACGGGGACACAATCGGTAAAATGCAGACTGTGGGAAACTGGCCGGGACCTGATGTCTGAAACAAATCAGTTGCAGGGGGAATTAAAGAGAAGAGGGAAAGAGAAGCCTGATACTGAAAGAGCCTTGTTAACCAATTGCGAGGTATGGGCCTTACTTTAATCCAGAATTTAACAAACAAATATAGTAGAAATGTTTATGAGACAATCAGATAAAATTGAACTCTGGATGTTTAATGATATTGAGGAATTATTTTTAATTTTTAAAGTGCGATAATAGTTTTGTGGAGAGACATATATTTTTCTGTAGAAATACATATTTCTATATATACAAATTTCTATATAAATATTTATATAGAATTTATAGGAATTTATATTTATATATTATATATATATATTTCTCAATTAAGGGCAATTTTGCCTCCTAAGGGACATTTGACCATGTCCAGAGACATATTTGGTTGTCTCAACTCGGGATGAGGTGGTCTACTGGCATCTAATGGGTAGGGACCAGGGATGCTGCTCGACACCCTGTTATGCACAGGACAGCCCCACAGCAAAGAATGGTCTGACCCAAGATGTCAATAGTTGTGAAACCCTATTCTGGAGAAACTTGTTGAAATAGTTATGAGTAAAATTATAGGATGAGTGGTATTTGCTTCAAAATATAATGGGGGTTGGGGGGGGGAGGTGAGCGGGGATACAGATGAAACAAGATGGGCCATGAGTTGAGAATTATTTGAGTTGGTGATGGGAGTTCATTATACTATTCTCTCCACTTGGGTCTATGTCTATCTATGTGTGTCTATGTCTATCTGTATATGGGTCTGTGTGTGTATGTATACAGTATATGTGTGTGTATATGTATATATACAAATTTCCGTAACTACAGCTTGTAAACACCATGCAGGCGTAGTGGAGACTGCATTCTGCAGCCACACCCCAGCAGCGTGCCGCGCCTAAGGCCCGTGGTGGCGGGAGTGCAGGCTAAGAGGTTTGGTTATCCTCCGTGGGGGCAGGAGTGGCGTCCTCACCAGGCTCCATCTGGACCATGGTTTGGGCTGCGTCTGGCTGGCTGGCCTCTTCTTGTTCTGCTTTTTTTGGTCTTGTTCTTTGGGCTTCCTGGAGATTATGTGAGTCTTCTGATAGCCTTTCAATAAATTCCCTTTCTGTTTAGACCATCAGAGTTGGTTTCTGTGCAGCCAAGAATTCTGGCTGATCCAAGAAAGGAATGAAGCAGATGTAGAGAGAGAAGCTGATAAGACAGCATGGCAGGAGAGAGAGGGAGGGAGAGAGAGAAATCGGGAGAGAGAAATCTATATAAAATATATTTGAGAGAAAGAGAGAGAGGCTCCTATGGTTTTTGCCACTCCTGTTCTTAATTCCTATGCCTCCTGAGGCTAAAGTTTAAGTCTTGTCCTTGGGTTCCACGGGATACCCTTGTATTTCTTTTGTAATAAACTATTCCTTCCGCTTAAGCAAACACACGTGGTCCTCTGTCGCCCACAACCCAAAGAATCTCCAGAGATCCGTCGATTATGTGCTCACCAAACCGCCTTCTCGCCATGTCAGCTTCTGCTCACCCTGGGGAAGATGTTCCATAAATATTTGTTTAATGAATAAATGATTACAATTTGGCTCCAGACGAGGAACGAATGCGCTGTTCATGCCAGCAGCGGCATTCTGGTCCTCTTGGCACTTCTAATATCCTTGTAAATGAACACATTTTCTGTGCGTTCCTCCTGGTATCCACGCCAATCTTCCCTGAGTTTTGCCAGCATGCAGCACACTCTCTGGACACCACCGACTAGGATCCTGAGCCCTTGGGCTCCTGAGGCCAGTGGGAATGCATCCACCCAGACAAGGTCATCCAGCAGGGCCCGTTGAGAGGCAGCTCGCTGTCCTCTGCTGGCGATAGTCCTGTATTGATGGACACAGCCCATTCAAACGTCCTTGATTAATGTGGCGTACAGGAAGGATTTCGAGGCTGGGTAGCAGAGAGTTTGAGAGAACAAGCTTTGAGTCAAACAGCCTTGGGTTATAACCCTAACTCCACCACTTGCTAGTGTGTGACCTCAGGCAAGTCATTTAACCTCTTTGTGCCTCAGTTTCCTCATCTATAAAATGGGCTGTTTTAAGGATTAAATGAAAACAATATATATACACACATACATATGAACAGGAGCTGACACATAGGGAGCATTCTATAGATGGTATTTTTCTTTCTTTCTTTCTTTTTTTTTTTTGAGGAAGATTAGCCCTGAGCTAACTGCTGCCAATCCTCCTCTTTTTGCTAAGGAAGACTGGCCCTGAGCTAACAGCCGTGTCCATTTTCCTCTACTTTATACATGGGAAGGCTGCCACAGCATGGCTTGCTAAGTGGTGCCATGTCCGCACCTGGGATCTGAACCTGTGAACCCCGGGCCGCTGAAGAGGAACATGCGCACTTAACCACTGCGCCACCGGCTGGGCCCCTAGATAGTATTTTATTATTACTAAACATTTGGTTTTTATTATTAGAGGGAGGTTCTTCTGGTATGATGACCACCAACCAGGAGATGCTCAGAGTAGATAGTAAACCTTTTGGCTCACTTCAAGTTCCTGTGGTTCCATCAGCTCAGGGATCTCATATTTGTTGACTCATCAGCTCAGGGATCTCATATTTGTTGACTCAGTGAGGGCCACCACATTAATTATGCAGTGGTGGTAACTCCCGAGGACGTGGACTGGTGGGGGGGTTTGTGTGTTCGGGCTCTGGGGTCCTGCTCACCTGGGCTCCACCACCTTCCACCTGGGTGAACTCAGACACAGGAGCAGTTTACTCGTCCCTGATAGGAGGGTCGTTACACCTAGCCCATGAGGTTGATGGTGAGTGGTTGTAATAACATGTGTCAAATGCCTGGCACGTGACTGGGGAGGGGTGTCAACAAATGTGTTGCTTCATTCCATTTATTTCTCTTTCCAGCTCTCAGGATTCATAATGACTCATTTTTACCAAAGAGGTCATTCAACTGGCTCCCACTGTTTCCTGTTTTGGGGAGAGGCTACTCAAAAGTTCCTTCAGGGTCACCCGGTCTGAAGGAGTACTTGGCGGTCCCCTTGCTCTGTTATCACAAATCGCTGCTTCCGATCATTTATCAACAAATGAAAACCCATGGGTCTTCAGACTTGCCCTCTGGCTCACACAGTGTTTTTAAAATTGGGAAATTCCACTAGAACTTCCACACTTCATTCGAGCTGAGTTGTGGATGGTCCTTCCATTCCGGGACAAAGTCTCCATTTCTCCACAGTCCGCACCACTCTCTAATGTATCACTCACCCAACCCACTTCACTTTCTTCTTATACCTGGCTAGTCCCTGAGATCATGTCTGTGGAGGTTTTAAATTCTTCAAATTCTTTAAATGCCATTCTTTAAATGGCTTCAAATTCTTTAACACTCCATCCATCAAGAGGTAGGGTCTACATTACCCCCTCTTGTACCTGGATGGGTTGTGCTTGCTTTGACTGATAGAGTATGGCAGAAGTGCCACTGAGTGACTTATGAGGCTAGGTTATAAAAGGTCAAGGCTTCTGTCTCGTCGTGTTGGGGGACTGGCTCTAGGAAAGCTGGCTGTCATGTAAGAAATCTACCCTGAGACTTCCATGCTGGAGAGGCCATGGTAGGTCTGCCTGGTAACAGCCCCTACTGAGCCCTCAGGTGACAGCCAGCATCAACTGCTAGCCATGTGTATGAGCCATCTTGGAACTGGGTCCTCCGGTCCCAGTTGAGCCTTCAGATGATTGCAGCCCAGCCAATGTCTGATGGCAACTGCTTGTGAGACCAGAATTCCTGGCCCACAAAATTGTGAGCAAAAGAAAGTGGTTGCTGTTTTATGCCATTAAGCTTGGGGTGGTTTATTTCACAGCAAAGATATCCAGAACAAATGTCCTGGTTTGGTCTATTTGATAGACCTCAAACTTGCAGAGGGTACACTAGAAGATGAGGCGCGTTATCCCTTTTCCAATGGATAGAGTGAGAACTAGAGATCGGAGTGTAGTAGTGGGTTCATCTATTCATTCATTCAACAAATATTTATTGAGCATCTACTATGTGCCGGGTATTTGATAAGTGCTGGAATTTTGGCAATGGAACAAAGTAGACCAAGATGTTTGCCCTCTAGGAACTTATATTCCCCATAAGGTAAAAATATAATTACAAATTAGGATATATATATATATATATATATATATATATATATATATATATAGATCTTCCTTGACTTATGATGGGATTGAGTCCCAATTAACCCATCATAAATTGAAAATATCGTAAATTGAAAATGCATTTAATACATCTAACCTACCGAACATCATAGCTTAGCCCCGCCTACCTTAAACGTGCTCAGAATACTTACATTGGCCTACAGTTGGGCAAAATCATCTAACATAAAACGTATTTTATAATAAAATGTTGACTGTCTTATGTAATGTATTGAATATTGTCCTGAAAGTGAAAAACAGAAGAGTTGTCTGGGTACAGAATGGTTGCAGGTGGACGGGCTGTTTGCCCTTGTGATCTCGTGGTTGACAGGGAGCTGAGGCTCGCTGCCCCCTCGCCCCATCACGAGAGAGGATCATGCTGCATAGCACTAGCCCAGGAAAAGAGCAAAATTCAAAATTTGAAGTACAGTTTCTACTCTCACACCATCATGAAGTTGAAAAATCGTTAAGTTGAACCATTGTTTAGTGAGGGACTGTCTACTGTGTATCAGCTGCTGCTAAGGGCTATGGGGAAAAATGAAGCAGGGGGAGGGACATACAAGAGCTGAGGCAGGGACGGGGGTCCTCAGACTCAATTGGTGGCCATTGAAGTATCTTAAGTGTCCTATTATAATAAGAACAACAACAGTAATAACATCCATTTCTTGAGTGCTGACTATGTATTGCCTCTTATATGTATCCCTCCATTTAAATTTCACAACAACCCTGAGTGGTAGGCATGATTACACCCATTTTACAGATGAGGAAACTGTGGCTTGGAGAGGTTAAGCCACTCACCAGAAGCCATACCAGTGGCAAGTGATGGAAAGGGATGAGCAGCCCAGACTGCTGACTCCTTCCTACCCTCCATTTCTCCCTGGACTGCTCCTTCTCTTACAGCTCCGTGGTCAGTGTGGTGAATCAGAAGTCAAACCGATGATCTGTGACTCCTCTGTGCAATGTCAAATGAAAAGAAAAAGAGGAAGAAAAGAGAGAACCATTCCCTTTGGAGAAGAAACAGGAAATGAAGGCACACACTTGAAAGATTATGTATTTAACGTTTATGCCTCTTCCTCATGTCCCTCAAGTTCAGCTGAGCATCCGACTGTTGAAGCTGACAATTTATGAGAATCTTGGGCGAGTAACCGCTTGAAACCTCCCTGGGGCTCTAGCCATGGCAGGCAATTCATCCAAAAGACTGTGGGGCTTTTAGGGTAAAATACTTTTCTAATATTTTTCCCCTTCTGCTCATGCTTTTCCCAAAGGGCAACAAATGGTAGTGGTTTGCCAAGAAAGCACTGTATATGGTCTTGAACAAGACTGTCCTTACACCTCAAGTCACTCTCTAAGAGAAAGGGAAGTGATCCATCCCCCAAGCTTGAGTCTGCAGCTCCAGAACACCAGTGACCATTCCAAAACTGTCTCTTCCTTGGGCTCTCCATCCCTCCCTCTTTTTTTTCCTTAGGCCACAGGAGAAAAAAAAAAACACCACTTTTCTTTATTCCCTGTAAATTATTCAGAGTTAGGTTTTCTGGGGGAGAGAAAGCCTTAGGTCAGGGACAGGCTAGTGTGAGATGCTTCCTTGGACAGGTATAAAATTGACTAAGGTGATATTGGCAAGGAGGATTCTGGGCTAAGGACTAGACCCCCTCCCCACCATAGCCAGGTGGGGTAAATAATGGCTGCCAGGACATGTTCTGGGCATTTCGCACATCTTGTTTTCCTTAATCGTCCAACCACTTGTGAGGGAGGCATAATTATTAGCCTTGTTGTTGTGATGGGTCAGTTGACTCTAAGACAGGTGAGGTGCCTTGCTGACGGCCGTACTGCTAGGGTGGTAAGTTGGGGCAAGGACTTTCCAGGCATAGGAAACAGCATGAGGAGAAGTGAGGAAGCGAGAACCGGCTTGAGGTGGCTTCTGGTAGCTGGGTGTGGCCGGAGAGCCGGATGTGGGTAAGGGAATGGCAGGAGACGAGTTTAGGAAGGACTTTGGATGCTCTGACCTGAAAGACAGTGGGAACCCCCAAGGGATCTTTAAGCTGGAAGTGACATCTCTTAGTTTGGATTTTCAGAGACCGTTCTGGACGACGGGCTGGAAGAGGACTCAAGTGGAGACAGAGTGACTACAGAGGCAGAGCTTGTCTTAGGGACCATGGCAGGCAATGCAAGGGGGTTGAAGCAGACCATGGTATGGTCTGGGGCCTCGAGGAAGACACAGCCCAATGGGGAAGAGGAGGCACATGGGGGAAGATGATGCGGTGCAGTGCCAGGTCTCATATGCATGGAGCATCCAGCGTGGAACAACTGGTCACCTGGGCATCTGACGCCAAGTCTCGTGTGCATGGATTGGTGCATCCATATTGGATCAACAGAGTCTTCCAACTCTGCCTTGGCCAATAGAACCACATGAGTTAGCTTCCTAACTCCTGCTTTATTCTTACTGCTCTCCTCTTCCCAAGGGGTGTGTGCATTTGTGTATGTGTTGTGTGTGTGTGTGTTTGAACAGGGAACCAATCATGGTCACTGAACCAGGGAAGAAGGCTTCTTTTTATTTGTGAGATGCTACTCCCTCCTGCTCCAGCCCAATTCCATCAGCCCTCCAAAATCATTTCAGCACAGTCTTTGTCGTCAGGCAGATCTGAATTCAACTCCAAGCTCTGCCACTGCATTGTGTGACCTTCAGCAGATCACCTCACCTCTGTCGACCTCAGTTTCCTTATCTGTAAAATGGGGACTATCACGCTGTCTTCTTCCTACGGCTGTGGTAAGGATGAGATAAGGCACATTTATACATTTATCTCAGAGCGTAGCATGGAGCAGGTGCAAAAGGAAAATTAACCATCATTTCTCGCCTTGTTATTTGTGGCCTTATTCCCAGGTGCGACAATTTTGGTTCCCACCTTGACATAATCCCAGAGTCTTGAGAGCTGTTTTGTTTTCTACACAGATCTCAATGAATACGAGAAAGCCCAAAGATCTGACCAGACAGACTGTCCTCTGTGGTCCAGAGCATCTGATGCCCAAGAATGGTCCAAGGATCCCCATTGTGGTGCAGCCACATGGAACTAGCTCAGGGGCATTCTGGGTCTCAGTGTCTTATGACTCTTCTCATCGTCAGAAGCCCACAGCTGAATTTCCCTGCAGGGATCATTAATCACGCCAGCCGCTGATACCGCAACCAGCGGCGCTGAGGCTATTTACCAGGCATCTAGGGCAAACATGGTTCTTGGTTGTTTTCCTAGGTTCCAACCCACTAGGGGGAGGAGAAGCAAACTCCTAGCTTTCTGTGAGGAGGTCGTTGGAAGAAGCAGACCATGGATTACTTCTAACCTCACTTAATCAGAAGCTCAGTCCTTGCTTCCTTCCACCCTGTCCTTCCAATGAATAGCAGCAAATGCTGACCTGCTGGGAAATGTTGGATGGGACCGAGGGGAAAGGAGGGGGAAGGGAAACCAGTATAGACCCAACGTCCTCTCACATAGTCACCATCTATTAACTACAGGTTTCACCGAATGTTCACAACCAGCCTACGAGGTAGGTGCCACCATTTCCATTCCCACTTAAATTTCACATGAAGAAACTAAAGCTCAGAGAGGGAAAGTTAAATGCCCCAAGACGCACAGCTGGTAACAGACTCAAATGGCACTATGTTTTACTTCTTCCTAGTGGTTCTCACAATTGGTGCACTGTTCCATTTCAACAGATGGGGAAACTGAGTCTAGAGGCTGTTAGGTAATTTACTCAAGGACCCACGGCAAAAAAGTAGTAGGGATGGGCTTTGAACTTAGGTCTGCGATTTTGAATCCAGGGCTACTTCCACTATATAATCTGCATCCTTGCTACTCAGAGTGCAACCTGTGAACCAGCAGCATCAGCATCACTGGAAACTTGTTGAAAATGTGGCCTCTTGGGACCCACTTAGCTCTACTGGATCAGAGTCTGCATTTTAACACAATATCCAGGGGGTTGCGGGTACACTGAAGTTTGAGAAGCAGTAGCCTACATAGTCCGTCTTTGCTGTGGAAAGGCATTCATTAAGGTCAGAGGCACTTTGGCAGCTAGTATCTAAAGATGGTCCCAGCAATTCATCCCCTCCCTCTATGCGCCCGCCACTCCTCACGCCAAGGAGTGGAACCTGTTTCCTTTGAATCTGTGCTGGTCTTGTGACTGGCTTTAGCCACTAGAATGCACCAGAAGTGATGACATGGGATTTCTGAGCAGTTTCCACTTCCTGCCTCTTGGAACCCAGCTGCCGTGCTTTGAGAAACCTAAGCTACATGGAGAAGGCACAGGGGTAAGAACTGAGGTACTCCGGTGGATAGCCCCTCTGAGCATCCAGCCAACCTCAACTGTTAGCCGGGGGGTAGACCATCTTGGATGTTCTATCCCAGTTGAGCCCTAGATAACTGTTCCCCAGCCAACAGCACACAGAGCAGAAGAATCGCCCAGCTGGACCCAGTCAACTCCCAGAGTTAGGAGAGAGAATAAAATGGTTGTTGACTTAAGTCACTAAACCTCAGGCGCTTGATTATGCAGCAACATGTAACTGAAGGAGAAATTGGTAGGGTGCTCCCGTAACGTAAACCTAAAACGTGTGGCAATGGCCTTGGAGCCAGGCAGCAGGTGGAGACCTGAGGTTCCCTGAGGAGACTGGAAGGGCAGTGAGGAAGTCGCCGTTGGAGGCAGGAGAAAGTGGGACCTGAATAATGAACTGCCAGAAAAATTAGCAAATGTTCCCCGCAGTAACATGGAGCTAGAAATGGTACCTAAGGAACCTGTCGATCTGCTGAAGGAAATTTCCAGGTGGAATGTTCAAAGTGCCAGCTGACTTTTATCAGCTCAGAGTTAACTGTTTTTATTAATTAAAATTCAGTACAATTAAAACTCCATTCCTCAATTGCACTGGCCACATTTCGAGGGCTCACAAGCCACATGTAGCTCCCTATTGGAGAGTGCAAACTTTACAGAGCATTTCCACTGCCACGGAAACTTCGATTGGACTGCCCTCAGCGGGTATGAGCAGGGAACTTCCAGGAAGTAGACCACACACTCAAAAGGTTAAACTAAAGGCCTACTGCTCAAAGTGTGATCCCCGGACTGGCAATGTCAGCATCTCCTGAGAGCTTGTTAGAAATGGAACTTCTCAGGCCCAACCTCAGACCTAATGAGTCAGAACCTCGGGGGTGGGAGTGGGATGTGGGACTGGGGGCGGGCAGGAATCTATAGTTTAACAAGCCTTCCAGGTGATTCTTGTTCATGCATATTAAACTTTAAGAAGTACTTTAAAGAGTTGAACAAAGGGACTCCTGTAGAGTTGAGGGCAGGCTTAAGAGAAGCAGCAAAGGACAGCGAAACATCAGAAACTAGCAGAGGAGAGACTGGGCAGTGTTAATGAGACCCGAGGAAGTGGGTGCCCTGGAAGAGAGCCTGCCCCACTGGCCCTCAGGCAGCTGAGGGACACCATGGTACCGGAACCAGGGCAAGGCAGGCAGTGTTGGGGAGGGTGGCAAATACCCTCATGGCTCCCGCCTCTGCCCTCTGATTTTTTTACCTGAGTCCCTATTGGCCCCAACCAACCGAGAGCCAGAGGACAAAGGAGGCCCCTCTGCACGGAACGGGGCAGAGGGGGCTGGAGAATGGATCTGGAGGGGCAGATGGAGTCAGACCAGCACACACAGTTTTGACATCTTAGCTATACTTTTTGAAATCCACGTTGATCTATGAATGTATAACTATTAACATTAAAAAGATGTTAGTACCCTTGAAACTCATCTTATTTCCAACATCTTGGGGAAACGTGCTGTTAGGAATGAGGTCTCTCCACCCAATTTTAAGATGGGAAATAATCACTATTAATGTTTCCTTCCATTTCATTTTTCCATTCCCTCCCCCCTTCCCCTCCCCTCCCTTCCCCTCCCTTCCCTTCCCCTCCCCTCCCCGCTGCCTTCTCCCTCTCCCCTCTTTCTATCCATCTTCATATTCTATAACAATATTATAGTAAATAAAGCGTCATGTCCTGTCTTTTTCATTTAAAGATGTTTTGAGCATTTCCTTGTGCCATTAAGGATTCTCTAAAAACATGTTTTTTAGTGGCTGTGCAGATGGTTGAAGATGATTGTTGTTGTAAGCTGTCTCAAATCCTTTCGGGAAGTAGGTGGTGTACAACGCATAAATTATAAATGAAAAGCACGTTGTTCTTAATTTTACCTTCAATTTCTAAAGCGCAGCAGCTCTTTGTGAATCTGTTTCTCCAAAGCCCCAGAGACTGAAGGGATAGCGACAATGACGGAAAAAGAGGCATGAGGTGGAAGGGTGTTGAGCTGGGGGTTCACGCCCAGGCTCTACCTGGTTTCTGCCCATGTGAACTTGGAGCAATCTGATTGGTCGAAGGAGAGTGCTTGGACCAGCTGAGGTCCAAGATCCTCTTTAGTTCCGACTCTGATTTCTGATACACAGCTAATGCCCATGTAGACAGAAAAAGCTGAATTTCAGAGACTGCCCGCCTTCTCCATGACACCCTGGCCCCAGGCACTAGCATCGCTCATCTGTTAACAGCAATTGCCGCCTCCAACGGTCTCCTCCTGCCTCTCTTGGCCTCTGTGGTCTATTCTCCACAAGGCAGCTGGAGTCGTGTGTTCAAGGCAATGTCAGATGATGGCTGTCATCTTATTAGCCCTTGTCCTGGCTGATGAGGTCCCCTGTGATCAGGTGCCCCACCCCCTTTCTGATCTCATATTTTTCCTTGCTCACTCCACTCCAGCCAAATCTGTCAACTACACGCCCACTCGAAAGCCTTTACCCCTGCTGTTCCCTCTGCTTGGAATGCTGTTCCTTCACGTTTCCTCACAGCTCACACCTTATCAGAGAAGCCTTCTCTGACCTTCCTCTATAAATAGCTCTGACCCCCATCTTTCCCTGTACCTTTCAGCAGTTTTGTTTTCTTTCATGGCACTTCTCCTAGACATGGTGTCTGTAGAGGTTTATTACTTCCTATTTGTCTATCCATAGTAGGATATAAGTTCCATGAGAGAGGGAACTTGGTCTCTTTTATTCATTATTATATTCTCTGCACTTCAAAGTGAACTTAGTAAGTGGTCAATAAAGTATAGTTAGGCAGAAATCAATAAAAAAAATATCGAATGAATGAATGAGTGCATAGAAGCTTTCTGGGGAAAGTTGGTCCTCAGGAGGAGAAGGTACACAAACTCCTCAGCTTCTTGGTTTGAATGGATGGTTTGATGCTTGGATATTTTGTACAAAAGCCATCATGTCATTCTCTCTGTCACCCATCTTTCCATTCCCTTAGGCCACCTCCTAACGCCTCCTCCTGGCATGCCCTCAGCTCTTTGCCCGAGTTCTAATTCTTGGTTCCTCATCCCTGCCCCACCCAGTGGTCTGTGATGCCCTCTGCACCTCACAGACTGTGGCAGTGACCACCTTTTCCGTCTTCGTGGCATTTCGTGTCTTACAATGCACTCTGCCCCTGCGATCCCCTGTCCTTCCACACAGTTGGGGACTTTACTTCCATCCTGTTGGGGACTTGGGGACAGTGATGAAGAGGCTGAGATGGTTCCTGCTCTCATCGAGCTCAGAATCTGGCAGGGGAGACCAACATGGAACACATAATAGGATGACTATTTCCTAAAATGACAATTATCCTAAGAGCTGTGGAGGGGACACATAACACTTACGGAGCGTCTCCACCTCCTCTGTGGTTAATCTCATTTTATCCTCACGGCAGCCCTCTGCTGTGAGCCCATCACAAGTCCTGTTTTCAGGCGAGGAGATGGAGTCTCAGAGGGGAATTTTCCCAAGGTCATATATGTGTATGTGTGTGTATGTGTGTGTCTATAAGTATGTATATATTTGCATAAATATATCTTTATTTTTGTATACTTATTTACTGCATGTATTATACAATGTATAGAAAATATATTTAATGTATTTTTTAAAAATATATAAATATACAGTTGTATCTACACATATGTAATGTATAAATTGTATAATATATATTGTATATGTATACTATTTATATATTTATATTATTTATATGTTCCTATACTGATGAGGGGGAGAAGGCTGTGCTCCAGGGAACTGGGGTGATTTGCTCAGCGTCCTGCAGCTGGTACGTAAGTGAATTTGGGACTAAAGTGCCAGTTTCTGACTCCAAAGCTGGTGCTCCTTTCCGCCTACCGCAGCTGCGTCCAGTTCTGAGTCCCTCCAGCCCCAGCCCGAAGATGCGAAAATCCACTCCAGGATTAATGGGAGGAGGGCGCTGCCTTGCTCGCTTACCAGGCACAGAAGTGTACGTGCTGTCCCCGCGTTACAAGCATGAATTCATTAATTGAGAAGAACTTGACCCCAGAGCACCTGGCGGTCCAGTTGGCATTATTGCGTCCATTACTCAACACCGCGTTCAGCATCTGCCTCCTCTCAGGTCCCTGCCCGAAAGCTGGGCTGGAGGAGAAAGCTCCAGCTGCCAGTCTGTGCCAACCACCGCTGTTATCTGTGTCTAGTCGGTCCATGATCAACTCTATTGTCTTCTGTCCACACGCTGCCGTTGCAGGCATCTATGTCGTGTCTACGTGATTGGAACTGCCAGCAGAGTCTGTTACCCTGAGGTCCACGGAGCCTCCATCGAAGGCTGTGCTGCGCTGAGGGGGGAAGTTCTGCTCTCGTGAGAACGTAACCCAGGACCCGACTGCCACACTAGGAGCTAGAGAGGAAGCAGAGCTGGGGTCTTGAGAGTCTACCGTGCATTTGGAAGCAGAGAAGGAGCCCTGAGCCCCATAAGTCAAGGTGGTAGATGAGAAAATTTGATTTTCACACATCCTCCAAGCACCTAGACATTGGATGGGAGATTACATGATTTTATTTCATGTTATGTTCATAGTCACAGTTTTCTTTCATATATGTTTTTTACTTTACTACACACACACAGATGCAGATATGTACATACACATTTTTTCTAGGGTGATTAAGTTATTAAAGTGGAGAGTAATGAATTGGATAAAGGACAGCGGATGGCCTGGCAAGAGGATTTAGAATTTGAAGGCCAGTCGTGGAATCCTGGCTCTGCCACCTCCTCTCCCTGTTCAATCCCTTTAAGTCCACTGGGCCTCTCTTCCCATCTGCAGAGTGGGAATTGCGACACCAGGGATGGCTCCTTGCCCGAACCATCCAAACGCCATGGGTTTATGTAATTAGATGCAACAGTTTCTGAGGTTCTGGAGCCTCACCCTCGCCTCTGCTTTCCTGTATGGTCTGCACAAAGAGTTGACAGCCACAGTGAACAAGAGCCAAAGGACAATTAGGAGGGAGAGAGGAGGGGAGCAACGAGTCACAGGTACTGCCTGGATGGAATGGTGGGCTGGGCCTCCCCGCTGGGTGAAGGCAGAACCGGGACTGGCTTTGGCTTCTGCCTGGTGGCTGGCCACATGGATGCCCAGGGACAAAAGAAGATGAGAAAGCTTAGGGAATGTCTGTGCTCCCCTCAGCCGAGGCTGGAGTAAAATCCAGCCTACCCTGAGAGGTAAGACCCATTATCCACCTTGCAGAGGGAGGAGGAGAAAGTGCGGAGAAAGCACGGCTAGGACCAGTGCTGCTGGGTCGAGAGGACAGAGCAGAAGAGGGCAAGTTCGCCTTTCAGCATGGTGACCTGCTGCAAAGCTTGGCCCAATGAATACTGGATTAGCAATTTCTCCACCACTGGGATTGCGTGACACACAGATCATGGGCTACAGAAGGGCAGAAACTCTCTTCTCCCTTGAGGAAGAGGCTAGAAATATAAGCGCAGAGGAAGAAATACACCTTCATTTGAAACATTGTCTAGATTTGATCTTCTCTGTCAACGCGTTAAAGGCTAAGCCAGTGGTCAGTTGGGTATAGTTTTCCTCCTTGAGGAAGGAGCAGAAGCATAATTAGGCAATTCTGCTTCTACTTTCAGGAGAATTCCCTCCTAACACGTGCTCAGGTGTTTTCCTGGAAGCGGGTAGATGGATGGTTCAGCTCTTGCCCACCAGAATTCTCTGAAGTGGATCATAATGATGCATTCATTAAGTGAAGGCTCCCTGTATTACAGAGGCTGGAAATTCACTCTCTGTTCCATCGCCCATCCCAAACGCTACTCAGGGATGTTGTCCGGCATAGCTCCCTAGTGATCACAGCCGGTCCCTAATGGAAGCTGTGTAACTCTTCTCCAGTTGATGCCCTTCCCGTTATAAATTAGAGTTCAAAGCATTTAAAGTCTGAAATTCTCCTCTTCCCAACTTTTGCTCTGCTTTGTCTTAATCTGAGTAGTTTCATTCAACTGTATGAATGATAATAATGAGAATGATAGAAGTAGTAGTAATCATTGCTATCATGTGTTGATCACCTAGTATGAGCCGAGGACTATTCTAAGCATTTTCAGTATTAATTTATTTAATGCTCACAACTGTCCTGTGAGGTTGGTGCTCTTATTATCCTCATCCCCATTTTATAGAGGAGGAAATGGAAGCACAGACAGAAGTGATTTGCCCGAGGTCACATGGCAGGTGTTTCCTGAGTCCACACTCTTTTTTTTCTTTTTGCTGAGGAAGAGTCACTCTGAGCCAACATCTGTTGCCAGTCTTTCTCTACTTTGTAGGCAAGTCGCTGCCACAGAATGGCTGATGAGAGGTGTGGGTCCACGCCCAGGATCCGAACCCACGAACCTGGACTGCCAAAGCTGAGTGCACAAAACTTAACTACTACACCATGGGGCCAGCCCCCTGAGTCCATGCTCTTAACCACTAAGCTACATGTCTCTGTGTCCCTGGGGGTCAGTTAACAGAGTCAGTGTTATCTGGGGAAGGCAGAGACACAGAAAATAGGAGGAAAAGGAAGACAATCTCCATAGTGTATGCTTTGCTAGGGAGCTAGTCACTTTACAGCACTTGTGTGGAATTTAAAAATCACGAATTTAAACTCAGTTGGGAAAAACCTCCCACGTAGAGGTTGTGACTCTCTGCTGCCCTTATTCTGGGGAAGAATCCACTTATGAGTTGTAGCCTGTCTCCTCTTTCATGGAGTGGACTTGTCTAAGTAACTTACACTGGCCTTCCTGCCACATTTGGATGTTTCCTGGCATGGCACCCAGTCTCCAGGTGTTGCTGAGGCTTTCTTCTTCCCTTTAGAATCCTTCCCGAATATTTAAAGCCTCCGATGTCCATTTCCCTTTGGGTCTGTTGAGGACAAATCCCTCCACTTCCCCTCGGCCACAGATACCTCGTCCTGGACAACTCTCCAGGCGATTCTCGATGCCTGGCGTTCTCCAAGGGCCCCGTTGCCTTCTCTTGTCTCTATTTTTTGATCTTTAACTATATCCCAGGGATTTAGGTAAATTCAAGGAAAATCAATCGCTGAATGGGAAATTTAGCAGACTGGCTTTCGGGGAATTGGCTGTTGTGGAATTGGCATTTGGTGTACTGGTTTTTCTGTGTATTGGCCTCATTCCATATCTCATAGTACATTAACCCTTGGCCTTCCTTCTTTGAAAGGAAGTAAGGAAAGAAAGAAAGAAAGGAAGGAAGTAAGGAAGGAAGAAGGAAGGAAGGAAAGAAAGAAGGAAAGAAAGAAAGAAAGAAAAAGAAAGAAAGAAGTAGGGAACAAGGGAGAAAGAAAGGACCATCAGTCCTGAGGTAAAACTAACTAACTGACTTATTGATAACTAAAGCCTGGCTCCAATTTAAAAAGAAAAGGGCGCAGCATGGACACATTTACTTCCCTGACACCTCAAAGATCTCAGCTCTTGTGCTCAGGAAAACCTTTTCTCCCAGTTCATCTGGCCTTTCTCCTTTGCTGTGCCATTGGCCATATCCAAATGCGAGGCCAAATCTGCTTCTAAAAGTGATCCCCGAGTTTCTGAGCAAAATTGGTGTCTGACATATTTCCTTAGATCCTTGAATTTTTTCCTTCACTACAACCCAAGAAACTCAAATGTCTATAAACTGCTTTGCAAAGAACTGGACACTGTCAAGGCTCAATAATGACGACGACGATGATGATGATGATGACAATGATGAAGACATCAATGTTAAACAATTATTTATTGAACTCCAATCATGTGCTGGGCTGTTTACTCAGCTCCGTGGATGCAGAATTGAGTAACAATAACTATAGTTAAATTTTATCGAGTGCCTAGCACATGCCAAGTGCTCTTCTAGATGCTTTCCATGGCTTGACTCACTTGATTTCACAAGCATCCCATGAGGAACCACTACGATCATCATTCCAGAGCATGAGTCATTGAGCAGCCTAGTACCTGCCCACGGTCACCCAGCTAGCAAGTTGGAGAGCAGCTTTTTCCACTGGTCTCCGCTGCCCCTTCCCAGCTCCCCAGAGCCTGTGGGTTAGCCTGGGGGAGAAGTTTGAGTGGCTGGGTTGAGAAGTGAGGTGTGTGAGAAGCCACAACGAAGGGGGACAGTCTAAATCTTCTTACAATCACTGTGTCTAAGAAAGTCCTTGAGACATCGCTAAACTGAATTGTGCTTCCCAAATTCCACGTGCTCAGCCTCCATCAATGGTTTTACAACCCAAATAGCCGAGTCGTGAAGGGGGTGGCTTGTCGTTGCTGCACCGTCTGTTTTTCTGCATTAGGCTTAATGTGTCTTCCTGGGAAACTCAAGCAGGACTCCACAGTGCATGTCCCCTGCCCCCTCTCTGGGCAGTGCTGAAAATGGGGTCCTGGAAACCTCGTTCGATGGTCACTGGGGACACGGACAGTCACATCCACATGTGAAGGTCATGCCTCGCTCTGCACCTTTACCTGCATGGTTGCCAGGACGTTGTCTCCTCCGCTTTCCTGGCCTTTCCCATCCTTTGGTACACTACCCCAGCCTCTTTAAATGGCCCCAGATGAAATCCCTGCAGGCACGTTGGCTCCAGGATTCTGACGACCACCCCCTGCGCATCCTCTCTGACTAATCCTCATCTCTTCTTCTTTATCTAGCTACATTTCCGTTCTTGACTTGACTCACCTCTGGGTGAGGAGACCCATTCATTTTCCTTCCTCCACCCTGCCAGGCCCCTCCCCAGCTATGTTCAGGCCAAACACCTGGTGCTCTTCTTTTACACTCACATTCAATCTGTCAGAAATCTTATTGGCTCTCTGTTCAAATACATCCAGAATCCAACCACTTCTCATCCTCCTTGTTGTTGTCTCCTGGTCCAAGCTACCATTATGAATCCCTGGATTGTTACAGCAGCCTTCTGGATGGTCTCCCTGCTTCCACCTTGGCTCCCTAAAGGCAGAGGGAGCCTTTTAGAAAATGGCATATCCCCTCACTCCTCTGCTCACTGCCTCTGTGGTCCTCATCCACTCAAAGGAAAATCCGAAGCCCCACGTTGACCTAGAACGCTGCACTTCATCTGGCTCCTGACACCTTCTGACAGCTCCCACCACACCGCCCTCTCTCCTTCAATCTTAGTGCCTTCTTGGAAGGTCCTTGAATTTACTGAGAACTTTCCTGCCTCAGGGCCTGTATATTGTTGCCTCTTCCTGGAATAGTCTTCTGCGACCTGCCCTCAAGGCTTAGGTCTCTACTCAAATGTCATCTTATTCAAGAGCCCCTGTCACTTTCTACCCCCTTCCATGGTTTATTTCCCTACATAACCCTTACAATTTTCTGACATATCCTATATTTAGGCGTTCATCATGGTCTTTCTCCCCCAAGAAAGCTCCATGAGAGAGGGACTTGGTTTCATTCTCTATTTTATCCCAAGGCCAAGAACAGTGCTTGCCACATGATGCATCCTCAGTAAAGATGTAATAAGCACCTTGATTGGAGAGGCAGGATTGCAGAGTGGTTAGGAAATGAGACTCTGCATCAGATCTTCCAGAGTTTTAATCATAGCTTTGCTGGTTCATATCTAATAATCTTGGACAAGTTATTTAACCTTTGTACCTCAGCTTCTTCATCTGTAGAAGACGTATAATAATTTAGTAAATTAGTAATTTAATCCTCCCAACATAGAGTTGTTGAGAGGATTCAATGAGTTACTACTTGTGGACATTTATTCGCACTCTGATCTTAGACTTCCAGTCTCCAGACCAGTAAGAAATAAATTTATGTTGCTTATCAGCCACTCAGTTGGTGATACTTTGTTATAGCGGCCCAAAAGGAAAAAGACTCCCTCCTAGCATTTTGCACTTCTCCCTTTATTGTGTTCTTACTTGTTGAGGATGTCCGATTTCCCAGCTAGACCATAAGTCTCCTAAGGGCAGTGCCCTTCTCTGGGTTACCCATCGCCGTATATCCCTTATGCCTGGCACAGTGCCTGCTGTAGAGTAGATATTGAATAAATATGCAGTGAGTGAATGTTGAAGGCATGGAAGGCTAGGCTCAATTATTTAAAATTCCCCTTCGTTGCTAAAATGCTGTTTGGGAACAGTTGGGAAGGAATGAAATCAACCTTCTCACTTAGATGGTGGCAGATTGTTGAGAGCAGTGAAAACAAGCCACTAGCATCACTGGTTTTTGGAGAGTTTTGTCTTCCCCCTGGGAATTCTGCGTCCTTCCTGGGGATGGGTGATTTTCCATAAGCCGGTCACATTTGAAACCACTTAATACCACTTGAAGGCCACTGTCACCTCTTCCTCCACTCGGGCCCTAAAATCCTCTCTTTAGGCTCAGGCAGCAGTTAATTTAAGGTAGCAATTAAACAGAACCGAGTTGCTCTTTAAATACCATAAATCTCTTAACAGAATAGCTTTCGTCTGCCAAACAGAATTAATCCTCAAAGCTAGAAAAATGCTCCAAGTGCATATATATGTGTGGTTGAGAGTATTTTTTTCCCTTCTGAAAAATAAATGGAAAGATTTTATATTAACTTTTTACTATGAAAACTTTCCAGCACACTCAGTAGTGGAGAGAACTGTCTAGCAAGTTCCCATGCACCAACACCCAGCCCAAACAACTCTAAGCAAGTGGCCAAGCTTGTTTCATCTAAATCCCCAAATTCCTTTTTTTACTTTCCTGGCTGGAGTTTGCCCAAGTCAGTCCCTGATATCATATCATTCTACTATAAACATCAAAGACAAAGACCTTTCTTTCTCTACAGTGCAGTGCTGTTAGCACGCTCAGAAGACCAACAATAATTCTCCAATAGCTTTCAATATTCAGTCCACACGCATTGCTCTCAAATGGGAAGTTATGCAGGCCTGGCGTGGGTTTATGTAGATACTCTCTGGAGAGAGGAGCAGTCTCTTTCAATTCACCTTCAAGGATGGAAGAGGATTTTGCAAGGATGCCTGAGGCCCAGCATGGGAGGGAGACGCGAATGCCTGCCTCGCTGGCCAGATGTACAAGATCACCAGTCAGTCACTCCAACAGCAGATACTGTTGTCAGAGCACCTCGAGATACCCTTTGTGTCAATCTGTTTAGGTCTGTCTGCCTGATTCTCTGATTCATCCATCTGTCACTCTATTTGTCTATCCATCAGACTAATCTATCCAAACATCCACCATCCAGCTAGTGCTTACTCTCTCTTAAATCTGTTTAAGTGATTTCTCTAAGCTGTTCATTGGGACATGTAATTAATCCCATTGCCAATAATAACTCAAAGCCCATTGGTGTTGGCCCTACCTGCTGAGGCAGAATCTCGGTCTCCTGAAATTCTCCCCTTCTTCAAACACACACTATAATTTACTTACTTGATTTCCTGCCTCTTATTCTCTCTAGAATGTAAACTCCATGAGGGCAGGAATGTTGGTCTATTTTGCTTACTGTTGTACCCCAGAGCCTAGTTCAAGGCCTGGAGTATAGCAGGTGCTCAATTCATATTTGATGAATGAATGAATGAATAATTCGTTTTCATCCCCATTTTACAGATGAGCGATTGTACCTCGAGGAAGTTAAAGAACTCGCTCAGTGTCATATATCCAGAAAAGGGAAAAGCTGGACTTTGAAGACACATCTGTCCAATTCGTAAGCCTCATGTTCTTAACAGATTCTCTGTGGCCTCCAGTGGCAGAAGATACACTCTGGCTGCATTCTGCCATCTCTCCTGGAAGTTCCTGTTATTGTCAAGCCTAATGTCCTCTGAGTTGGTTTTTATTCTAATCACGTAGAAGACATGATTTGAAAAAAATCTGTATTATTGATATCCTGACCTTTTTCCTTTTGATTCGTGCATTTGTATGTCTTGATTAGAAGCAGGAAAGTTGATTTGAATGTGATGTGGACATGGAAAAAAATGCGATGAAAATAATCTGGACCCTCCTTTTACTGGCAAAAGACTTCAGGGATGTATGTTTTGGGAGTGGGATGGTCTATTTGCCAGAAGTCCTGCTCATTTGCTCATCTTAGCAGGTATTTCTTGAGCACCGACTGTATTTCAGGCACTCTACTGGCTATTGAAACGTACCTGTGAACAAGACACAGAGGCTCATCTCTGTGGTTGCAAGATGACCTCCAGCAAAATATGGGGCTCCCTTGAGTAGGAATGTAACCGAACTATATTTAGTTAAAATCTTTTGCATACTTGACTAATCATTTTAACCAATTATTTAATTATTATTTAACTAATTTTAATGCGTTTACTCCTTTTACTCATTTCATTACTTATTTAATTATTTAGCTAATTTTTAAATTATTTAATCACTTGTGCTTGTTTATGAAGCTTTTCTAATTTTTTAAAGAGATAGTCATGTTACTTTCTGGTAACTGTACAGAATGTTGAGGAAAATGTGAGACTATCCAATTTTTAAATTTTACTTTTTGAGACATGTCATTGCCATTTTGTTAGTAAAGATAAATGAAATGTTGGCAATTTCGTATGGTTCAATTTAATAATTTTTTGACTGTAAACTAAAATACTGGACCATCCCATTTAATCCTGGGGATCATATGCTGGAAGTAATATCATAATCTAGTACCGGCACTGAAGTGAAGTAGATGCTTAAAACTTGATCTTCATGGTAGGGTTGCCTTTTGGAGGTCATTGTGGGGAAGACATATAACTTGACAAAGAGTCGGAAAGGTGATGTGAAAAGTCACCTTAAAAAGACTCCATAGGTATCAGGCCTGCAGAATGTTAATGTAACCTGATTGAATGTATTAACAAAGCCAAAGAAAGAAAGTGTCAATCAAGAAAAGATGGGCAGGAGATTGTGCAGCGTGGAAATGAGAAAGGAGAGAGACTATTGTCATACACAGCCCAGCACTGTCAAGCTAGGAGGAAATTTGACCAATGGACTTTTTTTTCTTTGAGGTATAATTTACATATGATAAATTCTTCAGAGCTCAATTAAATGAATTTTGACAATTGCACACAACCATGCAAAACAAGACATAGTACATTCCCTTCAGCCCAGGAAATTCCTCAAGCCCCTTTCAATCAATACTCTCCTCCAGACGAGCACTTTCTGATATTTTTCACTTTGAAATAATTTAGACTGCTTGAGAACTTCATATAAATGAAACTTCATATAGACATCTGGTATTTATCCTTTTGTGTGAGGCTTCTCTCACTGCCCATAATGTCTTTGGGATTCACCCATGTTGTTGGGCATATCAATAGTTTCTTTATATTGCTGAGCAATATTCCATTGTACGAATACACTACAGTTTGTTTATGCATTCTCCTGTTTGTGATTGACCAATGGATTTTTTTTATTGTAGTAAAATATGTATAACACAAAAGTTACCATTTTAACCATTTTCAAGTGTACAATTCAATGGCATTAAGCACATTCACATTGTTAGGCAACCATCACCACTATCGATTTCCAGAACAGACACTCTACTTTTAAACAATAACTCCCCATTCTTGCCTACTCCTTGCCTCTGATAATTTCTATTTTGTCTCTAAGAATTTGACTACTCTATGTACCTCATATAAGTGGAATCATACACTATTTGTCTTTTTTGTGGCTGGCTTATTTCACTTAGCACAATGTCCTCAAGGTTCATCTAGGTTGTAGCATGAGTCAGAATTTCCTTCCTCTTGAAGGCTGGATAATATTCCATTGTGTGGATAGAACACATTTTGCTTATCCATTCAGCCAATGATGGACTCTTGGGTTGTTTCTGCCTTTTGGCTATTGTGAATAATGCTGCTACTAACATTGGTGTACAAATATCTATTTGAGTTCCTGTTTTCAATTCTTTTGGGTATATACCCAGAGATGGAATTGCTAACTCACATGGTAATTCTATATTTAATTTTTTGGAGAACTATCATACTATTTTCCACAACAGTTGCACCATTTTATGTTTCCACTAGCGATGCACAAGAATTCCAATTTCTCCACATCCTTGCCAGGACATGCTATTTTCATTTTAAGACATTGACTTAAGTGTCTTTCCACTTATTTACGTCTTTACTTTATTTTGGCAATGTTTTGTAGTTTTCAGTGTATAAGTCTTTCACCCCCTGGGTTAAGTTTATTCCTAAATATTTTATTCTTTTTGATGCTATTGTAAATGGAATCGTTTTCTGAATTTCCTCCTCTGATTATTTATGGCTAGCGTATGGAAATCCAACTGATTTCTATGTGTTGATTTTGTATCTGGCAACCGTGCTGAATTTACTAGTTCTAACACTTTTCTTTTTTGCGTGTGTGTGTGTGTAATCTTTAGGGTATTCTTCATATAGGATTATGTAATACGCAGAGATAATGTTTTTTTCTTCCTTTCCAATTCGGATGACTTTTTTTTCTTTTTTAAAGATTGGCACCTGAGCTAACAACTGTTGCTAATCTTTTTTTTTTTTTATGCTTTTTATCCCTAAATCCCCCAAGCATATAGTTGTATTTTTAGTTGTGGTCCTTCCAGTTGTGGCATGTGGGACGCTGCCTCAACATGGCCTGATGAGCAGTGCCATGTCCGCGCCCAGGATCCGAACCGGTGAAACCCAGGGCTGCCACAGTGGAGCGCGCGAACTTAACCACTGACAACGGGGCCGGCCACCAATTTGGATGACTTTCATTTATTTTTCTTGCCTAATTGCTCTCGCTAGAATTTCCAATACTATGTTGAATAGAAGTGGTGAAAGTCGGCATTTTGTCGTGTTCCTAATGTTAGAGGAAAACCTGTCAGTCTTTCAGCATTGAGTATGATGTTAGCCATTGGTTTTTCATATGAGGACTATGTCGTGTTGAGGTGACCAGTGGATTTTGTTTTGGCAAGAACATCTCTAATGTGGGGTTGAGTGTGGAGAGCTACAGTCAAAGGCTGTTTGAGTATTTCTTTTTCTATTGGCACAGTAAAGTTCCTAAGGGATGGAGCATGTCCACTGATGGCATAGGAGATAATTCTGTGAGGTACATTATAGCAGCATTAAATAACATTGAGTCCCACTCTCCTCTTGGCAGGATTTTATTTCTCACACAAAGTTCCTTTTCAATTCCTCTGATTGTGTCAACGAGAAAATCTCAGTCTGGTGGTACTACATCTTCAACACGTCTTTAACTCTAAGTGTTTTTTTTTTTTTGAGGAAGATTAGTCCTGAGCTAACATCTGCCACCAATCCTCCACTTTTTTGCTGAGGAAAATTGGCCCTGAGCTAACATCCATGCCCATCTTCCTCTGTTTTATATGTGGGACGCCTGCCTCAGCATGGCTTGACAAGTGGCGTTAGGTCCACGCCCAGGATCCGAACCAGTGAACCCTGGGCCGCTGAAGCAGAGCATGTGAACTTAACCACTCAGCCACGGGGCCAGCCCCAGTAATTGTTTTTTGTTTAATAAACAGAAGCAGATTTCAGTTTCTGTGCCTTTAGCAAGCCACAATATCGATTTGGATTTTAATGATATTGTCTTATTTTATTTGAGTTTATTTTGCCTTCTATTTCTGGCAAGTGATACAGATTTTCCACTATTTATATCTGTGAAATAATTATAGAGTAGAGATATAAAGTTTTATTTTAAAAATAAGTGTATTCAAGTAATAAACAAGAGAGTTGACCTTTAGAAACTCATGTAAATGCATCCATTTGATTAAAGGCTTTCAAGTGCCAAAGGAGGAGTTGGAAGCAGACATTTCCCCACCAGATGAATGGGGCTGTGCATGGGGAATGCAGCTGTGCAAGGTGTAGATTAAATAGATGTCAACTTCGATGACACCTCAACTTTCCTAAACCCAATGAGGAAGAAGGGTGGGTCCCCTGTCAAGGAGGGGAGTAAAGAGCTATACTTTTTTAACCTTCAGACTGACCATTCCAACAATTTGTGAGTTCCCAAGGAAACGTGTGTTTTGTCTGTGTCCTGTCGCTGAAGATCAGAATTTCTATCAGTGAGTCTCAGCTGAGCAATAGTAGTGGAACGGACTGGGTGGGCATCCCGTTGTTTCTGACTGCCCTGGAGTGTTGGCCATCTGAGCGTGCCCCAAGCTTATTAATGGTGGCCAGGGTTTCCAAAGTGAGGCTGCCCAAGCAGATAAAAACACCAACACTTAAAATTCCATAATTCTGAAAGGCCAGCACGTTCCTACATGTCCACATACCACTAGTATCGCCTCTCAATCACCATAGGGTAAACAAAAGTTGTAAGCCAGTTTTACATTTAAGGAAGACCTATAGGCTTCAAGTATATTAGGAGCCATCTAGTGACAAAAGGAAAAAACTCTTGATATAAAGAAGCATTTGTTTAGGGGCTCCAAGCTCCGCCCATAAGGAGATAGTCTAGAAGCCCCTTATCAAGATGGTAAATAATAGCATCAGGTGATATAGCAGAAAGTCCTGTAGGCGGCGCCTAAATGACTGAAATTTAGGAAATATGAGGCAAGATCGTCTGTGACTGCGAGAGGAAGGCATCCGTCCATCTTATGTTGATGCCACTGAACATTTGACCCATCTAACTCCTCTGGCTCTGTGTATCTAATCATCAGATGACCTTTCAGTATAACTTGGCTGTTGACAGGAAGAGAAAATGCTGGTTACATGGAATTGGAGGAATTCAATCTGTTCCATAATTCAATAAACTATTCAATTAACTTTTTGGTTTTCAACATTAATCTTGAGAACATGGGTAATGTGAAAGTGCAACTGAAAATGGATCCATCGTTGGTGTGCTGGTGAAATTGGGGGTTTGATCTGCAAAGTTAAGGATCCCAAGTGGGGCTGCAGGATCAGCACTGAGGTCACTGTTGGCTTTCCCCGGGGCCTCTGTAGGCGCTGGCTGGGCTTGAGATGCATCCAGCGGGTAGTTCCCTGAGGGACCAGCTGGATCCTGGTCCAGTGCACGGAGTCCTTTTGTGTCGTTCAATGCACCTTTGAAGTAACTGCTTATGTGCCCTACCTCTTCAAAACAACAAATAATGAACTCAATATAAGGAATTATGAAATATTTAATGATTGAGGATAGTTACGTGATTTTGGCAAACTAAGAAAGGGCGATCAGTTCCACTTGGGTGGAAAGTGGTTTATCTGGCTTTCTTCAATTCTAGATAATTTTCTATTTACAACATTCTATGTTGCAATTAAATAACTTTCAAGGCCTTCCCTCTTCTCTCTTCTCCTCTTCTCCCCCCTCCCCTCCCCTTTTCTTTTTTCTCTGTCTTCCCTCCTCCCACAAATATTTACTGAGTTCTTGCTTTGTTACATCTCATGCTGGGGGCAAATGATAAGCAATGCACATTGCCTCTAGTCTCTTGGACCCGGCAACCTGGTGCGCGGGGGGAGGGAGATACAGATCAGTGGTCGTATTAATCATTGCTAGTGTTTATTGAACAAGTTCTGTGTACCAGGCGCTATTCCAAGGGCTTTACATGTATGAGCTCATTTATCCCTTACAACGACACCATGTAAAGGTATTATTATGACGCACCGTACAGATGGGGAAACTGAAGTGCAGAGAGGTTAGGTAGCTTGCTTGGCATCACACAGGGAGTAGATGGAGAGTCTGGAATTGGAACTTGGGCAGTGTGATGCTTGAATCCACATTCCTCAACACTAACCACATACGATGCCACAAGGACCATAAGAGAAGAAATGCAAGGGTGCCATGGGATCGTGGAAGAGAGGCGCCGTGTGTTGTTATGGAGCTGACAGTGATGTGATTGGAGGATGGAATGCCTGATGTCACGGGGAAAGGACACAAGATCTTACTAAAGGAGAATAAAACCGCACGTGACAGGTAGCTTCTAAGTCCTCACGAAGGCCCCCTGCTACTGATAGTACTGCTGGTCTGATCCTCAGAGAGACTGCCTTCGGTCATCACGGATGGCCTGCGCCCTCCTGACAGTTTGGGAGACGCTAACCCTTTGCCTGCCGGCCCCCCAGGGGTAAGACCGTGGTGATGCCCAGCACATTCCTGTGTGTGTACAGTAGGGCGAGGTGAATTGAAGGACGTTTCCCAGGAGCGTCGCCCCCAGCAGGACCGAGCCTCCTGCCTGCATGGGGAGTCTCCCTCCAGCCCTAATTCAGGCTTCCTGCCTGACGGGGAGGTGGCAGAGGGTTCCCAGAGGAGTAGGGGCTTATATGTGACAGCAGGGGTAGGGAAAGGAAGATAGAGCCGGAGACATCGGGGGTACTGCGAGTAGTTGAGCAGGGACGGGGGAGGAGATGGGCCAGAAACACGAAAAAAGGCTGGAGGGAGAGTTGGAGGCCAGGCTGTGCGGGGCCTTGCTAGTAGGATCCTGAGTTGGAGCTGTGTCTTGTGAGTAACAGAACATTCTAGACACCTTTGGAAAGGCCCTATATAATAATCATGACTTAGGTGACTAGCTTTTCCTATACACCAGGGACTGCACTGACTACAGGCATTAGTTTATTTGTTCCCCACAACAACCATGGGCTCTGTCATTCCCCCCGTTTCACAGATGAGGAAACTGAGCAACAGAGAGATTAAGAAACCTGCTCAAGGCTACTCATCCAGCAAGCGATGGAGCTGGGTTTGAAGGGAGAGATCCTAACTCCAGACTCTGCATGCTAAGCCCTTAGGCTGTGTCTCGGAATTGGTTGGGGGGTTAGAACCCTTCTCTTCCAAGGGGCGGACTTCTGCATGGCTGTCCAGGTCTCCCTTACCTGTGTCTGGAACCAGCTGAGCGGCTGAAAATTCCATCCCCCGCAATTCGGTTTCAGAGCGTGTAGGACTGAGCCGAGATGAATTCGGGTCTCATCTTGCATGCCTAACGAACTTGCAGAGGTATCTCAGAAATTCTCCTGCTTCTATTAGTGAGATAGTGTGCGAGGCTTATTTCCACTGACAGGCAGTTTTATCATTATTTTTAAAGCAGGGACTTGTCTCGAATAGTTCAGGCGGTGTCAAAAGAAGAGATAACAAAGCTCCGAGAATAAAATGTCGGTTCAGGAAAGGAGCTAAAGATCGGCTCGTCCAACCACCTTGATAGACAGAAAGGACAGGAATTGCCCCGGTGGCCCATTCCACCGCTCCCTCGGCCATCTGTTGGCGGGCTGTCCTTCTGGTTTCCTGGGGAGCATTGTGGCCTGAGAGAAGAGGTGGGGGCTTTGGTATCGGCGGCCTGAGTTTGAATCCTGGCTCTGCCAAAGTTGGGCTAGTTGCAGGACCTCGGGCACGTGATTTCTCCTTTCTGGAATTCAGAATCCCTGTTTGTAAAACTGAGTAAGAGAAATGCTTTCCCAGAACAGTTGTGAAGATTGCGTGCTTATTGCAATGCCTGGTGCCGAGAAGGCACTGAATAAATAGTGGTTTCTTGTCCCTAAATGCAAATGAGGAATAGGGAGAGGAAGAAGAGCTGACCTTGGAGAGCTTGCTGTCTAGCAGGGGAGATAGACCTGCAGACAAATGTGCTCTATCCTGGAGTCGAGGAATGTACCAAGTGCAGTGGGAACAGAGAGGAGAGAGAGCCTAACCGTGCTTGGGCAAGTGAGGGAAGGCTCTGAATAGGTAAGGTTTATCTAGGGCCTTGAAGGATGGGTAGGAGTTCACCACATCAGTATCAGAGAAAAGATTTCCAAGTAGAGGAGGCAGGATGATGATGATGGTGACAATGATGACTACAATGTTGATGATGATGATGATGATGATGACAATAATGAAGAAAAGCAAGAGTTACAAATTCCTCAGCAGGTTGAGTCCTGTCCACAGATGTGCTTTCTCTGGCTAGTTTAAAAGTTTGAATTTGAGTGCATTTTCTCTCCAGTTTCCCAGAAGCCCCACCACTTGTTGGGTCTTTCACCTGGCCTGGTTTCTACCTTTCTGTTATCTGTCCAATGTCTTAGGCATTTGAGTTTGGAACCCTTAAGAACATAGTGTGAAGAGCATTGACTTTGGGACAAAAAAGATCTAGGTTCAAGTTCAAACTTCTCCATGTAGTTATGTAAGAGACACAAAATGGTGATAGTGTTTGTACCTACTCAGTTGTGTGGTCAGGAGACTACAATGACAGTACCTGGCTGTGAAAGGAGCCCCCTTTCTTGCTGGATTTGGCACCAAGGGAGTTAGTGCTTTTGGGAGGTTTGGGGGAATCCCGGGTTTTCAGGCCAATTTTCTGTCTCACCCCAAGCTCTTGTCACAGGCATGTTTTAGAGTCTTCTGAGAAGTAGGAGCCAAGGTGGGATGAGAGACACAAGAGATTTATTTGGGGAGATGCCTGTGAAGGACAAAGGGTAGGGAGTAAGAGTGCAGAGGGAGAGACTACATCTGTGCAATGGGGGAGGCAAGGATGGATGGGCTAGGAAGAGCCTCAGATCATAGTGCGGCTCTGGGTAAGTCTGGGGTGGGATGATGCGGAACCCAGAGCTAAAGCTGCCCAGCGGGCTGTCAGGCTCAGATCTGGTACCCCTTCCATTCTCCCTTCCCCTTGGTGCTCAATCGCTGGCTAGGAGCAGCCCAGGGGAGCGACGCCGGCATGAATGCTGTGATAGATACGAGGGGACCCTGACTGGAGTCTGTCCACCAGCCCTGCTGCCTGCAGCAGGCTCTCTTGAGAGAAGATCTGACCAGGCACCTCCATGGTCGCTACGGCAAGCCTCAGTAAATCCTTGTCCAGTATAATTGAATCGTCTTTGCAAGCTGAAGACTCGATGCCCTGATGCTTCAGTACAGTAAGCATTTATCATCATGGTTCTGAGCCGAGTTGTCTCCCCTCGAAATTCACATATTGAAGTCCTAACCCTCAGTGCTTCAGAGTGGGACCATATTTGGAGATAAGGTCTTAACAGAGATAAAGAAAGTAAGAGGAGGCCATGGGGGCGGGCCCTAATCCAGATGATGGATGTCCTTATAAGAAGAGGCAGTTTGGGCACAGACGTGTACAGAAAGGAGATCATGTGAAGAAGATGTAAAGAGATAGGGAGTCAATTACAGGCCAAGGAGAGAGGCCTCAGGAGAAACCAACCCTGCCTGCACCTTGCTCTTGGACTTCTAGCCTCCGGAATTGGGAGAAAATGAATTTCTACCATTTGAGCCACTCAGTCTCTGATACTTAGTTATGGGCCCCAGGAAACGAGTACAAACATCTACCTAGATGCTGCGTGACATCCACAGGAATATGGGGCAGGGCCCTTGCTCTGTAATAACAGGGAGAACCATTTACTAATTAAAAAAAATCTATTTATTGAGCATGGACCCTTACCACATGTATTCGTTTCTAGGGCAGCCATAGCAAATTACCACAAACTGGGGACCTAAACCAATGGAAATGTATCCGCTCACAGTTAGGAAGCCAGAAGTCCAAAATCGAGGTGTTGGGAGGATTGGCTCCTTCTGGACGCCCTGAGGGAGAAACCATCCATGACTGGCTTCCAGCCTGTGGTGGTTGCCGGCCTCCTCAGTGTTCCTTGGCTTGTAGACCTGTCACTCCAGTATCTGCCTTCATCATCACGGCACTTCTTCTCTGTGTCTTTGTGTGTCCTTTTCTGTCTCTTAGAAGGACATTCTCATTGGATTTAGGGTCCACCCTCATCCAATATAATCTCATCTTGATCCTTGTCTTAATTACGTCTTCAAAGACCCTATTTCCAAATGAGGTCACATTCCAAGGCATGAACTTTTGGGGGACACTATTCAACTTACTACACCATGATTATCTTATTTAATTCTCCAAAAACCATATACAGTAAGTAGAATTAATACAGGTAAAGAATGGAAGTTCAGAGAGGTTAGGTCACTTGCCCAAGGTCACACATCTGGTATGTCATCAAGCCAGGATTGGAGTTGGGCATTTGAGTTCCAGAGTCTTCTTTCTTAACCTATCTGTTACACTGCTTCAGGAAGAAAGGAATCCTGATAGGGTGACCTGCCACTCTCCAGGCAACCACTGATCTGATTGCTATCACTGTGGCTTAGTTTTGCCTGCACTGGAACTTCATATACATGGAACCAGACATTACATGGTCTCTTGTGTCTGGACTTCTTTCACTCAACATGATGTGTGTTTCATCCATGTTACTGTATGCATTAGTTGTTAGTTCATTTCTGTTGGCGAATATTATTCCACCATATGAGTATACCGTGATTTGTTTTTGATGAACATTTGGATCATTTCCAGGTTTTGGTTATTATTAATAGAGCTGCTATGAACATTCTTATGAAAATCTTTTTGTGGGCACGTGTTTTGATTCCTCCTGGATGCCTAGAAGTGAAATTGTTGGATCATTCCAGGTGTCTGTTTAACTGACTGTCAAACTGTTTTCCAGAGTGGTGGTGAACACTTTACACCAGCAATCTATGAGAGTTCCGGCTCTTCCATGTACTCAACAATATTTGAGATTATCGGTCTTCAGCTTCACCTTTCTAATGGGTACAAAGCGGCATCTCATTGTGAGTTCAATTTGCATTTCCCAGAAGATGAATGCTATAGAGCATCTTTTCATATGGCTTCCTGGCCATTTGAGTATTTTTGTGAAATATCTGTTGAAGTCTTTTGCCCATTAAATTTTTTTTATTATGGGTTGTGAGACTTGTTTATATGTTCTGGATCCAAGCTCTTTGTCAGATATAGGTATTGTGAATATTTTCTTCCAGTCTGTGACTTACCTTTTTATTTCTTTATGATGTTTTTTGAAGAACAAAAGTTTTAGTTTCGATAAAGTTTAATCTATCATTTAAACAATTTTATGGTTAATGTTTTTTCTGTCCTGTCTGAGAAGTCTTTGCCTAAACTGATGTTTCAGATGTATTGTCTTACATTTTATTTGAGAAGTTTTTATATTTTTAGCTTCTAGGTTTAGGTCTGTGATCCACCTGGAATTAATTTTTGTGTTTGGTGTGAGGTAAATTTTGAGAGACCTCTAAATCTGCAGTTAAATGATTTATCCATGTGCTATAAAATAATAATAAACAGAAAAACAACAACAATATAAAACTAATATATACTCAGGACTCTTGCAGATATAAATGACAGAAAATCCAACTCGTAATTTAATAAGGAAAGAAAGATGTATTGGATCATGTAATTGAAAAAGTTCAGGAGAAGATTTAACAGTCCATAACTGATTTTGAATTATAAGTACCAGGACACGAAAGAACTGGATAACAATTCATTCAGGTAATTTTAGAAAAGTGGTAAACATGCAGGTACGGCTTGATCCAGGGGCTCGAAAGATGAGATTAGCATTTGACTTCTCTCTCTCTCCTCATTTCACATCTTCTCTCCTCTGTGTGGTGGCCTGTGTTTTCAGACAAGCTCTCTCCTCATGGTGGTAAGATAGTTATCAGCAGTTCTGGACTTACCTCTCATCCTGTAAACAACCCCGACTCCTCAATAGTTTGATCGATTACATTTTATTGATTTTTAAACACTGAGCTTCTAAAATGCCTCAGCATGGGATGGTGCCACGTGTCAGCTCGCAGCCAATGCCCTAAAGGGCAAGGAAAAACTTTGCTCTTGGGTTATCCATTTGCAAGTTTGGATTCTCTCTGTTTCCCCAGCACAGCATCTTTTTCTCCATTGAAAAACCCTGAGTTATTGACACATGCCTGTAAAGCAGTGGTTCAGACCTCTGGAGTCAGAAACCATCAGTTTCCACTTTCATATTATACTAGCTGTGTGACTTTGGGCAAGCTGTTTGACCTCTCTGAGACTTTGTTTCCTCATCTCAAAAAGGGGAATAATAATAGTCCCTGCCTTTTAGGATTGGTGGAGGAGAAAAAGGAGATAACGTATGTAAAAAAAATTAGGATGAGGATTGGTACCTAAATAAATATCAACTATTTTTATTGCGGAATTGGACAACAATGAATTCAAGTCATTCCACGGGGGAGATAAACATACGGGCTCCGGCTTTACTACTTCAGACTAATCACGATAAAGACAATTTTGAAATATTTGAATTACAGACTGCAAGACAGGGTGAGGGAGCCACCCGCCTGCTGTCTCTTACAGGCGCTGTGCAGGCGGCACTGCACACGATCATCACCAGCCAAATGAGAAGTGATGCTTTGATTATGTAGAAGAGCACTGGCTACTCCTCCAAAACTAGGATGAAGACATGGGCCAGATCTGAGCCCAAACTGGGGTCTCTTACTTGAAGGCAGCTGGTTGGTCAATGCAAGGTTGGCCAGACTTAACACCCAGGTAACCCAGGGAAGCACGAACAGAGATTCTGGCTGGTGGGGAGGCTGATTCCTGCACGCAGAGAGAAGAGGAGGACAGGTCTGTAGTGCTAAAGTGTAGATATCGAAAAAGCAAATAGAGAGGGATGAAGCAAAGAGCATGCGCCAAGCACTGGCAGTAGCTGCTAACGCGGTCACCTGCCCACTAGTAAAACAGGCTCTCAGCGATCAGAGGAGCAATAAGGGAACTGAGAAAGGGCCAGAAGCTCTCTACCCAGAATTTCCTTGCAAAGGGTGCAGGAGAGCCGGTGAACAACTCTCTCTTAAGAAACCTTTTAAATCAAAGCAGTTTTATGACCTTTGAAAGCCAAACCCAAATTAACATAGTCTTGCTAAGTAGAGAAACTTTCCTGCTGGGTCTTCTATAATGAATAAACACCATTCATTTGTAATTAGCAGCACCCAGCTGCATAAGGGCAATTAATATGCTAACACAAATTAAAACGGTAGATCCTTTTAAGAATTTCAAACATCAAGCCTTTCTTGGTTTACTCCTGTTTGCCTTAGCGATTCTGGAATGGCAGGAGCTTTTTCCTTGGCTGTTGTGTAATCTTGTGCACACCAGTGTATGGAATACACAAGCTTTTCATGATATGGGGGCTTTGCCGGGGAGGGCAATGCCACCAGCCGCTTCTGCACCTTGGGTTTTCATTCTGTATCCAGAGGGGTTATTGGCTTGTGTAATTGGAAAGTCCAAGAAAAGATTTATCTTACTGCAAATTTTGCTATTGTTTTGTTAACCAATTGTGATTTGTCCTCGCCTCTTTGTGGAAAAGATTCTAAATAATCTATTATGTGGGAAAGCTCTGATCTGCAAAAATCCTTTAAGGCCGTCCCTGGGACTGCTTTCAGGACCCAGCCTCTCCCAGAGCAGCAGAGAAGGAGGCAAGCTGGGACTTAGTTTTGCCATTCTTCCCAGGGGAACCTGGGGGAGGGTTTGAGGTGGGGGGAAGCATCTCTTGTCCGTGGGGTAGAGCCACACCTGTCTCACCAGCTCTTGGTGTCAGCAGCTTACAGACCATTAATCAGCTCCAAAGCTGGCACCCCAAAGTCCTTTCCCAATAGTTCTGGGGGGCCGTTTTTCAAAAGGATGCGATTTTCAGATGCATGAGCGTTTGTAAGAACACATCCCTTGCATATGTCAAGAAGAGCCTATAATCTTATTTTCACCCCTGATTTGATAAGCCAATCCTTTTTTATAGCAGTGCAGAGAAGCTTCAATTTTGGTCAAAGTATCATGAATTCTGAATTGCAGTAAAAGCATCCAAATCAATGAGCTGCCATGGCACCGCCGTGATGCGGCCAATGAGGTGATGGGAGGAATGTCATCATTGCCGGAGGCCTCCAGCCTCTGCAGCTTGATGTCGGGAAAGAACAAACATTGTGGAGACTGTGGATTTGAGTTCCAGTCCCACCTCTGCTACTTAGGAGCGGTACGCATCTGGGCAACAAATTTAGCTCCTTGAGCCTCAGTTTCCTGAGGACGACCCGCTCTACTGCAAAGGATGCTGTGACGGTTGAACTTCGCCTGGAACAGAAAAGAAAGCTCGATAATAGCTTTAATTATGATGAGAGGCAGCCAGGCACAGCAGAGGGAGCTTTTGGAGTCAAACTGACCTGGATTCAAAGCCTGATTGCAGTGTTTTTAGCAGTGTGACCTTGGCAATTTCTTTGTGCGCTGGTTGTGGTTGATATGACATACTTCATGGGGCTATTGGGGGTTAAGTGAAACCATATAGTTGAAAGCACCAAGCTGGGTTGCTGAAACATTGATAGATGTTTAATAAACCTTGGCTTCCCTTGTATACTGGTTTTGCAGAAGCAAAGTGGGAGAGTGGTGCAGAAAGACATGGCTAGGAATCTTGGCTCCATCCCTGGCAAGCTGTTCAGTCCAGGGCAATTACTTAAGCTCTATGAGTCCCAGTTTCCTCCTCTGTAAACAGGAGAGTATGATATGATTTATGACAGGGTTAAGTGGGAAAATGTGGTTAGTATGGCAATAACAGTTTGTAATCATTGAGCGCTTACTCTGCACCAGACACTGTGTTAAGTAATTTACATATATTAATTCATTAAATCTCCATAAAATTCTTGAGACTAGAGACTGTTATGAGGCCCATTTTACCAATAGGGAAATTGGGGCTCTGAGAGTCACATCCAAGGTCATTTGGTAGTGAGTAATGGGGACTGGATTGAAATAAGGCAATCTGGCTCCAGATCCCAAATCCTTAACTGATGGGTTACATAAACTTGTTTCCAACCCTTAAAGACTCATAAGTGGATTTGGAAGGAATTAGCAAAAAGGAGCTCCATGGCTATGCTGGATCGTGGCATCATGGACTAGATGCAGGCATGGCCTTCCTGGTGTGGCCAGGACACCTTTCAGGGGCCAGTGTGGGCTACTGGACTCTGAGTGGCCAGGACTGGGAAGGGAGGCTTTCCAAGGTCACACAGGGTGCAGCATCTCTAGGTTTGGCAAGGGGTAAATGGCAGAGAGACCATGTTTAGGGACTAAGTCCCATGGGTCAGAGTAGGATCAGAGTTGGGACAATGGAGGCAAGAACTCAGAGTCACGTTGCCTAGGCCTTCAAAGACGGGGATCCAGACACTCTCAGAGGTTCCAGGAAACAGGAACTGCTGGGCAGTCTCTTCAGGGAACCCCTGCTGGGTGGCTCAGGACCAATGTTTTTCTATTTCTCTCCATCCTGAGAGAGAGTCCAATTGGCTTGGGTCAAATGGGAGGGGCAGGCTGCTTTGATTGACATTTGCACTGTAATAATCAAGAAAGACAAGGCTGTGCTATAGCAACACCCTGCCCCCAAATCACAATGGCTTGAACAGACCTGGTGAAAACTGGGCAGCTCTCCTGGTGGTCCTCTTCTAAGCACTGACACAGGGATCCTGGCTCCCTCCATCATGTGACCCTGTCATCTTCAACACAGGGCCTGTATGTTGCCACAGAACGGGAAGAGTGTGGGTGGTGACTTGGGTTGTTTTGAGCTGTACCTGGAGGTGGCATTCATCACTTCTCTATACCTCCCATTGACAGAACATAGTCATACAGTTCCAACCTCACAGCAAAGGAGGCTGGGAAATGTAGTCCGCCCTTGAGCCAAGGAAGAGGAAATGGACCAGGGAAATCACCAGCCATTTTCTGCCACACTCACCAACCGTGTGTGCAGTGAGAGAGGGGTAGTTCTTCCTCAAAGAGAACTCATGGTTCTGCTACCCAAAGCATGGGAATAACGGGTAGGCAGAAACAAGATACGGGAATCTAGGAGGGTTTCCTGGTGGAGGTGGTGCTTAAGCTTCAAGGATTGGTAGGAAGCAGTTAGGTGAAGAGGGAGGGGCAGAAAGCAGCCACCCCAGAGGGAGTGAAAAGCACGCAGGAAGGCCCGGACAAGAGAGAAAGCATTTCCCTGCCCTTCAGAGAACACGTTTGGGCCATCGTGGCTGGTGCACAGAGGAGTGCCCCTGTGGGGCTTATGTTCAAATAGGTGATAAGTGCTGTAGGAAGAAATAAAAACTCGAGCAGGGAAGAAGGTTCTGGAGGGCTGGGGTGTGGGGAGGGCAGACGACACTATTCAAGAGCATAGTTAGAGCAGGTCTCATTGAGAGGGTGGAGGGTAGAGCAAAGCTGTGAAGGTAGTGGAGGGATGAGACATGGGGAAGCCTTGAGCCAGAGCCTGCCAGGCAGAGGGAGGAGCATTTGCAAAGGCCCTGAGGTGGGAGTGTGGCTGGTGTGTTTGAAGGTCAGCAGGGATGCCAGAGTGGCTGGAGCAGAGCAAGTGATAGGAGATGAGGCCACAGAGATGATGGGAGTGGGAAGGGTGAACAGATCATGAGGGTTTATAAGCTGTTGTCAGGACTTTGGCTTGTACTCGGAGTAAAATGAGAAGCCTCATCTCCTAAAAAAATCAGAAGACTGGGCTGCACTGGGTCCCCATTCCTCCAGGGCAACAGGTGGCTGGAGTTTAGCATCAACTTTCCCCTTAGCGTTTGCTCTCCAGTTTGCCACAGTCTCTGCTACTCCCTACTGACACCCATCCTGGTATGCTTCATTCGCTTGTGTTTTTTCTATGGCCCCTGTAGGCATTTAAGGATGCAATTCCTGTTTTGCGGTTTAATGTGTCTCAGGCAATGGCATCCTGAGGCACTGACTTCCTTTGAGTGAAATACTGGTTCTGGTTTGCAGAGAAAACAAATGTGTCACGAGGGGCCCCTGCTAGCCTGGATTGACGCTGGCTGGATCACCAGTCGTTAGAGGCAAATGGAGTCTGGTGTGGAAAGATCCATCACAACCCCCACTTTGTCAACTCGCCTCACATTTCAGAGACTCCTCCCACACTCTGTCTCTGGAGCCCTTGGCACCGATGTGGGGCTTAATTAAAAGAACACCAGGTGCCAGCTTCCCTCCACTGAGGATGGATGGGCTGGGATGGGCTGGGCTGGGAAGAGGACACGGATTCCCCAGACTCCTCAGCAAGGCTGGTTGAATTGTAATGTTGCTGGAGCTGGGGCTACGGACACTTGGAGAGCAGATGGATTAGGATGGAAAGCTTAAAAGCTGACATACCTTCATGTAGCTTTGGTGTAATCTTGGTCAGGGCAGAGGACCCTGCAGGACTTTTCGGTCTATGATCCTGGACTTGGCCCCAGTCTCCTGGGGGTTGAATGAAGACTAGGGAGGGGGCATGATTGCACGACAAGGGATGAACCTGAACTACAAATAAGGGTCAGGTCCCAGGTCCTCAGCAACGGTGTGAGGTAGGGACTTTTGTCTCTTTCCCCAGAGTAACGACATACAGGTGATGATTTACATGAGATAATGGGATACTTTCAAGGTTTTAGCCAGTGGTTCTCAGCTGCAGCTGCTCTTTAGAATCACTTCAAGAGATCAAAAACGTACAGATGTCTTGGCCTCATCTCAGGCCCATTGGTGCAGAATCTCCAGGGTGCAGTCTGGACGTCAGTCTTTTTAAACTCCCAGATGGTTCTAAAGCATAGTCAGGGTGGAAAACCAGCACCTTGGTCATTTGGGCACCACGTTTGTGGATTTTGTCCTATCTGGCCCCAAAATAAAAACAAAAACAAAATGATGTTCTCCATTGCTAGCTGTTTACCATTGCCCACCAAAAGCTATGATCCCAACGCCTGCTCTCTTAGAAAGATTAGCATCAGAGAGCACCAAACTGTAATCAGGGCTGAACACGATGTGAAAGAGGACCCCCTTCTTGCTGTGTGTCTTGGCTTTGCTTAATCCCATGGCCAGGTGCCCCCTCATGTGGTCTCCGCTGTGCACCTGTCACCAGATGCGTCAGCCCTCTCCTCAGGGAAATCACTGAAGGATGCATGTGCCTGGCACCCTGGCAGCTCGTGTCCTTCTTCCTTCTGTCTCTTGCCTTTTCTTTGCTCCTCTCTCCATTTCTCTTCCTTAGATTTCCTCCCTCTCTCTCTCCTTCCCGTTCTCCTCCCTCCTCCCTTTCTTCCTCAGATTTCACAGAATCACCTATAAGCGCCTGCACCTTCCTCTCCATCCCTCGCCTTGGGGCTCAGCCCCTTCATTGCCCCTCTGCACCTATTACCCTGTGACCCTGTACCCCAAAGCATGGATCGGAGCATGTCTCTCTCCTGCTCTGAAACCCCAGTCACCTCAAACCTGCTCTTAGCCTGGAGCCTGCGCCCTCGCCTACTAACTCTCTCCTGCAGGATGCTCCCCGCTGGCCACTGAAGCTGGGCTGCACCTCGTCTGCTTTCCGAGCCTATGTGGACTCATGCTGCTTCATCTGCCCGAATGCCCACCCTCCCGCCTCCCCGTCTGCCCAAATCTGCCCCACCCTCCGAGGCCTCCCAAACAGCTCTGGAGCTGGAAGCCTTCCTCGGCTCCCTTTGTGGACCGCCTTTAGCACTGTGTCCTGATGCCCGTATGGCTTTCCCACTTTCTGCCCTATGTGGCTTGGAGGGGAGGGGTTTAGGGGCAGGCTCTGCAGCTACACCGCTTGGCTTCCGTTTCTGCCTCTCCCACTTGCTGACTGTGATCCTGGGCAAATCACTGAACTCGTGTCTCACGTTCCTCGTTTGTGAAATGCACCTAGTTTATAAGGCGGCGGTGTAGATGAAATGAATCAACGCACGTGCCCAACACAATGATCATTATATGATGACAATTTGCACACATGTCTAACCCCTCTGAGCACCCTAACCTCGCAGGATCCTGACCTGATTCATCTCCACACCACCAGTGCTCGGCACCAGGCCCACAGTAGGCGCACAGGACATGTTCGTTGAAGGAACAAGCAGATAGAATGAATGTTTGCCTGCCAAACAGGATCTTAGTTCCTAAGGAAATCTGGACGCCATGGATGGATCCCGGAAGTTATTCGCGTGAGTCGTCGAGCGCATGCGCGCCAGAGCCAGACATCCCAGGTTCAAATTCAGATGCTGCCACTTCCCAGATGTGTGATCTGGGGACGAAGGGCCCTTCCGGTGCCTCAGTTTCCACATCCATAAGTGGGAATAACGAACGTACCTGCCTCATGGAGCCCCTGTGAGGATTACATCAATTAGCTCTTGCAAAAACTCTTGGCAAAGTGCTCGGCATCCGGCGGGCACTCAGAAAATGCTGCTCATGATTGCTGTTTTCTCTTGTGTACGTAATAACTGTCAAGCTTAGAGCTTCACGTCCTCTGTCGCCGCCCACTCTACAGACATCCCCTCCGGAGTGAGAAACCCGAGGAGGAGAGAGAGAGACTCACACCCCTGTGGCGGGGGCAGAGGCACATGTGACAGCTGATTACCTCTCGCCATTATGGATTCTGCTCTCCCGCCTTGCTCAGAGCTCCTTTTCATGAGACGGTGGAGGTGTCATGAGGACATCCAGGCATTATTTAGATGGCACAGCAGACTAGCAAATCGTCTTCCTGGCCCTGAAAAACCTCTCATGTGTCATTTTTCCAGGAATCCCAGCAACTCATATTTCTCCATGATGCCAGCTGAGGGATAGAACTGAGGCGATCCCCTCTTCCCCTGGGCCAGGGATGGGGGGCAGGAGTTTGCAGACAATTCATCCAGGCCTCCAAATCTTTCTTTGTCTGGGCTGGCTAGAGGAGCGATTTATTTCTCTGAGGATAGTCTGCCTAAAGGAAGAGCCAGCCTACTCTTTCTCCCTCGTTGTTTGGAGAGAAATAAATAACAAGGAGAGAGCTGTCACACGGCAGAGGAAGGGAAGCTAGCAGGTCTCCCAGCCTGGTGGAATGGAGGGAATGGTAAATCCAGGGGTGGGCAGAGGCTGGGAAATCTTTGTCCTAAGGAAACATCTGTGGATTTCATGGGGGTCGGGAACCGTGAGCGCTCACTGCAAGTCCCCAAGTCCCCTTCATTGAATTTGATTCTCATAAGTTAGAAAATATTCTCCACATTTAAGTAAGCAGAAATGGAAGCTCAGAGAGGTTAAGTGACTTGCCCAGGGTCACTCAGCTAGTAAATAGCGGAATTGGCATTCTAAATTAAATCTAATTCTTTTTTTACCATTTCATGCTGCCATAAGAGAGGATAAAAAGGAGCTGCCACCTGTGGGTCCAGAAAACGAGGATATTCTGAGGCTTCCTGTGCTATTATTAGCACCAGCGGACCTTTGGTGAGCACCTACTGTATACACCATACACAGAGCCTAGGAGACGTCTTCCCAGAGGGCCAGCAAGAGCCCTGGAGTATCCCACAGAACAGTGGTTTTCACACCATGCTTCATGGGGCTCGTGGGGCCCGGGGTCCACAGAGGTGTCTTAGGAGGCAAGGAGAGGGTGGCGGGGTGCAGCAGAGCCCCGGGATCCTGAGGCAAAGCAGACAGAGCTGCTTCTCCCTCATCTGTGATGTAAACGGAGCTTCCACGCCCATTACAGTCGGGGAAAGCATTCCACGGTAACAGTGTGGTTGCAAGCAGGAGTCAGGCAGCCCCAGTTCAAAACCTTGCTCTCCGTTTACTAGCTTGAGCCAGTGACCTTGGGCAAGGCACTCAATCTCTCAGTGTCTCAGGTTTATCAACTGTAAAATGGAGAAGATAATAATAGCACCTGCCTTGCAGACTTCTTTTGAGAATTAAATGTGATGGCACATGTGACCGTTCAGCCTGGAACACAGGAAACACCAATAACTGCTAGTTCCTCTCCTCCTTCACGCCTTTTTAAACTTAGTCCAAATGTTGTTTGCGGCAAACACTCATTTTCCAAGAAGGATGGAAAACTCTGAATCATTTATTCAGCCATCCAATCAGCCATCCAGCTGGCTTAACTATGGTGAGTGCCTTCTATGTGCCTGCTACTGTGCCACGGGGTGGAGTTATAAGAATAAAGAGGGGGCAGGATGCAGAATGTTCCGTGTGATCTGCTCATACACCTGTTTATCCATTTATCCATCTGTTCACTTGTCTGTCCATTCATCCATCCATCCATCCATCCACCCACCCATCCATCCATCCATCCGTCAGGTATTCACTGAGTACTTACTGCATGTCAGGCAACATGCAGCGATCTGCTTGGGTATTTCACCGTATCTTTAATTTTGCCTCCCTTCCCATACCTGTTGGCCTTCAGGGTCTTCTTAATCTTGGCTCTGGCACCTTATATGTTCTCTTAGTGTGTCAGGTGGTCACAAATATGCAGTGGGCAGGCTGCCAATGGAGGGTGAGATGTCTGCTATCCTGGTGGTTTTGGATGTGGAGTATGATGTGGACCTCTTTATAGGCACTTCCATGATGTCTCATTTTGTTGTACATTTTGTTGTGTTGTACAGCCCCTGATCTTGTTCTAAATGCTCTTCTAAATATAGGAAAGAAGAATGTGTCCTAAACACAGAAAAAGGGGCATCCCCAATGATGTGGACACATGAAGATTGGGATATGATCTCCACTACATTGCAGAGTAGAAGGACAGGTTTTGCTCTGTCTCTTTCCATGTCTACATGCATGTGTATATGTATGTTAGTCACATAGCCACCTTGGTATGTGTGTGCTTTTTGTGTATGCATATGAACCAGTGTATGAGTGGATATGCAAATATGCATAGGACTGGAGTGTGTGCATATTAGAATGTGCATGAATGTATGTACATGAGCATGGGTATCATGTACATGCATTGATACATAAGTGTGTGTTTCTATTTGAGCTTGTGTGTTTATGTATGAGTATGGGTACATGAGCGGCTGTATCCATGAGTATGGAAAAGAGCCTGTTGGTTGTTCCCCACATCCATGATTCTATTCTTCTGTGGTGATAGACTTTTTGCTAGGAATGTGGCTTTTTAGAGTAAAGATCACTTTCCAGGCTCCCTTGCAGCTAGGCATGGTTATGTGAGTAAGTTCTGATCAACGGGGTGTGCACAGAAGTAAGGTGAACAACTTCTAGGTCATGCCTCTAAAGGCAGGGATGTGCTTTCCCCACTCCTCCCTTTTCTGCACTCCTGCTGGCTGGTATACGGGCATGGGAATGAGCCATCTTGGACCACATAGTTGAAAGGAATACCCTGCATCTGGAAGGGCAGCAACAAGATGGAAGGATCCTGGGCTACAGACACCCTGGAGCCTCTTTACGAGCCCTGAACTGCTAGTGTGTGGATTGTTTCATGAGAGAACAATGAACTTCTTATTTAAGCCAGCTTCTTTTGGGTCTCGGTTATAGCAGCTACAGCAGCTGTACTGAGTTATATCTTAACTTAATGCAATGTGAGTACACGCGCATAGTTCTGGTGAAGGTAATTTCCTCCCCGTAGGTTTTAATGTCTCAAATTAGATATCTGCATGTTATCTGGCTAGAAAGGTTCTGCCTGAAGTCTTGCAAATTGTGTGGCTTCTTCGGAAAGGGGACAATATGAGATTGCAGCATTGAGGGCCATTTGAGATGCCTGGGAGAGTGAAAAAGGGGTATCTTCTAGTTAGAGATCGGACTGCTGCCTGTATGACCTCAAGCAAGTCCTCCTATCTCCCATCTAGGCTTTGGTTTCTTCCTACTAGAACGAGGGAGTTGGACCATGTTACCCCTATGGATCCTTTCCAGCTCAGAGGTTTCATGATAGCAGTTTCGACATTATTAGGAACTCTCTTGGCTTCTGGTTCCTGGAAGTTCTGAGTATATTCCTAAGAAGACGTATTCAACTGGAAAGCATATGGCTCCTGCTGCTGCAGGCTGGAGGCCATGGGAGAGAAGTCCTGCAGCCAGCCATATGCACAGGGGCCCAGGGGCTTTCCATTTCAGATGCCCTGAATAAAGGTTTGAAAACCTGCAGGTGGATGGCTGCCTTAGCCAAAGAGTATTTGCAAAACAGGCATGAATTTGCTCCACAGTGCTAAGGTGCAGAAAACTTCACATTTCTTCATTTTTCTACGTCAAATTAAATCTAGCTCTGAGCCCCCACCCACATGACTGATGAGATGTGCAATATCTGTCATCACTGGGCTGCCTCCCCCACCTCACGGGATTGTGTCAAATCCTGGAGCTTATTTTGGTGCCAGCAGGAGCTTGGTCCCCAGCCTTCTGTTTTGGGAGATGCTCTCCACAGTGGCTCAGTTGAGTTATGGCTCAGATGCAGAGACCTCCCTCTAGCCTTGCCTTCAAAGTCATGGTTCTTGGTGATCACCCCTGGGATCCAGGCCTCACCCCATCAGAGGTTTGCCTCCTTTGGAGCACCGCAAAGGAGAAGAGCACAGGTCTCCAACATTCATAGGACCTGCCTCCCTCCCCCTCCTGGTCCTAGCAACTCCCTTTCTCTCCCAGGGTGACACGGTTCCCTCCTCCATTCACGGCACCAGACCTTCTCCTCTCGCCCCTGTGTGGCAACTCCAGCTTAATTCCATGGTCAGTCTGACCTGCCCACTAAAGACATGAGTGGAGACTTTCTTCAGAAGGATTTCAAAGAAGGTCTGGCCTCTCCCCATCCCCCCAAGACTGGCCTAGACCTTCAACTGACACTGCCCCAGAGAAACATAATTTGACCCACATATATAATTTAAAATTTTCTGGTAGCCACATTAAAAACGTAAAACAGTGGATAAAATTTATTTTAATAAAGTATTTTATTTAACCCAATATATTCAACATATTATCATTCGAACGTGTAATCAATATAAAATTATTAATGGGATATTTTACATCTGCTTTCAGTACTAGGCCATTGAAATCCAGTGTGTATTTTACACTTATAGCACATCCCAATTTGGACTAACCACATACTGAGCACTCAACAGCCACGTGTGACTAGTGGCTACCAAATTGAACAGTGCAATCTTCAAACAATAAAACAAAAACAAAAATGCAGCTGTTCTTTCATGAGGTGGGGAGAAAGAGAAACTTGTCTTTTCCTCTTTCTCTTCTCTAGCAGAGAAACAAGACAAAAATTAATATCTCAATGGATTATGTTGACACAGTGGGTTAGAGAGGGGAGAAGTCACTCAAAATAACTTAAGTAAAATGGGAACAGTTTTGGAAGAATATGAAAGTATCTTATGGAACCCAAGAAATGCAGCATTGCAGGAATAGAGAAGCCAGTGGCATCAAAGGCAGATTCTTTCAATATCAGTCTCTGGTCTTTTCTCTGGAAGTGTAACTTTCTCTGCCCAGTGGAGGCTGCGGGATGTCTTCTGTCTTTCTGGGCTAGGGCTTTACTCTTCTCTCTCAGAGATTGACTTTCTCCATTTTCCACCTTGAGAGGAGAGTGATTGGCCCAAGCATGACCCCCTGGTCCTGAATTTACATATTGCACAGGTCTAGTACTCAAAGCCAACTGACCCAGCCCCTCCATGAGAGCCAAGTCCAAATTTCTGAGAGGAAAAATTTGATTGGCTTATCTCAGCCAATAGCTTGGCGTTCCCTGGTCAGGGTTTTCCCTCATCCAATCAGCTATGCCCAGGGAGAGGTGGAGTCATTCACAACGGAAGAGCTGCAGCATCCCAACCTAAGGATGAGGAGGCAGTTCTTAGAGAACAGGGTATGTCTGGGTCGGTGAATGTCCACAAAGCCTCTCCTTCAATCATGAGTGAGGCGTTGGAACATTAAGTGTTCAAGGCTGCTCATTTTCTACCCAGTAAAAACCCAGTAGGAACAAAACAGACTCCAGACTTTGGTGTTGGACAAAAATGGTGGCTTGAATATGTCCAAGTTCATGGAAGCATTATTCTCAATAGCTGAAAAGGTGGAAGCAACCCAAGTGTCCATCAGTGGATGAATGGATAAACAAATATGGTCTATACATATAATGGAATATTTTTCAATCCTAAAGAGGAGAGAAATTCTGACACATGCTACAACATGAATGAACCTTGAGGACATTATGCTAATTGAAATAAGCCTGTCACAAAAGGACAAACATTGTATGATTCCACTTATGGGACATCTAGAGTAGTCAAATCATAGAGACAGAAATAGAATGTGGTTGCCAGGGGCTAGAGGGGAGAGGAAAATGGGGAGTTGCTTAATGGCTATAGAATTTCAGTTTGGAAAGGGGAAAAAGTTCTGGAGATGGATGGCGGTGATGGTTGCACGACAATATCCATGTACTTAATGCCATTTAACTGTACACTTAAAAATGGTGAATTTCATGTTATGTGTATTTTACCACAATTTAAAAAACTGTTGGCATGACTCCTAGGTTTATTTTAAAGAAGTGGTCATTGGCTAAGGGAATTAGGAAAAAGCAGGTCCATTTTCTCTGAGATTTTCTCCATTCTCACAAAGAAGGAGTTGTTCCCGGATCACATCTGAGGTCACTATACCCTCTTTGCTCACGTTAAATTATACACAGTTCTTTTCTTCTTTGTTTCAATTCTAAGGCTTATTCGTAAACAAACAGGAAGTCCTGGTGATGACATAATAGTTCACACTCTAGGTTTAACTAGAACACAGTTGTGTTTAGAATGGGCAGTCCTTGAAGGGAGAATCTATGACAGGTTATAAAAGGAAATACATTAAGTTATAAGTCTTTGCAATCTCTTTCTGCCCCAGGCCTTCCTTGCTCACTCTCTTTTCTTGTATGGTATCTAGGTGATGCTAGAAAGGGAAAACTGGAAGAAGCCAGAGAGCTGAGCCTGAACAGGGTGGGGAGAAAAAGCAGCGCCAACTCCTGATTTTTGAGGGAGTTTTAGGAAGCATGGAATGAGGGAAGAGAGACAGGCGGGGGAAAGGATTTTTGAGTTTTGCTGTGCGCTATGAAGGTCTTTTTCCCTTGGCATTTTTAGCAAAAACTGCAGCAAAGATGTAAATTGCTTTTCAATTACTGTTTATCTGAATGTCATAAGGAGATGAGGTAAGGCACAAGGTGACAAAACTGTATCTGGGTCACATTTGCATCCCCAGGACCTAGGAAGCTGTCTGTTCTAAGGTTGTGACTGAGTCAGTTGAATTTGACAGAACAGTGACTCCTGCACACCATCTTTAGGATCTTGTCCTTAGCTCCCTTCTGTCCCCTCGCACCACCCCAGCATCTTGTGAGAGGCCCTTCTGAAGTGAGCAACTGAAAGAAGCAAAAAGCAGTTCCTTCCATGAGGGAAATACTGCAGCTTTGATCACTTTATGTCATTCTGGAGCTCCACGAAAGAGCTGAAGCGAGGAAAGATAATGGTGGTGACAGAAATTACGTTGAGAATAGCTGTATATCACTTCATTTAGCATAGGGGGAAGTCAAAATGTTCATAAAAGTCCATTTGGTCTGAAAGCAAATAACTTAAGTCATTCAAACTCGGCCTTGTTGGACCGTAAAGCTGCTGGCAATATTTCGTATAAAGGACTCTATAGAAAAATAAATTATATTTATTGAATTGAACTTCAAGTAATAACCCTGCCAGCTACTCTTTTTTTCCTGGCCTTCCACATCCTATGAATTTTGATGAATTGCAAAAAGGTCTATGGCCACATAATCACTTAAACAAAAAGCCATCCAGGTAATAACACAAGAACCTTTAAACCAGAGGAAAACGCATTCGCTGTATAGGTCTGATCGTTACTTATTCTCTCACTGCTCTGATTGTCTTTCTCCAAAATAATGGTCAGAGCAGCACCTTTTGTTTAGGGCCCTGGATGTTCCTTGGCATCTACCATTCTATTCCACAAGGGACTCAGTCCTGGATGCTTTTGGCTGGGTTCCTTCCTCCTCCAAGATCTGAATCTTGGCTTTTGGTGGTCCAGCCTGATGCTGCACTGGTGCAACCCAGTGGTGCCTCCTTCATACAGAACAGATGCAGGGAGCTTGCTGATGAGCATCCCAGAATCATGCCAATCCATAAAACAGCACACACTTGGAATCCCACATAACTGCTGGAATCTTCCTCTCCTGATTCTGGTTTGTCTGCATTGTCTCTTCTGAAGACTCAGCTCTGACATCCCTGCCTCTAGATAGCGCTCTCTGATTCCCCCCCAGGCCAGCTTATGTTACGTGCCTTTCCCTTAGGCTTTGTGGTGAGCATTTCTTGAAATTTTGACTTCTCAGGATCTTTGATCTCCCTGTGTTTGGAGAATTCATTCATTCACTCATTTGCTCAACAATATTTATTGAGAGCCTCTTGCATCCCAGGCAGTGTTCTTGGCATGGAGACACAGCAGTGAATAAACCAGACACAAATTCCTGCCCTCTGGAGCTTACATTTGAGAAAGGAGAGATAGACAAGCATATAAATAAGTAGACATAGAGTATATGAGATGGTGATAAGAGCCACAGGGGAAAACATACCATGGAAGGGTGATAAGGAGTCGGGGTGGGGGAGAAGGGAGAGGTATTTGAGTTTCAAATTGAGTGGTCTCACTGAGAAGGCACATTTGAGCAAAGCCCAGAAGAATGACTTCCTCTTTCCCTAAGAGTTTTGGTGGTGGGAGACAGAATCAACCTCTAACGGTGGAAACTCAACAGGTGAGGTGCTCATTTTCCCAGCATGCCTTGCAGACAGAGCAGGGATGTGTGACCTAGCATAACTGAATGCAAAGACCTTGCTTTGGGATCTGGAAAGCTAAAGAATCTGGACAGTAGAGAAGCCGTCCTGGCACAGCTGTGGCAGCAACACACTGGCGCCAGGGAGATGGCAGAAGGAGTCCAGTGCAACTTATGTTGTCCAGTGCTGGAGTGGTGCTCTTAAATTATAACAGCCAATGATTGCTGACTGCAGCTGCAGAGTCCTCAGCGTGGTAACTTTGAGACTGAGGTATTAGCTACAGCTGAGTCTCCCTTTTTCTGCCTGTTTTCTGAGCCTTGTTGTTTAGGCTCCCTGGTATCTTTCCAGTAAATTTCTTTTCTGCTCAAACAAACCAAAATTGGTTTCTGTTGCTTGCAACCATGACTCTGACTGGCACATCCCCATTCTATCCCGTGCTTGCCTCCATCAGTGCTTCTATCTCAGTGTATCATAATGCCTTGTTTATCTGTGTGTCTTTTGTTTGCCATGAGCTCTTGAGAGGAAGGACTACATGTTTATTATTCATTGTCATGCTCTTGATTTCTAGCCTGTACTCGGTACACAGTAAGGGCTCAGTATGCTTTTGTTGAATCCATGAATGAACAGAAAAGGAAAGAATGCATAAATGGAACTTCTGAGTCCATGATTTCTTAGTCCAGAGGCCGTATCCAACCATGCCAAGGCGATTCTGTCACTCAAGTCCAGTGCCCGTCCCTTTCAGTAAGCATGCAGATCAAAGGTGGGTGCTGTTTCATTGTTGGCACTCCATTCAGGTGCCCCTGCAGAACTCATTGCTTTTAGGAAGGGGGAAACATGTCTAAATGAGTCCTCAATCTCAGTTCGAAAAAGGGAAACTGAAAATCTACTGAATGCAGAATGGAACCAGGACTCTGGACTCTACTTCTGCAGAGCTGATGATGTTGGGCGCATCATCACTTGGGTCTCAGTTTCTCCTTCTGTAAAATGGGAGATGGAGCTAGATCATGTTTCTCCCAAGGTGCACTGGTGACATTACGGGCTGGACAATTCTGTGCTGTGGGGGATGGTCCTGCGCATTGTAGAATGTTTAACAGCATCCCTGGCCCCTAATCAATAGATACCAGCAGCATTCCTCTAATTGTGACAATGTCCCCAGACATTGCCAAACGTCCCCTGGGACATCAACTTGCCGTTGGTTGAGGACCACTGAATTAGATGTTATTTAAGCAGATTACAAGTTCTAGAGTCGGAGCCAGAGTTGGGACTTGTCCTCTGCCGTATCCTAGCACCTAGCCCAGAGTGAGGCATCGTAGCAAGCCTTCAACACAAGCTGAATGAATGAGAAGAAATAGACAGTTCCTTCCAGTTAGATAACTTCTTTGGCACCAAGAGAACCATGTAGATGGTAATGATACTCATTACTCATGTGACCACCCTTCCCTGGGTACTGTTTAGCATTCCTGGGTAAAAATGAGCCAAGGCGCTGGTAAAAACCGTCTTTCTTTCAACATTGGCAATGAAATAGTGACTATGATTGCTAGGGAGAGTCCACTCAATCCTGACAGCCGTCTCAAACTGTATCCCCAAAAACTTAACTCTGAATTTTACGAGTATGACAAAAAGTTTAGTTGAGAAGAATGAGTACAAATTTTGGAAGGAGAATTGTATATAGTTTGTTGTTCAGTTAGCATAAGATTATACATAAAGATCATGAATATTAATTTCCAATTCCTAAATTGTTCATTATCTTTTGCTATGTATGACCAAGGACGTGGTTTCTTTTCCAGTCCATCCGGGACTTTCCTTTTCTTATTTTTCACCTTCTACTTATCTACCTTTTGGCATTCCACACTGTCTCATAGGGATTGCCTTGACCATGTAGATCATTTTGGGGTGTACTGCCATCCTAACAGCATTAGGTCTTCGGATCCAGGAACATAAGATGTCTTTATGTTTCTTTAGGTCTTCTCTATTTCTGTCAATGATGTGTTGTAGTTTTGCACTTCTTTTGTTAAGTTTATTCCTAAGTACTTTACTGATGCTAATGTAAATGGAATATTTATTTTTCAATTTCTTTTTCGGATTGTTCGTTGCTAGCATATAGAAATAGAATTGACTTTTGTATATTGATCTCATATTCTTCAACCTTGCTGAACTCATTTATTCATTCTAATAGTTTTTTAGTAGATTTCTTATATACAAGAAAGATTATCTAGTGGATTTCTTATATACAAGATCATGTCATCTGCAAATAGAGATAGTCTTCTTTTCCAATGTCGATGCCTTTTGTTTCTTTTCCTTGCTTATTGTCCTGGCTAGCGCCTATGTTACAGTGTTGGATAGGTGAGAGTGGACATCCTTATCTTGTTCCTGATCTTAGGGGGAAAAGGCTTAGTCTTTCACCACTCAGTGTGATGTTAGCCATGAATTTTTTTGTAGATGCCCTTCATCAGCTTGAGTTTTCCGTTCCTAGATTCTTGAGTGTTTTTATCACAAAGGGGAGTTGAATTTTGTCAAATGCTTATTCTGTGCCTATTCAGTTGATCATGTGGTTTTTGTGTACTGTACTATTAATGTGGTTTATCCCATTACTTGATTGCCAGATGTTAAATCAATCTTGCATTTCTAGGATAAATCCCACTTGCTCATGGTGCATAACTTTTTTTGTATATTGGCGGATTCAATTTGTTAGTATTTTTTGAGAATTTTTGCATCTATATTCTTAAGAGATATTGGTTTGTAGATTTTTTTTCTTGTGATGTTTTTGTCAGGTTTTTGTATGGAGGTAATACTGCCCTCGTAGAAGGATTTGGGAAGGGTTTCTTCCTCTTCTAGTTTCTGGAAGTGTTTGTGAAGAAATGATATAATTATTCTTTAAATGTCTGGTAGAATTCACCAGTGTTGCTGCCTGGTCCTGAGCTTTTCTTCATGGAAAGTTTTTTGATTGCTAATTCTATCTCTTTACTTGTTATAGGGTATGAAGATTTTCTGTTTCTTTCCAAGTCCAGCTTGTTTTTACAAATAGACTTTTACTGGAATATAGCCATACTCGTTCATTGACAGATTTTCTAGGGCCACTTTGATGCAACAGTGGCAAAGTTTAATAGTTGGGACAGAGACTTACAGCACATAAATTCTGAAGTATTTACTATGTGGCCCTTTACAGAAAAAGCTCACTGACTCCTCTTGTAGAACGTGAGATTTTTCAGGAATGCATGTGTTGCACAAGAGTAAATTTGCTTATATTTAATGAGCATCTATTGGGTTGCACCATATTAAATTGGTATCTGTATAGGTCAAACATGTTCAAATATTGGCTCACCCTAATATAATTTGCCAAGCGTACGAAAATTAGAGGAATACAGGCTGTGCTCTCAAGAAGCTTTTGGTTTAGTGGGGAACACACACACACGCACACACACACACACTCACCCCTGATGTCAGTGAGTGTAGTAATTACTATTATAGAGGCATGAACTAAGTATTGTAGGAGCACAGAGCAGTGTGTGGGTAATTCTTAATAGTAGGGGTGAGAGAAAGGGGCTGGAAGCTGGAGAGGTTTCTGGAGAAGTGGCTGTGTTTCTGGCTGCTGGGCATTTGAAGTGCACCTCACAGGACCCATAGGATTTCTTCAGGTAAAGAGAGGCATTTTCCAGAGTTTTCCGCAAGGGTGGGGTGGGATTGGCATTGAGCCATAAGAAACATGCTACATTTCTCTCTCGTTTTTTTTTTTTTAAACAGAATTGTTGCAGACAATTCACCATTAGAAAATAGTTTCTTAGAATTACAGGATATTAAAGATCAAATGAGTATGATTCCCTAATTTTTCAAATGAAGCATGGAGGCAAAGCCATTTGCCCAAGGTCACCCCACTCTTGACCGATGATGTTATTGGCAGAACCAGAGCCTGTGTCTCTTGACTATCAACTCAAGGATATTTCCATTAGGCCACTCGGTTGTGCAAGACAGCAGACTCAGAAAAATCATTTACTGGGGACACTGGGGGAAGAAAGACCTGGGTTTGAGTTCCAGATCTATTGCTTACTGACCCTGCTACTCTTACAGGATTTATGAGCCTGAATTACCTTGTACGTGGGCCCCACAGAGTAGAGGTTCAGAGCTCAGAGTCTGAAACCAGCCTCTCTAAATTTCATCTCAGCACCGCTACTCACTAGATGTGTGACCTTGGGCACATTATTTAAACTCTCTGAGTCAGTATTATGGGGATAATCACAGTACTTACTTCATAGAGCATAGGACTAAGTGAGTTTAGGATTAAAGGCGCAAGACACTTAGAATAATGCCTGGGACATATCAAGTATTATATGTTAACATTAGTATGAAAAAAAAAACAACCCAGTGAATCGTAGGACTATTACAGGACTAACGAGAGTGATTTAGGTGAAAGCGTTTTTCGAAACTTGTAAAACAGCACAAGTAGAATTTATTATTATTCTCTGTGTGAATTATACTGGCAGCCTGGAGAACGAAGCTGATGATTGTCATTTATTAAAGTCTTACGTGCCAGGGGCTTTACTTATGTTGTTTAAGCATCACAATAACCCAGAGACGGTTATTAGATTTTGCTGACAAGAGTGGCAACGTAGCCGAGTATAGGAAGGAAGTATATAGATTCGGGTCCAGGCTGCTGGGTCAGAATCCTTGCTTGGCCACTTACCAGCTGTGTGAACACAGGGGAGTTGCTTAAACTCCCCATGCCTCACCTTCCCAGTCTGTAAAAGAGAATGATGAAAACAGTAGTATCTGCTTCTTAGTTTGTTCTGAGGGTTAAATGAGTTAATTTTGTGAAGTGCTTAGGCCAGTGTTTGACACTCTGTAAGTGTTTGTTTAAGAAAGAATGGAAGAAGGGAGGGAGGGAAAAGAAAAAGAATTGAGGAAAGGAGGGAGGGAGAAAAGGAAGGAAGGAAGGAAGGAAGCTAGCCTGAGTGAGATTAAGTAGCTTGTTCGCCACACGTGGCCAATATGCACGGAAGTTGGGACGTGAAAGCAGGTCTGTCTGGGTCCCTTGGAAGCTTGTGCCCTTTCTGCTCAACCAGGCTCAGGCGAGAGGCAGAGACGGGAAATGTGTATCAAGCAGAACCAATCTCCCAGCTTTCCAACAACAGCATCTCATTCCAAATGGATGAATGATCAGGGAAGGCATGAGCCGTTAAGTAGTTTTCAAAAAGGATAAAGGTCAACTTGGGAGCTAATCCACTTCACATCCAGCCAGGGCCTCTGAGGCCACTTGGTGGGTAGGTCCTCTCTGCACTGTGTTCCTTGCCCAGGACTTGCTGTGCTGGAGCTCAGAGCTCTGACTTTTCACCTTCCATTTGGCAATAGTTGGGAAGCTCAGGCAGGGGCTCACAGGTATAGGGTCTGGATCTAGAGATTGCAGACCACTGGCAATGGTTGGAATTCGTCCTGCCCTGGCATCTTGTTTTTCCAGGCTTTAGCTGCTCTTGGGCAGTGTGTGGCTGGATCATCTATTGAAGTCTTCGTTTGTGTTTTGTTTTCCTGGTACCTTATTTGCTGGAATTTAAGATGCCATTGATTTTAAGATGCACCACTATTTTATATTTCACTAAGAAAAAATGAAACACGCTACCAATTAAGCTATGACATATGCTTATCATTTAGAATTTTAATTTTATATTCATGAAAAGAGCTTGCTAGCCTTTTTGAGGCATACATAGATTTGAACATGTATCACTCTGATGGATATACAAAAAAGAAAATTTAAGCAAAAAATAGTCTAGGGTCTTTCTAAAACCTCTTCACATTCAATGCAAGATTCTTGTGAATCACTTTTCAACTCAGTCGTCTGTGATCACAGGTATCTGTGTTTTCCACTCAGTATCAGCTTCTGTGCTGTTCAGAGTGTTGGCGATGTGGCGTTTCTTAGAAGAGTGCTCCATCATTGTCTCCGGGATTGTCTTTCAAGCCTCTGACACTCATTCTACAAGTTTTGATGTTGATTTTCCTGATCTTATCAGGAAGTTGCAATGACAGGTTTTCAGATAACAATCAAGACTCATATCCCTTTCTTAGACAGTCCTCAATGGTTTGTTGACTGAAAGGTCAAGGAGTTGTAGATATCCAGTCATGCTGCCTGGAGTAACAACTTAATTTGGACATACTTAGGAAATGATAACTATGTCTTGACTGCCATAGACCAATGGCTATGATAAGATACCAAGAATAGTGAGATGCCTCATAATATCAGAGATATTAAAAGGCAGGAAAAGATGTACATCTTAGAATAGACGAAATAAGCCATTTTCCAAGAAGGTTGCCACCCCTTTGTATGTCTTTGCCTGCAAGATGAACCTCCTTCCTGGCTTTATTTGGGAGTTTACTGGGGAGATAATACTAGGCGGGCTCTGAAAAAGCAAGGATGGGAGGCAAGTTCTTTTGAGGGGTTGCAGCAGAAGCGAGAAGGGCAGAGAGAAGAGAAGAGTGAATCCCAAGTCAAGGAAGGTTGGCAGGTTCTGTGAGAGGCTGGAATCTGTGACTGGCCCCCTCACAAGGCCTTGGGGTGTCAAGACTGACTTAGGGTGGATGGTCAAGGTGCACCCATCGAGGTATGCTTAGACACTGGGCTTCCAGCACCTTCTGGGGCTCTCACGGCCAAGCAAGACCCATCATTGTAGAGCTGCCTAACTCTAGAAAGCAAAGTGGCTTCCAGAATATTCTGCTTTTTCTAAGAATTTTGAGCCTCTTTCCTAATCCTGAAGGGTGAGAAGAAGCTCTGATAATGAATTTCCCACTTGGCCAATGGGATGAGGCTGGAATTCAAATTCGATTTAGAGAAAGTAATATACTTTCAAATGAAGTATGGAGGCACTGGATAAAGATGTTTCGATCAATGACAGATTGCATATATGACAGTGGTCCCCTAAGATTAGGACCATCTAGCCTAGGTGTGTGGTAGACCATACCATCCCGGTTTGTGTAAGTGCACTCTATGATGAAATTGCCTGATAATGCATTTCTCAGAATGCATCCCTGTCGTTAAACGATGCATGACTGTAGTGTGACAGTTTTTTGTACACTTACCTTATAGAATAAGATCTAACTTCATTTCTGTTGCATATGTTAAAGAACTCTGTTTTTATTAAATTGAAAAGCTGCTCTGGGTGGAAATAATCCTTGAGCCCAGCCCCAGTTTCCCCAGAATTTCTCTGTGTGGCTTCATTGGGCTTTATACAGTTTTTTCTCAATGGGTTGCTATAGGCCTTTGGGGCTGGACAAATCCTGCACATTGCAGATAGTTTTGCAAGTGGCTCCTCCCACTGTCGATGGTGCTCTCTTGGTCACTGTGCCAACCCCAAATGCTCCCCACATTTCCAAATGGGCCCCATCAGGGAGGTGCCACCTTTGGCGGAGAACCATTGGGATAATGGGCTACAGCTATGGTGTTGCTGACTCATGTGAGTAACTTGTTTGAACCCCCTGAGCTTGCAATTCGTTCATCATAGCTATTGTGATAATTTAAAGATAGAATCTTAATAGGGGCAGCAAGAAGTATGTAAAACAAAGAAACAAAGAAACTGCAAAATAACCAACCGCATAAAAACCTCATACTCTCTGAGAGCAAGCATGGGAGAAATCAAATAAGCTTTATTATTAGTGCTGCAATGGTTATTCTTAGAATTTCTAAAAATGCAAGAAACTCTAAACAAGTGCTACTTATCTGGTTTCTGCTCAACATATTCTGGGAAACTGGAAAAAGAAATCATGGTCATAATAATTACTTAGTTTCAGACTAGCGGCCAAGAGAAAAACCACTCCTCTTAGTGAGGGGAAAGAAAATGAAAAGTTTTCTTACTTCTCTAGCACTTTTCTATGCCAGATATGCAGTAAATGTATTACGTGGATTTCCCATTTGACCTTCACTGCAGTGTTGAGGTAGGCATTGTTGTTCCCATTTCACAGATGAGGAAACTGAGGCTCAGGGATGTGACATCGTTTGGCCAAGGTCATACAGCTGGAAAGGGGCAGAGCCGTTCTTCAAAGCAAGGCTTTAAGACCTACAAGCTTTTCATCACAAAACACTCTCCAGGTCAACCCGAGGAGGGTGTCTGTCAAAGCAGCTTTTAAGGCAGCCTCATTGGAAGGAAAATTCAAATTATGATTGAGGGGTGGTCAAGGTGCAGCTGGGGAAGTAGTGCTGAGCGTGGAAGGTCAGGTGAGCTGAACACAGGAGAACCAGCCTGGAGTTCAGAAGCCAGGAGGGCTGAACGCAGGGTGGAGCTCGGAAGGAGGAATGGGTGAGAACAAGGCGTTCATAACTGAACTTGTGCGTGTGTGTGTGTGTGTGCACGCGTGCACACATCCCTGCACCTGCCTCTCCGGCGTCCCCATTGCCTGGACCAGATGCAAGAATGGGAATGGACAGTGGAAGGAACCATGCCGTGTTGACAGACTGGACCTGATGTGCTTGGTTTAAGGACACTGTCTGTGTGCTTCCAAATGGAGACTCCGGCAGTAATGAGAATGATGCTCGGGCTCCTCTCACAAGTCCACCGAAAGCTTTTGCTTCTTTAGATGTTCCTCTAGAATGAACCTGGGATAGCGATTTCATTCCAGCTCCATTGCATTTGCTGTTCACTCCCATCTGTTCAGCTTCATTACAGCCAGTTAGCAGATGTAGAAGCTGCTTGCTCTGTTCTAGGCAACGGAGGGTCACTGCTCCATCCTTGGGACAGTCCACACCAGGTCACTCTGCTTTTCCCAGATGTTTGCTGGTGTTGCTTCCTTTGCTCTCCCTTTGTACAGGACCACCACTTTCAGAATCGGTAATTTTCTTTTCTGTGCTCCAGCCATGCTGGACACATATCAGTCCTCCAAAAGTGCCAGGTTCTCTCAGGACTCCAGGCCTTTGCACATGGGGGTCCCTCTGCTTGGAGCCCTCTTCCCCCTCCCCAGCGTCTATGCCTGGCTAACTCATCCTTCACATCTCAGCTGAGACATCACTTCGCTCTAGAAGACATTCTGATGCTTGCAGACTGAGGAGCGATCCATGCTGCTGTTTCCATATCATCTTGTATCCGCTCACCCCAATCAGGGGACTTATCACCCCTAAATGATCATCATGGTTGTCTGATTACCTGCTAGTCTACTCTGTTAGGTGGTTAGCACTATGAGGGCACAGACTCTGTTTCTTTTATTTGATGTCTGAGTTAAGTTCTTGAGATTCAACTTTGCAATGATCTGGTTAGTTACTGACAGTGTTGGTGCTCCTTTTTTTTTGCTGAGGAAGATTTGCCCTGACCTAACATCTGTGCCAATCTTCCTCTATTTTGTATGTGGGTCACCACCACAGCATGGCCACTGACGAGTGGTGTAGGTCTTCACCTGGGAACCAAACCCAGGCCACCAGAAATGGAGCCCATGAACTTAACCACTAGGCCACGGGACCAGCTCCTTGGTACTCCTTTTTTAAATGCAGAGGAAAGTTCCAAAAACCTCTTAAAGAAGAAGATTTTATATACTTATGTGAAATGGGTGGTGCCCACAGGCTTTCTAGTTTGATGAAACTAGAAAGCTCTCTTCTCACTAAAAGCTATTCTTCTGACATTAGACCATCCACTCTTTCGAGTTACAGGAAATTGTCTCCTGTTGAGATGCACATATTCCTGGGAAGGTTAACCAAGTCATTTGGGATGAATTAGGTTTTGCTCAGTGGTCTCAAATTGGGCTGATCAGACGGATTACTGAAGGAGTTTAAAAAAATAGAGATACCTGGTCCCTATCCACAGAAATTCTGCTTCAGTTGGACTCCAGAACGAATGGTTCATTAGCGTGCTTGTACTCAGCCAGCTTTTTAAAGGGAGACCTCCTAAAACCTGTAGAACTGTGTATTCTGAGGGTAATCTACAGGTTTAGATCTAGTTACAGAATCCAGTTTATCACAGATTTCCACTAAGTTAATCTCCGGTGAGGAAAACAGCTTCCTAGCTGGCAGGCAGCTGCCTCAGCATGGTGGGAGCAGAGGTTCCTCTGGGGCTCAATTCCATTGTGTTGCTTTGGGAATCACTCTTAGATGTTCCAACCAGAAGGTGTTTGTCGGTTCTCCCAGTGATTCTAACATCCATCTCTGCACAAAGCACAAACCCCAGAGATCTGTGCTTCAGTAGCTGGAGTGGGTTACGTTCTCTGCAACCAAACCCTAGAAAACCCCTATGCATTCTAATTCAGACCTCAGGCTTTATCATTCATGTCTGTATCATTGACAAGCTCGGGGGCCTTGGGAAAATGAGACCTTATAGGATCTTCTCTCCACAAAGTTTTGACCATTGTGCAGGTTGCACCATGATTCCATAAGGCCCAGAATCTTTGCTTCCTTTGTGGTTCCTTATCCTAGAGGAAGGTCCATCAATGACTCATCTCTTCCCTTTCTGGAACTTTTAATCTTTTATCAGCAGTTAACCTAGTGTCTGCTACAGCATAGGTTCTTATAGACAATTGTTGAATGAGTCAATTAAATAATGAATTAATGAGTGAGTGGATGAACGAATGGGGGAAGGAAAAATACATGTGAAATGGTAACACAATGTTTGGTACATAGTAGGCGCTCACTAAATTTTCATTGAATGAATTAACGAATCATGTCTATGAAATACCTAGCATAGAGCCTCGTCTATAACGTGTTAAAATGAATGAATGAATGATAATTTCCTATACCTATATGGACTCTTTCCTCCACCACCTCTGCTTCCACTCCCTCCTATTCACCTAGCCAGGTTCCTGTCTCTTGCCTTGGAGCCTTCCTTGGCCCTAAGCCATCCATCAACATCCATTAATCTGTCTTCTGTCAGCTACCTTCGGGCTCATCCCCAATCAACACTTTCAAGTATCCACATTTACATACCTTACAAAAATGAGGAGGTGAATAATAACGGATGCCATCTGCTACCTACCTATTATGTCTTAGACACCTACTAGGTGCTTTCTGTGTATCATCAAAAAGTTTCATTTTAGCATAATTATCTCCAGTTCACAGATGAGGACACTGAAGCTCAGAGAAGTTAAGTATCATGCCCAAGGTCACACAGCTAGTAAGTCACAGAGCTGGAATTTGAACCCTGGTCTCTTTAATGCCAAAGCTGCTGTTTTCTCCACAACCTGATGATCATGTAGCTATAAACAGATGTGAAACAAAGACGCATTTGCATCTGAATGCACATGTATCTACACAAGAGTCCGTCAACAGCAGAGCAGTGACATTCTGGACTGAGTGATTCTTTGTGGTGGGGCTGTCCTGTGCACTGTAGGATGTTTTGCAGCATCCCTGGCCTCTACCTAGTAGATGCCAGTAGCACACTCCACCCCAATTTCGACAACTAAAAGTGTCTCCAGATATTGCCAGATGTCCCCTGGGGAGCAAAATCTGCCCTATTGAGACAAAGTGATCTACGTAATTGAGGAGGAAGCAGTTGAGCATGGTTGCAAGCTTGTAAGCAGAGGAGCTTGTCAGAAATGCTGGGACCCTAAGTTGGCCAAGACCTTGGTTTGGCTGATGATCAAATGGCTGAGAAGTCCTCCCCAGGAATTAGAGGTCAGCTTGCAGCCTGTTGGGACATGGGAACACCATGTGAATTCAGGAACTAGGTTAAGGAGCATCTGGTCCCATTGGAAGCAGTGGGGTGTGATGGGAAAATGATGCACTGGGAGGCAGGCGCACATGGCTCCAGCTTCAGGCTCACTACTAAATCATTATGTGGCCTTGGGTCATTCTCAATGATCTTATAAGAGTCCTAACATTTATTGATGATTATTATGTGCCAGATACTGGTCTTAATGCTTCATATGTATTTACTCATTTAATCCCCATGACAATCCAATAAAACAGCTGCTCCATTTTCACAGGTAAGGAAACCGGGCAAGAAAGGCTAAGTAATCGCCAAGATGACACGTGGTGGTGTCAGGAGCCTCTATTTCCTCCGTGATTAAAATGAGGGATGGGAATAACTGATTTCTTAGATATCTCCCAGTCTGAAAATCCTAGGATTCTAGGCAATCACTGATTTAACATACATTTATGGAAGATAAATATATGCTGGACAGTATGGGGCATAAATCCCCTGCAGGAACTTATGGGTCTAGGACAGGGGAGTGAGACAAGCACGTTTTTATTTAAAAAAATTAATTGTTTTGGCCACTATTAACTGGGTGCCTGGTGGAGGTCAGTCATGTGTTAGGCATTGGACCTGAGTTAACTTTAATTCTCACAATAACCCTGTGAGGTCATTATCATCTTTTCTCAGATGAACAACTGAGGCTCAGAGAGGTGAAGTGACCTGCCCTGTGACTATCAGAGCAAATGAAATCAGAGAGGTTTAGAGAAGCTCTCCTGGAGTGGAGGTGGTGGGAGGTGAGTGTCTCATTCCAGGCTCAGATGGGCCGCCCTCCCTCTCTGTCACTGGGGGAGGACATGGAGGAAGTCAGCACAGGCTCCAGATCCTAAAGTCTTGGCTTCTTTGGCTCCGAGACTGTTGGCAACTCCCAATGTCTTTCCCTCTCTCCTGAAAACTTCCACGGAGGGAGCAAGACTCTGGGTGGATGCCTGGAGGAGTTGGTGGCTCCATCAATAACAACCACAAAGCAATTCTCTCTTCACAGCTTGCTCCCAAGAGTGGCTGAAAGGCCCAGGTGTGACTGGGGGCCCCTTTTCTCAGAACACCAGATGCTGCTCTCCCCACCTGGTATCCACGGCCCTGTTGTCCCCATAACTGCTCTGTGTTGCATCTACAAGCCTGGCAAGGTCCTTTTCCCATGCCTTGTCCATGCTCTTTCCTCAAAATGGCCTTCTCGTTCCAATTCCCTCTCCCCATCTAACACCACTTGGCCAACTCCTACTCATCCTTTGTGACTACACTCAAAATCACCTCCTCCCAGAAGCCTTCCACAATTCTCCCAGTTTAAAGGGCAGCTCCCTCTGGACTTCCTTGGCTGTTGGTTTATACCTTTATTTTCATAATCATTATTCATATTAATGTCTTCCTCAGTCACTTAGAGGCTCCTAAAGGGTAGGGACTTGTGTTTTATTCTCAAACTGTGTACCCCATTGTGCCCAGTTGATAATATTCATTCATTCATTCATTCATTCACTCATTCCACAAATATTTTTTGAGTACCAAGCAAGCACTGGGCAAGACTTTAGGGTAGCTAAGGTAAATTTTCTCTACTATCCTGGAACCCAAAGTCTACTTCAAAAGAAAAATAATCTAACAAAAATTGTGACTGAGTGTTCTAAATGTTATAAAAGAGGTACATACAAGGCACAGAGTGTAACAAAGCAGGGAGGCTGACTCTACAGGAAGTCGGGAAAGATCTTCCAAAAGAAATGTTCCAGTTGGGCTTTGAAATATAAATATAAGTGGGAGCTTGTCAGGTAGACAAAAGAGGTGGAGAGAAAAGTCTTGCTAGGTGCAGGGAACAGCCTGAGCAAAGACCTGGAGGCATGAAACAGTGACGCGAGTTCAGGGAATTGTCCCTTTAGCCTGGATGAAGGGTAACATATTTAGAGGTGGCAGAGGATGTGACTGAGAGGTAGGGATTAAGGGGGGTAGTGAGCAATGGATTCTGTATGCCCTACTGAAGAGTTTGAATTTATTCTGATAGGTGGTATGAAATGTCTATCAAGGCCATAGGCCAATAACCTGCTGTCACCATCCATAGGCAGAGTCTCGGCAGCCATGTTTGTTCTGGATGAGCCCACATCCTTGGGCATAGCTGATTGGACAAAAGATGGACACTGGCCCCAAACTGGACAACCCCAAATCCTCTCTCCCAAGATTTGTAATTGGAGCTGAGAAGGAGTTGAGTCAGTCTCTTTTTGCGGCTAGTATTTGACATGTGAAATCACTAGGTAAGCTCCCTTTTTGGTTCATTAGGGTAGATGTTATGGGCTGAATTGTGTCTCCTCAAAATTCATGTGTTGAAGTTCTTAACCCCCAGTCCTAATCTCAGAATTTGACTGTCTTTGGAGGCAAGAGTCTTTAAAGAGATAATTAAGATTAAATGAAGTTATTGGGGCAATATGACTGGTGTCCTTACAAGGAGCGGAGATTAAGATACAGACTCCCAGAGGGAAGACCATATGAGGACATAGGGAGAAGAAAGCCATCTACAAGCCAAGGAGGAAGGCCTCAGAAGAAGCCAACCCTGCCGACATTTTGATCTTGATCTTCTAGCTTCCAGAACTGTGAGAAAATAAACGTTTGTTGTCTCAGCCACCCAGCCTGTGGTACTTTGTTATGGCAGCCCCAGCAAACTAACACAGTGGGTCTTTAGCTAACTTCCTAACCATTTGGCCATCTGCCTTGTGGTCTGTAGATGGATCCTTTTTCTGCTCAGTCCCCAAATGATGGCCCATCCTGTCACCTCACAGTCCACAATGGGAGTGTTCTGAGCCTGGTCGGGGAGGAAAGGGCTGCGTCCTTCCTTATCGTGGAAACAAACTATCCTGCTGTTCCCAAACTGAATGCACATACACTGGATTCTAAGGGGAGTTTGAGCAGTTCTTTGCTCAAGGACTCAGGGTTCAGGTGCTAAGACCCAAACTATACAGTGTCAGGCGCAGCTGGGCCTTAGTCTGAGCATCTTGACCATAGGCACCGCTCAGAGTGCCCCAGGGCCTGGACTTTGAAGTGCGTCCCATATGGGACTCCCTCCCCATTCCCTACTGCTCTCCTTTCCCTCCCACCCTTCCCTAGGCCTCTCCCTTTATCCCCTTCCCCATAGGGCACCCCAACCCACTTCCCTCCCATTCTTGAATCCAGCCTCCACTTCACCAAAATCGTGTCTCCATACCCACCAGTCCCTTCTGGCGGCAGATTTACCAGCCTTGGGCTCTGACAGGCAAGGACACTTCTCTTCTGCCTTGGTTACTGATGCCTGTAGAGGGCAGTTCCAACTGAGGGCCAGGCTGGACTGTGCGGACTGCATTTTTCCCACAGAGAGATTGGAGCATCTCCTTATACTCTGCATTTCTGCAGCTGGTTGTTCCCGAGAGTATTTGAAATGAAACTGATCTCATCACCCCAAGAATCAATTTGTTTCCAAAATATACCCCTGAAACAGAAACATCCTTCTGATCTGCATAGAATTTAATATTCTTTTCATTAACATAATTTTACATTTATTTCCTGTAAGCTAATACCTTGGCCTCATTATGTTCTTATTTGCTTTCTTTTAACTCAGAGTTAAATCATAAATCAACTTGGCAGCAAATGCTCATCCCAAGTTCCTTTTGTGTTGGAGCTTGACTGGTCTTAGTTTATCTCACTGTATGTGTGAGCCTAGAAATGGCGATGTGGCCATAGGCTACCCACCCTGGGCATGAAGGGGCACAGAACTTAGAAGGGAGAGGATAATGAAGCAGACATCCGAGAGAAGGAGAGAAGAGTGATGGAGATGGGAATATGTTTTTAGTTTCAGATCATATTCTGGTTTCTGTTTCCAGAATCTTCCTGCCCTTGGGTGGCTGTGGCAGAGATGGATGTCACCCTGGATTTACAACCTCCTTTCTAGAGTAACAGTAGAATTCCAAGTTTTTAGTGCAGAATATTGCTGCCCAGATTTAAAGACTACATTTCCCAGCTTCCCTTGCAGCTAGGTGTGGACATGTGACTATATTCTGAACAATAGGATGTGAGTGGAATCGATGTGTATGATTTCTGAGTTGTACCCTTAAAGCCACAAGTACTGCTTCCTTCTTTTATCTTTTCCTTCTTTCTGCTGGCTGGATAGCAGATGTGGTGGTGAGCATTCTTAGCCATGCAGGTGAGAATAATACTGAGGTAGGGCAGAGCAAAAAGACAGAAGGAACCTGGGTCTTGGACAAAATGGAGTCACCTCATAGACTCTGGCCTGCTTATGTCTGCACTATTAAGGGAGAAAAATAGCTAACTTGTTTAAGCCATTTTCATATTGGGACTATGTTACATCAATGAGATTTATAACCATCTTGATTACTGCAGGTAGCTTTTTTTTTTGGTTTGGCCACTATCTCTTTGTCTGTTCCTGCAAATTCTTCAACTCAACCGGAAGTAATAAAGCCCAGCTTTCCTTTCTTGGTCACTCAGATGGAAGCAGTAAATCTGGGGCTGTCACTGCCATGCTCCCACTGGGTGAAGGCTCACAGGAAAGGGAAAAGTGAGGCCAACCTTCAGAGAGAAACAGAAAGGAGAGCTAGAGAGGCCTGACAGCACTTGAGCCCCTGGTTCCAGTGGTACCTGAAGCTAGATCTTCCTCCCCACTTTCTGCTGTTTCCTGATGTGGCCCACTAAATTGCTCTTTTGGGCCTAGGCTCATTGAAGTTCAATTTTTTTCTTTTTCCCCCATGCTATCAAGAGTTCTCACTAATTCCCATAAGCCATCATAAATTCCCTCTGCCCTCATCTTTTCCACCCTAAAGTTTGCTGGATTTCATTTTTGCTGCTGGCTACCAATGAGTTCTAAAAATAGAAAGAGAGGCAGGGGTGGTTTTCAACCAGAGGAGAGAGGGGTCTGATTTGCCTTTTAGGATACTGCTTGGGGGTGGTGTAGGGGTTTATCTAATGCAGAGGTGAATTCCCAGCAGCCAGGCATGGGCAGAGGATTCTGCAGGACTCTGTATAGCAGCCCAAGCTCTGAACCTTCATCCTTTCTGGAGTGAGACAGTTCCTCTCATTCTCCCGGGAGTTCCGAAGGCTCAGACCACAGCTGCTGCCCCCTCCCAGAGAATGGTCTAGGAGTCACCCTGAGCCTGAATAGGAGGCATGGGGTAAGGACAGGGGCTCTATTTCAGAGAAAGGCTTTTGCATGCATCTCGATTCAACCACAGTGACTGAGGCAGAAAGGTTAAGTAAGCAATTTGCTCAACATCACACAGCTTTTAAATGGGAGTCCAGGACTCGAAAGTAGATGTATGCCTTAGCTCGCTCCTCTGTCAGGCAGTGATAATAATCTCCATCTCACCAGATTATCGTGGGGCTTAATTGAGATCGTGTATGTTAAACAGATTGCCTATGTAAATTCTCGATAAATGGTAGCTGCAATTATTTTTTATAATTATGATTTTTACTAGACAACTCTCTGAGCCCCTTGGTCCCGGTCACCAGAGTGTGGCTCCAGAGATGGCAGGCAGGGCTGCCATGCTGCACAGCTCCCTGTCTTTAACGCGAAGGGAGTCCCCTAGAGGAGAGCCGCTGACTCAGGCATCAGCCCCAAAGGCGGGTCAGAGAGAAGGGATCCTAAGGGTGAGTCTACTTTGTAGACTTTTCCCAAGGAAACAACTGTTTCCCTCTTCTATGGGAAGCGGAGGTGTTTTAGTTTTAGTCCAGAAATGCCCTCCCCCCACTGTGAGCCCCGCTTTGCTCTCAGTAGGAAGATGCTTGGATGGGGGGAGGTCTGACAGGCTTAGAGCTGCCTGCAGTTTCTTTGAAGCTACAGCTGCTCCCCTATGCACTGCACCCCTTGGGCTTCTCTGCAGCTGGGCCCAGGGAAAAGCTTTAATTAAAGCTAGAAAGACCCCCCACAGCTGCATTTGCATTCTTCCTGGCAGCTGAGGCAAAGACTCAGGTGCGCTGGGGGGAATCTGCCCAGGGTCACTCTCCTCCTGAAGACCTCCTGTGTTCCCCATGGCCCTCTGGGCAAAGGCCCAGATCCTTACTGTGAGGAACAAGGGTCCATGTGACAGCGACTCCTGCTCAGTGGGCTGTGATGCACTGGTGAATTCAAACTGTTTGTAGGAGGTTCACCCAATTTCATCAGTATTTATATGACACCACAAACCAAGGAGCGCATTTGAAGAACGGTAGATGGTCACTATTAGGCTGATTTGCAAAGTGGAGATGAGCGCTGAATTGCTCAGGCCAGAGGAATTTTGAGAGGTCATGTAGGAGGGAGAGAGGAGAGATGAAGTGGCTGGTAGGGGTGAGAGACTTGGGGCGTTTAAGGGGGAAACTGAAGATGTTTCAATGCTATGGTATGCAGTTTAATGCCCTTTCCCCACGCTTCCACTGATCTGCAGGAAGCCACCCACTTCTTATCGCCAGATTGTGGAGCGGATTCGTTTCGGGGATGTGTTGAAGTGCTTAACATGGTCTGCCCCTGGATGAGATCCCAGCTCTGGAGGCTGCCTGTGGGAGGCCCTTTATACCTGGTTATATTTGCAATTTACTTTTGCCACAACTTAGAGCCACACCACAAATGGAGATACTTCCAGAATAAACATTGCTCTGTGGGTATCCTGCAACACAAGAGGGGAATGACCTCAAATATAAACTCCAAAGGGAGAGAATGTTGTCCATTGTATTCACTGCTGTACCCCAGTGCCTAGAACAGCACGTGGCATTTAGCAGGTGCTGAATAATGATTGTTCTGTGACCTGCTCCAGTTATCTCCCTTGTGTCTTCTCTCACCCTGCTCCACACACTGTTTTAGCCCCCCTTCCAGTTTTGTGCTCTTGGAATGTGCTCTTCTTTCCATTTCATTCACTCAGACATTCATTCAGCAAATATCTACTGAGTTCCTGTTCTGTGCCAGGCATTGTGCTAGAAGTTGGAGACACTCAGTGAGCAAAACATGGAGTTACATACCAGTGGGTAGACAGAGCATTAATCCAGCCATTAGATAAGTAAATATAAAATCACAAGCCTTGACAAATGCAATGAATAGCAAGTATGAGGGGCTCTAAGACTATATTAAGGTAGGATCTGTTCCAGAGAGAATAGGTGATATTTGATCTGAGCTCTGGAGGTCCCCTGAGCCACTGAAATAATGAAAGACTGTCAGTGTAGCTGGAATGGTTGAGAATTGGGGGGGGGGGGCGTGTTTGGATATGAGATTAGAGAGGCCAACAGGAGCCAGACTCTGCAGAATCTCGCAAGCCATATTAAATGTTTTGGTCTTTATCTTCGAAGCAGTGGGGAGCCATTAAAGAGTTTTAAGCCAGGTGGAGATGTTTAACATGATCAAATTTGCTTTATGAAAACGTCATTCTGGCTGCAGAGCTCCTTGAGCTCTCTGCCACCCATCCCGACCCCACAAACCAGTCTGGAGCACTGCAATTACTTTATTGGTGGTGAGGACAGCCACAGTAGGTGACTGAAATCTCAGCCATGTATTTATTGACTCTTGGCTGCTGTTCATAATGAACTCTCAGCTTCCCTGGGGGACCCTGAGTAGATTTGCTGAGAAGAGGAGAAAGGGCGGGGGACGGTGAAGGATGGATATGGGGCTCCGTGTTCTGTTCTCACATCTGTCTCCCTCTATTGACGCCCGCTGCCAGGATGATGTATTAGAATTCAATAAGCCCCGCTCGTCTTTTCCTAGAAAGGGAAGGGCTGGAAGGGGGAGATGCAGGACCCCCGCCGTTAATGAAGGGGGAAGCAGTTCAAACGAATCATTTTATTAACTAGCAGGGGGAACCCATGGTCGGTGTAAGGCCATTGCTGTTATTAATTCCAGTTCTCACCCAGAAAGTTTAATGACGATTCTGGCGGCAGCGAGACGTGACATCCGGAAGCTGAATAAGATGGCTGCGCATCAGTCTCTCTGCTCCAGGAACCAAAGCAGAAAGCCTTTTGCTCTCTCTGCCTGGGATGTTGACTCCAGGAGAGGGAGCACCGTCCCAACAAGATGAGGGAGATCAGGCAGCGCTCTATCTTATCTCCTGCCCAGGAACGGCTATGATAATGGCCTCTGCTGATGGAGGGCACCTCGTACTTGACTTATGAAGTGAGACAGTGGATATTTGGTTCAACCAGAATTGCTGTTCAGAAGAAAAAGCTACCTCTGTTGGGAAAGCACTTTGGCTGGTGCTTGGGGCTGAAGTTTATTCTTGGAAGCACCTGGGTGGATTTCCGGGGTTGTTGGGGAGCAGAGGAGCAACACGAGAGACGACAGTAAATTTCACGCCAGGTGAAGATAGCAATATGGTGGAAAGCCACCTGCTTTGCGATGTCATCCTTTCCCATGACCCTCCCAGCAAATTGCTGAGAGTCTTCAAAAGTCACAAAAGGGTCGCACGGACTTGACTTCTCAGAGATACTAGAGAACTGGCTGAGCCCTCCATCTCTGCTGTAACAGCGCGATCTCAGATCCCAGGCAGCATGGGCGGGCTGACTTGGGTCATGTGCTCACTGCCGGACCAATCACAGTGGCCGGGAGAATGTGACGCTCTGATTGGCTTGGGCCTGTGTCACGTGCTCTATGGCCGGAAAAGGGGGTGGAGTCCCAGCAAAGCACGTGGCGGAGAGCTTGCGGGAAGGGGTTTCGCCCGTGCAGCGTTTTGTGTGATTTGCTTTCTTTGTCTCTCTCCTGCGTTTGCCTCCTTTTTGTCTCTCCTGTTTGTTTGTCTACTGCCGTCAGTGGTGACCAGAGCTCCCCATCACTGGGTGCTGTTGTATGTCAGCCCCTCCGCTGGGTAATTGACATGTTATCCAATGAGATGAAGAAGGGACTTACTCTTATTATCCTCATTTATATATGTGGAAACTGAGGCACAGAGAGGGTACGCAGCGTGTCTGAAGTTGTGTAGCTGGCACATGGCAGGGAGGAACCAGCAGGACTTCACACCCAGGTCTGCCTGGCCAGCGTCCACGTTCACAGCCATGGCTGAGCGCCCCTGCTTCTCCTCCCCTCTGCTGGGGGAGAAGAACGGTAAAACTCCCCCAGGAGAGAGGCTCTGGTTGGCTCTGGCTTGTGGGGAAGGGTGAGCCAGGCGCCTCACTGGCCCTCTTAGTTGGATTTGCTGCCTGGAACTGGGACTCTGATTTCTGCTCTGGTCTTTTGTGACTGGGGGCAGCTTGCTTACTCGAAGGGCAGTGACTTGAGTGGAAGGAACCGCCGGTGGCCATTTCCTCAGGATAGTGACAGTGGAGGCAGAAGGTCTTGCAGCTCTGTCCTGCCAGGCTCAAGGATTCCTCAATTTGGCCAGATCCAAGGACTTGACAACTCAGACCATGGACTGTTAAAGCTGGTCCAGTGTTCCCGTTTTGCAGAAGGAGAAACAGACCCTAAGAGGGGACGCAGTTGGCTAAGGTCTCATAAAGGAAGTCTGTGACAGGAGGTCTCAGGACACAGATTCTAGGACTCTTTCTGCTGCCAAGGATTGGCCTCCAGCCGCAGACCAGGAGAGAGAATTGGAAATGCCACCCTCACGCACTTGGCGACAAGAGGAGTTTGTTAGCTTTCTTCTTTCCTACCTGGGCTCACTCTGCCCACTCTCTCAGAGTTTTTAAGAAAAGGCTGTTAAAAAAAAAAGAAATCCAGTCTCATTCTGATGTTTTATTAACGGAGACTGCTGGTGTTTCAATAATCTTAATTAGGGCTGAATTTTACTGTATTCAGACTGCAGGGAACATCAAGGAAAGGGAGCCACTGAGCAAACCAGAGGATCAGATGAATAGATTAATTAAATATCACCACGTAGGCAGCTTGAGGCAGCAGCCCCTCCTCCCTGCCGGGGAGGAGAAACGCAGGAACTGGGGATCCACGGGTAGCTGGGCGGCGCAAGGCCTAAGAGCAAGTTTCCATTTGACACCAGGCACCAGTTCTTTCTCAGCCAAAGACTGGTTTCCTGTGATAACGGCAAGATGTACAGGGAGGTTCCCCCGTCTGGCCGCTGCTTCCCCATTTTCCCCCCAAGTCGTATGACGTTGTGGCTATTTTCTCTAGTGAGTTTATTCGATTTAGTGTTCCCCTTCTGCTTACTGTGTGCCAGCTGCTGTTCTCAGTGCTTTACAAAAATCAAGTCACATAATCCTCACAGCAACTCTCTGACCTAGGAATTATTATATCTCCATTTTAGTTGAGGAAACTGAGGCAGGGAGAGAGGAAGTAATTTATCCAAGTTTTCGTGGCTAATAAGTGGCAGAGCTGGAATCCAGGCTCAGGCTTCCAGGCCAGAGTCCATGTTCCTAACCACTGCCCTTCTCTACCTTTTGGTACTGGTTACTTATCCCTTTGTGAGTCCAGGGCTGTAATGTCCGGGCTTCCTTTGTATCCTTAAGACTCATCCTCCAATGAGTCTTATCTCATCAAGTCAGCAGTTAGCCCTCAGCAGGACCAGAATCTCAACTCCATATTAACTCCTGTGGTTGAGTCAATCTCTGGCTCCCGATCACTTGGCTTGGAATCCAGATTCCATCATGTGCTAGCTGTGTGACCTTGGGCAAGTTGCTTAACTTCTCTGTGCCTTAGTTTCTTTATTAAATGAGGGTAATAATAATGAAGAATAAATGAATTGATAGGTGAAAATCCTTGAAATGGTATCTGAGATGTGGAAAGCACTATCTAAGGGTTTGATTCACTATGAGTGTTATTTTTATATTTTCATTGTATTCTGCTTCCCCAAAGCCTTCTGATTCTCTCAGTTCCTGACCTTGAGTTTATTTTCTGTTTTCGGCCCTGATTTCCCCCTCAGACCTCAAGCTTGAGCTGTTCCTCTGGCTCTGAACTCAGCCTTCTCAACTCCATCTTGATGTCATCTCGCTGCTTTGTATCACTGCTTCTGGGGAAATGCCTTCCCTGGTCTGGCCTGGCCGCGGGTGCCAACACCTGTCCCCTCACCCTCACCCTCAGCGTTCTCTGTGGGCCACTTGCTCATAGATGGATGGAACCTTCTGGGCTCTGAAAAGGGCTCTGTTTTTAATAATCGCAAGAGTAATGATGAGAAAAAAAAGTCAGCCCCATCTCTAAGACCACTGGCGGCCCGTCAATCCATCAAGAAATGTTTGGTGAGAACTGTTAAATCCTAGGCATTGTGGGGATATGAGGATCTGAGACAATCCTACACTTAAGGATTAAAAAAATTGGGGGCTAGAGAAAAATTCCCATAACATAAAATTGACCATTTTAACCAAAGTGTCTGACTCAATGGTGTTTAAATACATTCTCAATGGTGTGCGGCCGTCATCACTATCTGGTTCCAGAACTCTTGTATCACCCTGAGTGGAAACTCCATACTGATCAGTGGTCACTTTTCACTCCCCATCTCCCGAGTCCCTGGCAGCCACTGACATGCATCCTCTGTCTAAGGCATTTAAGGATATTCTAATCTACCTGCAGAGACAAATGAAAAAAATCGCTAACATGAAGCAACATGTGCCAAATGATACAGCCTTGCTTGGTGGTTAGTTGTGTGGGCTCTGGAGCCAAACCGCCTGTGTTCAAATCCCAACTCTGCTGCTTGTTGCTGTGTGGCTTTGGGTAGATTAATCGACCTCTCTGGACCTCAGGCTAGATATACATAGAATATAAAGAGGGGATTATAGAAGTCCCTCTTCATCGACCAGTTGTGAGGATTAAGTGTGTTAGTGCAGGTTAGGATCTGAGAGCAGTATCTGGCTGTAGTACGTGCTGTATAAAGATGTGCCATTGGCATTGGCATGGATGGGAAGTCCTGTGGCTTAAGCTTTTTGAAGGCAGGAAGCCTTTCTGTCTTGCCTACCTGGGAATCCAGGTGCAGCACCTAGCACGATGCCTGGCATTCCGTGGGTGCCTGGGAAATACTTGCTGGATGACTGAATAGGAGTTTAGGAAAGAGGGGAGACTACTGAGGGACACGCACCCTACTTGGGGATCCTATACTCAATGTCAAAACCCGTCCACAGCTTCTTGGCAAACCTTATTAAGAACCACCTGAATGCTGGGTACCGTGACCTGTTAGGGACAGAGCAGAAGCCCAGGCCTGTCCTCAACGGGAATATGGTGATAATGATTGTGACAATAATTCATCAAAAAGCCCTTTATTTGTCGAGCATTTAACACGTGCCTGGAACTGTGGTAAAAGTCTTACCTGCATCCATTTGTTTAATTTTGTTTGTGACTCAACTTGTGAGACGAAACCCACTAGCACAATATAATAATAGCAATGAAAAGCCCGCTTTTTTTTTTTTAACACAGCAAAATGTCAACAAGTGCAAATGAATCTTGTGATAATGGAGTCCATCTGGGAGGCGGGGGTGCTGAGAACAGGTGAGGACAGCCGTGGAATTCTGATGAAACATGTGCATCCCGGATCCAGCCAGCCTGTTAATCATCTGGATATTTGCCGCCTGAGCTGTCGGTTGCTTTCGGTTTGCATTTTCCTTTCTCATCCTTCAAAAGTCACCTTTAACTCTCTTCTAGGACAGATCTTATCACGCTTGCTGCCTCTTCCAGGCACGAGCGGAGGGATGGCAGAGCGGATGTTGCGGATGCCTCTTCAAACCCGTTCCTGGAGAGAAGGGGCTGTTGTCTGTCTCTTCCTCCAGGGCAGTGCTCGACGCAGGCTAATTGGATCCAGGAAGGGGTGATAGAGGTGGGCGTCAAGGTGCAATGGCCTGAATCAAACCACAGATTAATTAAAAAGTGTCCAAGTGGATTGAATGTTTCATGACCTGAGGGCTGAACTCAAGGTCTCTTTGGAATAGAAATCAGATGTGAATGAGTGGTTGGGGGTGAGGGTGGATGGGAAAGAGAAGGAAAGGGCGGGGAGGGGGGAGGGGAAAGAGAGAGGGCGAGAGGGAGGGAGGTTAGGGGAGTGGAGAAAGAGAGAAGGAGTCAGGGAGAAAGGAATGAGAATGAATGTAAGAGTTAACCAAAATCAAACAAACGTCTCACCTCCATCTCTGGATGTGCCCAGAGGCCGATATACTTCTTGGAGGACTTTCATGATGTTATTTGAGCTGATCCTTTCAAGAACCCTGGGAGGGTAGATAGAGTGCATTCCTGGTCACAGCTTACCACCTGCAGCTTGGAGCCCAGAGGGTCCACCCCCACCCAGGCACCCTGGGGTTGAGATGCAAGGCCAGGTCTCCGACTCCATTGCAGACTTGGCAGGAAGCCTGGGGATGAAGGACATTTCACAGCTCCAGAATAGTGGGTTCCCAGAATCTCGAGAGGTATTTCTTCCCGAAAAATGTGTTTTCTTCTTTCATTTCTTTCTTTCTTATTTTTTTGCAAACTATTTCAATTATTTATTTATTTTATTTTATTTAAATTATTTTCTTGAGGTCACATTGGCTTATAACATTGTGCAAATCTCGGGTGTACATCGTTACATTTTGGCTTCTGTATAGGCTGTGTCCTGTTCACCACCAATAGTCTGGTTTCCATCCATCACCATACACATGTGCCCCTTTACCCCTTTAATCCTCTGCTCACCTCTTCCCCTTGGGTAACCACCAGGCTGTTCTCTGTATCTCTGTGTTTGTTTGTTTATCTTCCACATATGAGTGAAGTCATATGGCATTTGCCTTTCTCTGTAGACTTATTTCACTTGGCATAATATCCTCGAGGTCCATCCATGTTGTCACAAGTGGCACGATTTCACCTTTTTAATGGCTGAGTAGTATTCCATTGAATATACATACCACATCTTTTTTATCCATTCGTCCGTTGATGGGCACTTGGGTTGCGTCCACATCTTGGCTATTGTGAATAATGCTGCAATGAACATAGGGCTGCATATATCTTTTTGAATTAGTGTTTTCATGTTCTTTATCAGGGGATTAGTTCAGTAGAAAGAACACTAAACTGAGAGGAATGTGGATTCCCTTGGGAGACCGGGAAAGTCTTTGCTGCTCTGGGTCTCTCTTCAGGCCTCAGCCATATTCTTTCTGTCTCTGTGTCCCTGTTTCAGTGTGTGGGGGTCTGACCATCTCTGTGTTCATCTGTCTTTCAGTGTGTCTTTCTTTGCCTGTCTCGCTGCCTCCCTTCTGCTCCACCATCCGCCTCTTCTCTCTGGCCACCATCTCTCTGCCCTGTCTGCTCGGTTAAAACCCCACTCACCTTCGCCTCCTCTCTCTGCTCCTCCTCTGCCTCTTCTGCTCAAGTCACATTCAGGCGTCTTTGCCACTTACTTGCCCTCCTCATTCCTGTCTTCCTTCTCCTCTCTTCCTCTCCCTCCTGCCTCTTTCCTCTCTCCTTCTTCTCTTTCCTATTCCGTTAAGGATATTTGCTGGTGGCTTTAGTCAATCCCAATCAGTAAGCATCTCTAGACCCCGTATTCTGCATGCCAGCCATTGAACGGGGGCCCCCTGGAAATACAGACCCACCTGGTCCCTGTCTGCAAGTGGCTCTTACTCGATAGGTTTTAGCAGCTTCATAAAACTTTCATTTTGTACTTAGCCTCAACCTGCAGGTGGCGTGGAGTGTGGTCACCTGCAGAGGGAATGGTCTGGATGACCCAAACCACAAAGTGAGAGGGAGGGGGGAGGCTGGTACCTGGGAGGGCAGAGTGGGTAGGGAGCACGTGACTGTGTTGTGCAGGGCAGTGCCACTGAGGGGGCAGCACCTGTTCTTACCCTCCTGGGAAGGTGGCCCTTAGCTGTTCAGTGGGTTAGGCCTGGCTCTGCCTCCACCTTCAGGGGGACAGTCTCGTCACTTCTCTGTTGTCTCTGGGCTCTTTTCAAGGACTACGATGTTACATAACTGGTGTGTTCTGGACTCTGTGATTCTGCTTGGTGACTTCTCAAACAAACCACAAGGCTGAGGGAGCCTCATGGCTCTGATTATCTTGCCCGTTCCTTGTTCTGCATATCAATTTCCCTCCCCGAATCATTCGTAGTCTATACATCCGGCTGGCAGGGAGGATGCCTGGGGAAATTACATGGTTTTGCACACGAGATTTGTTAGAAGTTGGAAGAGAGACTATCTCATTTCACTGGATAATCTCTTATTTATGGGTTTGTTCTTTTCTTAATATTAATGAAACTTACTATCTCCATCTTGCTGTGACAGCTTTATCAAGAATTCTGGGGCTGCATTTCCATCCAGGTAATAGAACTGCAATCAAATTGAATGGGCATAAATAACAGGAAAATCCACTGGTTGGGGATGTCTGCAAGCCCGAAGGGCTGGGTCTCGCAGAAGCTGCCTCCTCTGGTGGGCCGTGTGTGTATTCACTGGATACTCTGAGATCAGGGTCCGCTGTGTCCAACACTGATACCGTGGGACTTTATAAAAGTCTTCTAGCCTCTCTGGGTTTGGATTTTCTGTGCAGTAGAGTCTTCTTTTTGAGGCAGTATGTGCTGTAGGAGAGGCACAAGTTTTGGAGTCTGACTCATCTGATTTGTGTCCTGCCTCTGTGAATTAATAACCATGAATTTCCTGACTAGTAAAAGTAAAGAAAGTTTTTTAACAGCTATAGCATTTATCCAGCTTTACATATAACATTCCGTTAATTCTCACAATCACTGGAACATAGATTTATTTTCTTGACGAAGAAACTGAGTCATACACATAGACTCAGGTATTCACTTTCATTCAATAACACATACTTTAAAAATATTTTATGATTGTGTATTATATTTCACAGTTAAAGGTTAAAAGCTCAAGCTTGGAAAGACTGTGACATTTATCCTGAGTCGGGTCCCTGGAGGGTAAGGAGCCGGGCGGTCTGCTATGAAGGACCACACAAGCTGGGCACTGCGCAACTCTGGGAAGGACCATTTACTTAGACCAGGGGTCAACAAACAATGGCCCTCGAGACAAATCCAGTCTGACACCTGTTTTTGTAAATAAAGTTTTATTGGAACACAGACGATGCAGTTCATTTATGAACTATTATCTATGGCTGCTTTCATGCTTCACTGGCTGAGTTGAATAGTTGCCACACAGACAGTAGAGCTCACAAAGCCTAAACTATTGGCTGTTTGGCTCTTTGCAGAAAGAGTCTGCTGACCCCTGACAGTGTGAACTCCCTTGAGCTGTTCCCCGTGGTAGGGCTGGAGCCAGGATTTGAACACGTGTCTCGTTGAGTCCTGAATGACTAAGTTTTTCCTACCCTGCGGGGAAAGTATGAGAACTCTTGAGATGGGAATCCCTCTGTCAAAAATATTTACAGGTGGGCCCAAAGATTTAGGGAGAAGGATGGTCCTTGCAGCACTATTTTTCACCAGGAAGATTTGGAAATAATCTGAAAATCCATCTCTAAGAGTATGGCTAAACAAAAGTGGATACGTTCATACAATGACAGATCGTGCGGACGTTAAAATGAATGAGGCAGACCCATGTGTACTGAACGTTGTCTGTAACAATTCATACGACCATACATCTATGAAATTGTGTAGGCGCTATATCTACTGTATTTTGTCACTCTAAAATGCCACTTATTTCAAGATGCACCATTATATGTGCCACTAGGATGGGACGAAATTGGCCCTCGTACAATGCCTTTGATTGTAAGATGCATCCTTATTTCAGAGATTTTAAATTTGAAAAAAAAAGTTCTTCCAACAATAGATGAAACATGGCTTATTTATATATTCATGTAAGAATACGTGTATTTATGAAAATGTGCAAAAAAAGAGTCTGGATGGATACACAGTGAAGGACGTAGAGATCTCTCTGTGGGTGTAAGTGTAATTGAGGGGTGAAGGGGGCAAAGAGGAACTTTCACTTTTTAATTTTTTATGCCCCTGAATGGTTGAAAAGTTTTACAATGAGTGTGCATTATTTATGTAATTTTAAAAAGTATTTTTTAAATGAAAAAAATCATTTGGTTACAAAATACCTACAAAGTGACTCCTCGAGTACCTGGCACAAAGTTGGGGGACGACCAGTTTCATTCTCTTCTCTTCTCCCTGGTCGACCACCAAGAAATCATTCAATGAAGAGAGACAAAATATTGATGTGGCACATTATAAATTTCTGAAGAACAGGTGCATTATAAATTTAAAATGTCATTGCTACTTATAAAAGGTTTCCTTTTGAAGGTAGGTATTTCGTCCACTTTTTAATCTTCCATTTTCTGTTTTTCTGCAAAGACAATTTTTCTGTTAATTATAGACTATAATGAACTCTGAAAATGCCATATTATGTAAAGAGGTTTTGTGTTCTAGGCTTCCACAAAAAGCGTATTGATCAGGATTTTCCCATGTGCCTTTACTGCACAGAAAATTTAGGAAACAAATGACTTATTAGTCATAACTGTAGGAAATACTTTATTAATGTCATTTCAAAATGAAAGGAAAGTTTACGCACAGTCATTTTTTTCATATCCATTCTCCATCCTGACTTCTGAAGGAGAATGGGGACAGGGCTGTTCAGAATAGAAATTAACCCCCAAATCATCTGCAAAGTGGAAACTTCGCTTGGAAATTCTCCACATTACAAACAGAATAGGAACATTGATAAAAGCTGCATCTTTTGTGTTGCTTTTCCCCATTTTAAAACACAAACTGGAAATTCACTATGACATAATGTAAGTGAAAAGACTTTTACGCCTAGAAAAGGGACATTTATATTAGAGGATTTAGGGTCATAGATTTCAAAGTTGTAAGAGACTTTGGGGGTCACATAGTCCAGCCCACTGTCCTGTGCAGGAATCCTGTACTGTGACCTCCAGGGCTGCAGCTCAGCTTTTTCTTGCAAACCTTAGATGCTTCAGAGGACACACTGTTTAACTGGATGAGGAAAGTGTAGTGCAGTGATGACCATGATAGCAATAAGCCTTGGGTGGCAGAGGACAGGGATAGCTAAGACAGTCTGTAGGGTCTAAGAATACATCCTAGAAATGGCAGACTGTTGGTTACTTTATCAGTTAGAATGGCTTTTAGCCATGTGTAATATAATACTTGAATAATAATGACTAAATAAGAAAGACAGTTATTTGATATAACTAAAAATATCCAGAGAAAAGCTATCCCAGGTCTACTTCAGTGGCTCAAGGATATCGTTAAAGAGTTAGGTTTTTTAAATCACTCTGCTCCACCTTTATCAGCTTGTTAGTCTTTCATTCTTAGGCTTATTGCCCAGTGGTGGCAAGATGGCTGCCAAAGCTCCAGGAATCATGCCCTCACATGATCAAGTCTAAAGACAGGAATCAGAGAGGTCGCCAAGGAGAGAGAGCAAGAGGGAGAGCTCTTTTCATGTCATTATACTTTTTTCAAGGAGGACCTAGAAGAAACCCTCTAGCAGATGTCCCCTTATATACAAATGTCTAGAAATAGATCACATGTCTCCCTAGCTGCAAGGGAAGCTTGAAAGTGAATATATTGCTTGTTTAGCCCTATAATGGGAGACGAGCAAAGGTGACGGAGTGTTGAAAATGACTCCTGGGTTAGCTAATTAAGTATCTGACATAGTTACCAACTGTGCCAGCAGATATTCATTCCTCAGTTCTTTCTTGATTTGTTCAGGAATGTGGTTTAGGGGAGGATGGGTCCTCTCCAGTCCCGAAGGGTGAATTGTGATTGGACTAAGAAATTCAATTCCTCATGCCAGCTAGGAATGGGGATGGGAGGCAGTTCTGGCCAATGAGATGTGAGAGGGTATCTCCCAGAAGTCTGGGGGACCTTCTAGGAGACTTAACCCCTATCTTAGAAAGGAAAGGATATGCCCCCTTGCCCTCTTTCAGAATCTGAACATTTTTGTTTGAGGACTGGCCCTTGGAGTTACTGCAGCCTTATCAAACCACAAAAGAATAAGTGTGAATACAAAACCCAAAACATTGAAAGTGGAATACTGGAAAGAAAAAGGGGCACGTAGCCATCTGAACTCTGGAACTTCCTGCCACCGTACTTTTGGTTATGTTTGCTTGTTATCTTTGGTTTGCTCAAAAAAGCAGATCCTGGGGCAAAGCTCTAATATGCCCCTTGTCAGAGGGTGCAGTATCAGAGAGCAGGTGTGAGGGACAGAGAGAGTGGAGCAGGGAAGGAGAAAGGGCCAATATGAGAAAGCACTATCAAGTTGGCTACCACTAAGTGTGACTGTCCTGTGAGGCGCCATGTCACTGCATTTTTGGAGGGGGATAATTTATCCACTTACTCTCCCATTGATCAAAGATTTGCCTATGGTGTGTTAATTGCCTCAAACTTCTGGGTTTGTTATGTATGGGAACCAGCTCAGGTCCTACAGTGTCCAACAGCTAGGCATTAGCAGGAAACCTTGGAAGGGAGATGAGAAGCGTGTGGTCCAGGAGCAGGGATGAGTTGAGGCTCTGATGGAATCTCCAGTGATGGATAGAAGGAGTCAGGTGATATAGTGTCTAGTACTGTCCACCCCTTGCATCAATAAGTTCTTCTCTTGACCTCCATTTTTGAAAACAAGATGCTGCTACTACTTCTTTGACAGAAAAGTTACAAGTCTGATTTATCACAGAGTCCCCTTCAAGGTGGTAGCCAGATAAACTCTCTGCAGAGACTCAAAGCAAGAGGGTTTATGAAACTATGATCTCTGCTGTTGCAGCTGGTTGTGAGCTCATAACTCACGTCTATCATCTCCCTCCTCCACTACCATGCCAGGTTTCTCTCGGCCCTGTTGCCTTGCACTTGGTTAGCCATGGTTCCTGAAACTGCCAATTTTCTATCATCATGGGGCATGGAAGCACCAAAAGATGCCCCAGGGAATTCTCCCTGCCCCCATTTTGTAGTTTTGCCTCTGATTCTTCAAGTACTCAAAATCAATGAACCTCATCAGTACTGTCACTCCTTTCCTTGGCTGCTGGCCCAATGGCGTGAGAAACCCAATGCATTGATAGAATCAGAGTGGCACATAAGAAGTATCTAATTCAGTAATAGATAGTCTGTTGTTTAAGCCATTTTGAGTTGAATGTTTTTTTATCCTGCATAAAGCATCCTCACTAATGTATCAGAGGAAGTGACAGCTCAGGTTGAGATCCTAAAGAAGAGTAAAAGTTAAAATAGGTGAAGATGACGGGCAAGCATCTTTCAGGCAGATGAAAAAACATGTATAAGAATCTGTAGGAGAAAAAAAATGTGAAGTGTTTGCAGAGCTTAAAATGGTTCAGTATGGCCAGAATCAAGATTATTTAAAAAGTTGCTTGTTAAAGCTTCTTGTGTAATGTTGGCAACTTGCAAAGGAGATGTTAGTGCCTTTGAGAAACCATCTTTGAGAGAAACCTTGTGTCACTAAAATAAGAGCTGAGGTTGCCTTGAGAATTGAAAACATTGGCTTATGTCCATAACCGCATCTCATGCTACTGGATTAGTCTTCCCCAAGATTTTCCTAAATCGTATGGCTTATGTTCATATCCCCAGCTCTAATTTTCGTTACTATTAGGTGCATTTGTCTTCTGCTTTCTGTGGCTGTGCTCTTCTCTCTTCTTTTCATCAACCCAAATATGCAACAAAGCTATTTTCCCTTCCTCTCCAAAATGCCGGTCAACCAAGGGAGCTGCATAAAGTCAATACTCACTTAATATTTGGGGGAGGAGAGCTGATAAAAGGGGTTAAATTTTAGCAGACCCAATGGCTGAAGAGGACAGCCTTATTGTAAGGTTCCTCTGCCAGACCTGTAGAGTATGAGGGGACTTCTCGTTGGCCAACATCATTCTTCAAGTTTCCTGCCTGCGGCCATGATATTATCCTTCATCTCCAAGAATCTCCTCACATCCTCCTTACTCATCTTGTCCAGAAGCTTCCAAATTCCTCCTGTATTGTTATACAGAGACTCAGCCTTTCATGGATGTCCTCGTTCTTCCAGACTCCAAGGACCATCTTTCTACAACCAGAATTGTTCATCAAGTTGTTTTTGCTAAACACAAACACAGCCCTCTCCCTGAATCTCAACTCGTAATCTGAGAATTGTTTCCTCCACACTTCAGTTGAGAGAGAAGGAAAACCTGGGAGTGGGAAGGAGTGGATCAGGGCATGTTTCTTAGAGAGGATACTAATCCTGAGCTGCAGGATTAAGGCAAAGTTGCAGTTAACTAGAGAAAGAGGTGAAGAGAGAACATTCTTCTTGAGAAAGGACATCGAGGCACAAAGGTGGTGAATATCCATCCCTTCTTCCTCCCTCCCCTCCCCCTGGAGCATCTTTCAACCTTCATCAAATTGTTTGAGCCAGTGGATGGAAGAAGGAATCCTATGGACGTAATCTGAAAGGCCACCAGTCCAGAGGCCACGAGCCACTGTCTCTAATGAGAACACAGAGGAGAGTTCCTTCAAGCTGTGAATATGCTCACTCTTAGGTTGGCAATACAGTGAGATGCACTGAACATTCCTTTCAACTTCCAGCCAGCCTTCCTACAATGCGGAGGTTAAGTGTACAGACCTTGGAGCCAGACTGCTTAGATTCAAATACTGGCTCAACCACTTGGTAGCCATGGGATCTGAGGTCAGTCACTGAACCTCTCTGTGCCTAGGTTTCCTTGTCTGTAAAACTGGGATAATGATAGCACAGGGTTTTCTGAAGATTAAATAAGTCATGTCTACGCCAACTGCTTAGAACAGTGCCTGGTACAAACTAAGCCCTTATTAAACGTTAGCTCTTCATGCAAAGCCTTAACTTGACTCATTGACAATGCTGGTGGCTTGTGGATTCTCATGCGTGAGGCATGAACATTAGCTCCAGTCCAGGCCACCTCTTCTACTGCACAAACTTTTATAGTGGGAAATGGATCTGATGCCATCAATTAGGTTAATGGACATGGCTTACCTAACTCAGACCTCTCTTGCTTATAATGGGAACGAAATTGGGAGAAAGAAACACGGATGTAAGAAGAAAAGTCATCTCATACATTGCAAAGGAACACCCAGCTCCTTTATGAAGCAGTTGTCTGCCTGCTGGGAGCATGTTCTTTAAGCTTCCTTTGGTTGCTTACAAACTGTGATGCTCACGGGAACTTCAAAATCACGGATGCCTGGGTCCCTCCTCCATGAATTCTGATGTGACGGGTCTGGCTGGTACCCTGGATTTTGGGATTATTAAAAGCTCTCCAAGTGATTCTAACTGCAGCCAAAGTTGACAGCCACTGTTTTAAAAAATCCCGCTTGCAGACCACACCCGAGACAAGTCCAGCCAGAATCACTGAAGGTGACTGGTGGGCCATCAGTATTTTCAAGAAATCTCCTGGTGACTTAAGGTGAAGCCGGGTTTGAGAGCCACCCTTCTCGAAGCTCATTGATTTGGGTCTAATCTCAAGGTTCGCTAAGGATTTGCTCAGCGGTCTTGTTAGTTTTACAGCTCGCAATGACAAAAGAAACACATGTACTTTAAAAGAAGAAAACCTTTGTTATTGAAATTCCTGCCAAACCACCCCTCCCCCAACGTTGGCTTTGCCAGTCTGATATTGTATTTATAATGTGATTTTTGGTAATGTGAGATTCCTAAAGATCACAGACCTCATGCTGCTAATAGCCATGGACCGCTGTGCTTTGAGTCCCAGAATTTACCATTCTTCTGGTAAAATTATCCCCAGAATTTTCTTTGAAGAACCACTCTTCTTTAACTTTTAGTCTGTGTTCTTTGCTTGGCTGGGTGAGAAGGAGGTCCTGATTAGTCAAAGCCAAATGGCACATCCCGTCCATATGGGTATCGCGATTGGTTCTAAGATGAGCACAGGGTCACTTTCTGGCCAATGAGAGTTGAACTCAGGTTCAGCTGTTGGGAAAGATAAGCTTCGTCTCAGCAGGATGTGAGGTTGAGAAGGTGTGAGGTCTGGAGCTGTTGAGAGTGGCCAGGCCATCTGAGAATGAAGCCCCCATGCAGAGGAGAGCTGAGCTGAGAGTCATGGTGAACTTTCTTCTGCTCACTTAGTACAGCTCCTGAAACCAGCAGGACCAGATTACGTGGCAGTTTTTCTCTTACCTGAGTCGATGAATTCTCTTTCTGTGAAAGCCAGTTGGAACCAGAGTTTTCACCTAATCGCCATGAAGTGTCTAACCAACATAGCAGAACAGAGGAGAGAATTTGAATAGCACAGTTTTAGCTTTTCAAAGGAATTTCTTGCCTCCTTCTTTATTTGGTCCTTGCCAGAATGCTATGGAGTCAGAGTAGCAGGGTGCTAGACTGTCATCTCTGTGGGGACAGGAAATCTGGGTGCTTTGCTCCCTGTCCTTGTCACCTGGCACAGTGCCTCACACATGGCAGACACTCAATAAATAACTGTTGAGAGAATGAATGAATTCAAAATTTTCACAATGTGGTTTCAGCCTTACTCAGGACTCCTTTTTATCTACAATGATTCATCCACCATTCCTTGAATGGACTTGCCATTTCTAGGTTTTTACCTGAGTTATTCCTTCTACCTCAAATACTCTCTCTGCTTCCTCTGCCTTTCAGATCCTCATTCAGCTTCAAAACATGAGATAAATGCATCTCCTTTATGAAGCTCGCTTGGGCTCCTACCAGTTTGATAGAACAACTTTTCACTCTCTAAGTTCCCGTGGGGATGGTGATAAAGATTCAGACCCGGGTTGGAATCTCCATTGTGTCACTTCCTAGCTGTGTGACCTTGAGCAAGTCATTCAACTGCTGTAAGCCTGGGTTTCCTCGGTACAAAGTTGGCATAAAAAATCCTGCCAACCTCATATGCCTGTTGTGGAGAGCAGATGAAACACAGCATACAAATTTTCTGTGGGGTCTAACACAGAGAAGACAGCAATTCTAAGAGGTACTATTATTATTGCTGTTTCACAGGTGAGGCATGATGCGATTAAGTGACCTGTGCCCAAGGTCAAACGACCATTCATTCACGGGTTCATTTACAAGTTGCTATTTATTGAGCGCCTACTATGTCTCAGCACTGTGGGTGCTAAGGATACAGCGGTAAACAAGACAGATAAAATTCCTGCTCTCATATTCAGGAGGAAAAGTGGATCTGACATAAACAGATATCCATGTGTGTTATGAATGTTACAAAGGGGAAGTGTGGGGTATGATGGGGAGGAAATATCAAGAGGTTGGCACTTGGCCGTAAGACTTCCCTGAGTTATGACATTCAGACTCAGGTGGGAAGAGCAAAAGGCCTCTTCCTCCGGTTACATAAGAGCCAGGATTAGGTTCTTTCTGTCCCTGCTGACCCCGGGGGCGCTGACTGGGCAGCCTGGTGCCCTTTCTCTGCAGAGCCTTTTCCTGGCCAGCCCCAGGGCTATGTGGCACCCTCTTCCCTCCAATGTGGGGACCATGAGAGAAAGACAGTTTTCTTCATGGCTCTGGCTTGTCTGCCTCTGGCTCTCTTTATCAGTGCTGCCAGTAATTACAGCCGTCCCCTTCACCCGCCTCTCCTCTCTGACCAGACTTCTGATGATACTTCATTGTTCTCTGAAATTGCCTCCATAAGATTTTAAATAAAAATGAGAAATGGGCTCTTACAGCCTCCCTGTTAGCTCAATGCAATTTTTCCTTCCCTCCCCCGACACCACAGTCAACGAAGTCGACACAGCCGCTGCTCAAAGACTAGCCTTTGCCAGAGGCTTCTGACAGAGGATGCCTGAGGTTGGGAGGTTATAAAAGGACAGTACGCAGTCTGTTGGCACACACTGTAGTTTAAAAATCTGGGAATTTCACATGAAAATCCATATTTCTGTCTTCTCCTGAAAAGTCAGAATTGGCAGTACCATTCCCACATCTCCAAGTGGCCATACTCAGCTGTGGTTAAGTGGCGGCGGTCTCCTTTAGGTGGAGCATGCAAGCTGAAGTTCACGTCAGACCCCACTGATCCCTATTGTATCCCAAACCCAGCCTGCTTCAGTCATTTACCACGCTTTCTTGGTCTCTGAAAGCATTTAACTTTGCATTGAATTTTAATTTGGATTTAAAGTAAATCTGGCACATTGTAAGTGCTGAATTAAGAGTAGCTATTATTAATAGTAATCACGGTAATAATATTCAGAGTACAGCCCTAGGGCTGGATAAAAACAAGATATAGGAACTTTCCTGCATAGCAGTTGGGTAGGAATAGTGATAACTCAACCAAATATTCAAAATGATACCCTCCCTTCTTCCTAATCAGCACTCCTACCTTAGAACATGTCTTAGTAAATTGCACAAAATCCTCAGCCATAATTGAAACAGAGCATGTTGCAGCTAGGTGATTATTATTATTTACCATCATCACATAATTAGACATAATTTCAATAATTGCCAAAACAGAAACTCCATGAATAAATATTCCCTAGGAAAACACAAATTAATGAAAAGAGAATTCAAGTTGGTGGTGAGGTCTGCAAAGTCCAGAGGGCACTTTCCCTTTTGGGTCAGGCTGGGAAGATGTGCACAGAGGAGAATCAACAGACATACGGACCAGCCAGGCCTTTGGGTCTTCTTGAGAATGGATTCAGAAGAGTGAGTTTTCTCTGGTTCTGTCTCCAGCAAAGTGGCTCTGTCTGCTAGCGAAGGGGAATAATAATGTAGCTGAACTTGAATCTGCTTTCTACTAAACTTGTGAGTGTCCTTCTGCCCCAGTTGTTTTCCTTCCTTCCTGTCTTCCTCCTCCCTTCTGTCCCTCCCTCCCTCCCTCTTCTCTCTCCATTCGTCAGTCATTGAGCAGCTGCTCTGTGCTGTGGGCGCTGTCCTAGGTGCTGGTAATACAGTGGGGCACAGGACACACATGGAGAGTGCCTTGTTGGAGTTTACAATGTAGGAAATGAGATTTAGTCTGTCATTCCACACCTTCTTGCCGATAACCTACCATGTGCCAGTCAGGGACCTAGGTGCTGAGCAATTTCTGCAGCAACCAAGCCAGGTATGGCCTTCGTCTCTTGGAGTTCATGTTCTAGAGGGAGGAGAAGACTGATAAAATAAATAAAGAATCAAAGTAAGAAAATAGCAGGTACTGATAAGTGCTACGATGAAAATAAAACAGTGTTAGAGTCTGAGGAGACACACTTAGAGAGCCTGGCCTGGACACAATAAAGCTCTGTTTCTGTTTTCTTCCCTATCCAGACAACCACCTATGACCCCTCCCTTCTCAATGGGCTCCATTCTTCTCTCCCTCTTTGTCTTGGGGTCTGGAGTCAGAGAAACATGGCTTTGAATCCAAGCTCTGCCACTGTCATGTGTCCCTGAGCAGTTTGCTTAATGTCTTTGAGCCTTAATTTCCTCATCTGTAAAGTGTGAGTAAGGATAGACCCTGCCCCTCGGGACTGAGGTGAGGAAGAATGAAATGTCGCATGTAAAGTACTTATACAATGTCCAGCACGTATTAGACACCCAGGAAATATTTATTTTTAAATGAGTGAATGATCTGAATCCTGCTCATGCTTTCAAGATGAGCTCAATCTTCACCTCCTCTCTGAAACTTTCTGCTTGACTTCCTCCCACTTCCATCACCACCACGCACAGTGCCTTTGCTGTTCTAGGACCCAGTTGTGCATTATTGGTTTATTTTACCTGTTGATTGTCTGTCTCATCAAACCTATCTAAGCTCCTTGGTCTCCTTTGCAACCCTTGCTCTCATGCACTGAACACCCTACTGAGCCCTTGGTAGGTGGTCGATACATGTTTATTGATTGATAACAGGCACATGAGTTGATTTTCTTTGGCCTGATGCCTAATCATTTTCTGCAGACCAGGTGAAGGGGAGACCTGTGTGTCACGGTGTTAGGTCACATTAGGACCCCCCTCACTCCTTGTAAAGATGCTGACACTCTGGTGTGCAAGGCTATTAGGATTGTAGCCCTCAGATTTACAAAGACTGAATGCAGTGGATAACGGCCACCTTTCTTGCATGAAGGAGAAGTAAAGGATGGTCACAGGGCTTTCTTTGGCTCCATTTGTGTGTGTGAGGAGCGTTACACTGGCAGTAATTACGGAAAGGAAAGGAAATGGAATAAGTACCAAAGGAAGAATTAGTTGTACTCAAACTAATTAAAATCCCGTAGAAAGAATTCTTCTCCTATTTGGAAAGGTGATCCAACGTGACCTTGAGGCCATTGTGTTAACCACTGCACTTTTCATTTGAAGGGGAATAAACAGCAGAAAGATCATTTGAGAAAGGCAGCCTTCCACTTGCCTTTAAGAAATTGAATGACCTTGGTTTCTGAACCACTTCCTTCCAATGAAACTAAACTGCGCTGAACCCTGTCAGTTAATAAGGGGAAGATGATCAAGGCCAGAGAGGAGCTCACCCAACTTAGTCCCTGGCAGGAGCTGGGGGCCTTGGGGAGGACAAAAGGAGCAGGAGGTGAGGGGCTTGGGCCCTTGGTCAAAGTTGATTGAGTTTTTTCACTTTGTTTAGGAAAACAACAGCACATTGAAGAAACGTAACCTTTCCTCCAAGATGGTATTTACACTATATCATGCATCTTAATGGTGTAGAGGGATTCTTCTGCAGTCTAGCACAGTTTAGAAAACTTCCAGGCAGATTATCTGCCCAGAGAAAGGCTGCTACTGTCAAGACATAAAAGCAACAAGAACAATAGCTATCATTTGTGTGTTTCTGATTGTACCAAGTCCTTTGTACACATTGTCTCATTTAATTCTTGCAACTATTCATGCTGGCTGCTATTTTCTTCCCATTTTGCAGATAAGAAAACTGAGGCTCAGAGATGTTAGTAATTTGCCCAGGGTCACACAGCTTAACTGAATGGCAGTGCTGGGGCTAGAATCCAGGTTTTCCGGATTCTGAAACCACCATGGGTCTTTTGTATCAACCAGGCCACTCTCCCTACAGTAGTGTTTTTCTCAGGCAAGATGTTAATGGTGCTGTAATCCCATGCGGGAGGTGCCTTTGTCTCATAGTGCTCTGGTTAATGGTTATATATTCTCTAACCTGTACTCCATAGCTGTTCACGGTGATTGTTTGGTATAAATTGGCAGGTGTGTGAGAAATGCCTTAGGTAAAGTCAGAAGATACCATGTGACTCTAGCCCTTGTGGACTGATAATAGCTTATCCATCTGAATTGAGAGAATGGAGCTCACAGCTGAGGTAGCTAAGGAGACACAGCGGCACAGTGTGGTCGTGATGTGTGCCGGCCCTGTGGTCTGACTGCCTGAGTTTAATCCTGGATCCACCACTTCATAGTTGTGCAATTTTGAGCAAATTACTTAAGCTCTTTGTGACTCTGTCTCTTCATTTTCAGCATGGAGAAAATAATAGTACCTATCTTATAAGGGTATGCTGTAGATTAAATGAGATAGTTATATAAAATAACATACAGTAAGTGCTTAGTATACACTAGCTATTAAGGTACAAAATTTGGTCCTTGGTCATGGGAAAACCTGAGTTTCTGGAAGAAGGTAGAAGTGGTCAGTTCACTGGAGAATGATCCCCAAGAAGGACTTGTTTAGGGACAAATTGGGTTGAACTGACAGGAGGAAAAGGGAACTAGGAGCTGGGAGCTGGGAAGAGGATGGATCCACAGGACTTGATGCATTCTCAGCAGATGTCTCAGGTAGGTGTCCATGAGAGAAGCCCTTGCTAGGAAAGGCCAGGCCAGACGGAAGGAGAAAATCCAACTTAGGAGAATTCCTATGTCTTTCCATCCTTCCATCCATTCATCCTTCCATCCTTCTACCCTTCCCTCCATCTATCCACCCATCCTTTCATTTCAGGGTCTGCCATCCCTTCTAGACTTCCATCCATCTTTCCGTCCTTTGTTATTCCATCTGCTCATCCATGCATCCTTTCTACCCACCTGTCCTTCATCCTCAGCATTGCATAGTGGGTAAGAGGACGAAATGTGGAGATGGAGAGTCTGGCTTCCAATCCTATGTCATTAACTACTTGCAAGAACATGGACACATGCCTTACTCTCTCCAAGTTCCAAGTTCCCCATGTGCAAATTGGGATTGTCTCCTGGAGGCAAAGCGGTGTGGCTGGAGGGTTGTGAGCAAAGGAGTGACACAAACCTATTTGTATTTTTGCAAGTTTGCTCTGTCTGCTGTGGGGAGGATAGAGGGAAGGAAAAGGAGCAAGACCATCCAGAGGGAGGTCAGCTGGAAGATGTCGCAAAGAACCAGGGCAAAAGATGATGTGAACATGAGCCAAGTAGTGAGAGCTGTCACATCATGGGCTTGGAGGTGTTAGAAACAGTGCTACGTCCTTTGCGTGAATCATGTCATTGAATCGTCCTAATAACCCTAAGAGTTAGATACTCTTATTATTTCCATTTTACAGATGTGGAGAGTGAGGCCTAGAAAGTTTAAGGGACTCACTGGGATCATGTAACTGCTAAGGAGCAGAGCTGGGATTTGACGACTGACCATTGGACTCTGACACACACTCTGCAGCCCCAGGCTACCCTCTGTGCACAGACAGTGGAAGCAAGGATGAGGAAGAGGAGCTATTTCCAAGAGACACTGCTGATGTCAAAGCAGCAAGATGACTTGACCGACTGATGGAGGGAGGCAGAGGTATGCTGGCAAGCTGGCTCTGTGGGAAGAGAAAGCCCTGGTTTGTAGTGTTTGCCAGTTTGTATGGTATAAATACTCCCACCATGGCTGATTTGAAGTTACTAATAGAATGTCCCCAAATGTGGAGCTGGGAAGAGACGGTGGGGGTCAGAGAGAAGAGCCAAGGATGCCTCGGGAATTTTCAGCTTGTGGCTGAGTACAGGTAGCTGAGGTCAGCAGTTTCGGGGGGGGGGGGTTCTAATTTTCCTTGGGTCAGATGCAGTTTTCAGAGCCCCCTGAAAGTTTGGAAATCATTCCCCAGAAAATTGCTTATTGTCACAAAATCTCAAAGCATTTCAAAGTTTTCGTTGTCATACCAGAGCCCTTATGCTACACAAAAAACTCCAACATCCCAGTGGCATTTAATAAATAAGTCAACAATAAGGACGTATTTAAGCTCTAGTGGTTGTAGGTTGGCTGAGTTTGGCTCAGTGGCTCTGCTCCACTTGTCTCTCCTTCTCCACCTGGGACCAGCAGGGTAGCCCAGCCATGGTCACATGGCAACGGCAGAAACCCAAGATGGTAAATGGAAACATTCAAGGTCTCTTAAGTTCTAGGCTTGTAGCTGGTGCCCTGTCACTTCCATTTCATTGTATCAGCCAAAGCAAGTCACATGTTCAAAGTCGAGGGGTGGGGAAATATATAATATATTCTATCCTTTCAGTGGGAGGAAGCGAAAAGTCCCATGGCAAAGAGAATGGATAAAGGGAGGTGTTGCGACATTGAGGCTCATGATTCCATCCAATGCAAGGGCATCTCCCAGGTGAGCAGAGCGACTCTGTGCCTGCGGGCAATAGTCAGGCTATTTCCTCCCCCAGGGTCCGCCTCTAGCCTCCAGCCCAGTTCTGTATTTCCTTTACCTTAGTGGGGAGATCCTAGAGACTTGGGCCTCCTTGCTTTCCTCCTCTGCTGCTGGGGAGGCTGATTTTGTCTCACAGTTTAGAGACCCGAGCGTAACGTCATCCCTCCTTTGCCATTTTGACAAGCCAAGCGACTTTCTCCCGACTCAGGGCTTCCAGCGAGCCCGTCTGAAAGGTGCTGCGGATGCAACTTTCCCTAATGCTTCTTAAAATTAGTGCCTTTTTTTTTTTTTTTTTTTTTTTTAGAAATAAGCCTTATTTATACCATACACACAACAACAAAAAAGGGAAGATAATTAGGCATACACACTGCAATCAAGCATATTGGGTTCGTTGGAATCATTAAACTTAATTACTTTCGCTTGTTATTCCTGGGGGCTATGATATCAGTAATAAATGCCAATGGGATCTGCTGTATGTTTTATTTAGCTGAAACAAGGATTTGGTAATTTACTGCCTCTCTGAGAGAGTTTTGTCAAAGTGAGGAATATGCTGAGTGCCTCTTGCTTTTCATGGGGCCTGCTGGAAAACACCTTTGCTGAAAAACCGGGATATTGTCTTGCAGCCTGTCTCAATGCCCTGCAAGATTCTGTCCTTTAAGATTCCTGCCCATCTCCGGGTGGAATTAACCACAGAGCTAACCATATGTATGTAGCCCTTACACTGGACATTTCTTATTTTAATCCTCATAATTACCCCATTTTGCAGAAGAGGAGACTGAGGTTCCAAGAGGTTAAGTAATTTGCCTGAGGTCACACAGCTTGTAAGAGGCAGGTCCAGGATCTTCGCTAACACAGAAGTTTCCTGAGTCCAGGATTGAGGTTAGTACTTCTTTTGTGGTTCCCAAATTTGGGGGTTGGTTTCTCCTCCAACTTCTTGGTAAGTCTTATCAAAGATTCTTGATAAGTCTTATAAACTCTCTCAACCTCAAGTTCTAATAAAAGCCAAGATTCATGAACATTTGCCACATGCCTGCCACTGTACTAAGAGTTTTAACTACTTTATCTCAGGCTTTCCTCCCAACAATCTTATGTTGTAGCATGTGCTTATTATATGTTACTGTCACTATTACTATTATACATTGATACATCTATGTGTCAGGCTGATGTCAACAAATGTATCAGTTAGGAGTGTGTTCAAATGCAGGTTTTAGCTGCCCACAGTGGTTTCACCAAATAGGGCTTTATTTTCTCACATAACAACAAATCCAGAGAGACAGTCTAGGCTGTTATGGCTGTTCGTGGTGCCATTAGAGACCCACACTCCTCCCATTATTTCAGTTCAGTCTTCCTTAGAGGTTGGCTTTTTTCTTCATGGTTGCAAAATGGTTGCTCCACCTCCAGACATTGCATCTGTCTTCAACAGAGGGAGAAGGAGAAGGTGAAGAGCCAGAGGCCAAAGCATCCTCCTTGGTAGGCTTCCCCTTATTATTTGTGCAGGGTCGCCCTTTCTGAGGTCTACTACCAACATCTCGCTTAACGGCAGTATGTTACGGGCTCACTCCTCACTCAACGGAGCCTGGGGAAGACATTTTATTTTAGTTGCACACGTGGATGCCATGAACAAACACAGGGTTCTGTGGTAAAGACGAGGAGAACGGATATGGGCAGGAGTGGGAGAATTAGCTGTGTCTGGCACAGCATCCTCAGAGGATCAGATCAACAGGCGTTACTTATCCAGTGCAGGCTGAGATTTTTCTCCTTGAAAAGCTTCATTTCACTTGCTATTATTTCCTTTAATCCTCACACAGCCTCCTGAGGAAGTTAGTCCACTTTCATTCCCAAGCGCTCTCAGAGAACATTTTCCTGGTTGGTTTTTTTCAGCTTCAGAAATGAGGAGCAGGGGGAGGGGGAGGGGCTGCCTCTGCCATGGACAGACCTGAAAGGAGCTCATATCCCCCCGCCCCCCACTGCCCCCCCCCCCCCCCCCCCCCCCGGCAGACAGGGATGGCAGGCTGGGGAGAGCCTTTTGGATTGGGAATTGGGGTGGAGGATGGGTGGAGATTTAATTATCCGATTAGCCAGGCTTGGAGTCAAAACTCTCAACATGCTCCTAATTAATTGATCAGATGCACCACCTGCCGACTTCTGTCCTCCAACGGCTCCCAGAATGCACTGTGGTGCAGGAGGGAGCACAGAGTCTACTCCCGCTTGGGGCATTGGGGAGTTCCCCATTAAGTGGGTGTGCAGTCAATTAACATATGAGCCCAGGGACCCCTGAGCATGCCTTGTAATGATCAATGAGGGCTGCTAGGAAGAGGGAGTGTCTTAGCTTATTGATTACGTGTTTCTTGGGGGAGGGGGACACTTGGTACACAGTGGTAATTTCTAACAGCCATTTCCAGCACAAATTCTGTGTTCCAAGGAGGAACGAGGTAGGAAAACAAGAGTATGAACAGAGCTCAAGGATGATGATTGACATGTCTGTAAAGAGTGTTTGCTTAAAAAATTTTACTTATAAAAATTATATATATTACTAATAATTATCATAGCATTTCTCGAGTGATATTACGAATGAGACACTGTGCTCAATGCTTTGCTTATGTTATCCCACTTAATGCTTACAGGAGATTATGAGAAAGTCAACACCCCGTATTTCAGATGAGGAAAGAGAGGGTTGGAGAGGTGAAGAGACTTACTCAAGTCACACAGCTAAGACGTGGAAGAGCAAGAAAGTGAACCCAGTTTTTTCTGCCTCCAGAGCCTGTACCTTTAAACATTAGTCATTCTATCCCCAGTTCATGTCATTTTAGGAGAATTGGATCATGCTAACAATTATAAAGAAAGTAACCATCCAGAATGCCAACACTGCAGGACAGTCTGTCGCTGATAGACTAATCTTTTCCTCCCACTTCTTAGCCTCCAGCCCCCTTTCCATTCACCTTTCATTCACCCCTCTCCCCTCCACTGTTACCAGCACTGTTTCAACTGGGGGTAAATAGCTGATGCACACGGGGCCAGTTGTTTCTGTCTCTCTGATTTAGAATGGAGTCACAGACTGTTAGCTGGGGGAAAGGGAGGGAGTCAAGGAGCAGGCTCTCTCCACCTCTTAGCTCTGCTTTCTCTCTGTTAACTTCATTCTACAGCAAGTTGTCGCTAAAGAGAGGCAGGAACGGCCATGGACAGCTTCAGGCTTCGCTGCATCTCCTTAGCAGCCCAGCCAACAGGCAGGACCTCTTTCCCAATGATTCCAGCAAAGCCTCCAAATTCACTCCACTTGGGCTGGATGGACCACATGCCCGTCCCTGAACCAGCCACTGTGACTGTGCTGGGTCTGGGTCATGTGAATGGGATCAGCTCCATCTGAGCGTGTGAATGGAGAGAGGGAAAGGAATACCAGAGTCCCATTATAAGAAGAAAAGGGAATGGATGGTGGACAGGCAATATCCAACAGATGTACGTCAGCATGGACCAAGGGCAGTGCAAAAACTCCTTCAAGCGCACATTTAGGGGATGGGAAGAGTAGGAACAAGAAGCAGCAGGTTGCAGCCAGGTAAGTGGGGACCCTGAAGTCTATTAGGTGTCATCCAGAGCTAAACCTGCACATGAAGCCCATGCCCATCTTAAAGGCCAGTGTCAAGAGGAACCCGGGAATAAACTGCAGTCTTTAGATTCAGGCAGAACTGGCTTCAAATCCCTCACTGTTTGACTCAGGCAAGTCCCTTCACCTCCGTGAGCTTCATTTGCCATAACTGTAAAGAGGAGATTCATAGGTAAATACGAGACAGTGGTATAAAAACAGCACAGCACCCGGCCCACCATAGACTCTTGACTGCTATGGTTATGTCCTTTCCGATCGCTCATACCACTTATCACCATGTGTCAAAACCCTATGTTTGTGTATTTATTTCCCATTCTATCATGAATACTTTAAAGGCAAGAGCTGTGGGTAATTTATTTCTGTTCTGCCAATACTTGGGACATGGTAGGTGTTCATTAAATATTAATTAAGTAAATGAACTTTGTTTATTTGAAGTCTGGCTCAGGGTTAATTAGATGGGTGGCCAGTGATGGGAATGACCCGGTGAGCACCATTCCTTGAGAAATTCCATTTTAACTCTCATTTCAACTTGTCCAGAGCTTCACATCTGCACTTTAAATCTAAATCCTATTCTGAACCCCCTTAAATGCCGAGTCCCTAGTGGACGTTAGCCAGTCCTTGAGGTTGACATAGAGAAAGGTCAGCTCATAGTGAAAGCGGGGAGGGTTTCAATGTGAGCAGTAGAGTGTGCGGTGTTTTATGAGAAGCCATACAGAGACGAGTACTCTTCGTAAATTTAGCACGGCAAGATTTTAATGAATGTGGCCATTGGGATGTGTGGGGTTTTATATATCATGCCCCATATTTATATTTCTATCAACTTTTCTCACTTAAGCAATATATTTATTATAGTCCATTTCACCATTTCTCACAAGATAGATACTGTATCATGTCAGACAAAAATAAGTGGGGTGGGTGTGGGTCTGAAATAATGAAAAGGCTGGCAGAAAAATTTGGAGCAGAGGAAATAACAGTAGCTTATACTGTGAAAAACCATTCTCCATTTTGCTTGAGCAAGTGGGACAACGGGGGAGCCTGAGTGTCTTACTGTGTGGTCCTAGGAAATTCACCGTCCCCCGCCCCCATCCCCACTCATTTTTGGCCTCAGTAAATGAAAAGTTGGAGTAATTGTCTGAAAAGGTGAGCAAAGTTAAGGACTGTCTATTCCTCTAAAACACATACTACATTCTGTACCCAACTTCCTCATATTCCTGAAGCCTGATTGGTCCAGCTCGAATCAGGTGATCTTCCTGCAAACCAATCACCCATAAGGTCAGATGGTAACCTGGTGCCTCTGACTTCACCATGTTAAGATTGGGGGATGGGAGGGAGGGTGGCAAGTTTTCTAGGGTAAGAAGAAGGGGCTTCTGCCAGGGGGATAATCCCTTAGGCATCAGGCACAAAGCGTTTTTGTGTGTGTGTGTGTGTTTTGAGGAAGATTAACCCTGAGCTAACTGCTGCAAATCCTCCTCTTTTTGCTGAGGAAGACTGTCCCTGAGCTAACATCCATGCCCATGTTCCTCTACTTTATATGAGGGACACCTACCACAGGATGGCTTTTGCCAAGCGGTGCTATGTCCACACCCAGGATCCGAACCGGCGAACCCCGGGCCCCCGAGAAGCAGAACATGCGAATTTAACTGCTGCGCCACCGGGCCGGCCCCATAGAAAACACCTCCTTACCATGGTTTCCCAGGCATATAGGGATCTGACCCCCGCCCACCAATACAGATGTGCCTGTCCCCACTTCTCAATTTGCTCTCTTAAGTTCCAGACAAACTGAACCACTGCAGGCCCCCGGACCTGACTTGTCCTTCATGCTTCTAGGTCTTTGTTCATGCCGTTCCCCAGGCAGAAGTACCTTTCTTCCTATTTTTGCCTCCTGATCCTCAAGATAGCTAATGGATTACCTAGTTCAGAAATCTTTCCCTGATTCTCCTTCGGCACCTTGACTCCCTCCACCAAGCTGAGAAGCTGTTAGTTTTTCCCAAAGCACCTTGCTCACATTCTTTCTCTCTCTTTCATCTCTCTGTCTCTGTCTCTGTCTCTGTCTGTCTCTTTCATGCACACAAACCATATATCCTTTGCATTGCAATTATCTGTCTACTTCTCTGTCCCATCTGTTGGATGGTGAGCTTCCTGAGTCAGGGACTCTCTCTTGTCTCTGAATCTTCAACACCTAACCCAGGACTCAACGTATAGGAGCTCAATAACTGTTTTATTGAATGATAGAAAGGCCTCTAGAACGGAGCCCTCCGCAGATCCTAGGGAAGGTGTACAGTTAGAATTCGGAGCTGGCGCCTCATGACGCAGGGATTATGGCCCTCTAATGTTTAGTGGAAAATTTCAACAAGAGCTTCTTTGCCTTCTAATAGGGGGAATTATGTTAATGAGCCACCTTGCAAAATCCCTGATAATCATGTTCCAGACTTACCCCCCGGGTCTCATTTAGATGTAGGGGATAGCAGAAGCACTCTGTAATGAAGATGGTTTCTGGCCTCAGTTAGCACGTGCTGCCCTTATTGCACCCCGAGGACCTCCTGTCAGCTAGACACAAAGAGCAAACTCAGCAAACCACAGGCTGGGGCTTTTCCAGGTCCGCTGTTACCTTTGCCATTGCACAGTTCCTAAGTTTTCCCACTCGGAGGCTCCCTGTGTATCTAGTCCATGGATCATCTTTATGGTACTGTCTGAAGTTAATGGCAAGTATTGATTCTTTGACTCTGTCTCAACAAATGTTCACTGAGTGATTCCAGCGTCTGGGGACATGGGAGTGGGGTCGCCGGGAGGCTTCAGCCTTCGAGGTGTTGACACATGAATATCGGCCAGAAATCCAAGATGACAGGTAAGGATGCGCAAATTCACTTATTCATTCATTCTGTCTGCCTTTCGGTCATGTAGGAGGCATCACTGTTTACCCACTTAATTTTAGTACGATGTTTTTATAGGACCCTGTCTCCCTGACCACAGCTGCTTCATTTAAACTGGCTGTTGGATTTCCCCAGGAATTGATCAGGGGAGCCAGTCTGTCTCCAGCTGTGGGCCTTGTAAGATGTATAATTCAGGAGCTGTCACATTGAGAAAGAGATGACGGGCAAAGAGAGCTGAGATGAAGATGGAGGGAGAGTCTGTCCTAATTCTTTGTCCTGAGGCCTGGAGTGCCCCTGCCCTTCGTGAGGTTTAATTGTTAACCACATTTTAGGGATTATGCGAAGCCATAAATTGCCTAACCTTGTTAAAGGTGGTGATAATTTTCTCCTAATATCCATTCTTCCCTTCTTCTTGAAGCCCCCTGATTTTTAGCTGTCCCTGTGGCTGCCCAAAATAAAGACCATATTTTCTCCCTGTCTCCTTGCAACCGGGTGATATGTCTAAGCTCTGGCCAATGAGACGGAAGCAGAAAGCTTGCGTGTAATTTCTGGGTTGTCTCCTTGAGGAGAAGGGGTCATCTGCCCCTGTCTATTTTACTTTTCTCCCTTCTGCTTACAGTAATGTTGATGTGGCCATAGGTCTACCTTGCATTATAAAGCTAGGGTAGCACCCAAGAGATGATGGAATAAGAAGACCAAAAGAGCAGGTCCCAAACATCATGGAGCTGTCATGTCAGCCCAGGAAGGTTACACCAGGACTACTGAATGTCAGAGAAAGAAATCTTCATTTTACTGAGGCTCTAGTACTCTGGGTCTCTGGTACAGCAGCTGAAATTATATTCTAAATAGTGTAGTGAGTTTCTGTTGCTGGCAACACCGAGTCCTGAATAACTCCATTATTTATTGAGCACCTGCTGCACGCCAGCTCCTGGGGGAATAAAGTAAAGGAGGAAATAAACCTGGTCCCTGCTTTAATGGTGGTTATAGTTTAGCAAGGGGATATCGATGTCAATCAATTAATTACATGAAAAGGTTTGTGATTACAATTGTGATCAATGTGATGAAGGAAAGGATACTCTGAGAACAAGTATCATAAGAAGCTGACTAACTCTGGACATTAAATGTTACCTTCAATGAGAAAGAGTTTCTCAAGCAAAGACAGTGGACTGGGAAAGGAAACAGTCTATGTAAAGGACCCAGGAAGGGAAAGAGCTCCTTCATGGTTCAAGGAAGTTGAGGGGACAGGTGCAAGGCATAAAGATAAAGCTAGTAAAGTAAAGGAAGAAAGTGACCCAAGGTGACGGGGGTGGGGTGGGGGGCTGGAAGAGGGGTGGCAGGGGCCAGATCCCACCTTAACATTTAAGTCAATGTTAAGAGTTGGGGCTTTGTCTTAAGAGCAATGGGAAGGCATGGAGGGCTTTAGGCAAGATCAGATGTACATTTAACAAACATGACTCCAGATGTTGGTAAAGAATGGATTGGGGGTGTCAAGAGAGGATGTGGGGAAAACAGAGGAGGCTATCGCAGTGGCTGTGGCAAGAGATGATGGTGACTTAGATTAGGGAGGAGGTAGCTGAGATGGGGCATCTTAGCCTGTAAGGCTCTGAGAATTTCTCAAAGACGTCAAATCCAAAGCTGTGCCTTTTCCTCTTCTGTGGCGAGTGCCATTGGCTGCCACCCACTCCCCACTCCCACTCCCCCCACCCCTGCCAGCATCTATCTGCCCCTTCCTAGCAAACCCCTAATTTTGATTAGCTTCCCCTTCCTGACCCAGGCAGGAGCCTCAAGCTGAACCCAGCCCTGGCACAAGGAGTGAATCTGATTGGTCTGACGGTAATCCAACTCCCCAATCAGAGAGTGGTTCAGAATGAGCATGTGACCCCAAAGTAGCCAATAGGAGGTGATAGGAAATTTGCTAGGGCTTTCTGGGAAAAGTTGATGGCTCCTAAAGGAGATTATTCTGAATAAGTGACCTCTCTTCTTGCTCCCAATGATTGTCATCTAAAAATAAAATAATACCAACCTGAGGACAGCAGTCCTGAGGGGAGAATTGAAAAGAACCTGGGTCCTTGATAACATTAGTGAGTGGCTGAATCAACCACTCCTGAAACCCACTTTCTCCGGGACAACCTGGAGGAAAGATGAGACATTTTCCAATCCTCGATACCAGTTTGAGTTCTGAATTCTGTTTCTTGCAGCTGAAATGGTCATTGCTGACATCTTCCCAAACACACACTGGGAAAAACTACTAGGCACCCTGGAGCTGTTCCTGGCCAAACACGTGGATTCTGTCCCCCAAGGCATTCATTTTGCCAGCTCTGCTTGTCCAAGGTGGAGAGGAGATGGGAAGAAGGGAGAAGGAAGATATTATTGTCAAGCAGAAAAGTCTAGATTTTGTACTGAAGTCAAGGAGCGGGCCCTAAAGAGGTTGTGAGAAGAGTTGCAAGAGGAAAGTGGTATTTCAGAAAGACGGGCTGCAGCCTTGCATGGGAGAAGCTGAAGGAGAAAAGCTGGGAGAAGGAGTCTTGGGCGGGGCTGATGCTGGAATAGGAGTATGAGGTGATGAGCCTGGGGATGAGATGGTGGCCGGACGGACAGTGCGGAAAGAAAGGCTTGGATTTGAGAAATACGCTAGTCTCTTTCCCCTCCGAGCCAGAAGCTATGGGGAGGGAGGAGCCCCGAGCTCCTTGTCTCTGTTGGAGATTCCCAGAATCTTGGAATGCTTAGAGATGAGCTGTGTTTAGAGACTTCTGGCTATCTAGGCAATCTCAGATACTCTCTCAGGAGGACCCCCCCTTTGTGGAAGTCTCATTTGCTTATTAATTTAATTGCTTGTTATTGAGCATTCTTATAGGAAGTACAAATATACAGTATTCATGCTAACACTTCTGTTTCGTTACCTATGGCAGACATAGCTCATCAATTGTTCTCTTCTTCCCTGAGGAGACCAGACTCTGTAAGGTGTACTCTAGGCATTACTAGTCGATCTGAGTTGGTTGAGTGTGGGGATATCTAACGGCCTCCTCGACTACCACGTGTCACACTGTTTGCAAAGCCCTTGTACTAGTTGCCTGTGGCTGCTGTAACAAACTGCCACAAACCGGGCAGCATGAAACGACAGAAATTTATTCTCGCACGGTGCTGGATCTTCCACCCCTCTGTGTGTCGGTATCCTCCTTGTGAAATGGAGCTCACAGAACCTTGCTCGCTGGGTTACTGTGTGTGTTCGGTGGTTAAGTGCTCAATGAGTAGAATGTTGGCTATTACTGTCCGTGGTAGCTGGGCTCCTGAGCGTGCCCCTGGGAAGCTCTTCAGGGAAGCCAGTCTGATAAAGCACGCCCAGTGGTCTCTCAGGCCGGCAGTTCCAGAGAAGAGCAGGGGCTGGCTCCTGCAGGCAGAGTCCAGGTCTTTTTGTCCTATACAGAGCTTCCATTATTATTCTGTGGAAGCAGACAGCTAATGGGATTCTGAGAACTCCACCTACAGGTTCTAAAAGGTCCTTTGTTCAGCGTGGAGGTGGGGCCTCTTAGGCACTGAGGAGGGCCAGACGGGTGGTGGAGGCCCCCAGTTGTCCAGGGAGGTGCTGGGTCTGGGTTCTATGCCCATTCTCTCACTCTTCCTCCTGCCTCTCCTCCCCTCCCTTTCCCCCCTCCCCTCCACCTCCTCACTCTCCCTCTCTCCTTCTGTCCCCTCCTTCTGCTCCCTGCCCGCCAGGGACACAGCTGGCTGTGCTGGAGACTGACGATTCTCTTTACATCTGGCAAGCTGAAGCAGCATATTAACGATCGCCTGCAACCGTGAAATAGATGGGCAGTGTTTTGCACTTCAGTGGGATAACAGGTGTTATTGCTCTGTGGATGGGGGAGGGTGGAGCTGACACTTCTCTTCTGTTGGGATGCAGGAGATGTCAAGGGAGCCTCCCACTTCACCTGTGCCATCGGTGGTTTCTGGGCACTTATTATGTACTTACTGTTTGCTTGGCAGCACTTATGGCACCTCACTTATGGTATCTCATATAATGCTCTCCACACACAGCCTCCCAGGAAAGAAATGGTTATCCTTAAGTTCATTGATGAAAAATTCAAGGTGCTGCAGAGAGGCGATATCTCAGAGTGAGGATTTCCATGCAGACGTAACTCATACTGAGACCTTAGTGTTTTCCCCCACTCCACCTGGACTTTGGGAAGCCATCCTGGAGGAGGTGGCATTTGGCTTTCTCAGAGCATGCCAGATGCCACCTGCTTCACGTGCTAGACCAGGAGTCAGCAAACTTTTCTGTAAAGGGCCAGGTAGTAAATGTTTTAGCCTTTGCAGGCCATACCATCTCTGTTCCAGCCACTGAGCGATGCTGTTGTAACAGGACGGTAGCAGTAGACAGTAAACAAATGGACACGGCTGTGTTCCAACAAACTTTCTTTACAAAAACAGGCAGCCAGGCAGCAGGCGTTGGTCAACCCCTGAAGTAAATCACCTGAGTTTGACTCCTGCCTCTTCCAGTTACCAGCTATGTGACTTCATTTAATCCACCAGTTTCCTCATATGTAAAATGGGAATAATAATAACCCCTAATAATCATTGTAATTGTAATACCTCATGAAGTTGTTGTAGGGATTAAATGAGTTAGTCTGAAGAACTCTTATAAAAAAGTGTCTGCCATGGAGTCAGCAATCAGTGCCAATCGGCATTATTATGGTCATCATCATCATCTTCAGCATCATTGAAAGGACCTGGAGCTATAAAGTGGGGATAATTCTTACTTCACAGGGTGGTTGTGAGAACAAAGTGAGAAAATGGAGGTGAAATGCCTTCAGCAGTGCTCAGCACTTCGAGAGTGCTCCACGACCCTGAGGTGGACCCCCAAGCTCTTATCTGCTCTCCTCTCCTGGCTCCTTCTTTAAGTCTCTTCCTGGTATTAAAAAAAGGGGGGAAGATGCAGTCCCATGGCCTTAGGCTGCGCAGAGTCTTTATTCGGAAAGACAAAAGTGTGGGAAAGATTAAGGGAAGCGTCTGTCACTAAGCAGAAATTCAGGGCTGCAGAGGAAAGAAGCCACAAGGCTCGAATCTGGGAGAGGGCATCTCCCAGTGGTCCATGGGGCTCCCCACAGGAGTTGGGCTTGGGGGGTTGGAAGGGGACGGCAGTGACCATTTCCTATGGAGACAGTCACCACTAGCTGCCTCTGTGATGGCAACAAAGGGAAAGCTTCGCCAGCCTGCACCGCCCAGCCGGGGGGTGACCATCGTTGCTGGTTACTGCAAAGTCTCTCCTGGCTTTTCAGCAGGTGACATGACCTTGTGAGGACTTAGTTAATGTCAACGTAGGTTAGAAATACTCTGTGCACACTCAAGTTTATGGCTTCCCACTGGCTGGATTCCTTTCAGTTTGATGGAAGAAGGCGGGTAGAGAGTGAATTTAGTGTCCTCTGCGATGCCAAGCTGCTGGGTGTCTGCACGTGAATCTGGGTCGTTATGGAGGAGGAAGGAGGCAGGTGGACGCTAAGCTGGGGATCTAGAGTTAAGAGAGCGAAGGTCAAGTCCTGGCTCAGCTGCTTGCTCTCTGGGTGACCTTGGGCAGCTTGCCCTGTGAGCACATTAGTTTCCCTACTGTAAATAGGGATCCTAACAGGACTCAGGGAAAGTGCACATGGAAGCCCTGGCCGAGTGACTGCCACGTACTCAGCTGTCACCATGATGAGGAAGCTTGCTAGACCTCAAGACACGCGGGCAGATGGAGCTGGATTTGAATTCCGTTTGACCTTGGGCGTGCCACTTGACCCATCTGAGCCCCCTATTCCTTATCTGTAAAATGGGTACAGCGATTATGGGTTAAGTATAGTAAAATGTCTAACGCGCTGAGTTCAAAGCCTGGCACGCTGTAAGTAAAAATAAGTGATAGTAGTTGTTACTTTTATTATTATTATAGACCTGACTGGGGCAGGCTTCAGATGTAACTGGAGCAGGTGGCAGGATGCTGGCAATCTAAGGGAGAGAAAAGTCCCTGCCATTGGTCTGGTTCACCTGAGTGGACCAACGACACAGGAGCGGGAGGTTGGAGCGGCGCTCCATGCCCCTGAACTTCCAGCCCGGCTTTGAATGTGACCATGTGATTTTAGTTTGACCCTTGGCTTTTGGAACCTTCTTCTCAAGCCCCTGCTGGGGTTCAGGGCTCTGAGACTTGAGCTCAATCAGGAGAAGCAGTGCGGTGGTGCTGGGGTTTAGCACCTGGGGTTTCGTGACCCACGGCTCTCCCTGAGACTCAGTTTCTCTCCCCATTTAAAAGTAGTGCTGCCGACACCTAACTTGGTAAAGGCCGTTTACAGCACGTACCTCGTGCCAGGCGCTGTCACAAATGCTGTAGACATACAGAATCACTTAATTCTTACAACACCCTGAGGGGTAGCAACTATAATCCCCCACGTATGCATTTCCTGAGGCTGCCGGAACAAATCGCCACACACTTGGTGGCTAAAACAACAGAAATTTATTCTCTTGTGGTTCTGGAGGCTGGAGTTTGAAATCCAGGTGTTGGCGGGGCTGAGCTCCCTCCAGAAGCTCCAGGTGGAATCTCTTCCTTTCCTCCTCCAGCTTCGGTGGCCGCCAGCATCCCTTGCTTATAGCCATATCGCTCCAGTCTCTGCTTCTGTGGTCACACTGACTTCTCCTCTTCTGTCTGTGTCAAACATCTCCCTGCCTCCGTCTTGTCAGGACACTTATGATGGCCTTTAGGGCCCACCCAGATAATCCAGAAGAATTCCTCATCTCAAAATCCTTAATTTAATCACATATACAAAAACTTTACCATATGAGGCAACATTCGAAGGGTCCAGGGATGAGGACCTGACGTCTTTGGGAGCCACCCTTCAGCCCACCGCACCCCATTTTATAGATCACGCAGGAAGCAGGTGGCAGAGCGACCTGGCTCAGAGTCTGTACCCTTAACCATGGTGCTAGGTTGCTTCTTGTAGGCTGCCACTCACGGGTGGTTTTAAGGACCAAATGAGAGAATGCACCAAAAACCCTTAGCCCAGTGGGGACAAAAGGTGAGGAGAGTCAGGGATGGTGGAAGGGTCTGAGATGAGGCTCAGAGATGCCTGTTATGCACTGTCACCTGATAATTAATGAAGAAACCAGTGCTTTTGAGGCTCTGGCAGAAAATCGCCGTGGTCAAGACCAAACCACAACTAAATGATCGCTGCCAGAGGCCGCAGCCACAGGTTGGAATCCCTGTCTCTAAGGGCTGCAGACATTCCTTTCTCTCGGTCACTGTCAGAACGAATGGATTTTTGCTCATTAGGAAGCTCCAAAGCAGAGAAGTCCTAAGATGTAATTCCCCCCTTCTCCTGACGTCTTACCCTGGTCCCTGCTCTGGTTTCCAAGCTCCTCAGCCTTTGAATGAGAGGAAATGACTTCAGCCATAGGTGGTAATCCATGTCAATGAGACTGACTCCTTGGCACAGGAAATCTCTCTTGCCCTCTTAATCTGATTCACCATATGCTCTGCAGCCTCTGCGACCTAGTGTCCTGAGCAGAGTGATGTCCTTTCGGATGTGATTTTGTGGCAATGTCTGTGATGATTAAAGGCTCACCCTGCCCCAGACGGCCTGGGGCTCCCTCAGGTCACACACAAGCCAAAGGCTTTGGGGGTCCTTGGCTTCCGGGCCAGATGTTGTTCTCACATTAATGAATAACATTTCAGGAGAGGGGTTTTCTGTTCCTGCTGACTCCTAAGTGCTGCTCCTGCAGCCCGCAGCGGGGTGGGGGGAACATGTGCTCCATGTGTGTAGGGCAGCCGACTCAGCGCCTGGGATGTGGAGCTCCCTGGGGCCAGCGTTTGGGAAAATCTGGACCTGTAACCGTTCTGATCCCAGCACCTCCTAGAGACAGTGCGTATGCACGGGCAGACTGGGGCAGCACTGAGGCAGGCGGTGAGAGTAGCTCCTCTGGTGAAAGGGCCCAGCTCAGCCCCAGTGACCACCCGCTGCCTAAATACCAATGAGGAGCACCCAGCTGTCGATCTGCACAAGTTTTTCCCCTATGGGTCAACATCCAGCGTGTGTCCTCTCTCAGTTATTTTATAGGGGATGGGTGGGTGCGGGAGCATTTCATCTGAAGAACCCACTGCGGTGGACACTGTTAGAGGTCTGCTTAAAAGCAACGTCAACTCTTGTGTATTGGGTGGGGCTGTTCTGCTGCCGAGACTTGCTTTACACACTCAGTGCACCGTGGGACACATGGGCAGCTGTCCTGAACAAGCGGGAGAGCCACCACCAGCAGCGGTTGAAATATAAAACATGGCGACACGGAGTCACTGCAACACCGCTGATCATGCCACCTGCGCTGCCATGAATGTTCCTCAGCGACTCATTCGTGGACCAATAACATCACCAACAAATAGCCAATCGGAACCTATCCATGGCAGGATGTGAATGGGCACCAGGAACATCAAAAGGGAGGCAGGAGCGCTGTGATTAAAGCCAGGCAGGCTTTAGTTCAGATCCCGACTCTGTCACTTCTTAGCTATATGACCTTGGGTTAGACTCTTGATTCTCTGAATCCTAGTTTCCTAATCTGTAATATGGAGATAATGACTGTTTCTTCCTGACAGACTGCTGTGAAGTTTACGTGAATTCGTGATTATGAATTCTTTAGCACGGTCTCGGCAGAAAGTAAGCTCTTGAGTGGTAGGTGCATATCAGAGAGAAGGACCTGCACAGTTCTTCCTTCTGCTCACATCTCACAAGAGCGAGAGGAGGCTGTGGGTCCTTGGACTTGCTCGTGAATCACAGAGGGAACGATTTAATCCAGGCTGTTGTGCTCCTGCCTGTTCAAGATGGCTGCTGGTGTGTCCCACGATGCACCGGGTGGGTAAAGCGTGTCTTAGCCCCACTCAGTGAGTAAGACTCCAACTTACCAGGACCCTTGATTAATGGCAATGGTAGCCCTCCGCTAGTGGAAGGAAACCTCGTCTTTTCTCCTTTCCTTCTGCATCTTGGACTCTAGTCTTAGACATGGATGCTGGTATCAGGGACTCAGAATGGTGGCTGGGGCACTGAAGGACACTCACACATCACAATGAGATGAAGTACGATGTGACTTAGTGACAGGGGCACAGATCTGGGTTCAGACTCACGTGGGTTTAGGATCCCGAGTCGGCAGGTTCAACAGGCTTAGGATTGACTGGTTTGAACAACTTCATTGGGCTCTGGGGTGTCGGGCTGTCCTAAGTGTCTCGTACCTGGCCACGGATCGATTAGCACAAGGGGAGGTCACCAGGAGTATAAGAGCTCAGTAAAGGAGGTGGTTAGGGGCTTGCGTTTTGGATTGGTTGGTTTGTATCTGGAAGATGTGCTTGCAGGGGAGTAGATTACTGTCTCTGGAAATGAGCCAGCCCTGGGAGGGGCAGTCTCTCTTGGGTCAGCAAGGCCTCAAGATGTCAAAGCATCGTAAAATGCAGAAAATAAAAAACATGATTAATATAACTATCCTTGGACATAGGCATTCTTATACCCGTGGGGTTTCCAGATGAGTTTGCATGATTTATGCCTATTTGTAATACAACTGAAACCGTGAAGTTCAATGAGATGGTTTTAGCCACCAAATAATCATCTTCAAAAACAATTGCAGGTACAAAATATATGCAAAAATCCCCAATAGGTTTCTTATAGAGCAATAAAAATCAATAATAAAATAAAATTAGCATAGAATTCTGATCACAATAAAAATATAAAATACCTAGATATAAGCCTAATAAGAAATGTGTATATGCTATGTTGTGTGAAATTAGAAATCTTTATTGAAGGATATAATAGGTAAAAAAATGCAACTCATGTTTTCAGTATTGGATACATGCCAATTTATCCCAAATTATATAAATATTATGCAGTATCAATTAAAATATTAGCAGAATTTTCTTCATTAATTGGCAAGATACTAAAATTCATCTCGAGGAATAGATATCTGGAAATATTCAGGGATTTTTTTTTGAAAAAATGAGCAATGAAGGGATTTGTTCTAAGTGACTAAGAAAGTGTGTCTACTTGACAGAAATATAGAAGCGTTTACATATTATAAATGTGGTATTTCAAACCAGAGAGAAGGGTTAATCATAGATTAAAAGGTGGTGGAAAATGAGCTAACTTTAAGGGAAAAAATAAAGTGAGATCCCTACCTCGTACCTTATTCCAAAATAAATTTCATATTGTTTAAATAGTTATATAAAAAATAAACAAATAAATGCAAAATTTATATACAAATATTAAAACATATAGGTGAAGGTTCCATTCTCTTGGAAGAGGGGAAGACCTTTTGGAATTTGAATAAAAGCCAGAAACCATCAAGGAAAACACCGTTGGATTTTATTACACACAATTTATAAATCTGCAGAGCAAAGGAGAACAAAGTCAAAGGACAAAAGTCGCAGTAAGAAGATTATTCGTGGCATATATATCTTTACCATTTACAATGATGGCATGGCAAATTACTCCAATGGGGGAAAATGAGCAACATATCTAAATATGCAAATTCACAAAAGAAAAAGTATGAATGCTTAAGAAACATCTAAACTTAATATTAATGAAATCTATTAAAAATGAGACAGTAATATGATAATTTTTTCTGCTCGCATATTGTCAAAAATTTGAAGATGGCTAATGCTCAGAATTGGTGAGTTTGCGAGGAAACAGGCATTGTCATGCACTGCTTGTGAAAGCAAACAGATCTTTTATTTTTTTGGTAATGTGAGTCAAAATCTTTAAAAGATCTATATCCCTTGAAACAGCAATTCCACATCAAGAAATTTACATGAAAGAAATAGTAAGAGAAGAGCACTCTTCTGTCTGTAGAAGGATCGTTTCCACATCTTTAAATTATTTTTTAAAATAATAATGAACAAATGGAAACAACCTAAGTGTCCACTGATAGGGGATTAATTCATTATCTCTAGTACTTTTATCTAACAGAATATTATGTAACTGTTAAAAATTATGATGTGCATTAGACAAACGCATACACTCACATCTAAGATCTACACATTATAATTATAATTAGAAGAAAGAAGGTCACATAATACAATCAAATACCTAAAATAGTATGCATAATACAATCCCGTTTTAGTAAGAAATAATGTCCTTTTAAGGAAGAAAGATCTAAAAGATTAGACACAAAATTGTCAATAATCACTATTTCCAGGTGATGAATTAAATATGACTTTTATTTTCACATATATATATGTATATTATATATATATGTCTCCTGAACTTATCACAAGGGACATGCATTTTTATAATCAGAAAAATACTATAAATCTGTTAAAAAGTAATGTCTCAGCTGTTTTGCCCCTTAGCAGGGGGCATTCATATGTATGGTATGGAGGGTATGGAGGATGAAGCTGGGTCAAACGATTTTCAGTTTCCTGCCCTCGATTCCGGTTGCCATAGGCTGAAAATGAGAAAAATTCCTTTGCAGAGCATTCCTTGCTTTGACCTTCACTGTTAAGTGAAATTAGAAGGCCTGTTGAAAAGAGAATGTTTTCCCTCCAAGTTTGCTATAAATATTTAAAGTGGAAAATATGGATTATGTCAAATGTGGTTGAGGAAACCAGCACAGAAAGCCCAGGGTCTGTGCAGACACAAGCGCGGGAGGAGGGCAACCGAGGAGGAGGCGTCCGTCAGAGAGCTCAGCATACTTGGGGCTGCTGCCACAGATCGATGGTGCTGATGTTGCAGAGATGACAGGCCTTGCTGCACAGCCTGAGTCTTCTTAGCTCCACCATCGGGGTCCAAGCTTTGGGTTCAGGAGGGTTGTATGTGATTTATTATGTTTAAAACTCAAGCAGAGAAGGAGGACCTCCTCACTGGCGTAATTATCTTCTGGGGCCTCTAAGAGGGTGATTCCTGCTCATTAAGTGGCATTTGCTCCCCTCAGCAATCCAGCCTTGGTGGCCATCTATCATGCAGATATATGAGCACCTTCATGGGGTCTCTGCTTCTCCCAGGCCAGGAAGACAGAGAGACATTAAACAGCTCCCATGTCCACCAACCCACCCAGGTATGTTCAGAGATTAAATGCCCCCCAGACTTCCAGTTCAGCCAGGTTTCCAGGACTCTGGGTGTGGCTATTTTCCCCTATGGAGAGCTAAGATGCTGGGACGTTGGAAGCAGAGTCAGAAATAATAACAAGATTGAATCACACCATTCATCCATTCATTCATCAAATATTTATTGGGCATGGACTATGAGCCAGGCATGAGAACTTCAGAGACGACTGAGGTTGTGGTCCCTGCTGTCAAAGGGGTCACAGTCTAGTGAGGGAGATAAATACATGAACCAGTAATTATAGTACCATCGGCTCTGTAGGTAAAGGAAAGGCATACAAAGTGTCATAAACCTACGGAGAAAGAGGAGGCTAGATGTGCTTTGGAAAAAAAGTGGCGTCAGACAAGCCTTCCTAGTAGAAAGGATTTTGATCTGGATCTTGAAACATGAATAAAGTTCACCATGTTGAAAAGAAAGACTGGAGAGAGGTTGCCAGGACATTAAAGAATGAGAAGTGTATGCAACAGGTTGAGACACTGAAGTCCATCACCATGTTTTGAACATACCAGAAACTCAGTAGATATTTGTTGAATGAATGACTGTGCAAACGAAGAAATGATAAATGTGTGTGAGGAAAGAGGTTGATGAAGCTGAAGCATGGAGTGTTTGAGGAGGGGATTTGGAGAGTGGAGGCTGGCAAGGAAACTCAGGGGCAATTTCTGAACTGACTTGAATAGTTTCCTAATGAATTGAACTTTTCCTTGTTTCATAGCTTTTTCAACTCTTGATCTAAATAAAACTAGACGTGGGAAATCCATGATGTTGAAACAGCTGCATTTTTCAGGTTCTCTTCTTGTCTAAATCTTCCACATCATCCAGCCAAAATTCTCTCCTAAAGATTTCCAAATGACCTGACCCGGGAGACTGAAATTGCAGGTTGTATCAGTTAGGATGAGCTAGGTTACATGTCATAACAAACATTCCCAAACCTTAGTGCTTAAAATGACAAAGATTTATTTCTTGCTTACATTCCCTGTCATTCTCAAGTCACTGCGCTCATTTAGAGATGCAGTCCTTAAATGTGTGCACCTGGAAGTGGCACAGCCCGCTTCTGCTCCTATTTCATTGGCCACTGCAAGTCACATGGCCTTATGGGGGCAGAGAAGGGGACTCCTCTACTTTGTGCCGGGGAGGAAGAGAACCAAAATATCGGTGATCAGTGCCAAAGATCACCCCAGAAGCCGAAGAGCATATGCCACTAATTGGCTGTGTTATTTTAGGCACTCAACCTCTCTGAACTTCTTTTTTCCCCTTTCTTTTCAGTAAAAAGAAGTATAGAACTTAAAAAGCGCTCTTTCTCTCTCCCTCCCTCCCTAAAGATGAGGATGCAATGGGGCGGGACTGAGCACAAAGGAGTCAGGTTCTTTCTTAGAGCACAAGCAGACCTCCCAAGGAGCCTGGGAGTCAGGAACGAAACTTAACCTCAGAGTCTATAAAAAATTTACAGAATTGCAAAGTACCAAGCAAAAATATAAAAGAGTTCTCTGCACTCCGGGAAATTATTGAAGCCATAAAGATTCCTGCTCTTGCAGATGAGACAGTTGGTGAGTGGAGCAGAGCAAATCAATAATGTCATTCTTCTCACCCGGATCAAAATACTGAAAGAAATAGCTGGAAAGTGAGAGGGGTACAGAGTCCATCTCAGTCAATCACTGTGCTGGGTAATGCCATAGTGGAGCACAGCCTAATAGTCTGGCCTGGAATTTTAAAAGCCAAGACAGCGTTTAATCAAAATTTGGAGCCACTGTGGATTGTAAAGGATAATTACTCAGCACTCTGGCAGGGGAGAGTCCTGGAGAAAAGATGTGATAGGGGGTTGTGCATAGTCAAATGAACGCTGGTTTCATGACTAGGAAGAATTCTCAGGTAAGACAGGGGCAAGAAGACTTTCCTTTTGGAGGACTGAGGAACTAGGCATCACAAGGCGATACCTGTAAAAGATTACCTGTGCCTTGCTCAGTGTGGTATCTATCCTCTGCCTTAGCACAGGGCCAGGCATGTCCTTTCATTCATTCATTCATTCATTCATCCACCTGACAAAATTTATTAAACATCTGTTACATGAAAGGTACAGTTTTTTTTTTTTTTTAAGAGCTGGGGTACAGCAATGAACTAGAGGAACAAGGTGTCTGCTCTCCTGGAGCTTACATTATAGTGAGGAAGACAGATCATAAACAAGAAAATAAATGTGATCTTATCAGATAATGGTAAATGCTATGAAGACAATAAGTAGAGACACGAGCAGGAGGTCTAGGATGCCCTAGGATGTTCAGGACTTTTCTGAGAGGAGACATTCAAGCTGAGACCAGAAAGATAGAAAGATCCAGTCATGATATGTACAGAAGGAGGAAAGCGCCAAGCAGAGGAAACAGCAAGAGTCAAGGCCCTGAAGTGGGAGCACACGTGGCATGTTTGAGAAACTTCAAGAGGGCCAGTGATGGGAAGCCAGTGGTGGAAGCAGAGGGCAGAGGGGTGTGTAGGAACTAGAGAATGTAGAACGTTATAGGCTATGGTAAGACACACAGTGGGTGCTCCATAGGTGTTTGTTGAATGACTGACTAACCAACAGACTGAAGTGACTGAATGCAGTGATTTACCCGGGGTTGTACACATATTTGATGGTTATGAGGAAACTTGAACTTGAGATGCAGTCTCGGGCCTTTCAATAAAATCACAGTAATCCCTGGTGGATTGGAAGTAGTAGATTTTGGTACGATAAACATAATATTTTACATTTATTGAGTCCTATATTCACACACGTTTGGCTTTCCCATATCTCTGTAGATATCTATTATCCTTTTTTTTATAGATGAGAAAACTGAGGCTCAGAGAGTTTGAGCCACTGACCTAAGTGATCACCAGCAGAGAATGGTTAATGGATTGGTGATCTCCTGATAGACAATATTTATTTTACTCATTGCTGTATTCCCAGCTCTCGGCACAGGACCCGATAAATAGCAACCACTCACATTTTGTTAAATGAACAAATAAATCTGTATTTTAATGGAAATGAAATCATATTATACAATTTGCTTCTGAACATACTTTTTCTCACTGTAATTATTTTTCACCATGAGTCAAAGTCTGCATTGTCATTTTTAACGACTGCATTGTATATCCTTGTCTAGATGTATCTCTATTTATTTTACCAATCCCCTATTATTGGATATTTGGTTGTTTACATATTTTTACTGTTGCAAACATTTCTGCCAGCAAAAGAAATCCTTGATCTGACATCTTTACACATCTGTCTGATTTTGTTCTTGAGGTAGACCCCCTGAAGTGGAAATGCAGGATGAAACAGACGCCTATTTTAGAAGCTTTGGAGATGCAAACGCGAATGCCCTTTGGAAAGGCTGGGTCCATTTCAGCATGTTCTGTTTGGGATGCTACCCTTGAGGGGCGTGGAAAAACTGCTGTGTGTTCAGAAGGCAGGACTGGAAAGCAGCTTGGTTATGTGAGTAAAGAGAAAGAAAGAGAAATCCCATTTAGGCTGGGAGAGAAGCAGTTTGGGGCGGGGGGAGCCCCAAAAGCCGTCTTCAAAGATCTGGAAGCCTGAGAGTCTGACTGCAGAAGCCGAAGCACACAAAGCTTCATGAGCAGTGGTCAGTGTCAAGCTTAAACAGCAGTGGCTCTCGGAGAGTGGCCTGGGAGCACTCAGGCAAGGAGGCATTCATGCAGAAGAAAAGTCCTCCTGGAAGCAGCCGTCAGCTGGAAACACTTGTCACTCGAGTAGTTTCAGTGAATTGACTTTGTGGGTTTTTTTCCCACTTCCCTTTGTTTCTCTGGGAAGCAAACTGGGTGTGTAGGATGAGAGTGGTCTTTGGGCCTGACCTGGGTATGAATCCAGACTCTGTTTACTCGCTGTGTGGCCTTGGGTGATTTCCAAACATTTCTGAACCTCAGTTTTCACATCTGTTCATTGGAGATAAAAACACCTGCCCCACAGGATGTCTAGAGAATTAGATGAGATTGTTTCCATGTGTATAATCCAGATGGTGAGAACATGAGGGCCCACCAGGTTAAGCCCCTTACATCCCAATGTGTCTCTTCAATTATTTCTGGGAGCTTCTTTGGGGACCCTTCTGAACCGGCAGTGTTTCTATCCCCGTCTCCTCCTCAGGCCGCCACAGTTCTGCCTCCTTGGCAAAGTCTTTTGGGGGTCAACACTCTGGTGACCAGAGCTGTCTTCTGCTGATGGCCCCATGTGAGTCTGGCCTCAGGGGTGGGACATTGTTCTCATTCATTCATTCAACACACAGCTATTGAGCACCTATGTGCCAGGTACTGTACTAGGTGCTGGATATTGAGGAGCCAGAAAAACTGGACGTGGTTCCTGCCCTTGTAGTACTTACAGTCTAGTGGGGGAGAAGATACTGATCTAACAATCCCATGAATAAATATATAATTACAAACCGTGACTATGATAATTAGGGGAGTTACGAGAGAGCATCAGGAAGAAGCTACTGAGTCTGGGGGGTGAGGGTCAGGAGAGTCTGGGAGGGTTATCTTGAGGAAGTGACATTCTAGATGATAGCTCCAGGTAAGGAGTGTACAGGTGGGGTGGTGGGGGCAGTCATTCCAGGCAGAGAGACAGTGTGTGCAAAGGCCCTGAGGCAGGAAGGAATGTGGCTATTTGAGGAATTGAAGGAAGGCTAGAGTGGCAGGTGTACTTCATCCTAACCGTGGGGCAGGTGCTTTGCCTTCATTCCTGACATTAGAACAGAGACCAAGATGTAACTGTTAACAAGATTTTATGGACAATTTGGGACTAGTTAAAAAGAAGCAAGATAAAGAATACTTTACAATGACCAAACAGGTCCAGATGTGTCCTCAGCTTCCCTTAACTGCCTGGTTTTGTGTCTCTCTCTCAGCCTGCTTCTCTGTAGCTGGGCCCGAGTTTCTTTTTTCCCTCACCAGAAATCCTCAGGCATCGCTATGCTGTGGCGTCCAGGCCCAGCGGACCCCCAGATCAGAGAGAGGAGATGCTTTTCCATCTCTCTCCTATAAGGTCTATTTTCAGAATCCTTACTTCCTGCTCCAGGATTGACTGCCCTCTGGGAGGCTTGGCTGTGGGAACATCCCTTCTCTTCAGAAGAAACCCCACCCCCACCCACAGGGGTGTGATCTGTCCCTGTCACACGGATAGCCTAATCCCACATCCCGTCTTTTGGGTTATTTCATATTAAGTAAAGTTGGACATGAGGCATGGACATCCCAGTCCAGGTGAGGCTGTACCTCTCTGAGAACATTTCACTTTCAGCCTCTTCTTATCACAGGTTCAAAACTCTTGGGCCCAGCCTCATTTCGGATCACCTTGTATGGCACATATTGCTGGTGGTGCCCCTCTATCCATTACCCTCTTCTTCTATAGTAATGGAACCTCTGATTTCTAACTGGGTCTATGCCACCTGGACTAAAAACTACAATTCCCAGCCTCCCTTGCAGGGGGCATAGTTATTGACTAAGTTCTGGCTAATGGGAAATGAGTAAGCTGTGCCATCTATAAGTTCATGTCTTTAAAAGAAAGGGGCATTCTTCTTCTCCATTCCTCTTCTTAGCTGGCTGGAATGTAGCAATGCGCCATCTTGGACAAGGCAAATGAGGGCAACACCTAAAGATGGCAGAGAAACAAGATAGAAGGAACCTGGGATTTCTGACATCCTGGAGCCCTCATACCAACCTTGGACAGCTTACTCCTAGACTGTTAAATGAGAGAAAAATAAAATTTAATGTCATTTAACCATTGAAATTTGGGGGCCTCTGCTTTAGTAATCAAACTTATACCCTGAATACTATAATTTATCATTGTGTAAGATCCATGGCACACAGTAGGTGCTTACTAAATTGTAGCTATCACTTATTTCTAGAGTTCTCCAGCTGACAGTGGTGATTGAAACTGCAGGCACTTAGGGATTGTTCTTATAAGGATAACCTTTAAAGGAGGTGCCTTAATGGAGATGGAGGAATACTGGATTAAGATAAATCTTTATGGAAAAAAAATAAATGCAAAAGACAATAATACATTTGGTAAATCTGTGCAGATGCACAAGACGTATTTTCTGACGTTATGGGGATTTAAATGTGAATTTCAGCTGAAGCAAAATGAAAGCATTGATTCTCTTCAAGGAGAATGGGGCTGGGAGGGAGGAAATTGTGGAGACTGGAGGCTGTTTAACTTGAAGGTGACCAGCATCCTTTGTGCTGCATCTGATGTCATAGCCCAGAGCACGTCCTACTTTCCCCCAACAATAAGTCTTGAAGCTACGAAGCCATGTTTCTGTTTGACCTCTTTATCAGTCTGGCAAACAGGCATGGCAAGAGCTAAGATTTGTCTTATAGGCTCATTGTCCCTCAGAGAAGGAGAGAGGGAGGGAATTGGGGCAGCCTTTGAGATTTTCATTGGTTTCCCAAGGAGCCAAGCACATCAAGATGGCACTGAACCTCTAGAATGGCTGAGCCATCACCCCACATTGTAGCCCTCTGTCCTGGAGGCCTTCCTGTGGGGGAGGAACCCCAAACTTCCAACAGGACCACTGCATCACAGACAAAGCTGCTTAACTCCACTCTCAGCAGATAAGTGCGTGGGTTTTGGATTTAGAAAGACCTGAGCTTGCATTTGCACTCTGCAACTTCCCTAACAGGTGTGTGAATTTGGACATGTAAATTCACATTTTTGAGGCTAAGTTTCTTCGTTTGTAATATAGGACCGATATCTTCTTTGGATCACTGGCGTTGGTGCTTATTATTAACCTCCAGCTTGGCTTGGAAAAATAGAGTCCCGAGATGAATTGATCAGCTCATTGAAAATAAATATGCAAGCTTCATAGAAGATATGAAATTCAAGTACACAGCAAAATCCATCATTGATCTGCCCCGTGGGAAATCAGGAGGGAACGGGCGCTCGACCTCGCAGAGGGAACGGTTTCCAGCGCTGATGCTATTGCTGACTTGATGTTTGATATTGACTGTGTCCTTCCTATCCTGAGGACCTCTGTTTCCTCATCTCTTAAACCCCTTCCATAATCTCCGTGGTCCAGCAAAAGCTGGGGGTCAATGGCATGACTTGGTCATGGTCCCAGAGAGAATCTGAAAAGGCCAAGCCCAGAATCCTGGTCTGGAGCTTTTTCCAGTACGTGTAACAACATCTCACAAACACCAACTTAGCACTCACTCCACGCTGGGTGTGGTGGCAGGTGTTACGGGTACAAAGATGGAAGAGCAAGGTCCCTGCCCTCAAAGGGCCGACAATTAGCTGGTGTGACACAGACACAAATGAGGTCGTTTGCCAATGCCCCAGAAATTCTTCCCCTACTCATCCTCACTCCACTTGTAAGGAGAAGCCCTGTGATCCCAGGACAGGCCTGTGGTTCCCAGAGCAGCCGCAATCTCATGCCTTGCCTCCTGCTGATCCCTGCAGCTCTGCTCTCTCTCCACCTCTGGGCCTTTGCACGTGCTGTTCTGGCACATGGGACCCTCTTCTTCCTTACCTGCTCCCTTGGCTCACTAATATTTCTTGGGTACTGTACTACGTTAGGTGCTTTATTTTAACCATCTCTTTAAAGCCTAACAAATACCTTATGAAATATGGACTATTTTTATTCCCATTGGGCAGTTGAGGAAACTGAGGCACAGAGAAATTTCATTAACTCACTCAAAATACAGTTAGGAAGTGGCAGATCTGGGATTTGAACCCAGCGAGTGTGGATGGCTGTGCTCTCAGCTGCTGAACTATTCAGCAGCTATTTCCTCTGTCTGTGTTTCCATCAGCCTCCTCTTGGGTAACTTGGACACGCCCAGGCCCCCCAACCTGAGTCTAACGCGGTCATTACTAACAGTGGTAATACCTGTTTCACTGGCTGACACCCCATCTGTGCGATAAAGGCCTTCGGGTTCTCCCCATTCTAGCAAAGTCTCACCCAGGTTTTGTTGCGAGGCCCAAGGTGGTTTCACATGAGCTCTCAAATGATTCTTTCAGGATGTGTCTGCTCCAGGCCCCTTAACAGGGGTCACCTCTCACCAGCTTCTGCCGGAACCACCTTGATGATGTTGATATATATGTCAGAGTGGAGTCACCCAGCAGTTGCTCGAAGCTGGAAATCCATAACAATGACAACATCAAAACACAGCCAACATTTAGCAAACACTTTCTATATGCCCAGATAAGCACTCTCCATGTAGCAGCTCATTTTCTCTTCACAGCAAACTTAGGAGGTAGGCATTATTCATATATCCATTTTACAAAGAGAAAACCGAGGCCACACAGGGGGAGCGACTTGCCCAAAGTCAGCTGGAAAGAAGCAGAGACGGGATTTGAACCCAGGTGGTCTGGCCCAGAGCCTGCAGCCTGCCCCACTGGGTAGTGCTGCATTCCCACCACCTTTCCTGAGTGGAGGCCGCACTGTGTACTATGGTGAGATGAGTCAAATGCTGCCCTCCCCCTACACGTGCCCCAAGTTGTCCTCCGGCCTCCAAAGCTGTATTCTCAGGGCCCCTTGAGTCTCACGGACGCTCTTCCAGTGTCTCTCTCCTCAGGGCTCAGACCGCCGCTTTTTTCTCCCACCTGCACCCGTGTCAATCAACTCTTACGTTTGGATCACCTTGATGCTGCTGGCCTCTGCACCCATCAGACCCGCAAGATAGCCCGAATTTTCTTTCTCTGATAGAACCCCTGTTACATCAAGCCAACAGACAGACAAACAACAACAAAAACTCTTACAGGATCTGCCCTCTTGACTGATCATTTTCCCAGTGTCCTCTCTCTTTGCATGGAGGCTGGAGCCCGCCGGAGAGAATATTTATTTACCCAAAGCTCTGAGAACCTCGCCTTCAGTCTGCTTTTATTTCCTCTTTCAAACGGGCATTGTTCAACCAGATAAATCAGAGATTGACTTTCGAAGCTAAAATTATATCCTAGGACCAACTCTGATTTTATGCTACAAAAGATCTCTAAGGAGAGCGGTGGCGAGCATTTCATTTTCTCCTGGGGTAGGAGGGGGACAGGGGCTGAGAGGGTCTAGCCCTGAGGTTTTCACTTGAAGGTCAACTCTGTCACTCGGGGAAGTCTTTGAAATGAAAGCAAAGCTGAGCAAAGTGCGGCGTCGTGGCAAGGCAGGAGATGAAGTCCTGGAAGCTTTCTGTAAATGCTCCTGACCTGCAGCCCAAGCAAACGTCGACTCACCATGATCCTCAACACCGTGATAATGAAATTTAGAACCCGAAACGAGGGTTTGTCAGGAGACACCTGGCAGGATCTAGATGCTGGGCTCTGGAGCTCAGGTTTCGAGGCCCCGGCAGCTGGGAATGGTGGTAGGGGTCCAGCACACTTGGCGGGGGCCGCAGTTTCACAGGGGGCCAGGGACGCTTCTGCACGATTGCACTCACTTCACCTTTCTCCTGCACTTCCAGTGGTAAAGAATGTGTTACTTCTTCCCACACCATTTTGCCACAATCAATTTCATCAACTGTTCCCCGCTCAAACCTCTGCCAAGAAGAAACTACTTTAGAATCATTGGGTGAAAAATTAAGCTCAGTTGTTAGTCTGAAGGCTGGCAAATTTCACCGTCTCCCCGCAGACAATACATCAAACACAGCTACAAATGGGCTTCAAACACAGGCATAATGAATCGGCCACGCACTGAGGACTTGGAGCTGAGACTGCAGCTCAAACTGAGTTTTACACGCATTTTCCTCTGCCCTGTTTGGGGCATTTTCTTACAAGCCTTGCTGGAGACTCTAGAAGTGAGCTGTGTCTTAGGGCATCAAAATCTTCTGGACTCTCAAATGTTTATCGTATGACCAAGCAATTCCACTCCTGGTTAATTACCCCAGACATTTGGAGACGTATGTCCATGCCCAAACCTGTGTGTGAAAATCATGGCAACATTCTTCATAATAGCCTAAAACTGGAAACACTACAAACATCCACCAGCTGGCAAATGGTTACACAAAACTTACTGAACCGTACACTTGCAATGGGTAAATTTTACAGTATTTGCGTTATACCTCGCTAAAGAGACAGGACAATTTAAAAAAATCCTCTGGCCCTCCTTCTCTCTTCCTTCCTTCATTCTGTGCTTTCTTCTTTTCTCTCTCTCCCTCTCTCTGTTCCTCTCCAAACATTTGCTAACCCTCAGAAGTGCCCCTGGCCCTATGCTGGGCTCTGCAGTCATTCATGTGTCCATTCATTCAGCACGTATTTATTGGGCATCTACTATGTGCCAGGCACTGGCTTGGGGGTTGGGGAGATAGTAGTGAATAAAATCAAGCCCTTGTCTGTAGGGAGCATACATTGCAGCGTGACAGACAGACAGACAAATATAAACGTCAGGTTAGGAAGCCATGAGTGCTTTGAACAGAGAAGGACTGGAGAGGGATGGTGAGGCTTATTTTGGATAGGGGCAGGCCAGGGAAGGCCCAAGGAGAGCACTTGAGCAGCAGCCTGAATGAAGCCAGGGAGTGAGTGCATGGCTCTCTGGGGGAAGGGCAGATGGAGGGAATGGCAAATAAAGAGACTAGGAGCTAAAACGAGCTAATACTATAGTGGAGGAAACAGAGCTGTAAAGGTAATAGCTATAAGGAACATTTATTGAGCATTTACTCTGCTAAACACATTTTTTAATCCTCACTGTAACCACGAGGTAGATGTATGATCATCACCATTTTACAGATGGGAAAATTGAGGCCCCCCCCAAGAGAGATTAAGCCACTTGCCCAAGGTCAAGCGGCATATGATTGTACAAGGCTGGAGCATGGGATCTGGGACACGAGTTTGGAGAGGGAGGTCAAGGTCAGATCCTGGAGGGCTTTGTGTGCCTGGCCAGGGGTTTGGAACATACTAGAAGCCAGTGTTTCCCTAAACAGTGGATGCATGGCGCAGGGGCTGAGCATAATCATTATAGATGAAACACAGGCAAGCACTTTTAGTTAAATGGTTATGGATTTCTTATCTATTTATATTAATGTGTATTAGAAAAATATATGATTAGGCCGTCAAATCTGTGATTTCACAGATATTGCTTAGGCTGGGAGAAAAGTTTTTAAAAACAGTTGATTGAAAGAAAGATGTTATATCATTAATACTATAATTGGAAGATTGTTCATGCTGTATTGTTGGCAATATCAAAAGATTAAGAACCACGTAACGTCCATCAACTGCTGGAAGAATGGGGTAACGCAGCCTTGAAAAATGGGGAAGCTTTTTATCTTCTGCTATAGAACAAGTTTGAGGGTGTATTGTTAAGCCATAAAAGCAATGGGCAGAACATTAGGTCTGATGTGCTTTCATTTGTGTTTAAAAAGGATGTGTGTGTGTGTGTGCGTGTGTGTGTGTGTGTGTGTGTATTGCTTGTATATGAGTACATTTTGTCTGGAAGGACATACCAGAAACTGCTAGCGGTGGTTGTCTCTGGGAAGGGGAGCTGGTTGACAGGGTGGGTGGAGGAGTTTTTGCTATATACCCTTTCATAGCTTTGCATTTTGAACCACATAAAATGCTTTCAAAGTAAAGTTCAATTATTCAATATTAATGAGTGTAGGTCACATACATAGTGACAATCTTCATGGCGGGACATGCAAGTCTGGTGTCTGAGACCCATGTGGCGGGCAACGGGGAGTCGGAAGAGCTGAGCAGGCGAGGGGAGTTTCATGATGGGTTTTACTGAGTTGATCAGTTGTCTGCGGTACTTGGCATCATTTCTTTCCTTCCACCCTCTTTCACATCTGTGTTCTCATTTTATTTTCATAAGAATCCTATGGGATGGGACCCCTCGGCAAAAGTGAGACTGTCAATCAGAATGTGTATCTGTGATTCAGGCCTGAGCCACCCCCGCTGTGTGAGAATGGTCTGAGCTGGCTGGCTGCAGTGACCATGACACTGCAGTGCCAGACCTGGGTCCAGGCCCACAGCCGCCTCTTACTTCCTGGACAAGCCTAGTCAAGAGATTTACTTCCCTCTCTTGACCCTCAGTTTCTTCATCTGTAGAATTGAGATGACAGCACTACCTCTGTCCCAGGGTTATCGTGCGAATGAAATGAAGCAACACACGTAAAGCTCTCAGCAGAGTTCACGGAAGAGATTAAGGACGCGACAGATCTCAGCCATGGGGTCACGGCAAGCCACAAAAATTTCCTCTGAATCAAGAAACATTCGAAGACTTACTGGAGGTGCAATGGGGGGGATAGAAAAGAGGCTTTATCCTTGAGGGTTTTGCAGTTTGGTTAGAAATTCCTAACATCCTCCTGAAAACAAAACGTGAAACATACAAACCAAAAAATATGCAGTGCTGTGTACCATTAGCCAGACAGGAGGTTAATTGGGAGCCTGTGGACAACTGGTGAATCACAGAGTGCCCACGTGTCCCCTCCCAATGTCTTCTTTGGTCTTTCTGATGTGTCAAGGAGGAAGTCTCGGTGAGTGCTCATATGGCTTCAGTGCCCTTCCAACATCAGCCTGTCTCCCTTTACAACAAAGGGAGAGACATAGTAGTTATTTTTTATTTACCTTTTATTTATGGCAGGTCCCTTCTCTAGGGCACATTTAAAGCATTATGTATTTATGGTTTTCTTATAATGGTATTAGATAAAAGTGTCCTTTTAAAATACACTTATAGAAATAAAAATGGAAGAAGGCGATGAAGTCAACTCAAGTGTTGGTCTTCCCCGGCTATGGAAAACATCACAGAGGTGGGCCACAAAGGACAGAAGGTGAGAGGGATCAGTGGTTCCAGCAGGTGCAGGCAGAACGAGACGCAGAAGTTCAGAGGATGGCCAGAGTGGTCAGACTTGGCCAGGAAATGTTTCCTGGAGGGGGCTCGGCTTGATCCAGGGGTTAAATAGAGGCCTGAGACAGAGTTCCAGGCAGGGAAGCCAGAGTGAGCACAGACGTGGCATGCTGTCTCCAGATGTCCCGGGAACACCCTCCTCACCCTTGTCCCCAGGTCTGGGTTCCAATGTCACTTCCTTGGAGAAGCCTTTCCTGACCTCACTCTCTGGCTGTCATATCCTCTTAGACCTCCTTTTGCTTCTTTTTGCTCATATGTATCCCAGTTTGTAATTCTGTATCTCTTTGTGTGATAATTGGATTAATGTTGGAGACTGTCAACCATCCCCATCACACTATGGGGCTGCCGTCTAAAGGTCCCGAATGCAAGGAGAACACGTCTCTGAGCCTTTTCTTTTCTCTGAGCAGGTGGTATTCTGTGCCATAACCTATCTGTTTACTTGTTCTAATAGCTATGCTTTCAATTACTCATTGATGAAATAATTTAACGTTTCTCCCCCTAAAACACCTTCGGGTATACTGACCTTCCAGGAAGACACACCATCCTCACTCTGTGCCCCCCGCCCCGCCCCCACCGTGTGCCCCTCTTGAGCAGCATGTCGCTGGAAGCTTTCACATTTCTTAGCAGATTTCGCAGCTGTGATGCCAACGCGCCCAGGGACAAGGGCGAGGCTGCCTCTTGATTCTTTGGGTCTTTTCTCCCATTTCTCTTTGTTTTCCCAATTTCACTCATACCTTCTTCTGCTCTCAGTTCTTTCATCCACCTAAAAGCTGTAGGATCTGAGGGCTGAATCCTGTCGCCCAGGGGCCCTCAAACTTGAACCACATCAGAATCACCTGGAGAGGATGGGGCTTATAAACTCAGATTGCTGGCCCCCCCCCCCCGGAAGTTTCTGATTCAGTAGGTCCCTGGGGGCCCGAGATTCTGCAATTCTAACGAGTGCCCAGGTGATGCCGACGTTCTCGGCTCAGGGACTACATTTCAGGACCAGTGTGGTCATCTGAACCCTGGTTGCACATTCAAACACCTGGGGGCTGAAAGAAGCTGGATGTGCAGGCCTCCAGACCGACTGAATTGGAATCTCTAAATCAGAGGCTGAGTCACTCGTGTGTCTAAAGTTCCCTTGGAAATTCTAATGCTCTAAAGATCTTTAATTCTAATGCCCAGAGAGATTGTGATTTGCTCAAGGTCACACAGCAAGGTGAGGCAGAGGCAAGAGTAGAGCCCAGGGCTCCTGGCTCTTAGAACAGTGTCTTCCCAATATTCCATTGTGTACCTGCAGCTGCTAGGCTCTCTTACACATTAATGTATCTGACCCTCACTTCACGGGTGAGGAAACAGAGGCTCAGAGAGGTGAAGTCCCTTGCATGATGTGGGAGAGGCGGCACTGGCACCCAGGGCTGCCCGCCTTCTGGTGCTGCCTTCTCTGGGGACAGTATAGGACAGGCCTGGGCTTTGAAAGAAGAAACACTTGGACTTGCATTCTGGTTCCACCACTTGGTGGAACTTGGTGACCAGTGATCTTGGGTAAGTATCAACCCACCTGTAACCCTCAGCTCCTCGCCTGTAAAATGGGGCTAACGGTATGTCACCCTGGGGAAAGGAAACGCTCTGCTCCTACAGGACCCCGTGCCATCCCCAGCACCTCGCACCCTCGCTTCCTCACAGCCCCAGTGATGTGTCCTCCGTAGGTCCCTCAGAGCCCATTCCAGCCCCCCGCCCTGGACGCTGAGATCATAGGAGAAATCCCACGTAGCCCCCTTATGCATCAGAAGTTAGCAGACAGAAGTCGTTTTAAGCTCCCATTCACACATCATCTCATTTAATCCCCACAGCCACACGCCAGGGAAGACATCCCCTCTCCTCATTTTCGGAGGGACACATTGACACTTGGGGGTCGTACAGCTAACAAGGGGCTGGACCAGAGGCAGGACCCGGGATCGCCTGACTGCGGAGCCCACGCTCTCAACAGGCCAAGTGACCCGCATGCGCAGGCAGATCTGCTCACTTTCAAAGAGCAAAACTTATCCCTTTTAAAAGGCATATTCATTTTCCAAACCAAAGCAGACAGCAGAAGGCTGGCACCCCCAGCGCTGCTAGGGAGCAGAGCTCGCTGCCTTCTCCTCGTGCCAGCCCCTCCCCAGGCCCCTTCTCCTTCTCTGTGGGGCCAGCTCGCACCCACAGCCTCTCAGACACTGACGGCGCCAGTCTGGATACAGGGAGCCTCGCCAGGCATTTGGGCTTGGAGTTTCTCGAAATCCCCTGGCTGCGCATGCGCGGGGCACCTGTGTAGTTCATGCTGCCCTCCCCTCCCCCTCCCTCCTGGAAAGTCCCACTCCCTGTGTCAACTTCTTGCTTTGCTCTGAAATGCTTCGCCCCCGCCCTACCCCTGCACTCGGAGGGGTCAGAATTTGAGAGAAGGTGGAGGTGACTGGGTGGGGCCCTCTCGATTGCACAGGTGGGACCTTTGGTGAAATCCGGTGGCTTCTGGACTAAAGAAAGAAGTTCATTACTTTGGAGCCGGGATTTTTTGCTTGCCATTCCTTTCTTCCCTCCTCCCTCCCTGTCTCCCCCTTCCCCTCCCCCTCCTTCCTTCCTGAACTGAAATCCTGACAAACTGCTCACCCTGATGCATCCCCTTCAACTTGGACTTACTGAGAAATTCTCCTGCTGGGACCCCCACAGGGGAGGTGGGTAAAATCAAACTCCAGGCGCTCACCGACCTGCTCTTCATTGCCTTTCTTGCCAAAACCTCTTATGTCTTTATGCTGAGATGGCCACAAGCCTGGCCCTCCCTGAACAGGAGACTCAGCTCAATAATCATACTTCCGCTGAGGATTCTGGAGTGAGAGAGACCTGAGTTCGAATCCCAGACTGGTCCCTGCCCTTTGGTGTGACCTTGGCAATACACTTAACCTCTCTGAGACTCAGTTTCTTCAACAGAAAAATGGGAATAATATGCCTACCAGAGTTGTTGAGGGGACCAAACGGGATAGTAAGTACCTGGCACCCAGTAGGTGCTCAAGGTTCGTTCCTCTGTCACCATGCTCACGAAAACCTCCTCTCCATCTGGGCTGATGGCCAGACTCACTCAGTTGTGACTGATGACACTTTAAAATATTTACATAATGATTTCTACTTTTAAATATATTTTTATTTCTATTATCTTATTTAACGCCCACAATAACCCCCTGTATTAATATCCCTTCAAAGTCTGTTTTTCACAGGAGGAAATTAAGTCTCAGAGAAGTTGCGTAACTTGCCAAGATCAAAAAGCTGGTCAGTGGAGGGCTCAGCATCCCACCCGATGTCTGAGAGCTCCAGAGCCTCTGGCCTGTCCTTTGGTAATGTACTAACGCATTGTCCTGCCCTGGGGTACTTGCATTTTACAACAAGCTCAAAGAAGTGGACCTGCTTTCCTCCCCTGCTGCTTTTTCTCCCCTAATCCCCCCCGTACGTAGCTGTATATGTTTTAGTTGTGGGTCCTCCTAGTTGTGGCATGTAGGACACCGCCTCAACGTGGCCTGATAAGCGGTGCCGTGTATGCGCCCAGGATCTGAACCAGTGAAACCCTGGGCCACCAAAGGTAGAGCCCGCGAACTTAACCACTTGGCCACGGGGCCGGCCCCAGAAGTGGTCCTTCTAATGGCAGTTCAGACCCTCGTAACCTGTATGGAAGCGGGAAGGGATTCCCTGGGGGTCCTGCAGTCCTAACAGAAGGGAGACCCCGCCTCAGAAAGCTAACAGGAAAAAACAGAGTCATGCTTTCAGGTCTGGAAGGAACCTCAGAGAAAATCTATTCCCTGCTGCCATCTTCTAGGTGATGAAGCGGGGTCCTAGAAAGGAACTTGAACCCAGGCCTTGTGATCCTTTCTGTGGGTCTCTCTGCATGACTGAGGGGAGAAGGTGACGCTTGGCTTCTGTACCTTGAGCCCAAGTGACAGCAGCCAGGAGGTTCCCTTCGCTCTCGGGGGAACCCCATCCTCCTTCCTTCCCTCATCGTCGAAGGAGCTGGGAGGAAGGCAGAAGGATCCCCTCCTGTCCGCCAGCGGACCCACTCCCTGGGCAGGATGTTCGGGGCTCAGTCAGGGGCTCCGGGGAGTGAGGAACGGTCCCACCCTCCCCCCACACTCACTCACACGCTCCTCACTTCAGGGGAGAGAGATGGGGAGGGAGTTGGCAGCGACTGGGAGCTCCATCTAAAGCCAAGCATCGATCAGGCTCTCTGTGTCGTCATGGTAACAGCTCTTCTGGTGGGGAGAGATCAGCTCACCACCACGAGGAGCCCTTCTTCGGCCCCCTCCCCTTCCCAGGCCGCCCCTCCCTCTCGGCAGCCCCCTGGCTCCCTGCCCCCCACAGTCCTGGTCACCTTTCCATCTGCTCGGGACCATTGTCCTGTGCTGTCCCTGCCCCTCTCCCCTCCATCAGGCTCCCCCACCCTTCCTCCTCTCCTCTTGTCCTCCCCATCTCTCCTCTCCCTGCACTTGGCTCAACCCTCATTGGCCAGTCTCTGTACTCTGCCCAGCAGCCATCACCCCTGCAGGTCTTGGGGCCACCTGTCTCCTGGGCACACACAGACGTGCAGAGAATGGGAGAAGATGGAATCTTTCTCTGAACTGGGGCGACTGAGGCAGCCTCTTCCTTCCAGGAGGCTGTTTTCCCCCCTGCTCTCCAGTCTGCAGCCTCCTCCAGGGGAGCGCTCAGGGTCACTGGACCACACCGTCTGCCTGAGAGAACCTGGAGGGAAACGAGCTCAGACTTACTGTCTGACGGACCTGGGTTCGGTTCTAGTCCTTGCTCTGCCACTTACTAGCTTTGCCACTTCTGGCAAGTGGCAACTTCTCTAAGACTCATTTTCCTCAGCTAAAAAAGCCAATAAAAGTATAGTAACGGCATCCACCTCACTGGATGGTTGTGAGGATAAAATGAGACGCCAGTGGCAGTTCACGTTTATGGAGCCCTGCTGTGTGCCAGGCACTGTGCTAGGCCCTTCCTGTGTAACTCAGTTCTGTGAGGTAGCACATTCACAGATGAGGAGCTAATGCTTACAGAGATGTCGTGACCCAGCCAAGGTCACCAGCATGGAGTGCTGTAGGCAGTCTGTGATCCCAGGGAGATGGCGGCCATGGTTCTTGGGTTCCAACTCTGTCCTTTCTTGTCCCCAGTGTTGGGAAAGTGGCAAGCAGATGGCTTGGCACACAGTAGGTGGTGGATATATATCATGGCCTACCCGGACAGTTAACTAATTAAATCATTTGTTATGTATCTAACGTGTCCCAGGTGTTAGAAATACAATGATAAATTGCACATAATCTTTGTCCTTGAAAGGCTTAGAGGCTGGAGCAGGAGACAGATGTGCAGACAGGTCTGGGCAGTGCAGTGTGGGGGCCGAGCCAAGTTCTGGGCAGCTGGGCTTGAGTGAAAAGGTCACCTCCCCAAGGTCCTGGCTGTGTGACCTCAGGCACATCACTGCACCTTTCTGGATCCTTGGCTCCTCATCTATGCAATGGGGCTTTCAGTGGAACCTACCTTACAGCGTTGTTGTGAGAAATAAAGAAGAAAATGTACTCACGACCCAGCACAGTGCCCAGGATGGATTAAATACGAGTATTTTTAGTATCAGCCCAGTTACGCTGGAACCTGGGGGAGGAAGTGGTCAGTACTCTTAGGAGGAATCAGGAAAGGCTTCCTGAAGGTGGTGAGGCTCTTGGAGGAATGGCCGTTTGCCAGGTAGTCTGGGAGGGGCTGGTCATTGAAGGCAAAGGATTCAGCTGTGACAGGCAAGTGTGTGAGGAAGGGCACAGTGTGGACAGCATTCATGGGGTGTTTACCGTGTGCCTGGCGCTGCCTGGGGTCAGTGGTTCTCCTCCTGGCTGCGCATTAGACCAACCTGTGGAAGTTTCTGTTTGATCTGTTTCAATATGAATCCTGGGCCCTATCCCCGGAGATTCATATTTAATTGGTCTGGGGTGGCCCAGCCATCAGGAAATTTTAAAAGCTCCTCAGGTGATGCAAATATGGATCCAGGATCGCGATGCTCTGGTCTAGGTGTTTTGGAAGTATTAACTCATTCAATCTTTATGACAACTCTATGAAGTCAGTACCAAGGCTTAGAAAGATTAAATAACCTATCAAAGATCACACAGCTCAAAGTCCTAAAGTTGAATCAAGGCAGATCTGACTCCAGGACTCTCTCTCTTAACCTCTAGGCTGTGGACAGAGAGGAGGGTGTTAGGTGGGAAAGTAAAGCCAGCGAGATGGAGAGGGTGGGGGGGGGGATGGGTAGGCAATCGGAGCCATGTGGGCAGCTACTCTGATTGCCAGCTTTGTGTCCCAGCTTTGGTGCCAGGTATGGGTGCCATCTTCCCACAAACATTTCCTGTGTGTGCTTCTCAGGATCAGGACTTAGGCCACCTCATCCCTCGCTCCAGTCTTCACTGATTCGGGCACTCAGATATCAATATATGTATGAGGCACGGGGGGATCTTATTAAAATGCAGATTCTGATTCAGTAGGTCTGGGGTGGGGCCTGAGATTCTGCCTTTCCGACAAACTCTCAGGTGAAGCCCATGCTGCCGATCTGCAGACCACACTCTGAGCAGCCGGTGGACACAAAGGCAGGTATGACGTGCCTCCTCTGTCTGCGGGAGCCCATGTATTCTCGAACCTGGCGAGAGCTCCCTTCTTTCTGCCCTGCGGATGACTTCTGCCCCTCTGCATCTCATACAAGCCTCCGCAGGCTGCAAAAATGACCGGCTTTATTCGTGCCTAAGTGGCACTACAGTATTATCTCAGTAATGGTTCTCAAACCTTAGCGTGCATTAGAATCATCTGGAAGGCTTCTGAAAATGCAGATTGCTGGGCCTCATCCCAGAGTTTCTGGTTCAGTAGGTCTGAGGGGGGCGTGAGAACTTACATTTCTAACAAGTTCCCAGTTGACGTTGATGCTGCTAGTCTGGGGACCACAGTCTGAGAATGGCTGTATTACAGTAATATCTCCAGGACAGTGTTTCCTTAACCATACCCATCATGGTTAGATACTCTGGCTTACTTGTTATCCCAATAAAAGAAGCATTCGGTACAGAGTCAGGATCCCTGGTCTCAAGTCCTGCCTGTGCCACCAGCTCCATTAGTGACAATATACATTATGGATTGGCTGCATATAATGCAATACAAAAGACAGATTTATTTTTGGATCATGTGACATAAAATGCAGAAGGAGGTGATCCAAGGCTGATGTGGTAGGTCCTGGATGTCATCAATATTCCAGAATCCTAACTTTCTGCCCTACTCTCTTTAACATGTAGCTTCTATCATTAAGGTGGCATAAAATGCTACCTCAGCTCTGGTCTTCATGATTGTGTTCCAGAAGAAGAAAAAGGAAAAAGGCAAAATGTATGCCTGCTAAGTCAGACCCTCTTTTGAGAAGATTTTCTAGAAGCTGCACCTAACAACTTCCTCCTACATCTCATTGGCCAGACATAGTCACATGACCATCCCTCTCTGAGAAGGAGGCTGGGAAATGTAGTTTTTGTTAACCTGGGCATATCACCCCCCAACAACAAAATCTGGGTTCTGCTTGTAAGGACAAAGAAGAGAGTGGCTATTGCTCAGTTAACCATCAGTCCCTGGGACAGTGACCCTGGGCGAGTGACTTCCCCTCTTGGGCTCTATCTCTCCAACAATAAAATGAAGTTGGACTTAATGATCAAAGGGATCCCATTCAGCTCCAAGGTTATCAGATTCCATGATTCTGTACCTAAATTTGCTTATCAGTGATGCTCAGGGAAAAGGAAAGAGGCCTGGTTATTACTCTCATGCAGGACTCCAAGCGTCCTCAGTCTGATGAAATGTCAGAACATATCCTGTACCTATCTATCCATTCATCCAGATACCTATAGAAAATATTTTCGAGCACCTACTATCTGCTAAAGTACTAAAGATACAGCAGTGAAGAAGACAGATGTGGTCCCCATGCTCCTTGCCCTCTTAGAGCTCACCGTTTAGCTTAAGAAGCAGACATTAACAAATACTGCTGCAAATGCTCAACCGAGAGCTCTAATGAAAGTGCATGTACTCCATGAGTGCTATGAAGTGCTATAAAGAAAATGTGGGGATGTGATTTAGATGGGGAGGCAGAGAAAAATCTCCCTAAGAATTTATTCTGAAGCTGAGACCTGAAGGGGAAGGAGCCAGCTATGCACAACATCAGAGGACATGCATTCCGGACACAGAGAACAGCAAGTTCAGACACATGCCCTGAGGCAGGAAAGAGCTGGGCTCATTCTAGGAAATGAAAGATGGCTGTGGTGTCCAAATGTCATTGGTGAGGATGAGGCTGACTTGCAATGAAGATGGAGCCAGAGCAGATAACATACCCACGTAGACCCTGGGTATGAATTTGGATTTTATTCTAAGGGCAGTGGGAAGTCATCAGTGTGTTTTAGGCAGAGGTGGGGCAAGGCTGACATGATCAGATCTTCATCTGTACAGCATTCTTCTGGGTGCATTATGAAAAACAGATTTTAGGGGATGGAGTAGAGGTGAAGAGCCCTTTAGGAGGCTATTATATCTGTCTGAATAGTAGCTGAACAGGGCTTGGACGGGGTGGTGATGAAAAGAGGTCTCATTGAGAGTTATGTGGTACATTCAGCTATCCATCCACTCATCCATCCTTTCATTCATCCATCCATCCATCCATCCACCTATCTCCCCTTCAACAAACATTTATAAATGTCATTAAATACCAGGTTCTACACTAGATGTCTTGGGTGAATAAGATGGTGCATTCCCTCTAGAGCTCACAAGTTAGAAGGGTAGAGAGAGACACACACACAAATCACCACAGTTCAGCACAGGCCATAACAGCAGTGAATTCCAAGAGGTGTGAGAAGAGACTCTCACCAGTGGTGATCTGTTTGCCTAGTGCCGCTGGGAGGTGAAAAGGCACAGTGCGATTCATCACTCTGGCTGCGAGGGTGAGGACTTTTTTGGGCCACAGTGAAATGAACACATTTGAGGGCAACAGCTACGCAAGGGGAAGTTGACAGCCTTGCAGATTAGCTTCGGGATAGACAAAAATCCCAGGGGGTGCTAGGAAATAGACACGTCCAGAACGGCTGGAGCTGTGCCATGAACCTATCCTATGGGATCTTTCTGCATGAGTTTGAAGCTTCCTTGTTGAAAGCCCATTGGTAACTTACTGGCTGGACTCCGGTGGCTATCAGTGAGAGCAGGACTGGCCATCTCTGCTCCAGGCACAAAAAAAAACCCTTCAAACCAGATACCAAGGCACTGGGAGCAGAGAAGTCATGGGACCGGAAGCAGATGGGTTCACACAGGCAGGACTCCATGACAGTCAGGGATGCAGATTCCGCAGTCCAACTGCCTGCATTCAAATCTTGCCTCTGCTGCCTGCTAGCTGTGTGACTTGGCAAGTTATTTGACGTCTCTGTGACTCAGTTTCCCCTTTTACAGGAGAATACAATTGTACCTTCCTTGGGAGGGTTAAAAGAATTAACATTGGTATGGTGCTCAGAGCAGTGCCTGCAACATGAGAAACACTATATGTGTGTTTGCTAACAAGGTCTGCCCTGTTTAGTTCTTTTGTTCCGATCTATAGACAGACTTTCAGGGGTAGACCATGTGCTCTCTGGCTCCCGGAGGACGGAGACCTGGGAATTGCATCCCAGGGGTAACCGTAGAATGTGCTGATATCAGAGGTTGTACGGTGTCTGTGGGAAATGTGTCATCTTTCTTCATTAAAGCAAAGTTCCTCGAAATGGTTGCCCCAGTGACCTTACTTCTTGTTCCTAGTAGCTTGTCACTCATTCCTGAGACTGTCCTGCCTGCCCTGTGCTCCAGTAGGTGCAAAGTATACCGTAGCGGAACAAGCTTGGGTTCTGGAGTCAGACTGGTTTCAAACTGCTCGGCTGTGTGCAAGTAATTTAACCTCTCGGAGCCTCAGTTGGTTTAACTTTAAAATGGTAAATAGTGCTGAGCTGGAAAACCCTGGAATAAGGTCACTGAAGCTTAAGTTCATCGTTAGTGGAGCAGACAAACTGAGGGCCAGAAGCAATAAGGATCAGAAAAACACATGACGTAATAGTTGACAGTGTGGGCTCTGGAACCTGACCTCCTGGGCTCAAATCTTCCAATTTTCTCTTCATTTCGGTTCCATTTGGGTCTGGAAAACCGTAAGCCCAAAGTGGTGGCCCCGCAGCTGGGGCAATGCCAATGTGTTCTCCTTTGACCATTGCTCCTGGACCTTCAGGGCATCTTACCAGCTCTGCTCTCCCACAGATGAAGGGTTATTATCCTCCCTTAGATTTCGTAACTGGGGCCCAAAGGACTTAAGAGCTTGGGCCCAGGAGGTCCAGCCAGTGCCATCTGCTGCAACGTCTACTCAACAAAGAGGCCACTCTTCGGAAAGTGTGAAGTGGATGAATGCTTGTATGTTGAGGTTCACATCCCTTTGTCTGGTTGTTGGTTTTTATTTTGGTGAAGAAGATTGGCCCTGAGCTAACATGTATGCCCATCTTCCTCTACCTTACATGTGGGACACCTCTACAGCATGGCTTGATGAGTGGTGTGTGGGTCTGTGCCTGGGATCCGAACACTTAAACCCTGGGCCACTGAACTCAACCCTATACCACTGGGCCAGCCCCTGGTTTTTCTTAAATACAAGGTACATATTGCAAAGAGAACTAACTCAGAATTTGAGGATCACTGTGAGCCAGGAAGAGGGATGACAGTTGGCCCATTCAAAGTTTATAACCTTAATTTCCACCAGTTTCCTTGATGTTCTGTGCCCTAAGTAACCCTGGGTTCCAATCTCTACTCTGCCTCTTTCTAGCTGTGTTCTCTTGGACAAATTTCTTAACCTTGTCTGTATTTTCTCTTGTCTGTAAATGAGCTTAATTAATAATAAGACCTACCTCCTAGGATTGTGGTGAGGAGCCTTTATCAAAATGCCCAGCCCAGTGCCTCGAACTCAGCAGAAACGCAATAAACGCTGTGTCCTTTCAAACAGCCGCAGGTACAACCTCCAGACTTATCTGTTGACAGTGGCAGATGATGAAAATCTTTGTTTAATTCAGTCTCAGATTCTCCTCCTCGCCCCAGGCACATAAGCACATCATATTAATATGACCTCTAGCAGTTTTTAAGCTTTTGCTTGGCTGGGCTGGGGCTGGGTTGTGGAGAAGCCAAATCACCCTCGGTTATGAGAATCTTATTCAGACAGACCTGCACAGTAAAACATTTCCAAATTCAATTACCAGCCGAGTAGTGAGGGCGTTCCTGGCAGCTGTGTTTAGACCAGTCTGAGTTTGAACACACTTCCTGCCTTCCACTCTGTTCTCGTCTCAACTGCTTCCCCGACAACCTGACTCTTCTCTCCAGAAATGAGTCGTATAAAACGAGCTTTGGGAGTCAGGCAAATCTGAATCTGAATATTGTCCCTGGCACCTACCATCACATCTCACTGAATTTAAGATGACTTTGATTATAAAATACATTGTGATTTTATGTATCACCAAGAATAAAACTCCAAACTATGACATGCCATCAATTATTAAACATGTAACAACTTCAGATATCATAAAATGTGAAGAAATGTGCTTCTTAGAGTCTTTTTCCCTTTCTAAGGAACAAGGTGAGGAAAGTAACATGTAGTAAGCACTGACCAGACGCCAGCCCCTTAAGTCCTGTGCAGTCTCATTTCATCTTCATAGCAGCCCTGCGGGATGTGTATTATCATCACCATGCCCACTTCACAGAATAAGAAACTGAGGCTCAGAAAATTTTCTGAGTTTTCCAAAGTCACATAACTTGTGACTGACCGACCTGGGAATGCCCAGATTTGCTGCCTCTTCTGGGCTTCCTTGTAGTGAGGTCTCCATCACGGAGAGTACTCAAATAAATATGGGAGGATGACTACATGGTGGTGATGTTGGAGAGGAGATCTAATCAACGGTCGTCTATAAACTTGTAAAATACAAGGACGAATCTCTATTTTACAAAGGGAGAAACGGCCCCAGAGTTTAAGCGACGAATACAAGGTCTTAACGGTATTAAGTGGACCAGCTGGGACTTGAACCCAGGCCTGCTCAGCTCCGGAATCCTTCTTTCACTGAGTTCAGAGTCTACCAGAAGGCGGGGAGGAGTTGAAGCAGACAGTAAGTAGACACGTACGTAAATAAGCAAAATGATTATAAACGTAATGACAAGAGCTGTGAAGGAAGTTAACTGGACGCTGTGACAGAGAGGAAATGGGTGGACAGAGATCTCTCTCAGCGTGGTGATCAGGGAGGGACTCTCAGAAGAGAGGGCAAAGCTGAACGCTCAAACCGTTCCTGGTGTGAGGATTAAATCCGGTCATGCGTGCAATGCGCGCAGCGTAATATCTGGCACTTACGAAGTTCCCACTAATTGGAAGCTATTAAGAAAAGTAAAATGCTTTCTTCAATATAGTGTGGAATCAAAGGGGCAGCGTGTGCTTTGCTCTACCTCCAAAGTCTGGATCCTTTCTCTCATGGAACAGCAGGGCGGGAGGGGAAGGCTGGGGGCAGCCGGGGGCCGGGTACAGAGGCGCCCCGGCGGGCGCGGGGCTGCAGCAGCGCGGGCGGCCGCCTCCTTCCGTGCGTGGCAGCTCCCCGGCAGAGCGGAGAACGCCAGAGGGCTCCGAGTCATCGCCGCCCCCACGCGGGAGCTGTGTGACCTTGGGCAAGTCACGTCTCCCGTCTGGGCATCTGTTTGCTCATCTGTAAAATGAAGCTTTGAGTCTTCAAAATGAAGATCCCCTCCGGCTCTAACACTCTCTTCCTAATTCTGACCAACGCCTCCTTTCTTCTCCGGCATGTGCCCACAGTGCCCTCTTCTGGCCATCCCGTGGAGACAGGGGCTGCACAATCTCGGGAAGATAGGCGCTTGTTTTTGGGGGCCTGGGGAGACGGTGCCTGCTAACCGCCCCTCTCCTGTGGGGAATTGAGAACTCTTGGGGGCAATACGGACCAGCACACCAGGGTAAGAGTCAGGAAATGTGACTTGCCAGAATCACAGAATTTTGGACAGGGAAACTTAAAAACTATTTATTGCGACAACAGCAATATTAGCCAGCGTTGGTTTAGTGCTAACCATTTACCAGGCTTGGGCTAGATGCTATGTGTCCAGCGGTGAGCATATCAGGCATAGGGCCTGCTTGAAAGAGGCAGCATCTGCGTTGAGGCTGAAAGGGTGAGCACTCGCCCATCCTTCAGGTGGAAAGATTACCATAGGCCAAGAGCATAACGTGTGCAAAGGCCCTGAGGGAGGAAAAGACCTTGGTGTGCTCAAGGGACCAAGGAAGCAGAGTCAAGTGGAGTTACTAGATAGTAGAGACTAAAGAATCCTGGAATATTAAGACCATATGTCTGGTGTAAGTACAGCCATCTTGGAAAACTGCTTTGCAGTATCTCCTGAAGCTGAATATACACACTTCACCAGAAATGGGTACCTGTACTCACCAAAAGGCATGTCTGAGAAAGCAGCTTCACAATAGCCAAAAACTGGAATCAACATACAAGCCCATCAATAATAGAAAGGATCAATAAATTAGGTTGTATTCTTCTAATAGAATAATGTCAACAAGTAGAATGATCAAACTATAATTAAAACAACAACATGGATCAAGTTCATGAAGATAACGTTTAACGTAAGAAGCGGGGCTCAGATGATCGGTATTGTATGATTCCTCTTATATAAAGTTAAAAAACTGACAGAACTGCTTTGTGGTGCTAGAAGCTAGGATGGTGGTTGCCTTTGGGAGGTGTAGTAACTGGAGGGGCAAGAAGGAGGCTTCTGGGGAGTGGGTTCTATTCTATTTCTTGAACTGGGTACTGGTTGCGTGGAAAGGTTCATTTTGTTAAAATTCATCAAGTTGTATTCATGAGATATGTGCAAGGTGTGTGTATTATACACCAACAAAATATAGTAAAAGCCTTATGTGGCTACAAAGTGACGTCAGCTTTTTCGTCACAGTCGCATTACCGTCATCACCAGCAGGAGCAACTCAGCCACGACTATTTTGAGGACAAGGCCTTAAGTGATCCTTTCTGCCTGAGAGGTTCCAACTGGCGGGGAACATTTGACAAAGTAAACCAGTTTCACTGAGTCTCTTAAGAGCAAAGAATGACTGACAAGGAGCTGGCTGACCAGGCTCTTCAGAAAGAGCTTCCAGGAATCAAGGGAGAAAGAGTTTCCTCCCAAATCATCCCCTAGTCCTGTTATTTCAGGACCAGAGAGGGGCTCTCCCAGGTTGTGAGCCATCGGAGTGTTCTGAGGCCGAGTTAACCGATGGGGATCTGTCTTGAGACAGCCCGGGGCTGGATAAAAGTGTGCCCTGCTGGGGCAGAAGATTTGACAGCCACAGCCTGTCACTGACAGAGTCATAGATCATTAAGTATAGTGGAGGGTGTGTCATTATCTTAATTTACAGATGGCCCGAGGGCAGCTAAGTGGCATACTTGAACTCGCACATCAGCAGAAGTCAGACTGAGATACTGATTTCTTGATTCCTGGTCCAGTGCACCCTGGGTGCCGGTTTCCTTGTGGGTGCAAAGAGGCGGTTGGATTCGATCACCTGTGAATCTCCTCTGGGTCTCCCAGTTCAGATGACTCTTCTGAGTTTGTGCTGAGTAGGAAGGGATCTTGAGGATATATCAGGAAGCGTGGTTTTCATATCACTTAGCCTTGCCATAGTTAGCTGGTGGCGGCCAACACCCACACGTGGACACACACACACATGAGTAAGCATGTATCACGTGCACATATGTGTGCGTACGTGCACAGATACACACATGAACACATCTTTTCACAATGCTGAGACAGGTTTTTCACTGTCACTGCAGATCATCAAGGGTCACTCAAGGAGGCAGTGTGGCATAGAAGAAAGAACACCGTCAGCCCTGATGGTCTAGTGGTCAAGAGAGAGCACGAATTTTGCATGTAAGCAAACCTGCGTTCCAGTCTTGGAACTCAGCTTCCTCATCTGTGAAATGTGAAATCAGAGGTGCTGACCTACCTATAGGCACTAAATAAATGATAGGTGTGTGCCATCTGTATAATGTTGAGGAATTCCTTAAACCTCTCTGTGACTCAGTTTCTTCCTCCATGAATGGGAATAACAGCACTGTGGGGGATCAGAATTTGCCACCCCGAAATGTGTCTCTTTGATTTGGTTATTTTTGAAAAAGAAAAAAAAAAAGACTGAAAGAAACTTTGACCTTCGCCCTAACTGCCTAAAAGAATTTAAAATAGAAGGCCTATTTCAGGAAGGAGCTATCACCATAGAGAACTATAGTGTGATATGAACTAGGTGTGGTAGACAGAGAGGAACCTAGAAAGACCCATTTGACCAAAGTCCTCCCCATGTCTCATTGTCTCTGCAAGGCATGACAAACGTTTGTTTACTGAACTTTTGCTTTTCCACCTCCATGTGAACTCTACCCTCTAGGTCCTTCTGGCTAGTCTAAGAATTAAATTGATGAGACAGAATAACAGAAGAAAAGCAAACAAAGTTTAATAACATATACACATGGGAGAAACCCAGGAAATCTGAGTAACTCGCCAAAATGGCTGAAGCCACCACCTTAAATACCATCTTTAGCTAAAGACAAAGGAGGATGTTGGAGGTAGTGGTTTGGGACTTCAGAAGGGAATGTAACTGTGGGACCTCCAGGACCAGTTTACCTGACCCCATCTTTTACCAACAGAATGATTAAGAATTGTCTTTCAGAAAATTTGCAAAGTCACGTAGCCAGAGCATGTGCAGAAGAAGAAATCTGGACTTGAAATGACCTTTGGAACCAAGGATTCTGCTCATGATGGAGCCAAAGGATCAAGATATGACTGGACCTTAAAAGTCAGACTCTTACTGGAAATGAGGGGTTCATCATTCAGGAAGTTCCAGTATTAAAATTCCTTCCCCACCCTACCATAAATGTTTAGAACCTCACCATAAATGTTTAGAACATTACCACAAATTCTTGCAGTCCACCAATCAAAAGCTGCCCCACCAGGGTTTCCACGTACTGGCCTGTTCTCCCTAACCTCTTAAATTTTGCCCCAAATCCTGAATGGAGGAGACAGACCTCAGGGCACACCCCCCCTGTCTCCCTGCAGATCCATCTCACAGAATAAAACTGATTTATTTTCCCAAAAGCTGATGCTGTAATTAATTGGCTTTTTAAATGCGCATTGGGCAAAGGAACCCCAATTTTGTGTGGTAACAAGAGGAAGGCAATTTACATGGAGATGGAAAAGCAAATGTGTGATAAACAAATGCTGACCACGTTTCGTAAGACATGAGAGACAGAGAGGACTTTGATCAAATGGCCCTTGCTAGGTTGCTCCCTGTCTACCACACCTAGTTCATATTACTCTGTAGTTCTCTATGGTGATAGCTCCTTCCGGAAACAGGCCTTCTATCTTAAATTCTTTTAGACAGCTAGGGGAAAGGTCAAAGTTTCTTTCTGAGTCTTTTGTTTTCAAAAATAACCAAACCAAAGAGACACATTTTGGGGTGACATCTTCTGATCCCCCACAGTGGTAATCACTCTTCAGCTCTCTCAATTTGCTCTCTACCAATTACCACTCTATTAGTTCCATTACAGCCCTCCTTAATGAAAACAAAGCACTTAAATCTCTAATCAACCTCCCTGAAGCCGCAGAAGTTGGGAACTAAGAAGGAAAGTGACCCTCTGCGAGATCAACTGACAAGGGGTTGGAGTGAGCATCTGGGATGGAGCCCAGAATTCCTGTCTCACATTCTGCTTTGGCTCTTTCACCATAATTATCCAAGGGAGAAAGTCTCCTTTATTTCTGATATTAAGCTGTTTCTTTACCTTCTCGTAGATGACAGCGTGATTTAGGAAGTAAAGGAATAAAGAAGAAAGGATGCAGCCTGTGTCTTCCTTCATTCATCCAATAATGTTTGAAGATGGCAAAGCCCCTGTCTTTAAGGAACTAACAGTCTAGGGTGGGGGTTGGGGAACAGATGTAAAAATAGATCATTTCAGGTGCAGATGATATATGTGATTATAAGGTTCTGTGGAGACGGGGTCAGAAAGAGGAGCGTGATCAGCTCTAGACAGGATGGGAGGGGCTGGACAGCTTCACAGGAGAAATGACCCTAAAGCTGATTAGAGTCTGCATCCCCAGACAGGGAAGGGCCTTCCAGGCAGCAAAGACTGCACGGGCAAAGGCAGAGCAGGGTACAATGGAACAGGTCAGGGGGCTGTGGGAAATTCAGAGCAGCCACGATGTGGGCTATGAAGGGGAAAGTACAAGATCTAAGGCTGAGGAGACGTGCAGGGCTTGGATGCTGGAGGACGTCGTCTGCCAGCTCGCAGGCCGGCCTCATCCCATAGAAAGTGAAGAGCCACTGGAGGGATTTCAGGAGAGAAATGAGTTTGCCTTAAAGGCTCCCCAGCTACAGAGTGGAGAACGGATTGGGAGGGATGAGACTGGAGGAAGACCAGATGGGAAGCCACTCTGGGTCCAAGTAAGAGAGGACAGTAGCTTTGAGAAGACCAGAGGCAATGCGGTGAAACAAAAGTGGATGGATTTAGTAGAGTTTTAGAGGGTAGAATCTGCTATGATAAGAAGGAAAATAAGAGGGGGATTTCCAGCCCTTTATAGGAGAAAGAGATTGGAGAAGAAAGATGGGGGAGGAGAAATTACACAACGTGTTCGGTTGGGTGGAACTTATCCTCTGGGGTCCCCATTCCAAATTTCCTTCAGGTGACCAGCTTTCAGGGGATCTGCTTTCTCTCTGGCCCGTCATGCCCAGTTGGTAACAACACATCTTATAGGATGCCTTATAGGATTAACAATGGACATGCCACTTCTCTTTTCTGGACCTCAGCTTCCACTTATAAAATGAAGGGACTAAACTCCCCAGAACAGACGGAGTCCTTCCATCTTTTCCCAGGCCGAGCTGAGTTCTCCCTTCTCTGCCTCTTGCAGCAGTGTCTGTCTCAGTCTTACACTGCTTGGCTTTGGCTGCCTGCAATCTGCATGCCCTGCTTTCCCAAGTAGACTCTAAGCTTCTGCAGGGCAGGGCTACCCCACTCTCTTTGCATCCTCCGCCTGCTGTTTCTAGATGCTCCCTCAGGACAGAGACACCAGTTTTCCTGAATGCAGGTTAGGTTCCTTCTCACTGGCTCCACCATCCTTCCACTCCTGAAGTTCCAGACGCTGGGTACAGAGCCCATTTTCACGGTGCCCCCTGGGTTGGACTTCTTGCCCCCGGGGCTCAGCTGGGCAGGACTGGGGGATGGAGGAGCAGAAATCTAATGGGAGAGGAGACATGGCTGGAGTCCTGGCCTTGGGGAGTTGGATCTTGTTGGTATATATGCATATGTTTATGTATCTACGAGTGTGTGTGTATAGCGTAGGATGTGAATGTCCCTGTGTTTTTCAGTACTAAGGTGTGTGTGTCTGTATCTAAATGATCATGCATCAGCAGTGTGCATCTTAGCATCTGTGCGTCCATGAATGTCAAAGCCTGTGTATGTGTGAGGGCCTCTGTGTTGGCAAATGTGTGTGTCTGTCCATATATAAGTGTCAGTGCACATGTATATGTTCCCATGTGCCTGTATGTGAGTGGGTGCATGTATATATGGTGGCACATGTGTGAATATATGAGTGCCTCTGTGTGTGGGGGCATGGGTGTGTGCTTTGTGTATAAACAGGGACAGAATACAGTGCCTAGTTTAGAGGATATGCCCCAAATGCAGGTCATCTGGGCTCAAGCCCTTAATTCAGCATTTAAAAGCTATAGGCCCTTGGGTGAGTAACTACTTTCTTTAAGCCTTGGTTTACTCATTTCAAAACTTAGAATAATAGTAGTACCTACCTTCAATATCTAATGTGAGGCTGGAATGATACAATGCCCATAATACACTTAGAATAATGCCTGGTGCATAGGACATGTTAAAAAACGTTGGCTGTTACTAAGTTATTCATGGCAATAAATACGTAAGCGACTGGCTTGAGGGCCCAGGTGAGGCTCTCTGCCTGTGGGAATGTGTCTCTGGGCACGTGAGGTTGATAATGTACATCCGTTAGAATGTTTGTGCTGGTGTGGGTATATGAGTTCTGCATCTGAGGGTCAATGGGTACCTGTGTTTGAGTGTGATCTGCCTGTAAGTGTCTCTGTGTGTGTTTGTGTTCCACCAGATATTAATCTCTAAGGGCAGGGACTGTGTTTCATGCACTATTTTACCCAGGCCCTTGGACCTGGAACAGTAGATTAGTGTTGATCGAACGGATGAAGTAGACCGGACACTCAGAGATTGTTACTCACATAGCGTGTCCATTTGTAGAGAACAAAAAGCTGTAACTAGTTAGCTAGCTGATAGATACACATGTAGAGAGAGAGAGTAGGACATAGATAGACAGATAGATAGTCAGACAGACAGACAGTGAGACAGCTGAGCTTGGCTCTGGTTAAGTAGAATCCCATTATTTTACACTGGGAGAGATATTAGAGGTTGCATGTCCCAGGGGTTCCCAAAACTTTGCCCTTGGTAACCCAAGGCAAAGTGGGTTATCACTTTAACCCACTTAAAGTGGGTTATCATGGACTTTTTTTGAGGGGCTGAGGAGCAGAGAATCACAGAATGGGAGAGCTAGTACCCTACCTGACACCAGCAAGAGCCTATTTGCTTTAAATCTCTATGTATCGGATGTTCATGTAGAACCATATTTAAAGAAAGGGTTCCACCATAAATGTCTGAGAATCTTGCTCTGGCCCATCCCTTTATTCTACAGAAGGGAGAAGCTGAGCTTCAGAGAGGGGAGAGAGTTGGGACCTCCTGACTGCCCTTTCAGGTCCATTCCTAGCACATCACCTCCCCTGGAATGTAGTAGGTCCGAATCCTCTAACTTTCTGGGAAACAGGAAGCAATTCCTCCCTGGTACCTGTCTTCTAAAGAAGCCACTATCACAGTGGCCTTTTGGGGTGTCTGTCCAAGAAACACCCTCATTTGTTGGAGACGTGCCCCCTCAGGTAGGCCAGTTGGCTATGTTTGTGCTAGATGAGCCCGCTCATCTGGCCTTAGACGATGGGACCAAGGGCAGCCCTGGGACCCAAGTAGGGATGTGAGATCCCCCTGGTGCAGTTAGGATGTGGGATTGTGAGATGCCAGCCTGTCTCTAAATTAAGAAGTGATGCGAAGCTGCCATGTCTATATTTAAGCAAGGGATGATGAATGAACAGAAAAAGCTAGTTTCGAACAGAAGGGGGAAAATGACGGAGAGAGACAAAGATAAGCAGATGTAAAGGCTGTGTGGTTTCAGAGGAGAGACAGATGGAAAGATAGACAGGCCTTGGATGCTGGTGGTTTTCCTTGTGTAGCCAGGTTGTCTCTTCTGTTCTCGGACTTTGTGCTCCTGCATGCTTATAATTAATTCCCCTTTTGCCTGAGTTAATTGGAGAGGGTTTCTGTTTCTTGCAACCACATGATCTCTAAATAAGGCAGCACGTTGGAAAGTCTCCTTCTGGCAGATAAGCAGGCTCCACCCCCATGGTGTGGCCCTGATCCTGTCATTTCCCCTCAGGCCAGTTTGGAGGGGCCTCTTGTACAGCTGTGGGAAGGGGAAGCATTCTCTATTGGTGGCGTTTTGTGGAGTGCTTTGTGAGGGTCCATTAAAGGTTTCCAGAAAAGAACTTCACCCATCACCCAGGTTCTGCGGCTACCATGACAGGACTGATGCATCATCTTCTGCTGGGATTGCCCGCCTAACCCTTCGGAGCAAGCTCACCACTATTTACAGCGGGAGGTGCGCTCTGGGGTGACAGCGTCTCTGCACCCAAATCGAGCAACTCCTCCAGCATCCCGGTCCCAGGGGTTGGAGTTTGCGTAGTTCTGGACACATCAAAGCATGTCTGCAATGTGGTGGGGGCCAGGGGAGCGATGGAGACCACTCTCCCCTGGAGCAGGGTCTCTGAAGATGGTCCCTTTAAAAGATGTCCCCACAGCGATGGTTGAGAAATAATGAGACAAAGCCGGGTGAAAGCAAGAGTCGATCTGTTTGGTTTGTCAGCAGTCACAACATGGGGTGCTCGGGAAGGAGCCGTGGGAGGAGTCTCTTTCACGAGCTCATCCTCCTTCCCCCCTTCCCCCCAGTGACATGACCCCTCTTCCCCGTAGTTACAAACACATGCTACATTCTGGTAAAGGCTGGAGCCACAGGGGCCCCTAGCAAGTTTGCCTTCAAGATCCTGCTTATGAATGAGGAAGTGGGCCAGGCCAACAGGGCCATCACCGTGAGAAACAGAGAAAAGCAAAGGCACTGAGAGCGTTAGACGAGGGAAAGCTCTTCCCTTTTCCCAGAACCTGCCGGCCTGGAGTCTATTAACACTGAGACTATCTATGCGATTTGGAGAGAGAACCAGCAGAGCCGAAGGGTGGCTGGAAACCATTGTCAGACAGAGGAGCGTGAGCTTCAAGGCTGGATGCCCAGCTGAGCTCTCAGAACAGCCCAGCCAGGAGGACAGGCAGGAGGACCATGAGCCAGGCCACCAGGAACCCTGAAATGCAAGAGAGATGACTGTCAGATGTTAGGCTTTGGGCCTCAGCAGCCAAAGCGAGCTGGCTTCCCTATCTTCTGCCTTATAGGGATGACTAAGACAGAGTGTCCTTAATATGTGGTCTGGGTTACAGCTCCCGGGAGGTGGCAAAGGGGTTGTGTGGTAGAGGCAAAGCTGTTTAATCGCTGAACACTTTTTCGTGTTCCTCTGGGCACACTGGGAGGCACTTTGCCCCAGCTTTCTTTGCAGGTAGGTGGGACGCATGGCTGAATCCGGCCAGAGGAATTGGGTAGAAGTCATATATGCCATTTCTAGGCCTGGTCCTTAAAACCCGCTACATGATTCTCCATGGTCTCTCATCCACCATCTAGCGGCCAGACGCAGAGGATCCAGGAGAGGACAGGCAGGGGATAGTGGAGGTGCCGGAAGTTCTCAGAAGGTTGCAGCCTGAGTTCCTAATGACTGCAAGGCACAGAACTGCATCCTCCAGTGACTGAGTGGGAAATAAACGACCGTGTAAAGGCAGAGAAAGTTGGGGACTGTTTGTCACAGAAGCTAGCATTACTTTCTCTGACTAATACCGAAGAGGCAGAAAGACACAGAGGTTAAAAAGCACTGCCTCTGAGGCCTGACTACTTAGCTCAGAATCCCAATTCTGTAACTAGCTGTGCAGGCCCAGGCAAGTTATTGAACCTCTCTGTGCCTGAGTTTCCCTGTATGCAAAATAGAAATATTACTAGCAGCTATTCCCTTATGGGGATAGCTTATGGGATCCCTTATGGGATTTTTCTAAGGCTTAAGTGAGTAAATTCATATCAAGCATTTAGAACAGTGCCTGGCACATGGTTAACACCATGTTAAGTGTTGGTTTTGAAAATTAGACCCTGAGATCTGGGAGGGTCGGGATCTCATCTCTTCTGCACATCATGGATCCTGGATTATTGTTGCCTTGTGCTGGGGGGCCTGGGAGAGGCATGTATACCCCTTCCCATCGTACTACCAGATTGTAACTCTCCCCATCCCTCAAATTTCAAAGTAACTTGCTGATGTCCTAGAAGGGAGAGAGAGAGAAGAATATCATAATTTTCAGAAACATATTAGTGTATAACAACCAGTTTATAAGTATACAATCTAAGTTGATGTTCAACTAACTCTAAAACATCAAACACGAAAATCGTAAGAGCCCTGTTGTGTGGGTCTGCTAACACATCAGATTGATCTCCTCTTTCAGGAGGCTCCAGAATGTACCGCCCACCCTGGAAGTTAGTCAATTGGGCAAACTCTCCCGGGAAGCCAGGCTGTTCCAGGCTCTGTGATAACCTGAAACATTGGAAGAAGTACCTGAGACTGAGGTCTCTCTCTCAAGGTGCTTTTAGTCTGAGTTCTAACCACCTCTCTGATGAGCACCACCTTTCCGACCCTTGTCTGATTGTTTGCACTGAGCATGGAGACGCTATCTTGAGCTTATCTGGAAACTTTTAGACTGTTATCTACTTGGGGATTTGAGGATGGAAAGAACATTTTCATGTCTGAGTTCACCAATATAGGTCATTTTGGGGGTAGTAAAATCTTAATAGCATTGCTTTCCCTTTGGTCCAAAATGCATTTCTTGGTTTTGTCTGCTTGTTGAACTCCAATTCATGCAATAAAACCCCGTTCAGATGTGACCACCTGCTGAAAGTCTTTCCTGAACTTATCCAATACAGTTAATTACTCTTCTATGTGCTCCTTCTGCACTATCTACTTGCTTGTCATTTATTTGCTTATATGACTGTCTCATTTTTGTAAGTGTTGTTCCATCTGCCTCTAGGCCCTAATATTTGCACAGCCAGCTCCTTTTCTGATTTGGTTTAATGTCACCTCCTCTAAAAATTTTTTCTGACCACTTATCCATTCCGATATTCATTCTTCCTTCCTTTCTTGTTAATAGAGCCATCAAACTTTGGTTGGGTACATGGCTGCCCAGAATAAAGACTACATTTCCCAGCTTCCTTTGCAGCCAGATATGACCATGTGACTAAGCATTGGCCAATGAGATGTAAGTGGAAGTATAAGGTATCAGCTTCCAGGAACTTTCCTTAACACTCAGTGACTTCTTCCATGTTTCTGCCATCCTGCTGCCTAGATATGAACATTGGAGCTCCAGCTGCCACCACGGACCATGAAGATGATGGGCAAACCCTAAGGATGGTGGAGGGGTGAACTGGAAGGAGCCTAAATTCTTTTTTCTTTAAGAATCCAATCTCAACTGATATGTGTAGCATGAGTAGTTCCCGTTACAAGGTGGCAAACTAATTGCTAAAAATTTCACCAGTAATGACTTGAGAGAATATTTCTGTTGAGGGGGAATTCTCTGGCCAGTGCAATAATTCAGGCCTGATTCCAGGGGAAATGGAATTGGTTAATTATTACTATATTGTAGTGATGCCCTACTGCAGAAGGATGAGAAACTGAATTTTAATTGTTAGGGCCAAGAGAGAGAGCCAGAGGGTCTCCTTGGTAGCTAGGTTGTAAGAAGCTCTTATCTCCTGCAATAGGAGAGTGGATACAACTGAGGAGCAAATTCAGGATCTAAAAGAATAGCCAAGCTTAAAGGATGGTTGCATGCTCTGTCAAGGCAGGTCTGCTACAATGTCAGAGCCCTGGTTGGAAAAACCTGGGGACTGTGAAACATGGGACGTCTGGGTAGACTCTCCTAAGGATTGCAATTCTTCAGATAGCCCTGAACCCATGCCTTCATAGCCTGCCTCTCTTCATTACCAGCTATCTTTCCCCATGCATGAAGGGAGCCTGGATTCTTGAAGACTTCATGGTACCTCTCTACTTGCCGTGGAATCTTGCTTCTAGCTTCATTCATGTATGAGAGAAATAAACTTCTAAGGCATTATTACCCATGCCAGTAACTTTGTATCACATCATCCTCTTTTCTTTTTAAATTACCTTGTTAACTATTTATTGTCTATTTCTCAACTGGAACATAAGCTCCATGAGGGCAGGCACCTGGCCTGTGTTGTTTACCATTATATCTTCCGTGCCTAGAGCAATGCCTGGCACACAGTAGGCACTCAATAAATATTTGTTGTTAAATGGCTGGCTCCCCTGCTGGGCTGTGGGCATCTTAAGAGCCAGTCTTGGGTCTGATTCATTTCATTGTCCACAGGTCCCAGCCCTGGGCACACAAAAGGGGCTGAATGACCATGCACCAACTTGAATAGAGGAAGGAGAGAATTGAGAGGGAGGGCTGTAGGAAAGGCAGCAGAAATGATGCACCTGCAGTGGTGGGGGCTCCGCTCATGACAGGTTCAGGCGAGGTACCTGGAGACAAGAGCAGAAGGTGAGAGTTTCCTCAGTCATTTTCCTGTGGCTGTGGAACTGTGGCCACAGCTCCTCCAAGTCCTCCTGGACCTGATGATCACGGCCACTGACAACCCACACGGTGGAGGCATCTGTTATTTGGCAGGTAACTTTCTAAATACTTTTCATGCATTTGAAACTTAGTCCTCCTAACAGATTTGTCAGGCAAGTATTCTCATTCCCATTTAACAGATGAGGAGACTGAGCCCCAGCGATGTTAAGGTACTTGCCAAGCTGACCTTGTTAGCAAGTAGCAGAGCAGGGATTAGAATCGCTGTCTATCTGATTCCAGAGTGGACGTTCCTAAGCCCCCAGCTACCCTGTGACAACACGAGGCTTCAAGTTGAAGGCTCAGTAAATGGACAGGACAACTCAGGGCAGAGCCTTCTTTACAAGACAGCCTCAGTTTACTCATCTGGAGAATGGAAGTGGAATTGTGCTTACCTCCTTAGGCTAGTGTGAGCATTCCATGTCACAATGCATATACATTTGTTTGGCCCAGTGCCAGGCATAAAGTAGTATTATTATGACTATTGCTATTATTAACATTACTGCATTCTAGTTTCTCTAAGACAGAAAAAGTGCTTTCATTCTTCTGAGTTTCTTGGCTCCTCCATTCTGATGGGCATAAAAACCATGACAGTCCTGCTAACCCATGGGTAGGATGGATGACAATTTGAGGAGCAGTTGGAAGGCTTCCCCTATAGCATGCTCCAGAATACTGTCACTGGCTTTTGAAAAACACATTCACCAGAAAACAAAGTTAGTTAGACTCAGACTTCACTCAACAGAGACTGAGTTATGGGGACCTGCAAGGAGGAATACAGAAAAGACACATGCTATGGAATCAGACCCAGCTGGGTTCAAGTCTAACTCCAGCTGCTCGAGAGCTGGGCGACCTTGGGTGAGTCGCTTAATCTCTCCAAGCTTCCAGCTTCTCACCTGACAAGTGGATGAAATCAGGGGAGGATTAAACAAGTCGATGGATACTGAGAGCTTAGCCTCATTTCTTTGGCAAATGCTACTATTATTACCCAAAGCACCTCACGGAAAGATAGACTCACTGGTGGGAGCTACACTGAGGAGGTAGAAGAGGTTCTCAGTTGTTAGGTTGGTGACCCCAGGCATCTGCAGTTAACTGTTGGTACTTGCCCACTGGCCTTGTCATCAGGACTTAGCCACTTACGTTTCTGAGTGATGGGTCCCAAATCGAGGACCTGAGCTGAGTTGATAACCACTTCTGTACTCTTGAGTTGATTTCCTGAGCAAGACTGTGGGGATGGAGAATTCTCATTATATCAAAATTCAAACACACAGTTCCTATCCAGACTGTTCCTGCAATGGGCAGCTTTGGCCCAAGAATGGGGCCCCACCTCATATGGCCCTAACTGATGCTGTGGTTTTCTCAATCTAGAGGATTCTTACTGTCATGTCAAACAAACCTGGGTTTGAATCTCATCTCTACTCTCATTTAGCTGTCTAATTTGGGACAAATGACTTCACCTCTCTACTATTCTTAAATATCCTTCCTTGTTGTGAAAGTTAAATGCAACACACAGACATATAGTAAGCACTCAGTGAGTGCCAACTATTAGCAGGCAGTGCTAAATAGGGGCTAAGAGCATGGACACTGGAGTCACATGGCAGCTGATACTTTCTAGCTGTGTGCTCCTTGGGCAAGGGACTTCTCTGAGCCTCAGTTTCCTCATCTGTACAATGGGGTGGATGAAAGAATCTACTTAAAGGGTGGTTGTGAGAATTAAATTAGATAAGGCATATGAAAGTTTTAGTACAGTTCTTGACACAGAGGAAGCACTAGACAAGTCAACTATTATTATAATCATTTAAAATATGCCTTATGCTGAGGAGACCTAGTGGACAGGCTCCTTCAACTGATCTGTCTCCTAGGGACACAATAATTGCTTACACTCAGGCTTTTAGGAGGCTTAAAATCCATCCATTCATCCTTCTTCCTTCCCTCTCTTCCTTTTTCCCTTCCTCCCTCCCATCCATCTACCCATCCCTCCGTTTTTCCATACCTTCCTTCTTTCTTCCCTCCTCACCCCTTCCTTCCTTCCTTCCTTTCTTCTTCCATCCATCCATAATTCCAACAAATATATACGGAGAGCCTATCATGTACCAAGCTGCCAGGCTCTGAATAGTCCAGTCCAAAGAGATACTCACCGGCTTGCACGTTTCATTAAGGGGATCGCAGAGATGAAACTCACAATGCAGGTAAACCAGGTCATGATCTCCAGCAAACTTGAACAGCTGAACTGAGAACTGGCTTTCTGAGGATACTCCATTCTGCTCCACGTGGATAGTGGAATCTTCTTGATTTGGGCAGCTGGGAGGGTGACAGGGGCAAGGGTCTGACTCTAGAAAAGCTCAGGGGCCTGAGGCCCTTGGCTGCATCTTTAATCTGTGACCAGTATAAAAAGAGCATCAGAGAGAATTAGGGAGCCCCCAGGTTTCCTCCATCCTGATGACATAGACTTTCTATTGCTTTAGGTTGGAGTAAACCGTGGAGGTTTCCACCAAGATGTTATCCATAAGCCCACATAGTTTAAGTTTTTGGGGGGTCCAGTCTCTGGAGTGAGACAGACTGGTTTCAAATCCAGCCAACCTACTTTCCAGCTAAGTGACCTTGAGCAGATTACTTAACCTTACTGAGTCTCGCTTTCCTTCTGTAGAGTGGAGACAGGAATATGCACTTCCTAGGGTTGATGAGAGCATTTATAATCCATGCGTACTGCTTAGCACAGTGCTTGGCATGTAGCTAAACTCAATGATCAATACTAGCTGGTGTTAGTACTATGGTTTGTATCATGATCATTAGATATGCATTTTCCATTTGTTTTTGCCAGCTAACGATATTCAATGTTTTGTCCCGTAACACGTCATGCCGTTTTCATATTGATCAGTCAGTATTAACATCTGTATAATAGTCCATCATTACCTAATAGACCCCCTATTTTTGAATTATGAACCTATTTCCAAAGTTATAAAAAATACTGAAATGAAAAGTAATTGGCATTTCTTTACCCTGCCCACCTACTTTGTATTAATGCTTTAGGCTAAAATTTCAGGAATGATATTCCTTGGTCAAGGGGTATGCTTATGATATGTAATACCAAATTATTTTCCAAAAGAGGTAGGCCAGTTTACACAACTGCCAGGCAGGGATGAGGTGATCATTTCCCCCCAAAATCTCATTCAGGCCAAAAGATAATCCCAGAGTTGTCCCATACCCATTTTTGATGATGAAGTATTTCAGAGCGTCAGTCCTGTTTTCAGTGGGCGTGGCATAGCAGTGCCTCAACAGCAGCTTAAACCGAGAGGTGTCCCCGCTCTCCAAGATGGCACCCACATAGAGTATGGAGTCAACGTCCAGCACAACTTCATCCCCTTCGTAAGGCAAGGTGTAGTTCTGGTCTTGGAAGAGGGCCATCTTGACAATGAACTCTCCCTCCCCGTCCACACTGATGGTCAGGTTGCTGAGAATAGGAAAACCACAAGGGTGGAACCATCAGGTTTTGACCAGTGAGAACAAAATAGATCCAGCCCATGCTTGCATAAGGTCATGAAGGCAAAGGCATATCTTTGATCTCTGAATGAATTACTCGTGTAAATCAAGCATTTACTATCTTCTGGGCACTAAACTTGACGGACAAGTCTGTTTCCAGGATTTCCACCAATCCTCTTTGCATCACAGATGACGCGTCTCCCTTTCACCCACAGAATAACTGGAAGTGCCCGCCTCCGTCTTGTCACCTGTAGAATGGGCTTGGGGCCAGTTCTGTGGGTTCGCAATTTTTGGCAGCAGATCTCTTCCCTCCACCCCACAATCTTCAGTGAGACACCAATTTTTAACAAGATAAATGGCTTTTATTTTTTATGAACCTTGGATCCCCAACACAAGGCAGTGTGAAAAACACTGAAGTAGAAAATTTCTCATCCTTCTAATCCCGCCGTTCTGTGAGCCCAGGAGGCCATGAGGGAACAGGAAGGGCACCTTGGATTTCTGACACCCCAGAAAGGCCTCTGGCAAGTCTAGGAATGCTGAGGAATTCATTCAATAGGGCCCCTTTCCAGGCACAGTGGATATAGCAAAAGCCCCTGCCCAATGGAATTCCATCCAAATTGCCCCTGGGCGGGCAGTGAGGGTGCTGTTTATCCGATCAAAGCTGATGTCAGCTTAAATCCCACATCTGCAGGGAGGCCTTCCTGCTCCCACCTTCCCCCCCAACCAAGATCAGGTCAGGGACCCTTGCTCCCTGATCCCACAGCACCCCATGTGCTTCTCCCACAGCGCATTCATCTCACTTGTAAATAATTACTGATATAATTAGTTGTCTAATGCCTTTCTTCCTCAAGATAAATGAAACTGTCATGCGTTTTTGTTCCTTAGCATATTTAATCAGCACTGTTTCATGTCCCTGCATTGCTTCATAATAATAATCTTTAATATCCACAAAACAGTCTATGTCTGCCTTGTTCATGCTCAACATTAATATACGATCAACAAATATTTGTGGAATGAACAATACAATGATTGGGAGCTCCAGAAGGAGGGAGGGAGCATTCTGTGGACATCATAAACTGTGCTTGAAGTGAGTGTGACCGATGTCAGCGTTACAGGTCAAAGGGCTGTACCTTACAATGCCGTACCTTACAATGGGCTGCAGGACAGTTTCGGGGCTGACATTCATGTCTAGCGGGTAGGCGCACTGGAAGTTGATGAGGATGTTGTCTCTGATGATGAAATCATTGGTCAAGAAGAGAGTGTTTTTATAGATGACATGGGTTTCATTTCTCTTTGGTGTGAAAAAAAGACCAAATATATGTTTATGTGGATGCGGGCATAGGGGTACCTGGAACTCAGGTCTGTGTAACTCCTCAGTCAATGCTCTCAGTCCTGCTGCCACCCTGCCTTCTGATCTCAAGAAGGCAAAATGGGCCTCTGCCCCCAGTGGCACTGACACTTCATGGGAAGGGGAGTGAGGACCCAAGATCAAAAACTAGAGCAATCGTTGACCCTTGGGATGAGTCAGGAACCACTATGCTTGCTCCTCCATGAGCCCCTCCCACATGATCCCTAATTTAAAAATCATAATCACAGCTTACATTTATGGAGCTCAAGCATCAGACCTGTTCTAAACTCTTTACATGGACCAACATGTATAATCTCACATATGCCTAGAGGCCCAGAGAGGCAAATTGACTTGCCCAAGGTCTTGCAGCTACTGAGATGGCCCCCACTGGCCCAACTTCCACCCTCTGGCAGCAGTGGTATGAACACTCCTCACCTCCAGAATGTTTCCACAGGCACCAGCCTGAGTAGGGCTGGTCACAGACATGGAGCTCTTCTCTCCTCTTTGTATGATGCTACTGCAGTTATGGTCCCGCAGGTAGGCTCTGACCTTGTCCCCCAAACCCAGGCATTTCAGCAGACTCTCGTCCAGCGTCAGCGTGATCTCCTTGGCCCCACAGTCCAGCTGAGGCTGCAAACTCTGGTCATCTGGAAAGTCAAGAGGGAGCAGGTGGAGTGGATAGGAGTCTGGAAGCAGTGAGCAGAGACCACATTCTCCACCCTTTGGAAAAGCCACACTGCCCACCAGGACTTTGGGTAGACTAGAGGGGATCTGGGACCCAGGTGGGATTCACGCCTGGGCTTGCAGTAGGCGAGTTTGGCGAAGAAGCCCTTGGTCCAAGATTTCCAAGCATCCTATGTGCAGGTTTGGTGAGGGCTTTCGTGTCTGATTCCTCTTGGGGACTGGGTCTCTGGGGAAGTAGGACTGCCCCACATTCTAGACTAACTAATCAAAACTAACTCCATACTACTCCCACTTCCTGGCTTTGTGAAGCCAGCACATCTGATGAGGTTCAGAGCCATTGTTCATTCATTCATTCATTCATCCAACACTCATTCAACAAATACTTCTTGAGCATCCACTATCTGCCAGGCACTGTTCTAGGCACTGGGGATACAATGTTTATCAAAACTGACAAAATTTCCCCGCTTCCAGAGGTAATATTCTGATGGGGAGATAGATAGGAAATTAAGAGAAATAACATTTCCATCGTATTCATGAATGCATTGATTCAACATATATTTACTAACCACCTTTTCTATGTGCTAGGCGCATTCAACACAGAAATAAAGAAAATACGGATCTGGCTCATGAGGATTCCTTCATCTTGTGTAAAAAACCACCATGCCAACAGCTTATTATAAAGCAATATGATGAAAGTACTAACAGAAGTACGTTCTAGGTGCAGAGGGGACACACAAGAGGGTATATCTAAGTCTGTTGGTTAAGACAGGGTAGGATTCATAGAGGGCTAGAACTTGATGGGGGGGGGGGTTAGGAGTTTTGTAGGTGAATAAGCAAGTGAGGGTATCCCAGGCTAAGGGACCAGCAGAGGCAAAAGCATGGCGATGGGAGAGAGAGGATGGCGTGTTTACGGGAGTGCAGAGTTCAGACGTATAGGAACTTAGAATGGGAGGGGTGGAACTGTGGGAGACAGAGAAGCAAGCAAAAGCCACATCATGAAAGGATTGTCTCAGAAGCAATGAGGACCCACTGAATAGCCCCCAGTGGAGACATGAGGCAAGCCACCTGCTCACTCACTCAGCCAAGGATGCCCTTGGAGCCCATCCAAGTACAGGGAGGGTGTCTCCAAAACCCAACGTCTGATTCAGTGATGCCCCAAAACCCAGGAAAGAGCCCTGACCCAATGAACACCCACTGAGCAGAGAGAGCCTTCAAGGAGAGCAGAGTCATTCCCCTCCTGCTCCCACCCCTCATCCCCACGCGCCTCCTGCCAGGCGCACACAGGCACCTCATCCACACTCCAGCCCAGTTTTCCAAACATATGCTCGTTCTTGTCCCTCTTCCCAGACACTCTCTCTTCCACAAGGACTGAGAGTGTGCTCAGAGGAAGGCATGCTTGTACCAAGGGCAAGAGTCAGAGTCCTAGGAGGGGAGGAAATAATCTTAATGGGAAGCTCATCCAACCCCCTTCCAGGGCTTAGGGCTCATCTACAGCATCCCTACCCATGGGTCATTTGCCTCTGCTTGCTTACCTCCTGGGATGAGAAATCATCACCTCCCGAGCCCCCATTTGGACTGCTCTGATTTAATCCTCATAAAAGCCCTGTATGGTGGGTATTTTTATTATTCTCTCATCCCCATTTTACAGATGAGGACATTAAGGCTCAGAGAGGGTAGGTGACTTGTCCCAGGCCTGAAAGCCACTACAATGGCAAATCCAGGACTAGCACAGGAGTCTGCCCTTCTCCTGATATTTGAACGCAGCTCTCACACGTGCAGGGCTCTCATCCTCAGTTCCTTTGTCCCTCCTGGGTGAAGCCCACTCATACCAGAGCTGTTTCCTGAGGCTGGGGTCCAGCGGCTGACCTGGAAATTTGTCCCATCCCTGCCTTCTCATCCTTGCAAATCCACTGGCTTTGAGAACCCACATTCCCTGACCTCAGTTCCATCCCCACTGACTCTGGTCCACACCCCATCCTGACCCTCTGAAGCTCCTTCCATGCTGCCCTGTTCACTCAGGCCAGCCTCCGCCAGCACCGTCCCCACTTCCCGGCCCCCCTAAGCCACTCACCAGAGCTGTCGCAGACTTTTCTGCAGACACAGTTCCAGGTGCCGTTGACAAAATCCTCCAGGTAACAGTCCTTCCCACAATTGGGCTCCTCAGTGGTGGGGTCTAGGGGGTGAGGCATGGAGGCAGAGGATGAGGATGCACAACAGGGAGGACCCGAGGCCACCAGGGCCAACCTGTCATTCTACCAGGGCACAGAACTCCCGCCTGAGGTTGTGCGATACTTAGTGGAAGGGTCAAACCGCAGGCTCAGATTCCCTGACTCCCAGCCCAGGGAAGTGAGGGCCCAGAAGCTGCCATCTTAATGCTTCTGAGTACTTTCCATGCGTTAGTTCATTCACTTCTCATGGTAACTGAATGAGACAGGGTGGCAGAGCAGTTAAGCACATGGATCATGGAGCTAGAGTACCTGGGTTCAAATTCCACCTTCCAGCTTTGTAACTTTGGGAGAGCTGCTTGACCTCTCTGTGCCCCCCGAGCCCTCATCTGGGGTAGTTAGATAGTACCTATCTCAGGAAGCTGGTGAGAGGATTAAATGAGATAATACTCTAAAGTGCGTAGGTTAGGAGCAGGGACACTGTAAGCTCTATGCATTAGCTGTTATTTTTGCCATTATCCATTTTTTTCAGACCAGAAAACTGAAGCTCAGAGAGAGAAATTAAACTGCCCGAATGGAACCTAAATATGAAGGAGCCTCAGTTCTCAGTATTGTGCTACACATCTGGGTCCATCAGGAGCCTTCACCCTGGAAAACGAATCTCTGGCTTTCCTTGGCGTGTTGGAAGACCTGGTAACCCCGGGCGGGATTGATGCTGGGCAGTAACTGGCAGGAGCTGGGTCGAGGCTGTTCTGCTTAGTCTCTTCCTGACCTGCTCCACTCTCTCTGCTGACCACCCCCCGGGCGTTTCACTGGGCAGCCCCCCTGCCGGCAGCTGCACTCCAGGGTCCCTGCCGCTCACCTGTGCAATAGCTCAGCGCACACGCTGGGGTGCCCTCCAACCGGTACACGTGGTACCCACCCGGGCAGGCCTTCACCTCCACCTCGGTCTTCCAGAGGCAGCAGCTGCCGCTCCACTGGGCACAAGCAGTGCGCTTGACGATGCCCTGCTTGAGGGTGGGGTGGGTCCCCTCCAGCCACATGGGGGCGTCCGTCTGGCATCGGTACACTGGGACGCAGGTCTCTGGCATCCTCACTCCTCCTTTTCCCACAAAACGGTACCAGCCCCTCAGGTTGCTGTCACATATCTGCCCTCTTTCTGTGTTCTCTGAGCTTCGGGAAGATTCATTCAGGAAGGTGTAATTCTTGCAGGGGTCAAAACAGACTTGGGCCTCTGGCGTGCCGGGAGCTCCACACTCCAAGTCGGGTCCATAGGAGTTGCTGCTGGTGGAAACTGGAATGCAACAGCGTGCTCAGGTTTACTGAGCAACCCCAGGGCCTACAGGATTTTTATCCCCCGACACACGTTGTTTTGGATGTGCTAAGGACCCTAATGAGGACAAGAGGCACACAATCTGTTAACTAAATATCAGCCTTCATCACCTTGGGGTCAGAACAATAATGAGGCCTGTGTGCAGTACTTCACAGGCATTAAGAACATCAGAGTCTCCACCCTGCACAACCCCAGGGGGCATCGTTCACATTGAGCTCAGTGGCTCTCTCCCCTGGAGTTGTGCAGTGCTCCCCTGTGCAACCATACACAGTGACCGATATTTGTTTTTCTCACTATGAATGTAATATGGGCTCACTGGAAAAACCTCAAACATCATTAAAATAAAGTAGAAATGAAAGTTGTCATAAGCCCATTCCATCCCCAGAAGTAATCATAAATGTGTTGTATAGTGTTCAGACCCTTTCTATGCATATATTTAAAATAGAGGATTTTTAAAAGTAAAAATGCGTTTAATGCTGTACAGCTTCTTTTATGTCCATTTGCATTTTTTGCTTACTATATCACGGACATCTTTCCAGTATCAGTAGATACAGATCTAACACAAGTTTTCTTAACTTCAGCGCTATGGGTGTTCGGGGCGGGATCATTGTGTGTTGTGGGGCGTCTGTTCCCTCATAGGATGGCTAACAGCATCCCTGCACTCTTCTCACTAGATGCCAGGAGTACCCCCCAGCTCCACACCTGCTGGCAAGTGCTTCAACTCCCCTGAGACTCATTTGCAAGACAACACCTGTGAGCAAGGGGTCCCCAAACTCCATCCATTCCCACGCCTTAGTCACTCCGTTTGTTGCACCTGTGTCTGCCTGTCCTCTTATGTACTTAACACTTTTCTTTCAATGACTCTCTTTATAAATTCGTTTCATCCTAAGGAATAATATCTGTGATACCATAGGTATGATGTACAAGTTATATTTTTTTAAGACACATGAAAAAAATAAGGAGAGCCATCAAAAAATTCCTTAAGAATTTGCCATGCACCCCCACCGTCATCCTGGTGTATGTAAGCTCCGTTTTGGAAATTAAAGCTCTAAAGGATTATTAGAGGATTAAATGAGATAGTAGGTGTAAAATGCCAAGCATTTGTGTCCCTGGAGTTCAAGGCAGCTCTGTCCCCTAGTCCTGACTTGTTGAATAGTGTGAGTGCCTGGGTGACGAACTACGTGCACGCACGGGATCACATTCTCATAACACACATTAGAGGGACTTTTCAGAAAAAGAGATTTTTGAGCCCTGTTTGCGTATGTACTTGTTTTAAGGAAAGGAGTGGCTGCGCTTGCTATTCTTGGATTATTCTCCTGCACAAACTGTCTTTTCCCAAGGGAGGCCATGAGCTGAGTCCCTGCCCCCCAGTCCCCTCCATAGGTGACAGGGGCAGAAATTCTCATCTTGGTGTTGAGCCTGAGAACCCTTCCCACAAGCATTGAAGATGCCCAATCCACAGATCTTTGGAAGAACACGGAGAGATCACTAAATCCAGTCTTTTCATTTTACAGATGAGCAAACGGATATGGAGGGAGGGGAAGGCGCTTGTCAAAACAAGGGCACAGGGTGACTGGGTGATCCACATCCCATGAACCTGGCTCTCTGCCTCCCCCATATGTGGGCCTGGGAAATTACGTGAACTGGCTCCCACGGGGCCTTTCGGGGGAATTTCCGATCTGGTTCTTCGAGAGATGGGGACTCAGTTTCGGTTTCTCTCATCTTGTTCCCTTTGACTTCTAGTTTCTGGGTCTTTCCTTTAAACACGCCCCTGCTCCTCCTGCGGACTCTGAAAGGATTTCTCTGAACTGCCTTCTCTGCACTGCCCTGCTCACTGTCCAGGTAGTGCTGGGTGTCTGAGGTGCCAGGTGAACAGAGCACTCACTTTGCTGCTGTGTAGATGCCAGGGTCAGAATGCAGGAGGCCAAGGCCAGCCACAGGACGCAAGAGCTCGCCATCCTTTCCAAGGGCTGAGACACGCTGGTCACTCTGCAGCGTGCAGACTCTTCATGCACCTAGGGGAAAGGAAAGACCCAGACTCAATCAGGGCAATGGAGGTCATTCCTCTGGATGCAAGGGTAAGAGGAAACTCACATCAGTTCAGCACTGTGACTTGGACTAAGCCTGTTGCATACCTTAGCCCATTTAAGGTTCTGAACCACCCTCCTTGCAAGGTACTATGATTTTGCCCCCATTTTACAGATGAAGAAGCTGAGACACAGAGGACATTAACCCCAGAATTATTTACGGAGCTCCTCTATGTGCAATCACTGTTCTAGAAGTTAAATAGATTGCTGAAGGTCCGAGGCCCATGTTCTCAGAAACTGATGATGACTTCTTCACAGAGTGTTTAAAGCAGGCGTGACATGCAGAAAGGAGATGGGGTAATCGGACTAGGAGACTTGCCAAGGGGATAACACTGTGTTGTGTGCCAGTCTCAGCCGATCAATAACCAATGTGAATGGCTGCCCTTCCCTAGTTCTGTGTGTCAGGCACTGGGCTAAGAGACCCCCCGAGTATCCTCTATGTGTGTAGACTTCATGTCAGCCTGAGACCCACATGCTTGCTCCTAGTGGTGTCTGGCACACAGGGTGCTCAGTCAAGGTTTGAGGGATGAATGAATAGATAAATTGGGGGCCGTAGGAACAAAGAGCTGTGAAGAGCCTACCGACACTCGAATAAATAATATTTCCTCTTCTGGGAAGCTCTTCCCTTGAATGGGCAAAACTTTGGATGGCTTCTTATAGCCTCCGGAAGACTTCAGTTGAAGATAGAGATCTATTTCTGGAAGGGATCATGAGTATGTTATGAGAGAGCACCCAGGACTGGTAATTCTTAGAGATGAGACATCAAGTAGAGGTTTAGCTTCCTGGTGGGTGTCCAGGGGCAGGGGGGAGGGGGAAGGTGGCTGGATTCATGGTTGAGCTGGACATAGAGTGATATCTGGGGCACTGGACAAAGGCCAGGGTCCAAACTCTTTGTGGGATTCTGAAAATTTCCAGAAACAAAAATCCCTAGCAAGTCCAATGTGTCAAGGGTCAGGGGAAGCCCCAAAGGATCAGGAGAAAGCCCACTGGGCTTGAAGCAGGACTTACCTCAGTGAGAACACAGCGTTCCTCCTCCTCTGACCAGCCGTAGGAATGCAAGCCTGCTGTGGACCGTCCTTTTATTGCAATTTCTCACCCAGGTGGCTCCCTGCAATTGGGGATGAGGTGTCCCTGGATTTAATCTCCCAGGCACGTGCTAGACTTGAGGGATGGAGAGAAGATAAACAATTAACCACAAAGGAGGGCCACCTCCCCTCCCTATTGTAAACTTTACCAGCAGTCTCCCTTTCACACAAATGCTTCTTCGTAAACAATAGGAGTGGGTACTGAACACCCAGGGCACGCTGAGTGCTGCTCACCCATTCCTTCTCACGCTGAATCACCACAATAAACCAATGAAGCTAGTGCCGTGTCTATTACCAGAAAGCAAGCACTAATCCAGAGGAAGCTTAACACCCAAATGGGAGTGGAGAGAAATCAGACAGGCACTTGTTCGCACAGTGCACTTCTGATTTTACCTGGTGTTCCTTTGGATATTCAAAGTTGAGGAGTCTGAAAGAGCCAATTGGGTGATGGTGAATCATCGAATAGCAACAGAGAGACAAGACCCCTGGACAAAATAAGCACCGGAACAGCCTCTCCTCCCATCCCTCTGATACACAGGCTACTCCAGAGATTGGACAGTATGGAACTGAGGTTGTACCTCTTGGACTTTTAAACCCCAGGCTTGGACCTGGCTTTCGTCGCGTGGTAGATATCACGGAGTTGATAAGAGTCAAGCTTTTGCAGAACAAGTGGCCATTGATTCTTCTGTGTTACTCTGGGATTCTTTCAGAAGCCATGGCTACTAGGGGCAGGGAGCATAGGGTTCCTGGCATTGGTAACACCTTCCAGCAAAATCTCAACCCGGAAAAAGAAAACATGCTACAAGCCACTCTCTCTATTCCTAGTGCATTTGGAGAAAAATCCCCTAAATGTGGAGCTTACAACAATCACAAATGCAGGATTCTGAAATCCGTCTGGGCCCACCAAATAGCCCACTGATCCACTAATTTTGGCCAGGTGCTCGTTCTAATCTCCCCAGTGGCCGCTCTCAACCTTCCCCATCCTTTCAAACAGTCTCTGCAGCCATCACTCCCCACTTACTCCCTCCCTCACCCCATTCTCAGCAGGTGTCTTGCATCCTACTTCAAGAAAATTTATGTCACAACACCTGACCTCATTCACCTTTGTGTCTCCTTCCCTTATAGACATATAAACGCCCACTTCCTCCCCCAACTTCTGATAAGGTGATCTTCCTCCTTTTCAGAGTCAGTTCCTCCATCCCTGTTATGACTTCTCCATTCCATTCGGAACCCCGTGGCTAAAACTGCCCTGCTAAGGTCATCGCATAGGCAAGTCCACTGGGCATTTCTTCTGTTCTCTTGTCCATGGATTGTTTTTCGCTTCTTCCTCTGGGCACACTGCATTTCCTTGACTCCCCTGTACGCTCTTGTCTTGATTTTCTTGGATACCTGTGATTTATCACTCTCATGCTCAGGCTCCTCTTCCTCCAGCTGTCCTTGAGAGTGCTGATAAGTCCCATTTTTCTTTTCACTCCATACATTCTCCCTGGGAGGTGTCAAGTTATCCCACGGTTTTGAGTGCCATCCCCAGAATGCTGAGTTTCAGATCTGTGTCTCTACTCCTAACGACTCCCTTGAACTTCAGGTCCATTTACCCAGTTGCCTGCTGGACCTCTCTGCTGGGGCTGAGATGCTTGAGGCACCTGTCTCAGCAGGTCCGAATCTGAACTCGCCAATCCGTCTAAATCTCTCCCTCCTCATTGCATCATCTATCTTAATCAATGGCCCCCAAGCTGGAAACCTGGTTCCTTCCTTTGTCCCTCAGCCTCGCATTTCCAATAATCACCAAATCTTGCCACTCAACCTTTCAAGTATTTCTTGAATCTATCCTTCCTTCCTCATCCCTGTTTCAACACCCCTAAATCAGGCCGCCATCATCTCTTACGAGAGTGATTTTAACAGCTGCCTAATGGGTCTCCCTGCTTTCATTCTTGTCCCCTTTGATTCTGTTCTCTCCCCTGAAGTCAGATGCCACAGTATCATCTCTCAGGATTATCCCCCATTCCCGGCACTCTATGCTTCCTGGGATCTGACCCCCGTCCACAGCTCCTATCTCATCTACAGCTTCTCTCTCACACATTCTATGCTCCACCCAATGTGTGGTTCTCTGAACTCTTCTCCACCTCCAAACCTTTGCATATGCTTTTTCCTCTGCCTGGATCATACGATGCCCAGCCTCTTACTACTTATCGTTTAGGTTCACCTCTTCTAGGAAGCCTTTCCTAAACACCATAGGCTGGCTTGTCCTTCTCTTCTCTGCTTCTATGCCTCTCTGGGCTGATTACAATCACACTCAATTACCTGCCAACTTATCTGTCTCCCTCTGAAGGCTGTAAGATCTTTGTGGACAGGGATCCTGTCTTTGCAGTTTTAATGAGCACTTAGTAAGTACTTGTTGAGTAAACAAATGGAAAAAAAATCACAATATATGTGTTCCAGACTCTCTCTTGTGAGTAATGCCTCAAATGTATAGCTGTCCAAGACTTAATCAAACCTTTGTGGAAAGACCCAAGATCCTGCCTCAGGGCCTTTGCACTTGCTGTTCCCACTGCCTGTAATGTACTGCCTCAGATATCCCCCTGGTTCATTCTCTTACTTTTCTCAGCCTCTGCTTATCAGAGAGAACTTCCTTGACCATCCTCTGTAGAAAAACACCCCCATAGCTCTATTCTCCTTTCCTTTTTTCCCCCCCAAAGTGCTGGCCACTACCTGACATATCACATAGTTGCTGTTTAAATGTATCCTCCTTTTAAACACAATCTCTTTACCAGCAAGGGCTCTGTTTGGGTTACTTGCTGTTTCTTTGGCACCTGTAAAAGTGCCTGGCATTAAATTTATACTTCAAATGTCTATTGAATATTGAGCTGAAAAACTAACCCAGAGAAAACAAGAAAGGAAAGGAGAAACATAAGGAACAGAGGGACAGAAGAATCCATTCTCATGTGCCTTCTTTTCCATGGCTTTTGTTTTTATCCTTTTTTATGTTCTGTTGTACCTGCATCAAAGTACAGATGAATCTGCACACAGTCCAGCTAGCCTCAACTGACCAGGGCCTGGCCACGGACGGGGCCAGGCTCAGCACCACGGTCCTCCTATGGAAAGCTCTTACGTAAAGGCAGCAGACATGGGGATTTGGTGCGTGTCTGCCCGTGAGAAGAGGTCCCTTGACTCAAGACACGCTGCCCCCAGCCCCCGTTTGCTGATGCCCACGTGTGCCTTCCCCTGGGGGCAGGAGGCTCTAATCACATGACAGGACTTTGACGCTCCTGGAAAGCCACAGCTGGAGTCCAGGGAGGCAGCTGGCGTCAGCGCAGACACTTCCCTCAGCATCAGCTACCTTTGGTCCACTTGGCAAAGAAGTCCAGACACCCTTGGGTATCTGGGTCTCCTGGGCCCAGCCACTTCTTGGTCTCTGGTTGTGTCTCCAAGGAGCCCCCTGGCTGGGCCCCTTGCAAAACTTCCCCTCCCAATGGGGGTCATAGGTCTGCCCCCACCGCTGCTGCTGCAGCTCTGTCAACAGGTCGACATCTTCTGCACTGGCAGGGAGAAGGGCAAGGGAGGGAGGGGGTCCCTAGGATGCGCCAGGTCCACCCCCTCTAAGGGCTGTGAGACTCCTGAAGGCAAGGACTGCGTCTGCTGATTCACTAGTCTTTCCCCAGCACCTGGCACAGTGCCTGGCACATACTGGGTGCTCAAAGAAATGTTTCTGGAAAACTGAATGAACCCTGCAAGGGTGTCCTTATTATCCCCTTTATACAGAAGCAGCAGCCCCATTATCCCCTCCGTTTCTGCAGTGCCTGACACCCCTGTAATCACTCTTTCAGGTCCTCCCTCCCCCCAGACCATAAGCTCCAGGAGGGCAGGGGTTGTGTCTGACTTGTTCGCGGCTAAATCCCCAGCAGCTAGCACAGTGCTTGGCCACAGTAGGTGCTCAGAAAAAATACATTCTTTTCTTTTCTTTTTTTTCTTAAGATTGGCACCTGGGCTAACAACTGTTGCCAATCTTCCTTTTTTTTCTGCTTTATCTCCCCAAACACCCCCTGTACACAGTTGTGTATCTTAGTTGCAGGTCCTTCTAGTTGTGGGATGTGGGACGCCGCCTCAACGTGGCCTGATGAGCAGTGCCATGTCCACGCCCAGGATCCGAACCCTGGGCCGCCACAGTGGAGCGTGTGAACTTAACCACTCCACCACAGAGCCGGCCCCAAAATATATTTTTTTCAAGGGAAGATTTGCCCTAAGCTAAAATCTGTTGCCAGTCTTCCTCTTTTTTCTTCCTTTTTCTCTCCCAAAACCCCAGTACATAGTTGTGTGGTTGTAAATTCTTCTACGTGAGCCACTACCACAGTATGGCTACTGACAGATGAGTGATGTGGATCCATGCGAGGGAACCGAACCCAGGCTGCCAAAGTGGACCGTGCCGAACTTTAACTGCTAGGCCATCAGGGCTGGCTCAGAAAATATCTCTTGAGTGAATGAATGAGTGGAGAAATGAATAAATGGATGGGTGGATGAAGCTCAGAGACATTGTGTATTTTATCTAAGGTCACACAGCAGAACCAGAGTTGAACCCAGTCTCTCTGACACGACTGTGAACTCCATGAGGGCTGGCATGGAGTCTGGTTTGTCTCACCTCAGAATCCTCAGCACCATGGACAGTGCCTATATATAGTAGATGCTCAATAAACACTTGTTGAATAAATAAATGACTTCAAAGACTGAGCTTTTAAGATTATTATTATTTTGCCACACTCTTTAAGGAGACAGGGGCCTCATACACAGACACATCATAAGTCCCATTTGGAGAGCAGGCAGCATTTAGAGACAAAGGCTGTTTTTTGATAGCAAAGATTAAAGGAGAGAAAACAGGAGCAGGCTGACTGAAGTGTGTGCTCCCTTTCCTGAGGCTGGAGCACCAGCCTGCATCGCCTCTGCAGCCAGCAGGAAGTGAGGTGGTAGCCACAGAGCTCGGGGTTTCCCACAGATGATCACTGGGACATCAGGGTCAAGATGGCAGACAGAAACAGAGGCAGCCAGACCTTCAGAAGCCCTGAAAGAAACGCAATTACGGGGCTGCTACTGGCACTGATGAGCCTTTGTGCAAAATTATCAGAAGATGCCTCCTCTAGACTGACCTATTAGGAAAGGATACCCTCTCAGGGTTGATCAGTTAGAAAAAGGAGGTTTTCTCTTTATCTGCTCTGAAAACCAATTAGAAAAAGGTGCTCACTTTGGATGGAAAAACAGAAAAAGTTTCCTTGCTTGGTGGGCCAATTTGAAAAAGGCAGCCCTTCCTCAAGCACTAGGCTTGGTATCCCCTCAAAAGGAAACTCTTGTGCAGTGCCCAACCTATTCAACCATCCTTGGCAATCTTGGGGGATATTCATAGAGGGCAAGCCTCTTAGGAACAACTTGACTCTCTGGCTCCAAGCTCACTGGTACTGGGTTGAACTAGCTCAGGTCAAACATGAGGTTGGTTCAAAAATCCCATCAGATCTAGGTGCCAAGAGCCAAGAAGGGTAACAGTTACATGGATTCACTTTTCATCCAAATTTTCAGGAAATTTCGGTCGCCATGCAAATCAAGGGCCATAAAAATGCTGCTAGTTCCTGGCCTTTATGGTCAGAGGAGCAGAGGAGCAGAGAAATAGAGTTTAGTGCTTGTCTGTTGTGTTCATCCTGGCACTAAGCATGGTGCACACAGCAGCACTCAACATGTACTTGTCCCCTGTTGAATGAATCCTGAAAAAGGTGTTAGAGATGAGCCACGAAGCTTCAGGAAGTTCCCAAGGTGCAGGTCTAGAGTGTGTGATTGTCTGTTGTATGTGGGTTTGTAACAAATGTGTGTGTCTGTACATACGGGCAACTCCAGCTGTCTGGGCATCCGCGTGTGCAGATATGAATGTACGCACGTGACCTGCTGTGTGTGTGCAAATGTGTCTGGATGATGTCCATTCTTGCGTGCATGTCCATGTGTGCCTGCATCTGTTTGCACGCATGCACTGTTGTGAGACAGCACGGGTAGACGTGCATATGTACAGCCCCAGGTCTGGGCGTTTCCGCAGATGCAGTCGCCCCTTCAGAGCTCAGGGCCAGCAGGCCCAGTGCTCCAGCACACCCCAGGCCCATGGAATAAAAGCCCCAGAGGAAGGTTCTGGCGCAGGCTCCTCTGCAAAGAGGACTTGAACTTACCCAAGCTGCTGGAAGCAGCCTTCGAGACTGCGGCCTGGACAGCTGCTGAAGGAAAGAGAAGGGTCAGCGTGCAGTTGGCAAGGAGCCTGGGAGAAGCCCCTCCTATCTGCTCTTCTCCTTGCAGCCAGAGTGGTCTCTTTGAAACCCCAGTCTGACCCTGTCACTCCCCTGCTGTGGACTCTTCAGGGGCTCCCAGTGCTTTCAGGAGAAAGGGCCAGAACCTTAGCAGGAACTATACGTCAATTGTATCTCAGTTCAAATAAAAAAGAACTATAGGGCCTCACGTGGTCTGGCCCCGCCTGTATCAGCTCACCCCACACTGACCTCCTCCTTCTCCTTCCAGCCTGCCGGGCCTTCTCTCAGTTCCTCTAACAGGCTGGGCTTCACCCACCACAGGCCCTTTGCCCATGCTGTACCGTCTGCCTGGGATTCCCTCCCCATTCCCACCTTTCCCTGACTCCTCTTAGTTAGTCCCACCTCAATTTCCAAATCTCAGCTCCATTCTTCTCCAATCCTCCAGACTGGGCCTATCCCCCCGGTGTAAGGGCTCAGAGATCCTAATACATTTTCTTGATTGCATTTATCCCAATTGCAGTTACATATACACACACACACACATATACAGTCATGCGCTGCATAATGACATTTCGGTCAACAACAGACTACATTTATGATGGTGGTCCCCAGGAGATCAGTACCATATAGTCTAGATGTGCAGTAGCTATGCCATCTAGGTTTGTGTAAGTGCACTCTATGATGTTTGCACAATGCCAAAATCGCCTAACGGTGCATTTCTCAGAACGTATCCCCACCATTAAGTAATGCATGATTAGATATAATTATTTGAATGATGTCTCCTCCACTGGTCCATAAGCTTCGTGTGACCCTGACCTGTATTGGTTTTTGCTCATCATTACATCCCCAACCACTAGCACCAGGCCTGGCACACAGTAGGCACAAGAACATAATGAGAACTGGCAAAAGGAAGGCAGCTTATAATCCACTTTGCCCCAGAGAATTCACTTGCTCCAGTTCTTCAGATCCCAGTAAGATCTCAAATGCCAGGTTCTGTCACCCTCCTCATCTCCAGAGAGCATTCCTCTCAGGAACGTGCAGGAGGGAGTGGCCCTTTTACCTTTCCGTGAGATGGGACCCAGGTTCAGGACACGGCTTTGGTCTATGCTGCCCCCAGTGCGGACTCTGGTCCCGGAGCAGGTCTGCAGGGAGAAGGCGACAAAGAAACCCTTCCATGAGGGAAACTGAATGTGGTCCTGCCATGGGGAGCGGGCCAGCTGGGGCTTGAGGACGATGGAGGCAGGAGTTGTCAGGAGATCTGCATACCCGGGTTCATGTCCCCGCTCACCATTTGCTAGATGTATGATCTTAGGAAAGCCATTTAAGTTCTCTGAGCTTCTCTCCCCATAAAGATAAAGAGGCTAGTTAAATATCTCCCTTAGGGAGCTGCTGTGAAGCATTAAACGTTAGCACATGTAAGTTGCACATAGTGCTTACAAACGTCAGCTTCTATTGTCATAACACAGGCTTGCAGATAAGCCCGAGCGTTTAGCAGTCTGCTGCCCTGCCCTGGTCCACCTGATTTCCCAGCAGCTCAGGGCTGCTGCCTGGCCACGCACACCTCGTCTTACTGCTCATTCTGTCCTTGCGCTAAAGGAGAAACACAGCAGAAATATTTGTGTTTTTTTTCTTATATAGCTTGTGGCCAAATGTCTTTGGCGTGGGGAGAGGGGCGAGGGGGAGGGTGGGGCCAGCAGGCTGAGGGAAGGGAGGCGACTTACCGGCTTGCAGTTTTCATTGATGTTGTCGCAGAGATACACCTCACAGTGCAGGTAGACCAGGTCGTAGTTTCCGGCAAAACGGAACATCTGGACGGAAAATCGGCCCTGGGGGGACTCCCCATTCTCCACCACTCGGATGGTTGAGTCCTCGGTGCGTGGACAGCTGTGAGGGTTACATCACATAACGCTGTTGGTTAGGCAAACACTCTGGAGCCAGACTCCCAGGGTTCAAGTCTCACTCCACTACCTATTAACTGTGCGACCCTGGGCAACTTACTTAATCTCTCTGTTCCTCAGCTTCCCTCTCTGTATACAAGGAATAATAATTGTAACCCACATCACAAGATAGTTGCGATGATTAAACAAGTTAAATGTTCAAAGTGCTTATTAAAGTATATGGTACACAGTAGGTGCTACATACATATGATGCCAAAGTAAAAAGGCTATCAACACAGAGTCGAAATTACCCTCAAGTTAGCACTTGCTGATTTCCCAGGAAACGGCATTCAGGAATCATTAGCTGACATTTGTTGGCACTCCACTATGTGCCTGGCACTAATTTCAACAACGGAAACTTCTGAGCACTGAGGGCCACAGACCAGACTGGAGTGTGTGCATCCACCTGCACGCACACACAACTGTACCCCAAAACACTTATGAATGAAACTCAAAATTGCACCTGTGGAGACTCTCACGTGTGCTGGGCTGGATCAGCACACAGGCACTCTGGGCAGGCAAATTGGGCACCCTCTCTGCTATTTCACACTACTCTCGCAGAATTCACTCGGATTTAGAAAAAGGGCTGAATGCTGATGCGTAGAAGAACCGAGAAGGGACCTTCTGCGGGTGGTGTTCACGCTCTGCTCTCTGTCCCCCACAATTCAGATCTGACTCCAGAAGTGCAAACTACACTTGACAAAATAAAACCCGTGAGGTGAAGCAGGCCCACCTCATGAGAGGCAGAGCGAGTGGCATCCAGCATGCTCCTTCGTGGCCTGGTGCACTCAGCCCCAGCAGGGCATCCGCGTCTGCTCTGGCCACTCCAAGGGTCTCCCCAACTTGTCCCCTCCTTTCACATCCTGCAATATTCTGGCACCTTCCTAGACTGGTGGTCCACAACCCCGCTCCCACACATGCCCGGACAGAAAAACACAGGCACACCCACCATTTCTTCCTGCTTCTTTTTCAAAACTTTCCAAGCTTTCCACTATGTACATGCTATACTTTTACACTCGGAAAAAAAAAAAAAGCTTAAAAATCCCTCACAGCAGGTATTATTTATGCCTATTTCACATATGAGAAGATGAATATCCAGAAAGATGAGCTGACTTGTTTCTCAGAACTAAAAACGACCGAAGTTAAGATTTGAACCCAAATTTCCACGATGCCCCAATCAAGGTCACGCCAATGTTTCCCAAATTTTCCAGTTCTTTTTTTCGTTACCTAGTAACCACCTTCCTGAATGTTTTCCTGTGTTTCCCAACATCTGTATTTTGATTATTTATTTGCTATTTTTCTTTAAATCTACTTACATTTTTACTGAACTACATCTATTTTGAGAAGAATCTTCAGCTCATGACCACAAACAGCAAACCAGTATCACTTGCCGTAAATAAAACATGACCAGACAAATAAATACAAAGTAGAACAGTACTATTAAATTTTAGTTAGACACAGTTGACTGTAAAAGCCCCTAAAACAGACTCTGTTTTCTTTTTGTTGCAAAAGGACGTTAGCAAATAACAGAGAGGTGCGAAGCTCAGATAGGCACCCAGCCGAGACTTTCCCCTGGCGGAACCTCGCGGATTCCAAGAGAACTGAGAAAGGAGTTGGTCACCGTCTCTCAGGGATGCTTTCTCCGACTGCGCTACCAGAATGTGGATGCCACTCTCCTTTCCCCGCTTCCGGGTTTTTCTATGGCCTCTGTACCGCTAACATGCTATTGATTTCACTTTTGTCTGTCAGTCTCCTCCTCTAGAACAACAGCTGTCTGAGGGCAGGGATTTCTGTCCCTTCTGTTCACTGTGTTATTCACAAGCCTGGCACACAGTAAGCTTCCAAAAGACCTGTTCCATTCGTGAATGAAAATGTGAACTCCTTGCTCACAGTGTGGCTCACCGTTCTCGAACGCCTGGAGTCAAAAGCCACACACTCATGCCCTCAGTGTTTCATCTGGCCCTGGCCGACTGTGCCTCCCCTTCACTCCTCTCAGCCAGGTGCCAGCCTTCCTCCGGCCCTGTGCATGCCTTTCCATCAGGCTTATGACACTTTTCTGAGTCTCAGACCCCCCTGGGTCATCTGGTAAAGCCCATGCATTCCACCCCAAAAATAAGGTTTTAAATGCATGAAACTTTTTAAAAACATTGTAACTGTGTGGTGACAGATGTTTAACTAGACTTATTGCAATCATTTCACAATATATACAAATATCAAATATTATGTTGTACATCTGAAACTAACATAGCATGTCAGTTATATGAAAAATTGAACGCATAAGATAAAATATGTAAGATTATAAAGGAAACCAATTAAATTGAAACATGGTCCTTAAAATAATAAAAAAACATTTATATAGGCATTATATATTTCATATCTATTATATATAAATATATGTGCTTACAAGTATATATATTCGATAATGCATTAAATAATAAGATCTAGTAGAAATTCCAATACCGTAGTAACTAAAAAGTACTGATGAGGGTAAATGCCTTCATGTGCCCCGCTAATAATTCTGTGGTTTGGTGCCTGTATTTATAATGGATGGCAATGCTAATTTCACCTAGAGGATAATGAATATAAAGATGTACTCTTCCCCCATCCAAGTCCAAGGGCTCCCCGGATTCCATCCATAGGCCTTACTTGTCCTGGATGATGAAGTACTTCAAGGGGTCTGTGGCATTGCTGCTGGGCGTGGCATAGCAGTTGGTCATCAGCAGTGCGAATCGGGACACGTCACCCCCATCCAGGATGGTGCCCACGTAGAGAAAGGCGTCGGTAGACAGGGTCACCGAGGAGCCCTGGTAAGGCTGCGTGAAGGTGGGGTTCTGGAAGAGGGCCATCCGCACGGTGAACATGCCCGTCCCGCCCACGCTGATGTTTAGGGAGCTGCGGGCGGAGAGGGACCAGTGAGAGAACCAGAGCTGAAAACAGCAACAGATGGACCACCCTTTGCGGTCTGCATTCCTGGGAAGTCCCTGACAGTTCTCGCATTTTTATCCAGCGGTAGGACTGGAAACCACCAACCATTGCTTTGCAAACTACAATGAGCACACACACGGGTCACCTCGGGATCTTGTTGAAACTCAGGTTCTGGTTCGGTAGGTTTGGGGTGTGGCTCAAAGTTCTGTATTTCTAACAAGCTCCCAGGTGATGCTGCTGCTGCTGATTCATAGACCACCTTTTTTATAACATGTCCACCCCCTCCCTCGGTTGCCTTTGCCTTCAAGAAGTGCAGCAAACAAATTCTCAAGGCACTCACCTAGATTCCTTCTTTGGTCTCAGCCTGGACCAGTTAAGAGGGATGGACTATGAGTTCTACTGGCCCGAGTCAGAGTCTGGCCCCACTTACAGCAGAAGATTGGCGTTTTAAAAACGGGTTATTTTTAACCACACTGGAAACAGCCACACTGATGGAGACGTCACGGGATGATCCAGTAAAGGACAGCGTAAGACTGATGCCCCCGGAAATCAGGTGCGTGAGAAATATTTAGTAACATGGAAGTCCATTTTATGGGTGATAACTGGGTTATCAGTTTGGACTCAGAATTGAACTGAGGCAAGATTTCTAGCTCAAACCAGAGAGAGATTTGCACACAAATACGTTGCTCCTGGAGTCTACCAGGCCTGGGACATGGCCACATTGCTCCAGGGCACTGCTTGGCCAGGTGACGCTCCAGCCAAAGGAAGTCAACAAGCAGCCTTCTTTCCCCAAGTCAGCCATGCGCCCTCATCAGTGCCTAGTGCCCTTCCCAAGGTTGGTTGGCCCAGAGAAGATGTAACCATGGGAAAGCTTCAAGGTGAAGGTCATGGTCAAGTGAGGGCTCTGGGCCTCATGGCCTGGGTTTGACTCCCAGCTCAGCCACTTACTAGACTCTCTAACTTTGGGCAAGTTATTCAACCTTCTCTGAGCCTCCATTTCCACATCTGTATAATGAGAATAATAATAATACCTACACTTCCTAGGGCACTCTACAATTTCAATGAGACGTTCCATGTAGAACACCGAGCACAACGCCTGACGTATACTCGGCCCTTGATAAATGCTTGTTATAATTACAACTATAATTTTTTCCAACAACAGCATCATTGGTGATTCATCCTATTCAGAGATTTTCACTTTTATTTAGCAAAGACCCTTTTCCTTTTTTAAACAATCAAACTTCACGTGGCACACAGTATGGATGGAACTTCTCTGGTTCACCCCTCAGACACTCCCAAGGCACCCCTTAAAGACCCTCAAACTCCAAGAAGCGTAATTTGTAAACCCCTCTTTAATCAAACTCCTTCGATTTACAGAGAGGGAAGGAAACTGAAGCCCAAATATGGCATACGATTTGCCCCAAATCCCATAGCAGGTCTAGACTGAGAGCCCTCCCACCTTCCCTCTGGTCCAGCCACCCTCCAGTAAGCCAGAGACACTAATATTTGATTCGCATCTGCAGAGCACTGCTGTGCCTCTAAGAAAGGCAGTACAAAGATTGCTAAACCCATTCCACAGATGAGAAGACTGACACCCAGAGTGGGGCTATCAACTTCTCAAAGCCATCTGGCTAGGACGTGATGGTGCCTGGATTTGAATCCAGGCTCCAGACTTCCTAGCTGGGCTCCTCCATTGTGCAACACTGCTCCCCAGTCCCCCCCACCCAGCTCCTTATGGGTGACAGGTGACAGGGAAGCCGAGGGCCTGGTGGTTGAGGGGGTGTGAGGTGGAGCCGGCCAGGGGCGCTGGGGACCCTCTCTGGCCGCACCTGACTATTGGATGCAGGGAGGTCTTCAGGCTGACTTTCATGTCCAGCGGGTAGGAGCAGGCGAAGTTGATTTTGATGTTGACGTCGCGGATGATGATCTCATCGGCCAGGAAGAGCGTGTTGCTGTACGTGGCATGGGTTTCATTCGTCTGTGTTGAGGGGAGAGAGAAAGGGGCATGAGAACCTGAGTAGCACTCAAAACCAAAGGAGCCTTCTCTAGCCACCCATGGGCTGCCCTTCCGGTAGCCACAATCAAAAGTTACAACAACAGTGGCCATTTCTGAGCACGCGCCACGTGCTGGGCTCTGAGCTAGACATTCCTCCTGCATCACTGCATTAGTCCCTTCAATGACCCTGAGAGGCAGGGTACCACCCCCTGCCTGGTGATGAGGAGCAAACCAAGGAACTCTGAGTGACTCGCCCACAGGACATGGCATCTAGTAAGCCTGGGCTCTTCCCATGACCCAGCGCCTCCTCTCTCAAACACTAAAAAGACTAAAAACCACGTGCAGATTCATCATTGATGGTGGAATTCCAAACGCTGTGCTGAGCAAATGACAATGAATTTCTTTCTTCCTTTCTTATGTCTTTCTTCCCTTTCTTTTTTCAGGGGATGAGGGAGGTGGGAGGAAGCCGTGCTCCACTCACACAAACACTGACCCCTGGGTCCCTTTTGAGCAGGTTTCTGTAGGCGAGGTTCTGATTCTGTGAACACCAGTGATGCTGACCCTGCCTCCCAGGACCACCAGAGACAAACAGACGTGCTTCTCAACCCAGTGTTGACACCTACTGGCTTAGAACCATCCCTGCTCTGTCTGGCCCAACTTTTTGCATCTATAAAATGGGGAACCATCACCACAGGAGGTCCTCTTTATTTGAAGCTAATGTTTATTGAACACTTCCTATGCGTCAGTCACTGTCCTGACCACTTCATGCACAGTAACTCATTTAAGCGTCTTGACAACCTAACAAAGTACCTACTATTATTACTCCATTTTACAGTGCAAGAAACAGGCATGGCCAGGCTGAACAACTCACCGAAGCTCACACAGCTAGTAAATGGGGGAGCCTGGGCTTGAACCAGGCAGTGCTCTGACCCCGTCCCACACTGCCCAGGACGTACCGTCAGCACTGTCCCACAGGGGCCATCCCTGGTTGGGGTCACCACAGACACCCAGTCCCGGTCGCCCCTCTCAGCGAAGCCTGAGCACTGGCTGTCAAGCAGGTACATGTAAACCTTCTCAAAACCCAGGCTCTTCAGCTGGCACTTGCCCAGGGACATCTTGATGTCGTTGATCCCACACTCCAGCTTGCGCTCCAGGTGGGAGAGATCTGAAATGGGCAGGGAAGGCAGGATTGGAAATCTGTGACCACAATTCGGGGGCCCAGCACATCCCCAGGGCTCAGGCCCAGCTGGTCAGGCTGGCCACAAGCTGGGGATACTCAGTGTAGCCTCAGTCTGATCTCTCTGCGGTCTCTCCTCTCAGAGTGATGGAGGCTCAAGATTGGACTCCAAGCATCACTGGATGGATCCCAGTGGCCGGGCATCAGCCCCATGTTACCCTAAGTGTGGGCTGTATACAAAAAACAGTATTATTTTTGGGTCGTTCACGGCCCCAGCATTAAATAACATTGAATCCCAGTAAAACAAAACAAAACAACAAACAAAAAAAACCCTAATAGGTTAATTGCAATTTCTTTCCACCCTTTCTTTACTAAGGAGATGGTCCTGTTCATGTTTTTAATGCCATACACTGCTAACTTCCCTTTTAAAACAATGTGCAGACCTCAACCTGCTAAAATTTAATAATTTGATTTCATTGTATTCACTTTTGCTTTACCTTCTATCTAAGGCAAGTGTTACTTGCCACAGATAGATGCAGTAGTGACCATCAATGTCCCAAGTTTACCTGAAAGAAGAAGGATTCAAGGAATTTGAAGAAAAACAAGTTAGTGAAAATTGCAGGATGGATACAATTTGGATAAAGCAAAATTGTCAAATTGGTACTTGGACGTGACCAAAATCATGACTGAAGCTTGAGAAATGCTAGTCTGCATCAATCATTTGTACATATGGGGAAACTGAGGCTTAGTGATGTCCGGGGCCCGGCTCAGGTCCTCAGCTGGTCAGTGGAGGACCCAGCCCAAGAAACCACACCTGGCGGCCAGTCCTGTGTTCTTGTGCTGCAGGAAGATGGCTCTGGTAGCCTTTGGCCTATGGGCAGCAGCCACCTGTGTATCCATTGTGGTGTGGAGGCCTCAGAAAGAAGGCTGGGGGTCAGGAGGTCCCCGACTCTCTGGGAGCCTTGGAGTCAACTAAGGAGAGACTCCCCACACGCCCCCAACTCACACACAGGAATGTGGCCCTCCCTCAGCGGCTGACGCTTCTCAACACCTCGCCTCCCCGCCCCCACCGGCCTCACCAGTGATGTTGAAGTCCTGTTTGCACTGGCAGTGCCATTTGCCATTAACCGATTTGCATTCCTCGTCTACGCTGCACTCATCACACGTGCCCTCCACCGACCTGGGATCTGCAGGGTCACAGACACAGACAGTCAGCAAGGATGCGCCCCAGGCACCCCACGGTGCCCTTCTAGACCTGGAGTGGGGATGGGGGGACACGCCCACTCACCTGTGCAGTACGCCAGATGGCACTCGGGGGGCGCCCTCAGGTTGTAGACATAGTAGCCCCCGGGACAGGCCTTCACCTGGACGGGCGCGTCCCACAGGCAGCAGTTGCCGCTCCAGTGCGCGCAGGCTGTGCGGCTCACGATGCCCTCGTCGCTGGATGGGTGCGTGCCGTTGAGCCACATGGGCGCGGCCGTGTTGCAGCGCAGGGTGGGCACGCAGGTCTCGGCCATGCGCACGCCGCCCTGCCCCATGAAGCGGTACCAGCCGCTCAGATGGGAGTCGCAGGCGTAGCCCGTCCCGTAGTCGCTGCTGCGCCAGTACTCGTCCAGGATGCTGTGTGCCTGGCACGGATCGACGCACACGTGCGCAGCGCCCTCCCGCACACAGTCCAGCCCCTGCCCGCAGGAGCCTGGCGAGCACTCACAGTGCCGCCCATCCCCCAAGTAGCCCGCGGGACACACGCACGAGTAGCTGCCCTTGCTGTTGACACAGGTGGCCAGGGCGTGGCAGCCACTGAGCCCCGGCTCAGCGCACTCGTCCACGTCGATGCAGCCGAGCCCGGGTGTCTGGCGGAAGCCGTTGAGGCAGACGCACGTATAGGAGCCCAGTGTGTTCACGCAGCTGCTGTTGGCGGAGCAGTTGTGGGCCCCAGGAGTGGCACATTCGTTCAGGTCCACGCACACTAAGCCGTCGCCAGTGAAGCCGTCCTGGCAGGAGCACGTTGTGGCCGCCCCGTCCTCCAAGCAGGTGGCATTGCTGTGACAGTCAATGCAGCTTCCTGTGGACAGAAAAGCCCAGCATCAGAACGGGGGCAGCTGGGCCAATGGTCACCCAGAAACTCCTTCCATGTCCCTTAGGGTACCCATATTCTTTAAGACTTAGTCCCTAGCAGACCCCCACCAAAACAAATAAAGAGAACTCCCCTGATGATGTCTAACTCCCACCACTCATTCTTGTGTGTTGAGCATTGCCTTCAAGCTGTGTCTTCTTTTAAAATATCTACATTCCCACATCCAGAGGAATAATGCAGAGTTCTTGACAGTTTGGGTAGGATTCAGGTGAACCTGTGTCCGCTTCCCCTTCTTGGCACATTTTGTGCCTTTTGCTCAGATCTCCTTCCCTGCCTCCCCTCTAAAGACTTCCCCAGCTCTACCTCTCAGTGGCAGCCACATTTCACGCGTTCCTCTGTGACAATAATGGTAAAGATAATGAGCTGTCGCTTAATAAGCTCTCACTACATGTCAGACACTGGGATATGCACTTTTCCTTCATTATCTTGTTGAATCGTCCAGGGGCCCTGTGGGATCACTTTCGTATTTACCCTTATTTTAAAGATAGGGAAACTGAGCTTCAGAAGATGTAAGCCGCTAGCTCCATTGGTGAATGCCAAAGCTAGGACACAAACCCAGGTGGCAGGACCACAGAGTGTGTACTTTTAACTATTCACTGTGTGCGGAGGCATGCCAGCTCAGGGGAGGCGCTCAGCTCCCTTCTCCAGGAAGAAGCTGAAAGCAGAATGAGGGCAGCGTGCAACCCAATGGAACCAGCTCTTAAGTGTGCAAGGGCAAGCATTTGGGAGGCACCTGGGTGTTTTCAAATCTCCTGTGTGGTTCAGTATGTTCCTGACCTTCTAGTGAAGTGCCAGGGAGCTTTAGTGATGTTCTAGACTCTTGTCTATCCATGTGTGGTCCAAGGACAAGAGCACCAGCGTCATCCAGGAGCTTGTTAGAAATGCAGAGCATCAGGCCCCACTCCAGACTTATTGAACCAGAACCTGTTTTAGCAAGATTCTCAGGGGAGTCCTGTGTTCATTGAAGTGTAAGAAATGGATTTAGAATAAAGACTATGAAAATCCCAAGCATGATAGGAGGGGATCAGAACTTCCCTGCTAAGGGCTGTATTGCTACACGCACACATACACACGTGCACACACACCACTTACTTGCTTCCGAGGTGTCAGTGTTTGCAGCTATGATGACCCAATAGGTCACCACTGTCACCATCCGCATCGAGGTCAGAGAGCTAAGCCAGCCCATCCTTTCTGCTCTTCACAGCTACTTCTGGGCTGGGGAAGTCTTGCCCAAAGACAAGGACAGGTGGGCCCCTCGGAGTTTCCTCCTAGTCCCTGAAGTCCTGTTAACAGAGATGGATGGGATAAATGCGTGATCTAACTCTCCTCCACATGCTTGGGGGGAGAGCCTTGGTTGTGCACTGCACAACACCGGGAGATGCCATTTATATGAACCACAAAAAGTGTGCAGTGCTGTGGCCCTTGCTTTGGTGGAATTTTCCCCTCTGTGGCCACACCCTTACTCCCACCCACGTCCCAGCCTCGGCTCCCCAAGTCTCCTCGCATTTGGAAGAAGTGAGTCTCTCATTTGGAGCAGGAAGCAGGAGGATGGAGTTGTGTTCTGGACTCGCCACCTTGTTGGAGACAGCTTTGGGTTTTAACAGCCAAATCCTGTTCTCCTGCTGGGAAACCTTCAGCTTGCCCAGATCCATTTATTCATTCGACAAACATTTATTGAGTAACTACCATATGCCAAACAGAGTGCTACGCACCACGGAAAATGATGAACAAGACAGACAAGGCCCCTGAGTTCATGCAACTCGCATATTGTAAAGAAGCGGCTTTGACATAAGCAACCCAAGAGTCGATTAACCTTCTCAGTGCATTTTAATGTTTCCAGGGTGATCACTTATATTTCACCCAGTTGTTGAATATCACCCAAAGTTTTACAGCAGCAAAATAGGGCAGCACGGCGGTTAAGTGTGTGGGACCTGGAGCCTGCAACCGGGATTCAAAGTCCAAGTCATACTAACAGTGTGACATGGTATTTCAACCTGGTAAGACTCAGTTCCTTAGCTATGATATAAGGGTCTTTGCTTCCACAAATTGAATGCCTACAATGTGCCACCTCAGTCTGAAGTCCCTCTGATCCAACTTGTGTTCTAGAGCAGCGTTGTCCAAGCCTTTGTGGTTTAGATCCGCTATGAGAAAAGTATTTTATGCCCTAGCCTAGGACATGCATAGCACTTGCGTACGCACACGCGCACACACACACAAAATAAAAATTTTATAAACAATTATTATCGTTATTGTCCGCATTGCTTGCTGATGTATTCTATTGTATTTCATTAAAAGAAAATTCTAGATGTAATCCACAAATGATTTCATGATCCACTAACGGGTTGTGACCTACAGTTTGAAAAACAGTATGGTGGGTGATAGCTAACTGCATATTGTTGTCACGGGGATTAATTAAGATGTTATATGCAAAACAGGGCCCAGAGCATAGCAAATGCTCTGGTTCACTGCCCTATCCCCAGTGCCTGGTACCCAGTAACTAGTGTTTGTTGAATGAGTGATAAAGTAATGGTCATCGTTATTAGGAAAGTGCAGGCTAACAGACAGGAAGGTTGACTTACCAAAGATCACGAAGCCAATAGTCAGCAGAGTAATGACTCAGTCTAGGTCTGAGCCAAGTGTCCAATCTCTTAATTTCCTCTCCCCTCTCCCTCAAACAGAATGAGAATCAGGAGAAGACCAGACAGGGGAGAAGTGGTGAGGAGAAGAGAGAGCAGAAGATATCCTTACCTGAAGCCGGAAAGGTGGAATTAATCTGCTTACAAGTGTGGCCTCCTATATATACGTCTGCCCCTGGCTGGCAAACTCTCCTCGAATTATTCTTGGTTCTGTTTCTTGAGATCGAATCCTTGGGGGGTGGAATATTTTCCCCTGTTGGCACAGTGTTCTAGGCTGTGAGTTCTTGTTGTTCTTTTTCTTAATAGGTAGAGACCCCGAATGATTGACATTGGGGGTCACACTTGTGCCCACACATACAGGGCCTCTGTTTTGCACCTCTTGGCATCAAGAGATTCCTTAGTTAGAAATTAACTGGGAAAGCAGTGCCAAGGTCCTGGGCTTTTTTTGGTTATTGGCAAGGACATCATGGACCCAAGGAGCCAGGTACAGGCCAGTATCTGAAGCCAGGCTACTCTAGGATATAAGGGATGTTCATGGCCCCCACTGGGACGTGTACCTGTGGCCATCAGGTTCCCCATCCTGGAGTGCACGGGCTCGGCCAGCTCCCCTGGGGTCCAGATATGAGCAGGAGAGGAGTGGAGAATGGTTGAAGGTCAGAGCTAGAAGATAATTCAGACGTCATTGGACCAGATCCACTCTATGAAACAAGAAATCTGAGTTCCCACGAGGGATGCTCTTTCGGAAGGTAGATAACTTCAGGATTGAATAGACTGACTTTGGAGTCAGCCCATCTGAATCATGTCAGTAGGCTCAGCTCTTAACCTTCCTGAGGTCATTTTCCTCGTCTGTAAAGTGAGGATACCCATCTCCCAGCATTGTTATGGTGGTTGAAGGAGATGACGCAAAGAAAGACATGTAGTCATGATTCTATCCATGCAAATCACTGCCAATGCTGCGTTGCTGGTGTACAGTCATAGGGGTAGAAAATGACAGAGCCTGGATTCAACTCCTCGTCTCCTGAGCCAGTCCCATGTAGGTGGCAATCCCACGTTGAGTAGAATCAAATCTACGTGAACGTGGGCTGAGCAGGAAATGGAACAGGAACCTGTTTTTGCTCCCTCTGCATTTACTTCCTGAGGCCCTTTCTCACGCTGTCTCATTTAGTGGGGGGTCACTATTGGCACAGGGGCAATCACCTCCTGAGGATAATTCTGTAGGAGGGAAATTTCTGGGTCAAGGAGGCGACATAGTTTTAAGAATTTTGATGCCTCATCCTAAACAGCACCCCAGAGAGATTTTTAAAAAGTAGTTTACAATCCGACCACAGTACTCACTGACCTAGAGCTTTGTTCACTTTCTTTCATCTTTGTCAAAAAGATAAGCGAGAAATATCTCATTGTTGCTTACTTTTGCAATTCTTCCATGAAAAGGAAAATTGTCATCTCTTCATTTGTTTACTATTTATTCTTCTATTCTGAACTGGCTGTTTGTGTCCTTTACCCTTTTTTTTCCCCCATGGGAATATGTCCCTTTTTTTTTTTCCTATTACTTAAGAAGGAAATAAGAGTTCTTAATATTCTTTTTCTCCATCCTGGATGGTGAATATCAATTTTGGTTGGTGCACGGCAGGCCCTGTCTAACCCGGGGTCGGGGTGTCCTTAAAGGGTTAAAGACGGAGGCTCCAGGTGGCTCGTGGAGCTGTCTGGGCAAAGGCCCCAGGTAGGAAAATGGGGAGTTTGGGCTGGAGACTATTGGTAAGTCTAATAACCACATCATTCTAGTTTCTGTATTTGATGCTTTACGTCTTGGGACTTTGTTCTTCCTGGAAGGGTTGCCCCTTCCTGGGCTCACTAATTTCTAGATATAGCAAACAACTGGCCTGAGAACATGCCTTTCATATGCAAACCGGCCAAACCAGAGTCCCTCCTCAAGCCCTCCTTTATGGGGCTTTCATGCTCAGGGCCACTATCCCCCTACCCTAATCACCCCAGGGACAGATACCAGACAACTAGGGCACAATTCCAGAGCCTGCTGAAACTATTCACACTGGCCAATCTGAAGCCCGCTTACCTTGCCTTTCCCATTTCATCCCTTAGAAACCGCAATGAAGGCTTGTGCCCATGTTTCCCCCGTCCATCTGCCTCCTGGCCAACCCTGCTGCTTCCTTGTGTGGGCCTCCATTTCATGGTGTGCCCCTATCTCTTGGGATCTGTGAGTCTAATAAACCGTCTTATCAATGGCAGCCATCTCCTGATCTGCCGGCCTTGTCATACCTGAACAGTAGTAATAAAACCTACACTTTAAAACAATAAGCATCACCTTCGCTCAACACAGCTGGATCATCCTGCGCTATTTCTCTAGTTTGCCATTTCCCCACTCTTTCTTCAAACCTCCTACCCTCTCCTCAGGCTTGCAAACTGAATGACGTCATTGACGACCAAGCAATGCCTCCCTCATGTTGTGGTCTACCTGCTTGTGGACCCATCTTCATCATCTCCTCTCCTGTTAGGATGGAGGCAGGATCCTTCTTCCTGTGTTCTGACGACCTTTCCTTCCCCCCTTCCCTTCCCCCTTCCTCCTGTACCTTCACTTTTCTCTTATCCATTGGGGTATTCTCATCTACGAGTCCCTTCCACGGAAACCATCCTTTGACCCCACAGCTCCTCTAGCCGCCGTCCTATTTTCCATCCTTTCATAGTCAACATTCTCAAAAGACTGATCTGCCCTCTTTCCACCTCAGTCCACACCGATACGCTTTCTGAACTGCCAGCTCCATTAACGTAGCTCCTCGAGATCACTAAGAATGTCCATGTTGCCAAATTCAATCACTATTTTCCTCTTTATCTTACTTCTAGAGAAGTGCTCAAAAAATATTTGTTTTCGTATGAACCTTACTCAATCTCTCAGCCATTCCTCCTTTTTTGAAACCATCTTCTTGCTTAGCTTTTAGACACGGACAGGAGACTGGATCTTAAGAATCCTGACAGCTGTGACTTACTGGGTGTCTCCTGGTTCAGACACTGCTGAATGCTTTTACACGCATTGTCTCACATAATGAGACACAGCAACCCATGCCGCACAGAAGAAGAACTGTAGTTCAGAGAGGTTGATTCAATTCCCCAAGATTACACAACTAGCTAGTGCTAAGTCCATACTAAAGCCCAAATCTCACTCAAATTTACCCCCATGATGTACGGCACTCTTTGGAGTAGAGAGCATTTCATACTCAGCATGGGAGAGCCTTAAAGGGGTAAGTGGTTTTACATCTTGAGACCGTGAAACTAACATGTGGAAAGTGTTGAAAAGTTGATCAAACAGAGTGCATGGGATTAGAATGAGGGTGGTCTGTATTGGGAGGGGGCAGAAAATGAGCCAAGGGGGAAGACCCTCTCAAGAGAGGGGCATCGCCTGCCGCACCGCCTATACTGCTTAGTCCAATCTGAGCCCCAGATTACACCCAGGGGAGCTGCAGGTAGCACACCCATTCTCTGGCTTGTGGCCAGTCAGGGGCTCTGTTCCATGTGATTTAGTCCTAGCAGCCCCTGTGGACCCGTCCTTTGACCGGCAGCCACGTGGCCTTAAGGCTGAGGCAGGTGAGCCTTGCATCGTGTCCTGAATACTAACACCTGCCCCTGTTGGGGCATCTGGCTCCAGTGAGTTCCATGGCCTCAGGCTGTTCCCTGCTTCATCTGGACGTGGGCAGGTTTGGGGTAGGGGGGAGTTGTGGGAACTGGCTCTGGAGGCCCAGAAAAGCACAAATAGCTGTCGCCTTACATGATGGATGGAAAGCAGAGAGGTCCAGATAGCTTGTGGAGACCTTGGTCCCTAAAATAATGTCCCCCTCCTTTTCCCAAGAGAGCGTCTATCATCACCCGGCTGAAATGAACATCACAAATCAACAGCGTGAGTCTGTTGTCAACCAAATAATGACCCCCAGTGTGTCCGTGTTCCAATCCCCAGAACCTGTGAACGTTATCTTACGTGACAAGAGGGACTTTGTGTGTACGATTAAGTCCAGGATCTTGAGGTGAAGAGGTTTTCCGGATAGGCCCGATGCAATCACCACAATGCTTATAAGAGAGATGCATGAAAAATTAGAATCAGAGGAAGTAAGAGATGTGAGGAGGACACAAGAAGTCAGAGTGAGTCAAGGAAGGAACCAAGAGCCTAGGAATGCAGGCAAGCCTCCAGCAGCTAAAAAGAGCAAGTCAAGGAATTCTTCCCGAGGGGACCAACCCTGATCACAACTTGACTTTAGCCGAGTGAAACTGATTTCTGGCCTCCAGAGCTATAAGAGTATAAAGTTTTGTTATTTTTAGCCACCAAATTTGTGGCAATTTGTCAGAACAGTAATAGGAGACTAATACAGAATCTAATTTGGGTCTTGGGGCAACACTGTCAGCATCTCTCCCTTTTGGGATGACTATGAAATCATGTATCTCAGAGATGGGATGCTGCCTGATATGGAATTTCATTTAATCCATGGATACTCATTTACTGAGCATCTGCTGTGTCAAAGCAGAATTCTAGGTGTTGGGAATACGGTGAGGAAGAAAATAGATATGTCTGCTCTCCTGGGGCTAACACACAGTAGCAGAAGAAGGTAATAAATGAGTGCATGGCAAAATCATAAGATGCTTTCAAATTTGCTATCTAGGAAGGCCTTTTTGAGGTGATGACATTTGAGCTGAGATTTGAAGGATGAAAAGGATACAGCTATGTGAAGACCTGGAAGAACGTGCTTTGTGTACATTTAGGCAGAAGGAACAGCCATGATGAGAGAGAAAGAGAGAGAGAGAGAGAAAGGGAGAATTATTCAGAAAATAAGAAGTGTGACTTGAGCCTAGAAAATGAGAGGGAGAGGAAAGAAGAAGAGATCTGCAGGGTCTGAACTTTCTGGGCCCTGAAGGCATGGTAAGCAGACTGGATTTTATTCTAAAAGTAATAAAGACGCCATTAGAGAGTTAAAACGAGGTAGTGTTGTAAGCCCTCATGGCCATGGTTCTTTAAAAGATCACCTCACCAGCTTTACCAAATATGAATTTTGGAGGATGGAGAGTTACAAAGTGACAGCCGAGAGCCCAATCAGAAGACTTCTGCAGCTGAGAAATGGTGGATAATTGTCAGTGGAGATGGAGGGAAGTGGGTGGAGTCAGTGGAAGGAAGTGGGTGAAGTCACATAGAGTGGAGGAGGGTTTATTTTATTTTATTTTATTTTTTTATTGCAGTAACATTGGATTATAACATTATATAACCTTCAGGCATACATCATAACATATTTTGAATTCTGTGTAGATTACATCATGTTCATCACCTAAAGACTAATGACAATCCATGACCACGCAATCACCACACACGTGTGCCCTGTCACCCCTTTCGCTCTCCTCCCTCCCTGCTTCCCTTCTGGTAACCACTAATCCAATCTCCGTTGCTATGTGTTTGTTTGTCATTGTTTCTATCTTCTGCTTATGAGTGAGATCCTCTGGTATTTGATTTTCTTACCCTGACTTATTTCACTTTTCATAATACAAGAGGAATTACTTTTATGGTAGTAAAAGGAAAGGAGGACTTGAGGATCATCCTTGTCCATTGTTGCTTGAGAGCGACATCTCACTTATCAACATGGGGAAGACAGGAGACTGGCTTGGGGTTTGGTCTCTTTCTTACTGTACAAAAATACGGCATAAACAAATCAATACACCTCATTTGAAGGTTTTACTCAAACTCCGGAGACCCCAAAATGGGGAGGGGTGTCCATAATGGTTAAATGCAGTCTCCGGAGTGAGATCGCCTGGGATTATTTCTCAAGGGCTTTCTAGCTGTGTGATCCTGACTGGTTACTTAACCTCTCTTTGCCTCACTTTCCTCATCTGTAAAATGGGGATAATGAAACCTAGCTCCCAGTGATGTTGTGAGAACTAGATGAATGCACAGCCTATTGTAAACACTCATCAGATGTGCCTATTATGGCTTCCCTTGTAGCTGTGTCTGAATTCCAGGCCAAACAGCTCTTCTAAGGCAGCACCAACCAGCAAAAAGTGGGAATCAATGAATAAAACAGAGCCAAAGACACTTAGGGGCTTTTATTATCCAGCCCCACCCACCCACCACAATGATATATAATTTTGTTGGAGTAGATCCATTCAGAAAATGATACCAGGACCTGGAAAATGGGCACCTTCCCTCCCGGCTTTGGAGAAACTACAGTTCTTCCTTGACTCGTGGTTTCTTTTCTTGTCTTGGAGGTCCTTTTGGCTTAGCCACCTTTTCCTCCTTCTGAGCTGTTTCCTTCTGCCCGGCTGGCTCTTCCAGCTTGGTCCCGTTCTCCAGCTCAGGCAGCTTCTGCTCAGGTAACTCTTTCTGCATAAAAGGTACCTCTTCTTCCTCAGCTAATACCTCCTCTTCTATCACTTCACTTTGTTCAATAGACAATAGCTGTTCAAGAAAAGAAGGGAGGGAGGGAAGGAAGACGGAAGATAAAGAAAGAGGCAAGAAAGATGTGATAATCATGATGTAATTGCCTAGGCCACTTTTTCTGGAAGTGCCCAGAGAGAGGCACCTGAGTGATCCTCTTAGATGCAAAGGTCCATTTGGCTTGGGTGGGGACATTCTCAACTGTGACTTTTCCCCTCCAATAATAGGACCTTTGGGGAACCACCCTTCTTCCACTCTTAAGTCCACAGGTGTGGCTGCCCACATGCCTAACTCGAGAGCTGGGCATGTGATCAGGCCTCGCTAATGAGATCCCTGTCCAGGACATTTGCTATTACTAAGAAGTAGGTGCTTTCTTTCTAAGCTGTGAGGATATTAGTTTAGAGCTGTGGGGCAATCTTTGACCCTCCATGAGGAAGTGACTGCATTGGAATGAAGCCAACATAGAGGAAAACAGAGATGGGGAGACAGAAAATGAATTTGAGCTTCTGGATCCACCCATGCCTGAAGTTCTACCAGTTATATAGGATAAATTCCCATTGTTGCTTAAGCCCAAGAGTAGTGTTTCTGACGTTGGCAACTGAAAGGGTCCTAACTAATACAGATGGCGCCTTCCAGCAGATGGCCTCACTGAGGCATGAACAGGATTAGGAGAGAATGGGGATTGTCATTCCATCCATCAGAATAATGCCACAGGGCAGTATGCCATCAAGACATCTGGTTACCAACTCAGGAACAGTGGACCCAGGGAAGCAGCCTTGGGAGCTGTGTGAGACCTCAGAGCCTTTGCCCCTCCGAGTGTTTCTAAAGCCTGCCATTTCTGCTTCCTTGTAGTAAGTGCCTTTGAAATAAAATCATCCAAACTGGATGGTTGCTCAGCCATCTTCAAGTATCTCCTAAGTGCACAAGAATAATGGAACTCCTGGCACACTCTTTCCTAGTCCATTGAGGTCTTGATGATTTCGTGTGGGAAAGAATAAGTCAGGGTGCTGCTGTTTGCCTTACCTCACCTTCATCTTCAAGCCTGGTCTTGATTTGACTTTCCAGGAAGTCTGAAAAGCCCCTTCATGGTGTGTTCTCCCTTATACGGTACAGCCTAGGAAGAAAACAGAACAGGGTCAAAATGGTAGCCTCTTCCTGCAGAATACTCAGGGGCTGTTCCATAGGTAAATCCAGAGTCCCATTCCTAACCACCCAAGTACAGTGGGCAGGTTCCTTAACCTCTCTGAGCCTCTGTTACCATGGCTCTAAGAGAAGGATAATAAAAATTCCTCCATCCACAATGATTGGGTCAGAGATGAGCGACTGACCTAAGCTGGACCCAATTTGAGTCTTGAGACCTTTGTGGAAGCTAAAGGAAAACACTCTTTAACATGAACATGAGAGGGTAATAGGAGCTGGAGCTGAGAACGAAGCTGATTTGGTAGAAGGCAGAGCTGCAGATAGGGAGAAACTGAGTCTGCGCTAATGACACAACATTTCCAGTTATGTGAGCCCCAAGAGCCCCTCACTTGTTGAGAGTCGGTGGGGAAGAGCCTGAAGAAGGGGTACCGGTCCAGGTTCATCAGCTGAATATCATTTGCCGTGATGTCAATCTTGGCGATGGTGACTGTGGAGTGGTTTTGATACTTTCTGCCCAACTCCTCCAACACTGGGAACAGCGCCCTGCACTTTTCAGACCAGGGTGCATCTGGAAGAGAGGGGCCATTGCGCAGGCTCACACTAATGAGGACTCTGAAAGCCAACACTGGTCCATAAACACCATCACTGTGTTCTACTAACGGTTCTGCTGCTTTGCAAATGGCACTCCTTGTGTCTTTTAATTATATATTAGGTTATTTTACATTTCAAACATAGTACCTGATCATTATTAAATAAATCAGGAAAATATTAATCTACTCTCCTTTCGCCAAGATACTAACTGTTTTAGCATGTTGGGACATTTTCTTCTATTCTTTGTTTTTGCTTTAACACAGCTTTCCATTCCAGTTGAAGAAGAAAACCAAGAAAAATATTTACACTAGATGCTTCCTCGTGTTCTGCCAGGAAGCGCTCGTGTGTGTGTGTGTGCGTGCATGCGTGTGTGTGTGTGTGTGTGTGAGAGACAGCACAAGTTTTCCAACAGAGGTTAAACTTGTAGCCTAAGGTCACCCAGTGAGTTAAGCAGAGGAAGGGGGATTTGAAGACAGGTTGCTTTGACTTGTGACCATTATATCACACTGCCTTTCAGTCTGGTGGAGAGAATGCACCCAAGAAGTGAACAGGAGGTTGTGACAGGTACCACCATGTGCGGAAAGGGGACACTGGACTTCTTGCGGTCAGTTCCTTGAGCTTTGATTTTGGCCCAGGCACCCAGCCCTCTGGAGAGAAATCAGGGACCAGCTCCAATACGGAAGGGAAATCGAACCTTGCCTGCTGGTCGTTCCGTTATTTTCTGGCTGTGTGGGAGGAGTGGCCTCAGAGGCCCTGGACACTCCACATTTGGATGATCACCCCTCCATTTACAAAGCAAGTGCCTCCAGGACCACCTGCTCTCCCAGCAGTGGCCCCCCAGCTCCCTTGGAGCCCGATGGGCCCTGAGTTGGAGCAGGAGGGAGCATAATGGCTGCAGTCCCAGGGGGCCGATGTGATAGTCCTGCTTCCAAGAAAATGAGGCTGCTTTTGCCTTTCCCCAGAACCAAGTGGGCACTCTCATAACTCCAGGTGTCAGGTAAGTACAGAAAGGGCCACCGCAGCCTCTCACTTAAAGGCAGCGGATCATGATTATTTAGCCACGCAGACCTTAAACACCCCACCCTGTGGATGAGAGTCCATTTCAGTGAGATTTAAAAGGCCTGCGTGATGCAATCCAGCCCTCCTTTCACCCTCCATGAAGTGATGGGATCAGAGCTCGAATTGAACTTTTTGCCTTGCAGCTTATTTACAGTGTGGCCTAGGGTAAGGCAGTTAACCTCTGTAAGGCTGGGTTCCCTGATCTGTATCGTGGGGCAATTCGCCGGCCCTTCCTAAGAGGCTTGTTTTGAGGAGGCAATGAGAGCAGGTGTGTAAACCGCAAGCTCATGTCTGGCTCATGGTACGTGCTCAATAAATGGTAACTGTGTGTTAAATAAAAGAGACGTCTGAAGCAGCTTCATTGTCACCCTTCTCTGCGTCTCAGGGTGGGAGACAGGGTCCCTGGCTTTGGCTCTCACATGCAAATCAGAAACTGGGGAAGGGGCCAGAGTCCTTAGGTGAACACTGGAAATAATTATAACAATAGGAATAATAATACCAATGATAGCTGTCATTTATCAAGTGCTTACAACATGCCAGACACTGTACTAAGTCCTTTACCTGCATGATTCGGGTCCCCAGTTTGGCCACACCAGCTCAGGTAGGTTAAATACAACACATTTGGTAAGTCACATAAAGCCAGAAGCAGGGGGATTCAGTCCAGCCATTACCAGCATACGCACTGGAGTCAGGCTGCTTAGGTTTCAATGCCACTTCCAGCACTTACTAGCTGCGTGACTTTGGAAAAGTTTCTTCTCCTCCCTGGGACTCTGTTTAGTCGTCTGTAAAGTGGGAACAACAATAGTAGCTACTTTCAAAAGTATGTTGTGAGGATTAAATGAGATAACGTAGAGAATGGCTCAGCACAAGGCCTGGTGTACCATGGCATTCAGTCAGTGTTAGCCATCAGCTTTATTATTGTTATAAATAGTCACAGGCCTGGATTAAGTGGAAGGTATTTTACCCATTCCCAGAATTCGATTTTCGAGGAGGGTTGCGCTGTAGCTGATTAGCATCTTGATCCAAACTCTTTGGATGTCTGAAGACCACTTGTGGCATGGTGCTTTGATAGAATTTAGAGATTTGGGTGCCCAAGAATTCAGGAACCACGCTTGTAAAGTAATGTCAGGACCGTTGCCTCCCGTGGCCTCTGTGGAAGTACTTACAGAACATCACAAATACATCCCTCTCCTTGTCAAAGACGACGACATTGAAATTCTTCCCAACAAGCTGCTTAACTGGCCCCTGGTCCCAATATTTTGGAATCTCTTCACTGGATTGATGGTTCTGGGAAGCAAATTTGGGAGGTTTGAGAGTCTCTGGAAAGGGGTTGGCAGTTGGGGCTCCCAGTCCTGACTGGAAACAATGGAATGTTTTCTCTTGTTCTTACAAGAGACTTGGGAAAGAGCTTGAAATGCTGAGATCATGACTTGATGTCAAGCCTGGATTGTCCAGGGTCAGTTGGGATCAGACAACTGAGGAGGAGGCAGGGCTCCAACATGGGACAGGTTCTAGCATTTCAAAGACACGATTCTTAGAATTCTTAGATGAGAGTGGGGTTCATGTCTTTAACATCTTACTTTGTTTGTTCTGCCCACAAAAAATTAGCTGTCCCCAATTACTCTGATCATCAAAACCAAGATCATTTACATGACCTATAAGATCTTTATCACACTTTGGTTCCTGCCAACCTCTCTAAACTCCTCACCATTCTCCTGCTTTCTTTAGCTACACTGGTTTTCTGTAACCCAAAGGGCTAGCCTTCCTCCCACCTCAGGCCTTTGCCTAGGCTGTTCCTCTGCCTGGAGGGCCTTCCCACCTTGTTCCTACATTCCCTTCTCCATCTGGTTAACTCAGATTTATCATTTAGAATGACCTCAAGGGAGGACTTCCCTGACTATCATCCAGACGAGGTCAGATCCTGCTCCCATATGTTCTCATAACACTTGGTACCTGTCCTTGTATCACTTATACAGGTGTATCATTTATATTTATTTTCATGGTTATTTGATTAATGTGTCTTTACCACACTAGACAGAATGTCACAAGGGACTTTTCTTTCCTCATCATTGAGTATCCCCTTCCTGGTACACACCAGGACCTTGATAAATATTTTGTGAATGAATCAATGAAAGAATGAACCAAGCTCTTGCTTCTCTTTGAATGAAGTGGCATAAATTTCAGAATCTATATTTTTCTCTGCAACCATTGCTTCCTGACTATCTCTTGAGTCCACATCCCTCTCTATGTCTGCACTGTTACTACCCTAGTCCAGGAAGCCTTCCTCTCTCATCTAGATCACGGGAATAGCCTCTTAGTGTTCTTTCTGCATCACCTCCTAATCCTCTGCATGCCTTTATTCTCCTATAGGCAGGGGTCTGCTTTCACCGTGCGAATGTAGCTTCCCATTGCTCTTAGGATACCAAACCCTTAATATGCTTACATGTCCTTGTTGTCAGGTCTGCTCAGCTCACCAGCCTTATATCCCACATTGCCTTCCCTCATTCCCACCCCAGCCTCTGGGAAGGACTTGAAGATTCTTTCCAAGGGAGCATAAAGGGGAGTGGGGGCTGGGCATGGAAGATGGGAAACGGTGAACACGGTGGAGAATTAGGAATGGGCCAGATCAGGCAGACCTCATCACTCATGTGAAGGATGTTCTTCTTTATTCCAAGAGCAGAAGAGGACCTCTTGGTCTTGGACAGGGAGACAGACACCTTCTGAGGTATAACCAGGGGGAAGAGAGAGAGAGAGAGGATGGGTAGAGCTCCAGGTACATTTGTAGATGGGGGATGGAAAGTGAAGGGTCCCCTGTGTGAAGCCTTCTATTTTATTAGTGACACACGAGTCAAGTACTCAGCTGAAACTGAAAGTAGGAATGGGGTATGAAGAGAAATAGATTCAGAGATTAAGAGAAGGAACCACTAAGAGAAACTTACAAAGAGATGTTAGGACGTTTCTAAGAGCCCATGGAAGGTTTGGTTTGTGATTCCATGAAGCCAGCCTACCTCACGGTGATGTTCTTTTTCTCCAGGATGGGCCTGGAAGCAGTAGGGAAGGTAAATGGGTTCAACTGGGGTTGCGACTTTGCCTGGTAAATACTACAGGATGTAGAGGAGGTAGAAGGTGGACGGGATAAAGGAGCTAAGGGGATCATGACCAGAGTGATGAATCATGGAATCCAAGTTCACGAAGAAGGGCACCAAAGAGATTGTAAAATGAGATCAGGAGGTTGGAGGCCATGAAAAGTGTAAGGAATTGTAGCCATGTGACAACTAGAGAAGGGATCTAAGAGGATGGGAAGCTTGAAACCAGGCTTTCAGAGGGGCTGCCATCTCTAGAGTGTGGTCATGAGAGCAGGAGGATGAGATGGCATGGACACACCAATTGTGGGAGAAAAGACCAGGGTTTTGGATATTGACATTACTGGAAACGATGGCAGAGTAGGGATGAAGGGCCGGTGAGGAGCCGAAGCCCTCAGAGGGTGAGAGGGAGCTGATCAGAGGACAGCAACAGGCAGTGGGATCAGGTGATCAAAAGTCCAAAGGCATGGGCTCCCCAGGGTCTGGAGTTGTTGAGGGTAGAAGGAAGACAAATGGTTTGGAAGCAGAGACCAACCTCACCACTTGGCCTGTGATAATGTGCATCAGAGAAACAAAAGCTTTCACTTGAGAAGGCTGCAGGGGAGGCAGTGTCTGTGGGGGAGCAGACAGAAGGTAATGAGAGCCCTCAGAGGTAAGGTTCTGGTACATTGTGGTTTGTCCCAAGAGTCTCAATTTATTTCTGGTGTTCCAGAAATACTTTTAAAGAATGCTCCGTTACTCTCAAAAGTGTCCCCATTTAGAAAATAAAAAATCTGGTCACCTAAATTGGCAGGGTGTTTGGGGATACAGCAATTCCTCAATAAACAGCAGGTGATATTGTGTTAGGTAGCCATCCGTTTGCAGCCTCTCCTCCCTTTTAGCAAAATAGGCTGCCTTCTAACCCCTCAAAGAAAAGGTCCCTGAAGGCTTTGATGTTAAATACTGATTGCTGAATACATTCTACCCCAATTTCTCCCCAAAGCAAACATCTACCCTTGGGCCAAGTGAATCTTTCACATTAGAGTCTGAAAGGAGAGTAAGAGCCTCCTTTTGGAGGATGTTAGCTCTGGGAGCATCTTCATTTCAATCGGAAATGCCTTCACTTTAAGAATAAAGAACGGTGGAGTTATAGAGTCAAGAGACGGAAAGTTGAACAAGTTTGAAGCGGGAGATGGAGGTATTTCCCTACGTTGAACCACGAGGTTGACCTTTATCTTGTTTCCCCATTCAGATGACTAAAGCCAGCAGAATTATCAAAAAGGGACAATTTTGAGATTCTGGATAAACCTTGTCAAAGAACAAACTTACCTTGGCACTTTTATTCAGGAAGCTGTGGCCGAATTTCTTGAGGTTTTTGTAGGTTATCTCCTCAGAGGGCATTTTGTACCTTGCATCAGAGCTTAAGTTTAGGATCTGAACAGACGGGATGTTGACCTCTGCGATCCGGAAGTGTTTGAAGACATGTCTGTTTCTGGGTTCATCTGCATCCACAAGGATGAAAAGGATCTGCCAAATCAAGTGAAACCTGTGTCTCTCTGGATTCGAGGCCATGAAAAAGGTAAAGAATTGAAATTGGGTAAGGAATCCCTTACCAAGGGAGAGAAAGTGTTGGGAAGTTGTAGGAGGGGACTAATGGAATGCAAGCAGCATGGTCTATGCAGCGCATCTGAAAAGACTTGACAAAGGCTCCCTTCCATCAGGCAGGTGCGGCTCTGTGCCCCAGTGCAGAGACGGGCATCGGCCTTCAGCCTGGTGTCGCCATCCTTGTGCAGGGCACCAGCCACACAACCATAGCAAGTCAGGAGGTCCTGAGCTTTCATCTCTCAGTTCCTTGGGCAAAACAGTAACTTCCCCTCTCTGTGCCTCAGTTTCCTTATCTGTAAAGTGGTGATTATAATGGTACCCCCCTTATAGGGCTGCTAGAAATTGAACAGGACAATGTATGTACAGGCTTAGTTCAGGGACTGGGAGGTAAAAAATGTTCAATACATGTCAACTCATCATTATTCTAAATTATTCTTCTGTCAAGCAAATTCATGACTTTAATCACTCATTCATTCCACAGGTAATTTTGGAGTACTTACTATGCATTTTGCTCAGTGCTTGGGGTACAACACTGCCCAAGGCAGACAAAATCTGTGCCCTCATGAAGCTTATGATCTCGTGGAGAACACAGACAAAAATGTGTAAACAAATTAATAAATTCAGATAGCGATGAGTGCCAACTAGACCATAAAACAGGGCACTGTGTTAGAGTGATTGCACAGACAGGGTGAGGTAGGGGCTCAGCATTAGGTAGGAAGGTCAGGAGGAGTATCTGAGGAGGTGATATTTTAGCTGCGACCTGGGAGATGAGTAACAAATCAGGGGAACCTTGATTCAGGCAGTGGAAACTGTGAGCACAAAGGCCTAGGGAGTGTTGAGGGGGAGTTTAGAGTGTTCTAGAATAGAAAGGAAAGGCCCATGTGGCTTCAGCACCACGAGGGAGAGAGACATGGGAGACAAAGTCAGAGATGTGTCAGAGATGAGGTCAGAACTCCAGCACGGAGCTTGGGTTTTGTCTGAACGAGATGGGAGGCCACTGAAGTATAGGAAGCTGGAGAGTGACATGATAATTTTTAAAAGATTATTCTGGTTGCAGAGAAGAAACAAGAGTGGAAGCAGGGAGACCAGTTAGAGGCCGCAGCAGACACCTCGCATCAGACACTCTCAGGTCATTCACTGATCAAAATATGAAGGAGCCTACTATGTGCCAGGCACTCTTCTAGGGGGTAGGGAGACTGTGAAAAACAAAGCAGACCTATGAAAACCATCCTTGTATACTTTCAACAAATACTGTTAGAAGTGAATAAGATAAGATATGGGGGACATGACCTGTTGGAATAATATTCATCCAATCCTTTATCTTTGGGTTTAAAATGGATCCCAAATAATAAATAGCATTTGGGAGGCTTGCTAATAGGGGTAAATGCAATTTAGAACTTCTTCTCGTAATATATACCAAAAATGAATTCTTTCTAGATGAAAGGAGTTAAATTAAAAAAATGTCTAGAAGAAAATATGGCTGAATATTGACTATAATAAAATAGGAGAAATAGAGGAGAAGCAATCAGATTGTGATCAATTTAATTACGTCAAAAATCTTAAAGTTTAAAATTGAATAAACCAGGAGATATGTTCACCAGAAGTATTTCTGTAATTGCAGCAACTTTCCTGGAGGACAATGTGGTGGGAGATAGCATGAAAATTAAGTATATTCGGGCTCTGGTGGCTTTACTCCGTGCTTGTTTTAGGTTACTGTACTTCTTATAAAATTAAAGAGAAGAATGAAGTAAATAGCCCCCATACTCCAGGTGGTGGTAACTACATAAATTTGGGTATAATGTTTAGGAAAAGTAGATTTATTTCTAATGATGATAACGACAGCAATCAGAAGAAGCACTGTGTATTATACTTTTGCTCATTGCTGTGCATATAGTGCTTCCAATCCTACCACAACTCTTCGTTTTACACATGAAGTGATTGAGACTGAGAGGTTAAGAAACTCACCTAAGACAGAATTGCTTGTAAGAGGAGGAGAGTTTGAACCCAGGTCTGTGTGATGCTAAAGCCCAGAATCTCAGCAATTACTTGTCAGATCATCTGTGCTGTGTCACACCTTCAGGCTTTTCACACTCCCTGATCTCAGGCAGGAGGGATCTTTCATGCCCCTCACTTCCAGGCCAAATGCTACCCACACTGCAGTCACCCACGCTTAGTCCATCAAAAAAGCAGCTGAACCATCATGTTCCCGTAGTAGACTTATCAAAAAGATGAAAGAAGGAAGAGCATGCATTTGGCAAGAAAGAAAGACACACTGGACAAGAAGAAGGGAGGAGGCTGGTTTAAAAGTAAATAGTGGATAATATGTAGCATCTATATGCAAATCAGGAAATTGGTATGCAAATACAAATCCTTCCTGGGTTAATTTATAATCAGTAGGGCAGGCAAATGGCATCAGAGTCTAGAGGTGTTGGATCCCCATCTAAGAGCCCCGAAGAGCAATGGCACCTTCCACAAACCTTGTTTTGGAATTCCTTCAATGCCAACTTACAATGCTGCATTATCGTACCAAATGACTTGGAGCTTTTGGAGATGAAGAGCAGCATGTGGTTCAGGATGTTCAATTCGTAAATCAGATCCTTATTCTGAAATTACAAGGAAAAGAGGTCATTCTATGCATACAGCTGCCCCAGCTCCCCTTCTCCCAGGGTCTCTGCTCACTGACCTCAATGTTGTATTCAATAACAAAATCTGTGAGGTGCTCTTTTATGACTTGACTGAGGACTTGTTTGTTGGTACTGTCATAAATAAGCTCCTGGCGTTTCACAATTTTTCCCTTGGACAAAAGAAGAAAAACATTGGAGGGAGGTAGCTTCCATGATATAGGCACTTAATAAATATAAATAACACAAATTTCCCCTTGGATAAAAGGAACACACCATGGTGACAAGTATAATCCATAATCTAGGTACTTAATAAATATGGATGACTGGGTAGATTAGCCTGTGGATAGGATATGGGAATGTGGCAGCCATGAAAATCTCCTATCCACAAAGACAGGGAGTGTGAGTGGCAGCTGCGGCTGCCTTGCTCTGAAATCCGTCAACATATTCATGCTGATGCTGAGCAGTTTCTCACACACTGCTCCTAACAAATAACTGAACGTGTCAGGGATACTATTTCTGAGAGACGCAGGACTTGTCTGATGATGACTTTGACAAACTTTCTAAGAACTTCACTGCAGTCAAAGACTCTTTCACTCAACCTTCTTTCCTTTTGAAGGGTCAGACCTACATCATGGTCTGATGGCTCTCCGAGTCTCCCTCAGCATCCTCTCTGTTTTCCTTCACGGGCATTTTTCCTAATAAATCTTTGCATGTCTGATCCTATTTGGTGACTGCTTCTTGGAAAGACCTGAGGACTAACACAGGGAATGATATAACTCTCTGTAGCCCAGGATCAAAGTTTTGCGGGAAGGAGAAAGAAGCATCTGTCTGCTAATTTGCTTCTACTCTATCTCCTTCTCTTCATCTCCACCAATCCCATCCTGTAGTCCAAACCTCTTCCTGGACTCCCGCAAAAGTCTCCTGATGGTCTTCCAACTTCTCCCCTTGTTTCTCTCCAATGCATCCCCCACACTTCAGCCAGATTGATGATATTAGAATGCAAATCTGATCCTGTCATTCTCTTGCTTAAACACTTCATAGCCCCCATTGTCCTCTGGATAAAGTCCAAATTTTTCTGGTCATAACAATAGTCTAATAATACTAATTAGACTTATTGAGAGCTCATGTTGTACCAGCCACAGTTATAAAAGTGTTATATGCATGAACTCATTTAATCCTCATAACATTTTCTTGAGCTATGTAGTATTATTTCCCTCATTTTAAAGTTGAGGAAATTGAGGCACAGAGAAGTGAAGTGACTTGCCCAAGGCTGCTAAGCTCATAAGAGATGGAGCCAAGATTACAACCCAGACAGTCTGATCTAATGCTCATGCTTTTAACCATTAAGATGGACCAAGTCTCCCCCATGTGCCTGGTCTAAGTTTGCTGTTTGGCTTTTGATTTTGTGATGGGGTTTATGCTGCAGAACTTTTAAATTTTTTTGTGGCCCAAATTTATCGGTATTTCTTTTCATAGTTTCTAAGGCTTCTGTCATGCCTTACGAAGGGGCTTTCCCATTCCAAGTTTAGAAAGCAAACTCTCCCATGGCATCTTCTAGTTTTTCCACAGTCTCATCATTATATTTTTAAATCAGGGATCAATCTGGAATTTAATTTGATAGAAGGAGTGATATATGGATTTAGCTTTAGTTAGTGTTTTCTTTTTCCAAATGGCTGCCCAGTTCTCTCAACATCAGTCATTCAATAATACAAATTTTCCCTACTGATCTAAATATCATCTTTGTCATATACTAAATTTCCAGATGTTTTTGGATCTATTTCTAGATTCCACGTTGTTCCACTCAAATACACAAATCAGGTTATTCTCCAACTTAAAACCTTTCAGTGATTTCCATGGGCCCAAGTAAAAATGTAGTGGCTCACTGTCTTCTCCGAATGTCAAGCAGATCTGGATGTCACTCCATCTGCCTCCTGTGTGGCCTTGAGCAAGTAACCTAAGCTCTCTGAGCCATATCTATTAGTAACATGGTTATCATAAGGATTTGGCTTTGTGTGGGGAGGGAGTAAGGCATGTTCCAGGAACCAGACCACAGTATCTAGACTAGTAGTGTTCAACAGAACTTTCTGTGATGATGGAAACGCTCTGTAAATCTATGCTGTCCAACCCAGTAACCACTATCCACATGTAGCTAGTTTGATCAAGGAATTAAAATTTTAATTTAATAAATCTTGATGTAAATGGTCACATGTAACTAGCAGCTGCCATATTGGACAGCTCAGATCTAGAATCCAGAGAGGGAGAGGAGGAAGGTGTGTGATAGAGGCTAGACTGTGGAAGGCCTTGTGGGCCTCTTTAGGGACTTGAGTCTTTATCCTAAGAGTAACAGGAAACCATTAAAGATTTTGTGATAAGGAGGAAAGTGACCATCAGATTTGAATTTTAGAAAGTTTACTCCTTAGAAGACAAGAGAGAATGTGGCAAATCACTTGGGAGGATGTTGCATTAGGTGTGGGAGATGATGGTCCCTTGACCTAGGATGGTAGCAGTAGAGACAAATGGATAGATTTAAGGGATATTTTGGATTTAAAATCAGCAGGATTGGGGTGGTGGATTGGTTGTGAGGGGTGGAGAAGAGGGAGGTGTTAGAATGATGCCTGGGTGTTCTGACTTTGCTCAGATGGGAGATGGGAGACATGGTGGCACCATTCATTGAGACAGAAAAAACACTGGAAGAGGATTTGGAGTGGAGATTATGACTTTAGGCTTGGCCGTGTTGAGACATCTGGTGATGCATATAAAGGTCTGGAGATTAAAGAAGTCTGGCTGGAGGTAGAGATTTGTAAGTCATGGGTGTGTGGATGGTAATTGCTGATGCAGGGTGTGAAGGGGGAGCATGGAGCAGAATAATGCACAGGGCGGAGGACTGAGCCTTAATGAATGACATTTACTAGTTAAGGAAAGGAGGACGAGCTTATAATGGAGAATGGTTGGAAAGCCCAGAGAAACACTGGTACACTGTGATTTTGCAGAAGCCACTTAGCTCACAAGTGACAGAACCAGAATTGGTACCCAAGCCCTTCCATACGTACATAGTCCACTGTTTTGAGCAAGAGACCGCTCACCAGCAGTAGGATCAAAGTCCTACCTTTTTGAACACCAGAACACTGTCCAGGGGGACGTGGAAACGCCCAATGGCATTGCTAATTGATGTCACTCCAAATGTTAGCTCTGGGAAGTCTTTGATCACATCGTAGAACAACTCCGCTACTTCTTCCTCTAAATCCTGTTTGAGGAAGGATGTTTGGTGAGGCTTCGGTAGGAAGCAGAATGCCTGGCTTTTTTAAGGTCAAGGCAGAAATGGTGACCAATTCATCTCCCCTCCTTTCCAAGTTCCGGCACTTTGCTGGGTCACCTAAATCTCCTTTTATGGATATTTTAGACCTAGAATGCTTCTCTGGCTATGACTGAAGCCAAAATAGGCTAATTCACAGAGAAGAATAGAAAGAATTGATAAACTTGACCTTTTCTGAGTAGAACAGTGAAGGCTGTTGTAACACGGGTTGAGACTTTTTAACATTTATTCTATTATTGCTTTCAGAAGAGGCAATCGATTTGACCACATGTGGTACCAAATATGAACTTGGTATGAAGATATGGCTGTAGTTTCAGTCTTCACTCATTAGCTTGAAAGAAAATTGGGGGCAATACCATCAAAAAGTGGGGTGGGAGACAAAGAGGCACACATTCTCCCCATGTATAAATATAACACCAAAGTTCTAACTTATACTGGGAGAAGGGGTGGAGTCATCCCATTACAGAAAATGAGTTAAGACGTTTAAGAAACTCATTCTCCAAAAGGAAAAACAATTTGCAAATTATTATTCAGTGATGTTCTAAACGGACCCCAAAAAGATCAGTTATGCTGTGAAAACCAATTCAGTGAATATGTCAGTCTCCTCTCCTCTCTCTCCATTCCTCTCCTCCTTCTAGTTAGCTTCTCCTACCACTTCAGCTTCCGTTTTTTTCCTTTCTTCATTTTCACCTTTCAGAAAACCGCTCATTGGAAAAGGAAGAATGGACAGGCAGTTAACCCAAGTGAAGACCTCTCCTCCCACCACCCCCATCCCAGACACGGGGCTCCTCACCAGTCAAAAAGGCACCTCCCACCTCTTGAACCCAATACCTGAAAGAAGCCAACGATGACCAAGGGCCTGGATTTCACAAACTCCACCACCTGCTGGGTATCAGTGAACAAAAATGCTTTCTGGCTAATTTGTCTTCTCAACCAAACGACCAAGGCAGTAGATTCAACCACTCCTGGAGAGAGATGCAGTTAAACGGATCCCAAGGAAGTTTCCTCTTGAACTGGAGCAAGGCCTGTCTCCTCCAAGTTTAGAGTAGAAGCATCTTGTCTTGGGCTCCCACCCCTGGAAGGCCAAGTTCAGTTCTTCCACTCTCCCCTCCCCCACGCTCAAGCTCCATGGCATGAACATTAACAGCAGCCCCTAAACTGTATTGAGTGCTTACCAAGGACCAGGCACGGTGCTGAGAGTTTTGCATGTATCCCATCCCCAGAGCAACTCTACAGGATAGATCTCTTCATTTTGTAGATGAGGATATTGAGGTTCAACTTGCCAGTGGCCACCCCTCCAGCAAACCTGGGAATCAGACCCAGGAGGAAACATGCCCAGCCATCTTTTCTTATCTGCTCTCCAATGTGACAGGAAGATGGATGTATTTTTTAAAATGTATAAATAATTAAAATGTAAATTAAAAGACTAGCTAGCTCTGTGACCTAGGGAAAATTCCATTATCTCCTTGTGCCTCCAATTCCTCAGCTGAGACACAAATGTCTGCTAAGGTCCCGACTTCCGTTTCGCAGCTATCATATGGGAGGTGCCAAGCACACAAAAGTCTTAGCTTCTGAAATTGGGGCACATATAGCATATCTGGGGAGACATAAAGTTGGGCCAGAATGTGCACAAGACTACAGATGGACTGTGTTTGCCAGGATCCTCAATTTCACGTGATGGCAGGTAATGTAAAATATTATTTTATATTAAAGTCTGCTGTAGAATAGAATGGAATATTTGAAATGAGTTTATGAGATAAAGCAATGTGTGTTGTGAGGAGATTTGGACCACACATGCAGGCCTTTACTCCTGCACGCAGTCATTCATTCCTTCACTCGTTCGTTCATTTGACAAATGTGCGTTGAGGGCCTATTATGTTATCAGGTGCGGTGCCACTGTTTTGCAGCTCTCATTCTGTTAAGGAGGACAACCATTATATAATTACACAACACGTGTATAATTACACCCAAAGGAAGTATTCAAAAGCAAAGTCCTATGAGCCTGTAGCAAAGACACATGACCTAGATTGTGAAGTCAAAGAGGGCTTCCTGGAGGAAATCACTTATGAGTTGAAACCTGGAGGATGCATAGGACTTAATCAGGAGGCAATAAGGAAAGGGGGAGGCTGCCAAGCAGTGCAAATAGCCTGTGCAAAGGCCCTGGAGCAGGACAAATTTCTGCATGGGGCTTGGCGAGTGCACACTGAGTTGGTAAATCAGCTGGGAAGGACTCTATTTTCAATGTCTTCGCTTATACCTCCTAAGAACATTAGGCCATTTTTAAAATTCATAATGAAGTACATTTACATACAGAAAGGTGCACAAATTATAATGTATATCTTGACGAATTTTCACAAAATTAACACATCAGAGTGTTGACGTGTTCAAAATGAACACTACCACCCGGATCAAGAAATGGAATGTTATCAGTCTCCCAGAAGTCCCAGCTGGGCCCCCTCCCAGCCCAGCCCACCTCACCTAGGGGTAACCAATATCCTGACCTCTAATGGCATGCATTAGTCAGCCCGCTCTTGCACTTCATGTAAATGGGATCCTACAGTGTGTGTTTTGGGGTCTGGCTTTGTTATGTTTGTGAGCGTCATCCATGTTGTTGCGTGTCCTCGTAGATTCTTTCCCACTGCTGTGTAGCATTCCATTGTGTGAACATTCCACAATTTATTTATCCATTCTCTGCTGATGGGCATTTGGGTTGTTTCCAGTTTGGGGAGATTAAGAATTAATTCCTGTGCATGTCTCTGGGGCCACGTTGTACCCACTTCTGTTGGGCACATGCCCAGGAGTGGAATTTCTGGTCATAGGAGATGCTGTATTAAGCTTTGGTAGATACAGATTAGTCCATTGTAAAAGCCACAGTGAGTCAGGCCTATAGAAGTTCATTGGAGGAAGATGTGATGGCCTCAAGGGACACAGAGGGCTGGCGAGGCTTCATGCCACCCTCAGACCATGCCACTCCGCCCCACTGCAGTCACCCCCTCCAAGTGGACTCCAGACCCCAGGTTGAGTTTCTATTTTCACGGTGTTCTGAGCCAACTTTTAGGAAGAAACAGGCACAGATCATCGAAACAAACTTTCTCTTAGAGGCTTTTGTCTGAAAAAGTTATGTTGTAAGTGCCCTGAGAGGAATTAGTTTAAAAATTCTGAAAATATCAAAAAGGGTGAACAAAACCCCTCCAAACAGGTTAGAATTGCAGGTCATCAGAACCATCACTCTGCTCTCACTTCGAACCACTCTCTCCCTCTGTCTGAGTTCCCGCCACACCCTTACCCTCCAGCACACCAGGCTCTGGCACCCACCAGTCCCTCCGCCTGGGCTGCCCTTTCCTCAGTTCTCAAGGGCATCTCCTCCTCCTTATTCAGTTCTCAGTTCAGTCTTAACACCCTTCCTATCATTCTCTATTTTACGACCTGTTGTATCTTTTTTCGTTGAGTCTGTCTCTTTCTGAAATTACGATTTTTGGCTAACTTGCTCAGTAGCTCCTGTAATGTCTGGCCCATACTAGGTGCCCAAGAAATAATTATTGGATGAATGGATGGGTTGAATGAATCATTAGAGAAGCCAGCCTGAAGGAACTTGATCTTGGGCTCCCTTCTCTGGGATGCTTGACTTCTGTTTGCCCCACTGGACCCCATGGGACTGAGGTAGCTGTCAACTTGGCATATAGTTTGTCCCTGAGCACCTGCAAATTGAGAACTGCCCCTGTTGGGCAGGTGCCTCTCCTGGCACTTGGCTCTGAGCCAGAGGACACGGTGACAACCGAAGTGTGAACGCAATGTCAATGATTAACTGGGGCTGTCACTCTGCTGCATATTTCCAGGCACAAGCTGTGAATGCGTCATTAGCTGAGGACCTGGAGGCCACCTGATTCTCCCTCCCACCAGGGAGATGGCCAAGGCCAAGCTCCCACCATCAATCCACGGAGGTTAGAGGACGGGGACTGGGGCTTTGACCCAGCAAGGACTAAACTCCACCTGCCTCCTAGGGAGGTTTTCATAAAAGTCACAGTGCAGGAAACCAGTAAAGCACTGTCGTCCCTCTCAGCTCAGGGAAGCCCTGTCAAGTCCACCAAACTGGCACTGTTCGTCCTGCTTAGAAAATGAGAAATTGGAAGGCTGGCTCAAGTTCTCACAGCTAGTGCTTGTGCTGAATTCCAGGCCCTGGCTCCTCCCAGCATCCCGCTGTCTATTTCCCTGGTGGGTGGTAACACTGAGGAAGAAGGGGGATGGGCAAGCCCAGCAGAAATATGGGCTGGCTTCTTACCCCATGCCTGCCTGCAGTGGGTCCCTGCAATTCCATCCCATTTAAACTCAAAAACTATTCCTTAAGAACCTAAGCGTTTCAGGCACTGGACCAGGGTCAGGAAACTAATTGTTGATGATAATAATAACCATATCTGCCATTTCCCTAGAGTGCAGCGCAATGTAGAACAGGGGTCAGTCAAGTGCAGCTCATGGGCTAAATCTGGCCTGTCAAGTGATTGTCTAATAAAGTTTTATTGGAACACAGCCACGCCCATTTGCCTCCGTGTGGCTGCTTTCACACCGCATCAGCAGAGTTAAGTAGTTGCGACAGAGGTTGTCTGGTCCATAACCCTTAAAATATTACCTGGCCCTTTACAGAAAAGATTTATGGATCCCACTGCTTATTAGCTGGGGAGACTTGAGGAAGTTATTCCACTCCTCCATGCCTCAGTTTCCCCAGCTGTAAAAGCACCTCCTACAGTGGGTTGTTGTGACATGTGAGAAGGGACTAGAACAGTGCCTGGAATACAGTAAATGCTTCTGATATGTGTCGGAAATACATATGCTTGCGCTTTGCAAAGTTATTTCATCTTCCCAGTAACCCTAGGAGGTAGATGCTTTCACCATCCTCACGTTACAGATGAGGACATCGAAATTTGACAAGAAGAAGTGGTTGTTCCTCTTGGAACAGTGGTACACACTGTACAAGTGGTACTTAGTAAGGATTTGAAGCCAGGGAGCATCTGCCAGTTCTGGCAGGCTCTTCGGAGGACCCAGGAAAGGAAGTGAGATCCTTGCCCTTGTTGTGCTCTCAGGCAGGTAGACGATGAGGAACAGACGCAATTCTGTGAGGTGAGGGCATTGATGGAGGAAGCTCAGGTGCTGTGGGACCAAGAAGAGGGGCAGGCACTCCGACCCGGGCAGTCAGAGAGGCTTCTTGGAGGGGGTGATACTGAAGCTCCCTCCATGGCAGAGGAGGTTCCAGGCACTGATTCACACCACAAAGCGGGCTCAGACAGTCTGGAAGTTGCCACATTGTCACCTTGTTGCCTCTAACTCTCACCTGTCCTTCAGGAGGTGAGGGCATCGCGGAACCTGAGCCACTTCATGAGCAGATGTGGACTCTACCAAAGTGACCTGGGGCTTCTCGTTTCTTCTCAGCCCTCCTCAAAGCCAACACTAAGGGCTCCTTGCTTGGGCTCAGTGGTTCACCATCATTGAGGGTGGTCACTCAGCATCCATCGGAAGCAGCAGTCTCTGTCCCTTCTCTCACTGCTCCTGCCCTCTCTCCCATCCCTTCTCTTACCCCCTGCACACGCCACCCTCGCACAAACCTACTGGGAGCCACAGCACTGCCCAGCCCTTTATGTAACCTGCCCTGAGGTTGGCCCTTTTGCAGCACTGTCTTCTGTAAATCTGGCCTGTGTGTCTCATGTCCCCTTGTGTCCATCCTGAGAACTGCAAGGCATGGAGCAGCCCCTGCAGGAGATGGCTCTCCCCACTCCCACCCCTTTGGTTCCTGCAGTAACACTCAAACAGGTTCTTACAAGCCTGCTAAATACTAGAGCCGCAAAAGGCAAACTCAGTTTCCTGAGATTCAATCATTCAGCGCGTATATAATGGGAACATCCTAGTCATGAGCCATGTGATGACATTTCAGTCAACGATGGACCACATACACAATGGTGGTCCCATAAGATTAGTACCATACAGCCTAGGTGTGTAGTAGGCTATACTGTCTAGGTTTGTGTAAGTGCCCTCGATGATGTTCGCACAACTAATGGTGCATTTCTCAGAGCACATCCCCATCGTTAAGTGACACATGACTATACTAGCATAGTAGGGACTGTGCTGGGCACTTCTGTGTTCATCAGCTTTGTTCCATCCATCCATTCGTTAATTATGCATACATTATGCATTCATGTATTTAGCATTTAAAAAGTTAGGACCTACCATGTGCCACACTGAGGCACTTAATCCTTCAAGCATCCTTGGCATCAAGACAGGGCTTGACACATGGTAGGTTCTCAATAAAAGTGTGTTAAATAAGTGATTGAATGAGTTAATGAATGAAATGGATGATGACAGAAGCTAAAGTGTTTGGCAGTCACCCTGCCCCAAACCCATCTTGTTCCATCATCTCCCAGTCTCCCTTTGGGTTTGCCAGTGCTTCCTTGGCCTAGGACCCTGCCAAAACCATTCTAAAGTAGATCAGGGCTGGGGCTGGGAGCTGGAGTTAGGGACTTACTTTCTGGTTTCTGGTAGTTTGTAAACCATGCACCTCACTCTCCCATCTCTAGGGCCCACCCGCTGACATGCAAGCTGTGGTGCAGGCAGCTACATGTTCACCAAAATCTATTTTCTTTGCCTTGTGGACACAGAGCAGCATCATATTTCTCAGTTTTCAGTTGGGTGGGCCCATGTAACAGAATTTTGGTCAATGGAATGAGAAGTGAAGTGATATTTTCCACTCCAAGCCTGGGCCATGAACACCACCAGTGGCGATATTCTGTCTCCTTGTCCCCACTACTGGCTGGATACAGAGGAAACAGCAGGGGGCTCAGAGGCTGTAGGGGAGGGCAGAGCCACAAGCTGGAAGGAGCCTGGGTCCATGAAAGACTGTGTGGAGCAGAGCCCTCAGCTCCACCCTCTGCCTGCCAGCTGGGCTTTGTGTGGCAAGAAATAAGTGTGTAATTGTGTTAAGCCACTGAAATGCTGGTGTTTGTGTGTTTCCTTGGTTAGCATTACCTTGACTGATGCCCGTGTACCATTACCTTTGCAGCTGATGGGCTCTGATCTGTTGCCCTCAAAAAACAGCTTCAAATCTGGGGTCTTCTTAATGTCAAACTCCTTCTGAAGTTCTTTCTCGATGGTGATGTCCACTTTGCCAAAGCCGACCCCGTTCTTGCCTTTGCCCATGATCTCCGCAGCTCTGCCCAGCTCCTCAGCCATGTTCCTGGATTGCTTCGAGGATGGGATGTCTGAAAGAGCCAGTGTGAAGACAGAACTCGCTAGAGCCTCACCCCCTCCCCATCTCCAAAGGAGGAGGCTTTGTTTGGTCTGCTTAGCTCCTGGGCCTTTCTCGTGCTCTGCTGCTAATGGGTAAATTTTCAGGAGAGTGACAGGATGTGAGACACGAGGTTCATGGAATTGGCCAATTTGGAAGACACACATCAGGGTTCTTTGGGTTCAGCAACACTGGGCAACTTTGGGCAACTCGCTCAATCTCTCTAAGCCCCACTTTCATCACAGGTAAAATGGGGAAAATAATAGTGGCTATTTCATGGAGTTGTCAGAGTTGAATGAGATGTATTTAACAACGAGTGATATAGTGCTTATGATTTTCTAAGAGCTTTGCGTGGATTAAGTCACTTAGTCCTCCCAGTCCTACTATGGGGTGAGTGTTGTTGTTATTATCTCAACTTTGTAGATGAGGAAACTGATGCACAATGAAATGACCTGCTCACCTGAGGCCATGTGGCAGTGAGGGGTATAGCCAGGATCCAGACCTGCTCAGCTCTCTAACCTCACTGGGTCTGTAAAACCCTTAGCATAATGCCTGGCACATAGTAAATACACAATTCATTATTATTACTACAGACATTATTATTGTAAATGTTCCATGGTCAGAAATTGTATGGGGGGGGCGGGGGCGGCGAGAGAGAACAATAGAGCATGGGTGCCATCTGGTGGAAAGTTCTGGAGCTAACAGGCCAAACTGGGCCCCGCCAGTTGCCCTGTAGCTGCATATAATGTCAGGTGACCCTCAAGTAGGGAAGGCCAGGTGTGGGAAGGGTTGAAGTCGGGGGGAGGTTATGATGCCCCTTACCCTCTCTGAGCCCATCCCCTTGGGGAGAGCATTGAAGAGACCTTGACATTCGCAATTAAGATTCCTTCACCCCTTACATTGCTGAGCCAAGTGGGGTGGGGGGTAAGAAGGGGGAGCCCTTTTCTGGAAACAGCCTCAGGGAGCGGGCTCTTGATCCTGGCAGTGGGAGAGGCCTTCCTGGTCTAAATGGGAGGGGACCAAATGGCTCTCAAGTTTGCCTGCTTTCGCCGGATAACACTGTGAGTCTGCAGGTCCCTCCACTGGCCCCGGATGTCTGCCGCACGTGGACCAAGCCAGGGTGAGGGGTCAGATTCCCTTTCAAGCCAGAACACTTTATCTTTTTCAAGCCCCCTTGTCCATCTGGAGCACTTGGAGAAAGTACAGAAGACCACCACTGCCATGGACAAGTTCCAAGTCCAACAGAGAGGTCTTTTGTAAAGGAAAACCAGAAAGCTAGCCCCAGCAGGCACACGCCCCATTGCCAGTCAGCACACCTGCTCCTGTGACGGAATCCGAAAGTGAAGGATCATTTTCGTTAAACCCTTGATCAATGGACAGGAAAAGGGACTTTTCACTGATCGATGCCTCTCCACTGCCTGCTCTGTCACCCTCATTGCCTTCGATAGCCACCATCCATCACTCCAGCAGGGGCTGTCCTGTGGCTGGCCACCAGCTCTGGCCCTCGGGGCTCTCCCTGGCTTCCTTGTGGATTCAGTCATGCCCTGCTCAGGGTTGCTGATTGACAAAGCATCCAAATCTGAGTTTCTAAGGGAAGAACCTCAGAGCAAGACAAACACTTGGAGTGACTGTCCAAATGGTGGGGCTTTCAGAGGTGCCACACCTAGCCCTGAGCTCCTGGGTGTCCGAAATGGAAGTGAGAGAAAGGTATGACAGCTGGAATGCTGGGACCTGAGAGCTAAATGGATGGGACCTAGCACTAATAGTAATGAGGATTCATTCATTCAACAAATCTTTTTTAGGATCCACCATGCGCCAAGCACTATGCTAGGTGCTGGGGATTTAACAATGAACAGATCGATAAAAATCCTGTTCTCACTGGAGAAGGCAGAAAGTATACAAAATAAGGAAGTAGAATCTATGCCACGTTAGATGCTAAGTGATGATGTTATAGATGCTCTAGAGAAAGAAGCAGCAGAGCTGCAGGTTGGGAGTGTCAGGGGAACTGTGAGAGCAGGCAGGGAGGCCAAAGGAGGCCTCACTGGGAAGGAATGTTTCAAGAAAGACTGAAGGAGGTGAGGGAGCAAGCTATGCGGAAATCTGGAGGGAGAACATTTCAGGCAGAGGAACTGTAAGTGCAAAGGCCCTGAGGTGGGAGTGTGGGGGACATGTTTGAGGAATGACAAAAAGTCCTCTGGGCCTGGAGCAGAGTGAGCTGGGGTGGGGGTCTATAGTATAAGCCCTGATAGTTGGGGATTTTTTTCTTTTTTATAATGCAAGTGCCTGACTTAAGCTTTGATTGCCAAGGCATTCATTTCAAAGAGGCATCCACTGCAAGAGGACTATCTGGAATAAACACATTGCCTGCCACACACTAGGTAAAGAACCAGGCTGCCTCCCCACTGAGGCCCCTTGATTTAGAGATCTTGGTTGATTTCAATTATTGAGGATTTTTAATTAGGGAGTAACCCAATCAGATTTGCATTTTAGAAAAAAACTCTCTCTGGGAATACTGTAGAGACAGTGCTGGAGGGGAAGGGAGACCATCTAGGCAGATGCTGCAGTGGGTCAGATGGGGAATGATGAGGCCAGAACTAAGGCAGTGGCTGGGGGAAGGGGGAAAATTGGAGATTGCAGAGGGCTTTGAAGGCGGTATCAGCAGGACTTGGTGGCTGGTTAGAGGTGTGAACAGAGAGGAGTCAAGAGGGACCTTGAGATTTCTGACTTTGACATTGGGTGGATAGTGGTGCTGTCAGGTAAGGCAGGATGTAAACAGAAGCAGGTTGTTGGGAGTGAATCAAAGACGCCGAGATGTTTTCGACGCATGTGGCCTTTGAGACAAGTGGGGGACATCCAAGAGGCAAGGTCCTGCTGACTATTGGCTCTTGAGCCTGGAATCCTCAGAGAGATAAGAAACTGGGCAGCAGCTAAGGATCTGAGAGTTACCCGGGCAGTATTTCCCTGAGGACAAGATTTGAAAAATCCTTTCTGTAAAGAGCCAATCTTTCCTGGAAAAAAGTTTTTATAATGCTTTCCCCAAGTGATTAGTTTTTGCAAAGGTCACTCTGGAAGGCCTGCCAGTTTTTGAGAACTCATTTTGATTTAAACTATGTATTGGAAGGAATCAAATATTCAAAAGTAATGAGTTTGAGTGTCTCTTCTAGATAACAAAAACGCTGTGGGTGTTCACTGCTTTGAAATACCCTCCGGTTGGAATGCTTTAAGTTCAGAGAATTCAAATGGGTGGTTATCAAATGCAATTAAAGAATGTAGAATTGAGAGGCTCCCTGTGCAGCCCCAGGTTCAATCAGCATCAATCCCTAACCTATAAGACGTCAGGTAAAGCCCCAAAGAGCCAGGAACTTGCCCTTCTGCCCGGATTAAAACAGAGTAATCATTGGACAGTCTCGCATTCTCATGCAGACGGGACAGGTTCCCAGTCTTGTCCACCTGCTGTGCCATTTTTGGAAGGTAAATGTGTGTGGAGACGTGGGTTGTGTTGTGCAAAGTGTGTGGTTCTAAATCCTTCAACACCCGCATTGGGTCCAGGATTCAGAGATTAGGGCTGCGGCAAAAACGAGCAGCTGGCTTAGATGTCTGACCTGTGCACATCCTTAGCTTACAATTCCACCGCAGGCGGAGGAGGGCTGCAGGGTTCTCACTTCTTCCCTGAGAAGAGAGCCATGAAGCAGATGCTCAGGTGGTGGCCCGAGTCCTGGTGTGGATGGGGGCTGTGGGGAACCGGCTGGAGGAGTCGTTCAGCAAAGCAGAATGCCTGCCCTTCTCACAGACTCGCGTAAAGAAAATGGCCCAAACTGGATCATTCCTGCAAGGTCTTGCTCCATGGGCTTGAAGTAAAACTGAGCACATCCCCTGGCACTTAGGTCAAAGGAAACCATGAACAGCCTGGGCTAGACAGAGGTCGGAGGCTTGCAACCATTTTGATGGAACTTTATGCAGTAGGCACGCTCCACGTTGGATGGAGGCAAAAATGAGCTGATCACATTTTCCCTTCTGGGAGCTGTCGAGGTTAAAGGCACAAAGAGAATGTTTTTGTTCTCTCTTGGTATGAAGTGGCTGCGCAAGCCCGCTGAGGAGGCAGTGAGACCCAGGGCAAGCTGATGCTGTCACATCCTCAACTCCCCCATTGAAGTGGCATCGCTCACAGAGAAGGTAACAAATGAGAAGAGATAAGAGTCGAGGAAGGAGCGGGGAGGCCTGAATTTCAGGCAGTGGACACAAACTCGAATGTGCTGGGATGCGGCAGGGGTGTGCTGTGTGGGGGTGGCTGGATAGGGAAACTGACAAGCGTGTTTTCTGACCAAGAGGGGACATCATTACTCAGCTCCAGCCAATTATCGTGTGGCAGGGATGTGAGCCAATGCTTCCTGATCTTTTTTTTTTAAGAGCAGATGTACATTCAACTTTAATTGTGACATGTCCCCAAATAGGGACATGAATAGTGCCACCACACTGGGTTGTTGTGAGGATTCAATGACTTCACATTTAATGAGCTCCAAAGGACAGTGCCCCGCACACAGTGAGGGCTTGCTGTGTGAGAGCTGTTATGAAAATCCCTCCCACCCTGTGCCAAGGCCAGGTCTGTGCCAACGCCTCAGGAAAAAGAAGCCTGTTCTTGCTGCCAAAGTGTCTGCTGAGGCAAAGAGCATCCGTCCAAAGAATGAAAGTGGGCATGCAAAACTCAGACGATAAAGGTGGTGGTCTAAAAATCTTTTCTCAAGAGCTTGCCCATAGCTGCCATCGTTTATTGCGCTCTATTGTGTTCCAGCAACTTATCATATGGTCTCATTTAATCTTCACAATAACTCAGTGTGGGCATTGTGTTCATGCCCACTTTACAGAGGAGGGAACTGAGGTTCCGAATGGTGAAAGACACCTGAGGGCAAAGCCTGGCTCCTTGCCTTCAGTGGGACAGAGGACCCACACAAATCGAGACTAAATGACAATGTAGATCTTGCAAATTGCTTGACCTCCCCGGACCTCAGTACTCTCTCTGGAAATAGGGATGATAAGATATTAACCATACGTGTTGAAGCCAGATATGAAACTCCTCTGGCCCCGGGAGCAAGGAGGTAGGTCTCAGCCCACCCCTCACCACCGCCTAGTGGGTGGGGGACACTCACAGAAAAGCACCATGAGGAAGCGGGTCTGGTTCAGCCTGTGGGTCAGGCCGGCGGGTGTGAGCACCAGCAGGTTGCGTTCCACCAGGATGTGCAAGGGCTGGGACGTGTTGATGCTGGCCTCCTTGACGTCCACCTCTCGTGAGCCCTGGACAGTGGAGGTACAAAGAGGCCACCAGCAGCAGAGACATCCAGAGCTGTCCTGCAGGGGCAGGAGGAGGAACAGGAGTCCTTATCAACACAGGTGGCGGGCCCTCATGTCTTCAGTCCCTCCCCATCTCCTTCCCTGGCCAGTCCATGAATGGAGAACAGGGCCTGAGCATGGCCACTGCCTCCCTAGCAGTGCCCACAGCTCGGCAGCGGCGCTGGAGCAGAGGCAAAGTGTTAAGTTAACCTCAGGGTCCATGGAAACTACACAGGGGTAGTTCAGGCGGCAGGGCCCCACTCAGAGCAGCAGGAAGCGGAATCACACGCTGGCCACTTGAGCCCACTGGCCACCCAGACACCAGCTAAAAATTTTTCAAAGATGAGTCCCACTCAGAGTCCTAGGGTGAGCCTCTGGATCTCAGAGATGACCGGTCCAATCCCCCACCACAGCCTCTGCTTCATGCTCCTCCAACTTCTGCTTGAATGCCCCTTATGATGGGAAGCTGACTACCTCACAGGGTACCCCTTTTGATTTTTGAACAAATTTTCTCCTCAAGTGTAAATATTTCTCTTGAAAGTCATCACCATAATATATACTTCTGAAAATTCCAAACAATACAATAAAAATGTGTTAAGTAGAAAATAAAATCTCTTCCTTAATCCTACCGCTGAGAAAGCTACTGTTAGCAGTTTGGAATGAATCCTTACAGACGATTACAAATGCCTGTATGAATACACTTGTGAATGTACACATTGAACATAAATGGAATCAGGTATGTGTATCATTCAGTGTTCCAATTTTCTTACGGAATCTTGTGAAATATGGCCTAGATTCCTTCCCATAAGATACATATCAGATCTATAACATGATTTCCTTCCTCTCTTTTCCTCGGCCTTTCCTGTATTTATCTGTTTGACCATTCTTCACTGTTCGAATGGTCTGGTCAGCAGCTGCCTTCCTGTGAGTTCCACTCTCCCTAATAACATATGTCTTTCCCAGCAAGTTAGAGCATAGAATCAGCTCCTCAGCTCTTGGCATGTTCTCCTCAAGCATAGAGCCGTTTCCCCGTGTAGCATGCAGCCTACATGAGCGTCTCAAATAAGAAGACGGACAGCAGGTGTGCTCTAGGTCCTTCCTTCAGACAACTTGATAAGGACCTTAGCTTCTTTGCTGACTGCTGCATTTCTAGCACCTGGCATTTTGGCAGGAAAATCAACATGAATGAATGAATGAATGAATGGATACTTGATATTTACCTGGGAAATATGTTTGGCAAATTGTGTGAGGATTTTTTTAAAATAGATCTTCTAATGTAATTTTTTTGGCCTAATATATAGAGAATTGTGACCAATTCTCAGTGCTAAATTTTATAAACACCTGTGGCTAAACATACTTGTCATGTACCAGACACTTCTAGTGCTTTCTGTGTCATCACCTCTCTTATGACAATCCTATGAGGTAGGTGTAGTACTATTATAATCCCCATTTAGTGAGCATAAAATGAGGCATAGAGAGCTTAAGTAATTTGCCCAGGGTCACACAGCTAATAGATGACAGAGTCAGGAGTTTAACCCAGGCAGTCTAGCTACAAAATCCATGCTCTTAACCGCAATGACGTACCACCTCTCTAGTGCCCCGCTGCGGAATGGATGCAGGGAACAACGTTTTGAGACATTAACTGAGGCTCCCATCCTCCCACCCTGGTATCCTTTAACCTCTCTCCACCGTTCAACGTGGCATTCTGTCCTGCCTCAGAAGGGGAGGGCTGAGGCTGGCAATAGAGAATAAAATCAGATTTTTGGTTGTAAAGCAGGCCTTTAAAAGTCATAGCAGGGGCAAGGCACTTGTAAGCCAGGGCTCAGATTGCAAGAACTGGGCAAAAGAAAGAAAGATGTTTTTGCTGTAAACTCTGGGTTTGGAAGAGCATGTTGTCAGAAGGAGCGGCTACCTGCCCCAAAGGAGATAAAGGCTTGCCTTGCCGTCAGGAGGAGGAGGATGGGGAAGAGTGGGGAGAGCCCTGATGCTGCCGGGGTCCTGAGAAAGGGGTCCCGCCCTCTGTCCCTTCTCCGGGCTGAAACCCCAGCCCCGTCTCTCTTCGCTCCCCATGGCAGCCCCAGTTCCCAGGGCCGGGCCTGCCCACAGTAATAAATAAGTGACTGTGTATTAGGCCAGTATTGGAGCTTTACTCTCACCGTCTCATTAATCCTCACGGTGCGGCTGAGAGGTGGGTACAGTCATGGTGCCCACTTCACAAAGGTGGAGAGCCACCCAAGATCACCCAGCTGGTGGATGAAGGAGCACGACCTGGGCTCAGGTATATCTAAGCCCAGTGCCCATGGTCTACACCGGGGGTCAGCAAACTATGACCTGCTGCCTGTCCTTGTAAAGACTGTTATCGGATCACAGCCATGCCCACTCCTTTACTATTGTCTGTGGCTGCTTTTACTACAATTCCCAGTTAAGTAGTTGCCACAGAGACTGTGTGTGGCCAGCAAAGCCAAAAATATCGATCATCTGGCCCTCTACAGGGAAAGCTTGCTGACCTCGGGTCTAAATCACCAGACCACGCTGCCCTCACACCCACACCTCAGATCCTGGACTTTGGCGATGTTCACAGATCCTCAGACTTGCAAAGCCCACCGTCAGAGTGTAGCGTCCCCATCTGTAGAATGGGTGAATAGTCCCTGCATCCAGGGTCGTTGTGAGGACATCATGATGAGTACTTCTTACACCTGGAGGCACATGAAAATTCTCTGGGGAGCTTTTAAGACAATACTGATGCTCGGTCTGACCCCAGACCAGTTAATTCAGAATTGCTCAAGGTGGGGTCCAGATATCTGTATATTCTAAAAGCTCCTCAGAGGATTCTTTTTTTTTTTCTCTTTTTTAACTTTCTATTTGGTTTTTCTCTTGGCTTTCCCCAATTCATTCCCCACACAACAGTTAGCAATTTCCTTTTCAAACATAACTTAGATCACATTGCTGTCTTGTTAAGGGGTCCATGACTTGTCATCACGTGCAATCCTACCCTGTGCTGTGTTCTATTAGGCCCCACTGGCCAGCTCTGCACCCCATTGTCCTATTCACAGTGCACCAGCCATGCTGGTCTCCTTCTCTCTCCTCAAGCACACCTGCCACAGGGCCTTTGCCTGTGCCTGGAATACCCTTACCCTGCTCTTCAGCCTTTTCTGGTCATTCAGGTTCCAGTGCAAACACCAGCAGCTCAGAGGGGTCTTCCCAGGCTGCTCTGTCTCCTCCTGCCTCTGCTTCCAGCGCTCTCGGCCCCATAACCCCTGTTTGCTTCAAATCGTGTATTGTGTTTGAGTGTACCTTGTTTCTGTTTCTAACCTTTTTAATGTAAGTGCCTTTGTTCGTGGCTGTTCCTGCCTCCTAGGACAATGCCTGGCCCAGATTTGGAGCTCAATTAATGTTTCTTGAATTAATTAATGAATAAATGACCTAATTTAATTCTCACACAAACTCCACAGTCCATTTCAGTGCTTCTCAACCACGACTGGTATTAGAATCTCTCAGGGAGCTTTAAAAAATTACTGATGCTCAAGCCCAAACCCGATGGATTCAGTTTCATTGGTCTGGGGTGGGGTGAGTCTGGGCATCTTTTTTTCTTTAACCCCCTAGGTGATCCTAATGTGTAGCCATTTAGGCTGAAATCCACACTTAAATCTGTGACTCCCTTGGCAGAAGGACGGCTGCCGGAGCAGAGCCCGTCAGTCAGAATTGCCACTTCACTCAAGCTCATACTTGCAGGAAGCCTGGTTACTCTCAGGCCCACTGGGGCCCTACCAGGGCTGGGCCAGTAAACTCTGGGGCACTTGAGGAAGGAAGTCGTGGCCTGAAGAACAGGCTCCTGGTTCCCTTTGTGACCTGAGCAGGACCCGCAGGCAGCTGGGTGTTCTAAAGAAATCCAGAGGCAGAAATGGAGTCCCTTCCTGGACACGCTGAGGCCACAGCAGCCTCAGCCACAGTGTTCTGAGTTCCAGGGAGCTGGAGGCCCAGGGGTGGCCCTGGGGAAGAATGAGTAGGAGGGGCCCTGCCCTGCCCTTGCTGAGAGGAGCTTGCCCATGGACAAAGCAGGGGGCTGGGGTCACATGGAGGGCCAGAAACAAAACACCCTGGGGCACTGGGTGTGGCATTGAAGGTTCCTGAACTCAGGCATATAGATTGGAATTTGATCGAGCATGTAGATTGGAATTTGAATCCCAGCTCTTTTTTTTTCTTTTACTGAGGTAGCATTGGTTTATAAAACTATATAAATTTCAGCTCTGAGTATCATACTTCAACTTCTGAATACATTACATCATGTTCCTCACCAAAAGTCTGGTTGCCATCCATCAGCATAGACACGTGCCCCTTTACCCCTTTCACCTCCCCCCACCTCCCTTCCCCCGGTAGGCACCAAGCTGTTCTCTGTATCTCTGTGTTTGTTTGTTTGTTCTTATTATTTTATCTTTCTCATATGAGTGAAGTCATATTTGTCTTTCTCTGTCTGACTTGTTTCACTTCACATAATACCCTCAAGGTCCATCCATGTTGTCACAAATGGCAAGATTCCGTCTTTTTTGTGGCTGAGTAGTATTCCATTGTGTATATATGTACCACATCTTTATCCATTCATCATCAGTGGGCACTTTGGTTCTTTCCAAGTCTTGGCTATTGTGATAATGCTGCGGTGAACATGCGGGTGCAGATATCTTTTTGAATTAGTGTTTTCATGTTCTTTGGATAAATACCCAGAAGTGGACCAGCTCTGTCCCTAAGCAGCTGTGTGGCCTCGTGTGTGTCACTTATGCTTTCCGAGGCTCAGTTTCCTCACCTGTAAGATGGATACAACTCACAGGGCTGTTGAAAGAGTTAAAGGAGATGATTCGTGCCAAGTGAGCTGCTCAGCACCTGGAAGGCAGAAGCCCTGCCTGGCCTCACCCCCTAGTGATAGTCATCTACACAGCGTACACACACGTCAAATCATCACATTGTACACCGTAAATATATACAAGTTCATTTGTCCACAGACCTCAATAAAGCTGGAAAAAATAAAAATAAAGTGTGTTTAAAAAATATATTGAACATTAGAAAGTGATACATCCTGAGGAGGAACGTCAAGCAGGGAAGGGAGAGTGGGAAGTGTCAGGCGGGAGAGGCATCCGATCTTGGTTAGGGAGCTCGCTGAAGGCTCATTGAGCTGAGACCTGGGAGTGGCGAGGCAGTGACCCCTGTGGGAGGAGCGTCCTGGCAGAGAAACCAGCGAGTACAAAGGCATGAAGAGCACTGCCTGGAGTCAGCTAGCAGGGCCACGCGAGAGGCTTAAGATTCAGGAACTTCGCAAGCTGGCTGTTAAAACTTTGGTAGCTTGAGATTGGCCACGGTGAGAAGATTTAATCACAGATGCTGGTGAACACTATAAGTGGGGACACTTTTGCTGTTGTTCACAGAGAGCCAGTTTACCAGCAGCTCAGCTGCAGGCCAGAATTTCAAAGAACACGCAGCAGGGAGACCAGGGTGGTTAGAGCAGAGTGGGCAAGGGGGTGAGAGACGAGTAAGAGCCGTGCCATTGGGTGGGACCCTGCAACCGGCTCTCAGGACTTTGGTGTTGACTCTGAGTGAGATAGGGAGCCGTAGGAGGGTTCGTTAAAAAATAGCTTTATTTCGATATAATTTAACATCATAAAATCCACTCACTGTAAGTGTGCAGTAACTATTATTATTACTATTTAGTAAATTTACAAAGTTGTGCAGCCATGACCATAATCCAAATTTAGAACATTTCCTTCACCTCCAAGAGCTCCCTCGTGCCCATCTGCAGTCATCTCCCGTTCACGTGCACAACCCAAGGCAACCACCGATCTGCTGTCTGTCTCTGTACTAGAGGGCTTGGAGCAGAAAAGGGACAGGGTGGAACTTACATTATTGTCACAATTGCATCCTTCCTGTACAATATTATAAAGTTTCTGTTCCCTTTTCAGGTGAGATGGTGGCCTGAATTTTCAGGGAAAACCTCTACCAGGTCCAGGACACTCACCAGGCACTGGAGCTGGAATTTAATCTCCCAGCCACTGCGAGCTGTGAGCAAAGCTTGGCTCACTGGCTCAAAGTGTGCCGGCCAGTTGAAGCCAGTGTGTCCTCCGCTGGCTTCTGGCTCCACCCACTCTTGGCTGCCTTTGGGGCCAAAGCTCCCTGTGGAGGCAGAGTCAGCAAATTGCCTTCCCCAGCAGGAACATTTACAGGCCTTAAGGCCTGTGTTCAGCTGCAGCAGAGCCTAGAAGTCGTCTGCGTTTCCTGGGTTCAAGAACAAGGTAATGCGGAGAGAAATCCTTCAGTGACATGTGTCAGCTGCTCCTGAGGCCCTTGCTGATTAAGCCAAGAAGGGGGCACGACTGAAATGGCCTTACTGGAGAAGAAGGCCTGGGGATTCTAATTATCAGCTGTAAAGGGGCCAGGGCATCCAGGGTGGGAGGTGGAGGAAAAGGCTGGGGCAGAATTCCAGAGAGGTGAGGAGTGGGGAAGGAGAGGCCAGGGGTGGGGGAGTCTGAGGCCACAGGCCCCAGAGCTGGTGGCCAAGCAGAGGCTGGGGCCTAGTGCTTTTTGGGAGGTGAGACCTGGAAGTCACTTGTCCTCTCCAAGCCTCACTTTCTTTATCTGTAAAGTGGGGAAAATAACACATCATAGAGTTGCTATAAGGATTTAAGGAAATAACGTTTATAAAGCACTTTCCAAATGTTTGGTATGTGTTAAGCTTTCCGTAAGTGGCAGTTATCATTGTTGTGATACATTCTTATTGTTGGTTATTGTGTTAGTCCGTTTGGGCGGCTGTAACAAAAGTACCATATACCAGGTGGTTTAAACATTTATTTCTCCCGGTTCTGGAGGCTGGGCAGTCCAGGATCCTGGTGCTACAGGCGGATTTGGTGTCTGCTGAGAGCCCACTTCCTGGTTCATAGACAGCTGTCTTTTCATCGTATCCTCACCAGGCAGAAGCAGCAAGGCAGCTCTCTGGGGTCCCCTTTATAAGGGCTCCACGCTCAGGACCTAGTCACCTCCCAAAGGCCCCACCTTCTGATGTCATCACATTGGGGGTTAGGAGTTCACACATGAATTTTGGGGGAACACAAACATTGAGTCTCTGGCAGTTATCATTATCATTTCTGCTGTTATTATTATTACCAAGAGGAACTTGGCGGAAGGAAACTGAACCTGGGGTTGCAGCCCCTAGGCCTCTGCTTCTCAAACTTTAATGTGCACACAGCGCCCTGGGGTTCCTGTTGCAGCTCAGAGTCTAATTCCACACACGTCTGGGGTGGGGTCTGAGGTTCTGCAGGTGATGCTGGTCCATAGACCACACTTTCAGTGGCGAGACCCTAAAACTGCACCATCCAATGCAATAGCCACTAGCCACTTGTAGCTGTTGAGCACTTGAAACATGGCTAGTCCAAACTGAAGTGTGCTTGTGAGTATAAAGTGTGCTTGTAAGTGTAAAACTGAAAGTGAAAATAGGATTTTCAGGACTAAGTACAAAAAAAAAGAATGTAAAAAATATCTCTTCAACAGTTTCTTTTTATATTGATTACGCATTAAAATTATAGTCTTCATCTTCATATAATCTTGGGAAATGGGCTTTGAGTCACTGACCTCAGACCCACAGAGATCCACAGGCAGTGAGAGATGGAAGGATGGACCTCAGGCTCAGAGAGGAGAAATGACCAAAATCCCACACAGAACTAAGACTCCAGCCCAAGACTCTGTTCTACGAGTCAATATGTACTATAGTCTCCATCAGGGCTGACCACAGGCTTCTCTCCCACCTCAGTTTCTCCCCAGAGCCCAGAATTCAGGACCATGTGCTCTCTCCTCTCTTTGGTGACAGGCAGGAGGCAACGACATGAGGCTGTGGCTAAGAGGCCTGGTCCTCCAGGCTCTGAGGAGCACCCGGGGAGTCTGTGGTTCTCGTGGGCAGCCACCACCTCTGCCTGTCCCTCAGAAGATTGTAGCCACCTGGGAAGCCATCAACCTGGGGAGGCAGCCAGTGCCTGAGTACTTCAACTTTGCCCGTGACGTGCTGGACGTGTGGACTCAGCTGGAAAAGGTGAAGCCCACAGTGTCCTAGTGTCCATCTTGGGCATTGGAGGCTGCCCTGGGTACCCCAAAGAGGCTCAAGGCTCCAAGTCACATTGATCTGGACATTTTGACCCAGGAATTTTACAAGTCGTAAAATTGAAACTGTTAGCATTTAAGCCTTAGAAAAAAATTATGACCAAGTTATGCGAGCCTTAGACACCCTTGCCCAATCCCTCATGTACCTCATATTCCTGAGCCCAAATCACACAGTGAGATAGTTGCATCCCTTTTGATTCATTTCCCATCATTCTGATCAAGTGAAGAAGAAAGTTCTTACTGCTGCTACTCTATCCTTAATCTCTCTCTCATTGTCATGCACTTCCCTTTTAAATAAGGAGAGAGCTCAGCTCTGGCTCAAAGCTTTTCATAATTCACAGCAGGTACATATGTAGAATTGAACTAAGTTTATCTTGATCTCATTGTGTCTCTGTACATATGCTTCCTTCTTTATTTCTCCTTCCTTATATATCTGTTATGTCTCTCTCTCTATTATATAGTCACCTTTTACTTATGTTAAAGATGCTAACTTTTTTTATAGTAGGGGAATATAAACTGTATTTCAAAGGTATTTATTTATGCTAATTTTAAAGAAAAAATATGGGGCGGGCCACGTGCCCGAGAGGTTAAGTTCATGCACTCCACTTCGGTGGCCCAGGGTTTCTCTGGTTCAGATCCTGGGCGCGGACATGGCACCGCTCATCAGGTCATGTTGAGGTGGCGTCCCAAATAGCACAACCAGAAGCACTCACAACTAGAATATACAACTATGTACTGGGGGGCGGGGTGCTCTGGGGAGAAGAAGAAGAAAAGCAAAAGATTGGCAACAGATGTTAGCTCAGGTGCCAATCTTTAGGGAAAAAAATTTGCCTAAAAAAAAGAAAAACTATGAAATGAGTAATACTGTTAGTAAATATAGTGTCAGTGGATATGGTAAAATTTATGAAGGTGGGTGAGAATGACTGAGACATAAAAGCAGGCTTTGCAGTCAGGTAGACACGGTTCGTCCACTTGAAGTGTGACCTTGGACAAATGCCCTAAGTTCTTTGGATCTCAGTTCTCTCGTCTATAAAATGTGAGTCTTACCTATGATGCTTGGAGTTGTCATGAGAATTAACTGAGGCGTGTGTGTAAGAGATGGAGCCAGGGTGCTCCATGCCTGCATACAAAGTCTAAGCTCTTTTCACCACACCAGGATCATCCTTAGAGGACCTCCTCTAATGGTAAAATCAAACAAACAGAGTTAAGTCAGCAAAAATGAAGGAATAAGGACTTTCTAAAATTTTCTCCACTTTAAAAGCAAGAACAACCAGAAGAACAAAAATCTTGGGAAAATTGTCAGAATCAACTTTTCAGAACTCTGGAAACTAACCAGAGGCTGGAGTAACTCAGGGAGTGTTTATTAAAGATTTGAGTGAATCTCAGTAAAAATGCCCCTGAGATACTATCTCCTATAACCCAAAATAGCAAATACCATTACCAAAAATAACGTAGTCTTCGTGACTATTTTGACAAAAGTTTAAAGCGCATCTGATGAAGTTCAACTTTCAGGAACCAAGAACTGCCAGAAAACAGTTAGCCTCTACATTATGCATACATTTAGAAGTTTACCTGAAATCTGCCTTTCATTCATAGTATGGATAAGTTGAACTTTACTTTTTAAAAACTTGATTGCCATTAAAGCAGAAATTGTAAGGTTGCAAAAAAAAAAAAGAACACTACATCTCAAATTGATCTGTATACTCAATGTAGTCTTTATCAAAATCCCAGTAGACTTCTTTGCAGAAATAGAAAATCTTGTCCAAAAATTCATACAGAAATGCAAGGGACCCATAATAACCAAAACAATCTTGAAATGGAAACACAAAACTGGAGGACTCACATTTCTCTATTTTAAAACCTACTAGAAAGTTACAATAATCAAGACTGTGCGGGGGGGAAAGTTACAGTGTGGCACTGGCACGAAGGTAGACATAGATAAATGGGATACAATTAAGAGTCCAGAAATAAACCCATAAATCTGTGGTCAACTGATTTTCAACAAAGGTGACAAGAAAATTCAATGGGGAAAGAGTTGTCTTTCCAACTAGTGGTGCTGGGACACCCGGATAGTCACATGCAAAGAATGAATCTGGTCCCCCAACTCAGACAACAGAAAAAAATTAACTCAAAAATGGGTCAAAGACCTAATGAAGGAGTAAAAACTATGAAATTCTTAGAAGAAAACAGGTGTATCCTGGATTAGGCAATGGTTTCTAAAGTACAAGCAACAAAAGAAAAAATAGACAAATTGGACTTCATGAAAATTAATGACATTTGTATACCAAAGTGAAAAGTTAGCCCACAGAATGGGAGAAAATATTTGCAAATCACGTATCTGATGAGGACGTGCTATCCACAATATATAAAGAACGCAAACTCAACAATAAGAAGACAACTCAATTAAAATATGAGCTAAGGATTTGGATAGATGTTTCTCTAAAGAATATAAACAAATGGTCAGTAGACACATGGACAATACTCACCATCTTTATTCATTAGGGAAATGCAATCTCAGCGATAATGCACATAGAGATTGCACGTAGAGGATCATGGCTAATACCAAAATCAAAAACAAAAAGAAAAGTACAATAAAAAGTGCTAATAAAGATGTAGAGAAATTGGAACCCTCAGACGTTGCTGGTGGGAATGTAAAATGGTGCAGGTGCTGTGGAAAAGTTTGGCAATTCCTCAAAAAGTTACGCATAGAGTTGTCATATGATCCAGCAATTACACTCTTAGGTATATATCCAAGGGAATAGAAACATATGTCCACACAAAAACTTGTACACGTATGTTCGTGGCAACATTATTCATAACAGCCAAGAAGTGAAAGCAATCCTGACGTCCATCAACTGATGAAGAGATAGATAAAACGATGGTACCATCCATACAGTGGAATACGATTCAGTCATTAAAAGTAATGTAGCACTGATGCATGCTACAACATAGATAAACCTTGAAAACCTTATGCTAGGTGAAAGAAATCAGACACAAAAGGCCACATACTGTCTGATTCCATTCATTTGAAAGATCCAGAATCAGCAAATCCATAGAGACAGAAAGGCTTAGTGGTTGCCAGGGGCTGAGAAAGGAGAGAATAGAGTCTGTACAGTATTTCTTTTTAGGGTAATGAAGATGTTTGGGAATTAGATAGTGGTGATCGTTACACAACTTTGTGAATATACTAGAAACACTTGAATTGTGCACTTTAAAATGGTGAAGTTTATGGTGTGAGAATTATGTCTCATAAAAAAGGGGAAGGACACGGAACATTGTAAATTGTACGCTACTTTTGCATTAAAAATGTGGTATGGAAAAAAATACCTATGTCTGCCTAAAGAAGCACTGGAAGGATATGCAAGAAACTGATAATATTGGTGATTCATTGAGGCTGGTGAAGTGGGAACAGGGTAGAGAGGGACAGGATGAGGACGAGACTTCTCAATGCATAGCTGTTTGTATTGTTTTCATTTTTGAATCCCGTGACTGTGATAACTATAGTAAAAATAAAATAAAATAAATAATAACAACAAGCAAACAAAAGTCCTCAACAAATGTCTTCTATTTTTTTCTGCCTACACTGCTGTCTAGGCTGGGCACCGGCCCCCGAACCCTGCTTTCTGGTGGGTCGATGGCTTGGGAGCAGAGGTCAAGTGGAGCTTTGAGGAGCTGGGGGTGCAGTCCAGAAAGGCGGCTAACGTGCTAGGGGGCGTGTGCGGTCTGCAGCCTGGGGACAGAATGATGCTGGTGCTCCCGCGGCTCCCAGAATGGTGGCTGGTCAGCGTGGCTTGTATGCGCACAGGTCAGTGGGCAAAGCTGAGATTTCCATCTGGGGCCGACACTCCCTGCCGGGGCTTTGCAGTGTTCACAAGGTTTGGGAGATGAAGCAAAATATACCCTATGTGGAGTTTTGTTTACTTTCACTCTGCCCAACAGTCACAAACTTGATTGTATACAGGGGCCAGACAGCAATATAATTGACTAAAGCAGGCAAGCGTGAGGCAGTAGGGAGCGCTGAGGACTGAGGTGAGCTGGAGATCACATACCTCATCAAACGGGGAACTGCTTCTCAACTCCAACCAAATGTTTCCATGTGTCAATGAGGACCAGTGTTTCCAGATATTCAAATTTTGTAACAGAAGACTCTGGATGTTTATGAAAAAACTTCCAGTCGTCTAATGTTGACAACTAAATATTTATTCAAAAACTTCTGAGTGGGACAAACCAAGCATATTTTCTGCTGGTTGTGGTTTGGGAGCCGCCAGTGTGTGGATAGTAATACAGTTATGGATGAGAGACCTATACAAGCAATCTATACAAGTTTCGCTCTAGACTTCATGGCTCTCAACACTGGAGCATCTTCCAGCTCCCAAGGGAAGGAAGAGAAGGACAAAATAATCAAAGCAATGAGATTATCCCTGAGGTTCCTCTTCCTGCTGTCACGAATGTCCAGGACAGAGGACCGTTGGTCTTCTTGGCATGGTTCTTCCAGCAGAGGAGCAGAGGATGCAAAAGGATACAGCACGTAGAGCCCAGAGAGCCTCTGCTGACCCCGTCCAACGAACTTATTGAAAGGGCTGAGTTTATATGCTGATTTTACAAAAGCAAGACAACTACTTTTGGTGGAGAGCTGGTTTCTCCATCCTCTGGGAAGTTTCCACCACTTGGAATGTTGTCCACCCACTTCCAATCACGTCCATAGAACAATCTCCCTAAAATACAGATTTTACAAATAAGGCTTGCAAAACAGGAAGATACAAACTCACACCAGAGAAGTAGCCTTTGTATATGAATGAGCTTTATTCAACCATTTTGTGAATGGATTGTCTAAAAAGCAAAGAGGCAGGAACTCTAATTTTAGTTTTACATGTTTTTGCACAATACGCAAAAGTGAGCACCATCATGGTGTATCTAGCTCGAGGAAAAGAAATAGGCACACAGATTGGGGAGCTCTCCATATTCTTCCATGACATTTGAGGTCCATTTAAATGAGGGCCATTTAAAGGGTTTCCCAAATAAGGAAACCTCTGCAGTTTCTTGAGGACCTACTATGTGCCAGGCACTGTGTTGGGCACTTTGCACGATCAGAACTCCCCTTTGGGACATTATTATCGTTACTTTTCCTGTTGCCTAAACATCTCCAGTTCTCCTAATTATACAGATTTACCATTTCTTTGCTGTCCAAACAAAATAACTCAAGACCACGTCCCACACTGCCATGTCAAGTCTAGCATCTTCCCATTTAGAGAGTACTCAAGCTGGATGTCCTTGCGTTCTCACATTCCCACACTCTCCTAAGATGCACTTGTCACTTTCCTTCAAGTCTGTGATGTTGGACTCATTTCTCTTGCTGATAGCTCCAGCTGTCTACCATCTGCCTGGGCCCCCAAAGCACCACAGACACCTCCAGGTGGAACAGACTTCTGGAAATAGCTAAAACAGAGAGATGGAGTGAAAAAACACACCATTCACCTCCAAAAGTGTTCACGCTGGGGTTTAAACCCTGTAGAAGTTTAGGAGATAGAGTGAAGGGCAATGAGAACTTTGGTTTGGTCCCACACTATTTGGGATTGGCCCTTCCTCTGTCTTCTGTCCTCACTCATTGGCTGTGGCAGGATGACTCATTCTTTCAGGATGTCGTTCTTCTTGTCTGTGAAATGGGAGTGCTGGACTCAATGGAGTGTTTACAACCTGCATTCTGAGATACTCAAGTGGTTTTTTCAAGCGTTTAATTAAAGTTTTCCCCTGCTTTCTGCTTCCTCATCCCCTATCCTTGGGGAGAGAGGAACTCAGCTGCCCTCAGAGTGGTTTTGGTTGAAATTATGTGGGGTCCTGGAGCCCCCACCTGCTACACCTACCCACCTGCCCCAAGCATCCCACACCCAACACTGGGATCCATTGTGGTCTTTTGTTTGAAAGGCATGGAAAACCCCTGGGCTAGGTAATCTCTAAGACAATACAACACAATGCTCCGGATCACGGACTCTCAGGTTTACTGCTGCCTGGGTTCACAATTCCAGCTCTACAACACATTAGCTGGGTGATCTTGGGCCAGTTATTTCACTTAATTAAGGCATAAAGGCCTAAGTTTTAGTTTTTTTAAATCTGCAAAATGGGTATAATAATAGCATTTGCTCTCCAGGCTTGTGAGAATTAAATGAAATAACGCATGCAAAGTTCTTAGCACATGTACATGCTCCATAAATACATTCTGGATTTCATTACTATCAGTATTGCTACTTTTTCCAGTTCAGGCATTCCAACCCTGTCCAGCCCCTTCCTGCTCCTGTGTCTTATGGGAACATCCAGTCTGGACCTCTTCACAGGGGTCTTCCCCTGCTGCCCAGTCAACATCCCTTGTCTGTGTGGTTTCAGGGGCCGTCATGATTCCAGGTGTCTCTCAGCTGACGGAGAAGGACCTCAAGTATCGGCTGCAGGCTTCCAGGGCCAAGTCCATTATCACCAGTGACTCCCTGGCTCCGAGGATAGACGCCATTAGCGCCGACTGCCCCTCCCTCCAGACCAAGCTGCTGGTGTCAGACAGCAGTCGGCCAGGCTGGATGAACTTTAGGGAGCTTTTCCGGTAAGTTGGGGTTCTCCAGAGGACAGCATGAAAATGAGACCCAGGAATCTCTCCTTTAAGCAAGAGGAGATGGAATGCATTGGTGATTGCACACGAGGAGAGGGCATCAGAAAGGAACGCTCACTTTGGAAGCAAGACAAACCCGAGACCTAATCCTGGTGACCACCTTAAGATCCTTCAGTCACTTAGTCAATACTGGAACTGTCACCAGCTTTCTGTGCTTCATGTGCCTCTATAACGATGAGAGTGGTTACAAAGCCATTAGCTGGAGTAAATGAGTAATCTGCGTGATGCATTCGGTACATAGTAGGTGGTCAGTTAGTAATATAATAATTGAGCGCTTAGTGTCTGCTAGGCATTGTGCTAGGTAAGCGTTCACCTACATTCATTCATGGGACAAAGATTTAATGCACATCTGTTTTGCAACAAGCATAGTGTTTTGGTGCTCAGAACACAATAATGAATCAGACGTCATCTTATTTAATCCTTGAAAAATGCTCTGTGAAGCGGACTTTAACCCGATTGTACAGATGAGGAAACTGAGACTTGGCAAAGTAGCGACCTGCTCAAGATGCTGACAAGTAGTCAAGTCAAGGTTGGGGCAGAACCAAAGCCATTAGCCTTTGAGCAAGACCCTGGTGCAAACCTCGGTGGGAGTTTGAGACTTTGTCCTGATGGAGGGAGAACCAAAAAGGGGTCCTCTCCGGGGCCTGCAAAGATAAGGCACAAACGCCCACCCCACACACCAGCTGCTTCAGATTCACCCGGGGGCTGTTCTTTTATTTTTTTTGACTAATATCAACATTTGTCTCTTGTCCCTAGCTTTATTTAAGAAAGAACTATGGGTCACATTCATTTAAAAGTGTTATAATTTTTAGGATTATAAGACCCACAGGCACGCATTGTAAATAATATATCCTGTATTTTCCAAAATATTATATTTCCAGCATATGGTATTTTTCTACACTACATTTTCATTATGTTATATTTCAATATAATGATTAGTAGCCAACACTTAAACAGAAAATATTCAACATGTTTAAGTAGTAAAGTTAAGCACAAAAGACGTATTTAAAAGTTTGAGGATATGGTAAGTACTTTTTAGATTGTTCTTTCCTACACTAGAATATAAACTTTCTACCCTAAAATTATGGGAATTTATTTGTTCATTTTGGGATGCTGTTTTAAATACAGATTCCAAGGCCCCACATCTGATCTACTTAACCAGACATATCTGAGCAAGGGCCCCAGGAAACTGTATTTTAAGAGATCTGCCCAGGTAATTTTGATGAGCTGTGGGGTTGGTCCAGATCAGTGGTTCTCCATTGTGGCTGTCATTAGAATTACCTGAGGAGGCTTTTAAAAAAATACCAACGCCAGGCCCACCTTCAAAGATTCTGATTTCATTTTCTCCGGGGTGCTGCCCAGGCAATGGCACTTCTTTTAAAAACTTACTAGGTGATCCTAAGCTCAGCCGGGGTCGAGAACCAGTGAGTTAGAAGATTCTCCAGATCACAGAACTTTAGGAATCACCCAGAATTCTAAACTTCAAACTTAGGGAACCCTTTAGAAAACAGCCCTAAGTCACCAGGAATTGAGGTGGGGGTGGGGCTGGGCTCAAATGTGCAGAAGTGTGGCCGTGGATCTGTGTGTGTTCCACCAGAAAGTCCTCATGCCACGGTGAAAGAGCCCAGGCTCCTTTGAGTGAGCCTTTTAGCCATTTTGAGCCTCAATTTCTTTCTCTGCAGAGGGTTATGGCGAGAGTTCCCACCCCGTGGGGCGACTGTAGGGGTCAGAGATAATGCAAGCTGGAGCTCCCAGTACAGTGCCTCACGCTTGGTGATTATTGAGACAATGGCCAGTAGTGTTGTTATAGATATCGTTACCATGACTGTTTTTTACTATTGGTAGTACCACCCAGTATTTTTGTATTTTACAGGGAGGCATCCACAGAGCATGACTGCGTGAGGACCAAAGCTCAAGACCCACTGGCCATCTACTTCACAAGTGGCACTACCGGGGCCCCCAAGATGGTGGAGCACTCCCAGGCCAGCTATGGTCTGGGTTTCGTGGCCAGTGGAAGGTACGGTGGACAGCTTGTCTGACGGGTCCAAGGAACCGAAAGGAGGCTAGTGAGCTGGAGGGGTGTGAGTGAGGGGGAAAGGGGCAGGAGTTGAGGTCAGAGAGCTAAAAGGGGTCAGAGCAGGTAGGATCTAAAGGCTTTGGGCTTTACTCTGAGAGAGGTGAGAAACCATCGGAGGGTTTTCTTTTTTTAATTGTGGTAAAATAGACACAACATAAAATTTACCCTTTTAAACATTTTTAAGTGTAGAGTTCAGTGGCGTTAAGTACACTCACGTGGTTGTGCCATCATCTCCACCATCCGTCTCCAGAACTTTTTCCTCTAGCAAATCAGAAACTGTACCCCATACACAATAATTCCCCATTCTCTCCTCCCCCGAGGCCCTGGCAACCACCATTCTATTTTCTGTCTCTCGGAATTTGACTCCTCTGGGAGCCTCGTATAAGTGGAATCATACAATATTTTTCCTTTTGTGTCTGGCTGATTTCACCTAGCGTAATGTGTTCAAGTTTTATCCATGTTGTAGCATGTATCAGAATTTATGTTTTAAGGCTAAATAGTATTCCAGTGCATGTATATACCAATTTTGTTTATCCATTCATCCATTGATGGACACTTGGGCTGCTGCCACTTTTTGGCTATTGTGAATAGTCCTACTATTAATACAGGTGTACAAATATCTGTACAAAACCTTGCTTTTAATTCTTTTGGGAATATGCACTGAAGTGGAATTGCTGGATCATATGGTGATTCTATGTTTACTTTTTTGAGGAACATTGGAGTATTCTGAACAGAAGAGAGACATGATCTGATTTGTTTTTTTGTTATTTGTTTTTTTAAGATTTTATTTTTTCCTTTTTCTCCCCAAAGCCCCCCGGTACATGGTTGCATATTCTCCGCTGTGGGTTCATTTATTTTTTTAAAGGATCACTCAAGATATTGAGAATAAACTGTAGGGGGCAAGGAATGAGGCAGAGGACCAATTAAGAGGCCAGTGCATTCAGAGGTAAGGGTGGAGGCTTGCCCAGTGGAGTAGCAGTGTGAAGGAATGACAGGAGGCGAGATTCTGAACGTATTTTGAATGTGGGCCTAATAAGATTTCCTGACAGATTTGATGTGAGGTGAGACAGAAAGGGAAGAGTCAAGGATGACACCGAGTTTGATGACCTGGACAACCAGAAGCGTTAACTGAAGGGGGAAGACTGTGGGATGAGCTGTCTGGCGGGAGGAAATGGAGGAGATTGTTTCTGGCATTGAGGTGCTTATTGGACATCTCTATTCCCCGAGTTAAAAGTGGAGATGTTGACTAGGCAGTTGGGTGTTTGTGTCTAGAGTTAATGAGAAAGATTCATGCTGGAGTTATCAGCATAAAGATGGTATTTAATGCCAGGAGATTGGGTGAGATCAGCAAAGAGTAATAAATATGGAAAAGAAAAGAGATCTCAGAACTGAAGGCTTGAGGCATTTCCACAATGAAGAGGGGAAGCGAGGAGAACTCAGCAGAGGAGACTGAGAAGGAGCAGCCAATGAGTCAAATGAGGGCCAGGAGAGCGTGCGACCCAGAATCCAAGCGTAGAACATGACGATGTCTCTGTCTTCCATGCTTGCAGGCACTGTTTGCCATCCGAAGATCTTCTTCTTTCTCTGCCTCACCTTTGTAATTCCTACGTATTGTTTACGTCTAGCTCAGGTGTCAACTCCTCTATGGGAGTGTTTCTCAGACCCCACATCCGTCCTTTCTCTGGGTTAGGTGCCCATTGTCTGTAATTGCATAAGGCTCTGTGTTTAATTCTATTAAAGCATACTCTCCAGGGGCTTCCTAGATCTTTATGCTTACTAAACCATAAGCCCCTCAAAGCAAGACTCATCATTCATTTCTACATCCCTAATGCTAAGTTCAGAAATAAATGTTGGCTGAATAAAGTGCCCTTGTCACATGGTATTGAAATTATTTGTTCCCTTACATATCACTCCCACTGAACTGCAAGCTCTTGAAAGCATGGGATCTGTCCTTTTAATTCTGTATCCTCAGCCCAGGGCATAGGTGCATAGGAGATGCTCATAAATGCTTGTTGAGACAAAGGTTGACTTTATGGTACTTGTACAGATTTGACAAGCGTACGTGAGTACCCACTGTGGGCAGGGCTCCAAATAAGGTAATATAGATAATGTAATCCTTTTTAAAGGTATAAGCATTGCTGAAGGTCCTGACTTTCTCTGATTTTTGGCAGGCAGTGGGTGGCCTTGACCGAATCAGACATCTTCTGGAACACGACTGACACTGCTTGGGTGAAGGCAGCCTGGACCCTCTTCTCCGCCTGGCCTAATGGATCTTGCATTTTTGTGCATGAACTTCCCCGAGTTGATGCCAAGGTTATCCTGAAGGTAAGAGCCAAAAACAGCTCTTACGTGCCGTGTGTAAATGAGATGAGTGGAATATAGGTTTTGAGTTTGTGGGAGAAAGGGCTCAAATAAGGGGCCAGTTCACCTGCTCCATCTCCATGAAGTCCAACCCCAGAATTTTCAGAAGATCTTCTACTCTTTGTTTTTCTTTAGACTCTCTCCAGGCTCCCAATCACCACCCTCTGCTGTGTCCCCACCCTCTTCCGGCTGCTTGTTCAAGAGGATCTGACCAGGTACAGCCCATTTGTTTAGTGTTTTGGGGGCCTAAGTATACGAATAGACAGCAGAATATATACACATGCACACCCACCCTCTCATTCTAACTGTCTCTCTCTCTGTCTCTCTTTGTATGTCTTTCTCTCTCACACACTCAAGCATACACACCGATATCCTTGGCAGACAGCCCTCAACAGTGAACTTCTGGCCCCTAGGAATTTGCATCCAGGTGGAACTGAATAGATATGAGACAGTCTGAAATTTCAGCGCTTGAGGTGGGCTGTCCTCCTGCCATACGTCCATAGGCCATTGCCTTAACAATGTCTACTACTTCTAGAAGATGTAGAGAAATTGTTGGATAATTGTTGGCCACATGTAGAATGGAATTTGTGACCAACGCCTTAGGTCTGGTGGGGCTAGCAAGCTCACCACAGTAGATGTTCCGTCTCTCAGCCCCAGACTAACTCCAGCCAGCCATTCTCTGAGTGAATGCCACTGAACACTCAACAGAAGGGGACAAGACACTGTGGATGGCTTCCATTCTGGGTGAATCCAAAGGAACATCTTCTGGCAGGACAAGTGTAGTTGCTGGCGTATGTGGAGAGAGACCTGACACCCTTGAGAATCCTACCTGGTAGGATGGACCCTGGTCTATGACTCCTTCTTCTGTCCTCTCCCAAGTCTTGGGGAGTTGTCCCTGCCCTCCCCTCATCTTCCCTAATCCCATGTATCTGGCCAAGAAGTGTCTAAGAGAGTGTGTTCTTACAGGATTGTCTCAAGGTGAATCTTTCTATAATATGAGAATTTATCCATTCACTGATCTGTTGTGTGTATCTCCACATCATGACTTTGAACAAAAGCAGACTCTGAATGATTTGTTCAAGAACCATTTGGTTGAAAGATACTCAGTAATATGAAGTAACAGTCAAACCTATTTGATCTTAAGAGGAAAATTGTTGACAATGTATTTGCAATCTCTGATTTTTCACATTTTGGATCATTTGTTGAACAGAGGGGTGGTTTGACAACATATGTAATATCTGTAGGAATTTTAAGCCCATTTGTCAGAATTTTTGGGTTTCAAGAGGGCTACTTTCTATCTTTTAAATTTTTAATTGATTTATCTTTTTCAACCAGGTGGTTGTCCCAACCAATTTATTATCAATCAATTTGTTTCCAACTAGATTATTTTGGCCAATTCACCTGGAATTCAGCACATTATGCCAAAACCTACTATATGAGGTTCTGATTTAGTTCTAAACTCAGGACTGATTTTAATAAAATTGCCTGTCCATGAGGAACACGCCTGCAAGCCAGAGGATGGGGCTCTTGGAGCAGATCATAGAACCCAGGAGTTTACTCTCTAGTGCCTCTCGGTATCTGGACCTGGGCAGCAGTGCTGGAGGGCGAGGTGGGGAGGGGGATCCTGACATAGATGGCCTTGTGTTCTTGGCGGAGAAAGGTACCAGTTCCAAAGCCTGAGGCATTGTTTGACTGGAGGAGAGGCCCTGAATCCTGACGTGAGGGAGAAATGGAAGAGCCAGACGGGCCTGGAGCTGCATGAAGGTTACGGCCAGTCTGAGACAGTGAGTTCTACTGGGGCTGGGGTCCCTGTCCCAGGTCACCTCCACCCAAGCTCTCAGCCAGCCAGTGGCAGAGCCTCCTGCCTTTCTAGCTGTCCTCTCTGTGACACCTGTCAGGAACTGCCCTGCCTGCAGGGAGAAACTGATAACAAATCTCCATCAGCTTCTCTTCCCTTATTGTGTAAAGGCAGTTTCACAATGACGCCACCAGCAAACTAACTCTCACGGCTGTGGGTGGTGTTTGCCTCCACCAGGACAGCCCGTGTCTGTCTGCATTCAGAGCCCACGATCTTAAACAGTATTCTCTACAGCCATCTGGGCAGAGATTTGGCCATCAGCTGAGTCTTTTGTGAGACACGTTAAGTTCTTTGTGTGTGAGTGCCCACTAGAGTGTTCAATACATGTTTGATGATTATGGAAAGAAGAGAAGAAAGAAAAGAAGATGAGGAGGAAGGAAGGGGAGAAGGGAGGAAGGAAGAGGGAAAAAGAAGAAAGAAGAAAGAAAGAGAGAAAGAAAGACAGGAAGGGAGGGAGGGAAGGAGAAAGGAAGGGAAGAAAGGAAGAGAGGGTAGTGGAAGAAAGGGAGGGAGAAAGAGTTGGAAGGCTGAGTGAGAGAAAAGGCATAGACCAGGAAGGAAACTAAGGGGATAAATCCCCTCCTTACTGATACTGGTTTCTCTCCAGGTTGTAATCTGTGCCAATCCAAAAGGCACGAAAATCAAGTCAGGATCTATGGGGAAAGCATCCCCACCTTACGACGTGCAGGTAGGCAGCCTTGCCCAGCTGTTGGTGAGGCTTGGTTCGAAGAGGAGAGCAAAATCCACGTCCAGGTTAGCAACACCAGGCTTGGCTGCCAGGGTGGCCTGGCTGTGCGGGCATCAGATACTGTCCTGTGATCTCTCTGCCAGATTGTGGATGATGAGGGCAACATCCTGCCTCCAGGAGCAGAGGGGAATGTTGCTGTCCGTGTCAGACCCGCCAGACCCTTCTGTTTCTTCAATTGCTATTTGGTAAGTGGTGTGGAATGACCGTTTTCACAGTAATTGTTGTGTGCCAAGCATCGTGCTCCACACTTTATAAACATCTATTTGTTGAACCCTTGTGATAACGGTGTGAGGTAGATTGGTACTATTACTGATAAGGTTCTATTATTGGTAAGGGTGGTAGTCTAGTGGTTAAGATTCAGCACTCTCACCACCATAGCCTGAGTTCATTTCCCGGTCAGAGAACCATACCCTGTCTGTCGGTTGTCATCCTGTGGCAGCTGTGTGTTGCTGTGATGCTGAAAGCTATGCCACTGGTATTTCAAATACCAGCAGGGCCACCCATGGCAAACAGATTTCAGCGGAGCTTGCAGACTAAGACAGACTAGGAAGAGGAAGCTGGCCACCAGCTTCTGAAAAAAATTGGCCATGAAAACCCTATGAACAGCAGCAGAGCATTGCCTGATATAGCGCCGGAAGGTGAGAGGATGGCACAGAAAGACCGGGCAGGGTTCCACTCTGTTGTATACAGGGTCCTAGGAGTCAGAATCAACTCGACTGCACTAAAAAATTGATAAGGAAGCTGGAAAGGTGAGAAGCTTATCCACTGTCAATCAACTAGTATGTGCAGGACATGGGATTCACACATGGGTGTGTCTGAGAGTGCAAACTTATAATATAAAGGCAACCGCATCATTTTAGTGGTGAGAAAATCAAGGTTCAAAGAAGAAAAGGGACTTATCAAAGGTCGAACTGAAATTTCGGGTCAGAGCCTGGTTTTCAGGATTTTTTTTTTGTCTAGAGTCTTGTGCAAATAGGGGTTTGCTGGCAGGGCTGTGTCCAAGGATTCCAGCCCAAGTTTCTGCAGTAATCCAGTGATTACCTCTCCTTTATATGCACCTTGGCTGGTGTTGATGATGGGCTTTCTTTTCTCCAAACTCTTCTCTGTAAATTTCTGCAGACGCAGTTCTCAACCCTGGCTGCACATTAGAAACACCTTGGAAGCTTCAAACATTTCTGACACTCAAGGCCCGCCTCAATGAGGTCAACCTTTCTGATGGGGTGGATCAGCTCTCCCAGGGGATTCAAATGTGCAGCCAAGGTTGAGGACCACGGCTTTATAGGAATTCCATCTGGTGTGTGTATGAAGCCAGCAGTCAGCTACAGTATTGGAAAGAGCCAATAAAAGTCAGTCCATTTGTTTTTTGGAATGTTGTATATGTATTTTAGTGGCTTCTCTGTGACCACAAGAGAAATAGTCTTTCACAGTATTTTATTTAAAGTCACAGAAACTTACAAAACAACATAGTAATTACCCCAAGCAGAGATACTGTTAAAATTTGAATGTGTTTCCTTCTAATCATTTTTGTAAGCAATAGTAAGTCCTTGAATTTCCTGAAGAATTTATTCATTCATTATTTTTTGAGTGTCTACTTCGTCTCACTAAGTATACGGCAGTGGACAGGAAAGACAGTACACTGGTCCTCACAGACTTACATACACAGCCTCTCTGGGTCTGTGATCATCCCATTGAGAGAGTAAAGTAATTTGAAACTTATTTTCTGGATAGGAACCTTCACTTTCTTCAACTTTTTCTTTCCATCACCAACACCAGCAGTTAGTTTTCTTTCTGGGTCATTTTTAACTAAGAAGAAATATAAATCCCTGCATGAGAATCATGGAGCATTTGACCATTAATAGAGAACATCAGCCCAGAGCTCTCTGTGAGTGATGGGTGGCCAGCAGGACTGACCGGGTAAGCTCACCCTCCCTCATCTGCAAGCATATTTCAAATTCACACTGACTGCCTCAAAGAGCTCAAATTGCACATGTCAATTAAATTAATATGCCCATCTCCATTTTATATCCAGTATAAAGAATATACTTATTTTCCTAGGGAAACAAACTGTCAAATGCACAGATGTTCGTTACAGTGTTGTTTATAACAGACAACAAAGGTGGAGGAAAGCTCTACGTTTCTAACAGCAGGAAATTAGTTATGTAAATGATATTACAGCATTGTATATAAAAGCAAAAAATGAAAAAGACTAGAGAAAGAAAGAAAAAAGGACTAAAAAGAAAAAGAACTCAAATTTCTAACAACAGGAAATTGTTTAAATAAATAAGATTGATATCGAACCTGAAGTGAGTTCGCTCACCCACTGCGCAGCAAGCCGATCTCTGACACTGGATGTGGTGAAGAAAGTAGGAATTTTATTTTTGCACAGTGGTGAGCAAGGAGAGAGGGCAGCTAATGCTGAAATCCCAAACAGAAACAATCAAGGGGAAACAGAGCTAAAATAGTAAAAAGAAAAAAAAAGCCTTTATATAACCTTTTTATCAAGAGTAGATTAAAAATTTAGGAAAATTATCCTTTTAAGAAAGAGGAAATCAAGTTTTAATTTTGTACCAGTTTACATTTTACATATAAATTTATTTACTTAATTGGATTTACTTTAATCCTGGACAACTTGACCATACATAAATCTCTTTAGGGCTTTACTTTTGCAAAGCTTTGGTTACTTTTTTACATTCAGAATTTGTCCTAGCACTTTAGGACAAATTTATCTTTTCCAACTCAAGAAACGAAAATATTCCCATTCTTTATATCTTTTTACTGAAAACATATATTTTACTTTTCTTGTATACAGATCTTTTAGAAATATATGTTTTCTCATAGAAAATTTCTCGGCATACATAAAACATGTTTATCAATAAACCTAAGCACTTTTCAGTCTCTTTGATATAAGAAACCAAAGGCAGACAAATACATGCTTAGTAGTTAATCTTTAATATTTTATCTTATGTGGAAATGACCTAGATACCCAATAAACTGTTATTATTTAACTTCACTTAATAAAGCTATAAAATTTAAGTTTCCAAAAAGATTTTAGAAGCTGGTTTTTTTAAAAACTTTTTTCCTTTTTCTCCCCAAAGCCCCCCCAGTTCATAGTTGTATATTCTTCGGTGTGTGTCCTTCTAGTTGTGGCATGTGGGAGGCTGCCTCAGCATGGTTTGATGAGCAGTGCCATGTCCACGCCCAGGATTCGAACCAACGAAACACTGGGCCGCCTGCAGCGGAGCACGCGAACTTAACCACTCGGCCACCGGGCCAGCCCCTAGAAGCTGTTTTTTTAAGTATGCAGACTATAAAACATAATTATTGTACTTAAAACTCTTACTCAGTTTTAGCAATTACTCTTAAAAACTTCATGTGACATTACAGCAGTTAACTATTATCCTCAGTTGTTTTAAGTACATATATCATAATATAATTATTATATATATGATTATATATATAATTATTGTTAAAAAGTTTTTCCAAAAACTTTTATCTTTTTACATTTATTTAGTTTACCTGTTATTAACAATTATATTTAGATTGTCTACAAAAACTCCATGAGACATTAAACAAAATTAGCTATTATACTGAGGTATGAGTTTTGCAGATAAATTTTGTAACGGAGATGACATGAGCTCACTTGACCAGTAAACCGAGGCTGTATGTCTGCATTATAGCCAATGCTGATAACTTTGATGACATGTTTATTTTAAATGAAACCAGCAAACTCAAACAGGCTTTCATTCATCAAAGATCGCTTTATATCATGTTAAATAGCTTTGTCTCTTAGAAGTGTTTGCATATTCATTAAAGACTGCATTCCATCATGAGACATTTTGAATCCTCTTCTGAAACAAGTTTTCAGAATGACCATTACAATTCCAAATTATCTCAGGAGCTTACTTATTTTCACTTGTTCAATTTTAGATCAGGAATTTTGGGGGGGTTCAAGCGAAGCGAAGCTTGCTGGGAAGCCTAGCAAGAGAGGAGACAAAAGCAGCAGATTTGGGTTTGGCTGCTGGCATGTTTAATTATTTAATTATTTTCTCTTAAAGAGGCAGTAAAGTATTTCTAATTGTATTTAGAAGCCTCAAAAAAGATTAAAACAGGCTCCCATGGTTGCAGCTGGCTTTCCCACTTGCATACATCAGTTTGGGTGAAGTGAAATTGGCCCGTTTAAGTATATCAGTTTTTACAAAACTTTATCTTAGCTTTGCTAAGACTTATACTTTTAATTATAACTTACATTAGAATTCTATTAACAAGTTTTGGTATTACAATACGGTTCAGGGGAAGCATTCCCAGTTAGACATAACATTTATTCCCGAAGAAATCATCCAGGCAAAGTTGACATAACCGCTTCATATAATATTAGCTTAAATATTTTAATCTTTATAGTCTTATTAATCTTATTAGCCTAACTGTTGCCCCAAACAATTGTTGGTCAGGTTTCTCACTCTGATTTTGCCTCTTGACCTTTTACATTTTTCAAACTGGGGTAAATAGAATAGGTTTGTCTGATGTCCTTTAATGTTGGGGAGCCAATAGGGGGGTCCCTTTAGCCCATCCAACCTTAGGCAGTGTTTTATTAAAACCTTTATTTTAACTTCATTCACATCTGTTCCATTTATCCCATTGGGATGAGTCCTGTGACTCTTCCCTTTCTGATTTTTCTTTGTTAACTTAACATTTCCATTCGCATATGTAAGACTACGAAAAGCTGAGACCCCAAGTTTGATTAAGTTCTTAAGACTAGTCATTATACATTTCCTCTTAATTTGGCCTTTTCATAGGTACCAATAAAACAGTTGTTTATCATGAGAGCTCTCTAAAAAGTTTCCCAACTTAAGGATCCATTGGTTGGCCATTTTTTTTCTCTCCAGAGTCTAAAGAATATTGTGGCCACGTGATGTTACAAAAGAAAATCATCCCTCTTTAGACATTGCCTTATAGCTGTAGGTCGACCATCAGCCAAAGTTTCTCCCAAGGGGCTCTTAGGTGGAATAGATGTGGCACCTCCCATGTTAACACTTTTAAAAGGACAGACAAACAGACAAACAACAACAAATACCAAAGAAGCACACTTTCCCAAAAACCCTCGGCCACAAATGGAAGCCAAAACAAGGACCAAAACCAAAAACCAAAGTGCTTCCAGTCCCAGCTTAGTCCGTGTCCTACACTCGGGGGCGCCCAACAAATGAAGACCCGCCATGCAGATCTTCCCAGATGAGCAAGGACAAGGGACCTCGGTTGTGCACACCTGGGGGACTTATGAAAATTTGGCTGGGGCGTCGCGGCAACTTCAAAACAAACGGAGCCCAGAGGGCTGCCAAGGTACTCATTATTTCCAGGCGGTCCTGTTGGAAAAGGTTAACACAAAGACAAAAACAAAAACTACCAGCTACTTACAAGAGACGTCTTCCTAAGTCCTAAACCTAGTTTCTTCCACCACCAAAGCAAAAGCACTGTGGGCCAACGACTTCTGGTTAGCAGCCAGTCTCTTGGGGCTGTCCCTGAGACAAGGGGCTCAGGCAGCTGCAGGACAGCTTCCAAGAGAGGCCTTTAGCCAGAGGCTGGTGTGCCCCAGGTGAGACGTCCACTTGGGACATTGTCCCATCTGGGTCACCAAATTGTTACCAAACCTGAAGTAAGTTCGCTCACCTGTTGTGCAGCAAGCCGATCTCTGACACTGGGTGTGGTGGAAGAAAGTAGGAATTTTATTTTTGCACAGTGCTGAGCAAGGAGAGAGGGCAGCTAATGCTGAAATTCCAAACTCCCCGAAAAGCTAAAAGGAAGTGTTTTTATTTGGGGTTTTAGGTAGGGGAGGGGGAGCATATGGCCTTGCTGGTTGGAGCTTTCCCACCAGCCTGTCTTTGGCCTCGAGACTACTTGCAGAGAGGAGGGAGCCCGTGACCTTGCAGGTCAGCAGCTTTCCCCCCAGCCTGGATCTCTTTGCGGGGAGGAGATAATCCAGGTGCTTGTCCTTGATGGTGTCTGTCTCCACGGAGGATAGTAGAATCTGGAGCCAGGAAGCCAGAGAGTAAGCAGGGAATGAGCATTTTGGTTTTAACCCCATATATGCTGGGTTTAATGTGGGGAAACTGATGTCAGGGTCGGTATCAAGATTACAGCCACACAGGGCAATATTATGGAACCATTTAATATGATATTGCATAGGACTTTTATTCTCATGAAGAGACATCTATGATATATTGTTAACTGAATTAAAATTGCATTATAAAACATGTGTATAGTGTGTTCTATATGCATACAAGTATGTATATGCATAAAGTCACATACAGGCAATGAAAAGGTCCTATAAATGAGATCGAATTTCTAGTCTTGGTTATCTAACGGGACTGCTCTTTTGTCATCCTTCATCTTTCTTTTTTTTTCTTTTTCTTTTTCTTTTTAATACTTTTTGGTGAGGAAGTTTGGCCCTGAGCTAACATCTGCTGCCAATTTCCCCCCTTTCTTTTTTTTCCACCCAAAGCCCAGTACATAGTTGTATATCCTAATTGCAAGTCACTCTAGTTCTTCTATGTGGGATACCACCACAGCATGGCTTCGTGAGTGGTGTGTAGATCCGCGCCCAGGATCGGAACCTGCAAACCGCGGGGCTGCCAAAACGGAGAGGGAACACTTAACCACTCGGCCTCGGGGCCAGCCCCTCTTTTATTTTTTAAAGTCTGCCTTCTTGGAGAAACAGGCAAAGTGTGACACTTTGTATGTTTGTTTGTTTGTTTGCGTTGGTGAGGAAGACTAGCCGCCAAGCTAAGATCTATGCCAATCTTCCTCTCCATCTTTATTTTCTACTTATTCTATATGAGATTTGTAACTGTATAATACAGAACTAATAAAAATGTTTTTAATGAAATCTATGCAAGCAAAGAGCCCCCAGCATGTATTTTCGTACATAATTTGCACCATACCACAAATTCAGCTTTGTACTATGCACTTTTTTTTTATTGAGATCGTATTGGTTTTAACATTGTGCAATTTCAGGTGTACATTATTATATATCAGTTTCTGTATAGACTGCGTGGTGCTCACCACCAATAGTCTAGTTTCCATCCATCACCACATATATGTGCCCCCTTCGCCCTTTCTACCACCCTCCCCTTCCCCTCTGGTAACCATTGATCTGTTCTCCTTATCCACACATTTGTTTATCTTCCACATATGAGAAAAGCCATATAGTGTTTGTCCATCTCTGTCTGGCTTATTCTCTTAACATCATACCCTCAAGGTCCATCCATGTTGCTGCAAATGGGACGATTTTGTTCTTTTTTATGGATGAGTAGTATTCCAGTGTGTATATATACCATATCTTTTTTATCCATTCATCAGTTGATAGGCACTTGGGTTACCTCTGTGTCTTGCCTATTGTGAGTAATGCTGGAATGAACATAGGGGTACATAAATCTCTTTGAATTGTTGAGTTCATGTTTTTTGGATATCTAGCAGTGGGATAGCTGGATTGTACGATATTTCTTTTTTCTTTCTTTCTTTCTTTCCTTTTTTTTTTTTTTTTTTTTTTTTGCTGAGGAAGATTCACCCTGAGCTAACCTCTGTTCCCAATCCTCCTCTTTTTGCTTGAGGAATATTTGACCTGAGCTAATATCTGTGCCAATCTTCCTCTATTTTGTATGTGAGTCACAACCACAGCCTGGCTGCTGACGAGTGGTGTAGGTGTGCACCTGGGAACCGAACCCAGGCTGCTGAAACGGAGTGCACCAAAATTAACCACTAGGCCATGGGGCCAGCCCCAATATTTCTGTTTTTAATTTCTGAGAGATCTCCATACTATTTTCCATGGTGGCTGCACAAGTTTGCATTCCCACCAGTAGTGTATGACGGTTCTCTTTTCTCCACATCCTCTCCAACATTTGTTATTTTTTTGTCTGGTTAATTATAACCATTATAATGGGTGCAAGGTGAAAAGTGATATCTCATTGTAGTTTTGATTTGCATTTCCCTAATAATTAGTGATGTTGAACATCTTTTCATGTGCCTGTTGGCCATCTGTATATCTTCTTTGAAAAAATGATGTTCATATCCTCTGCCCGTTTTTTGATTGGATTGTTTGTTTTTTCTTGTTGAGTGGTATGAGTTCCTTATATATTTTAAATATTAACCCCTTGTTGGATCTGTGATTTGCAAATATTTTCTCCCAGTTGGGGGGTTGTCTTTTCATTTCATTCATGGTTTTCTTTGCCTTGCAGAAGCTTTTTAGTCTGATGTAGTCCCATTTTTAAATTTTTTTCTTTTGTCTCCCTTGCCTGAGGAGACATATTCAAAGAGATACTGCTAAGATCAATGTAAAAGAGTATACTGCCTATATTTTCTTCTAGGGCTTTTATGGTTTAATGTCTTACCTTCAGATCTGTGATCCATTTTGAGTTGATTTTTTTTTTTGTATGGTGTAAGATAATGGTCTACTTTCATTCTTTGCGTGTAGCTGTCAAGTTTTCCCAACACCGTTTGTTGAAGAGACTTTCCTGTCTCCATTGTATGTTCTTGGCTCCTTTCTTGAAAATTAGCCATGCATGGATGTGTGGTTTTATTTCTGGGCTTTCTATTCTGTTCCATTTATCTGTGTGTCTGTTTTTGCACAAGTACCATGCTGTCTTGGTTACTATAGCTTTGTAGTGTATTTTGTATGTTTTGAAGTCAGGGATTGTGATGCCTGCAGCTTTGTTCTTTTTTCTCAGGATTGCTTTGGCTGTTTGGGGTCATTTGTTGTTCCACATAAATTTTTGGATTCTTTGTTCTATTTCCATGAAGAATGTAATTGGTATTCATATTGGGATTGCATTGAATGTTTAGATTGCTTTAGGTAATATGGACATTTTAACTATGTTTATTCTTCCAATCCAAGAGCATGGAATATCTTTCCATTTCTTTAGGTCTTCTTTGATTTCTTTCAATAATGTTTTATAGTTTTCAGTGTATAGGTCTTTCACCACTTTGGTTAAATTTGTTCCTAGATATGTTATTCTTTTTGTTGCCATTTTAAATGGGATTGTATTCTTGACTTCTCTTTCTGCTAGTTCATTATTATTATGTTGAAATGCAACTGATTTTTGTAAGTTGATTTTGTACCCTGCAACTTTGCTGTAGTTGTTGATTATTTCTAGTAGTTTTATGGTGGAATTTTTAAGGTTTTCTATTTACATAATCCTGTCATCCACGAACAGGGAGAGTTTTACTTCTTCCTTTCTAATTTGGATACCTTTCACTTCTTTTTCTTGCCTAATTGCTCTGGCTAAAACCTCCAGTATTATCTTGAATAGCAGTGGTGAGTGTGGACACTCTTGTCTTGATCTTGTTCTCAGAGGGATGATTTTCAGTTTTTCATCATTAAGTATGTTGGCTGTGGGTTTGTCATATATGGCCTTTATTATGTTGAGGTACTTCCCTTCTATACTCATTTCATTGAGAGTTTTTATCATAAATGGATGTTGGATCTTGTCAAATGTTTTCTCTGTGTCTAATGAGATGACCTTGCCATTTGTATTCCTCATTGTGTTAATGTGGTGTATCACATTGATTGGTTTGCAGATGTTGAACCATCCCTGCATCCCTGGTATAAGTCCAACTTCATCATGGTGTATGATCCTTTTAATGTATTGCTGTATTCAATTTGCTAATATTTCGTTGAGGATTTTTGCATCTATGTTCATCAGCAATATTGGCGTTTAATTTTCCTTCTTTTTTGTTATTCTTGTCTGGTTTTGGTATCAGGGTGATGTTGGCCTCATAGAATGAGTTAGGAAGTGTTCCATCTTCTTCCGTTTTGGGAATAGCTTGAGACGGAGAGGTATTAAATCTTTTTTGAATGTTTGGTAGAATTCTCCAGAGAAGCCATCTGGTTCTGGGCTTTTGTTCTTTGGGAAGTTTTTGATTACCCTTTCAATCTCTTTACTTGTGATTGGTCTATTCAGAGTCTCTATTTCTTCTTGATTCAGTTTGGGAAGGTGTGTGAGTCTAAGAATTTATCCATTTCTTCTAGGTTGTCCAATTTGTTGGCATATAGTTTTGCATAGTATTCTTTTATAATCCTTTGTATTTCTGTGGTATCCATTGTAATGTCTCCTCTTTCATTTTTAATTTTATTTATTTGAGCCTTCTCTCTTTTTTTCTTAATGAGTCTGGCTAAGGGTTTATCAATTTTGTTTATCTTTTCAAAGAACCAGCTTTTAGTTTCATTGACCCTTTGTATTTTTTTTCAGTCTCTATTTCACTTATTTCTGCTCTAATTTTTATTATTTCCCTTCCTCTGCTGTCTTTGGGCTTTGTTTGTTCCTCTTTTTCTACTTCTGTTAGGTATAGTTTGAGATTACTTATTTGAGAGTTTTCTTGTTTGTTGAGGTGGTTCTGTATTGCTATAAATTTCCCTCTTAGTACTGCTTTTGCGACATCCCATAAGAGTTGGTATGTTGTATTTTCATTTTAATTTGTCTCCAGCTATTTTTTTATTTCTCCTTTGATTTCTTCATTGATTCTATGGTTGTTCAGCAACATGTTTTTAAGCTCCATATATTTATGACTTTCCCAGCTTTTTTCTTATAGTTGATTTCTAGTTTCATAGCATTGTGGTCAGAAAACACACTTGATATGATTTCAACCTTCTTAAATTTATCGAGGCTTGCCTTATTTCCCAACATATGATCTCTCTTTGGGCATGTTCCATGTGAACTTGAGAAGAATGGGTATTCTGCTGTTTTGGGCTGGAATGTTCTCTATATATCTATTAAGTGCATCTAGTCTAGTGTTTCATTTAAGGCCACTGTTTCCTTGTTGACTTTCTCTCTGAATGATTTATCCACTGATGTAAGTGAGATGTTGAGCTCCCTTATTATTATTATGTTGCTGTCAGTTTATCCATTTAGGTCTGATAATAGTTGCATTATATACTTTGGTGCTCCTGTGTTAGGTCCGTATATATTCATAAGTGTTATGTCCTCTTGGTGGAATGTCCCTATTGTCATTATATACTGCCCCTCTTTGTCTCTCATTGTCTTTTTTATCTTGAAGTTTGCTTTGTCTGATATAAGTATGATTACACCCACTTTATTTTGTTGCCATTTGCTTGGAGTATCATCTTCCATCCCTTCACTCTGAGCCTATATTTGGCTTCAGAACTGAGGTGTGTCTCCTGGAGGCAGCATATTATTGGATCTTGTTTTTTAACCCATTTAGCCACTCTGTGTCTTTTGATTGGAGAATTCAATCCATTTACATTTAGAGTGATTATTAATATAGGAGGGCTTTTATCTCTTGTTTTCTGGTTGTTCTATATTTCCATTGTTTCTTTTCCCTTATATTTCTGACTGCCATTTCAGTTTGGTGGTTTTCTGTGATGATTTTATGGGTTTCTTTTTATTTATGATTTGTGGCTATGCTCTGATTTTTTGTTTAGTGGTTACCATGTAGTTGATATAAAAGATCTCATAGATGAGATGGCCCATTTTTGATAGCCTCTTATCTCCTAAGCAGGTTCCATCCCTTTTGTCTTACCCTACTGAGCATTGCTATCACAAAGTATTCTTTCTTGTGTTGGGAGTTTGTGACTAAATTGAAGTGTTTATAGTTATTTTTTGTGCTTTCCTTCCCTTTATGTTTTATCCCCAAAGCCCTCATTTATCTCCCAAAGCCCCCTGGTACATAGTTGTACATTTTTAGTTGTGGGTCCTTCTAGTTGTGGTGTGTGGGACGCAGCCTCAGCATGGCCCAGTGAGTGGTGCCATGTCCATGCCCAGGATTTGAACCAGCGGAACCCCAGGCCACTGAAGCAGAGTACATGAACTCAACCACTCAGCCATGGGGCCAGCCCCAGAATTTCTTCATTTTAAAAAAAATCTTAGTTCTCGCTCCTCCTCCACCTGAAGCATTTCTATATTTCTATCCTCTAATAGACTAATTCTGTCCTCTATAATGTCAGCTCTATTTTTTTTTTGTTTCTAGATTATTTTTAATCTTATTAGTTGTGTTCTTCATATCAAAATTTCTGCATAGTTTATTTAAGGGCTTCAATATTTTTGGTGAAGTATTTCCTCTGCTCATCAATTTTATTCCTGAGCTCATTGAACTGTCTTTCTGAATTTTCTTGTAACTTATTGAGTTTCTTTATGACAACTGTTTTGAATTCTCTGTCTGTCATTTAGATTGTAATCTTCTGTGACTTCAGGATTGGTTTCTGGAGACTTTTCATTTTCCTTTGGCTCTGCAGTGTTGCTGTAGTTATTCATGGTGTTCGATGAATTAATCCTCTGCCAGCACATTTGTGATTGTATCAGGTCACAGATTCCACCTGCCATCACTGGTTGGTGGGGCGGGGTGGGCAAGAGCTGTGTTTTCTAATCTCACTCTGGCTGCTGATTGTTGTGTTGGTAGCACCACTCTGCATTTGTGCAGACTGGCCACAGCTGCTCAGCAGGTCATGCTTCCATGGGAGAGGCTTCTGCACTCGGTGAGGCTGGTGGCTGTCATGCAGGTGGAGCTGCTGCACTAGGCAGGGGACTGGCCAAGCTGCTTTGCTAGGTGGGAGGGTCACTTTCTTTCACTCAAGCTGGTGCTGTACTCACAAGGTGGTACAACTGAGCTGCCGTGCATGGTGGGTGGGGCACCTTACTTGGGGCTGAGTCGCTGCCTCTTGGTAGGGAATTTCCCATAGGCTGGACCGCTTTGGTAGCTGGGTGCTCCTGTGGGTTGGGCTAGCACTCTGAAAGCATTCATGCCTATAGGCTTGGCTGCCCCTGCCTCCACTTACAGTCGTGCCAGTGTGAGGATCCACTACCTGGATCACTGCCACTGGGGAAGGGGAGGGGCCCACTCACCTAGTTCCACTGCTTCCTGGGGGCCCAGTCCACCCACCCTCAGGTATACGGCTGCATGGATCTCTCTGGTTTCCTGTTGTGTTGTGCAGGGAATCCTCTGTTGGTTGATGAATGTCCATTTAGTTGTAACTTAGAGGAGAGAGACAAAGGGAACAACTCACCCTGCCATGATGCTGATGTCACTCTCCTAGAACTCTATACTATATACTTTTAAAAATTAAGTTGTGTCATAAGCCTTTTTTGTGGCATTCAGTGTTTTGGGAAATTTTCCTTTTCTATGGAAGCTTAATGTTCCTCCAATTTTTGGTGAATGTGATAATTATGCTTTCCCTCCTGTGGGTGTTGGCTCTGCCGGGGGTGCTTTGAATCCATTCTCCTGTGCCCGGCCTCACAACATGCACCATTACCCTGAGAAAGTTAATCCCTCTGTCCATGGTCTTCTTCTCTAGAATGCTGCTCATATGTGAAGGTAGATTACTCTCACCAAGATGTCTTTTTTCCCCAAGAGTTCTTTTTTTGTTTGTTTGTTTATAACTATACCTGCCATACATATGTATTGTGTGAATAAGTCACTTTATTTATTTATCCATTCTCCCATGTATGGTCATTTGGCTTGTTTTCAGACATTTACTGGAAAACTGTGCTGCTGTAAACACATTTGTCCATGTCCCTGGTACATACCTGCTAAAGTTGATATTTGGAATATATGTAGGTGTGGAATTGTTAGATCATGGGATGTGGGGATGTTCAACTTTACAAAAAAGTGTTTAATTTTGCAAAAGTGATTGTACCAATTTACATTCCCATGAGAATCCTAAAGGCAGGTCACCAAGGTCTCCAGATACTTATGATCCCATTCACCACCAGTAGGAGTGTAACGGCTTGGCCCTTTTGGTAAAATAACTTGATATTTGGGACTATAAAACTGGTCATATCCTTTGGCTCAAGAATTCCATCTTTAGGAATAACTACAAAGAAAAGAACTCAAAATGCAAGAAAATATTCGGCACACAAAGATGTTCACTGCAGCATTGTCTATAACTGAAAAACGCAGGAGAAACTCAGAATTGAAGAAATGTTCAGTAGAGTGTAGTAGATTGACAGTCTACTGGATGTAAAATGTTAGCTGATGATATTCTTTGTTTCCATTTCCCTGGTTACTGGTGAAGTCGAATACCCCTTCATGAGTTTATTAGCCACTTATATTTTCTGTTTTTGAAATGCCTGTGCATGCCTTTTACCAACTTTTATTGTTTGTTTTCTAATTGATTTATAAGAGTTCTTAATATATTCTTAATACTGATCTTATTTTGTTGTATCAGTTGCAAACATCTTCTCCCAGCTTGTAGCTTATCTTTTCACTTCTTTTAAGGCATTTTTGTTAAACAGAAGTTTTCATTTTTCATGTAGTCAAATCAGTAAGATTTTTCTTTTATGGTTAGCAATTTTAGTGTCTTATTTACTAGGTCATTTTCTACCCTGAGGTAGGAAATATATATTCACTTACATTTTCTTCCAATAGTTTTAAAGTTTTGCTTTGGACATGTAAGTGTTTAACCATCCATGGTTGATTTATGTATGGTGTGAGAGAGGGATCTATTTTATTTTTTCCACGTGGATAGCCAATTTGTTGAACAACGTTCCTTTCCCCGATGATCTGTCAAGTCAACTTGGTCAGATATAAAAGTTGGGTATATCCATAGATAGGTAAGTTTTGGCAGTTTCTTCTACTTAATTGTCACTTGTTTTATTCTTGTGCTGCTATCAGAGAGCCTGTCTACAACAACACTCTCATAAGTCTTGATATCTAGTAAAGCACGTCTCTCCTTTTACTCAACTTCTGTTTTCCCTATTCTTGGCCCTCTGCTCTTTCATATACATTTAGAATCAACTTGTCAAGTTCTATGGAAAATGTTTGTTCGTGTTTTAATTGGAGTTGCACTAAGTCTATAGTTCCATTTTGGGAGAATTAACATCTTTATGACATTGAGTCTTACTATCTTTCCATTTATTTATATCTTCTCTAATGCTCTGTGGAGTTTTAAGTTTTCTGTGTCCATTTCTTACAGATTTTGTGGTAGACTTATTTTTAAGTATTGATAGCTTAGCTTTTTTTCTTTTGTCTCAGAATGCATTTTTCAAGTTGAGGCATAATTTACATACAATAAAATGAACCTGTGTTAAAGGCATAGGTCAATGGTTTTTGGCAAATGTGTACACCTGTGTAACCACCACGGCAAACAAAATATAGAACATTTTTATCACCCCAGAATGTTCCTTGTGTCCCTTTGCAGCCAATCCTCAAGCACCAGGAAATTTCTAAATTATTTGCTGTCACTATAGAGTAATTTTGCCTTTTTCTTAAAGAAAAGAACTTCATATAAATGGAATAATGAAGTATTAAATTGTATGTGTTTGGTTTCTTTTACTCAGCATAATGTTTTTGAGATCCGTCTGTGCTGTTGCATCTATCAGTAGTTTATTTCTTTTTCTCACTGAGTGGTAGCTTTTTCTCAAATCTTTGAGAATCAGAGTTTAACTTTTTTTCCGTCTTTCCTCTACTCGTGATTTTTGGCCAGCCCCTCACTTTCTACCTTCAGCGATTCCTGATTGCAGAGAATCAGTGTGTTTTTTATCCTAAAAACTGAGCCTAGTGCCCTCCCTCCTACATCCAACTAGGCTTCCTAGGACCCTTCTAAGGATGGTAGTGGGTGGCCATCCTGAATCATTTCCTCACAGCTTCCTTCCAATTAAAAGAGGGAAACCCCACAAATTCACAGGTCCTTGTCCAGTGGGGAATTCTGGCCAGCTTGGGCTCTGGAGACAGCTGGACTTCCTGTTGACGTGTCCGCAACTTCCCGCATGGGTTGCTCAGGCCATAGCCAGCCTGAGTGGCTGTGCCCAGATGGTCTTTCATGGGCTCTCTTTGTCTTTCAGGACAATCCTGAGAAGACGGCCGCATCAGAACAAGGGGACTTTTACATCACGGGGGACCGAGCCCGCATGGACAAGGATGGTTACTTTTGGTTCATGGGAAGAAATGATGATGTGATCAATTCTGCAAGGTCAAGCTGTGTGCTCTTTTCTTCTCCCTTTGAAGCTTCATGGGGGAGGGGAGGTCACATGGAAGAGTCTGTTTTTCTTTTCCAGCTACCGGATCGGGCCCGTCGAAGTGGAAAGTGCCCTTGCCGAGCACCCAGCTGTCCTGGAGTCTGCTGTGGTCAGCAGCCCAGACCCCATCAGAGGAGAGGTAACCAGTTCAGTCAAGAACATTGCCTCCTGGTTCTGTGCCTATTAGCACCCGGAAGAAGAAGCTGGAAGGCCCAGATTCCCTCGTATCTTTCCCCTATTCAGCTACCATAAAGTCTGAAATGCCACCATCAGACACACATTCCTTTTGGTTGAGCATTTTCCTCATGTCTTTAGAGATATAAATACTCTCTAGAGGGACACCAGGGGAAGATATCAACACTTTGGTGTCAACTGGAGACAGAACTGGGTCCAAAAGAGGCTGACTGTTGGGTGGGAGATCTTAGTGGTAGGTGCAGGCTTTTCATCTATCCTGTCCCATAAAAAGTCCCTTTGCATTTGCCGATGAGGACATAGCACGTGCACCAGGAATGGTTGCTGGTGGCTCTAACCTGGGGGGAACAGCCAGCTTGAGGGGTGACAGAATAAGTGTCCAAAGTGACCTTGATCTATCGGAAAGATGGGCCAAATTTGATAAACTAGGCTTTCTCAGGAGAAATGCGAATTCCTTCCCAGGGGCCCCAGAGGAATAGAGAGAATGGGAGGAATAAGCTCATAAGCAGACTTATGTACTTTTCACTGGCTGTAAATCCAACATAATCCCAAAGTTTTATGTAGTTACTTTATGAAAGTTGATGCAACATCAAGCTGCATTCTCAGAAGCATCAGGGCCGGAGGAGTGATTCTCGAAGTCTGGGCCCTGGACTGCTCGCAGCTGCATCCCCTGCGGCTCTTATGAAGAAGCAGATTTCTAGACCTCAAGTCAGACTTGCTGAATCAGAGTGACTGGGGGATGCAGCCCAAAGAAGCTTCATTTTGACGAGAAGCCCCTAGCCAAGTGATTCTGATGCCCACTAAAATTTGAGGCCACTAATGCAGAGTGAGGGAGGTGAGAATCCCATCTATATTCTGGAGAAATGACACCTGGAAAAGTATGCCTAGTTCTGCGTGCTGAGAATTAACTGGGGCTGTGACAAATGGCTGTGTGCCCAAAGTTAATCCATGCAAAGCATTCAGAACAGAACCTGGCACACAGGACCTGCTCAATAAATGTTTGGTAGTTTTTAGTAGTGAGAGAAAGCCTTTCCTAAAAACAAGATCTGCCTGAATATGAAATGGTAATGAGATGCCCACTTTTGGAAGTATGCAAGGACAGTGAATCACCGCTTAACAGGATGTTGTTGGTAGAGCTGTATGCTGGTATGAATAAACAACCTTCTGGCCTTTGAACTCTTCCGTTCCTAGCAGAAGCCATGTCCTGTTCTGCCTGAGTTTGGGACTCTTCCTCTTCCTTGGCAGGAGGCAGCCTGCAAGAAACACGTGGGCAGAGAAAGCCAAGGTGCAGAATGTCCTCGGGAGGTCTGCAATAGACGCTGTGCTGCAAAATGTTTACTGATTGCAAACGCTCACACGTGCAGTCTCAGAAAGACCCACCTCCCCTTGAAAGCGCTCTGCATTGTTCCCCAATCCTCCCTGTCCAAACCTACACCTAGCTACCTTCCCAGTCAGGAAAACCTGGACATAATGGGCCCTAAGGAGTATGTGAGGCTTCTCTCTCCAAAGTATTTGCATCTTCAGCAAAGCATGTTGGCGCCTAACGGTGTCATTTCAGGTATGGGGAGTACTTTGGGAAATAGGTAGGAGTCGGAAATCCACAAAAGCCAATGCTCCTGACAGTTGATCCTGGAAAGGGAGGCAACAGAAAAAAGTTAGTGTTGTCCATTTCACTGGCTAAGCCCAGGGAATTGGTAGAAATTTCTGGTTGGGCTGGTAAAAGGGAGCACTTGCTCACGAGGCTGGGTTAAGGAGAAAAGAGTTGTCCTACAGGCCTGATTGTTTTCTTGGCAGGTGGTAAAGGCATTTATAGTCCTTTCTCCAGCCTACTCCTCGCATGACCCCGAAGAACTAACCCGGGAACTCCAGGAACACGTGAAAAGGGTGACCGCTCCATACAAGTACCCCAGGAAGGTAAATGTCTGGGGGTTCTAAGACATGATGGGCAGAGAATTGAGGGGGCACACGCTACCCGGGCTCCCACTCAGGACTCAGCACTGGGGAGACAAAGGCACAAACAGGCCCAGCCGCTGCTTCAGCCTTTTCTCCCTGTTGGTCACGAGGCTCTCCCCAAGGACATCTTGTTCCTACTCTAAGAAGTGACTGTAGATCAGATCCTGGGGTTGTGCTGAACCACTGTTAGAAAGATCGCATGCTCCAGGCTCTGGCTGTTTTGATTGTTGCCATTTGGAGAAAACCGTGAATCACAGAGGCTTTCTGATGGAGTGGCTGAGGGTAATGACTCTTTCAGGACAAAAGTCCTTCCGGGAAATGATGATTTCAAAGTGTTTTTGTTTTTGTCTTATGGTCACTAGGTGGCCTTTGTTTCAGAACTGCCAAAGACAGTTTCTGGAAAGATCCAAAGGAGTAAACTGAGAAGCCAAGAATGGAAGAAATGAGATGCAACCCCAGAAAGTTCCCACAGGCCTCTGAAGCTTCTAAGAGGAATTGGTGGATCAGTGGTTAGTCCCCACTTGGAGCATCATTCCTTCAACCCTATGGCCTCAAAGGCTCTTGGCTTCCCAATGGACATCTCCAGAATCACTGGATGACCCTGGAAGAGAAGAAGAGCATCACTGCCCCAGAGCACATGGCCACTGCCCAGTCTAGCAAATGTTTGGTGGCTCGACTTCCCCCTCTGTCTGGAGGCATCTTCAACAGCTGCCCGCTGGTCTTACTTCCTAGGAGCTTGCAGCTGGCCCTCCGAGGGACAGGTCATCATAGCGTCAGAGCGCTTGTGATCTCATTCACTGCCAGTGGGAGCATAACCACTTGACCCTTTTGATAAAGCCATTTGGTAATCATATCCAGGGCCATAAACATTGGTCATACACTTAAGCTCAGAAATTCCATCTTTGGGAATCACTACAAAAGGAAGGGTTCAAAAGATGTTTACTGTAGCATTTTTTACAACCATAGGGGAAAAAAAGGAAAAAATTCCGTGTCTAAACAATAGGGTAATAAGTAACTAAATTGTAGTAGATTAACTCAACATATTACGTGGCGATCAAAATATGCCTTGGGGAAAACTTAAGCTATCTTACTTTTAAATTGGAATAACAATAACACGTGAATACTGGAGAGTCACAGCTTTGAAAAATAAAGGAAAGACTGCAGAAGGAAAAATGACGGGAAGGAAGTATGCTGAGATGTTAATAGCAATTTTCCTGCATATAGAAAATAATGGATGATAGTGTTTTCCTTTCCTGTACATTTCTCTATTTTCCAAGTTTTCTCAGTGATTATATATAACTATTTTAATGAAAAAACTATTTTAAAGAAACAGTCTCCCCAAACCACACTCTGCCTCATGTCTGGTTCTTCCTCCACACCCTAAGACATCCTCCCCAAATGCGAGTGTATTACATCTTACCCAGGAAAGACATGAGGACCTGAAGCCACGTCCCAGGCCCAGAAACAGAAAGGAGTGACTCCAGGCAGCAGAGACCAGCCAGGCGGAGAAGACACAGATGAAAACTCAGAGTGAGCGCAGCGCTGCTTACCTGCCCCCTGCTCCTCCATTCACGCCCCGGTCATTATTTGTTCAGCACCCACTTGGCGCTGGGCTCTGGGGGTAGAACGATAAGGAAAAGCCAACCCAGCCCTCCCTGCCTCAGCCAGCTGGGGCTGCCAACCAAAGTCCCACACACTCGGGGCCTTAACAACAGGGATTTATTTCCTCGTTCTGGACTTGGTTGGAAGTCCAAGATCGAGGTGTTGGCAGGACTGGTTCCATTCTGAGGCTTCTCCCTGGTTTGTAGATGGCTGTCTTCTCCTGTGTCATCACGTGGCCTGTCCTCTGTGCGTGCCTGTGTCCTCATCTCCTCTTAGGAGAATGCCAGTCACGTGGGGTTAGGCCCACCCTAATGAGCTTGTTTTAACTTAATCACCTCTTTAAGGGCCCCGTCTCTGAATACAGCCACGTTCTGAAGTGCTGGGGCTCAGGACCTCAGCATATGAATCTGGGGGGGCAACATTTCAGCTCATGACGCTACCCCTGTGGAGTTTACGGTCTAGTGGGGAGGTTGATATTGTTCATCAAAGGATAATGCAAATAATACCCAACTGTGATAAATGCCATGAGGGAAATAGTACAGTTAAAACATAGTTGGGGGACTGATGGAGACTGGGGGGAACCTGGAGTGTTGGGGGGCTTCCATAAGGAAGTCCCCACTGAGCTGGGATTGAAGGAAAGGTGGCAGTAAACTAAGGGACTGGGGCTGAGCTTTCAGAACAAAGGATACCCACTTGCAAAGGCCCTGAGGTGGGAAAGATGGGTTTGATTTCTAAGAACAGCTCAACTCAGCACAAGCTATGTCCAGGCACAGTTCTAAATGTTTTAACTCTCAGCCATCCTGTTGGAGAGGTACTGATAATATCCTTTTTACAGCTGGAACAGAGAGGTTAAGCAATTTGCTGAAGTTCGCACAGCTAGTATCTCACAGAGATAGAATTCAAACTCAGGTGGTCCAGCTCCAGCATCCGCACATGCTCACCTTTCACAACTGATACATGCTGGCCCGGTTTTGGGATTTTGTCTTTCTCCCATGAGGGCGAGGGAACTGACAGGGAAATGATCATCTTAAGGTTTCCTAGCCCTTAAAAGCAAAGTCATGTCAAAGTGACTGACTTATTCTTTTATTTGAATAAATTTGACATGTAACATTGTGTAAGTTTAACGTGTACAGTGTTACTTTGATATATTTATGAATCATAATATTATTGTCTATATAGCGATATTTATCACATTACATCATTACGGCACAATATTATTGTCTATTTTCATTGTGCTGTGCATTAGATCTCTGCGGCTTGTTTACTACTCGTTACAGGTTTGTACACTTAAATGCCATCACTCTTATGCCCCATCCCTGGGGAACTACCATTTTACTCTCTGTTTTTTACAGGTTTAACTTTTTTAGATTCCACATATATGTGATGTCATACAGTACTTGTCTTTCTCTTGTTGTTTATGCTGTTCATTTTATGGCGTTCCTAGTCTGGGCAAATTCTCTTCATTCTAAAGGTGGAAATTCAGAAAGGTGATTTGCCCCAGGTCTAACAGGAGGGGGCGCAAGAGGCGAGGGAAACAGGCAGGTCTGACTCCTCAACGTCACTAGTGCTCTTGGGCTGCGCTTGTAGTCCTGGCATGGGCGGTGCTGGGATTCCTAATGAGCCCCCAAAATGTTACATCCCTGAAAACCGTGGCTTAGGTGAAAATGACACCTGGGCAAAGTGGCACCTGCCATTGCTGTCTCTGTGGTTACACTCATCTCCTCTCTAAGCCTCAGACGCCTTGTCTGCAGGGCACATGGCGTCTGGATTCCCCTCTACCACCCCTCTGGGATGAACCAGTCTGTTCTTCTCCAGCTGTAATCAGAGCTCTCCACCCAGGGGCCTTGGTTCAGACTTCAATGAGGACAAGCCAAGGATGATGAAGGTTGGGGAGACCCAGTCACCTTCCCCCAGGGGCCCCGCTGACACACCTGTCTCCCAGCCAGCTCTCCCACAGTCACCTCAGCCCAGCTCAGCTCCAAAAGGAAAAAGGCAAAACTCCCAGCTGCAGCTGGACCACACACCACCACCCAACACTCCCCAGCTGCATCCCCAGCCCCAGAAGTGGTCAGTATAAGAGCCGCAAGGACAAGTGCTACCGCCATCCTTTACTGACAATATATTCGATGCCAGGCGTTGTGCTAAATGTTCTGTGGAAATCCTTTAAGTCAGTATTCTCAGTCTTTACTCATTCCCATTCTACCTTCGTGATTGTAGCTCTATCCACATACCATCTGTGCTATAAATCAACTTGCTTTTAAGAGAAAATATCTTCACCCTAAGCAATAGATCATTCATTAAAGGGTGCATCTGGAGTTCTATTCACTTTTCTCTAATATGCATCAAAATAACCATGAACGTGAAAACTCATCTAAAATCACCTTGCAGATCTTGGCTATTGTGAATAATGCTGCAATGGACATAGGGTGCATATATCTTTTTGAATCAGTGTTTTCATGTTCTTTGCATAAACACTCAGAAGGGGAATAGATGGATCATGTGATATTCCTATTTTTAATTTTTTGAGAGCTATCCATATGTTTTCCACAATGGCTGCACCAGTGTGAAGCAACCTAAGTCCCCATCGATGGGTGAATGGGTAAAGGAGATGCGATACGTGTACACAACAGCACTCTACTCAGTCACAAAGACAGACAAAATTGCGCCACTTGTGACATGGATGGAACTTGAGGGTGTTATGCTGAGTGAAGTAAGTCAGACGGAGAAAGACAAACACCGTATGATTTCATTCATGTGTGGAAGACAAAGAAACAAACACACAGATGTGGGGAACAGATTGCTGGTTACCAGAGGGGAAGTGGGACTGGAAGAGGGTGAAAGGGATAAAGGGGCACATGTGTACAGCGATGGATGGAAACTGGACTATTGGTGGTGAACGGAATGTGGTCCACACGGAAGCTGAAATGTAATGATGCACAACTGAAATTTACACAACGTTATAAACCAGTGTGACCTCAATAAAAAGTTAATTAATTAATTTAATAAAATCACCTTGCAAAATCCACTTTGGGGAAAATTGATCTAACTGAATTCTCACTGTGATCCTAAGAAGAAAGTATTATTATCTCCAGTGAACAGAGTAGAAGATTGAAGCTCGGGGGGATTTTGCACGGCAGCCCCTCCCCGGGTCTGCACTCCCTCTCCTGCTGACAATTACCGAGACCACAGGCCACCTTTCCAGCGTCACATGTCTTCCTCCTCTCACTCTCGGCCCCATTCCTTTTGTTACTGATCTTCCCTTTGCTCTTCCACTCTGCCTCTTCCTGGCCTGAGGACTCAATTGCATGTAAGGCTCAGCCTGTAAGTCATTTCTTCTGCAAAGATTGCCCTGACTTTTGTGGGATCCCAGGACACCCTACCTAACCCGTGGTGGCAGAAATAATGGAGATATTGAGTGGGCTTGGCTTGGTGGCCTACAGTCAGAAAATAGCTTTACGTTTTTTCCTCCTACCACTGATATTCAAAGCCAGTACGTCGCTCTCTCTTTCTCATCCAAAGGATGGTAAATCCTTGGGCAGATCCCTTATCTTTTCATTCTTTGCCAAGTCTCATTTTCAGGTACTAAATGTTTAGTACAATCCAAGTCAACACTTAAATCCAGCTTAGAGCTGCTCCTCTTCCACAGCCAGCCTTGCCCAGGGAGTGTGCTGTGTTCTCTCACACTTCCTCAGTCAGCTGTCTGCTCCCCTCTCCCAGGGTCTGGCAGGTCAGGGGAATGTGGTAGAGGGGTGAGATGTTCTCCTGACAGGTGCTGGTGTGATCCCACCTCATGCTGCCCTGATGTGGACGAACGCGTCTTCAACCTCTCCCTGCTCCTTTCTTGGATCCCCATCCAATGATACACTCTCTTCTCTCTATCCTGTGAGGGCGCCTTGCCCAGGCAGGCAGCCATCTTGGGTGGAACCCTCTCAAATCAGCTCAAACATGGTGGTCTTCAGTGATGCCCTCTGGCCCATTGGCCAAACATGCCACATTCCTGCTCTGCCAAATTCTTCTTTTCACTCTGGTGACATCTTGGAGTGAGTGGATGGGTTTTTGGAACTTGGAATGCACCCAGTGGGGGTGAGGGGAGAATTTGGGTGAAATGGAGTCTCCCCTCTTCAGTGCAAGAACGTAGACTCTGGAGCCAGACTGCCTGATGTTTGAATACCAGCTCCTGCACTGTCTAGCTGTGCGGTACTGAGCTTGCTATTTAACCTCTTTGTACTTCATTGTCCCGTCTATAAAATGGGTATAATAAATGGCACCCACCCATTGGATGGTTTTGAGGTTCAAAGGAGTTTGTATTTGCAAAACACATAGACCGGTGCCTGGCACAGTGTTAGTTACTAGGACAAGTCATTTTCGTGAAGTACTTGCTTATTATCTTCCTAAAAGCTCAACAGTTCCCTACCTCCAAGTCTACCTGCTGGCTCTGTTGGTAGCATGCTGTCCTATACAGGCTAGAGGTAGGTAAAGTTCTAAACTTTGGGGCCACCTTTGAGCACATTGTGTGGAAAACCTCTCTTTAAGCTGTGGATATTTCTCATCCTAATCTCAGCTTTGGGCTTCAGCCAAAATTCTGAGAGAACAGGGAAAGTCTCATTTAACATCCTCTTTCATGAGCATCACACTGGGCTGCTACTGTCTGATCTTTCTGTCCATCTTCCCCAGCAGATTGTGGGCTCTTCAGGATCATGAATCAATCAGGGTCGTGTCTGCCACCCCAGTGCCAATTTTAGGACCCCTGCCTAGTAAGCATCAGTAAAATACTCATTGAATGAATGAATTAATGAATGGAAAATAGGGTACTTTTCAGAGGAGAATAGGGCACTGAGGAAGCTTCAAGTAAGGATTACACTTGAAGACCATCCGCCTCATATTTTTCTCTCAACTAATGTGCCTGTTTCTTTCTTGATCACTGAAAAGTCCCTAAGAGACGTCCTCACTTGTCCCCAGGCAAGTCACTTCCCCTCTCCGAGCCTCTTTGCCTCCTTGTACATGCTAGGGTTTGGGACGTTGCCCGAGACCTATTTTTCCCAACCTTGCCATCGCCAAGGACTCCTTTTTATCCTTCTGCCCATCATGTTGTGAAAGGTTTTGTCTTCCAACTGGCATTTCCTCTAAGCCCACTGAGTTCAGCACAATTTGAGGTGGTGTCAGCTTTTACTGAGTAGTAGTGCTTGTGTGTTAGCTATAAGATGATCTTTTTCTTGTTTCAGTATTTATCATGGATTTGGGAACGTATCTTTAGCTAGAAAAAGCCCGACATCCTGTTGTGAGATTTTGCAAATCACCGCAGCATCTTTAAGGAGAGAAGCAATGACATCCAGGTATGCCTGGACGGAAACACTTTCTTCCTCTTTGCTTCAGGATTTCTCTCTGCCCTGGGGTCTGCATCCATCATGCGTACTTGTCGGAATGAAGATGAAGGATTATGGTGGTGCTGACAATGATGAACGTCTACTTTGTGTTGAGCTTCTCCTGAACTGTGAACTGTGCTGAGGACTCGCTAGACACGACCTCATTTAAGCCCCACGAAAAGCAACAAAGGAGGCGTGTCTCATTCATTCTTTAACTTACCAAAAATCATTCTATCAGTTCGAGGCACTGAGGATACACCAGGGAACAAAAAAGACAGAATCCCTGCCCACTTGAAATTGCATCCATGTGGGAAAGAGAGACAACAGACAAATAATGAAAAAAAATTGGAGTATGTTCAATGGTCTCAATGCTAAGGAGAAAAACACAGTAGAGAAGGTGGATACAAACCATGGGAGGGAGGTGTGGGATTTTAAATAAGGTGGCCAGGGAAGGACATGTTGTGAAGATGACATTTGAACAAAGACTGAAACAGGTGAGAGAGCAAGCTGTGCAGATGTGGGGGGTGAGGAGGACAGTGTCCTAGACAGAGAGAATAGCAAGTTCAAAGGGCCTGTGGCAGAAATTATCTTCCAGATGGTTCCCGTTTACAGAGATGGAAACTGAAGCTCAGAGAGGTAAAATCACTTGCCCAAAGTTGCACAGTTCTAAGTGGCAGAGCTGGGATCTAAATACCAGGCCTGCCAACAGCAAAACCTAAATGAGCTAACATTGTAGCACAGAGCAAGTTCTCAGTGACTGTGATATCTAGTCTAGTCACTATTACTCAGTCCAGCGGTCAGCTGATCATACACAGCCTTGAACAGCGACCATTTCAGATTTTTTTCTTTTAAACTCACTTTTCAGAAACAGTGTTGCCTGTAAGAAAGACATTGTACTTTGAAGTCAGACCTGAGTTCCACTGTAACACTTACCAGCTGTGGGCCTCCGTCTCTGAGCCTGCTTCCTCATCTATGAGATGGGATTCCATATGCCTCCCTTGCAGAGATATGGTTAAGATTACACGTGAGCATAGTTACACAGCACCGGATGCCTGAAATAGCCATTATCCTTTAAAATTTCTTTTGAAGAAAGCTTGATTTTCCACCTCATAGCTTTCACACTGTGCTATGATGTTCTGAAATGTGTCCAGAGGTCAAGATTTTCTAAGAAGAAGAAAAGAGTAAGCCTGCAATGAGAGCTCATCGAAGTCCAGCATTGTGCCTTGGCAATGTCCGCTGGGGGACCAGGTGCAAAGGGCACCCAGAGAGGTATTTTCAGACCATCCTAAATAAAGCAGCATGTGCACACACACACACACAGATCTAGCCAGAAACACATCTGTGTATGTACAGCCACACAAAGACTCCCATACCTGCAAGCATACACAGATGTCTATGATCCCACAGCCCCACACACACTCACAACCACACTCACACACAAATAGACACACCTACACTCACACACATAGTCCTACACACATTCCAAATTCACACACAGACACATACACATAAACTCAAACACAGAGCCATACATACACAAAAGTCACACATAGTCACCTACACATTCACACGCATAAACACTCACAAACACACACTCACACATACATTCACACATACAGGTACACATAACCCCCATATACACATATGAGTAAGCTCCTACCCCCATACACTCACACACACAGACACACATGCACAAATTCACATGCACAGCCACACACACGCACTCACACAGAGAACCAGACATACACAACAGCTACACACACAGTCATATGCACACACTCACACACATTTGCACACACTTACACACGTACACATGGGCTATCACATGCACAGCCACACACATCACACAGTCATACTCATTATCATGTCAACATGTTTTATTTTCTTCAGAGCCCTTCTTCATTCAGTCAAATATTTACTGGGTATCTACCGTGTGCTGGATACTGTTCTAAGTTCTTGAGCTCAATCAATGTACAAAGTAGGCAAGGGTCTCTGCCTTCATGAGGCTTACATTCTAATAGAAGAAGACAGAAAAAAAATGAGAATAAGTAAATTCTTTAATATGTTTGAAAGTGATGAGTATTAAAGAAAAAATATTAGTGGGTAAGTGGGGACGAAGAACCAGTTTGGAAGTGTGTTGCAGTTTGAAGTAGATGGTCAGACTAAGCTTCATTGAGAAGGTGACAAAAATCTTTAGCAAAAATTTGAAGGCGGAGAGGGGGTTATCCATGTAGATACCTGGGGGAAGGTAGTCTGAGAAGAAGAAACAGCAAGTGCAAAGGCCCTGAGGCAAGGTGTGCCTTCAAGAACAGCAAGGAGGCCAGTGGGGCTGATGTTCAGTGAGTGCTAAAGGGATAGGACACCAAGCCAGAGAGGAAGGGAATGTGTGAGAAGACCACACAGAGCCTTGGATAACATGGTAAACACTTTGACATATATTTTGCATGAAACTGGCATTCACTGGTGAGTGCTGAGAAGACCTGTGACATGATCTGACCTCTGATCTACCCTTAACAATATCTAAAGTGAAGTTAGTCATTCTACACGTTATTAGCTGTCTCGCATCCAGGCTGGGAGGGCTCTGTCTTGGTCACCTCTGTGTCTATCTGAGAGCAGCAGTCAATAAATGCTTGTTGACTAATTGAGAGGGGTCAGACATTTCTAGGGAGGACAGCATTCCATGGCGTGTCTTGGGGAACTCGGCTCCAGAACCTCCAAACCAAATGGGTCTGTGGATTCTTTTGCCCACTTTCTGGGAGAACGACTGTATTTTTTGAGCTTCCTTTCATTTTGGGGACCCTAATTACTGCTCCCAGGACCACGACCCTTATTCTCCAAATCTATTGCATCCATGTGACCAGCAGGAATAATCAACGACCCCCTAGACCCTCCATCCATGCAGCTGTGTAGATCTGAGTCCAAAGACCCCAAGTCTCCCATTCCAGGCTGAAGTCTCTACAGTTTACTGAGTGCTTACTGTATGCCATGCATTTGCTTTATTTTTTATTTTAACTTTTACTGATTTAATTTTTGAATAAGTAAATAAAATTTGAATTGAATGATTTAATTTAAAAAACTCACTTGGACTTGTTTCAAAGCCAAACCAGCTCCCCTCTCCAGAAGCAACTGAGGGTACCAGTTTCTAGCGTACCATTCTAGAGCTATTCGAAACATCTTCATGAGCTGGTGCTTGATGGGCATTCTCAACTCTACTCCCCACACATCTAACAGGTGTCCTAGGATTATCCCCCACTTTCTAGGTGAGAAGACTGAGGTTTGGAGTGGGGGGGGGGTAACGTAACTTTTTCAAGAGCACACAGCTCAATAGCAGGAAAATCCAAATTCAAATCTAGACAGACTTCAGACCCTTGGTCCTGAACCATGAGCTTCTACTGCATAGTCATGGATACAGAAGTTGCCAACCACTGGAGCTGAAGAACCAGCTGTGATCCTGGATGAGATTGCATATGGAGTGAGTACGGATAAAGGATATGAGGAGGAATCATCAAAAGAGACTGAGCGTGAGATGACAATCAGGGGAAGAAAAGGGCTAAAGGAGGTGAGAGAATGTACCTCAAGCTCATGGGAGCTGTTTCTCTCTCCCTGGTTGGAGCATGAAGTTGCTGGCAGTCCTGGGTGTAAATCTCCTTTTCACCCCCTGGATTAAAGGAACAGTTCCTGCTGGCCCCCCAGGTTCTAGGGCTGTACAATTCATGAACAAGGAGGACTGGCATTACCCCAAGTAAGGCTCCGGGTTGTCCACAGCTAATGATTATATGAGTGCTCCTCAAAGGCTGGAAGGATTCTGGAGTTGACTACTTGATTAGCTGTGCTCTGCTCCAAGGCTACAAGGATTCTGGAACTGTCTGCTCGGGAGGAGGGCGGACCAAGAGATTCCCAGAGACTACCTGAAGGGACTTGCCAGTGAGCGCTGTTGCAAGGAACGGACTAATGGGATCATGCCTCATGAGGGCACTAGCCAATCTTTAGAAGTCAGGGCCATTGAGAAGAGTCAAATCTCTAGGGGAAAGCAATCTGCAATGCGTAGGGTCCTTGGAAGTGAGTACCTGCCAGGTCTCAGTGAGGAAGGAGCACTGGGCAAAGGAAATGGGGGCTTCAGCACAACAAAAGGGACTGGGGTGTCTGGGAGAAGGGCTGTCAAAGGGGGATGGGCATTGGGTGCTGGTCAGGGAAGGAAGCAACTCTGAAGAGGTGAGGACGGAAGAATGAAAAAGAGCCAGCCATGGAAAGAGAGAGGGACCAGCAGGAACAAAAGCAATAAATATTCCCACCCAGGAGCTTGTAAGAAATCTTCATGCCTTCTTCTTTTGGAAAATAGGAGAGTAAATACAAGTGTCAGAGACCTTGAGCATTGTGGCTGCTGATGCCTAGATAAGAGGGGGTGGAAATGCAGCCAATTGGCAGGACTCCTGGAATCAAAGTTCATTAGACTTAAATTCTGCTACCCCTATCAAGGCGAGCATGGAGGAAATCAGAGACCAGCCTACACAGCCTTGGAACTACTTTCTCTGGAGCCAGTCCGTAGATGGAAACCATAATTACAACTGTTACAATTTATAAAGTCATTCTGTATGTTAGGTCCTCTGTGCTAGGTGCCTAGTATTCAAGACATCTCAGTCAAGGTTCAGTTGAAGGAAATAGATGCTACTTGTATTACTCAGCATTTACTATAGTAACAAACATCCAGGACATCTCAGCAGCGTATAATGATGCATGGTTTTTCCCATGGGTCTGTGGATTGGCTGAGGATGTGCTGGGCTCAGCTGAACTCCACTCCACATGTGCTACATTCTGGGACCCAGGCTGAAGGTAGACACCTATCTGGGGCATTCTACTCTCATGATAGAGGGCAGAAATGCTAGAATTCCTGATCAACCACACAACCACATCCACCTATTGACCAAAGCATATCCGTGGGCAAGCCAGGATCAATGAGAGGCGAATACATACTCTTGCCCAGATTGCACTGGGAAAGTCACATGAAAATGAATGGGGGCATATAATCCTACTACAGGGAGGGGGAAAAATATTGGGAACAATTCAATCTACCACATCACTGTATTTTAAGCACAAAGAGGTTTATTGTATAGAATTGGGTGTTCACAAATCTGTCAGAGGTGCTGGAGAGAGAGGATCCAGACAAGGTGTGGTGCTTTTGGAGAATGGCCCACCGAAAAGAAACTGAAATGGATGCTGAGTGCCAATTAACTCATAACCACAAGAAATTAATTTCTGGAAGAACCCTGTGAGGCTTGGGTGAATCTCCGGAAGCAACTGATGACTTTACAGGAAAGACTCATCTGTCTCCTGTCTCCTTCACAGTCTGACCATGCACTGGCTGTGGAAACTCCAGGGGCTTTGTATCCTGTCTGGGACTTGGAGGTCCAATCGCGCTGTCCACATTCATACCAGGGAATCGGCAGCCCTGCAGTGGGGCCACCAGAAGGTCCCTGCCAAGTTTAACTTTGCTAGTGATGTGGTGGGTCACTGGGCTGGCATGGAGAAGATAATGGGGTGGAGAAGAGGCACAGAGTTGGACGGATTGGCTGTGTTCATTAATCACCCATTCATTCAATAAATATTTATTGAGCGCTTATGTGTCAGGCACTAGGATAAGCTGTGAAGAAGATGTCCATCTCCAGTGAAGGCAGCATGGGGTGGGAGCAAGAGAGCATGAACTTGGCAGAAAGATGGATCTAAGAGACCAGTGCAGAGCGGAGCAAAAACCCCAGGCGGTTGACACACAGTTTGCCTGCACCTACTGCACATGCTTTGTTGTGACCTCCCAGAGTGAAACAAGGACTGGTGGATTGGGGTCATAGAGGAGGTGGATTTTGGTTTAATAAGAGAAAATCAGCACTAAGGATTGCAACAGTCTTCTCAGAAAGTTATGTGTCCTTGTCGTCAAGGGTGTGTACACAGGATGGCCACTAGGCAGGGGTTGTCAAAAGGGCTGCAACATGAGACATCAGAGAAAGAGAGTGATGCAGAAATATCTAATTTTCCTTTCCTGCCCTGGAATTCTAAAATTCCTCCCCACTCACTACTGATCCCTCCGCTGCCCTCGCTTGAAGTTCTGTGCACTTTTAGGGAGGATGGAAGGATTCATCTTGGCTGGAATAGGAGGAGAGGTGGATCTGCCAGCATAGGCTTAAAAGAATGGTGCCCAGAGGGAGTCGTAACTGTGATGTCATCATGAGGTCCCAACATCATGACACAACATTAATAGAGAAATTGCAGATGCTGGGCCTCTAGGCTGAAGATGGGTCATGGTGCAGGATACTCGTAAAAAAATTTGGTCAACATTTTAAAATTGAAAAATTTAAGATAAAAACTTAGATTTCTGGCTTTTCTTTAAAAGTTAGACCTCCTTGGAATAATGAGGAAGGACTTTACTACCGTGACTCAGAATCCTGAATCCATAAAAGAAGTGATTTAATAAATCTGCTATGTAAACATCAAAAACCCTCTCCATTGACAAATAACACTATAAGCAAAATCAGAAACTAACAACCACCGGGAGAAAGCATTCAACTTATATCACAGTAGAAGAGTTAATATCCCTAACGCAAAAAGAGCTCCTAGAAGTTAAGAATGAAAAGCTGCAACCCAATGTAAAAGTGGGCAAAGTATATGAATGGGCAGTTCACAGAAAAGTGAACTCAAATGGCCTTTAAATATTAGAAAAAATGCCCCACCTCACTCATAAGAAGGGTAATGCAAATTAAAACTTCACTGAAGTAATACTTTTTACCTACCAGTTTAGTTAAATACAAAAGTTTGACCATATACTCTGTGGACAAGGCTAAGGGAAATAGACACTCTCACGCATTACTGGTCAAAGGGCAAAATGGTACAACTCTGATGGAGAGGAATTTTGAAATATGTAACACAATTACCAATACATTTTCTCTTTGAATTTGCATTATTGCTCTCAAACTATTATGTGGGGACCCCTGAGGACACCAGAGATTCAGGGCACCTGTGAATTCAAAGCTATTTCAAAACAAAACTAAGACAAATTGGAATCGTTGTGCATCACTGGTGGGAACGTAGAATGGTACAGCTTCTATGGAGAACAATACAGCAGTTCCTCAAAAAATTAAAAATAATTAAATAGATTAAAAAATTACCATATAATCCAGCAATTCCACTCTTGGCTATATATCCAAAAGAACTGGAAGCAGGATCTTAAAGAGGTGTCTGTATATCCATGCTTATCAGTATTCACAATAGCCAAAAGGTAGGAACAAGCCAATGTCCATTGATGGATGAATGGATAATGGAGGATGCAGAGCTCATGCTCTAAAACAGCTTCTCCCCGAAGGGAAGGTGATCAGGGTTCTTATGGACTATGAAGGGGGAGGTGTCTCTGCGTCATCACTCAGGGCAGGGCATTTGGGGCATGCAGAACTTCCCTTCTTGCACACAGCACCTTTTGCATGCCTTTCCTTTTGCACATGGCACCCATCGCCATTCTTGGGCCTTCCTGGTTTGGACCATTTCTGCAGTTTGGCCATCTGGCAATGTTCTGCGTTGGTTCCTATAAGCAAGTACAACTTAAAAACAGAGGCTTAGACGTGGAAGATGTTTTAGGGACTTCCCTGGGTGACACTGTCATGATGAAAGCCATCTTCTTTTCTGACATTCAAGGCCATCTGGCCTCACCCTCACCTCTCAGTTCTTTTCTTTCCACACCTTATACTTCAGCCAAATTGGCCCTGTGCTCTGTACATCCTCCTGCTTTTTCTCTTCCAGGCTTTGGGTTGGTTTATACTGTTTCCTTTGCTCTGAGTGCTCTTTCCACTCTCACCTCCACATAATCAAATCCCATATACAGAGTTCACCTCCAATGCTTTATATGCCCCTCTCTTTTGGAAATGATTGCTCTGTCCTCTGAGTCTCCTAATGCTTTCTCCTAAAGAACGGCGAACTTTCTGCCATGCATTAGTTATTCATATGCTTGTCTTGGCCCTCTGACTAGCCTGTGGACTTCTTGAGGGTAAAGATCACACCTGACTCCTCTTTGAACCCGTCCTTTCTCCTGATCTAGTGACCAACACAGAGTAGAGATCAGATATCACCCTTACCGTATGGAGACGTTCAGTGAACACAGAATTGGAAATGACATTAGATAGAGACCTTCAAACCTGCTCTCAATTCCTACACTCTTTAAGGCAAGTTGATTCTGCAGGGTCCTACATCTGTGTTTGGATCTCCTTGATTGCTTATATCTTCTGATATTTGCATTAGAACACAAGATCTGTTAAACACCTGCCTGTAGGCCTCTGACCTACTTTCAGCCCTCCAGGTGCCTCAGGTCCCCTCTTACCTCAGTTTCCCCATCATAATGATGTGGGTGGTTCTGGCATTGTGTTGTGAGGGAGGTGAAATTGGAGGCTAGGGACTTGGCACAGATTGTAATTCTAGATCTTAAAAAATCACTGTGAAAGCTCCTTTCTTTGTTTATCTGGGTGACTTGTGGACATTTCCTGACTCTCAGGGTATTCCCATGTGACCAGTAAAATCTCCTTAAATTCTGTCAGTGTCTGTCTTAGTTGGCATTATGTTGCCTTCCAGGTACCAGGGCTTTAGAGGGTCTTGGATGTTATCCAGAAGACACTGTTATGAATTCATAGATTGAATAAATGAACAACTTCAGTTTCTCCAATTCTAATTCTCTACCTGATATCCACTGTTTGTTAATAGCTCATAAAGAGACAAAGACTTTGTGGTGAGGTTGGGCAACACATATACGTGTACCTACCTCCCCTAAGGGATCTTTGGGTAGAGTTTCAAGAACTTGAGCATGGAGTCAGAACACATAATCTTTTGTCTTAGGCAGAATTGACTGTAAGTTTGGGAAACCAAAACAAATGCAAGCCAATTACTTCCGTGGGTGTTGAACCAAAGAGATTGAAATCAGTCTCAATGCTGGAGGAAAAATTGACTAGATCAGATTTTCCAAGAGATAGTATAGTATCCATGAGCTATTTAAAAGATTATTTTTGTAAGTTGATTTTGTATCCTGCAACTTTGCTGTAATTGTTGACTGTTTCTAGTAGTTTTTTGATGGACTTTTGGGGGTTTTCTCTATATAAAATCATGTCATCTGCAAACAGCAAGAGTTTCACTTCTTCATTGCCTGTTTGGATTCCTTTTACTTCTTTTTCTTGCCTAACTGGTCTGGCCAAAACCTCCAGTACTATGCTGAATAAGAGTGGTGAGAGTGGGCACCCTTGTCTTGCTCCTGTTCTCAGAGGGATGGCTTTCAATTTTTCCCCATTGAGTATGAAGTTGGCTGTGGATTTGTCATATATGGCCCTTATTATGTTGAGGTAATTTCCTTCTATCCCCATTTTGTTAAGCATTTTTTATCACAAAGGGATGTTAGATCTTGTTGAATGTGTTCTTTGTGTCTATTTGAGATGATCGTGTGGTTTTTGTTCCTCGTTTTGTTAATGTGGTATATCACACTGATTGACTGGCAGCTGTTGAACAATCCCTGTGTCCCTGGTATAAATCCCACTTGATAATGGTGTATGATCTTTCTAATGTATTGCTGTATTTGGTTTGCCAATATTTTGTTGAGGATTTTTGCATCTATGTTCATCAGCAATATTGGCCCGTTGTATTTCTATACTCTAATAATGAACTAACAGAAAGAGAACTCAGGAGCACAATCTCATTCACAATTGCAACAAAAAGAAGAAAATATCTTGGAATAAATTTAACCAAGGAAGTGAAAGACCTATACAATGAAAACTACAAGACTTTCCTGAAAGAAATTGATGATGACATAAAGAGAAGGAAAGACATTCCATGCACATTTATTGGAAGAATAAACATAGTTAAAATGTCCATACTACCTAAAGCAATCTACAGATTCAATGCAATCCCAATCAGAATCCCAATGACATTCTTCACAGAAATAGAGCAAAGAATCCTAAAATTCATATGGGGGCATCAAAAGACCCTGAATTGCTAAAACAATCGTGAGAAAAAAGAACAAAGCAGGAGGCATCACAATCCCTGACTTCAAAACATACTACAAAGCTATAGTAATCAAAACAGCATAGCACTGGTACAAAAACAGGCACACAGATCATGGAACAGAATTGAAAGACCAGAAATAAAACCACACATCTGCGGACAGCTAATCTTCAACAAAGGAGCTGACAACATACAATGGAGAAAGGAAAGTCTCTTCAACAAATGGTGTTGGGAAAATTGGACAGCCACATGTAAAAGAATGAAAGTAGACCATTCTATTACACCATTCACAAAAATAAACTGAAAGTGGATCAAAAACTTGAAGGTAAGACCAGAAACCGTAAGACTTCTAGAAGAAAATCTAGGCAGTATACTCTTTGACATCAGTCTTAAAAGGATCTTGTTGGACGCCTTGTCTTCTCAGACAAGGGAAACAATAGAAAGAATAAACAAGTGGGACTTCATCACACTAAAGAGCTTCCACAAGGCAAGGGAAAACAGTATTGAAACAAAAGGACAACCCACCAACTGGGAAAAAATATTTGCAAGTCACACATCTGACAAAGGGTTAATCTCCATAATATATAAAGAACTCACACAACTGAACACCAAAATAATCAAACAGCCCGATCAAAAAATAGGCAGGGGATATGAACACACATTTCTCCAAAGAAGATATACAGATGGGCAGTAGGCATATGAAAAGATGCTCATCATCACTGATCATCAGGGAAATGCAAATCAAAACTACACTAAAATATCGCCTTACACCTGTTAGAATGGCTATAATAACCAAAAGAAAAAAATAACAAATGTTGGAGAGGTTGTGGAGAAAAAGGAACCCTCGTACACTGCTAGTGGGAAGGCAAACTGGTCCAGCCACTATGAAAGACAGTATAGAGATTTCTCAAAAAATTAAAAATAGAAATACCATATGACCCAGCCATCCCACTACTGGATATCTATTGAAATAACTTGAAATCAGCAATTCAAAGAGATTTCTGCACCCCTATGTTCATTGCAGCATTATTCACAATCACCAAGACGTGGAAGCAACATAATTGCTCATCGACTGATGACTGGATAATGAAGATATGGTGTATATATTTACAATGGAATACTACTCAGCCATAAAAAATGACAAAATTCTTCCATTCATAACAACGTGGATGGACCTTGAGGGTATTATGTTAAGTGAAATAAGCCAGATGATAGAGAAAGACAAACACTCTATGATTCCACTTATGTATGAAATATAAACAAACACATGGACAAAGAGAAAAGATTAGTGGTTACCAGGGGGAAGGGGAGTGATGTGGGTACAAACGGTGAAGGGGTGCACCTATAAGATGACTGACAAATAATAATGTACAACTGAAATTTCACAATGTTTTAAACTATCATAATCTCAATTTTTAAAAATTGTAAAAATAAAATTTTAAAAAAGATTATTTTTTAAAAGAGTACCATGATGACATGGGATTTTTATCTTAGATGCTGAGTCTAGCCCCAAACCCCTTATAAGTTGTGATTCTGCCTTTGTGTTTATCACTACCTATAGTTGTCAACACACTTGTTCACCATGGTTCTGTTAGCAGAGAACAGGAAACATACAACAGTGTGTCTTTTGGGTAATTGCCCTGGATCCCTCCCCAGCTACATGGACCCACTGCTCTTCCTCTCTCCACCCAGACTCTTGGATTTCTGGATCTACAGTAATTTGTTTTTAATCCTTTTATGGACACCCTCCCACTTTGCTTTCAGTCTCATTCCTTCTCTCAGTATTGACATTTTCTGCAGGTTTGGGTGAGAAACTCCTTTCTTAGCTTTAGTCCCATGAAACTCTCCCTTCATTCCCCAAGAAAAGAGCTTTCAGGCCTGTATAGGCTGTGTGAGGACTGTCCCTTAAAGCCTGACAAAATCCCATTCCCAAACCATACTGGGAATACTTGACCAGTGTGGGAGCTCCTGTTGTCTTGTTGGTTAATCCAATGGCCATTGGACCTTGACTCTTCATTCTCATGCAGGTCTGCTTCAGAGGGGCATCTGAAGTTGTGAGTTGTAAAAGACGCAACAATGAGTTCCAAATGCAGCTTCTCTGACTTAGAGCCAAGGACCCTGGCTTGGCTATCTGTGCTTTTTGAAAATAGCAGTCCATATCTTGGCATATCGGGGCATGATTTTTAGGGAGGCTGCTGCTAATTTTTCTTTTTTAAAAATTTTGTATTGATATTTTTGCATAAGAAATATATGAGGCATTTACAGCCTTGTTTTTCTCAGTAAAAGATCCTCTATTCAACCAATAGCTCAAGTCAAAAATCCGTAGGAATCTTTACTGTTTCTCTTTCCTATCGACTCACTTACTTACTTACCTACCTATCTACCTAGCCCACATGCTAACCATTGACAAGCCCCGCCAACTCTACCTCCAAAACATATCATGTCTATTTATTCTCATCACTTTCTCTGCTCAGGGATTGGACTGTGGTGAGGTGAGTGAAACATTTGCCTCAGGCATGGTGTTTAAGGGGACATCAACAAATTCAGTAGTCAAGGTAAATAATATTTTAATATCATAATTTTTTAAAAAGTAAAAATTAATGAAAAGATCCATAATAAACAAGGTTTCAAGATTTTAAATAAATATAGTATCCAGCATAGCACTTGTATGACTCACCTCACTGTGCCACCTTAATCCTGCCACTGGCTCCAATCAAACTTTATTTGTAAAAAACAGGAAGCCGGTTTGAGGGTCGTAGTTTGCCAATTTGATTTTTTTAATTTCAAAAACATTTTTAAAGTATTTGTTTTTAAAAGGTTTATCAAATTAAAGTTACCTTACAGTGCCAGGGTGGAGTGAGCTGTTCCCTTTGTCTCTCCCATGTAAGTCACAACCAGTAGGACATCCATTGACCAACAAAAGACTCCCTGCACAGCACACCAGAATGCCTGAGAGGTGCATACATCTATACTTCTGAAGGTGGGTGGATTGGACTTCCAGGAGGCAGGGGAGCAGCTCCCTCCCCCTTTCCCAGCAGTGACAGTCCAAAAGACAGATACCATTGGCAGGGGCGGTGGTGCCCTGACCTGAGGTTTCAAAAAGCATGCTGATGCTGGAGACCAGAGGCTGCAGGAACAGCCACAGTGCTCATGACTCAGCCCCTCCCACTTCCCCAGCAGTGGTACATGACACTGGAGACCGGAGGCCTCAGGAGCTATAGCAGGACCCATGACCCAGCCCACAGTGATGGCACCCCGACACTGACCCTACCAGCAGTGGGGGCTGCATACAAGACCCCAGCCCTCTGGCAGCAGCGGTGACACCCATGAACGCAGTGCCCCTGGCAGTAGTTCTCCCCGGACCCCAGATAACCCCAGTGCAGCAGTGCAGGCGGCATGTGGCAGCTGCAGCCAAGCCTGTGGAGAGCCCATGGAGGGCCAGCGGGGGATCACAAGACCCAAGTGACCACAAAAGCAGCAGAAGTGCTCTCAACCTGGCGACCCCAGTGGCAGCACCCACAACTGAAGCAACATTGCAGGCAGCAAGCCACCTGCAACCTCGGAGACACAAGCAGCACAAGGAGGGCACTGATGATGCCTCTGGCAGAGGCACTGGAGGGTGGAAAGTGCAGGCTCTCAAACACAACCAGAAGCAACTCAGAATCAAAGTAAGAAAAGCCTTGCCCACATAAGAAAGGTGTTTACTACCACAAATGTGCCGGCCCAGGATCAACTCATCAAGCACCGTGAAGAACTACAGTAACATGTCAGAACAGAAAGAAAATGATGTCTCTCCAAAAACCAAACATGAAGTCACAGAAGATTTCAACCTAACTGACAGAGAATTCAAAAGAGATGTCATGACGGAACAATGAGTTACAAGAAAACTCAGAAAGACATTAATGAACTCAGGAATAAAATTAATGAACAGAAGGAGTACTTCACCAAACAGATTGAAACTCTAAACAAAAACCAAACAAATTCTGGAGATGAAGACCACAATTAATGAGATGAAAAATAAAGCTAAAGCATTGGAAATACAGCAGAAAATGTGGAAGAGACAACTAGTGAGCTCGAAGATAGAAATCCAGAAATGATTCAGGTGGAAGAGGCGATAGACTAAGATTTTTTAAATGAAGAAATTGTACAAAAAATATCCAACTGTATTAGGAAAAGCAACATAAGGATAATGGATATCCCAGAAGGAGACGAGAAGGAGAAAACAGCCGAGAGCTTATTTAAATAAATAATATTTGAAAACTTCTCAAACTTGGGGAAGGAACTAGACCCACAAGTACATGAAGATAATAGAACTCCTAATTATCAAAACATTAAAAGACCTCTCCAAGGCACATTATATTAAAACTGTCAAAAGTCAATGCCATTACCATAGGGGAAGGCTAAAGGGGTAAAGGGGTAAAGGGGCACATATGTATGGTGATAGATGAGAACTAGACTATTGGTGGTGAACATGATGCAATCTATACAGAAACTGATAAATAATAATGTACACCTGAAATTTACACAGTGCTGTAAGCCAATACGACCTCAATAAAAAGCAAAGAATACTTACAACACCCCAAAAAATCCAATTTAAAAAAATTATTAAAGGGCTTAGGTAGACATTTTTACAGGAAAGATATTCTGCAAATAAGATATATTTCTACAAATAAACAAGGAACACAGGAAAAGATGCTCACCATCATTAGTCATTAGGGAAATGTAAAATAAAACTGCGATGGGGCCCGCCCAGTGGCACAGCAGTTGAGTGTGCACGTTCTGCTTCGGTGGCCTGGGGTTCGCTGGTTTGGATCCCAGGTGCAGATATGGCACTGTTTGGCAAGCCATGCTGTGGTAGGCGTCCCACATACAAAGCAGAGGAAGATAGGCACGGACGTTAGCTCAGGGCCAGCCTTCTTCAACAAAAAGAGGAGGATTGGCAGCAGTTAGCTCAGGGCTAAACTTCCTAAAAAAAAAAAAAAAAAAGAAAAACCAACATTGATGCATGCCAGCAAGATGGTGCGATAGGAAGGCCCAGCACTCATTGCCCACAGAAACCATGATTTAACCATAATCCATGGATGAAAATACCTTTAGGAAAGTTCTGGAATTCAGGTGTGAGGTCTCAGCATGCCGGTGGAGCAGAAAATCTGAGAACGACCACACTGAAAAGGGCAGAAAGGACAGCTCCACCTGCGTCACCGTTCCCACAGGCTGGCTCGGCTCAGCTCAGAGAGACCCCTCCACCTGCGATTTCTCTCAGGGGGAAGAGAGCAGTGTGAGCGTCACTTCCACAGGCTTTCCAGGCACTGCTTGAAAGCCTATGTCTGTCTTGCTGAGGGAATCAGCATGGCTGGATCCTCTGGAGGTAGCTAAGAACAAAGATGTGGAGAGGGGTTCACAGCAACCACTGTGGGATCTCAAAGCCAGCCCACAGACACTGCCAGCCACCCCACCCACAGGCCCTGCAGCTGGTATGGATGTTCCTCAGAAAACTGAAAACAGGGCTACCATATGATGCAGGAATGCCACCCTGGGTATATATCCAGAGGAAATGAAATCAGGATCTCAGAGAGATATCTGCACCCCATGTTCACTGCGGCATTACTCACAATAGCCAAGATACGGGAACAAACTAAATGTCCATCAATGGCCGTATGGATAAAGAAAATGTGATGCATTTAAACACAATGGGATATTATTCAGCCTTAGAAAAGAAGGACATCCTGCCAATTGTGACAAGATGGATGAACCTGGAGGACATTATGCTAAGTGAAATAAGACAGACACAGAAAGATAAATATTGCATAAATTCACTTTTATGTAGAATAAAAAAAAACTGAACTCATAGTAACACACAGTAGAATAGTGATTACCAGAGGCTGTGGGATGGGGAGAAAGAAATGATATTGATCAAATGTAATAAACTGTCTGTAATAAGGTGAATAAGTTATGGAGACAAATGTACAGTATGGTGACTATAGTCAATATTGTGTTATATACCTGAAATTTACTAAGAGATCTCAAGTATTCTCACCACACACACACACACACACACACACACACACACACATACACACACAGACATGCAAATTGTAACTATGTGAGGTGAAGGATGTGTTAATTAGCTTGAGCACAGTGATCTTTTCAAAATGTGCGTATTATCAAAATATCAAGATGTACACCTTAAATATATACAATTCCTATTTGTCAATTATACCCCAGTAAAGCTGAAGGGAAAAGAAAAAAAAGGTCAATGACAGAGAAAGAAAATTAAGGGCAGCCAGAGAATAGAAAATAAGATAGAATGGAACCCCCATCAGTCTATCAGTGGATTTCTCAGCAGAAATTCTACAGGTTAGGAGAGAATGGAATGAGAGATTCAAAATATATCACAGAAATATACCACTTCAAATATATATAGACACACAGAGAAAAACTCATGTCCACAATCAATATACTCACAGACAGAAACTCAGACTCTCAGGTCTCTAATGCAGAATAAGACAACCAAACACACATGCACACACACACACTCCCAGACCCTCCCTCCCACCCCAGCCCACAAGACAGCTCCCAAGAGAGACAGACAGCCCTGGCACTCAGTGGAGGCCACTGCAGGCAGACAGGATGAATAGACCTCAGCATGACCTGCCCCACCTAAGCTATCATGGCAGGGGGCATTTTCCTGATTCCAAACCAAATACTGGGGATCTGCCTCAAGCCAGGGCCTTCTGGATGGCTGTGCGTGGGTCCTGAGATGCCAGAGAGTGACCAGGGTAGGGTTTCTCTGAGGACAGGGGTCCAGGGCAGGGACAGGGACCCTGACAGGGTGCAGTTAGAGTGGGTGTTTTGGATGGGGCTTAGCAGATCCTGAGGTCAAGAGAGGTGGAGAGGAGAGCTTCCCCAGGACCCTGCCGTGTGTTGGAGAGGGCTGCACCCTCTCCTACAATAACAACAATAACAGTAATGCCATCACCAGAGCTATTATATGGCAATATTATCTTCATCACAGCAATGACTGACCATTAGTCCCAGGTCAAGGAGCTGAGAGCTGACCATGGCTGCCTGGTTTGGCCTCATCTTCAGAGTAGGGCAGACCTCAAGCAAAGCTGGGTCCTGGACAAAGCTTCTCTCTGGCCCCTTCTCCCTCTGGAGTCTCTAGGCCTCAGTCTGCCCCTCTCCCAAAATCCCTTCCCAGACCCAAGTCCTCTCTGACCCTTTTCTCAGCCTTGGTACCGCCCTCTCCATGACCACTCTGAAGCTGATTCCCCAGCTGTGCAAGGGGGATAGAGATGGTACCAACCTCAGCATCCCATGAGATGATGCCTACACAGCACAATGCTTAGCACATGCCCATAAGAGGAGGGACCTTTGATTATATCATTATTGCCTTTAATGAATGTGCACCTTCTAAGGCACAAGTTCTGGGAGGACAGAGACCCTGGGAGATGATGCCAATATGCACAGGGACTGGGCACTTGGCTACCTCTTGTCCTTATGACAGTCTTCAGACTCAGGCATGGACACTCCCATTTTAATGAAGGAAACCTGATCAGTGTCACACAGCTGGTAAGCTGCACAGCCAGCTCTCAAGCCCAAGGCTCCTGGCCTGGCCTCCAGGGGCCTTGAAGGGCTCCCCTGCACTAGCTTTTGGTTGCAAGCACTTCCTTGGCTGCATAAAGGATCTCAACTGTTCCAGGTCCCCAACCTCTGTTCACTTCTCTTTCTTTCCTTCCTCCCTGCTGGAGCTCTGATCAGGGTGACCCTGGCATCCTTCATGGAAGTCCCCAGTCCCTTACAGGCTGGGCCTCTCTCCCATTCACTTCTCTGCTGGTCTGACTTCCACACCTTCTGTACTGGTCTCTCCTTGTGTAACCAGGTAAGCCCACCTCTGGGGTTCTTTAGGCAGCCAACAGCATCTAAACAGAATTTCATATGCTCTATTGTTTTGTTTTGTTTTTGTTTTGCCTGTTTTTATGGTTTCTTTATATTTATGGTGAAAGCCAGTGATTTTCCACCATAAAAGTGATGGAACATTTCCTGTTTACTATAAATTTACATAATAATAAAAATGGTGGGATTTAAAGTAATGATTTTAAGCTGCCATGGGCCTGAATGAGTTGGGGAAACAGTGTGCCCAATCATGCAGAACAGAGCCTTAAGGAATTCAGGATGGGAACAAGGAGAGATGATCACCAGTGGGGTTTGTCCTAGTCACCTGAGTCCCCTGGCCCCTGCCCGCCTATGTGGCTCTCCCCACCCATCACTTCTGGTGCTGCCAAGCTCTCTCCGTATTGCCCCCATGTGGCCCAGCAGAGAAGCTGATGAACTTTCTCTCTTAAAATGCTCACTTTCCTGGAGATCCTGGGAGATCAATCATGAGAGTCAGCTTAGAGATTTCCCCCATTAAAGTTCATAATGTAGAGCCATGCTATCTAGTAAGATGACATAGATAAGTGACATATCCACTGCTGTTTCAGGTGATAAAATATCTGGTTCATTAGGAATGATTTTGAGACCACACACACTTTGTCACGCAAAGTAGAATATCCAGACCAGAAGAAGACATATTTTCTTACCATTTAATCATAATCATATCATTCAGGTCAAATATAGCCTCTTTTCCTTTGGGATTTCTTCCTACAGTCTTATTTTATTAATCATATTTATAAATATTACAGTATTTTCAAACATATGGAACTATCTAGTAGCTTTCTATCAGTGACTTCTAGCACAGTTCCATTATTAGAAACATGTTCTGTGTGATGTCATTCCTCTAAAATATATTGAAATTTGCTTTATAGCCCAAATAAATAGGATTGATTTTGTAAATGTATCATATGTGCTTAAAATTAATGTATCCTTGAGGCTGACCTTGTGGCCTAGTGATTAAATTCAGCATGCTTCACTTTGGCAGCCCAGGTTCAATTCCCGGGCACGGACCTACACCACTCAGTAGCAGCATGCTGTGGTGGTGACCCACATACAAAACAGAGGAAGATTAGCCCAGATATTCATTCAGGGGAATCTTCCTCAGCAAGAAAAAAAAATGTGTCCTCAACAGTTGTTTTCTGGGTATAGATAGATATACGTATACATCTACGGTATTAAGATGATGTGCTATTAAGATCTTTTGCATCTTACAGATGTTCTGTCTGCTTTTTGTATGAATTGCTGAGGGAGGGGTGTGAAAACCTCCCACTGTGCTTGTGTATTTGATTCTTCTTTCACTTCCGTCATCATTTGCTTTATATTTTTAAGCAAATGCCCATGGGAAATCTTGGGAGGTTGGAAAGGAAGGAGGGAATGTCCAGAAGTGGGCGGCAGGGGACCTGGGTTGGGAAGGACCGGAAACCAAGTCGTTGAAGGTTCCAGAGAGGACCTGTCATTGGGATGCTCCTGGTGAGGCACCAAGTTGGGGAGGGGCATTCTAAAAACGAGGTCACGCAGAGTGTGCACTGTGATGAACCAAAGGTGAAGGCAGGGGATTGGTCAAGAGGGAGTATAAAGGATCGGGATTCCTAAGGCAGCACCCAAACAGGAGAAGGTTTAGAGGAAGACGAAGCCCTTGTCCCCTCCAACTGCTCCTGAGAGTCCACTTCACCTGCTCCTTGTGTCCTGCTGACCTACTGACCTGTCTGAGCCCTCCTCCCTCCCCTCTAGGACTTGATCTCACCCAGTACTTTCCCTGACTCCCTTCTTCTTCTCCTCCCAGGTGTCCAACACCCACCTTCCTGCACAGCCCCTGCACAATCCCATCCCGAATTCCAACTCCTCCCTGGACCCCCTCCCCACCCCTCTACTGAACCCCTCCACATTTTTACTTCCCAGTTGCCTTCCTGGAAACCTCAGGGCCCTTGAGAGGATCAGGACATGGAGGTGCAGGGGATGGTCTTGTGGCTCCTCCTGCTCGGGTCTCCCAGTTACCCAACCATGAATGTGAATAAATATCAGACATCACTGGTATCTTCTTTTTATTGGGCTCTTTCCCATGGTGGTTAATAACAGCTTTTCATGGAATCCTTGTCGGGAACTCAGACATTCCTTCTTTCTTTCTTTCTTCTTTTTTTATTTTTGAGGAAGATTAACCCTGAGCTAACATCTGCTGCAAATCCTCCTCTTTTTGCTCAGGAAGACTGGTCCTGAGCTCACATTCATGCCCATATGCCTCTACTTTATATGTGGGACACCTACGACAGCGTGGCGTGCCAAGTGATGCCATGTCTGCATCGGGATCCAAACTGGCAAACCCCGGGCTGCTGAAGCGGAATGTGCACACTTAACTGCCATGCCACTGAGCCGGCCCCGGAACTCAGACATTCCTGAAGGCTGAGGGCCTCAGGGCAGGTTTTTTGACCAGCCTGAACTGGTTCTGGCCACAGCTGTCCACATCAAGTTCTGGGTCCTGACAGCACTGCTTGGACCAAACACAACAAGGCTGACAGGATGGAAACCTGAAAATAGTAACTTTATAGCTTCAAGAAGGAAGAATCTGTGAATATACTGAAAGCCATTGAGATGTACGTCATCAATGGGAGAAGTGCATGATTTCTGAATTATATCTCAATAAAGTTGTTTTTAGAAACATAGGGAACTCTTATTTAATAGAAGTCATGGGAGTTAGACTGGCTCCTGGAAGCCTTGTCAAGATCCTGCTTCAAGATATGGAAGTGTAGGGTCCATCTCATTTTTGGTTTGTTTTCCTGTAAGTACATGGTTCATATACGTGAAAGTTGGCAGCCCTGGGAGCAGTGGTATCGAAGCATTGGTGTTGGTACTAGTCTGTTAGAAAGTGAGATGTCATTTGTGCTCTGTGCTTTCTAGATTGTTGGCTTTTAACAACTTCTGAGTCATCCCTTCCTTTTGCTCTTGGAAGCTGCCCCCAGGGACTCTGTGTCCAACCAGGATGATGGGAGCCCTGAGAAGTCCCTCACAAAATAGGTGGCTGCATCCTGCTGGGATGTTTATAATGGGGAAATCATCAGGAGTGATATGACCAGCAGGTGAATGACTTGTGCTTTCTTTAGTAAAGTGTTCACGTCCAGAGTGTTGATTTATGCAAAGCTAAAAGGGTCCTTAATGTCCTTAGGCTTGTCCAAATATAAAGAAATTCCAGATTCTTACTGTGAAACGTTTACTTTGTCATTAAAAAACATGTCTACCTCCAGGAGAAGGAGCGAGAGGTGGGGGGTGGAAAGATACTGAGAACACCCTACAGAGATAAGTAGATGTGTTTCGATCAGCATGCGCCAGATTTGTAGAGAGGGATCTGGAAAGGTCTAGTGGTCAAGAATAACCCTTGCATTGAGGCAGAATCATCCCACATGAATAGCTCCAATCAAAGAAGAATCTATTCTGTTTCTTTTGAGTCTACAAAGGAGGAAATTTCTTGATAGTCTCCATTGAAACATTTCCTTCTCTACCTAGGCTACATTCTCATGGATGAGTTAAGCTCTCTTTCCCTACCTCATCTTTGAGAACCTGGATAAATTAACTCGTCTTGCAGTTCCCACAGCCACCCTTTTTCGTGGTCATTGACCGTCAGAATCTCAGCTTTTTGGCCCCATTGGATCTCATCTAGGTAGGAGTCAACTACTGATATCAGTGTCCAGACAGTTGCCAGATGTAACGAGAGTGCCCACGACTGGGGATGTTTAACCAGGTAGTGACCAGATGGTCTTTGTCTTTTTTGTACATTTGGTCCACGTGTTTATCCATTGTGCTGAGAGCTACTGCTCTCTCTCTGACAGTGGTGACTCAAAGACGGTGTCTGTTTCCCATGAGCACACATTTTACTGACCCCAGCTGTGAGGGCTGAAGATGAAAATGTTATAGATTTCAGAGGCTACTTTCTAGAGAAGTTTTATTTGCACAAAACTGAAGTTTGGTATGTGGATTAGTACGAATTACATTGTGAGTTTGTTTTCTCCTAAGATCCTTGTAAATCTAGTTTTTGTAAATCAATGTTTGCCTTTTTATGTTGCCTTTGGTTTTGGTGAACATGCATTCCAGAAATTTTGTATTCCCTTACAAATTAATTTTCATGGTTGCTGTTGCTTGATTTAGGTGCAATACTATGAAATATGAATGTGAATTCTTTTTGTTAGCTATGTGGAATTGTGTTTTTAACTAACTTCAATTCTCATACTTTTAATCATAATATACAAGATCACAGTATTATGCAAATCTTTACGTACTTCCGAAATCTGACATTATGTGCTCTGGTCAGAATCAAAGTGAACACTGAAAGCAAACCTCAGTGATTTCAGAAGCCTGGACTAACCAATAATCTATACTTAATTTTTATTGGAATAGTAATCCAAGTATTATTATAATAGCAGCTGCCCATGTCTCTCAGCTATGTGCATATTTGTGAACATCTCTCTGTATTATTCTCGTTTGTGTCTTAAGCACACATCTTTGATTGTTTTTGTCCATTCTTCTGGATATTTGGGCAGATTTTTGAAGATGTTTCAAAGAATTTTATCCAAGTTCTTCGTGAATCTACAACAGAAGACCTAGGTTTCCATCCACTACAAGTTTGATTTGACTTATTTTTCAATTATAAATTGATTTATAAACTCGTAAGCTCTGTTAACTGTTTAAAAAATATTTGCAATGTGTTTGTCAGCAAGTAAAACTTATCAGTTTGTGTATCACACACAGCTTAAGTGTGGTATAATTCATGCATAAAAGAAGCACATTTTTAATGAATACGATTTGTTGATGTTTGACATACGTATGCAGCAAGGAAACCACCACCATGTGTCTGTGTGTGTGTTTACAGTGTGGTGAGAGACTGGCGGTGGGGACAGGCACTGGAAACTCGCCTCCCTCGTTCTTGAGAGCCACATCACCCGCTCCTCTGCAAAATGGCCCTGCTCTTTTCACCCCTTTCCCATCCATTACCGCAATTCACTGCCATGGTTATGTCCTATTGTCATGGAATAATGCAATGCATGCTTTTATACTTCATAAAGTTATTTATATTTAAATAAAAAATACTTGCACGCATACTGGATTTTGTGTTTCTACTGTTGTTGACTGTAATGCATAACTTAATGCTTTCAGAAGACCAATTTCCTAAGACAAAGTTGACTTACCAGGGGCATGTTCAAAACTTCACAGGACTGTCGAGGTTCCAAATGGACACTAATCCATTAGCCTGAGTCCCCCAAGGAAGAGGATGTGGAGCAGAGCCACCGTTGACCTGCTGTGGACATGTGGTGTGTGAGATATAAACCTTCGCTGTGGTAAGCCACTGAGAGTCTGGATCACTCATTCACAGACGTAACCTTCTTTGTCCTGACTGATGCATGACTTAATGCCGTTATAAGAGAAATTTCCCAAGACGAAGTCAACCACAGGCTTCCTCAGCACCTCAGAGAGCAGGCCTCGAAGGAGGGCCAGGGTGGAACCCCTGTGCAAGACAGACCTTCTGCAAGGTCCAGTTACAGCACTCGCCACCTATGAGACCTTGAGCAATTCTCTTCCTCTGGCTCCTCATCCCTAAAATGGGATATGGGGAGTGCTGGGTAAATACGATAACACACATGAAGATTTTTTTCTCTGGGCACATTATACTGCTCAGAGGGAAACCTCAATACATTTTCCCTAATATTAATCAGAGCCTTGGTCCCAACTCATTAGGGTAGGAAGCATTTCTGATTGACAGTAGGAGGAGATAAAGTGTCCTTGACGCCTGAGCACCCTGGATGGGATTCAATCCCATCTCTGCCAGTACCAGGCATGGGACCTTGGAGGCAGCACAGTGCCCCGCACCTGGTTTTAGAACATAATGCAGCTGCGGCTGGGGTGGGTGGAAACGCAGTACGAGCTCAGGAGCTGTGAGGAAGACTGCTCAGGGTCAGCTCCCCACAGGGCAGGCTCTGGAGTTTACCGCCAAGCGGCAGCACATTCTCCTGAAAGTCAACCCTATAAGTGACTGACCCAGAGGCTAAACGCAGTGAGCCCAGGAATAATGGCAAGTACCCATCTTCCCAAGTGTGATGGCCCCTGCAGATCTCGGCCCCAGGGAGGTCGGAGCCTTGGAGCTCGCGGAACCCTGAAGCCCGAGATTCTTGCCTTTCTGCCCCCTCCACTCTGGGCCCCTTCACAGAGCCACTCCAGCCTAACCCATTGCTCCCCTTCCACCCACCCTAGCCCAGCTCCCCCGCTTCCTCCTTGCTTCCTCTTGTCTCTGCTTCTCTCTAGTTCTGTTTCCTTCTGACTTCCCTTTGCTCTCTAGGACTTAACCACCCCCCGCCCCCGACATCACTCACTCTCCCCCTGCCTGTCTCTTTCTTGTCTCTCTCCCCAGGCCCTCACACCCTCTGCTCCACTGCAGTCCTGTCCAGGACCACAGACACCACCACCCTCGCCTCCACACCCTCCCTGCCATGTTTTGGCCCAGGTTCTGCTCACAGTGAATGAGAATGTGGTTAAGAGTCTGCTCATGCTGAGATTTACTGCTGTGCCGTTGTTCCAAGCCACTCCTGGGCAGCATGTGCACAGTCAGACCTTGACCTTTTGGTCTGGTCTCAACCCCAGAACTGATGAAGGGCTGGCCACTTACTCCTGCTTGGAAGGAGGGAGGGCCCTTCAGCCTCCAGGGGCTGCGGGGGCAGAATGGATTGGATTGGGGGACCTGGAGGGAGCCAGCTGTTTCCACCCCAGCACCTTCTCCTTGAGGTATGTGGGGGGTCCCATGCCATTGATGCCTGCCCTGCCCATCCCTCAATAAGGAAATCATGGGAGGATTATGGGACCTCATGGGACTTACAAAAAACTCTGCTTCCATCAACTCCCCACAAAGCCTCCTGGACTTGGTGCTATTGGGGGGCAGCTGGCAAGTTGACTGAAGGGCACAAAACCTGGATTACCGCAGGGCCTCTTCACTGGTCTCCCGGAGCCACTCCCGGTTCCTCATCTATTCCCCACCATCAGAAATCGGCCACTTCCTGGGGACAGATAGCTGTCTCTCTGATCACCAGACACCCCTGGGACTGGCAGGCACCACGTGAGTATTTACTGACTGAACAAACACAACCACAGCCAGATCCAGATGTAGGATGTGTCCACCACCACAGAAGGACTTCTCAGGCCCCTCGCAGTCAACAGTACCCCTCCCAAAATAACCTTGCTTCTGCCTCATTCCCATGGTTTCTGCCTGTTTTTGAACTGCGCGTACAAGACTCACACTGTGTACGCTCCCTGGAGTGAGTCGGTTGGTCCTCCAAAAAGCAGACGCTGACACTGAGTTAGAACCATAAAGGGTGTATTAGGGGTGACAATAAGAAAGATAAAAGTGGAGGGGGCAGGATTGGGTAGGGAAAACCATAATCAATTGCCATAGCCTTTTTACCATGGCTCAGACTCCTCTTTCAAAATGATCGTCCTGTAAGGCAAAGAGATTTGGGGTTATTTCAATGTGATCTTATTTTGTCCTGTATACATTTGTCTTCTATAATATATCTGTGGCTTCTGATGAGCACTTTACTGTGTGGCTGCATATTTAATGGAAAATAATTGCCTTTGGATCTCAGGTATAGATCTCTGAACTCACATATTCTCAAAATTATCTTTCCTTTTTTGACTGGAAGTTCCTGAATTTCACTAGGAAAAAGGGGGGGGGGGTCTTTGCCTTATCTTTCAAACAAGGATTGTGCATCTCTGGGCCTGAGCTCTTACGCCCTTAGTTTAGTTGAATGTACTTCAGTGACCATCTTCTGATAATCTTCTGTGTGGAGATATTTTCATTTGAATAGTGAGAATGGTGAGTGCCAACATGTCCCAGCCATTTTGCAAGACACTTTCATTATGTACTTAGTCTTGTCTTCCTCACAATGACCTCAGAAGCCAGTATTACCCCCTCTCACAGACAACGGGGCTGAGGCTCTGAGTAGGCCCCACTGAGAGCTGGTATTAGGGGCTGAGACAGCGGGAACACAGGCAAAGAATTGGGATACTGTGTGGTAAGTTTGGGGAGATGCAAAGCTGACAGTCAGGGGTGGTGACTGGAGGATGCAGGGATGTGGTGAGAGGGGTCCAGCAGGGGTGGCTGCTGATCAACCTTGAATCCCCCACAAAGAGTCCGACTCACTGAAGGCCAAGGCAGCCGCTCGGCTGATCTAGATCCTGTCTGCACTCTCAATCTCACGCGGGCACGATAATCCCAGGCAGACATAGCATCCTGAAAGAACCAAGTAAAATCTCCAAACCTCCAGGGATTTTTTTCTGTCACACAGATCCAGAACTTTCAGAAACCCAAGGGAAATAAGAACCTCTATTTAGATTATGAACCAAGGGCTGTCTGGCAACAGTGACATCTTGGTGAGGATAACTGCATTGCTCGCTCTGTGTGACTGGAAAACACGCAGTGGCTCTGCATGGACCTCACGCTGCCTTCACACTCCCTGCTCAAGCTGCTTGCCCTGCTGGGAATGGCCATCCCAGGCAATACATTATTGTCATCACACATGTCACTGCCTTGAAGCCAAACACAAATGTCACAAATCTTGCAGCCAAACAGCTCAAATGAACAGCCTTTCGTAGTGGAAGGTAAATATTGTCACCAGATTCACCTTGAAAGTTCTCTGCTCCACATTAAGAGGGATAGGACTTTTCAACATGGCTAGAAGTCTCCAATACTCTCTCCTACAATTTCTCAGTTCTATGTTTCTTGGAGGGGAGGGAGAGCTGAATGATAAAGGATGTAAAAACAAAAAAAAATTCTTCCTAAGTCCTTAAATTTAAAAAGGCATTGTGGTATTAGTACTTGAAACAGCAGTGAACAGCATGGAGGAATGCAGGGCTCAATTCATCCAATGAACGAAAAGTCTCAAAAGCCAAATTAGGGTCATAGCTTAGTAGCAAAACTTTCCCAAGTCCTGATTCTTCTTTTTTTCTTTTTTGCTGAAGGAGATTCACCCTGAGCTAACATCTGTTGCCAATCTTCCTGTTTTTGCTTGAGGAAGATTCTCCCTGGGCTAAGATCTGTGGCAATCTTCCTCTATTTTGCATGTGGGTCACTGCCGCAGCAGCACGGCCACTGAAGAGTGGTGTAGGTCCACACCTGGGAACTGAACCTGGGCCACTAAAGCGGAGCACACTGTTATTAACCACTAGGTCATGGGCCAGCCCCCACCAAGTCCTGACTCTTGATGTTCCGGTCTCTATCTGACTGCAACTTCACATGTATACTTTGAATGATGCTATTAAGGATTTCATTAGTGCGTTCAAGTGATTCGAGGTTATTCTTCAACAAAACAAATAGACATTAGTCATAGTTCCCCATTACTTGTACTTCTGTTTTTAAAGTGTAATCTAGGAAAAGAAGAGATTTTTTACCCTCAATTCTTTTAGGCTTTGCTTCTTTGATCTACACAAATATATGATAAAGGATTCAGAAGTCAAGAATATTAATTATAGTGATAGCAGAACCTGTCTCCCGTGGGTAAGTCCTTACTAAAATAAGTAAAGTGGTACTTTCTAAGATGCTTGCTTGGAATTTAGACTGTTATACAATGTAATGAAACGGGACACTAGGATGAAGGAAGAGACAGCAAAAGAAGTGAACTAGAAGAAAGTGGAATTACTTCAACGTGAAGCCATGAAAAGAAAAATCAAAGGATGATTATACCTTTTTCTCATACGTGGCTATGTCTGTTTTTAAATAGGCTATGTCCTGCATGCATTGCTTTATCTCCCTTGAAAGGTGATGGAAATTAATCATAAAGAGATGAAAACCATTTCTAAGATTATTACTAAAACCAATAAAATTAAATTACCACAATACGTCAACAGCAAAAGCACGTTATTGGCACTATAAGTATAAATAACTTTTCAGCGGGACTATGGTCCCTGAAGAAAGCAAGGCTTAGTTAGTGGCCTTTCAAATGTAGGAAACAAATATGGAAATAAGAACACTATTTCAATGAGATTCCTATTTAACCTTTTTTCAAAGATGGGGAAACACAATAAAATGTCTTAGTCTAACATCCCATCATTAAGCAATATTCTTAGAAAATATGAACAGTTCAAACAGCCCTGTCATCACCAGAGGAGAAACAAGCGAAAAATCAAGCAACCGATGTACTTATATTCCATCCTTGAATTACCAAATAAAATAAATAGATCAGTGTAAACGTGTTAAAAAACAAAAATCAAGGCTCTGGCCCGGTGGCACAGCAGTTAGGTTCACACATTCCACTTCGGTGGCCCGGGATTTGCTGGTTCGGATCCCTGGTGTGGACCTATGTGCTTCTTGTCAAGTCATGCTGTGGCAGGCGTCTCACATATAAAGTAGAGGAAGACACACATGGATGTTAGCTCGGGGCAAGTCTTCCTCAGCAAAAAAAAAAAAAAAAAAAAAAAAATGGGGAGAGGATTAGCAGCAGATGTTAGCTCAGGGCTAATTTTCCTCCAAAAAAATTAAGTAAATAAAAATAAATTTAAAAAAGAAAAAAAAGAAAAAAACCCAAAAAACAAAACTCAAAATGAAAAGAAAACAAAACACCTGACTTCCTACAGGTTTCCCCTACTTCCACCTGGCCTTTAAAATTATCCAGAGAGGGGCCGGCCCGGTGGTGCAGCAGTTAAGTGTGCATGTTCCACTTCGGCAGCCCGGGGTTCCCCGGTTCGGATCCCAGGTTCGGACATGACACCGCTCGTCAAGTCATGCTGTGGTAGGCATCCCACATATAAAGTGGAGGAAGATGGGCATGGATGTCAGCTCAGGGCCAGTCTTCCTCAGCAAAAAAAGAGCAGGATTGGCAGCAGATGTAACTCAGGGCTAATCTTCCTCAAAAAAAAATTATCCCAAGAGATTCTTCTAAATGTCACTTGACTGGCTACTCAAAGGCCTCCAATGCCTTTCTGCGACCCAGCAGATTCCCTTTCATGAGAACCAGGGTGGGTGGCTCAGGAGGACAAGGTCTTTGGAATCAAATACACTTGAGTACAGTCTCAGCTTTACCACTTGATCATTACAGGACCTGGATAACTCACAATTTCTTTAAGTCACAAGATATATCACCACAAAGATGCAAATGTTACCACCCACCATATAGGTAAACAACACACATGAAACACTCACCTTACAGGTGGATGACACGTATAAAGCACCTAGAACATGACCCAGGATTCCAGAATCTTCTGACAGGCATTTAATTCTACTGTTTGACCCCAAAGTACAAACTTATCTTCTATTTGCATGACATGACAGCTCTGCTGCCCTGAGGCCACACTTCTCCCTACCACCAATGCTCTAGTCACCATAAGAGACACCAGCTTTTAAGGGCCTATTGTGTGCCCGACAGCCACCCTGGTTCTCAACAGACAGCATCACTTAATCGTCACAGTCTACGAAGCCGATGCAGAATGCATTAGCCCCACTTTGCATCCTATTCACTTTGCCTCATTCTCCACTGGCTTTAGGGGCTCCTTCCACTGAAGACTCAGAACACATGGTTTCAACCTCTGTTGTGACACACACTTTGCCTGGCAGTAGTTAGGTTCTTCTCTAAGCCTTAAGCTTCTTGATAGGCTCATATAGAATCTCGATCATCTTTACATTCCCCCAATTGTTAGGTCAAAGCACTCCGGCCAAATTTCAGACTCATGTCATCACTGGCTTCCTAAACATTTCTAAGCAGAGTTAAACTCCTCCCCTTCTCACTACTCATGTGATCTGTTCCTCCTCTCGGTCTCCCACTTCAATAGGTGGCAACTCAGTCTATGTCTTCATTTAGGCTGCAAACCAGGAGTAGTAAAATTGTCGAGTTAAGAGGCCAACCAGACCTGAGAAGTCAATGTATTTACTTCTACTGAATTAGAACCCACATCAAACATCTGTCTTGAGAAAATATTACAAAGAAAACAGAAGCCTGAAATCTTACCTTCATGCACCGGAGGGCACTCCTAGAAGAAGGAGAAGCAAAATTGATGTAAAAACATGTCATTTTTAAAACAAACCTACAGTTCCTGACCATACAGTCAAAACTGTAATCCAATTGTATTATAATAATGTTGTAGTTCAGCAAAATAAATTCATAGAATTATAATCAATAGAAAGAATTTCCTATTTAATTGGTGATATTTCATAAAACATCTCTAATAAAGAGAATTAAAGTAAATATCTTATTTTGGAACAAAAGCTCTAGTTATGTTCTACTAAATGCACACCAATCTACCTCACTTTAATAATGGAAATGGCAGGCATTTTAACATTAATATGCTAATGAACCATTTACCTGGCATTCTGTTTGTCAATGCCAAGAGCCATAATAAAGTCCAGAATCAAGGACTGTTTTCAAAGCCTCCAAGAAAACAAAAATAAAGGCAAAACTTTTGAACTAACACATGCCTTTTCACTCACCAGAAACACCTTAGAAATCTTTTATTCAGTGTTGACTATTCACTGAACTGACAAACAATTCTAACAAATCAGGTCCTATATCTTTCCCAGATCACTAACGACAAAGGTTGTCAAATTAGAAATGGAGTGGGAGACGGCTAGAGAAAATGGACAAGCAACAACGTAATGAGAGCTAACATTCCAGAAAAAGCAAGTCTTCCCAAACCTGAGTCATCTCCTGAAGACATCACTGAATTACAGCTCAGTGAAACCCAGGCAGGGCCCCAATTAAACAACATGGAAAGACACACTTTCTTGGCCTCTAGAACATATTTCCCCGATCAAAAGTTATAAATGGTCATCAGATGCTGAGTTCAGCCTGAAAAACTTGACAAGAATATCACTGCAGTATCGAAACACCACTTATAATATGTTATCACGGGAAATGCATCCAGAGAAGGCCAACGGGAAAGTCAAGGATGTTCCTCTAACATTGTATCCTGCTCAGCAGACAGTGAGCTTCCTCTACCTGATGACACCCTACCCACAGGCAGTGACAAGCAGGAGGAGCGATGAATGGCAACTGAGAGGAAGGAGGAGGATTCAAGAGTCAAGTAATTCAGCTGAGGGGCAGGATCAGGATCAAGACAACAGTCTCCTGAAAATCAGAGCAGAGGGGCGTTTCAGATGAGAGAAGCAGTGGGAACATGAAGTGCTTTCCCCTTCTCCCGCTCCAAGCTCTGTTGTACTCTGATTCTCTTTCTTCTGAAGGAATTCCTCGGGCGAGGGGGAAGAAGATATCCCAGGAACCCAGGAGAAAGACGTTTGCTTTCAAGGAATTTCCCAAGCAATATGCATGGGGAAAAATTCATTTACAATGATAGGTCCATTACAATTATGAAGTCCAGAAATCTGTTCTCAATTTTAGAACTTTTGTACCTAAAACTCTGCCGCTTTAACTCATCAGTTTCAGTCATCTGCAAAGCTCATTTATGCAGAACAATTTGTTCCCAGTTATGTTAGATAACTGAGGCATTGGTTGGGACCATCACCAAATATAGTCACGTCCTGCCCTCCACAATTAACATATTAAAAGGACTTAAAATATAAATCAAGTCCAAGGATGCCTCGGACATGAATGTGTGGGAAGACAAGCGAATATGACAAAATGTGAATATTTGCCTGGTGTCAGAAGCCATTTCACTTCATTAAGGTGAGTTACGCACATCAATTAACTAGGCCCTAAGGTTGGTCTTCGTCTAACCATGTGTCCGAGTTTCATCCTGGTCTATTGATAAAAGATTGTTATACATGTTTGGTGAGTAAAATGCTTTTCAAAGAAGAAGAAATTTGCTAAGCACCATAGTACATAATCAAGTCAGGAAATTTTGCAAACAGATGCATTAGAAAAAATGTTAAAAATTACCTTGTCCCTTAAAGATAAGCACTTTTTCTTATCATTCTATGGTGTTTTCATGTAGCAATTTTTTTCATTCTAGGTATACATAGAAGCATATACATTTTTAACTACAGTGTATAGAAACTCATGGTTTCTGGTTTTTCCACTTGACCATAGCATTGTCCATTTCCTGAAATGTCTTTGAAACATACAAATTTTAAAAGCTGCCCGATACAGTCACCCCTCAGTATCCTCAGGAGATTGGTTCCAGCGATCTGGTATCCATCCCCCAGCAGATACCAAAATCAGAGGATGCTCAGATCCCTTACTTGGTCCTCCATATCCATGGATACAGAACCTGCACATACAGAGGGCCGACTGCATTTCACTGTGTGGATGCACAATAATTTAACAATTCTCCTACTAAGTGTCATTTAGGTTGCTGCTATCTTTTCACTATAATCAATACTGTCCTATTAAATATCTTCATACAAGATCTTTAACTGCATGCCTGGTTATTTCCTGAGGGTGGATTATGAGAAGTGGAATTATACTCAAGAAAAGAAAATGAACATTTTTAAGGTTTCAGATACATACTATTAACCTGTATCTAAGAATGGTTACGAGACTTCACAATTCTCTAACAGTGTATGAAAGAGCCTATCAAGCAATTAAAATTTATTATTTCTTTTTGATAGAAAGGATTTCAAGCTTGAAGTTTTCTTATGGAGTTTATAGTTGTTTACTGAGTTCTTTACTAAAAAAGATTAGAATATTTTACAAGGTTGCTTCAGTTTCAAACATTAATTTGTATTCTTGTTAATAATCTGAAAGGAAACAAATGAAAGGCCCAGTGACTATAAAAAACCCCTGCATATTTAGGAATCAAAGTCTACCTACAAAGTACTGTAATATACTCACAGCGAAGAGCTTCTTCCAGCAGTAAATGGCCAATAGAGCAATTTGCAGGTAGGCAGTAATAACGACAAGCTGCCAAAGAAAACATAAAATTCAGGGCCAGGATGGAAATGGTTGGGCAGAATATCAAACAGGTGGAATAAAAATAATGTTAACATAAGTAAATGAAATAATAGAAAGTCTCAAAGAAACTGAACATATAGCAGTCACAAAGATTCGTTGTTCTAAAGTAGTGTCTGAGAGGTGACCGCGCCCCTCAGATATCCCCAGTGGATTCCACTGCTTCAGGAAAGATCAGAACTGGCACTCGCACGTTTCTTTAGCGGCTGGCAGTGTTGTCAGGCCCTGTGACTGTGGGCGTCTTGAAGCAGAGCTCAATTTCCAGTTCACCTGGGACCCTACCGGTTCCTGTGTCTAACGCTGGGCCAGCATCTCTCTGATCACAACTTTCTTTTGATAATTTGAATTTGTCACTTAAAGATCAACATAAGACAAAAAACATAAAGTCAAGAAAAATATGACTTTAATCAGAAACAATCAACTTTTGAGGCTTGTATAAACAAAAGTGGTGATAATGTATATGGTACAAATATGTGTAATTCCTCTAAGATCTTAGATTTTAATTCTATTACATTTAATGTAAATAAAGACAAAGATTTCCACTTAGCATGTGCAAACTGCTCCTGAGAACTGTTCTGCACTGATTGCTCTAGATTTAACTGTATGTTCTTGAAAACTAGATACCTTAGTTCCAAATGCTGTCTTTAAACAAACAGAAGTATTCATCCAAAAGAATATGGCTCAGAGGGAATGAATTATTTACTAATTCATGCAACAACATGAATGAATCTCAGAAACACTGTGCTGAACAGGATAAGACAGGCACAAAAGAGCACATACAGCACGCGTTTATTTACATGAAATTTTAGAACAGGCAAAATTAACCTACAATGAGGGCAGGGATTGACTGGGAGGAGAGTGAAGGCACATTCTGGGAAGACAGTAATATTCTATATCGAATGAAGCTGGAATATACTGGTATATATATTTGTCAAAACTCAGTGAATGTATTTTAAGATTTGTATATTTCACTCTATGTAGTTTTATATTAAAATAAAAATATATGTAAATAAATATTGAACTCTAGTTACTGGCAGGCATGATGAAATATTTAGGAAGAAATATACTGATGGCTGCAATTTAATTTGAAATACATCAAAAATAAGAAGGACTCATGGATGGATAGAGAAATGTATGGGTAGATACATGATAAATCAAGTTTAGTAAAATGGTAGGGAACCAATGTTGCTGTGTGTTTGAAAATCCCCATAATAAAATGTTGGTGGTAATTAGCAAGACCAAAATGCCACGTCAGTGATTGTTCTATTGAACGAGAATTCCAAAAATAATTGTTATTAATGTACTAGATATTTAAAAAAATTTTAGCACATTCCCAATTGGATTTTTTCTCAACCAGTTCATCATGGAACTGCAAACTCCAAGTACACACTGGACAGTCCTGCAGAGGTGCTACTCCAGGGTTACGTTTTAAGGGGCGTGACCAAAGGGAAATAACCAGCCCCATGGCTTTTTTTCAGGTAGAGAATGAGTCAATTGTGGTATATCCCATATCAAGGAGCTCTATACAGCAATGAAAAGGAACAAACTATGAGTATACAAAATGTTATGGGTAAACATTGAAATGATATTGCTGACCTGAAGAATCCAGGTTTTTAAAAATAATCCTATATGATTCCACTACATAAAAATCTATAGACTATACACCAGTGGCTGAAGGTAACGCGTGTGGGAATAAAAGGGGGTGAAGGCAGATGGAGGCGAAGGAGCATGAGGAACCTTTCAGACGTGTTCAATATGTTTATTATCTTAATCGTGGTGATAGCTGCATGGCTGTACACATATATCAAAATTCAACAAATTATATTCTTGAAATAAGTGCTGCATCTTTTACACCACTTATTCCTCCATCTAGTTTCAGAAAAAAAATGGATTTACAAAGTGTTAGAGGTTTTTATTTTCCTGAAAAAAACTTACAAACATTTAAAAAAGTTAGTTAACAGAATTTAACTTATGAATTTCTAAGCCAGTTTGTAATTGACAAAAATAAATAAATAAATTACAAACTTACCTGGGGATTTAAGTGTGGGCATGCATGAAATGCTTGGGTGTAATTCTTTGAAAAATATCCAAAAAAATCCCAATCCTGTATGAATGAATGGGAAAAAATTAAAATTCTATATTCAAACTATAAACAAGAGAAGTATATATAGACATGAGCATAACTAAGATAGGCAGATACTATTATAACTACACTTGAATTAATCTACCAGTAAAAATTAAGTATAGAATACCCTTAAGACCGAACCTCTAAAATCATTGATAATATTTTCTTTCAACATTCATTTTTATTTTGAATCAGGGCAGATAATGTCAGATTTCTGAACTGCATAAAAGATTTGCATAAGAGAGGAATCTTGCATGTTCTATGGTTAAAACTAGGAGAATCAAAACTAGTCAAAAACACAACTCTTAGAGTGGCGAGCCAGAACTCACTGTGTATTTCACAGTATTGCTCCTAAAACAAGCAGAGCCGGCTGACCCAGAACTCAACGAGGACAGCAGGGGCCAGAGCCTGGCCAGGCTGCTCAAGAAACCTGCACTTAGGTCCCCTGTTGGCAGACAGGACCGAGTTCCCCTCAAAGAAATCCAAAGAAGCTGTTATTTAAACCACAGTGTGAAGCAGCAGGATGAAAAGGAAGGAACCACTGATGTCCGAGGTTTACTCTCAGTCGAGTTTCGGTGACCAGGAGACCCCAGCAAGAGGAAGAGCAGCCTCTGCGCCTCCATGTCCTGGTTCTCTCAGGCGGCACTCAAGGTGCCAGGGAGGAGGTGGGGGCGGGACAGGGGTGGGGAGGGTGTCTGGGTGTGGGCAGGGTTGGAACTGAGAATGGGGACAGGGAGGGGTGTGGCAAAAAGGTGGGGAGTTGGGTAGACAAAGGTCTGGCAGGGGTGGGGGGAGACAGGGCAGACCAAGCCTGAGAGGTCAGTAGGTCAGCAGGTCAGTGGGACACAGGACAGGTGAAGTGGACTCTCAGGAGCAGCTGGAGGAGATGAGCCTCCTCTGAGCCTTCTCCTGTTGGGTGCAGCCTTAGCAACCCAGATGCTTTATAGCGTAGTGCCCCTTATCCACGGTTTCACTTTCCTTGGTTTCAGTTACTTGTGGCCCAAAAATATGAAATAGAAAATTCCAGAAATAAACAATTCATAAGTTGTAAATTGTGCACTGTTTTGAGTGGCGTGATGGACTCTCTCACCGTCCTGCTCTGTCTTACCCAGGGCATGAATCATCCCTTTGTTGCATCCCAAGCCATCGACATAGTCTGCTCCTGACATCGAACCATCGATACGGTCATGGCTTAATGATCCTCCTTCTGAGTATGGTCAGAAGGTCAATATAGCCTAATGTCATGTCACAATGCCTATGGCATTCACCTCACTTCACCTCATCAGGTAGGCATTGTATCATCTCACGTCACCACAAGAAGAAGGGCGAGTACAGTACAATAAGATACTTCGAGGGAGAAACCACATTCACATAACTTTTATTACAGTACATTGTTATAATCGTTCTATTTTATTATCAGTGATTGTTGTTAGTCTCTTACTGGCCCTAATTTATAAATTAAACTTTATCACAGGTATGCATGCATAGGAAAGAACATAGAGTTTGGTACTATCCACAGTTTCAGGCATCCCCTGGGGGTCTGAGAACGTCTCCCCCTCAGATAAGTGGGGACTGTGGTACTCTCTCTTGACCAATCTCCTGCCTTCCCCCGTTCCATCCCAGTGGACCCCATATGACTTCATTGTTAGAACCCCCCTCCCTGACCTGATGCCCCACCACACACGATCCTAACGACAGTTCCTCTCTGGAACCTTCCAGGACCTTGTGATTCTGGTCCTTCCCACTCAACCCCCTTCTTTCTGGAACACTGCAGGTTTCCCCACAGTCAGTCTCAGCTGCAAACCATATAAAACAAACGATGGCGGAACTGCAAAAAGAATCAAATACACAAGCAGAGTAGGAGATTGTTACCCTCCCTCTCAGCAATTCACAGACTAAGCAGACAGAACATCAGTAGGGATGCAGAAGATTAGAACAGCAAAGCATCTTAGCCTGATAGAAATATATACAGAGAGAAATTATTACACCAAACAACTGTGGAGTATACATTATTTTCAAGCACATGTGGTATATTTACAAAAATTAAATAAATATTAAACCTATTTGGATATAAAGCCAATTTCAATATATTTCAGAGAAATGAAATCCCACAGAGGATGTTCTCAGATTACAATGTAATTGTGCTGTAAATCCATGATAGAAACACAGACTAGAAATTTCCATAAGTTTGGGAATTGAGAAGTACCCTTAGGAATAAAAGTCAAGGGTTGGCCCAGTAGCCTAGTGGTTAGGTTCATGTGCTCTGCTTCTGCGGCCCGCACTTCACAGGTTCAGATCCCGGGCATGGACCTAGCACTGCTCATCAAGCCATGCTGTGGCGATATCCCACATAAAATAGAGGAGGATTGCCATAGACATTAGCTCAGTGACAGTCTTTCTCAAGCAAAAAGAGGAAGATTGGCAACAGATGTTAGCTCAGGGCCAATCTTCCTCAGAAAAAACAAAACAACAAGAGTCAAAGATTATATTGGAAATGAATGACAATGATCATAACATTACGGCAATAAAATACATCTCCATCTGCCCTGGGAATTCCACTCTGTGTGATGAGATTGTATGATCTCTGAATCATCCTTGATTAAACAGACATCTGCACACCTGAAACAGTGGTGAACATGTCACTTATCTGTCACCCTGCTACCTGTTAGCATGGCTTTACCTTACAAACCTCAGTGGGGGAAAATCCAAGCTGACTCTCATGATTGATCTCCCGATTTCCAGGAAATTGAGCATTTTAAGAGAGAAAGTTCATCAGCTTCTCTCCTGGGGGGGACTGGGGACAACACCCAGAGAGCTTGGCAGCACCAGGAGTGATGGGTGGGGAGAGCCACATAGGCGGGCAGGGGCCCAGGGACCCAGGTGACTAGGACAAACCCCACTGGAGATCATCTCTCCTGGGCCCCGTCCTGAGCTCCCTGAGGTGCTGTTCTGCATGATTGTGCACAGTTTCCCCAACTCATTCAGGCCCATGGCAGCTTAAAATCATTGCTTTAAACCCCACCACTTTTTATTATTATGTAAATTTATAGCAAACAGGAAATATTCTATCACTGTTATAGCAGAAAATCCATGTCTTTTACCATAAATATAAAGAAATGATTAAAAACAAAACAAGGACAACAAAACAATAGTGCACATGAAATTCTGTTTAGATGCTGTTGGCTGCCTAAAGAACCCCAGAGGTGGGCTGACCTGGTTACACAAGGAGAGACCAGTACAGAAGGTGTGGAAGTCAGACCAGCCTAGAAGTGAACGGAAGAGAGGCCCAGCCTGTAAGGGACTGGGGACTTCCATGAAGGGCGCCAGGGTCACCCTGATCATAGCTCCAGCAGGGACGAGGGGGAGAAGGAGAAGTGACAGAGGTTGGGGGCCGGGAACAGGGGATATCCTTCCTGCAGCCAAGGAAGCGCTTGCTCCGCAAAGCCAGTGTGAGCCTCCCATGCAGGGGAGCCCTTCACGGCTCCTGAAGGCCAGGCCAGGAGCCTTGGGCTCAAGACCCAGCTGTGCTGCTTTCCAGCTGTGTGACACTGAGCTGGTTTCCTTCATTAAAATGAGAATGTCCATGCCTGTGTCCAAAGACTGTAATAAGGACAAGAAGAAGTCATGTGCTGAGGCCCCGTGCTCAACATAATCAGCAGCAGCATCTCCCAGGGGCATCTGTCCTTTGGAAACCAGTGCCTTGAAAGTGTGCAGCCATTAAAGGCCATAATGATACAACCAAAGGCCCCTCCTGTTAGCAGCCTGTGCTAAATACTGCTTTTCCTCCAGAGGAAAAGGCTAGTACTGTTGGCTACCTAACCTTCACTCTGTTATCCTATGAGATTTGGGGAGCAGAGCACTGTGAACCACTCAGGGGGACCAGCCCCATCCATTAGCGCTTGTCACCTTCCTCAGATGCTTTATGGGGTTGTCCCTGACTTCACGTGCTGCTGCTGCTCCTTGGTGAGCTGGTCTCAGTCCTGGGACGGGAACTACGGGGTAAGGACAATAAACGCCTTCAGCCCCTGCAGCGCAGAACCAGATGGGGGGCTCAGGTTGAGTGCCAACCACTTATATGGTTTGAAAAGTAAATGTTCATGAAGGAAAGGAAAGAGAAGTTGACTTTTGAGCCGACAGTGGTTAAGCGCATGGCGGCTTTGGGAAAGGATGGGACCTGGCTCAAGTCCCAGGACTTCCAATCTCCACTCTACACCGTGGAAACTTACTTAAGCTCTCTTAACCCCAGTTTCTTTCTCTGTGAAATGGGGGCAGTAAGGTTCATTCTTCACAGGGTTTCTGTAAAGATTCCATGAGATAATGCATATGAGACATCTGGCTAGTTTAAATTTATCATTATTCCTATCATTTTTCCTATGTATACATTTTTTCCTATATCCATATTTACTATTATTGTATGTTTTTGGCTGAAGGCCAGTGGGTATTTAAGAAGTATTGGTGATTTATTATTTTTACATTATTAATTGCACAGAGCCTCATATACGGAAGATGCTCAGTTAACACCTGTAGAGTCAATGAATGCATGCTCTGGAGCCAGACTGCTTAGATCTCCATTCTGATTCCACCGCTGTGGCATCTGGGCAACTTATTTAACTTCTTTAGGCCTCTGTTTCCTTATCTATAAAAAGGGTATAATAAGAGTCCTGAACTCATTAGGTTGCTGTAAGGGATAGATGAGGGGGCACATAAGAGCTCATTAAGTACTGGATGTCATCAGCAGCACCAGCACCAGCAGCAGTTTCAGTCACAGATGAGGCCACAGTGCCTCCTGGTGACCACACAGTGTAAGTGCACATGCACACCAACTGGCGGGCACCCTGCCCCTCTCCCCCGCCCCCCCACCTCCCACCTCTACCCCACCCTACCTCCAAGGCTGGGTTGACATGGCCTGGAAGTTTCCCCTGCACCTGCCTTCCCAGCGCCCACACACAGACATGATGACCTCTGTGTCCTCATCCTCCCCTCCCCTCAAACTGGGCCTGTGGGGCTAGGCAAGCTGAGAGCTCCGCCAGGGCATTCTCCACTTCTGCTGGCCCCATGAGATACCTGGAGGATCAACAGTTCCTTTAAGATTTCTGAGCAGATGCCAGGCACGGGGGACCCAGGTCCTCAAGTCTCATGTTTTGGAGGGTCACATCTTCCCTTGGCATGGAGGATAACTGTCACAGGGAGCCAGATAACTGCGACCTGGCTTGGTCATGGGCCCAAAACATGAAGACCTGAGCATTCCATGCTAGGAGATATAAGACTCATATGCTGCCCAGAGCTGCTCATCTCACTGCCTCTGGTGAGGGAGGAGGGCAATGTTCTGGCCTCCCCGAGCTCTAAGGCTTGGCTCAAGCAGCTTCCTCCAGCGTGAAATCTATTGGAAGCCTCCAATTTTACCTGAAACATTCATGCAAATTCTGCATCCTACTCCCCATTGTATCAGCATGTTTTAGAAAAAAGAAAAAAAGACTCTCAATTTCCTAAATATAAAAGGGAATTTGGTGCTGTAGGATAACGTGACCTTTTCTTTAAAAGCTATGCTATTTTAAAAATCTTTCCCGTCCCTCTTTCTGAACTCCCTCCAAGACTGAAAAATCTTTGTTCAACAAATATTAAGTGCCTGCTACGTGCCAGGCATGATTCAAGGTCTTGGGGATACAGCAGAGAACAAACATCGTCCCTGCTCCCAGGTAACTTACGTTCTTCATTTTTACACTTTATTGCACTTAAACTTCATAACAAACTTAGAAAGTAGACAGTTACTATTCCCAGTTTCTCTGAAGGAAAACGGAGACTCAAAATGGGGAAGTAATTTGTCCAGTGCCGCATAGCTAGTGTTGGGGCCTCAAGGCTGAATTAATGCCTGTTTCATTCTAAAGTTCATGCCATATGTTTTCTGGCACGTGGACTGTAATTTTAATACAGTCAATGAGGTTTTCCTAGGATGATTTTCCTTTCTAAAGCTGAAGATTGCCTCCTACATTTCCTATCATATTAGTACCTCAGTGCATGGGTTTTCTGGTGCATTAAGATGCCACTCTAATGTGCAGCCAGGTGGCACATGGAAGTGTGAACAAGGTCAACATTTCTGATACTTTGAAACATTTTAAAAACATAGATCTGCTGATACTTTGAACTAGAAGTGCTGAGGCGTAGATTCCAAGTCTGGTAAGGAACAGCTGAAAGAATTTGTAAAAGGGCCTCTGCATCTCTGTGTCCAGGTTTCCGATTCATTCATCCATTCAATGAATATTGATGGAAAACCTACACTTTTCTACACAAAGGACATCATGGTAAGCCAAAACACACAACCCCTGACTCATGGTGTTTATATATAGCAGAACAAAAGATTTAACCTAATAATATTCTAATAAAAATATAGCCACAAACTGAAATACACTCATGTGCCGCATAATGACGTTTTGGTCAACGATGGACCACATATTCCATAAGGACAGTGCTGTATAGACTAGGTGTGTAGTAGGCTATACCATCTAGCTTTGTGTAAGTGCACTCTATGATGTTTGCACAATGACAAAATTGCCTAACGACGGATTACTCAGAATGTATCCCCGCTGTTAAGAAACACGTGACTGCTCTGAAGTGAAGGTCTGGGATTCTGTGAAGATACATTTTTAAAGGAAATTAACTTTTTTTAGGCATCAAGGAAGCCTTCCCTAAGAAAGCCCTGCTTGCCCTGAGACCTGAAGGCTGAACAGGAGTTCACCAGGTGAGGGGGCGTCCTGGGCAGAGGGAGCAGGTCGCACTAGAGGAACTCTCAGAAAGTTCGTGCACAGACTACGGAGCAGGGGGTTATGATGCCGAGAGTCATCGGAGAGGTGGGCTTGGTCCAACCTTCCAGGCCATTTAGAGCCAAGACAGCAATTGTCGCCAATATCTGTTCTCTCTTCTCTGCCATTTTAAGACAACAGCTGAGTTTAAGATAAATGATGTGAGGCTTAGAGAAGCTAAACCACTTGCAAAGATCACACAGTCACTTTGGGTTGGAATTTTTTAGTTGAGGTATTATTCAAATACCATAAAATTTACCATTTTAGGTGTATAATGGGTGGTTCTCAGTATATTCATAAGGTTCTGCAACCACTGCCACTAGAACCACTTGCTTTTAAGCATTACCTACTTTGTTCTCTTCCCATCCTTAGAAAAATTCTCTTAAAATATTTAATTGAGATAAAAATACACATTTTAAATTGCACACGTCTTTTAAAACAGCTTGATAAAACTTTTACATGTGCATTCCTCTGTGGAGCCATCTACCAGATCAAGATGCTCAGGTCATCTCCACCTGCCTAGCTGGCTCCCCATGCCGCTCCCACTCGGTATGCTCCTCCAAAGTAACCACTAACCATTCTTAAAGCCCCATAGTAGGTATCGGAAAGGCGCTGACTTAGAAGGGTCAGGTGTCAATCTCGCATGTTATGAAGCAAAGAGGCCTGACCAGATCCACACCTGCTCCCTAGGACAGGCCTCCTTCTCAGAGGTGAGCAGAAAGGTCCTGGGAAGCTTCGTCCATCTTGGAAGGGATGGCGGCCACAACTCTCATGGCCCTGGTGGTGTGGGGGCTAGGAGACTTCCTTCCTGGCCCTAAAAGACTCAGTTGGTTCTGACTGAACTGTGGGAAGGGACTGTTGGGATCCTCATTACCCCAGGCCCTCCATGGGCAGGATGATGCTGAGGGAAGCCGCATTGGCCATTAACACAATGATATTCAGTAAGGAACTCACCGCTTACATCACTGATCACTGTGACGGCTTTGTCATGTGTCAGCATGGTACCCACATAAAGACAGTGACAGAGTCATACTTCCACCCATGATCCTACCATCCCTAGCACAACTGAAAACACACGAACCCTTTCCTAGATAGGCTTGTCTTTGGGTGATGTTCTGAAATATGCATCCCAGGCTCAATGAGGAGTATGTATTCCTGACCCTACTTCTAGCAGTCTTGTTGATAGTGTCAGTCGATTATAGACGAGATATAAGATTTCAAGATGCCAAGAAAGTTGATGGTCGAGAAATATTCAAACCACTCATAAAATGGCAAAGGAGGATGTCAGAGAGTTAGGCCAGTTACAGGAGAAGGAGAGAAAATAAAAAGGAGTGAAGTTACATTTGATTCAAAGAGGATAAAGAAAGGAGTCAATCTTGCAGGAAAATATGTGAACCTCAAACATTTTAGATGAAAAAACGGAACAACGTAGTGACGGTGATGTAAAATGAGAAATGAATTAAAACATTTCATTACAGTTGATGTAAAATTCTGCCAGGAAATTTATACACTCAACTCTTTTCCACCAACAGATGACTATCTAATTGTTTATCCTCAAAATGAGAAAAAACTTGAAAAAATAAACAGGAAATTATTAAATAAAGTAAACAATTTAATACAGGACAGAAATAGTCAAGACAAATTTCAAAAGCATAGATATTTTTGGAAAGAAAATAATTAGTTTTTGGACACTGAAGCTAAAGGACACAGGAGGGAAGAGTTCATACAGCACTTTCCTGAAGTTCAAATTTCCTGTCTTCAGTGCCCAGTCCATCCCTTCCGGAAAACAAGGCAGCTCAGGCCATTCAGAAGATCCTGACCTAGAGTACGACAGGAGGGACGCAGGAGAGCACACTGGCCAACAGAGATGGCACCGGCAAGAACTGTGACGTTGCCCGCGATCTAGGAAAATTGCTAACAGCACAAAGCACCCGGTATGAAATTGGAGGGATGGGGGTCTCGCGTTTCCTGCCTAGGAGGAGGACAGAGGAAGTTCACAAACGGCTCACCAACTAACCTGAACCAGACAAGGAATGAAAAACCACAGCCAGAACAACACCATGGCAAGGAGTTAGGTAAGGAGTCGGCTGTGCCAGGAGACTTCAGTGGGTGTTGTGTCATCCTCCGAGTGGAAGTGACAGAAACACTGTGGGAGAGCCCTGCAGTCCTCAGCCCAGAAGCACTGAAGGCTTCTGGGTCAGAAAAGATGAGAGCTGAGAGGGGAGGAGGCTTCTGGCTCCCAGGAAATGCTTTTTACTAGCACTAAAGTCAATGACACAGTACACTTGCAATGGAATACACTAAGCCTGAAGGAGGAAAGAAGATGCTGCTGCAGCACAGGGGCACGCTTCCAGAAACAATTGCAATAGAAAAAGACCCCAGCATTTACCTCGCCAACGTCCTGCTGCTTCATCTCATCCTCTACCAGGGGGCAGACGTCGTCCAAAAAATGAGAAGCCGCAACAGGTGCCACATCTGAGAAAAACCAAGACAGGAGAAAAGGAGAAGTGGTCCCTCTAGCAAGACCCTGAGGAAGGAACAAGGGGCCTAAGAGCCATCCTAGGAAGAGTCTGATGATCATTCCAACCATCAGTGCACTGATCAGAGAGAAATGGATACAAACAGGCCTCAGCTCACTGGCTAAGTTGCCAGGGAGAGCCATCCACCACCGCCCTTGAGGAAGACGCCCCCGGGGCTGCTTCCGGAGTCCGCGGGATTGCTCAGCAGCTTGTGGACAGCTCAGGACTCGGTCAGCGGCGGCCAAGTGCCCGAGGGGGCCGCCTCAACCTGCGCAGGGCCCGGTATGGAGTCTCGGGGCCACAGGCCTCCGCAGAAGATCTCCTTCTGCCTCTCTGCAGGCAGCCTCTTTCCTTCCGTACCCAAGGGCCCAGCGGGCAGGCCCAGGATGGACAGAGGACGCAGTCCATGGGAACGATTGATCCGAGAAGCGCAAGGACGCTCCAGTGGCCTCGGCCGGCTTGGCCCTCGCGCTGCCGAGCCCTCGCGCACGTCTCCCCATTCGACCCAACCAAGCCAGAGGCCAAGAGATGAACCCGCCCTACAAGGCAACTCCGACTCTTCAGGTGGCCTTACCGCGGGCGGCAGGTGGAGGCGAGGGCGGACGGCCCAGAGGTCGCCCGGCCGCAGGAGGGGCTGGTGGCCCCGAGCTCGGGGCGGCCGCGACGCCCGTGGCGTAGGGCGTGCCGCCGGCTGGTCCTGGCCACGCGGCCGGCCCGCCGGACCGCACGCTCACCTGCGCGATACAAGGGTGAAGGGAGGGTGACGTGGCCCACGCGAGCACCAGCACCAACGAGAGCTGAAACCCACGGAAGGAGGGCCAGCACCCCACCCGGCTCCCTCCCCTCCGCCAGGTGCCAGGGGAGCGGCAGCAGGGCCAGACCACTCCAGCCCCGCCACCGCGGGCCCGCCCGGCCGGGCGCGCAACCCACACCCCACCACGGGCAGGGGCCACCGGCGCCACACCTCCCCGCCTGTGTCCGACAAAGCAGAAGAGCAAGGGCCCCTGTCCCACACAGGGCCGGCAGAGGCCACGCCCAGCGAAGGCAGGGGCAGGTGCCAGGCAGACGGGCATCTCGGGCCAGGGGGCCGCCCTCCGCCCTCCTCCCCACCGCCGCCACCCCAGAAGCTTGAAGCTGCTTGGCTCCCCCTCCAGAAGAGAGAGGAGCACGCACGCGGACGGAAAAGCCCACGCCCCAGCTCTGGAAGCCGAGCTCCTCCTTGGGGCCGGGCTCTGCCTGCCAGCCCTTCCACGGCCCGTGCCCCGCCTCTGCGGCCCTCCCTCGCCAAGGGGTCGTCTCCTCTGCGCAGCGGCTGCCCACGGGCGCCACGGCCTCCCGGGACGGGGGCCCTTCCCGGGCTCCCGCAGGGCCACGGGGACAGCGTGCTCTGAGAGGAACGCGGGCACCTGCCAAGCTCGGCCAGGCCCAGCGCACCGCTCTGGGGCTCGGCGCTCGCAGGGGAGTCCGCTTCCCAAGTCCCCCGGCAGAGGCGCGCGGGCTGCGCCCGACGCCAACACGAGGGGAGCCTTCCGAACCACACGGCCAACACAAGCGTGCTGCGTGCGTTGCGATCTCAGCGGGAAAACCCCGGGACGGCTGGGCTGAGGAGGGCACGCCCCGCGCCCGGCTCCAACGCCGCCCCGGGACACCACGGGACCGCCTCCCCGGCAACCCGGGGGAAGGCCTCTGCTGGGACTCGGTCCTGCAGGACCTTCCTGACCCTCACTCTTCCCTCCTTCAGGGCCCCCGTCCACCGCCGCCCGCACGCAGCCCAGCTCTGGCCATTCAGCAGATCCTCACCCAAGCTAGCGCGGGAGGGACCCGGGAGGGCACGCCGGCCAGCACAGGCGGCAGCGGCAGGAACTCCGCCGTCGCCCCCCCCCACCCCGGGCGTAGCCCACCGCACGTGGCACGTGGCACACAGCACCCGCACCCGAGGGCAACTGGGAGGGGTGGCCTCCGGCGTTTCTCGCCTGGGAGGACGACGGCAGACGTCCCCGGCCGGCTCCCCCCACCGAGCCACACCAGGAGAGGAGCCAAGGCGCCACGGCCAGAACAACGCCACGTCTAGGAGTGCGGGCCGGAGTCGGCCAGGCCGTGCCAGGAGACCTCAGCGTGGGGTTTAAGTGTCAGGCTCCGAGTGGCAGCGCCCGAAACGCGGCGGCGGGAGAGCCCTGCCGTCCTCAGCCCGGGAGCACCGGGGGCCTCTGGGGGCGCCAGCAACGGTGAGAGCCCAGAGGGCGGGGGGCCGGAGGCGCCTGGGGGGAAGGATGGCGCTGGCGCCAAGGGCGATGACCCGGTCGCCGTGCCACGGGACACACGAAGCGCCGCGCAGGCCAGGCCGGGCTGCTGCAGCGCGCGGCCGCGCTTCCACAAAGAGTCGCGAGAGAAGAGAGACCGCGCCATTTACCTTGCCCGCGGCCTGCTGCTGCGCCGCTGCAGCCGCCTGCTCCGGGGGGCGGGAGCCGCTGTCGTTCCGGGGAGCCGCAGAGCCGGGTGCCGCGTCTGACAAAGGCCAGACAGCAGGGATGGAGGCTTATTCCTCAGGCCCGCTTGGACCGGGCCGTGAGGAAGGAACAGGGACCCTCGGCGCCATCCTCCAGAAGGCGCCTGACGCCCTGGCCCACCCTCAGGGGCCTGGCTGGCGGCAGGCGGCTCCCCAGGCGCCTCGGCTCGCCCCTGAGGAGGCCGGGGAGACCTGCCCCCGCCCCCACGACCCTGGCTTGAGGAAAACCCCACAGGGCCCGCTGCGGGAGTCTCCGCGACTCCTCAGCAACGTGCGGACGGCTCAGGGCTCGGCCGGCGGCGGCCAAGCGGCCGAGGGGAGCGCCTCGACCCGCGCGGGGCCGGGCACGGGGTCTCCGGGCCACGCGCCTCCGCAGAACCGCCCCTTCTGCCTCTCTGCAGGCATCCTCTTTTCTTCCTTCAGGCACCCGACGGCCCGGCGGCCCGGCCCAGGCTGGAAAGAGGTCGCAGCCCGTGCGACGTCCGGCCCGACAAGCGCGAGCAACGCTCCAGTGGCCTCGGCCGGCTTGGCCCTCGCGCTGCCGAGCCCTCGCGCACGTCTCCCCATTCGACCCAACCAAGCCAGAGGCCAAGAGATGAACCCGCCCTACGAGGCAACTCCGACTCTTCAGGTGGCCTTACCGCGGGCGGCAGGTGGAGGCGAGGGCGGACGGCCCAGAGGTCGCCCGGCCGCAGGAGGGGCTGGCGGCCCCGAGCTCGTGGCGGCCGCGACGCCCGTGGCGTTGGGCGTGCCGCCGGCTGGTCCTCGCCACGCGGCCGGCCCGCCGGACCGCACGCTCACCTGCGCGATACAAGGGTGAAGGGAGGGTGACGTGGCCCACGCGAGCACCAGCACCAACGAGAGCCGAAACCCACGGAAGCAGGGCCCAGCACCCCACCCGGCTCCCTCCCCTCCGCCAGGTGCCAGGGGAGCGGCAGCAGGGCCAGACCACTCCAGCCCCGCCACCGCGGGCCCGCCCGGCCGGGCGCGCAACCCACACCCCACCACGGGCAGGGGCCACCGGCGCCACACCTCCCCGCCTGTGTCCGACAAAGCAGAAGAGCAAGGGCCCCTGTCCCACACAGGGCCGGCAGAGGCCACGCCCAGCGAAGGCAGGGGCGGGTGCCAGGCAGACGGGCATCTCGGGCCAGGGGGCCGCCCTCCGCCCTCCTCCCCACCGCCGCCACCCCAGAAGCTTGAAGCTTCTTGGCTCCCCCTCCAGAAGAGAGAGGAGCACGGACGCGGACGGAAAAGCCCACGCCCCAGCTCTGGAAGCCGAGCTCCTCCTTGGGGCCGGGCTCTGCCTGCCAGCCCTTCCACGGCCCGTGCCCCGCCTCTGCGGCCCTCCCTCGCCAAGGGGTCGTCTCCTCTGCGCAGCGGCTGCCCACGGGCGCCACGGCCTCCCGGGACGGGGGTCCTTCCCGGGCTCCCGCAGGGCCACGGGGACAGCGTGCTCTGAGAGGAACGCGGGCACCTGCCAAGCTCGGCCAGGCCCAGCGCACCGCTCTGGGGCTCGGCGCTCGCAGGGGAGTCCGCTTCCCAAGTCCCCCGGCAGAGGCGCGCGGGCTGCGCCCGACGCCAACACGAGGGGAGCCTTCCGAACCACACGGCCAACACAAGCGTGCTGCGTGCGTTGCGATCTCAGCGGGAAAACCCCGGGACGGCTGGGCTGAGGAGGGCACGCCCCGCGCCCGGCTCCAACGCCGCCCCGGGACACCACGGGACCGCCTCCCCGGCAACCCGGGGGAAGGCCTCTGCTGGGACTCGGTCCTGCAGGACCTTCCTGACCCTCACTCTTCCCTCCTTCAGGGCCCCCGTCCACCGCCGCCCGCACGCAGCCCAGCTCTGGCCATTCAGCAGATCCTCACCCAAGCTAGCGCGGGAGGGACCCGGGAGGGCACGCCGGCCAGCACAGGCGGCAGCGGCAGGAACTCCGCCGTCGCCCCCCCCCACCCCGGGCGTAGCCCACCGCACGTGGCACGTGGCACACAGCACCCGCACCCGAGGGCAACTGGGAGGGGTGGCCTCCGGCGTTTCTCGCCTGGGAGGACGACGGCAGACGTCCCCGGCCGGCTCCCCCCACCGAGCCACACCAGGAGAGGAGCCAAGGCGCCACGGCCAGAGCAACGCCACGTCTAGGAGTTCGGGCCGGAGTCGGCCAGGCCGTGCCAGGAGACCTCAGCGTGGGGTTTAAGTGTCAGGCTCCGAGTGGCAGCGCCCGAAACGCGGTGGCGGGAGAGCCCTGCCGTCCTCAGCCCGGGAGCACCGGGGGCCTCTGGGGGCGCCAGCAACGGTGAGAGCCCAGAGGGCAGGGGGCCGGAGGCGCCTGGGGGGAAGGATGGCGCTGGCGCCAAGGGCGATGACCCGGTCGCCGTGCCACGGGACACACGAAGCGCCGCGCAGGCCAGGCCGGGCTGCTGCAGCGCGCGGCCGCGCTTCCACAAAGAGTCGCGAGAGAAGAGAGACCGTGCCATTTACCTTGCCCGCGGCCTGCTGCTGCGCCGCTGCAGCCGCCTGCTCCGGGGGGCGGGAGCCGCTGTCGTTCCGGGGAGCCGCAGAGCCGGGTGCCGCGTCTGACAAAGGCCAGACAGCAGGGATGGAGGCTTATTCCTCAGGCCCGCTTGGACCGGGCCGTGAGGAAGGAACAGGGACCCTCGGCGCCATCCTCCAGAAGGCGCCTGACGCCCTGGCCCACCCTCAGGGGCCTGGCTGGCGGCAGGCGGCTCCCCAGGCGCCTCGGCTCGCCCCTGAGGAGGCCGGGGAGACCTGCCCCCGCCCCCACGACCCTGGCTTGAGGAAAACCCCACAGGGCCCGCTGCGGGAGTCTCCGCGACTCCTCAGCAACGTGCGGACGGCTCAGGGCTCGGCCGGCGGCGGCCAAGCGGCCGAGGGGAGCGCCTCGACCCGCGCGGGGCCGGGCACGGGGTCTCCGGGCCACGCGCCTCCGCAGAACCGCCCCTTCTGCCTCTCTGCAGGCATCCTCTTTCCTTCCTTCAGGCACCCGACGGCCCGGCGGCCCGGCCCAGGCTGGAAAGAGGACGCAGCCCGTGCGACGTCCGGCCCGACAAGCGCGAGCAACGCTCCAGTGGCCTCGGCCGGCTTGGCCCTCGCGCTGCCGAGCCCTGGCGCACGTCTCCCCATTCGACCCAACCAAGCCAGAGGCCAAGAGATGAACCCGCCCTACGAGGCAACTCCGACTCTTCAGGTGGCCTTACCGCGGGCGGCAGGTGGAGGCGAGGGCGGACGGCCCAGAGGTCGCCCGGCCGCAGGAGGGGCTGGCGGCCCCGAGCTCGTGGCGGCCGCGACGCCCGTGGCGTTGGGCGTGCCGCCGGCTGGTCCTCGCCACGCGGCCGGCACGCCGGACCTCACGCTCACCTGCGCGATACAGGGGTGAAGGGAGGGTGACGTGGCCCACGCGAGCACCAGCACCAACGAGAGCCGAAACCCACGGAAGCAGGGCCCAGCACCCCACCCGGCTCCCTCCCCTCCGCCAGGTGCCAGGGGAGCGGCAGCAGGGCCAGACCACTCCAGCCCCGCCACCGCGGGCCCGCCCGGCCGGGCGCGCAACCCACACCCCACCACGGGCAGGGGCCACCGGCGCCACACCTCCCCGCCTGTGTCCGACAAAGCAGAAGAGCAAGGGCCCCTGTCCCACACAGGGCCGGCAGAGGCCACGCCCAGCGAAGGCAGGGGCAGGTGCCAGGCAGACGGGCATCTCGGGCCAGGGGGCCGCCCTCCGCCCTCCTCCCCACCGCCGCCACCCCAGAAGCTTGAAGCTGCTTGGCTCCCCCTCCAGAAGAGAGAGGAGCACGGACGCGGACGGAAAAGCCCACGCCCCAGCTCTGGAAGCCGAGCTCCTCCTTGGGGCCGGGCTCTGCCTGCCAGCCCTTCCACGGCCCGTGCCCCGCCTCTGCGGCCCTCCCTCGCCAAGGGGTCGTCTCCTCTGCGCAGCGGCTGCCCACGGGCGCCACGGCCTCCCGGGACGGGGGCCCTTCCCGGGCTCCCGCAGGGCCACGGGGACAGCGTGCTCTGAGAGGAACGCGGGCACCTGCCAAGCTCGGCCAGGCCCAGTGCACCGCTCTGGGGCTCGGCGCTCGCAGGGGAGTCCGCTTCCCAAGTCCCCCGGCAGAGGAGCGCGGGCTGCGCCCGACGCCAACACGAGGGGAGCCTTCCGAACCACACGGCCAACACAAGCGTGCTGCGTGCGTTGCGATCTCAGCGGGAAAACCCCGGGACGGCTGGGCTGAGGAGGGCACGCCCCGCGCCCGGCTCCAATGCCGCCCCGGGACACCACGGGACTGCCTCCCCGGCAACCCGGGGGAAGGCCTCTGCTGGGACTCGGTCCTGCAGGACCTTCCTGACCCTCACTCTTCCCTCCTTCAGGGCCCCCGTCCACCGCCGAACGCACGCAGCCCAGCTCTGGCCATTCAGCAGATCCTCACCCAAGCTAGCGCGGGAGGGACCCGGGAGGGCACGCCGGCCAGCACAGGCGGCAGCGGCAGGAACTCCGCCGTCGCCCCCCCCCCACCCCGGGCGTAGCCCACCGCACGTGGCACGTGGCACACAGCACCCGCACCCGAGGGCAACTGGGAGGGGTGGCCTCCGGCGTTTCTCGCCTGGGAGGACGACGGCAGACGTCCCCGGCCGGCTCCCCCCACCGAGCCACACCAGGAGAGGAGCCAAGGCGCCACGGCCAGAGCAACGCCACGTCTAGGAGTGCGGGCCGGAGTCGGCCAGGCCGTGCCAGGAGACCTCAGCGTGGGGTTTAAGTGTCAGGCTCCGAGTGGCAGCGCCCGAAACGCGGCGGCGGGAGAGCCCTGCCGTCCTGAGCCCGGGAGCACCGGGGGCCTCTGGGGGCGCCAGCAACGGTGAGAGCCCAGAGGGCGGGGGGCCGGAGGCGCCTGGGGGGAAGGATGGCGCTGGCGCCAAGGGCGATGACCCGGTCGCCGTGCCACGGGACACACGAAGCGCCGCGCAGGCCAGGCCGGGCTGCTGCAGCGCGCGGCCGCGCTTCCACAAAGAGTCGCGAGAGAAGAGAGACCGCGCCATTTACCTTGCCCGCGGCCTGCTGCTGCGCCGCTGCAGCCGCCTGCTCCGGGGGGCGGGAGCCGCTGTCGTTCCGGGGAGCCGCAGAGCCGGGTGCCGCGTCTGACAAAGGCCAGACAGCAGGGATGGAGGCTTATTCCTCAGGCCCGCTTGGACCGGGCCGTGAGGAAGGAACAGGGACCCTCGGCGCCATCCTCCAGAAGGCGCCTGACGCCCTGGCCCACCCTCAGGGGCCTGGCTGGCGGCAGGCGGCTCCCCAGGCGCCTCGGCTCGCCCCTGAGGAGGCCGGGGAGACCTGCCCCCGCCCCCACGACCCTGGCTTGAGGAAAACCCCACAGGGCCCGCTGCGGGAGTCTCCGCGACTCCTCAGCAACGTGCGGACGGCTCAGGGCTCGGCCGGCGGCGGCCAAGCGGCCGAGGGGAGCGCCTCGACCCGCGCGGGGCCGGGCACGGGGTCTCCGGGCCACGCGCCTCCGCAGAACCGCCCCTTCTGCCTCTCTGCAGGCATCCTCTTTCCTTCCTTCAGGCACCCGACGGCCCGGCGGCCCGGCCCAGGCTGGAAAGAGGACGCAGCCCGTGCGACGTCCGGCCCGACAAGCGCGAGCAACGCTCCAGTGGCCTCGGCCGGCTTGGCCCTCGCGCTGCCGAGCCCTCGCGCACGTCTCCCCATTCGACCCAACCAAGCCAGAGGCCAAGAGATGAACCCGCCCTACGAGGCAACTCCGACTCTTCAGGTGGCCTTACCGCGGGCGGCAGGTGGAGGCGAGGGCGGACGGCCCAGAGGTCGCCCGGCCGCAGGAGGGGCTGGCGGCCCCGAGCTCGTGGCGGCCGCGACGCCCGTGGCGTTGGGCGTGCCGCCGGCTGGTCCTCGCCACGCGGCCGGCCCGCCGGACCGCACGCTCACCTGCGCGATACAAGGGTGAAGGGAGGGTGACGTGGCCCACGCGAGCACCAGCACCAACGAGAGCCGAAACCCACGGAAGCAGGGCCCAGCACCCCACCCGGCTCCCTCCCCTCCGCCAGGTGCCAGGGGAGCGGCAGCAGGGCCAGACCACTCCAGCCCCGCCACCGCGGGCCCGCCCGGCCGGGCGCGCAACCCACACCCCACCGCGGGCAGGGGCCACCGGCGCCACACCTCCCCGCCTGTGTCCGACAAAGCAGAAGAGCAAGGGCCCCTGTCCCACACAGGGCCGGCAGAGGCCACGCCCAGCGAAGGCAGGGGCAGGTGCCAGGCAGACGGGCATCTCGGGCCAGGGGGCCGCCCTCCGCCCTCCTCCCCACCGCCGCCACCCCAGAAGCTTGAAGCTGCTTGGCTCCCCCTCCAGAAGAGAGAGGAGCACGGACGCGGACGGAAAAGCCCACGCCCCAGCTCTGGAAGCCGAGCTCCTCCTTGGGGCCGGGCTCTGCCTGCCAGCCCTTCCACGGCCCGTGCCCCGCCTCTGCGGCCCTCCCTCGCCAAGGGGTCGTCTCCTCTGCGCAGCGGCTGCCCACGGGCGCCACGGCCTCCCGGGACGGGGGCCCTTCCCGGGCTCCCGCAGGGCCACGGGGACAGCGTGCTCTGAGAGGAACGCGGGCACCTGCCAAGCTCGGCCAGGCCCAGCGCACCGCTCTGGGGCTCGGCGCTCGCAGGGGAGTCCGCTTCCCAAGTCCCCCGGCAGAGGCGCGCGGGCTGCGCCCGACGCCAACACGAGGGGAGCCTTCCGAACCACACGGCCAACACAAGCGTGCTGCGTGCGTTGCGATCTCAGCGGGAAAACCCCGGGACGGCTGGGCTGAGGAGGGCACGCCCCGCGCCCGGCTCCAACGCCGCCCCGGGACACCACGGGACCGCCTCCCCGGCAACCCGGGGGAAGGCCTCTGCTGGGACTCGGTCCTGCAGGACCTTCCTGACCCTCACTCTTCCCTCCTTCAGGGCCCCCGTCCACCGCCGCCCGCACGCAGCCCAGCTCTGGCCATTCAGCAGATCCTCACCCAAGCTAGCGCGGGAGGGACCCGGGAGGGCACGCCGGCCAGCACAGGCGGCAGCGGCAGGAACTCCGCCGTCGCCCCCCCCCACCCCGGGCGTAGCCCACCGCACGTGGCACGTGGCACACAGCACCCGCACCCGAGGGCAACTGGGAGGGGTGGCCTCCGGCGTTTCTCGCCTGGGAGGACGACGGCAGACGTCCCCGGCCGGCTCCCCCCACCGAGCCACACCAGGAGAGGAGCCAAGGCGCCACGGCCAGAGCAACGCCACGTCTAGGAGTGCGGGCCGGAGTCGGCCAGGCCGTGCCAGGAGACCTCAGCGTGGGGTTTAAGTGTCAGGCTCCGAGTGGCAGCGCCCGAAACGCGGCGGCGGGAGAGCCCTGCCGTCCTGAGCCCGGGAGCACCGGGGGCCTCTGGGGGCGCCAGCAACGGTGAGAGCCCAGAGGGCGGGGGGCCGGAGGCGCCTGGGGGGAAGGATGGCGCTGGCGCCAAGGGCGATGACCCGGTCGCCGTGCCACGGGACACACGAAGCGCCGCGCAGGCCAGGCCGGGCTGCTGCAGCGCGCGGCCGCGCTTCCACAAAGAGTCGCGAGAGAAGAGAGACCGCGCCATTTACCTTGCCCGCGGCCTGCTGCTGCGCCGCTGCAGCCGCCTGCTCCGGGGGGCGGGAGCCGCTGTCGTTCCGGGGAGCCGCAGAGCCGGGTGCCGCGTCTGACAAAGGCCAGACAGCAGGGATGGAGGCTTATTCCTCAGGCCCGCTTGGACCGGGCCGTGAGGAAGGAACAGGGACCCTCGGCGCCATCCTCCAGAAGGCGCCTGACGCCCTGGCCCACCCTCAGGGGCCTGGCTGGCGGCAGGCGGCTCCCCAGGCGCCTCGGCTCGCCCCTGAGGAGGCCGGGGAGACCTGCCCCCGCCCCCACGACCCTGGCTTGAGGAAAACCCCACAGGGCCCGCTGCGGGAGTCTCCGCGACTCCTCAGCAACGTGCGGACGGCTCAGGGCTCGGCCGGCGGCGGCCAAGCGGCCGAGGGGAGCGCCTCGACCCGCGCGGGGCCGGGCACGGGGTCTCCGGGCCACGCGCCTCCGCAGAACCGCCCCTTCTGCCTCTCTGCAGGCATCCTCTTTCCTTCCTTCAGGCACCCGACGGCCCGGCGGCCCGGCCCAGGCTGGAAAGAGGACGCAGCCCGTGCGACGTCCGGCCCGACAAGCGCGAGCAACGCTCCAGTGGCCTCGGCCGGCTTGGCCCTCGCGCTGCCGAGCCCTCGCGCACGTCTCCCCATTCGACCCAACCAAGCCAGAGGCCAAGAGATGAACCCGCCCTACGAGGCAACTCCGACTCTTCAGGTGGCCTTACCGCGGGCGGCAGGTGGAGGCGAGGGCGGACGGCCCAGAGGTCGCCCGGCCGCAGGAGGGGCTGGCGGCCCCGAGCTCGTGGCGGCCGCGACGCCCGTGGCGTTGGGCGTGCCGCCGGCTGGTCCTCGCCACGCGGCCGGCCCGCCGGACCGCACGCTCACCTGCGCGATACAAGGGTGAAGGGAGGGTGACGTGGCCCACGCGAGCACCAGCACCAACGAGAGCCGAAACCCACGGAAGCAGGGCCCAGCACCCCACCCGGCTCCCTCCCCTCCGCCAGGTGCCAGGGGAGCGGCAGCAGGGCCAGACCACTCCAGCCCCGCCACCGCGGGCCCGCCCGGCCGGGCGCGCAACCCACACCCCACCACGGGCAGGGGCCACCGGCGCCACACCTCCCCGCCTGTGTCCGACAAAGCAGAAGAGCAAGGGCCCCTGTCCCACACAGGGCCGGCAGAGGCCACGCCCAGCGAAGGCAGGGGCAGGTGCCAGGCAGACGGGCATCTCGGGCCAGGGGGCCGCCCTCCGCCCTCCTCCCCACCGCCGCCACCCCAGAAGCTTGAAGCTGCTTGGCTCCCCCTCCAGAAGAGAGAGGAGCACGGACGCGGACGGAAAAGCCCACGCCCCAGCTCTGGAAGCCGAGCTCCTCCTTGGGGCCGGGCTCTGCCTGCCAGCCCTTCCACGGCCCGTGCCCCGCCTCTGCGGCCCTCCCTCGCCAAGGGGTCGTCTCCTCTGCGCAGCGGCTGCCCACGGGCGCCACGGCCTCCCGGGACGGGGGCCCTTCCCGGGCTCCCGCAGGGCCACGGGGACAGCGTGCTCTGAGAGGAACGCGGGCACCTGCCAAGCTCGGCCAGGCCCAGCGCACCGCTCTGGGGCTCGGCGCTCGCAGGGGAGTCCGCTTCCCAAGTCCCCCGGCAGAGGCGCGCGGGCTGCGCCCGACGCCAACACGAGGGGAGCCTTCCGAACCACACGGCCAACACAAGCGTGCTGCGTGCGTTGCGATCTCAGCGGGAAAACCCCGGGACGGCTGGGCTGAGGAGGGCACGCCCCGCGCCCGGCTCCAACGCCGCCCCGGGACACCACGGGACCGCCTCCCCGGCAACCCGGGGGAAGGCCTCTGCTGGGACTCGGTCCTGCAGGACCTTCCTGACCCTCACTCTTCCCTCCTTCAGGGCCCCCGTCCACCGCCGCCCGCACGCAGCCCAGCTCTGGCCATTCAGCAGATCCTCACCCAAGCTAGCGCGGGAGGGACCCGGGAGGGCACGCCGGCCAGCACAGGCGGCAGCGGCAGGAACTCCGCCGTCGCCCCCCCCCACCCCGGGCGTAGCCCACCGCACGTGGCACGTGGCACACAGCACCCGCACCCGAGGGCAACTGGGAGGGTTGGCCTCCGGCGTTTCTCGCCTGGGAGGACGACGGCAGACGTCCCCGGCCGGCTCCCCCCACCAAGCCACACCAGGAGAGGAGCCAAGGCGCCACGGCCAGAGCAACGCCACGTCTAGGAGTGCGGGCCGGAGTCGGCCAGGCCGTGCCAGGAGACCTCAGCGTGGGGTTTAAGTGTCAGGCTCCGAGTGGCAGCGCCCGAAACGCGGCGGCGGGAGAGCCCTGCCGTCCTCAGCCCGGGAGCACCGGGGGCCTCTGGGGGCGCCAGCAACGGTGAGAGCCCAGAGGGCGGGGGTCCGGAGGCGCCTGGGGGGAAGGATGGCGCTGGCGCCAAGGGCGATGACCCGGTCGCCGTGCCACGGGACACACGAAGCGCCGCGCAGGCCAGGCCGGGCTGCTGCAGCGCGCGGCCGCGCTTCCACAAAGAGTCGCGAGAGAAGAGAGACCGCGCCATTTACCTTGCCCGCGGCCTGCTGCTGCGCCGCTGCAGCCGCCTGCTCCGGGGGGCGGGAGCCGCTGTCGTTCCGGGGAGCCGCAGAGCCGGGTGCCGCGTCTGACAAAGGCCAGACAGCAGGGATGGAGGCTTATTCCTCAGGCCCGCTTGGACCGGGCCGTGAGGAAGGAACAGGGACCCTCGGCGCCATCCTCCAGAAGGCGCCTGACGCCCTGGCCCACCCTCAGGGGCCTGGCTGGCGGCAGGCGGCTCCCCAGGCGCCTCGGCTCGCCCCTGAGGAGGCCGGGGAGACCTGCCCCCGCCCCCACGACCCTGGCTTGAGGAAAACCCCACAGGGCCCGCTGCGGGAGTCTCCGCGACTCCTCAGCAACGTGCGGACGGCTCAGGGCTCGGCCGGCGGCGGCCAAGCGGCCGAGGGGAGCGCCTCGACCCGCGCGGGGCCGGGCACGGGGTCTCCGGGCCACGCGCCTCCGCAGAACCGCCCCTTCTGCCTCTCTGCAGGCATCCTCTTTCCTTCCTTCAGGCACCCGACGGCCCGGCGGCCCGGCCCAGGCTGGAAAGAGGACGCAGCCCGTGCGACGTCCGGCCCGACAAGCGCGAGCAACGCTCCAGTGGCCTCGGCCGGCTTGGCCCTCGCGCTGCCGAGCCCTCGCGCACGTCTCCCCATTCGACCCAACCAAGCCAGAGGCCAAGAGATGAACCCGCCCTACGAGGCAACTCCGACTCTTCAGGTGGCCTTACCGCGGGCGGCAGGTGGAGGCGAGGGCGGACGGCCCAGAGGTCGCCCGGCCGCAGGAGGGGCTGGCGGCCCCGAGCTCGTGGCGGCCGCGACGCCCGTGGCGTTGGGCGTGCCGCCGGCTGGTCCTCGCCACGCGGCCGGCCCGCCGGACCGCACGCTCACCTGCGCGATACAAGGGTGAAGGGAGGGTGACGTGGCCCACGCGAGCACCAGCACCAACGAGAGCTGAAACCCACGGAAGGAGGGCCAGCACCCCACCCGGCTCCCTCCCCTCCGCCAGGTGCCAGGGGAGCGGCAGCAGGGCCAGACCACTCCAGCCCCGCCACCGCGGGCCCGCCCGGCCGGGCGCGCAACCCACACCCCACCACGGGCAGGGGCCACCGGCGCCACACCTCCCCGCCTGTGTCCGACAAAGCAGAAGAGCAAGGGCCCCTGTCCCACACAGGGCCGGCAGAGGCCACGCCCAGCGAAGGCAGGGGCAGGTGCCAGGCAGACGGGCATCTCGGGCCAGGGGGCCGCCCTCCGCCCTCCTCCCCACCGCCGCCACCCCAGAAGCTTGAAGCTGCTTGGCTCCCCCTCCAGAAGAGAGAGGAGCACGGACGCGGACGGAAAAGCCCACGCCCCAGCTCTGGAAGCCGAGCTCCTCCTTGGGGCCGGGCTCTGCCTGCCAGCCCTTCCACGGCCCGTGCCCCGCCTCTGCGGCCCTCCCTCGCCAAGGGGTCGTCTCCTCTGCGCAGCGGCTGCCCACGGGCGCCACGGCCTCCCGGGACGGGGGCCCTTCCCGGGCTCCCGCAGGGCCACGGGGACAGCGTGCTCTGAGAGGAACGCGGGCACCTGCCAAGCTCGGCCAGGCCCAGCGCACCGCTCTGGGGCTCGGCGCTCGCAGGGGAGTCCGCTTCCCAAGTCCCCCGGCAGAGGCGCGCGGGCTGCGCCCGACGCCAACACGAGGGGAGCCTTCCGAACCACACGGCCAACACAAGCGTGCTGCGTGCGTTGCGATCTCAGCGGGAAAACCCCGGGACGGCTGGGCTGAGGAGGGCACGCCCCGCGCCCGGCTCCAACGCCGCCCCGGGACACCACGGGACCGCCTCCCCGGCAACCCGGGGGAAGGCCTCTGCTGGGACTCGGTCCTGCAGGACCTTCCTGACCCTCACTCTTCCCTCCTTCAGGGCCCCCGTCCACCGCCGCCCGCACGCAGCCCAGCTCTGGCCATTCAGCAGATCCTCACCCAAGCTAGCGCGGGAGGGACCCGGGAGGGCACGCCGGCCAGCACAGGCGGCAGCGGCAGGAACTCCGCCGTCGCCCCCCCCCACCCCGGGCGTAGCCCACCGCACGTGGCACGTGGCACACAGCACCCGCACCCGAGGGCAACTGGGAGGGTTGGCCTCCGGCGTTTCTCGCCTGGGAGGACGACGGCAGACGTCCCCGGCCGGCTCCCCCCACCAAGCCACACCAGGAGAGGAGCCAAGGCGCCACGGCCAGAGCAACGCCACGTCTAGGAGTGCGGGCCGGAGTCGGCCAGGCCGTGCCAGGAGACCTCAGCGTGGGGTTTAAGTGTCAGGCTCCGAGTGGCAGCGCCCGAAACGCGGCGGCGGGAGAGCCCTGCCGTCCTCAGCCCGGGAGCACCGGGGGCCTCTGGGGGCGCCAGCAACGGTGAGAGCCCAGAGGGCGGGGGTCCGGAGGCGCCTGGGGGGAAGGATGGCGCTGGCGCCAAGGGCGATGACCCGGTCGCCGTGCCACGGGACACACGAAGCGCCGCGCAGGCCAGGCCGGGCTGCTGCAGCGCGCGGCCGCGCTTCCACAAAGAGTCGCGAGAGAAGAGAGACCGCGCCATTTACCTTGCCCGCGGCCTGCTGCTGCGCCGCTGCAGCCGCCTGCTCCGGGGGGCGGGAGCCGCTGTCGTTCCGGGGAGCCGCAGAGCCGGGTGCCGCGTCTGACAAAGGCCAGACAGCAGGGATGGAGGCTTATTCCTCAGGCCCGCTTGGACCGGGCCGTGAGGAAGGAACAGGGACCCTCGGCGCCATCCTCCAGAAGGCGCCTGACGCCCTGGCCCACCCTCAGGGGCCTGGCTGGCGGCAGGCGGCTCCCCAGGCGCCTGGGCTCGCCCCTGAGGAGGCCGGGGAGACCTGCCCCCGCCCCCACGACCCTGGCTTGAGGAAAACCCCACAGGGCCCGCTGCGGGAGTCTCCGCGACTCCTCAGCAACGTGCGGACGGCTCAGGGCTCGGCCGGCGGCGGCCAAGCGGCCGAGGGGAGCGCCTCGACCCGCGCGGGGCCGGGCACGGGGTCTCCGGGCCACGCGCCTCCGCAGAACCGCCCCTTCTGCCTCTCTGCAGGCATCCTCTTTCCTTCCTTCAGGCACCCGACGGCCCGGCGGCCCGGCCCAGGCTGGAAAGAGGACGCAGCCCGTGCGACGTCCGGCCCGACAAGCGCGAGCAACGCTCCAGTGGCCTCGGCCGGCTTGGCCCTCGCGCTGCCGAGCCCTCGCGCACGTCTCCCCATTCGACCCAACCAAGCCAGAGGCCAAGAGATGAACCCGCCCTACGAGGCAACTCCGACTCTTCAGGTGGCCTTACCGCGGGCGGCAGGTGGAGGCGAGGGCGGACGGCCCAGAGGTCGCCCGGCCGCAGGAGGGGCTGGCGGCCCCGAGCTCGTGGCGGCCGCGACGCCCGTGGCGTTGGGCGTGCCGCCGGCTGGTCCTCGCCACGCGGCCGGCCCGCCGGACCGCACGCTCACCTGCGCGATACAAGGGTGAAGGGAGGGTGACGTGGCCCACGCGAGCACCAGCACCAACGAGAGCTGAAACCCACGGAAGGAGGGCCAGCACCCCACCCGGCTCCCTCCCCTCCGCCAGGTGCCAGGGGAGCGGCAGCAGGGCCAGACCACTCCAGCCCCGCCACCGCGGGCCCGCCCGGCCGGGCGCGCAACCCACACCCCACCACGGGCAGGGGCCACCGGCGCCACACCTCCCCGCCTGTGTCCGACAAAGCAGAAGAGCAAGGGCCCCTGTCCCACACAGGGCCGGCAGAGGCCACGCCCAGCGAAGGCAGGGGCAGGTGCCAGGCAGACGGGCATCTCGGGCCAGGGGGCCGCCCTCCGCCCTCCTCCCCACCGCCGCCACCCCAGAAGCTTGAAGCTGCTTGGCTCCCCCTCCAGAAGAGAGAGGAGCACGGACGCGGACGGAAAAGCCCACGCCCCAGCTCTGGAAGCCGAGCTCCTCCTTGGGGCCGGGCTCTGCCTGCCAGCCCTTCCACGGCCCGTGCCCCGCCTCTGCGGCCCTCCCTCGCCAAGGGGTCGTCTCCTCTGCGCAGCGGCTGCCCACGGGCGCCACGGCCTCCCGGGACGGGGGCCCTTCCCGGGCTCCCGCAGGGCCACGGGGACAGCGTGCTCTGAGAGGAACGCGGGCACCTGCCAAGCTCGGCCAGGCCCAGCGCACCGCTCTGGGGCTCGGCGCTCGCAGGGGAGTCCGCTTCCCAAGTCCCCCGGCAGAGGCGCGCGGGCTGCGCCCGACGCCAACACGAGGGGAGCCTTCCGAACCACACGGCCAACACAAGCGTGCTGCGTGCGTTGCGATCTCAGCGGGAAAACCCCGGGACGGCTGGGCTGAGGAGGGCACGCCCCGCGCCCGGCTCCAACGCCGCCCCGGGACACCACGGGACCGCCTCCCCGGCAACCCGGGGGAAGGCCTCTGCTGGGACTCGGTCCTGCAGGACCTTCCTGACCCTCACTCTTCCCTCCTTCAGGGCCCCCGTCCACCGCCGCCCGCACGCAGCCCAGCTCTGGCCATTCAGCAGATCCTCACCCAAGCTAGCGCGGGAGGGACCCGGGAGGGCACGCCGGCCAGCACAGGCGGCAGCGGCAGGAACTCCGCCGTCGCCCCCCCCCACCCCGGGCGTAGCCCACCGCACGTGGCACGTGGCACACAGCACCCGCACCCGAGGGCAACTGGGAGGGGTGGCCTCCGGCGTTTCTCGCCTGGGAGGACGACGGCAGACGTCCCCGGCCGGCTCCCCCCACCGAGCCACACCAGGAGAGGAGCCAAGGCGCCACGGCCAGAGCAACGCCACGTCTAGGAGTGCGGGCCGGAGTCGGCCAGGCCGTGCCAGGAGACCTCAGCGTGGGGTTTAAGTGTCAGGCTCCGAGTGGCAGCGCCCGAAACGCGGCGGCGGGAGAGCCCTGCCGTCCTCAGCCCGGGAGCACCGGGGGCCTCTGGGGGCGCCAGCAACGGTGAGAGCCCAGAGGGCGGGGGGCCGGAGGCGCCTGGGGGGAAGGATGGCGCTGGCGCCAAGGGCGATGACCCGGTCGCCGTGCCACGGGACACACGAAGCGCCGCGCAGGCCAGGCCGGGCTGCTGCAGCGCGCGGCCGCGCTTCCACAAAGAGTCGCGAGAGAAGAGAGACCGCGCCATTTACCTTGCCCGCGGCCTGCTGCTGCGCCGCTGCAGCCGCCTGCTCCGGGGGGCGGGAGCCGCTGTCGTTCCGGGGAGCCGCAGAGCCGGGTGCCGCGTCTGACAAAGGCCAGACAGCAGGGATGGAGGCTTATTCCTCAGGCCCGCTTGGACCGGGCCGTGAGGAAGGAACAGGGACCCTCGGCGCCATCCTCCAGAAGGCGCCTGACGCCCTGGCCCACCCTCAGGGGCCTGGCTGGCGGCAGGCGGCTCCCCAGGCGCCTCGGCTCGCCCCTGAGGAGGCCGGGGAGACCTGCCCCCGCCCCCACGACCCTGGCTTGAGGAAAACCCCACAGGGCCCGCTGCGGGAGTCTCCGCGACTCCTCAGCAACGTGCGGACGGCTCAGGGCTCGGCCGGCGGCGGCCAAGCGGCCGAGGGGAGCGCCTCGACCCGCGCGGGGCCGGGCACGGGGTCTCCGGGCCACGCGCCTCCGCAGAACCGCCCCTTCTGCCTCTCTGCAGGCATCCTCTTTCCTTCCTTCAGGCACCCGACGGCCCGGCGGCCCGGCCCAGGCTGGAAAGAGGACGCAGCCCGTGCGACGTCCGGCCCGACAAGCGCGAGCAACGCTCCAGTGGCCTCGGCCGGCTTGGCCCTCGCGCTGCCGAGCCCTCGCGCACGTCTCCCCATTCGACCCAACCAAGCCAGAGGCCAAGAGATGAACCCGCCCTACGAGGCAACTCCGACTCTTCAGGTGGCCTTACCGCGGGCGGCAGGTGGAGGCGAGGGCGGACGGCCCAGAGGTCGCCCGGCCGCAGGAGGGGCTGGCGGCCCCGAGCTCGTGGCGGCCGCGACGCCCGTGGCGTTGGGCGTGCCGCCGGCTGGTCCTCGCCACGCGGCCGGCCCGCCGGACCGCACGCTCACCTGCGCGATACAAGGGTGAAGGGAGGGTGACGTGGCCCACGCGAGCACCAGCACCAACGAGAGCTGAAACCCACGGAAGCAGGGCCCAGCACCCCACCCGGCTCCCTCCCCTCCGCCAGGTGCCAGGGGAGCGGCAGCAGGGCCAGACCACTCCAGCCCCGCCACCGCGGGCCCGCCCGGCCGGGCGCGCAACCCACACCCCACCACGGGCAGGGGCCACCGGCGCCACACCTCCCCGCCTGTGTCCGACAAAGCAGAAGAGCAAGGGCCCCTGTCCCACACAGGGCCGGCAGAGGCCACGCCCAGCGAAGGCAGGGGCAGGTGCCAGGCAGACGGGCATCTCGGGCCAGGGGGCCGCCCTCCGCCCTCCTCCCCACCGCCGCCACCCCAGAAGCTTGAAGCTGCTTGGCTCCCCCTCCAGAAGAGAGAGGAGCACGGACGCGGACGGAAAAGCCCACGCCCCAGCTCTGGAAGCCGAGCTCCTCCTTGGGGCCGGGCTCTGCCTGCCAGCCCTTCCACGGCCCGTGCCCCACCTCTGCGGCCCTCCCTCGCCAAGGGGTCGTCTCCTCTGCGCAGCGGCTGCCCACGGGCGCCACGGCCTCCCGGGACGGGGGCCCTTCCCGGGCTCCCGCAGGGCCACGGGGACAGCGTGCTCTGAGAGGAACGCGGGCACCTGCCAAGCTCGGCCAGGCCCAGCGCACCGCTCTGGGGCTCGGCGCTCGCAGGGGAGTCCGCTTCCCAAGTCCCCCGGCAGAGGCGCGCGGGCTGCGCCCGACGCCAACACGAGGGGAGCCTTCCGAACCACACGGCCAACACAAGCGTGCTGCGTGCGTTGCGATCTCAGCGGGAAAACCCCGGGACGGCTGGGCTGAGGAGGGCACGCCCCGCGCCCAGCTCCAACGCCGCCCCGGGACACCACGGGAGCGCCTCCCCGGCTACCCGGGGGAAGGCCTCTGCTGGGACTCGGTCCTGCAGGACCTTCCTGACCCTCACTCTTCCCTCCTTCAGGGCCCCCGTCCACCGCCGCCCGCACGCAGCCCAGCTCTGGCCATTCAGCAGATCCTCAACCAAGCTAGCGCGGGAGGGACCCGGGAGGGCACGCCGGCCAGCACAGGCGGCAGCGGCAGGAACTCCGCCGTCGCCCCCCCCCACCCCGGGCGTAGCCCACCGCACGTGGCACGTGGCACACAGCACCCGCACCCGAGGGCAACTGGGAGGGGTGGCCTCCGGCGTTTCTCGCCTGGGAGGACGACGGCAGACGTCCCCGGCCGGCTCCCCCCACCGAGCCACACCAGGAGAGGAGCCAAGGCGCCACGGCCAGAGCAACGCCACGTCTAGGAGTGCGGGCCGGAGTCGGCCAGGCCGTGCCAGGAGACCTCAGCGTGGGGTTTAAGTGTCAGGCTCCGAGTGGCAGCGCCCGAAACGCGGCGGCGGGAGAGCCCTGCCGTCCTCAGCCCGGGAGCACCGGGGGCCTCTGGGGGCGCCAGCAACGGTGAGAGCCCAGAGGGCGGGGGGCCGGAGGCGCCTGGGGGGAAGGATGGCGCTGGCGCCAAGGGCGATGACCCGGTCGCCGTGCCACGGGACACACGAAGCGCCGCGCAGGCCAGGCCGGGCTGCTGCAGCGCGCGGCCGCGCTTCCACAAAGAGTCGCGAGAGAAGAGAGACCGCGCCATTTACCTTGCCCGCGGCCTGCTGCTGCGCCGCTGCAGCCGCCTGCTCCGGGGGGCGGGAGCCGCTGTCGTTCCGGGGAGCCGCAGAGCCGGGTGCCGCGTCTGACAAAGGCCAGACAGCAGGGATGGAGGCTTATTCCTCAGGCCCGCTTGGACCGGGCCGTGAGGAAGGAACAGGGACCCTCGGCGCCATCCTCCAGAAGGCGCCTGACGCCCTGGCCCACCCTCAGGGGCCTGGCTGGCGGCAGGCGGCTCCCCAGGCGCCTCGGCTCGCCCCTGAGGAGGCCGGGGAGACCTGCCCCCGCCCCCACGACCCTGGCTTGAGGAAAACCCCACAGGGCCCGCTGCGGGAGTCTCCGCGACTCCTCAGCAACGTGCGGACGGCTCAGGGCTCGGCCGGCGGCGGCCAAGCGGCCGAGGGGAGCGCCTCGACCCGCGCGGGGCCGGGCACGGGGTCTCCGGGCCACGCGCCTCCGCAGAACCGCCCCTTCTGCCTCTCTGCAGGCATCCTCTTTCCTTCCTTCAGGCACCCGACGGCCCGGCGGCCCGGCCCAGGCTGGAAAGAGGACGCAGCCCGTGCGACGTCCGGCCCGACAAGCGCGAGCAACGCTCCAGTGGCCTCGGCCGGCTTGGCCCTCGCGCTGCCGAGCCCTCGCGCACGTCTCCCCATTCGACCCAACCAAGCCAGAGGCCAAGAGATGAACCCGCCCTACGAGGCAACTCCGACTCTTCAGGTGGCCTTACCGCGGGCGGCAGGTGGAGGCGAGGGCGGACGGCCCAGAGGTCGCCCGGCCGCAGGAGGGGCTGGCGGCCCCGAGCTCGTGGCGGCCGGGACGCCCGTGGCGTTGGGCGTGCCGCCGGCTGGTCCTCGCCACGCGGCCGGCCCGCCGGACCGCACGCTCACCTGCGCGATACAAGGGTGAAGGGAGGGTGACGTGGCCCACGCGAGCACCAGCACCAACGAGAGCCGAAACCCACGGAAGCAGGGCCCAGCACCCCACCCGGCTCCCTCCCCTCCGCCAGGTGCCAGGGGAGCGGCAGCAGGGCCAGACCACTCCAGCCCCGCCACCGCGGGCCCGCCCGGCCGGGCGCGCAACCCACACCCCACCACGGGCAGGGGCCACCGGCGCCACACCTCCCCGCCTGTGTCCGACAAAGCAGAAGAGCAAGGGCCCCTGTCCCACACAGGGCCGGCAGAGGCCACGCCCAGCGAAGGCAGGGGCAGGTGCCAGGCAGACGGGCATCTCGGGCCAGGGGGCCGCCCTCCGCCCTCCTCCCCACCGCCGCCACCCCAGAAGCTTGAAGCTGCTTGGCTCCCCCTCCAGAAGAGAGAGGAGCACGGACGCGGACGGAAAAGCCCACGCCCCAGCTCTGGAAGCCGAGCTCCTCCTTGGGGCCGGGCTCTGCCTGCCAGCCCTTCCACGGCCCGTGCCCCGCCTCTGCGGCCCTCCCTCGCCAAGGGGTCGTCTCCTCTGCGCAGCGGCTGCCCACGGGCGCCACGGCCTCCCGGGACGGGGGCCCTTCCCGGGCTCCCGCAGGGCCACGGGGACAGCGTGCTCTGAGAGGAACGCGGGCACCTGCCAAGCTCGGCCAGGCCCAGCGCACCGCTCTGGGGCTCGGCGCTCGCAGGGGAGTCCGCTTCCCAAGTCCCCCGGCAGAGGCGCGCGGGCTGCGCCCGACGCCAACACGAGGGGAGCCTTCCGAACCACACGGCCAACACAAGCGTGCTGCGTGCGTTGCGATCTCAGCGGGAAAACCCCGGGACGGCTGGGCTGAGGAGGGCACGCCCCGCGCCCGGCTCCAACGCCGCCCCGGGACACCACGGGACCGCCTCCCCGGCAACCCGGGGGAAGGCCTCTGCTGGGACTCGGTCCTGCAGGACCTTCCTGACCCTCACTCTTCCCTCCTTCAGGGCCCCCGTCCACCGCCGCCCGCACGCAGCCCAGCTCTGGCCATTCAGCAGATCCTCACCCAAGCTAGCGCGGGAGGGACCCGGGAGGGCACGCCGGCCAGCACAGGCGGCAGCGGCAGGAACTCCGCCGTCGCCCCCCCCCACCCCGGGCGTAGCCCACCGCACGTGGCACGTGGCACACAGCACCCGCACCCGAGGGCAACTGGGAGGGGTGGCCTCCGGCGTTTCTCGCCTGGGAGGACGACGGCAGACGTCCCCGGCCGGCTCCCCCCACCGAGCCACACCAGGAGAGGAGCCAAGGCGCCACGGCCAGAGCAACGCCACGTCTAGGAGTTCGGGCCGGAGTCGGCCAGGCCGTGCCAGGAGACCTCAGCGTGGGGTTTAAGTGTCAGGCTCCGAGTGGCAGCGCCCGAAACGCGGCGGCGGGAGAGCCCTGCCGTCCTGAGCCCGGGAGCACCGGGGGCCTCTGGGGGCGCCAGCAACGGTGAGAGCCCAGAGGGCGGGGGTCCGGAGGCGCCTGGGGGGAAGGATGGCGCTGGCGCCAAGGGCGATGACCCGGTCGCCGTGCCACGGGACACACGAAGCGCCGCGCAGGCCAGGCCGGGCTGCTGCAGCGCGCGGCCGCGCTTCCACAAAGAGTCGCGAGAGAAGAGAGACCGCGCCATTTACCTTGCCCGCGGCCTGCTGCTGCGCCGCTGCAGCCGCCTGCTCCGGGGGGCGGGAGCCGCTGTCGTTCCGGGGAGCCGCAGAGCCGGGTGCCGCGTCTGACAAAGGCCAGACAGCAGGGATGGAGGCTTATTCCTCAGGCCCGCTTGGACCGGGCCGTGAGGAAGGAACAGGGACCCTCGGCGCCATCCTCCAGAAGGCGCCTGACGCCCTGGCCCACCCTCAGGGGCCTGGCTGGCGGCAGGCGGCTCCCCAGGCGCCTCGGCTCGCCCCTGAGGAGGCCGGGGAGACCTGCCCCCGCCCCCACGACCCTGGCTTGAGGAAAACCCCACAGGGCCCGCTGCGGGAGTCTCCGCGACTCCTCAGCAACGTGCGGACGGCTCAGGGCTCGGCCGGCGGCGGCCAAGCGGCCGAGGGGAGCGCCTCGACCCGCGCGGGGCCGGGCACGGGGTCTCCGGGCCACGCGCCTCCGCAGAACCGCCCCTTCTGCCTCTCTGCAGGCATCCTCTTTCCTTCCTTCAGGCACCCGACGGCCCGGCGGCCCGGCCCAGGCTGGAAAGAGGACGCAGCCCGTGCGACGTCCGGCCCGACAAGCGCGAGCAACGCTCCAGTGGCCTCGGCCGGCTTGGCCCTCGCGCTGCCGAGCCCTCGCGCACGTCTCCCCATTCGACCCAACCAAGCCAGAGGCCAAGAGATGAACCCGCCCTACGAGGCAACTCCGACTCTTCAGGTGGCCTTACCGCGGGCGGCAGGTGGAGGCGAGGGCGGACGGCCCAGAGGTCGCCCGGCCGCAGGAGGGGCTGGCGGCCCCGAGCTCGTGGCGGCCGGGACGCCCGTGGCGTTGGGCGTGCCGCCGGCTGGTCCTCGCCACGCGGCCGGCCCGCCGGACCGCACGCTCACCTGCGCGATACAAGGGTGAAGGGAGGGTGACGTGGCCCACGCGAGCACCAGCACCAACGAGAGCCGAAACCCACGGAAGCAGGGCCCAGCACCCCACCCGGCTCCCTCCCCTCCGCCAGGTGCCAGGGGAGCGGCAGCAGGGCCAGACCACTCCAGCCCCGCCACCGCGGGCCCGCCCGGCCGGGCGCGCAACCCACACCCCACCACGGGCAGGGGCCACCGGCGCCACACCTCCCCGCCTGTGTCCGACAAAGCAGAAGAGCAAGGGCCCCTGTCCCACACAGGGCCGGCAGAGGCCACGCCCAGCGAAGGCAGGGGCAGGTGCCAGGCAGACGGGCATCTCGGGCCAGGGGGCCGCCCTCCGCCCTCCTCCCCACCGCCGCCACCCCAGAAGCTTGAAGCTGCTTGGCTCCCCCTCCAGAAGAGAGAGGAGCACGGACGCGGACGGAAAAGCCCACGCCCCAGCTCTGGAAGCCGAGCTCCTCCTTGGGGCCGGGCTCTGCCTGCCAGCCCTTCCACGGCCCGTGCCCCGCCTCTGCGGCCCTCCCTCGCCAAGGGGTCGTCTCCTCTGCGCAGCGGCTGCCCACGGGCGCCACGGCCTCCCGGGACGGGGGCCCTTCCCGGGCTCCCGCAGGGCCACGGGGACAGCGTGCTCTGAGAGGAACGCGGGCACCTGCCAAGCTCGGCCAGGCCCAGCGCACCGCTCTGGGGCTCGGCGCTCGCAGGGGAGTCCGCTTCCCAAGTCCCCCGGCAGAGGCGCGCGGGCTGCGCCCGACGCCAACACGAGGGGAGCCTTCCGAACCACACGGCCAACACAAGCGTGCTGCGTGCGTTGCGATCTCAGCGGGAAAACCCCGGGACGGCTGGGCTGAGGAGGGCACGCCCCGCGCCCGGCTCCAACGCCGCCCCGGGACACCACGGGACCGCCTCCCCGGCAACCCGGGGGAAGGCCTCTGCTGGGACTCGGTCCTGCAGGACCTTCCTGACCCTCACTCTTCCCTCCTTCAGGGCCCCCGTCCACCGCCGCCCGCACGCAGCCCAGCTCTGGCCATTCAGCAGATCCTCACCCAAGCTAGCGCGGGAGGGACCCGGGAGGGCACGCCGGCCAGCACAGGCGGCAGCGGCAGGAACTCCGCCGTCGCCCCCCCCCACCCCGGGCGTAGCCCACCGCACGTGGCACGTGGCACACAGCACCCGCACCCGAGGGCAACTGGGAGGGGTGGCCTCCGGCGTTTCTCGCCTGGGAGGACGACGGCAGACGTCCCCGGCCGGCTCCCCCCACCGAGCCACACCAGGAGAGGAGCCAAGGCGCCACGGCCAGAGCAACGCCACGTCTAGGAGTTCGGGCCGGAGTCGGCCAGGCCGTGCCAGGAGACCTCAGCGTGGGGTTTAAGTGTCAGGCTCCGAGTGGCAGCGCCCGAAACGCGGCGGCGGGAGAGCCCTGCCGTCCTGAGCCCGGGAGCACCGGGGGCCTCTGGGGGCGCCAGCAACGGTGAGAGCCCAGAGGGCGGGGGTCCGGAGGCGCCTGGGGGGAAGGATGGCGCTGGCGCCAAGGGCGATGACCCGGTCGCCGTGCCACGGGACACACGAAGCGCCGCGCAGGCCAGGCCGGGCTGCTGCAGCGCGCGGCCGCGCTTCCACAAAGAGTCGCGAGAGAAGAGAGACCGCGCCATTTACCTTGCCCGCGGCCTGCTGCTGCGCCGCTGCAGCCGCCTGCTCCGGGGGGCGGGAGCCGCTGTCGTTCCGGGGAGCCGCAGAGCCGGGTGCCGCGTCTGACAAAGGCCAGACAGCAGGGATGGAGGCTTATTCCTCAGGCCCGCTTGGACCGGGCCGTGAGGAAGGAACAGGGACCCTCGGCGCCATCCTCCAGAAGGCGCCTGACGCCCTGGCCCACCCTCAGGGGCCTGGCTGGCGGCAGGCGGCTCCCCAGGCGCCTCGGCTCGCCCCTGAGGAGGCCGGGGAGACCTGCCCCCGCCCCCACGACCCTGGCTTGAGGAAAACCCCACAGGGCCCGCTGCGGGAGTCTCCGCGACTCCTCAGCAACGTGCGGACGGCTCAGGGCTCGGCCGGCGGCGGCCAAGCGGCCGAGGGGAGCGCCTCGACCCGCGCGGGGCCGGGCACGGGGTCTCCGGGCCACGCGCCTCCGCAGAACCGCCCCTTCTGCCTCTCTGCAGGCATCCTCTTTCCTTCCTTCAGGCACCCGACGGCCCGGCGGCCCGGCCCAGGCTGGAAAGAGGACGCAGCCCGTGCGACGTCCGGCCCGACAAGCGCGAGCAACGCTCCAGTGGCCTCGGCCGGCTTGGCCCTCGCGCTGCCGAGCCCTCGCGCACGTCTCCCCATTCGACCCAACCAAGCCAGAGGCCAAGAGATGAACCCGCCCTACGAGGCAACTCCGACTCTTCAGGTGGCCTTACCGCGGGCGGCAGGTGGAGGCGAGGGCGGACGGCCCAGAGGTCGCCCGGCCGCAGGAGGGGCTGGCGGCCCCGAGCTCGTGGCGGCCGGGACGCCCGTGGCGTTGGGCGTGCCGCCGGCTGGTCCTCGCCACGCGGCCGGCCCGCCGGACCGCACGCTCACCTGCGCGATACAAGGGTGAAGGGAGGGTGACGTGGCCCACGCGAGCACCAGCACCAACGAGAGCCGAAACCCACGGAAGCAGGGCCCAGCACCCCACCCGGCTCCCTCCCCTCCGCCAGGTGCCAGGGGAGCGGCAGCAGGGCCAGACCACTCCAGCCCCGCCACCGCGGGCCCGCCCGGCCGGGCGCGCAACCCACACCCCACCACGGGCAGGGGCCACCGGCGCCACACCTCCCCGCCTGTGTCCGACAAAGCAGAAGAGCAAGGGCCCCTGTCCCACACAGGGCCGGCAGAGGCCACGCCCAGCGAAGGCAGGGGCAGGTGCCAGGCAGACGGGCATCTCGGGCCAGGGGGCCGCCCTCCGCCCTCCTCCCCACCGCCGCCACCCCAGAAGCTTGAAGCTGCTTGGCTCCCCCTCCAGAAGAGAGAGGAGCACGGACGCGGACGGAAAAGCCCACGCCCCAGCTCTGGAAGCCGAGCTCCTCCTTGGGGCCGGGCTCTGCCTGCCAGCCCTTCCACGGCCCGTGCCCCGCCTCTGCGGCCCTCCCTCGCCAAGGGGTCGTCTCCTCTGCGCAGCGGCTGCCCACGGGCGCCACGGCCTCCCGGGACGGGGGCCCTTCCCGGGCTCCCGCAGGGCCACGGGGACAGCGTGCTCTGAGAGGAACGCGGGCACCTGCCAAGCTCGGCCAGGCCCAGCGCACCGCTCTGGGGCTCGGCGCTCGCAGGGGAGTCCGCTTCCCAAGTCCCCCGGCAGAGGCGCGCGGGCTGCGCCCGACGCCAACACGAGGGGAGCCTTCCGAACCACACGGCCAACACAAGCGTGCTGCGTGCGTTGCGATCTCAGCGGGAAAACCCCGGGACGGCTGGGCTGAGGAGGGCACGCCCCGCGCCCGGCTCCAACGCCGCCCCGCGACACCACGGGACCGCCTCCCCGGCAACCCGGGGGAAGGCCTCTGCTGGGACTCGGTCCTGCAGGACCTTCCTGACCCTCACTCTTCCCTCCTTCAGGGCCCCCGTCCACCGCCGCCCGCACGCAGCCCAGCTCTGGCCATTCAGCAGATCCTCACCCAAGCTAGCGCGGGAGGGACCCGGGAGGGCACGCCGGCCAGCACAGGCGGCAGCGGCAGGAACTCCGCCGTCGCCCCCCCCCACCCCGGGCGTAGCCCACCGCACGTGGCACGTGGCACACAGCACCCGCACCCGAGGGCAACTGGGAGGGGTGGCCTCCGGCGTTTCTCGCCTGGGAGGACGACGGCAGACGTCCCCGGCCGGCTCCCCCCACCGAGCCACACCAGGAGAGGAGCCAAGGCGCCACGGCCAGAGCAACGCCACGTCTAGGAGTTCGGGCCGGAGTCGGCCAGGCCGTGCCAGGAGACCTCAGCGTGGGGTTTAAGTGTCAGGCTCCGAGTGGCAGCGCCCGAAACGCGGCGGCGGGAGAGCCCTGCCGTCCTGAGCCCGGGAGCACCGGGGGCCTCTGGGGGCGCCAGCAACGGTGAGAGCCCAGAGGGCGGGGGTCCGGAGGCGCCTGGGGGGAAGGATGGCGCTGGCGCCAAGGGCGATGACCCGGTCGCCGTGCCACGGGACACACGAAGCGCCGCGCAGGCCAGGCCGGGCTGCTGCAGCGCGCGGCCGCGCTTCCACAAAGAGTCGCGAGAGAAGAGAGACCGCGCCATTTACCTTGCCCGCGGCCTGCTGCTGCGCCGCTGCAGCCGCCTGCTCCGGGGGGCGGGAGCCGCTGTCGTTCCGGGGAGCCGCAGAGCCGGGTGCCGCGTCTGACAAAGGCCAGACAGCAGGGATGGAGGCTTATTCCTCAGGCCCGCTTGGACCGGGCCGTGAGGAAGGAACAGGGACCCTCGGCGCCATCCTCCAGAAGGCGCCTGACGCCCTGGCCCACCCTCAGGGGCCTGGCTGGCGGCAGGCGGCTCCCCAGGCGCCTCGGCTCGCCCCTGAGGAGGCCGGGGAGACCTGCCCCCGCCCCCACGACCCTGGCTTGAGGAAAACCCCACAGGGCCCGCTGCGGGAGTCTCCGCGACTCCTCAGCAACGTGCGGACGGCTCAGGGCTCGGCCGGCGGCGGCCAAGCGGCCGAGGGGAGCGCCTCGACCCGCGCGGGGCCGGGCACGGGGTCTCCGGGCCACGCGCCTCCGCAGAACCGCCCCTTCTGCCTCTCTGCAGGCATCCTCTTTCCTTCCTTCAGGCACACGACGGCCCGGCGGCCCGGCCCAGGCTGGAAAGAGGACGCAGCCCGTGCGACGTCCGGCCCGACAAGCGCGAGCAACGCTCCAGTGGCCTCGGCCGGCTTGGCCCTCGCGCTGCCGAGCCCTCGCGCACGTCTCCCCATTCGACCCAACCAAGCCAGAGGCCAAGAGATGAACCCGCCCTACGAGGCAACTCCGACTCTTCAGGTGGCCTTACCGCGGGCGGCAGGTGGAGGCGAGGGCGGACGGCCCAGAGGTCGCCCGGCCGCAGGAGGGGCTGGCGGCCCCGAGCTCGTGGCGGCCGCGACGCCCGTGGCGTTGGGCGTGCCGCCGGCTGGTCCTCGCCACGCGGCCGGCCCGCCGGACCGCACGCTCACCTGCGCGATACAAGGGTGAAGGGAGGGTGACGTGGCCCACGCGAGCACCAGCACCAACGAGAGCCGAAACCCACGGAAGCAGGGCCCAGCACCCCACCCGGCTCCCTCCCCTCCGCCAGGTGCCAGGGGAGCGGCAGCAGGGCCAGACCACTCCAGCCCCGCCACCGCGGGCCCGCCCGGCCGGGCGCGCAACCCACACCCCACCACGGGCAGGGGCCACCGGCGCCACACCTCCCCGCCTGTGTCCGACAAAGCAGAAGAGCAAGGGCCCCTGTCCCACACAGGGCCGGCAGAGGCCACGCCCAGCGAAGGCAGGGGCAGGTGCCAGGCAGACGGGCATCTCGGGCCAGGGGGCCGCCCTCCGCCCTCCTCCCCACCGCCGCCACCCCAGAAGCTTGAAGCTGCTTGGCTCCCCCTCCAGAAGAGAGAGGAGCACGCACGCGGACGGAAAAGCCCACGCCCCAGCTCTGGAAGCCGAGCTCCTCCTTGGGGCCGGGCTCTGCCTGCCAGCCCTTCCACGGCCCGTGCCCCGCCTCTGCGGCCCTCCCTCGCCAAGGGGTCGTCTCCTCTGCGCAGCGGCTGCCCACGGGCGCCACGGCCTCCCGGGACGGGGGCCCTTCCCGGGCTCCCGCAGGGCCACGGGGACAGCGTGCTCTGAGAGGAACGCGGGCACCTGCCAAGCTCGGCCAGGCCCAGCGCACCGCTCTGGGGCTCGGCGCTCGCAGGGGAGTCCGCTTCCCAAGTCCCCCGGCAGAGGCGCGCGGGCTGCGCCCGACGCCAACACGAGGGGAGCCTTCCGAACCACACGGCCAACACAAGCGTGCTGCGTGCGTTGCGATCTCAGCGGGAAAACCCCGGGACGGCTGGGCTGAGGAGGGCACGCCCCGCGCCCGGCTCCAACGCCGCCCCGGGACACCACGGGACCGCCTCCCCGGCAACCCGGGGGAAGGCCTCTGCTGGGACTCGGTCCTGCAGGACCTTCCTGACCCTCACTCTTCCCTCCTTCAGGGCCCCCGTCCACCGCCGCCCGCACGCAGCCCAGCTCTGGCCATTCAGCAGATCCTCACCCAAGCTAGCGCGGGAGGGACCCGGGAGGGCACGCCGGCCAGCACAGGCGGCAGCGGCAGGAACTCCGCCGTCGCCCCCCCCCACCCCGGGCGTAGCCCACCGCACGTGGCACGTGGCACACAGCACCCGCACCCGAGGGCAACTGGGAGGGGTGGCCTCCGGCGTTTCTCGCCTGGGAGGACGACGGCAGACGTCCCCGGCCGGCTCCCCCCACCGAGCCACACCAGGAGAGGAGCCAAGGCGCCACGGCCAGAGCAACGCCACGTCTAGGAGTGCGGGCCGGAGTCGGCCAGGCCGTGCCAGGAGACCTCAGCGTGGGGTTTAAGTGTCAGGCTCCGAGTGGCAGCGCCCGAAACGCGGCGGCGGGAGAGCCCTGCCGTCCTCAGCCCGGGAGCACCGGGGGCCTCTGGGGGCGCCAGCAACGGTGAGAGCCCAGAGGGCGGGGGGCCGGAGGCGCCTGGGGGGAAGGATGGCGCTGGCGCCAAGGGCGATGACCCGGTCGCCGTGCCACGGGACACACGAAGCGCCGCGCAGGCCAGGCCGGGCTGCTGCAGCGCGCGGCCGCGCTTCCACAAAGAGTCGCGAGAGAAGAGAGACCGCGCCATTTACCTTGCCCGCGGCCTGCTGCTGCGCCGCTGCAGCCGCCTGCTCCGGGGGGCGGGAGCCGCTGTCGTTCCGGGGAGCCGCAGAGCCGGGTGCCGCGTCTGACAAAGGCCAGACAGCAGGGATGGAGGCTTATTCCTCAGGCCCGCTTGGACCGGGCCGTGAGGAAGGAACAGGGACCCTCGGCGCCATCCTCCAGAAGGCGCCTGACGCCCTGGCCCACCCTCAGGGGCCTGGCTGGCGGCAGGCGGCTCCCCAGGCGCCTCGGCTCGCCCCTGAGGAGGCCGGGGAGACCTGCCCCCGCCCCCACGACCCTGGCTTGAGGAAAACCCCACAGGGCCCGCTGCGGGAGTCTCCGCGACTCCTCAGCAACGTGCGGACGGCTCAGGGCTCGGCCGGCGGCGGCCAAGCGGCCGAGGGGAGCGCCTCGACCCGCGCGGGGCCGGGCACGGGGTCTCCGGGCCACGCGCCTCCGCAGAACCGCCCCTTCTGCCTCTCTGCAGGCATCCTCTTTCCTTCCTTCAGGCACCCGACGGCCCGGCGGCCCGGCCCAGGCTGGAAAGAGGACGCAGCCCGTGCGACGTCCGGCCCGACAAGCGCGAGCAACGCTCCAGTGGCCTCGGCCGGCTTGGCCCTCGCGCTGCCGAGCCCTCGCGCACGTCTCCCCATTCGACCCAACCAAGCCAGAGGCCAAGAGATGAACCCGCCCTACGAGGCAACTCCGACTCTTCAGGTGGCCTTACCGCGGGCGGCAGGTGGAGGCGAGGGCGGACGGCCCAGAGGTCGCCCGGCCGCAGGAGGGGCTGGCGGCCCCGAGCTCGTGGCGGCCGCGACGCCCGTGGCGTTGGGCGTGCCGCCGGCTGGTCCTCGCCACGCGGCCGGCCCGCCGGACCGCACGCTCACCTGCGCGATACAAGGGTGAAGGGAGGGTGACGTGGCCCACGCGAGCACCAGCACCAACGAGAGCCGAAACCCACGGAAGCAGGGCCCAGCACCCCACCCGGCTCCCTCCCCTCCGCCAGGTGCCAGGGGAGCGGCAGCAGGGCCAGACCACTCCAGCCCCGCCACCGTGGGCCCGCCCGGCCGGGCGCGCAACCCACACCCCACCACGGGCAGGGGCCACCGGCGCCACACCTCCCCGCCTGTGTCCGACAAAGCAGAAGAGCAAGGGCCCCTGTCCCACACAGGGCCGGCAGAGGCCACGCCCAGCGAAGGCAGGGGCAGGTGCCAGGCAGACGGGCATCTCGGGCCAGGGGGCCGCCCTCCGCCCTCCTCCCCACCGCCGCCACCCCAGAAGCTTGAAGCTGCTTGGCTCCCCCTCCAGAAGAGAGAGGAGCACGGACGCGGACGGAAAAGCCCACGCCCCAGCTCTGGAAGCCGAGCTCCTCCTTGGGGCCGGGCTCTGCCTGCCAGCCCTTCCACGGCCCGTGCCCCGCCTCTGCGGCCCTCCCTCGCCAAGGGGTCGTCTCCTCTGCGCAGCGGCTGCCCACGGGCGCCACGGCCTCCCGGGACGGGGGCCCTTCCCGGGCTCCCGCAGGGCCACGGGGACAGCGTGCTCTGAGAGGAACGCGGGCACCTGCCAAGCTCGGCCAGGCCCAGCGCACCGCTCTGGGGCTCGGCGCTCGCAGGGGAGTCCGCTTCCCAAGTCCCCCGGCAGAGGCGCGCGGGCTGCGCCCGACGCCAACACGAGGGGAGCCTTCCGAACCACACGGCCAACACAAGCGTGCTGCGTGCGTTGCGATCTCAGCGGGAAAACCCCGGGACGGCTGGGCTGAGGAGGGCACGCCCCGCGCCCGGCTCCAACGCCGCCCCGGGACACCACGGGACCGCCTCCCCGGCAACCCGGGGGAAGGCCTCTGCTGGGACTCGGTCCTGCAGGACCTTCCTGACCCTCACTCTTCCCTCCTTCAGGGCCCCCGTCCACCGCCGCCCGCACGCAGCCCAGCTCTGGCCATTCAGCAGATCCTCACCCAAGCTAGCGCGGGAGGGACCCGGGAGGGCACGCCGGCCAGCACAGGCGGCAGCGGCAGGAACTCCGCCGTCGCCCCCCCCCACCCCGGGCGTAGCCCACCGCACGTGGCACGTGGCACACAGCACCCGCACCCGAGGGCAACTGGGAGGGGTGGCCTCCGGCGTTTCTCGCCTGGGAGGACGACGGCAGACGTCCCCGGCCGGCTCCCCCCACCGAGCCACACCAGGAGAGGAGCCAAGGCGCCACGGCCAGAGCAACGCCACGTCTAGGAGTGCGGGCCGGAGTCGGCCAGGCCGTGCCAGGAGACCTCAGCGTGGGGTTTAAGTGTCAGGCTCCGAGTGGCAGCGCCCGAAACGCGGCGGCGGGAGAGCCCTGCCGTCCTGAGCCCGGGAGCACCGGGGGCCTCTGGGGGCGCCAGCAACGGTGAGAGCCCAGAGGGCGGGGGGCCGGAGGCGCCTGGGGGGAAGGATGGCGCTGGCGCCAAGGGCGATGACCCGGTCGCCGTGCCACGGGACACACGAAGCGCCGCGCAGGCCAGGCCGGGCTGCTGCAGCGCGCGGCCGCGCTTCCACAAAGAGTCGCGAGAGAAGAGAGACCGCGCCATTTACCTTGCCCGCGGCCTGCTGCTGCGCCGCTGCAGCCGCCTGCTCCGGGGGGCGGGAGCCGCTGTCGTTCCGGGGAGCCGCAGAGCCGGGTGCCGCGTCTGACAAAGGCCAGACAGCAGGGATGGAGGCTTATTCCTCAGGCCCGCTTGGACCGGGCCGTGAGGAAGGAACAGGGACCCTCGGCGCCATCCTCCAGAAGGCGCCTGACGCCCTGGCCCACCCTCAGGGGCCTGGCTGGCGGCAGGCGGCTCCCCAGGCGCCTCGGCTCGCCCCTGAGGAGGCCGGGGAGACCTGCCCCCGCCCCCACGACCCTGGCTTGAGGAAAACCCCACAGGGCCCGCTGCGGGAGTCTCCGCGACTCCTCAGCAACGTGCGGACGGCTCAGGGCTCGGCCGGCGGCGGCCAAGCGGCCGAGGGGAGCGCCTCGACCCGCGCGGGGCCGGGCACGGGGTCTCCGGGCCACGCGCCTCCGCAGAACCGCCCCTTCTGCCTCTCTGCAGGCATCCTCTTTCCTTCCTTCAGGCACCCGACGGCCCGGCGGCCCGGCCCAGGCTGGAAAGAGGACGCAGCCCGTGCGACGTCCGGCCCGACAAGCGCGAGCAACGCTCCAGTGGCCTCGGCCGGCTTGGCCCTCGCGCTGCCGAGCCCTCGCGCACGTCTCCCCATTCGACCCAACCAAGCCAGAGGCCAAGAGATGAACCCGCCCTACGAGGCAACTCCGACTCTTCAGGTGGCCTTACCGCGGGCGGCAGGTGGAGGCGAGGGCGGACGGCCCAGAGGTCGCCCGGCCGCAGGAGGGGCTGGCGGCCCCGAGCTCGTGGCGGCCGCGACGCCCGTGGCGTTCGGCGTGCCGCCGGCTGGTCCTCGCCACGCGGCCGGCCCGCCGGACCGCACGCTCACCTGCGCGATACAAGGGTGAAGGGAGGGTGACGTGGCCCACGCGAGCACCAGCACCAACGAGAGCCGAAACCCACGGAAGCAGGGCCCAGCACCCCACCCGGCTCCCTCCCCTCCGCCAGGTGCCAGGGGAGCGGCAGCAGGGCCAGACCACTCCAGCCCCGCCACCGCGGGCCCGCCCGGCCGGGCGCGCAACCCACACCCCACCACGGGCAGGGGCCACCGGCGCCACACCTCCCCGCCTGTGTCCGACAAAGCAGAAGAGCAAGGGCCCCTGTCCCACACAGGGCCGGCAGAGGCCACGCCCAGCGAAGGCAGGGGCAGGTGCCAGGCAGACGGGCATCTCGGGCCAGGGGGCCGCCCTCCGCCCTCCTCCCCACCGCCGCCACCCCAGAAGCTTGAAGCTGCTTGGCTCCCCCTCCAGAAGAGAGAGGAGCACGGACGCGGACGGAAAAGCCCACGCCCCAGCTCTGGAAGCCGAGCTCCTCCTTGGGGCCGGGCTCTGCCTGCCAGCCCTTCCACGGCCCGTGCCCCGCCTCTGCGGCCCTCCCTCGCCAAGGGGTCGTCTCCTCTGCACAGCGGCTGCCCACGGGCGCCACGGCCTCCCGGGACGGGGGCCCTTCCCGGGCTCCCGCAGGGCCACGGGGACAGCGTGCTCTGAGAGGAACGCGGGCACCTGCCAAGCTCGGCCAGGCCCAGCGCACCGCTCTGGGGCTCGGCGCTCGCAGGGGAGTCCGCTTCCCAAGTCCCCCGGCAGAGGCGCGCGGGCTGCGCCCGACGCCAACACGAGGGGAGCCTTCCGAACCACACGGCCAACACAAGCGTGCTGCGTGCGTTGCGATCTCAGCGGGAAAACCCCGGGACGGCTGGGCTGAGGAGGGCACGCCCCGCGCCCGGCTCCAACGCCGCCCCGGGACACCACGGGACCGCCTCCCCGGCAACCCGGGGGAAGGCCTCTGCTGGGACTCGGTCCTGCAGGACCTTCCTGACCCTCACTCTTCCCTCCTTCAGGGCCCCCGTCCACCGCCGCCCGCACGCAGCCCAGCTCTGGCCATTCAGCAGATCCTCACCCAAGCTAGCGCGGGAGGGACCCGGGAGGGCACGCCGGCCAGCACAGGCGGCAGCGGCAGGAACTCCGCCGTCGCCCCCCCCCACCCCGGGCGTAGCCCACCGCACGTGGCACGTGGCACACAGCACCCGCACCCGAGGGCAACTGGGAGGGGTGGCCTCCGGCGTTTCTCGCCTGGGAGGACGACGGCAGACGTCCCCGGCCGGCTCCCCCCACCGAGCCACACCAGGAGAGGAGCCAAGGCGCCACGGCCAGAGCAACGCCACGTCTAGGAGTGCGGGCCGGAGTCGGCCAGGCCGTGCCAGGAGACCTCAGCGTGGGGTTTAAGTGTCAGGCTCCGAGTGGCAGCGCCCGAAACGCGGCGGCGGGAGAGCCCTGCCGTCCTCAGCCCGGGAGCACCGGGGGCCTCTGGGGGCGCCAGCAACGGTGAGAGCCCAGAGGGCGGGGGGCCGGAGGCGCCTGGGGGGAAGGATGGCGCTGGCGCCAAGGGCGATGACCCGGTCGCCGTGCCACGGGACACACGAAGCGCCGCGCAGGCCAGGCCGGGCTGCTGCAGCGCGCGGCCGCGCTTCCACAAAGAGTCGCGAGAGAAGAGAGACCGCGCCATTTACCTTGCCCGCGGCCTGCTGCTGCGCCGCTGCAGCCGCCTGCTCCGGGGGGCGGGAGCCGCTGTCGTTCCGGGGAGCCGCAGAGCCGGGTGCCGCGTCTGACAAAGGCCAGACAGCAGGGATGGAGGCTTATTCCTCAGGCCCGCTTGGACCGGGCCGTGAGGAAGGAACAGGGACCCTCGGCGCCATCCTCCAGAAGGCGCCTGACGCCCTGGCCCACCCTCAGGGGCCTGGCTGGCGGCAGGCGGCTCCCCAGGCGCCTCGGCTCGCCCCTGAGGAGGCCGGGGAGACCTGCCCCCGCCCCCACGACCCTGGCTTGAGGAAAACCCCACAGGGCCCGCTGCGGGAGTCTCCGCGACTCCTCAGCAACGTGCGGACGGCTCAGGGCTCGGCCGGCGGCGGCCAAGCGGCCGAGGGGAGCGCCTCGACCCGCGCGGGGCCGGGCACGGGGTCTCCGGGCCACGCGCCTCCGCAGAACCGCCCCTTCTGCCTCTCTGCAGGCATCCTCTTTCCTTCCTTCAGGCACCCGACGGCCCGGCGGCCCGGCCCAGGCTGGAAAGAGGACGCAGCCCGTGCGACGTCCGGCCCGACAAGCGCGAGCAACGCTCCAGTGGCCTCGGCCGGCTTGGCCCTCGCGCTGCCGAGCCCTCGCGCACGTCTCCCCATTCGACCCAACCAAGCCAGAGGCCAAGAGATGAACCCGCCCTACGAGGCAACTCCGACTCTTCAGGTGGCCTTACCGCGGGCGGCAGGTGGAGGCGAGGGCGGACGGCCCAGAGGTCGCCCGGCTGCAGGAGGGGCTGGCGGCCCCGAGCTCGTGGCGGCCGGGACGCCCGTGGCGTTGGGCGTGCCGCCGGCTGGTCCTCGCCACGCGGCCGGCCCGCCGGACCGCACGCTCACCTGCGCGATACAAGGGTGAAGGGAGGGTGACGTGGCCCACGCGAGCACCAGCACCAACGAGAGCCGAAACCCACGGAAGCAGGGCCCAGCACCCCACCCGGCTCCCTCCCCTCCGCCAGGTGCCAGGGGAGCGGCAGCAGGGCCAGACCACTCCAGCCCCGCCACCGCGGGCCCGCCCGGCCGGGCGCGCAACCCACACCCCACCACGGGCAGGGGCCACCGGCGCCACACCTCCCCGCCTGTGTCCGACAAAGCAGAAGAGCAAGGGCCCCTGTCCCACACAGGGCCGGCAGAGGCCACGCCCAGCGAAGGCAGGGGCAGGTGCCAGGCAGACGGGCATCTCGGGCCAGGGGGCCGCCCTCCGCCCTCCTCCCCACCGCCGCCACCCCAGAAGCTTGAAGCTGCTTGGCTCCCCCTCCAGAAGAGAGAGGAGCACGGACGCGGACGGAAAAGCCCACGCCCCAGCTCTGGAAGCCGAGCTCCTCCTTGGGGCCGGGCTCTGCCTGCCAGCCCTTCCACGGCCCGTGCCCCGCCTCTGCGGCCCTCCCTCGCCAAGGGGTCGTCTCCTCTGCGCAGCGGCTGCCCACGGGCGCCACGGCCTCCCGGGACGGGGGCCCTTCCCGGGCTCCCGCAGGGCCACGGGGACAGCGTGCTCTGAGAGGAACGCGGGCACCTGCCAAGCTCGGCCAGGCCCAGCGCACCGCTCTGGGGCTCGGCGCTCGCAGGGGAGTCCGCTTCCCAAGTCCCCCGGCAGAGGCGCGCGGGCTGCGCCCGACGCCAACACGAGGGGAGCCTTCCGAACCACACGGCCAACACAAGCGTGCTGCGTGCGTTGCGATCTCAGCGGGAAAACCCCGGGACGGCTGGGCTGAGGAGGGCACGCCCCGCGCCCGGCTCCAACGCCGCCCCGCGACACCACGGGACCGCCTCCCCGGCAACCCGGGGGAAGGCCTCTGCTGGGACTCGGTCCTGCAGGACCTTCCTGACCCTCACTCTTCCCTCCTTCAGGGCCCCCGTCCACCGCCGCCCGCACGCAGCCCAGCTCTGGCCATTCAGCAGATCCTCACCCAAGCTAGCGCGGGAGGGACCCGGGAGGGCACGCCGGCCAGCACAGGCGGCAGCGGCAGGAACTCCGCCGTCGCCCCCCCCCACCCCGGGCGTAGCCCACCGCACGTGGCACGTGGCACACAGCACCCGCACCCGAGGGCAACTGGGAGGGGTGGCCTCCGGCGTTTCTCGCCTGGGAGGACGACGGCAGACGTCCCCGGCCGGCTCCCCCCACCGAGCCACACCAGGAGAGGAGCCAAGGCGCCACGGCCAGAGCAACGCCACGTCTAGGAGTGCGGGCCGGAGTCGGCCAGGCCGTGCCAGGAGACCTCAGCGTGGGGTTTAAGTGTCAGGCTCCGAGTGGCAGCGCCCGAAACGCGGCGGCGGGAGAGCCCTGCCGTCCTCAGCCCGGGAGCACCGGGGGCCTCTGGGGGCGCCAGCAACGGTGAGAGCCCAGAGGGCGGGGGGCCGGAGGCGCCTGGGGGGAAGGATGGCGCTGGCGCCAAGGGCGATGACCCGGTCGCCGTGCCACGGGACACACGAAGCGCCGCGCAGGCCAGGCCGGGCTGCTGCAGCGCGCGGCCGCGCTTCCACAAAGAGTCGCGAGAGAAGAGAGACCGCGCCATTTACCTTGCCCGCGGCCTGCTGCTGCGCCGCTGCAGCCGCCTGCTCCGGGGGGCGGGAGCCGCTGTCGTTCCGGGGAGCCGCAGAGCCGGGTGCCGCGTCTGACAAAGGCCAGACAGCAGGGATGGAGGCTTATTCCTCAGGCCCGCTTGGACCGGGCCGTGAGGAAGGAACAGGGACCCTCGGCGCCATCCTCCAGAAGGCGCCTGACGCCCTGGCCCACCCTCAGGGGCCTGGCTGGCGGCAGGCGGCTCCCCAGGCGCCTCGGCTCGCCCCTGAGGAGGCCGGGGAGACCTGCCCCCGCCCCCACGACCCTGGCTTGAGGAAAACCCCACAGGGCCCGCTGCGGGAGTCTCCGCGACTCCTCAGCAACGTGCGGACGGCTCAGGGCTCGGCCGGCGGCGGCCAAGCGGCCGAGGGGAGCGCCTCGACCCGCGCGGGGCCGGGCACGGGGTCTCCGGGCCACGCGCCTCCGCAGAACCGCCCCTTCTGCCTCTCTGCAGGCATCCTCTTTCCTTCCTTCAGGCACCCGACGGCCCGGCGGCCCGGCCCAGGCTGGAAAGAGGACGCAGCCCGTGCGACGTCCGGCCCGACAAGCGCGAGCAACGCTCCAGTGGCCTCGGCCGGCTTGGCCCTCGCGCTGCCGAGCCCTCGCGCACGTCTCCCCATTCGACCCAACCAAGCCAGAGGCCAAGAGATGAACCCGCCCTACGAGGCAACTCCGACTCTTCAGGTGGCCTTACCGCGGGCGGCAGGTGGAGGCGAGGGCGGACGGCCCAGAGGTCGCCCGGCCGCAGGAGGGGCTGGCGGCCCCGAGCTCGTGGCGGCCGGGACGCCCGTGGCGTTGGGCGTGCCACCGGCTGGTCCTCGCCACGCGGCCGGCCCGCCGGACCGCACGCTCACCTGCGCGATACAAGGGTGAAGGGAGGGTGACGTGGCCCACGCGAGCACCAGCACCAACGAGAGCCGAAACCCACGGAAGCAGGGCCCAGCACCCCACCCGGCTCCCTCCCCTCCGCCAGGTGCCAGGGGAGCGGCAGCAGGGCCAGACCACTCCAGCCCCGCCACCGCGGGCCCGCCCGGCCGGGCGCGCAACCCACACCCCACCACGGGCAGGGGCCACCGGCGCCACACCTCCCCGCCTGTGTCCGACAAAGCAGAAGAGCAAGGGCCCCTGTCCCACACAGGGCCGGCAGAGGCCACGCCCAGCGAAGGCAGGGGCAGGTGCCAGGCAGACGGGCATCTCGGGCCAGGGGGCCGCCCTCCGCCCTCCTCCCCACCGCCGCCACCCCAGAAGCTTGAAGCTGCTTGGCTCCCCCTCCAGAAGAGAGAGGAGCACGGACGCGGACGGAAAAGCCCACGCCCCAGCTCTGGAAGCCGAGCTCCTCCTTGGGGCCGGGCTCTGCCTGCCAGCCCTTCCACGGCCCGTGCCCCGCCTCTGCGGCCCTCCCTCGCCAAGGGGTCGTCTCCTCTGCGCAGCGGCTGCCCACGGGCGCCACGGCCTCCCGGGACGGGGGCCCTTCCCGGGCTCCCGCAGGGCCACGGGGACAGCGTGCTCTGAGAGGAACGCGGGCACCTGCCAAGCTCGGCCAGGCCCAGCGCACCGCTCTGGGGCTCGGCGCTCGCAGGGGAGTCCGCTTCCCAAGTCCCCCGGCAGAGGCGCGCGGGCTGCGCCCGACGCCAACACGAGGGGAGCCTTCCGAACCACACGGCCAACACAAGCGTGCTGCGTGCGTTGCGATCTCAGCGGGAAAACCCCGGGACGGCTGGGCTGAGGAGGGCACGCCCCGCGCCCGGCTCCAACGCCGCCCCGGGACACCACGGGACCGCCTCCCCGGCAACCCGGGGGAAGGCCTCTGCTGGGACTCGGTCCTGCAGGACCTTCCTGACCCTCACTCTTCCCTCCTTCAGGGCCCCCGTCCACCGCCGCCCGCACGCAGCCCAGCTCTGGCCATTCAGCAGATCCTCACCCAAGCTAGCGCGGGAGGGACCCGGGAGGGCACGCCGGCCAGCACAGGCGGCAGCGGCAGGAACTCCGCCGTCGCCCCCCCCCACCCCGGGCGTAGCCCACCGCACGTGGCACGTGGCACACAGCACCCGCACCCGAGGGCAACTGGGAGGGGTGGCCTCCGGCGTTTCTCGCCTGGGAGGACGACGGCAGACGTCCCCGGCCGGCTCCCCCCACCGAGCCACACCAGGAGAGGAGCCAAGGCGCCACGGCCAGAGCAACGCCACGTCTAGGAGTGCGGGCCGGAGTCGGCCAGGCCGTGCCAGGAGACCTCAGCGTGGGGTTTAAGTGTCAGGCTCCGAGTGGCAGCGCCCGAAACGCGGCGGCGGGAGAGCCCTGCCGTCCTCAGCCCGGGAGCACCGGGGGCCTCTGGGGGCGCCAGCAACGGTGAGAGCCCAGAGGGCGGGGGGCCGGAGGCGCCTGGGGGGAAGGATGGCGCTGGCGCCAAGGGCGATGACCCGGTCGCCGTGCCACGGGACACACGAAGCGCCGCGCAGGCCAGGCCGGGCTGCTGCAGCGCGCGGCCGCGCTTCCACAAAGAGTCGCGAGAGAAGAGAGACCGCGCCATTTACCTTGCCTGCGGCCTGCTGCTGCGCCGCTGCAGCCGCCTGCTCCGGGGGGCGGGAGCCGCTGTCGTTCCGGGGAGCCGCAGAGCCGGGTGCCGCGTCTGACAAAGGCCAGACAGCAGGGATGGAGGCTTATTCCTCAGGCCCGCTTGGACCGGGCCGTGAGGAAGGAACAGGGACCCTCGGCGCCATCCTCCAGAAGGCGCCTGACGCCCTGGCCCACCCTCAGGGGCCTGGCTGGCGGCAGGCGGCTCCCCAGGCGCCTCGGCTCGCCCCTGAGGAGGCCGGGGAGACCTGCCCCCGCCCCCACGACCCTGGCTTGAGGAAAACCCCACAGGGCCCGCTGCGGGAGTCTCCGCGACTCCTCAGCAACGTGCGGACGGCTCAGGGCTCGGCCGGCGGCGGCCAAGCGGCCGAGGGGAGCGCCTCGACCCGCGCGGGGCCGGGCACGGGGTCTCCGGGCCACGCGCCTCCGCAGAACCGCCCCTTCTGCCTCTCTGCAGGCATCCTCTTTCCTTCCTTCAGGCACCCGACGGCCCGGCGGCCCGGCCCAGGCTGGAAAGAGGACGCAGCCCGTGCGACGTCCGGCCCGACAAGCGCGAGCAACGCTCCAGTGGCCTCGGCCGGCTTGGCCCTCGCGCTGCCGAGCCCTCGCGCACGTCTCCCCATTCGACCCAACCAAGCCAGAGGCCAAGAGATGAACCCGCCCTACGAGGCAACTCCGACTCTTCAGGTGGCCTTACCGCGGGCGGCAGGTGGAGGCGAGGGCGGACGGCCCAGAGGTCGCCCGGCCGCAGGAGGGGCTGGCGGCCCCGAGCTCGTGGCGGCCGGGACGCCCGTGGCGTTGGGCGTGCCGCCGGCTGGTCCTCGCCACGCGGCCGGCCCGCCGGACCGCACGCTCACCTGCGCGATACAAGGGTGAAGGGAGGGTGACGTGGCCCACGCGAGCACCAGCACCAACGAGAGCCGAAACCCACGGAAGCAGGGCCCAGCACCCCACCCGGCTCCCTCCCCTCCGCCAGGTGCCAGGGGAGCGGCAGCAGGGCCAGACCACTCCAGCCCCGCCACCGCGGGCCCGCCCGGCCGGGCGCGCAACCCACACCCCACCACGGGCAGGGGCCACCGGCGCCACACCTCCCCGCCTGTGTCCGACAAAGCAGAAGAGCAAGGGCCCCTGTCCCACACAGGGCCGGCAGAGGCCACGCCCAGCGAAGGCAGGGGCAGGTGCCAGGCAGACGGGCATCTCGGGCCAGGGGGCCGCCCTCCGCCCTCCTCCCCACCGCCGCCACCCCAGAAGCTTGAAGCTGCTTGGCTCCCCCTCCAGAAGAGAGAGGAGCACGGACGCGGACGGAAAAGCCCACGCCCCAGCTCTGGAAGCCGAGCTCCTCCTTGGGGCCGGGCTCTGCCTGCCAGCCCTTCCACGGCCCGTGCCCCGCCTCTGCGGCCCTCCCTCGCCAAGGGGTCGTCTCCTCTGCGCAGCGGCTGCCCACGGGCGCCACGGCCTCCCGGGACGGGGGCCCTTCCCGGGCTCCCGCAGGGCCACGGGGACAGCGTGCTCTGAGAGGAACGCGGGCACCTGCCAAGCTCGGCCAGGCCCAGCGCACCGCTCTGGGGCTCGGCGCTCGCAGGGGAGTCCGCTTCCCAAGTCCCCCGGCAGAGGCGCGCGGGCTGCGCCCGACGCCAACACGAGGGGAGCCTTCCGAACCACACGGCCAACACAAGCGTGCTGCGTGCGTTGCGATCTCAGCGGGAAAACCCCGGGACGGCTGGGCTGAGGAGGGCACGCCCCGCGCCCGGCTCCAACGCCGCCCCGGGACACCACGGGACCGCCTCCCCGGCAACCCGGGGGAAGGCCTCTGCTGGGACTCGGTCCTGCAGGACCTTCCTGACCCTCACTCTTCCCTCCTTCAGGGCCCCCGTCCACCGCCGCCCGCACGCAGCCCAGCTCTGGCCATTCAGCAGATCCTCACCCAAGCTAGCGCGGGAGGGACCCGGGAGGGCACGCCGGCCAGCACAGGCGGCAGCGGCAGGAACTCCGCCGTCGCCCCCCCCCACCCCGGGCGTAGCCCACCGCACGTGGCACGTGGCACACAGCACCCGCACCCGAGGGCAACTGGGAGGGGTGGCCTCCGGCGTTTCTCGCCTGGGAGGACGACGGCAGACGTCCCCGGCCGGCTCCCCCCACCGAGCCACACCAGGAGAGGAGCCAAGGCGCCACGGCCAGAGCAACGCCACGTCTAGGAGTGCGGGCCGGAGTCGGCCAGGCCGTGCCAGGAGACCTCAGCGTGGGGTTTAAGTGTCAGGCTCCGAGTGGCAGCGCCCGAAACGCGGCGGCGGGAGAGCCCTGCCGTCCTCAGCCCGGGAGCACCGGGGGCCTCTGGGGGCGCCAGCAACGGTGAGAGCCCAGAGGGCGGGGGGCCGGAGGCGCCTGGGGGGAAGGATGGCGCTGGCGCCAAGGGCGATGACCCGGTCGCCGTGCCACGGGACACACGAAGCGCCGCGCAGGCCAGGCCGGGCTGCTGCAGCGCGCGGCCGCGCTTCCACAAAGAGTCGCGAGAGAAGAGAGACCGCGCCATTTACCTTGCCCGCGGCCTGCTGCTGCGCCGCTGCAGCCGCCTGCTCCGGGGGGCGGGAGCCGCTGTCGTTCCGGGGAGCCGCAGAGCCGGGTGCCGCGTCTGACAAAGGCCAGACAGCAGGGATGGAGGCTTATTCCTCAGGCCCGCTTGGACCGGGCCGTGAGGAAGGAACAGGGACCCTCGGCGCCATCCTCCAGAAGGCGCCTGACGCCCTGGCCCACCCTCAGGGGCCTGGCTGGCGGCAGGCGGCTCCCCAGGCGCCTCGGCTCGCCCCTGAGGAGGCCGGGGAGACCTGCCCCCGCCCCCACGACCCTGGCTTGAGGAAAACCCCACAGGGCCCGCTGCGGGAGTCTCCGCGACTCCTCAGCAACGTGCGGACGGCTCAGGGCTCGGCCGGCGGCGGCCAAGCGGCCGAGGGGAGCGCCTCGACCCGCGCGGGGCCGGGCACGGGGTCTCCGGGCCACGCGCCTCCGCAGAACCGCCCCTTCTGCCTCTCTGCAGGCATCCTCTTTCCTTCCTTCAGGCACCCGACGGCCCGGCGGCCCGGCCCAGGCTGGAAAGAGGACGCAGCCCGTGCGACGTCCGGCCCGACAAGCGCGAGCAACGCTCCAGTGGCCTCGGCCGGCTTGGCCCTCGCGCTGCCGAGCCCTCGCGCACGTCTCCCCATTCGACCCAACCAAGCCAGAGGCCAAGAGATGAACCCGCCCTACGAGGCAACTCCGACTCTTCAGGTGGCCTTACCGCGGGCGGCAGGTGGAGGCGAGGGCGGACGGCCCAGAGGTCGCCCGGCCACAGGAGGGGCTGGCGGCCCCGAGCTCGTGGCGGCCGGGACGCCCGTGGCGTTGGGCGTGCCGCCGGCTGGTCCTCGCCACGCGGCCGGCCCGCCGGACCGCACGCTCACCTGCGCGATACAAGGGTGAAGGGAGGGTGACGTGGCCCACGCGAGCACCAGCACCAACGAGAGCCGAAACCCACGGAAGCAGGGCCCAGCACCCCACCCGGCTCCCTCCCCTCCGCCAGGTGCCAGGGGAGCGGCAGCAGGGCCAGACCACTCCAGCCCCGCCACCGTGGGCCCGCCCGGCCGGGCGCGCAACCCACACCCCACCACGGGCAGGGGCCACCGGCGCCACACCTCCCCGCCTGTGTCCGACAAAGCAGAAGAGCAAGGGCCCCTGTCCCACACAGGGCCGGCAGAGGCCACGCCCAGCGAAGGCAGGGGCAGGTGCCAGGCAGACGGGCATCTCGGGCCAGGGGGCCGCCCTCCGCCCTCCTCCCCACCGCCGCCACCCCAGAAGCTTGAAGCTGCTTGGCTCCCCCTCCAGAAGAGAGAGGAGCACGGACGCGGACGGAAAAGCCCACGCCCCAGCTCTGGAAGCCGAGCTCCTCCTTGGGGCCGGGCTCTGCCTGCCAGCCCTTCCACGGCCCGTGCCCCGCCTCTGCGGCCCTCCCTCGCCAAGGGGTCGTCTCCTCTGCGCAGCGGCTGCCCACGGGCGCCACGGCCTCCCGGGACGGGGGCCCTTCCCGGGCTCCCGCAGGGCCACGGGGACAGCGTGCTCTGAGAGGAACGCGGGCACCTGCCAAGCTCGGCCAGGCCCAGCGCACCGCTCTGGGGCTCGGCGCTCGCAGGGGAGTCCGCTTCCCAAGTCCCCCGGCAGAGGCGCGCGGGCTGCGCCCGACGCCAACACGAGGGGAGCCTTCCGAACCACACGGCCAACACAAGCGTGCTGCGTGCGTTGCGATCTCAGCGGGAAAACCCCGGGACGGCTGGGCTGAGGAGGGCACGCCCCGCGCCCGGCTCCAACGCCGCCCCGCGACACCACGGGACCGCCTCCCCGGCAACCCGGGGGAAGGCCTCTGCTGGGACTCGGTCCTGCAGGACCTTCCTGACCCTCACTCTTCCCTCCTTCAGGGCCCCCGTCCACCGCCGCCCGCACGCAGCCCAGCTCTGGCCATTCAGCAGATCCTCACCCAAGCTAGCGCGGGAGGGACCCGGGAGGGCACGCCGGCCAGCACAGGCGGCAGCGGCAGGAACTCCGCCGTCGCCCCCCCCCACCCCGGGCGTAGCCCACCGCACGTGGCACGTGGCACACAGCACCCGCACCCGAGGGCAACTGGGAGGGGTGGCCTCCGGCGTTTCTCGCCTGGGAGGACGACGGCAGACGTCCCCGGCCGGCTCCCCCCACCGAGCCACACCAGGAGAGGAGCCAAGGCGCCACGGCCAGAGCAACGCCACGTCTAGGAGTGCGGGCCGGAGTCGGCCAGGCCGTGCCAGGAGACCTCAGCGTGGGGTTTAAGTGTCAGGCTCCGAGTGGCAGCGCCCGAAACGCGGCGGCGGGAGAGCCCTGCCGTCCTCAGCCCGGGAGCACCGGGGGCCTCTGGGGGCGCCAGCAACGGTGAGAGCCCAGAGGGCGGGGGGCCGGAGGCGCCTGGGGGGAAGGATGGCGCTGGCGCCAAGGGCGATGACCCGGTCGCCGTGCCACGGGACACACGAAGCGCCGCGCAGGCCAGGCCGGGCTGCTGCAGCGCGCGGCCGCGCTTCCACAAAGAGTCGCGAGAGAAGAGAGACCGCGCCATTTACCTTGCCCGCGGCCTGCTGCTGCGCCGCTGCAGCCGCCTGCTCCGGGGGGCGGGAGCCGCTGTCGTTCCGGGGAGCCGCAGAGCCGGGTGCCGCGTCTGACAAAGGCCAGACAGCAGGGATGGAGGCTTATTCCTCAGGCCCGCTTGGACCGGGCCGTGAGGAAGGAACAGGGACCCTCGGCGCCATCCTCCAGAAGGCGCCTGACGCCCTGGCCCACCCTCAGGGGCCTGGCTGGCGGCAGGCGGCTCCCCAGGCGCCTCGGCTCGCCCCTGAGGAGGCCGGGGAGACCTGCCCCCGCCCCCACGACCCTGGCTTGAGGAAAACCCCACAGGGCCCGCTGCGGGAGTCTCCGCGACTCCTCAGCAACGTGCGGACGGCTCAGGGCTCGGCCGGCGGCGGCCAAGCGGCCGAGGGGAGCGCCTCGACCCGCGCGGGGCCGGGCACGGGGTCTCCGGGCCACGCGCCTCCGCAGAACCGCCCCTTCTGCCTCTCTGCAGGCATCCTCTTTCCTTCCTTCAGGCACCCGACGGCCCGGCGGCCCGGCCCAGGCTGGAAAGAGGACGCAGCCCGTGCGACGTCCGGCCCGACAAGCGCGAGCAACGCTCCAGTGGCCTCGGCCGGCTTGGCCCTCGCGCTGCCGAGCCCTCGCGCACGTCTCCCCATTCGACCCAACCAAGCCAGAGGCCAAGAGATGAACCCGCCCTACGAGGCAACTCCGACTCTTCAGGTGGCCTTACCGCGGGCGGCAGGTGGAGGCGAGGGCGGACGGCCCAGAGGTCGCCCGGCCGCAGGAGGGGCTGGCGGCCCCGAGCTCGTGGCGGCCGGGACGCCCGTGGCGTTGGGCGTGCCACCGGCTGGTCCTCGCCACGCGGCCGGCCCGCCGGACCGCACGCTCACCTGCGCGATACAAGGGTGAAGGGAGGGTGACGTGGCCCACGCGAGCACCAGCACCAACGAGAGCCGAAACCCACGGAAGCAGGGCCCAGCACCCCACCCGGCTCCCTCCCCTCCGCCAGGTGCCAGGGGAGCGGCAGCAGGGCCAGACCACTCCAGCCCCGCCACCGCGGGCCCGCCCGGCCGGGCGCGCAACCCACACCCCACCACGGGCAGGGGCCACCGGCGCCACACCTCCCCGCCTGTGTCCGACAAAGCAGAAGAGCAAGGGCCCCTGTCCCACACAGGGCCGGCAGAGGCCACGCCCAGCGAAGGCAGGGGCAGGTGCCAGGCAGACGGGCATCTCGGGCCAGGGGGCCGCCCTCCGCCCTCCTCCCCACCGCCGCCACCCCAGAAGCTTGAAGCTGCTTGGCTCCCCCTCCAGAAGAGAGAGGAGCACGGACGCGGACGGAAAAGCCCACGCCCCAGCTCTGGAAGCCGAGCTCCTCCTTGGGGCCGGGCTCTGCCTGCCAGCCCTTCCACGGCCCGTGCCCCGCCTCTGCGGCCCTCCCTCGCCAAGGGGTCGTCTCCTCTGCGCAGCGGCTGCCCACGGGCGCCACGGCCTCCCGGGACGGGGGCCCTTCCCGGGCTCCCGCAGGGCCACGGGGACAGCGTGCTCTGAGAGGAACGCGGGCACCTGCCAAGCTCGGCCAGGCCCAGCGCACCGCTCTGGGGCTCGGCGCTCGCAGGGGAGTCCGCTTCCCAAGTCCCCCGGCAGAGGCGCGCGGGCTGCGCCCGACGCCAACACGAGGGGAGCCTTCCGAACCACACGGCCAACACAAGCGTGCTGCGTGCGTTGCGATCTCAGCGGGAAAACCCCGGGACGGCTGGGCTGAGGAGGGCACGCCCCGCGCCCGGCTCCAACGCCGCCCCGGGACACCACGGGACCGCCTCCCCGGCAACCCGGGGGAAGGCCTCTGCTGGGACGCAGTCCTGCAGGACCTTCCTGACCCTCACTCTTCCCTCCTTCAGGGCCCCCGTCCACCGCCGCCCGCACGCAGCCCAGCTCTGGCCATTCAGCAGATCCTCACCCAAGCTAGCGCGGGAGGGACCCGGGAGGGCACGCCGGCCAGCACAGGCGGCAGCGGCAGGAACTCCGCCGTCGCCCACCCCCACCCCGGGCGTAGCCCACCGCACGTGGCACGTGGCACACAGCACCCGCACCCGAGGGCAACTGGGAGGGGTGGCCTCCGGCGTTTCTCGCCTGGGAGGACGACGGCAGACGTCCCCGGCCGGCTCCCCCCACCGAGCCACACCAGGAGAGGAGCCAAGGCGCCACGGCCAGAGCAACGCCACGTCTAGGAGTGCGGGCCGGAGTCGGCCAGGCCGTGCCAGGAGACCTCAGCGTGGGGTTTAAGTGTCAGGCTCCGAGTGGCAGCGCCCGAAACGCGGCGGCGGGAGAGCCCTGCCGTCCTGAGCCCGGGAGCACCGGGGGCCTCTGGGGGCGCCAGCAACGGTGAGAGCCCAGAGGGCGGGGGGCCGGAGGCGCCTGGGGGGAAGGATGGCGCTGGCGCCAAGGGCGATGACCCGGTCGCCGTGCCACGGGACACACGAAGCGCCGCGCAGGCCAGGCCGGGCTGCTGCAGCGCGCGGCCGCGCTTCCACAAAGAGTCGCGAGAGAAGAGAGACCGCGCCATTTACCTTGCCTGCGGCCTGCTGCTGCGCCGCTGCAGCCGCCTGCTCCGGGGGGCGGGAGCCGCTGTCGTTCCGGGGAGCCGCAGAGCCGGGTGCCGCGTCTGACAAAGGCCAGACAGCAGGGATGGAGGCTTATTCCTCAGGCCCGCTTGGACCGGGCCGTGAGGAAGGAACAGGGACCCTCGGCGCCATCCTCCAGAAGGCGCCTGACGCCCTGGCCCACCCTCAGGGGCCTGGCTGGCGGCAGGCGGCTCCCCAGGCGCCTCGGCTCGCCCCTGAGGAGGCCGGGGAGACCTGCCCCCGCCCCCACGACCCTGGCTTGAGGAAAACCCCACAGGGCCCGCTGCGGGAGTCTCCGCGACTCCTCAGCAACGTGCGGACGGCTCAGGGCTCGGCCGGCGGCGGCCAAGCGGCCGAGGGGAGCGCCTCGACCCGCGCGGGGCCGGGCACGGGGTCTCCGGGCCACGCGCCTCCGCAGAACCGCCCCTTCTGCCTCTCTGCAGGCATCCTCTTTCCTTCCTTCAGGCACCCGACGGCCCGGCGGCCCGGCCCAGGCTGGAAAGAGGACGCAGCCCGTGCGACGTCCGGCCCGACAAGCGCGAGCAACGCTCCAGTGGCCTCGGCCGGCTTGGCCCTCGCGCTGCCGAGCCCTCGCGCACGTCTCCCCATTCGACCCAACCAAGCCAGAGGCCAAGAGATGAACCCGCCCTACGAGGCAACTCCGACTCTTCAGGTGGCCTTACCGCGGGCGGCAGGTGGAGGCGAGGGCGGACGGCCCAGAGGTCGCCCGGCCGCAGGAGGGGCTGGCGGCCCCGAGCTCGTGGCGGCCGGGACGCCCGTGGCGTTGGGCGTGCCGCCGGCTGGTCCTCGCCACGCGGCCGGCCCGCCGGACCGCACGCTCACCTGCGCGATACAAGGGTGAAGGGAGGGTGACGTGGCCCACGCGAGCACCAGCACCAACGAGAGCCGAAACCCACGGAAGCAGGGCCCAGCACCCCACCCGGCTCCCTCCCCTCCGCCAGGTGCCAGGGGAGCGGCAGCAGGGCCAGACCACTCCAGCCCCGCCACCGCGGGCCCGCCCGGCCGGGCGCGCAACCCACACCCCACCACGGGCAGGGGCCACCGGCGCCACACCTCCCCGCCTGTGTCCGACAAAGCAGAAGAGCAAGGGCCCCTGTCCCACACAGGGCCGGCAGAGGCCACGCCCAGCGAAGGCAGGGGCAGGTGCCAGGCAGACGGGCATCTCGGGCCAGGGGGCCGCCCTCCGCCCTCCTCCCCACCGCCGCCACCCCAGAAGCTTGAAGCTGCTTGGCTCCCCCTCCAGAAGAGAGAGGAGCACGGACGCGGACGGAAAAGCCCACGCCCCAGCTCTGGAAGCCGAGCTCCTCCTTGGGGCCGGGCTCTGCCTGCCAGCCCTTCCACGGCCCGTGCCCCGCCTCTGCGGCCCTCCCTCGCCAAGGGGTCGTCTCCTCTGCGCAGCGGCTGCCCACGGGCGCCACGGCCTCCCGGGACGGGGGCCCTTCCCGGGCTCCCGCAGGGCCACGGGGACAGCGTGCTCTGAGAGGAACGCGGGCACCTGCCAAGCTCGGCCAGGCCCAGCGCACCGCTCTGGGGCTCGGCGCTCGCAGGGGAGTCCGCTTCCCAAGTCCCCCGGCAGAGGCGCGCGGGCTGCGCCCGACGCCAACACGAGGGGAGCCTTCCGAACCACACGGCCAACACAAGCGTGCTGCGTGCGTTGCGATCTCAGCGGGAAAACCCCGGGACGGCTGGGCTGAGGAGGGCACGCCCCGCGCCCGGCTCCAACGCCGCCCCGGGACACCACGGGACCGCCTCCCCGGCAACCCGGGGGAAGGCCTCTGCTGGGACTCGGTCCTGCAGGACCTTCCTGACCCTCACTCTTCCCTCCTTCAGGGCCCCCGTCCACCGCCGCCCGCACGCAGCCCAGCTCTGGCCATTCAGCAGATCCTCACCCAAGCTAGCGCGGGAGGGACCCGGGAGGGCACGCCGGCCAGCACAGGCGGCAGCGGCAGGAACTCCGCCGTCGCCCCCCCCCACCCCGGGCGTAGCCCACCGCACGTGGCACGTGGCACACAGCACCCGCACCCGAGGGCAACTGGGAGGGGTGGCCTCCGGCGTTTCTCGCCTGGGAGGACGACGGCAGACGTCCCCGGCCGGCTCCCCCCACCGAGCCACACCAGGAGAGGAGCCAAGGCGCCACGGCCAGAGCAACGCCACGTCTAGGAGTGCGGGCCGGAGTCGGCCAGGCCGTGCCAGGAGACCTCAGCGTGGGGTTTAAGTGTCAGGCTCCGAGTGGCAGCGCCCGAAACGCGGCGGCGGGAGAGCCCTGCCGTCCTCAGCCCGGGAGCACCGGGGGCCTCTGGGGGCGCCAGCAACGGTGAGAGCCCAGAGGGCGGGGGGCCGGAGGCGCCTGGGGGGAAGGATGGCGCTGGCGCCAAGGGCGATGACCCGGTCGCCGTGCCACGGGACACACGAAGCGCCGCGCAGGCCAGGCCGGGCTGCTGCAGCGCGCGGCCGCGCTTCCACAAAGAGTCGCGAGAGAAGAGAGACCGCGCCATTTACCTTGCCCGCGGCCTGCTGCTGCGCCGCTGCAGCCGCCTGCTCCGGGGGGCGGGAGCCGCTGTCGTTCCGGGGAGCCGCAGAGCCGGGTGCCGCGTCTGACAAAGGCCAGACAGCAGGGATGGAGGCTTATTCCTCAGGCCCGCTTGGACCGGGCCGTGAGGAAGGAACAGGGACCCTCGGCGCCATCCTCCAGAAGGCGCCTGACGCCCTGGCCCACCCTCAGGGGCCTGGCTGGCGGCAGGCGGCTCCCCAGGCGCCTCGGCTCGCCCCTGAGGAGGCCGGGGAGACCTGCCCCCGCCCCCACGACCCTGGCTTGAGGAAAACCCCACAGGGCCCGCTGCGGGAGTCTCCGCGACTCCTCAGCAACGTGCGGACGGCTCAGGGCTCGGCCGGCGGCGGCCAAGCGGCCGAGGGGAGCGCCTCGACCCGCGCGGGGCCGGGCACGGGGTCTCCGGGCCACGCGCCTCCGCAGAACCGCCCCTTCTGCCTCTCTGCAGGCATCCTCTTTCCTTCCTTCAGGCACCCGACGGCCCGGCGGCCCGGCCCAGGCTGGAAAGAGGACGCAGCCCGTGCGACGTCCGGCCCGACAAGCGCGAGCAACGCTCCAGTGGCCTCGGCCGGCTTGGCCCTCGCGCTGCCGAGCCCTCGCGCACGTCTCCCCATTCGACCCAACCAAGCCAGAGGCCAAGAGATGAACCCGCCCTACGAGGCAACTCCGACTCTTCAGGTGGCCTTACCGCGGGCGGCAGGTGGAGGCGAGGGCGGACGGCCCAGAGGTCGCCCGGCCGCAGGAGGGGCTGGCGGCCCCGAGCTCGTGGCGGCCGGGACGCCCGTGGCGTTGGGCGTGCCGCCGGCTGGTCCTCGCCACGCGGCCGGCCCGCCGGACCGCACGCTCACCTGCGCGATACAAGGGTGAAGGGAGGGTGACGTGGCCCACGCGAGCACCAGCACCAACGAGAGCCGAAACCCACGGAAGCAGGGCCCAGCACCCCACCCGGCTCCCTCCCCTCCGCCAGGTGCCAGGGGAGCGGCAGCAGGGCCAGACCACTCCAGCCCCGCCACCGCGGGCCCGCCCGGCCGGGCGCGCAACCCACACCCCACCACGGGCAGGGGCCACCGGCGCCACACCTCCCCGCCTGTGTCCGACAAAGCAGAAGAGCAAGGGCCCCTGTCCCACACAGGGCCGGCAGAGGCCACGCCCAGCGAAGGCAGGGGCAGGTGCCAGGCAGACGGGCATCTCGGGCCAGGGGGCCGCCCTCCGCCCTCCTCCCCACCGCCGCCACCCCAGAAGCTTGAAGCTGCTTGGCTCCCCCTCCAGAAGAGAGAGGAGCACGGACGCGGACGGAAAAGCCCACGCCCCAGCTCTGGAAGCCGAGCTCCTCCTTGGGGCCGGGCTCTGCCTGCCAGCCCTTCCACGGCCCGTGCCCCGCCTCTGCGGCCCTCCCTCGCCAAGGGGTCGTCTCCTCTGCGCAGCGGCTGCCCACGGGCGCCACGGCCTCCCGGGACGGGGGCCCTTCCCGGGCTCCCGCAGGGCCACGGGGACAGCGTGCTCTGAGAGGAACGCGGGCACCTGCCAAGCTCGGCCAGGCCCAGCGCACCGCTCTGGGGCTCGGCGCTCGCAGGGGAGTCCGCTTCCCAAGTCCCCCGGCAGAGGCGCGCGGGCTGCGCCCGACGCCAACACGAGGGGAGCCTTCCGAACCACACGGCCAACACAAGCGTGCTGCGTGCGTTGCGATCTCAGCGGGAAAACCCCGGGACGGCTGGGCTGAGGAGGGCACGCCCCGCGCCCGGCTCCAACGCCGCCCCGGGACACCACGGGACCGCCTCCCCGGCAACCCGGGGGAAGGCCTCTGCTGGGACTCGGTCCTGCAGGACCTTCCTGACCCTCACTCTTCCCTCCTTCAGGGCCCCCGTCCACCGCCGCCCGCACGCAGCCCAGCTCTGGCCATTCAGCAGATCCTCACCCAAGCTAGCGCGGGAGGGACCCGGGAGGGCACGCCGGCCAGCACAGGCGGCAGCGGCAGGAACTCCGCCGTCGCCCCCCCCCACCCCGGGCGTAGCCCACCGCACGTGGCACGTGGCACACAGCACCCGCACCCGAGGGCAACTGGGAGGGGTGGCCTCCGGCGTTTCTCGCCTGGGAGGACGACGGCAGACGTCCCCGGCCGGCTCCCCCCACCGAGCCACACCAGGAGAGGAGCCAAGGCGCCACGGCCAGAGCAACGCCACGTCTAGGAGTTCGGGCCGGAGTCGGCCAGGCCGTGCCAGGAGACCTCAGCGTGGGGTTTAAGTGTCAGGCTCCGAGTGGCAGCGCCCGAAACGCGGCGGCGGGAGAGCCCTGCCGTCCTGAGCCCGGGAGCACCGGGGGCCTCTGGGGGCGCCAGCAACGGTGAGAGCCCAGAGGGCCGGGGTCCGGAGGCGCCTGGGGGGAAGGATGGCGCTGGCGCCAAGGGCGATGACCCGGTCGCCGTGCCACGGGACACACGAAGCGCCGCGCAGGCCAGGCCGGGCTGCTGCAGCGCGCGGCCGCGCTTCCACAAAGAGTCGCGAGAGAAGAGAGACCGCGCCATTTACCTTGCCCGCGGCCTGCTGCTGCGCCGCTGCAGCCGCCTGCTCCGGGGGGCGGGAGCCGCTGTCGTTCCGGGGAGCCGCAGAGCCGGGTGCCGCGTCTGACAAAGGCCAGACAGCAGGGATGGAGGCTTATTCCTCAGGCCCGCTTGGACCGGGCCGTGAGGAAGGAACAGGGACCCTCGGCGCCATCCTCCAGAAGGCGCCTGACGCCCTGGCCCACCCTCAGGGGCCTGGCTGGCGGCAGGCGGCTCCCCAGGCGCCTCGGCTCGCCCCTGAGGAGGCCGGGGAGACCTGCCCCCGCCCCCACGACCCTGGCTTGAGGAAAACCCCACAGGGCCCGCTGCGGGAGTCTCCGCGACTCCTCAGCAACGTGCGGACGGCTCAGGGCTCGGCCGGCGGCGGCCAAGCGGCCGAGGGGAGCGCCTCGACCCGCGCGGGGCCGGGCACGGGGTCTCCGGGCCACGCGCCTCCGCAGAACCGCCCCTTCTGCCTCTCTGCAGGCATCCTCTTTCCTTCCTTCAGGCACCCGACGGCCCGGCGGCCCGGCCCAGGCTGGAAAGAGGACGCAGCCCGTGCGACGTCCGGCCCGACAAGCGCGAGCAACGCTCCAGTGGCCTCGGCCGGCTTGGCCCTCGCGCTGCCGAGCCCTCGCGCACGTCTCCCCATTCGACCCAACCAAGCCAGAGGCCAAGAGATGAACCCGCCCTACGAGGCAACTCCGACTCTTCAGGTGGCCTTACCGCGGGCGGCAGGTGGAGGCGAGGGCGGACGGCCCAGAGGTCGCCCGGCCGCAGGAGGGGCTGGCGGCCCCGAGCTCGTGGCGGCCGCGACGCCCGTGGCGTTGGGCGTGCCGCCGGCTGGTCCTCGCCACGCGGCCGGCCCGCCGGACCGCACGCTCACCTGCGCGATACAAGGGTGAAGGGAGGGTGACGTGGCCCACGCGAGCACCAGCACCAACGAGAGCCGAAACCCACGGAAGCAGGGCCCAGCACCCCACCCGGCTCCCTCCCCTCCGCCAGGTGCCAGGGGAGCGGCAGCAGGGCCAGACCACTCCAGCCCCGCCACCGCGGGCCCGCCCGGCCGGGCGCGCAACCCACACCCCACCACGGGCAGGGGCCACCGGCGCCACACCTCCCCGCCTGTGTCCGACAAAGCAGAAGAGCAAGGGCCCCTGTCCCACACAGGGCCGGCAGAGGCCACGCCCAGCGAAGGCAGGGGCAGGTGCCAGGCAGACGGGCATCTCGGGCCAGGGGGCCGCCCTCCGCCCTCCTCCCCACCGCCGCCACCCCAGAAGCTTGAAGCTGCTTGGCTCCCCCTCCAGAAGAGAGAGGAGCACGGACGCGGACGGAAAAGCCCACGCCCCAGCTCTGGAAGCCGAGCTCCTCCTTGGGGCCGGGCTCTGCCTGCCAGCCCTTCCACGGCCCGTGCCCCGCCTCTGCGGCCCTCCCTCGCCAAGGGGTCGTCTCCTCTGCGCAGCGGCTGCCCACGGGCGCCACGGCCTCCCGGGACGGGGGCCCTTCCCGGGCTCCCGCAGGGCCACGGGGACAGCGTGCTCTGAGAGGAACGCGGGCACCTGCCAAGCTCGGCCAGGCCCAGCGCACCGCTCTGGGGCTCGGCGCTCGCAGGGGAGTCCGCTTCCCAAGTCCCCCGGCAGAGGCGCGCGGGCTGCGCCCGACGCCAACACGAGGGGAGCCTTCCGAACCACACGGCCAACACAAGCGTGCTGCGTGCGTTGCGATCTCAGCGGGAAAACCCCGGGACGGCTGGGCTGAGGAGGGCACGCCCCGCGCCCGGCTCCAACGCCGCCCCGGGACACCACGGGACCGCCTCCCCGGCAACCCGGGGGAAGGCCTCTGCTGGGACGCGGTCCTGCAGGACCTTCCTGACCCTCACTCTTCCCTCCTTCAGGGCCCCCGTCCACCGCCGCCCGCACGCAGCCCAGCTCTGGCCATTCAGCAGATCCTCACCCAAGCTAGCGCGGGAGGGACCCGGGAGGGCACGCCGGCCAGCACAGGCGGCAGCGGCAGGAACTCCGCCGTCGCCCCCCCCCACCCCGGGCGTAGCCCACCGCACGTGGCACGTGGCACACAGCACCCGCACCCGAGGGCAACTGGGAGGGGTGGCCTCCGGCGTTTCTCGCCTGGGAGGACGACGGCAGACGTCCCCGGCCGGCTCCCCCCACCGAGCCACACCAGGAGAGGAGCCAAGGCGCCACGGCCAGAGCAACGCCACGTCTAGGAGTGCGGGCCGGAGTCGGCCAGGCCGTGCCAGGAGACCTCAGCGTGGGGTTTAAGTGTCAGGCTCCGAGTGGCAGCGCCCGAAACGCGGCGGCGGGAGAGCCCTGCCGTCCTGAGCCCGGGAGCACCGGGGGCCTCTGGGGGCGCCAGCAACGGTGAGAGCCCAGAGGGCGGGGGGCCGGAGGCGCCTGGGGGGAAGGATGGCGCTGGCGCCAAGGGCGATGACCCGGTCGCCGTGCCACGGGACACACGAAGCGCCGCGCAGGCCAGGCCGGGCTGCTGCAGCGCGCGGCCGCGCTTCCACAAAGAGTCGCGAGAGAAGAGAGACCGCGCCATTTACCTTGCCCGCGGCCTGCTGCTGCGCCGCTGCAGCCGCCTGCTCCGGGGGGCGGGAGCCGCTGTCGTTCCGGGGAGCCGCAGAGCCGGGTGCCGCGTCTGACAAAGGCCAGACAGCAGGGATGGAGGCTTATTCCTCAGGCCCGCTTGGACCGGGCCGTGAGGAAGGAACAGGGACCCTCGGCGCCATCCTCCAGAAGGCGCCTGACGCCCTGGCCCACCCTCAGGGGCCTGGCTGGCGGCAGGCGGCTCCCCAGGCGCCTCGGCTCGCCCCTGAGGAGGCCGGGGAGACCTGCCCCCGCCCCCACGACCCTGGCTTGAGGAAAACCCCACAGGGCCCGCTGCGGGAGTCTCCGCGACTCCTCAGCAACGTGCGGACGGCTCAGGGCTCGGCCGGCGGCGGCCAAGCGGCCGAGGGGAGCGCCTCGACCCGCGCGGGGCCGGGCACGGGGTCTCCGGGCCACGCGCCTCCGCAGAACCGCCCCTTCTGCCTCTCTGCAGGCATCCTCTTTCCTTCCTTCAGGCACCCGACGGCCCGGCGGCCCGGCCCAGGCTGGAAAGAGGAGGCAGCCCGTGCGACGTCCGGCCCGACAAGCGCGAGCAACGCTCCAGTGGCCTCGGCCGGCTTGGCCCTCGCGCTGCCGAGCCCTCGCGCACGTCTCCCCATTCGACCCAACCAAGCCAGAGGCCAAGAGATGAACCCGCCCTACGAGGCAACTCCGACTCTTCAGGTGGCCTTACCGCGGGCGGCAGGTGGAGGCGAGGGCGGACGGCCCAGAGGTCGCCCGGCCGCAGGAGGGGCTGGCGGCCCCGAGCTCGTGGCGGCCGGGACGCCCGTGGCGTTGGGCGTGCCGCCGGCTGGTCCTCGCCACGCGGCCGGCCCGCCGGACCGCACGCTCACCTGCGCGATACAAGGGTGAAGGGAGGGTGACGTGGCCCACGCGAGCACCAGCACCAACGAGAGCCGAAACCCACGGAAGCAGGGCCCAGCACCCCACCCGGCTCCCTCCCCTCCGCCAGGTGCCAGGGGAGCGGCAGCAGGGCCAGACCACTCCAGCCCCGCCACCGCGGGCCCGCCCGGCCGGGCGCGCAACCCACACCCCACCACGGGCAGGGGCCACCGGCGCCACACCTCCCCGCCTGTGTCCGACAAAGCAGAAGAGCAAGGGCCCCTGTCCCACACAGGGCCGGCAGAGGCCACGCCCAGCGAAGGCAGGGGCAGGTGCCAGGCAGACGGGCATCTCGGGCCAGGGGGCCGCCCTCCGCCCTCCTCCCCACCGCCGCCACCCCAGAAGCTTGAAGCTGCTTGGCTCCCCCTCCAGAAGAGAGAGGAGCACGGACGCGGACGGAAAAGCCCACGCCCCAGCTCTGGAAGCCGAGCTCCTCCTTGGGGCCGGGCTCTGCCTGCCAGCCCTTCCACGGCCCGTGCCCCGCCTCTGCGGCCCTCCCTCGCCAAGGGGTCGTCTCCTCTGCGCAGCGGCTGCCCACGGGCGCCACGGCCTCCCGGGACGGGGGCCCTTCCCGGGCTCCCGCAGGGCCACGGGGACAGCGTGCTCTGAGAGGAACGCGGGCACCTGCCAAGCTCGGCCAGGCCCAGCGCACCGCTCTGGGGCTCGGCGCTCGCAGGGGAGTCCGCTTCCCAAGTCCCCCGGCAGAGGCGCGCGGGCTGCGCCCGACGCCAACACGAGGGGAGCCTTCCGAACCACACGGCCAACACAAGCGTGCTGCGTGCGTTGCGATCTCAGCGGGAAAACCCCGGGACGGCTGGGCTGAGGAGGGCACGCCCCGCGCCCGGCTCCAACGCCGCCCCGGGACACCACGGGACCGCCTCCCCGGCAACCCGGGGGAAGGCCTCTGCTGGGACTCGGTCCTGCAGGACCTTCCTGACCCTCACTCTTCCCTCCTTCAGGGCCCCCGTCCACCGCCGCCCGCACGCAGCCCAGCTCTGGCCATTCAGCAGATCCTCACCCAAGCTAGCGCGGGAGGGACCCGGGAGGGCACGCCGGCCAGCACAGGCGGCAGCGGCAGGAACTCCGCCGTCGCCCCCCCCCACCCCGGGCGTAGCCCACCGCACGTGGCACGTGGCACACAGCACCCGCACCCGAGGGCAACTGGGAGGGGTGGCCTCCGGCGTTTCTCGCCTGGGAGGACGACGGCAGACGTCCCCGGCCGGCTCCCCCCACCGAGCCACACCAGGAGAGGAGCCAAGGCGCCACGGCCAGAGCAACGCCACGTCTAGGAGTGCGGGCCGGAGTCGGCCAGGCCGTGCCAGGAGACCTCAGCGTGGGGTTTAAGTGTCAGGCTCCGAGTGGCAGCGCCCGAAACGCGGCGGCGGGAGAGCCCTGCCGTCCTCAGCCCGGGAGCACCGGGGGCCTCTGGGGGCGCCAGCAACGGTGAGAGCCCAGAGGGCGGGGGGCCGGAGGCGCCTGGGGGGAAGGATGGCGCTGGCGCCAAGGGCGATGACCCGGTCGCCGTGCCACGGGACACACGAAGCGCCGCGCAGGCCAGGCCGGGCTGCTGCAGCGCGCGGCCGCGCTTCCACAAAGAGTCGCGAGAGAAGAGAGACCGCGCCATTTACCTTGCCCGCGGCCTGCTGCTGCGCCGCTGCAGCCGCCTGCTCCGGGGGGCGGGAGCCGCTGTCGTTCCGGGGAGCCGCAGAGCCGGGTGCCGCGTCTGACAAAGGCCAGACAGCAGGGATGGAGGCTTATTCCTCAGGCCCGCTTGGACCGGGCCGTGAGGAAGGAACAGGGACCCTCGGCGCCATCCTCCAGAAGGCGCCTGACGCCCTGGCCCACCCTCAGGGGCCTGGCTGGCGGCAGGCGGCTCCCCAGGCGCCTCGGCTCGCCCCTGAGGGGGCCGGGGAGACCTGCCCCCGCCCCCACGACCCTGGCTTGAGGAAAACCCCACAGGGCCCGCTGCGGGAGTCTCCGCGACTCCTCAGCAACGTGCGGACGGCTCAGGGCTCGGCCGGCGGCGGCCAAGCGGCCGAGGGGAGCGCCTCGACCCGCGCGGGGCCGGGCACGGGGTCTCCGGGCCACGCGCCTCCGCAGAACCGCCCCTTCTGCCTCTCTGCAGGCATCCTCTTTCCTTCCTTCAGGCACCCGACGGCCCGGCGGCCCGGCCCAGGCTGGAAAGAGGACGCAGCCCGTGCGACGTCCGGCCGGACAAGCGCGAGCAACGCTCCAGTGGCCTCGGCCAGCTTGGCCCTCGCGCTGCCGAGCCCTCGCGCACGTCTCCCCATTCGACCCAACCAAGCCAGAGGCCAAGAGATGAACCCGCCCTACGAGGCAACTCCGACTCTTCAGGTGGCCTTACCGCGGGCGGCAGGTGGAGGCGAGGGCGGACGGCCCAGAGGTCGCCCGGCCGCAGGAGGGGCTGGCGGCCCCGAGCTCGTGGCGGCCGGGACGCCCGTGGCGTTCGGCGTGCCGCCGGCTGGTCCTCGCCATGCGGCCGGCCCGCCGGACCGCACGCTCACCTGCGCGATACAAGGGTGAAGGGAGGGTGACGTGGCCCACGCGAGCACCAGCACCAACGAGAGCCGAAACCCACGGAAGCAGGGCCCAGCACCCCACCCGGCTCCCTCCCCTCCGCCAGGTGCCAGGGGAGCGGCAGCAGGGCCAGACCACTCCAGCCCCGCCACCGCGGGCCCGCCCGGCCGGGCGCGCAACCCACACCCCACCACGGGCAGGGGCCACCGGCGCCACACCTCCCCGCCTGTGTCCGACAAAGCAGAAGAGCAAGGGCCCCTGTCCCACACACGGCCGGCAGAGGCCACGCCCAGCGAAGGCAGGGGCAGGTGCCAGGCAGACGGGCATCTCGGGCCAGGGGGCCGCCCTCCGCCCTCCTCCCCACCGCCGCCACCCCAGAAGCTTGAAGCTGCTTGGCTCCCCCTCCAGAAGAGAGAGGAGCACGGACGCGGACGGAAAAGCCCACGCCCCAGCTCTGGAAGCCGAGCTCCTCCTTGGGGCCGGGCTCTGCCTGCCAGCCCTTCCACGGCCCGTGCCCCGCCTCTGCAGCCCTCCCTCGCCAAGGGGTCGTCTCCTCTGCGCAGCGGCTGCCCACGGGCGCCACGGCCTCCCGGGACGGGGGCCCTTCCCGGGCTCCCGCAGGGCCACGGGGACAGCGTGCTCTGAGAGGAACGCGGGCACCTGCCAAGCTCGGCCAGGCCCAGCGCACCGCTCTGGGGCTCGGCGCTCGCAGGGGAGTCCGCTTCCCAAGTCCCCCGGCAGAGGCGCGCGGGCTGCGCCCGACGCCAACACGAGGGGAGCCTTCCGAACCACACGGCCAACACAAGCGTGCTGCGTGCGTTGCGATCTCAGCGGGAAAACCCCGGGACGGCTGGGCTGAGGAGGGCACGCCCCGCGCCCGGCTCCAACGCCGCCCCGGGACACCACGGGACCGCCTCCCCGGCAACCCGGGGGAAGGCCTCTGCTGGGACTCGGTCCTGCAGGACCTTCCTGACCCTCACTCTTCCCTCCTTCAGGGCCCCCGTCCACCGCCGCCCGCACGCAGCCCAGCTCTGGCCATTCAGCAGATCCTCACCCAAGCTAGCGCGGGAGGGACCCGGGAGGGCACGCCGGCCAGCACAGGCGGCAGCGGCAGGAACTCCGCCGTCGCCCCCCCCCACCCCGGGCGTAGCCCACCGCACGTGGCACGTGGCACACAGCACCCGCACCCGAGGGCAACTGGGAGGGGTGGCCTCCGGCGTTTCTCGCCTGGGAGGACGACGGCAGACGTCCCCGGCCGGCTCCCCCCACCGAGCCACACCAGGAGAGGAGCCAAGGCGCCACGGCCAGAGCAACGCCACGTCTAGGAGTGCGGGCCGGAGTCGGCCAGGCCGTGCCAGGAGACCTCAGCGTGGGGTTTAAGTGTCAGGCTCCGAGTGGCAGCGCCCGAAACGCGGCGGCGGGAGAGCCCTGCCGTCCTGAGCCCGGGAGCACCGGGGGCCTCTGGGGGCGCCAGCAACGGTGAGAGCCCAGAGGGCGGGGGGCCGGAGGCGCCTGGGGGGAAGGATGGCGCTGGCGCCAAGGGCGATGACCCGGTCGCCGTGCCACGGGACACACGAAGCGCCGCGCAGGCCAGGCCGGGCTGCTGCAGCGCGCGGCCGCGCTTCCACAAAGAGTCGCGAGAGAAGAGAGACCGCGCCATTTACCTTGCCCGCGGCCTGCTGCTGCGCCGCTGCAGCCGCCTGCTCCGGGGGGCGGGAGCCGCTGTCATTCCGGGGAGCCGCAGAGCCGGGTGCCGCGTCTGACAAAGGCCAGACAGCAGGGATGGAGGCTTATTCCTCAGGCCCGCTTGGACCGGGCCGTGAGGAAGGAACAGGGACCCTCGGCGCCATCCTCCAGAAGGCGCCTGACGCCCTGGCCCACCCTCAGGGGCCTGGCTGGCGGCAGGCGGCTCCCCAGGCGCCTCGGCTCGCCCCTGAGGAGGCCGGGGAGACCTGCCCCCGCCCCCACGACCCTGGCTTGAGGAAAACCCCACAGGGCCCGCTGCGGGAGTCTCCGCGACTCCTCAGCAACGTGCGGACGGCTCAGGGCTCGGCCGGCGGCGGCCAAGCGGCCGAGGGGAGCGCCTCGACCCGCGCGGGGCCGGGCACGGGGTCTCCGGGCCACGCGCCTCCGCAGAACCGCCCCTTCTGCCTCTCTGCAGGCATCCTCTTTCCTTCCTTCAGGCACCCGACGGCCCGGCGGCCCGGCCCAGGCTGGAAAGAGGACGCAGCCCGTGCGACGTCCGGCCCGACAAGCGCGAGCAACGCTCCAGTGGCCTCGGCCGGCTTGGCCCTCGCGCTGCCGAGCCCTCGCGCACGTCTCCCCATTCGACCCAACCAAGCCAGAGGCCAAGAGATGAACCCGCCCTACGAGGCAACTCCGACTCTTCAGGTGGCCTTACCGCGGGCGGCAGGTGGAGGCGAGGGCGGACGGCCCAGAGGTCGCCCGGCCGCAGGAGGGGCTGGCGGCCCCGAGCTCGTGGCGGCCGCGACGCCCGTGGCGTTCGGCGTGCCGCCGGCTGGTCCTCGCCACGCGGCCGGCCCGCCGGACCGCACGCTCACCTGCGCGATACAAGGGTGAAGGGAGGGTGACGTGGCCCACGCGAGCACCAGCACCAACGAGAGCCGAAACCCACGGAAGCAGGGCCCAGCACCCCACCCGGCTCCCTCCCCTCCGCCAGGTGCCAGGGGAGCGGCAGCAGGGCCAGACCACTCCAGCCCCGCCACCGCGGGCCCGCCCGGCCGGGCGCGCAACCCACACCCCACCACGGGCAGGGGCCACCGGCGCCACACCTCCCCGCCTGTGTCCGACAAAGCAGAAGAGCAAGGGCCCCTGTCCCACACACGGCCGGCAGAGGCCACGCCCAGCGAAGGCAGGGGCAGGTGCCAGGCAGACGGGCATCTCGGGCCAGGGGGCCGCCCTCCGCCCTCCTCCCCACCGCCGCCACCCCAGAAGCTTGAAGCTGCTTGGCTCCCCCTCCAGAAGAGAGAGGAGCACGGACGCGGACGGAAAAGCCCACGCCCCAGCTCTGGAAGCCGAGCTCCTCCTTGGGGCCGGGCTCTGCCTGCCAGCCCTTCCACGGCCCGTGCCCCGCCTCTGCGGCCCTCCCTCGCCAAGGGGTCGTCTCCTCTGCGCAGCGGCTGCCCACGGGCGCCACGGCCTCCCGGGACGGGGGCCCTTCCCGGGCTCCCGCAGGGCCACGGGGACAGCGTGCTCTGAGAGGAACGCGGGCACCTGCCAAGCTTGGCCAGGCCCAGCGCACCGCTCTGGGGCTCGGCGCTCGCAGGGGAGTCCGCTTCCCAAGTCCCCCGGCAGAGGCGCGCGGGCTGCGCCCGACGCCAACACGAGGGGAGCCTTCCGAACCACACGGCCAACACAAGCGTGCTGCGTGCGTTGCGATCTCAGCGGGAAAACCCCGGGACGGCTGGGCTGAGGAGGGCACGCCCCGCGCCCGGCTCCAACGCCGCCCCGGGACACCACGGGACCGCCTCCCCGGCAACCCGGGGGAAGGCCTCTGCTGGGACTCGGTCCTGCAGGACCTTCCTGACCCTCACTCTTCCCTCCTTCAGGGCCCCCGTCCACCGCCGCCCGCACGCAGCCCAGCTCTGGCCATTCAGCAGATCCTCACCCAAGCTAGCGCGGGAGGGACCCGGGAGGGCACGCCGGCCAGCACAGGCGGCAGCGGCAGGAACTCCGCCGTCGCCCCCCCCCACCCCGGGCGTAGCCCACCGCACGTGGCACGTGGCACACAGCACCCGCACCCGAGGGCAACTGGGAGGGGTGGCCTCCGGCGTTTCTCGCCTGGGAGGACGACGGCAGACGTCCCCGGCCGGCTCCCCCCACCGAGCCACACCAGGAGAGGAGCCAAGGCGCCACGGCCAGAGCAACGCCACGTCTAGGAGTTCGGGCCGGAGTCGGCCAGGCCGTGCCAGGAGACCTCAGCGTGGGGTTTAAGTGTCAGGCTCCGAGTGGCAGCGCCCGAAACGCGGCGGCGGGAGAGCCCTGCCGTCCTCAGCCCGGGAGCACCGGGGGCCTCTGGGGGCGCCAGCAACGGTGAGAGCCCAGAGGGCGGGGGGCCGGAGGCGCCTGGGGGGAAGGATGGCGCTGGCGCCAAGGGCGATGACCCGGTCGCCGTGCCACGGGACACACGAAGCGCCGCGCAGGCCAGGCCGGGCTGCTGCAGCGCGCGGCCGCGCTTCCACAAAGAGTCGCGAGAGAAGAGAGACCGCGCCATTTACCTTGCCCGCGGCCTGCTGCTGCGCCGCTGCAGCCGCCTGCTCCGGGGGGCGGGAGCCGCTGTCGTTCCGGGGAGCCGCAGAGCCGGGTGCCGCGTCTGACAAAGGCCAGACAGCAGGGATGGAGGCTTATTCCTCAGGCCCGCTTGGACCGGGCCGTGAGGAAGGAACAGGGACCCTCGGCGCCATCCTCCAGAAGGCGCCTGACGCCCTGGCCCACCCTCAGGGGCCTGGCTGGCGGCAGGCGGCTCCCCAGGCGCCTCGGCTCGCCCCTGAGGAGGCCGGGGAGACCTGCCCCCGCCCCCACGACCCTGGCTTGAGGAAAACCCCACAGGGCCCGCTGCGGGAGTCTCCGCGACTCCTCAGCAACGTGCGGACGGCTCAGGGCTCGGCCGGCGGCGGCCAAGCGGCCGAGGGGAGCGCCTCGACCCGCGCGGGGCCGGGCACGGGGTCTCCGGGCCACGCGCCTCCGCAGAACCGCCCCTTCTGCCTCTCTGCAGGCATCCTCTTTCCTTCCTTCAGGCACCCGACGGCCCGGCGGCCCGGCCCAGGCTGGAAAGAGGACGCAGCCCGTGCGACGTCCGGCCCGACAAGCGCGAGCAACGCTCCAGTGGCCTCGGCCGGCTTGGCCCTCGCGCTGCCGAGCCCTCGCGCACGTCTCCCCATTCGACCCAACCAAGCCAGAGGCCAAGAGATGAACCCGCCCTACGAGGCAACTCCGACTCTTCAGGTGGCCTTACCGCGGGCGGCAGGTGGAGGCGAGGGCGGACGGCCCAGAGGTCGCCCGGCCGCAGGAGGGGCTGGCGGCCCCGAGCTCGTGGCGGCCGCGACGCCCGTGGCGTTCGGCGTGCCGCCGGTTGGTCCTCGCCACGCGGCCGGCCCGCCGGACCGCACGCTCACCTGCGCGATACAAGGGTGAAGGGAGGGTGACGTGGCCCACGCGAGCACCAGCACCAACGAGAGCCGAAACCCACGGAAGCAGGGCCCAGCACCCCACCCGGCTCCCTCCCCTCCGCCAGGTGCCAGGGGAGCGGCAGCAGGGCCAGACCACTCCAGCCCCGCCACCGCGGGCCCGCCCGGCCGGGCGCGCAACCCACACCCCACCACGGGCAGGGGCCACCGGCGCCACACCTCCCCGCCTGTGTCCGACAAAGCAGAAGAGCAAGGGCCCCTGTCCCACACACGGCCGGCAGAGGCCACGCCCAGCGAAGGCAGGGGCAGGTGCCAGGCAGACGGGCATCTCGGGCCAGGGGGCCGCCCTCCGCCCTCCTCCCCACCGCCGCCACCCCAGAAGCTTGAAGCTGCTTGGCTCCCCCTCCAGAAGAGAGAGGAGCACGGACACGGACGGAAAAGCCCACGCCCCAGCTCTGGAAGCCGAGCTCCTCCTTGGGGCCGGGCTCTGCCTGCCAGCCCTTCCACGGCCCGTGCCCCGCCTCTGCGGCCCTCCCTCGCCAAGGGGTCGTCTCCTCTGCGCAGCGGCTGCCCACGGGCGCCACGGCCTCCCGGGACGGGGGCCCTTCCCGGGCTCCCGCAGGGCCACGGGGACAGCGTGCTCTGAGAGGAACGCGGGCACCTGCCAAGCTCGGCCAGGCCCAGCGCACCGCTCTGGGGCTCGGCGCTCGCAGGGGAGTCCGCTTCCCAAGTCCCCCGGCAGAGGCGCGCGGGCTGCGCCCGACGCCAACACGAGGGGAGCCTTCCGAACCACACGGCCAACACAAGCGTGCTGCGTGCGTTGCGATCTCAGCGGGAAAACCCCGGGACGGCTGGGCTGAGGAGGGCACGCCCCGCGCCCGGCTCCAACGCCGCCCCGGGACACCACGGGACCGCCTCCCCGGCAACCCGGGGGAAGGCCTCTGCTGGGACTCGGTCCTGCAGGACCTTCCTGACCCTCACTCTTCCCTCCTTCAGGGCCCCCGTCCACCGCCGCCCGCACGCAGCCCAGCTCTGGCCATTCAGCAGATCCTCACCCAAGCTAGCGCGGGAGGGACCCGGGAGGGCACGCCGGCCAGCACAGGCGGCAGCGGCAGGAACTCCGCCGTCGCACCCCCCACCCCGGGCGTAGCCCACCGCACGTGGCACGTGGCACACAGCACCCGCACCCGAGGGCAACTGGGAGGGGTGGCCTCCGGCGTTTCTCGCCTGGGAGGACGACGGCAGACGTCCCCGGCCGGCTCCCCCCACCGAGCCACACCAGGAGAGGAGCCAAGGCGCCACGGCCAGAGCAACGCCACGTCTAGGAGTGCGGGCCGGAGTCGGCCAGGCCGTGCCAGGAGACCTCAGCGTGGGGTTTAAGTGTCAGGCTCCGAGTGGCAGCGCCCGAAACGCGGCGGCGGGAGAGCCCTGCCGTCCTGAGCCCGGGAGCACCGGGGGCCTCTGGGGGCGCCAGCAACGGTGAGAGCCCAGAGGGCGGGGGGCCGGAGGCGCCTGGGGGGAAGGATGGCGCTGGCGCCAAGGGCGATGACCCGGTCGCCGTGCCACGGGACACACGAAGCGCCGCGCAGGCCAGGCCGGGCTGCTGCAGCGCGCGGCCGCGCTTCCACAAAGAGTCGCGAGAGAAGAGAGACCGCGCCATTTACCTTGCCCGCGGCCTGCTGCTGCGCCGCTGCAGCCGCCTGCTCCGGGGGGCGGGAGCCGCTGTCGTTCCGGGGAGCCGCAGAGCCGGGTGCCGCGTCTGACAAAGGCCAGACAGCAGGGATGGAGGCTTATTCCTCAGGCCCGCTTGGACCGGGCCGTGAGGAAGGAACAGGGACCCTCGGCGCCATCCTCCAGAAGGCGCCTGACGCCCTGGCCCACCCTCAGGGGCCTGGCTGGCGGCAGGCGGCTCCCCAGGCGCCTCGGCTCGCCCCTGAGGAGGCCGGGGAGACCTGCCCCCGCCCCCACGACCCTGGCTTGAGGAAAACCCCACAGGGCCCGCTGCGGGAGTCTCCGCGACTCCTCAGCAACGTGCGGACGGCTCAGGGCTCGGCCGGCGGCGGCCAAGCGGCCGAGGGGAGCGCCTCGACCCGCGCGGGGCCGGGCACGGGGTCTCCGGGCCACGCGCCTCCGCAGAACCGCCCCTTCTGCCTCTCTGCAGGCATCCTCTTTCCTTCCTTCAGGCACCCGACGGCCCGGCGGCCCGGCCCAGGCTGGAAAGAGGACGCAGCCCGTGCGACGTCCGGCCCGACAAGCGCGAGCAACGCTCCAGTGGCCTCGGCCGGCTTGGCCCTCGCGCTGCCGAGCCCTCGCGCACGTCTCCCCATTCGACCCAACCAAGCCAGAGGCCAAGAGATGAACCCGCCCTACGAGGCAACTCCGACTCTTCAGGTGGCCTTACCGCGGGCGGCAGGTGGAGGCGAGGGCGGACGGCCCAGAGGTCGCCCGGCCGCAGGAGGGGCTGGCGGCCCCGAGCTCGTGGCGGCCGCGACGCCCGTGGCGTTCGGCGTGCCGCCGGTTGGTCCTCGCCACGCGGCCGGCCCGCCGGACCGCACGCTCACCTGCGCGATACAAGGGTGAAGGGAGGGTGACGTGGCCCACGCGAGCACCAGCACCAACGAGAGCCGAAACCCACGGAAGCAGGGCCCAGCACCCCACCCGGCTCCCTCCCCTCCGCCAGGTGCCAGGGGAGCGGCAGCAGGGCCAGACCACTCCAGCCCCGCCACCGCGGGCCCGCCCGGCCGGGCGCGCAACCCACACCCCACCACGGGCAGGGGCCACCGGCGCCACACCTCCCCGCCTGTGTCCGACAAAGCAGAAGAGCAAGGGCCCCTGTCCCACACACGGCCGGCAGAGGCCACGCCCAGCGAAGGCAGGGGCAGGTGCCAGGCAGACGGGCATCTCGGGCCAGGGGGCCGCCCTCCGCCCTCCTCCCCACCGCCGCCACCCCAGAAGCTTGAAGCTGCTTGGCTCCCCCTCCAGAAGAGAGAGGAGCACGGACGCGGACGGAAAAGCCCACGCCCCAGCTCTGGAAGCCGAGCTCCTCCTTGGGGCCGGGCTCTGCCTGCCAGCCCTTCCACGGCCCGTGCCCCGCCTCTGCGGCCCTCCCTCGCCAAGGGGTCGTCTCCTCTGCGCAGCGGCTGCCCACGGGCGCCACGGCCTCCCGGGACGGGGGCCCTTCCCGGGCTCCCGCAGGGCCACGGGGACAGCGTGCTCTGAGAGGAACGCGGGCACCTGCCAAGCTCGGCCAGGCCCAGCGCACCGCTCTGGGGCTCGGCGCTCGCAGGGGAGTCCGCTTCCCAAGTCCCCCGGCAGAGGCGCGCGGGCTGCGCCCGACGCCAACACGAGGGGAGCCTTCCGAACCACACGGCCAACACAAGCGTGCTGCGTGCGTTGCGATCTCAGCGGGAAAACCCCGGGACGGCTGGGCTGAGGAGGGCACGCCCCGCGCCCGGCTCCAACGCCGCCCCGGGACACCACGGGACCGCCTCCCCGGCAACCCGGGGGAAGGCCTCTGCTGGGACTCGGTCCTGCAGGACCTTCCTGACCCTCACTCTTCCCTCCTTCAGTGCCCCCGTCCACCGCCGCCCGCACGCAGCCCAGCTCTGGCCATTCAGCAGATCCTCACCCAAGCTAGCGCGGGAGGGACCCGGGAGGGCACGCCGGCCAGCACAGGCGGCAGCGGCAGGAACTCCGCCGTCGCACCCCCCACCCCGGGCGTAGCCCACCGCACGTGGCACGTGGCACACAGCACCCGCACCCGAGGGCAACTGGGAGGGGTGGCCTCCGGCGTTTCTCGCCTGGGAGGACGACGGCAGACGTCCCCGGCCGGCTCCCCCCACCGAGCCACACCAGGAGAGGAGCCAAGGCGCCACGGCCAGAGCAACGCCACGTCTAGGAGTGCGGGCCGGAGTCGGCCAGGCCGTGCCAGGAGACCTCAGCGTGGGGTTTAAGTGTCAGGCTCCGAGTGGCAGCGCCCGAAACGCGGCGGCGGGAGAGCCCTGCCGTCCTGAGCCCGGGAGCACCGGGGGCCTCTGGGGGCGCCAGCAACGGTGAGAGCCCAGAGGGCGGGGGGCCGGAGGCGCCTGGGGGGAAGGATGGCGCTGGCGCCAAGGGCGATGACCCGGTCGCCGTGCCACGGGACACACGAAGCGCCGCGCAGGCCAGGCCGGGCTGCTGCAGCGCGCGGCCGCGCTTCCACAAAGAGTCGCGAGAGAAGAGAGACCGCGCCATTTACCTTGCCCGCGGCCTGCTGCTGCGCCGCTGCAGCCGCCTGCTCCGGGGGGGCGGGAGCCGCTGTCGTTCCGGGGAGCCGCAGAGCCGGGTGCCGCGTCTGACAAAGGCCAGACAGCAGGGATGGAGGCTTATTCCTCAGGCCCGCTTGGACCGGGCCGTGAGGAAGGAACAGGGACCCTCGGCGCCATCCTCCAGAAGGCGCCTGACGCCCTGGCCCACCCTCAGGGGCCTGGCTGGCGGCAGGCGGCTCCCCAGGCGCCTCGGCTCGCCCCTGAGGAGGCCGGGGAGACCTGCCCCCGCCCCCACGACCCTGGCTTGAGGAAAACCCCACAGGGCCCGCTGCGGGAGTCTCCGCGACTCCTCAGCAACGTGCGGACGGCTCAGGGCTCGGCCGGCGGCGGCCAAGCGGCCGAGGGGAGCGCCTCGACCCGCGCGGGGCCGGGCACGGGGTCTCCGGGCCACGCGCCTCCGCAGAACCGCCCCTTCTGCCTCTCTGCAGGCATCCTCTTTCCTTCCTTCAGGCACCCGACGGCCCGGCGGCCCGGCCCAGGCTGGAAAGAGGACGCAGCCCGTGCGACGTCCGGCCCGACAAGCGCGAGCAACGCTCCAGTGGCCTCGGCCGGCTTGGCCCTCGCGCTGCCGAGCCCTCGCGCACGTCTCCCCATTCGACCCAACCAAGCCAGAGGCCAAGAGATGAACCCGCCCTACGAGGCAACTCCGACTCTTCAGGTGGCCTTACCGCGGGCGGCAGGTGGAGGCGAGGGCGGACGGCCCAGAGGTCGCCCGGCCGCAGGAGGGGCTGGCGGCCCCGAGCTCGTGGCGGCCGCGACGCCCGTGGCGTTGGGCGTGCCGCCGGCTGGTCCTCGCCACGCGGCCGGCCCGCCGGACCGCACGCTCACCTGCGCGATACAAGGGTGAAGGGAGGGTGACGTGGCCCACGCGAGCACCAGCACCAACGAGAGCTGAAACCCACGGAAGCAGGGCCCAGCACCCCACCCGGCTCCCTCCCCTCCGCCAGGTGCCAGGGGAGCGGCAGCAGGGCCAGACCACTCCAGCCCCGCCACCGCGGGCCCGCCCGGCCAGGCGCGCAACCCACACCCCACCGCGGGCAGGGGCCACCGGCGCCACACCTCCCCGCCTGTGTCCGACAAAGCAGAAGAGCAAGGGCCCCTGTCCCACACAGGGCCGGCAGAGGCCACGCCCAGCGAAGGCAGGGGCAGGTGCCAGGCAGACGGGCATCTCGGGCCAGGGGGCCGCCCTCCGCCCTCCTCCCCACCGCCGCCACCCCAGAAGCTTGAAGCTGCTTGGCTCCCCCTCCAGAAGAGAGAGGAGCACGGACGCGGACGGAAAAGCCCACGCCCCAGCTCTGGAAGCCGAGCTCCTCCTTGGGGCCGGGCTCTGCCTGCCAGCCCTTCCACGGCCCGTGCCCCGCCTCTGCGGCCCTCCCTCGCCAAGGGGTCGTCTCCTCTGCGCAGCGGCTGCCCACGGGCGCCACGGCCTCCCGGGACGGGGGCCCTTCCCGGGCTCCCGCAGGGCCACGGGGACAGCGTGCTCTGAGAGGAACGCGGGCACCTGCCAAGCTCGGCCAGGCCCAGCGCACCGCTCTGGGGCTCGGCGCTCGCAGGGGAGTCCGCTTCCCAAGTCCCCCGGCAGAGGCGCGCGGGCTGCGCCCGACGCCAACACGAGGGGAGCCTTCCGAACCACACGGCCAACACAAGCGTGCTGCGTGCGTTGCGATCTCAGCGGGAAAACCCCGGGACGGCTGGGCTGAGGAGGGCACGCCCCGCGCCCGGCTCCAACGCCGCCCCGGGACACCACGGGACCGCCTCCCCGGCAACCCGGGGGAAGGCCTCTGCTGGGGCTCGGTCCTGCAGGACCTTCCTGACCCTCACTCTTCCCTCCTTCAGTGCCCCCGTCCACCGCCGCCCGCACGCAGCCCAGCTCTGGCCATTCAGCAGATCCTCACCCAAGCTAGCGCGGGAGGGACCCGGGAGGGCACGCCGGCCAGCACAGGTGGCAGCGGCAGGAACTCCGCCGTCGCCCCCCCCCACCCCGGGCGTAGCCCACCGCACGTGGCACGTGGCACACAGCACCCGCACCCGAGGGCAACTGGGAGGGGTGGCCTCCGGCGTTTCTCGCCTGGGAGGACGACGGCAGACGTCCCCGGCCAGCTCCCCACACCGAGCCACACCAGGAGAGGAGCCAAGGCGCCACGGCCAGAGCAACGCCACGTCTAGGAGTGCGGGCCGGAGTCGGCCAGGCCGTGCCAGGAGACCTCAGCGTGGGGTTTAAGTGTCAGGCTCCGAGTGGCAGCGCCCGAAACGCGGCGGCGGGAGAGCCCTGCCGTCCTCAGCCCGGGAGCACCGGGGGCCTCTGGGGGCGCCAGCAACGGTGAGAGCCCAGAGGGCGGGGGGCCGGAGGCGCCTGGGGGGAAGGATGGCGCTGGCGCCAAGGGCGATGACCCGGTCGCCGTGCCACGGGACACACGAAGCGCCGCGCAGGCCAGGCCGGGCTGCTGCAGCGCGCGGCCGCGCTTCCACAAAGAGTCGCGAGAGAAGAGAGACCGCGCCATTTACCTTGCCCGCGGCCTGCTGCTGCGCCGCTGCAGCCGCCTGCTCCGGGGGGCGGGAGCCGCTGTCGTTCCGGGGAGCCGCAGAGCCGGGTGCCGCGTCTGACAAAGGCCAGACAGCAGGGATGGAGGCTTATTCCTCAGGCCCGCTTGGACCGGGCCGTGAGGAAGGAACAGGGACCCTCGGCGCCATCCTCCAGAAGGCGCCTGACGCCCTGGCCCACCCTCAGGGGCCTGGCTGGCGGCAGGCGGCTCCCCAGGCGCCTCGGCTCGCCCCTGAGGAGGCCGGGGAGACCTGCCCCCGCCCCCACGACCCTGGCTTGAGGAAAACCCCACAGGGCCCGCTGCGGGAGTCTCCGCGACTCCTCAGCAACGTGCAGACGGCTCAGGGCTCGGCCGGCGGCGGCCAAGCGGCCGAGGGGAGCGCCTCGACCCGCGCGGGGCCGGGCACGGGGTCTCCGGGCCACGCGCCTCCGCAGAACCGCCCCTTCTGCCTCTCTGCAGGCATCCTCTTTTCTTCCTTCAGGCACCCGACGGCCCGGCGGCCCGGCCCAGGCTGGAAAGAGGACGCAGCCCGTGCGACGTCCGGCCCGACAAGCGCGAGCAACGCTCCAGTGGCCTCGGCCGGCTTGGCCCTCGCGCTGCCGAGCCCTCGCGCACGTCTCCCCATTCGACCCAACCAAGCCAGAGGCCAAGAGATGAACCCGCCCTACGAGGCAACTCCGACTCTTCAGGTGGCCTTACCGCGGGCGGCAGGTGGAGGCGAGGGCGGACGGCCCAGAGGTCGCCCGGCCGCAGGAGGGGCTGGCGGCCCCGAGCTCGTGGCGGCCGCGACGCCCGTGGCGTTGGGCGTGCCGCCGGCTGGTCCTCGCCACGCGGCCGGCCCGCCGGACCGCACGCTCACCTGCGCGATACAAGGGTGAAGGGAGGGTGACGTGGCCCACGCGAGCACCAGCACCAACGAGAGCTGAAACCCACGGAAGCAGGGCCCAGCACCCCACCCGGCTCCCTCCCCTCCGCCAGGTGCCAGGGGAGCGGCAGCAGGGCCAGACCACTCCAGCCCCGCCACCGCGGGCCCGCCCGGCCGGGCGCGCAACCCACACCCCACCACGGGCAGGGGCCACCGGCGCCACACCTCCCCGCCTGTGTCCGACAAAGCAGAAGAGCAAGGGCCCCTGTCCCACACAGGGCCGGCAGAGGCCACGCCCAGCGAAGGCAGGGGCAGGTGCCAGGCAGACGGGCATCTCGGGCCAGGGGGCCGCCCTCCGCCCTCCTCCCCACCGCCGCCACCCCAGAAGCTTGAAGCTGCTTGGCTCCCCCTCCAGAAGAGAGAGGAGCACGGACGCGGACGGAAAAGCCCACGCCCCAGCTCTGGAAGCCGAGCTCCTCCTTGGGGCCGGGCTCTGCCTGCCAGCCCTTCCACGGCCCGTGCCCCGCCTCTGCGGCCCTCCCTCGCCAAGGGGTCGTCTCCTCTGCGCAGCGGCTGCCCACGGGCGCCACGGCCTCCCGGGACGGGGGCCCTTCCCGGGCTCCCGCAGGGCCACGGGGACAGCGTGCTCTGAGAGGAACGCGGGCACCTGCCAAGCTCGGCCAGGCCCAGCGCACCGCTCTGGGGCTCGGCGCTCGCAGGGGAGTCCGCTTCCCAAGTCCCCCGGCAGAGGCGCGCGGGCTGCGCCCGACGCCAACACGAGGGGAGCCTTCCGAACCACACGGCCAACACAAGCGTGCTGCGTGCGTTGCGATCTCAGCGGGAAAACCCCGGGACGGCTGGGCTGAGGAGGGCACGCCCCGCGCCCGGCTCCAACGCCGCCCCGGGACACCACGGGACCGCCTCCCCGGCAACCCGGGGGAAGGCCTCTGCTGGGACTCGGTCCTGCAGGACCTTCCTGACCCTCACTCTTCCCTCCTTCAGGGCCCCCGTCCACCGCCGCCCGCACGCAGCCCAGCTCTGGCCATTCAGCAGATCCTCACCCAAGCTAGCGCGGGAGGGACCCGGGAGGGCACGCAGGCCAGCACAGGCGGCAGCGGCAGGAACTCCGCCGTCGCCCACCCCCACCCCGGGCGTAGCCCACCGCACGTGGCACGTGGCACACAGCACCCGCACCCGAGGGCAACTGGGAGGGGTGGCCTCCGGCGTTTCTCGCCTGGGAGGACGACGGCAGACGTCCCCGGCCGGCTCCCCCCACCGAGCCACACCAGGAGAGGAGCCAAGGCGCCACGGCCAGAGCAACGCCACGTCTAGGAGTGCGGGCCGGAGTCGGCCAGGCCGTGCCAGGAGACCTCAGCGTGGGGTTTAAGTGTCAGGCTCCGAGTGGCAGCGCCCGAAACGCGGCGGCGGGAGAGCCCTGCCGTCCTGAGCCCGGGAGCACCGGGGGCCTCTGGGGGCGCCAGCAACGGTGAGAGCCCAGAGGGCGGGGGGCCGGAGGCGCCTGGGGGGAAGGATGGCGCTGGCGCCAAGGGCGATGACCCGGTCGCCGTGCCACGGGACACACGAAGCGCCGCGCAGGCCAGGCCGGGCTGCTGCAGCGCGCGGCCGCGCTTCCACAAAGAGTCGCGAGAGAAGAGAGACCGCGCCATTTACCTTGCCCGCGGCCTGCTGCTGCGCCGCTGCAGCCGCCTGCTCCGGGGGGCGGGAGCCGCTGTCGTTCCGGGGAGCCGCAGAGCCGGGTGCCGCGTCTGACAAAGGCCAGACAGCAGGGATGGAGGCTTATTCCTCAGGCCCGCTTGGACCGGGCCGTGAGGAAGGAACAGGGACCCTCGGCGCCATCCTCCAGAAGGCGCCTGACGCCCTGGCCCACCCTCAGGGGCCTGGCTGGCGGCAGGCGGCTCCCCAGGTGCCTCGGCTCGCCCCTGAGGAGGCCGGGGAGACCTGCCCCCGCCCCCACGACCCTGGCTTGAGGAAAACCCCACAGGGCCCGCTGCGGGAGTCTCCGCGACTCCTCAGCAACGTGCGGACGGCTCAGGGCTCGGCCGGCGGCGGCCAAGCGGCCGAGGGGAGCGCCTCGACCCGCGCGGGGCCGGGCACGGGGTCTCCGGGCCACGCGCCTCCGCAGAACCGCCCCTTCTGCCTCTCTGCAGGCATCCTCTTTCCTTCCTTCAGGCACCCGACGGCCCGGCGGCCCGGCCCAGGCTGGAAAGAGGACGCAGCCCGTGCGACGTCCGGCCCGACAAGCGCGAGCAACGCTCCAGTGGCCTCGGCCGGCTTGGCCCTCGCGCTGCCGAGCCCTCGCGCACGTCTCCCCATTCGACCCAACCAAGCCAGAGGCCAAGAGATGAACCCGCCCTACGAGGCAACTCCGACTCTTCAGGTGGCCTTACCGCGGGCGGCAGGTGGAGGCGAGGGCGGACGGCCCAGAGGTCGCCCGGCCGCAGGAGGGGCTGGCGGCCCCGAGCTCGTGGCGGCCGCGACGCCCGTGGCGTTCGGCGTGCCGCCGGTTGGTCCTCGCCACGCGGCCGGCCCGCCGGACCGCACGCTCACCTGCGCGATACAAGGGTGAAGGGAGGGTGACGTGGCCCACGCGAGCACCAGCACCAACGAGAGCCGAAACCCACGGAAGCAGGGCCCAGCACCCCACCCGGCTCCCTCCCCTCCGCCAGGTGCCAGGGGAGCGGCAGCAGGGCCAGACCACTCCAGCCCCGCCACCGCGGGCCCGCCCGGCCGGGCGCGCAACCCACACCCCACCACGGGCAGGGGCCACCGGCGCCACACCTCCCCGCCTGTGTCCGACAAAGCAGAAGAGCAAGGGCCCCTGTCCCACACACGGCCGGCAGAGGCCACGCCCAGCGAAGGCAGGGGCAGGTGCCAGGCAGACGGGCATCTCGGGCCAGGGGGCCGCCCTCCGCCCTCCTCCCCACCGCCGCCACCCCAGAAGCTTGAAGCTGCTTGGCTCCCCCTCCAGAAGAGAGAGGAGCACGGACGCGGACGGAAAAGCCCACGCCCCAGCTCTGGAAGCCGAGCTCCTCCTTGGGGCCGGGCTCTGCCTGCCAGCCCTTCCACGGCCCGTGCCCCGCCTCTGCGGCCCTCCCTCGCCAAGGGGTCGTCTCCTCTGCGCAGCGGCTGCCCACGGGCGCCACGGCCTCCCGGGACGGGGGCCCTTCCCGGGCTCCCGCAGGGCCACGGGGACAGCGTGCTCTGAGAGGAACGCGGGCACCTGCCAAGCTCGGCCAGGCCCAGCGCACCGCTCTGGGGCTCGGCGCTCGCAGGGGAGTCCGCTTCCCAAGTCCCCCGGCAGAGGCGCGCGGGCTGCGCCCGACGCCAACACGAGGGGAGCCTTCCGAACCACACGGCCAACACAAGCGTGCTGCGTGCGTTGCGATCTCAGCGGGAAAACCCCGGGACGGCTGGGCTGAGGAGGGCACGCCCCGCGCCCGGCTCCAACGCCGCCCCGGGACACCACGGGACCGCCTCCCCGGCAACCCGGGGGAAGGCCTCTGCTGGGACTCGGTCCTGCAGGACCTTCCTGACCCTCACTCTTCCCTCCTTCAGGGCCCCCGTCCACCGCCGCCCGCACGCAGCCCAGCTCTGGCCATTCAGCAGATCCTCACCCAAGCTAGCGCGGGAGGGACCCGGGAGGGCACGCCGGCCAGCACAGGCGGCAGCGGCAGGAACTCCGCCGTCGCACCCCCCACCCCGGGCGTAGCCCACCGCACGTGGCACGTGGCACACAGCACCCGCACCCGAGGGCAACTGGGAGGGGTGGCCTCCGGCGTTTCTCGCCTGGGAGGACGACGGCAGACGTCCCCGGCCGGCTCCCCCCACCGAGCCACACCAGGAGAGGAGCCAAGGCGCCACGGCCAGAGCAACGCCACGTCTAGGAGTGCGGGCCGGAGTCGGCCAGGCCGTGCCAGGAGACCTCAGCGTGGGGTTTAAGTGTCAGGCTCCGAGTGGCAGCGCCCGAAACGCGGCGGCGGGAGAGCCCTGCCGTCCTGAGCCCGGGAGCACCGGGGGCCTCTGGGGGCGCCAGCAACGGTGAGAGCCCAGAGGGCGGGGGGCCGGAGGCGCCTGGGGGGAAGGATGGCGCTGGCGCCAAGGGCGATGACCCGGTCGCCGTGCCACGGGACACACGAAGCGCCGCGCAGGCCAGGCCGGGCTGCTGCAGCGCGCGGCCGCGCTTCCACAAAGAGTCGCGAGAGAAGAGAGACCGCGCCATTTACCTTGCCCGCGGCCTGCTGCTGCGCCGCTGCAGCCGCCTGCTCCGGGGGGCGGGAGCCGCTGTCGTTCCGGGGAGCCGCAGAGCCGGGTGCCGCGTCTGACAAAGGCCAGACAGCAGGGATGGAGGCTTATTCCTCAGGCCCGCTTGGACCGGGCCGTGAGGAAGGAACAGGGACCCTCGGCGCCATCCTCCAGAAGGCGCCTGACGCCCTGGCCCACCCTCAGGGGCCTGGCTGGCGGCAGGCGGCTCCCCAGGCGCCTCGGCTCGCCCCTGAGGAGGCCGGGGAGACCTGCCCCCGCCCCCACGACCCTGGCTTGAGGAAAACCCCACAGGGCCCGCTGCGGGAGTCTCCGCGACTCCTCAGCAACGTGCGGACGGCTCAGGGCTCGGCCGGCGGCGGCCAAGCGGCCGAGGGGAGCGCCTCGACCCGCGCGGGGCCGGGCACGGGGTCTCCGGGCCACGCGCCTCCGCAGAACCGCCCCTTCTGCCTCTCTGCAGGCATCCTCTTTCCTTCCTTCAGGCACCCGACGGCCCGGCGGCCCGGCCCAGGCTGGAAAGAGGACGCAGCCCGTGCGACGTCCGGCCCGACAAGCGCGAGCAACGCTCCAGTGGCCTCGGCCGGCTTGGCCCTCGCGCTGCCGAGCCCTCGCGCACGTCTCCCCATTCGACCCAACCAAGCCAGAGGCCAAGAGATGAACCCGCCCTACGAGGCAACTCCGACTCTTCAGGTGGCCTTACCGCGGGCGGCAGGTGGAGGCGAGGGCGGACGGCCCAGAGGTCGCCCGGCCGCAGGAGGGGCTGGCGGCCCCGAGCTCGTGGCGGCCGCGACGCCCGTGGCGTTGGGCGTGCCGCCGGCTGGTCCTCGCCACGCGGCCGGCCCGCCGGACCGCACGCTCACCTGCGCGATACAAGGGTGAAGGGAGGGTGACGTGGCCCACGCGAGCACCAGCACCAACGAGAGCTGAAACCCACGGAAGCAGGGCCCAGCACCCCACCCGGCTCCCTCCCCTCCGCCAGGTGCCAGGGGAGCGGCAGCAGGGCCAGACCACTCCAGCCCCGCCACCGCGGGCCCGCCCGGCCGGGCGCGCAACCCACACCCCACCGCGGGCAGGGGCCACCGGCGCCACACCTCCCCGCCTGTGTCCGACAAAGCAGAAGAGCAAGGGCCCCTGTCCCACACAGGGCCGGCAGAGGCCACGCCCAGCGAAGGCAGGGGCAGGTGCCAGGCAGACGGGCATCTCGGGCCAGGGGGCCGCCCTCCGCCCTCCTCCCCACCGCCGCCACCCCAGAAGCTTGAAGCTGCTTGGCTCCCCCTCCAGAAGAGAGAGGAGCACGGACGCGGACGGAAAAGCCCACGCCCCAGCTCTGGAAGCCGAGCTCCTCCTTGGGGCCGGGCTCTGCCTGCCAGCCCTTCCACGGCCCGTGCCCCGCCTCTGCGGCCCTCCCTCGCCAAGGGGTCGTCTCCTCTGCGCAGCGGCTGCCCACGGGCGCCACGGCCTCCCGGGACGGGGGCCCTTCCCGGGCTCCCGCAGGGCCACGGGGACAGCGTGCTCTGAGAGGAACGCGGGCACCTGCCAAGCTCGGCCAGGCCCAGCGCACCGCTCTGGGGCTCGGCGCTCGCAGGGGAGTCCGCTTCCCAAGTCCCCCGGCAGAGGCGCGCGGGCTGCGCCCGACGCCAACACGAGGGGAGCCTTCCGAACCACACGGCCAACACAAGCGTGCTGCGTGCGTTGCGATCTCAGCGGGAAAACCCCGGGACGGCTGGGCTGAGGAGGGCACGCCCCGCGCCCGGCTCCAACGCCGCCCCGGGACACCACGGGACCGCCTCCCCGGCAACCCGGGGGAAGGCCTCTGCTGGGACTCGGTCCTGCAGGACCTTCCTGACCCTCACTCTTCCCTCCTTCAGGGCCCCCGTCCACCGCCGCCCGCACGCAGCCCAGCTCTGGCCATTCAGCAGATCCTCACCCAAGCTAGCGCGGGAGGGACCCGGGAGGGCACGCAGGCCAGCACAGGCGGCAGCGGCAGGAACTCCGCCGTCGCCCACCCCCACCCCGGGCGTAGCCCACCGCACGTGGCACGTGGCACACAGCACCCGCACCCGAGGGCAACTGGGAGGGGTGGCCTCCGGCGTTTCTCGCCTGGGAGGACGACGGCAGACGTCCCCGGCCGGCTCCCCCCACCGAGCCACACCAGGAGAGGAGCCAAGGCGCCACGGCCAGAGCAACGCCACGTCTAGGAGTGCGGGCCGGAGTCGGCCAGGCCGTGCCAGGAGACCTCAGCGTGGGGTTTAAGTGTCAGGCTCCGAGTGGCAGCGCCCGAAACGCGGCGGCGGGAGAGCCCTGCCGTCCTCAGCCCGGGAGCACCGGGGGCCTCTGGGGGCGCCAGCAACGGTGAGAGCCCAGAGGGCGGGGGGCCGGAGGCGCCTGGGGGGAAGGATGGCGCTGGCGCCAAGGGCGATGACCCGGTCGCCGTGCCACGGGACACACGAAGCGCCGCGCAGGCCAGGCCGGGCTGCTGCAGCGCGCGGCCGCGCTTCCACAAAGAGTCGCGAGAGAAGAGAGACCGCGCCATTTACCTTGCCCGCGGCCTGCTGCTGCGCCGCTGCAGCCGCCTGCTCCGGGGGGCGGGAGCCGCTGTCGTTCCGGGGAGCCGCAGAGCCGGGTGCCGCGTCTGACAAAGGCCAGACAGCAGGGATGGAGGCTTATTCCTCAGGCCCGCTTGGACCGGGCCGTGAGGAAGGAACAGGGACCCTCGGCGCCATCCTCCAGAAGGCGCCTGACGCCCTGGCCCACCCTCAGGGGCCTGGCTGGCGGCAGGCGGCTCCCCAGGCGCCTCGGCTCGCCCCTGAGGAGGCCGGGGAGACCTGCCCCCGCCCCCACGACCCTGGCTTGAGGAAAACCCCACAGGGCCCGCTGCGGGAGTCTCCGCGACTCCTCAGCAACGTGCGGACGGCTCAGGGCTCGGCCGGCGGCGGCCAAGCGGCCGAGGGGAGCGCCTCGACCCGCGCGGGGCCGGGCACGGGGTCTCCGGGCCACGCGCCTCCGCAGAACCGCCCCTTCTGCCTCTCTGCAGGCATCCTCTTTCCTTCCTTCAGGCACCCGACGGCCCGGCGGCCCGGCCCAGGCTGGAAAGAGGACGCAGCCCGTGCGACGTCCGGCCCGACAAGCGCGAGCAACGCTCCAGTGGCCTCGGCCGGCTTGGCCCTCGCGCTGCCGAGCCCTCGCGCACGTCTCCCCATTCGACCCAACCAAGCCAGAGGCCAAGAGATGAACCCGCCCTACGAGGCAACTCCGACTCTTCAGGTGGCCTTACCGCGGGCGGCAGGTGGAGGCGAGGGCGGACGGCCCAGAGGTCGCCCGGCCGCAGGAGGGGCTGGCGGCCCCGAGCTCGTGGCGGCCGCGACGCCCGTGGCGTTGGGCGTGCCGCCGGCTGGTCCTCGCCACGCGGCCGGCCCGCCGGACCGCACGCTCACCTGCGCGATACAAGGGTGAAGGGAGGGTGACGTGGCCCACGCGAGCACCAGCACCAACGAGAGCTGAAACCCACGGAAGCAGGGCCCAGCACCCCACCCGGCTCCCTCCCCTCCGCCAGGTGCCAGGGGAGCGGCAGCAGGGCCAGACCACTCCAGCCCCGCCACCGCGGGCCCGCCCGGCCGGGCGCGCAACCCACACCCCACCACGGGCAGGGGCCACCGGCGCCACACCTCCCCGCCTGTGTCCGACAAAGCAGAAGAGCAAGGGCCCCTGTCCCACACAGGGCCGGCAGAGGCCACGCCCAGCGAAGGCAGGGGCAGGTGCCAGGCAGACGGGCATCTCGGGCCAGGGGGCCGCCCTCCGCCCTCCTCCCCACCGCCGCCACCCCAGAAGCTTGAAGCTGCTTGGCTCCCCCTCCAGAAGAGAGAGGAGCACGGACGCGGACGGAAAAGCCCACGCCCCAGCTCTGGAAGCCGAGCTCCTCCTTGGGGCCGGGCTCTGCCTGCCAGCCCTTCCACGGCCCGTGCCCCGCCTCTGCGGCCCTCCCTCGCCAAGGGGTCGTCTCCTCTGCGCAGCGGCTGCCCACGGGCGCCACGGCCTCCCGGGACGGGGGCCCTTCCCGGGCTCCCGCAGGGCCACGGGGACAGCGTGCTCTGAGAGGAACGCGGGCACCTGCCAAGCTCGGCCAGGCCCAGCGCACCGCTCTGGGGCTCGGCGCTCGCAGGGGAGTCCGCTTCCCAAGTCCCCCGGCAGAGGCGCGCGGGCTGCGCCCGACGCCAACACGAGGGGAGCCTTCCGAACCACACGGCCAACACAAGCGTGCTGCGTGCGTTGCGATCTCAGCGGGAAAACCCCGGGACGGCTGGGCTGAGGAGGGCACGCCCCGCGCCCGGCTCCAACGCCGCCCCGGGACACCACGGGACCGCCTCCCCGGCAACCCGGGGGAAGGCCTCTGCTGGGACTCGGTCCTGCAGGACCTTCCTGACCCTCACTCTTCCCTCCTTCAGGGCCCCCGTCCACCGCCGCCCGCACGCAGCCCAGCTCTGGCCATTCAGCAGATCCTCACCCAAGCTAGCGCGGGAGGGACCCGGGAGGGCACGCAGGCCAGCACAGGCGGCAGCGGCAGGAACTCCGCCGTCGCCCACCCCCACCCCGGGCGTAGCCCACCGCACGTGGCACGTGGCACACAGCACCCGCACCCGAGGGCAACTGGGAGGGGTGGCCTCCGGCGTTTCTCGCCTGGGAGGACGACGGCAGACGTCCCCGGCCGGCTCCCCCCACCGAGCCACACCAGGAGAGGAGCCAAGGCGCCACGGCCAGAGCAACGCCACGTCTAGGAGTGCGGGCCGGAGTCGGCCAGGCCGTGCCAGGAGACCTCAGCGTGGGGTTTAAGTGTCAGGCTCCGAGTGGCAGCGCCCGAAACGCGGCGGCGGGAGAGCCCTGCCGTCCTGAGCCCGGGAGCACCGGGGGCCTCTGGGGGCGCCAGCAACGGTGAGAGCCCAGAGGGCGGGGGGCCGGAGGCGCCTGGGGGGAAGGATGGCGCTGGCGCCAAGGGCGATGACCCGGTCGCCGTGCCACGGGACACACGAAGCGCCGCGCAGGCCAGGCCGGGCTGCTGCAGCGCGCGGCCGCGCTTCCACAAAGAGTCGCGAGAGAAGAGAGACCGCGCCATTTACCTTGCCCGCGGCCTGCTGCTGCGCCGCTGCAGCCGCCTGCTCCGGGGGGCGGGAGCCGCTGTCGTTCCGGGGAGCCGCAGAGCCGGGTGCCGCGTCTGACAAAGGCCAGACAGCAGGGATGGAGGCTTATTCCTCAGGCCCGCTTGGACCGGGCCGTGAGGAAGGAACAGGGACCCTCGGCGCCATCCTCCAGAAGGCGCCTGACGCCCTGGCCCACCCTCAGGGGCCTGGCTGGCGGCAGGCGGCTCCCCAGGCGCCTCGGCTCGCCCCTGAGGAGGCCGGGGAGACCTGCCCCCGCCCCCACGACCCTGGCTTGAGGAAAACCCCACAGGGCCCGCTGCGGGAGTCTCCGCGACTCCTCAGCAACGTGCGGACGGCTCAGGGCTCGGCCGGCGGCGGCCAAGCGGCCGAGGGGAGCGCCTCGACCCGCGCGGGGCCGGGCACGGGGTCTCCGGGCCACGCGCCTCCGCAGAACCGCCCCTTCTGCCTCTCTGCAGGCATCCTCTTTCCTTCCTTCAGGCACCCGACGGCCCGGCGGCCCGGCCCAGGCTGGAAAGAGGACGCAGCCCGTGCGACGTCCGGCCCGACAAGCGCGAGCAACGCTCCAGTGGCCTCGGCCGGCTTGGCCCTCGCGCTGCCGAGCCCTCGCGCACGTCTCCCCATTCGACCCAACCAAGCCAGAGGCCAAGAGATGAACCCGCCCTACGAGGCAACTCCGACTCTTCAGGTGGCCTTACCGCGGGCGGCAGGTGGAGGCGAGGGCGGACGGCCCAGAGGTCGCCCGGCCGCAGGAGGGGCTGGCGGCCCCGAGCTCGTGGCGGCCGGGACGCCCGTGGCGTTGGGCGTGCCGCCGGCTGGTCCTCGCCACGCGGCCGGCCCGCCGGACCGCACGCTCACCTGCGCGATACAAGGGTGAAGGGAGGGTGACGTGGCCCACGCGAGCACCAGCACCAACGAGAGCCGAAACCCACGGAAGCAGGGCCCAGCACCCCACCCGGCTCCCTCCCCTCCGCCAGGTGCCAGGGGAGCGGCAGCAGGGCCAGACCACTCCAGCCCCGCCACCGCGGGCCCGCCCGGCCGGGCGCGCAACCCACACCCCACCACGGGCAGGGGCCACCGGCGCCACACCTCCCCGCCTGTGTCCGACAAAGCAGAAGAGCAAGGGCCCCTGTCCCACACAGGGCCGGCAGAGGCCACGCCCAGCGAAGGCAGGGGCAGGTGCCAGGCAGACGGGCATCTCGGGCCAGGGGGCCGCCCTCCGCCCTCCTCCCCACCGCCGCCACCCCAGAAGCTTGAAGCTGCTTGGCTCCCCCTCCAGAAGAGAGAGGAGCACGGACGCGGACGGAAAAGCCCACGCCCCAGCTCTGGAAGCCGAGCTCCTCCTTGGGGCCGGGCTCTGCCTGCCAGCCCTTCCACGGCCCGTGCCCCGCCTCTGCGGCCCTCCCTCGCCAAGGGGTCGTCTCCTCTGCGCAGCGGCTGCCCACGGGCGCCACGGCCTCCCGGGACGGGGGCCCTTCCCGGGCTCCCGCAGGGCCACGGGGACAGCGTGCTCTGAGAGGAACGCGGGCACCTGCCAAGCTCGGCCAGGCCCAGCGCACCGCTCTGGGGCTCGGCGCTCGCAGGGGAGTCCGCTTCCCAAGTCCCCCGGCAGAGGCGCGCGGGCTGCGCCCGACGCCAACACGAGGGGAGCCTTCCGAACCACACGGCCAACACAAGCGTGCTGCGTGCGTTGCGATCTCAGCGGGAAAACCCCGGGACGGCTGGGCTGAGGAGGGCACGCCCCGCACCCGGCTCCAACGCCGCCCCGGGACACCACGGGACCGCCTCCCCGGCAACCCGGGGGAAGGCCTCTGCTGGGACTCGGTCCTGCAGGACCTTCCTGACCCTCACTCTTCCCTCCTTCAGGGCCCCCGTCCACCGCCGCCCGCACGCAGCCCAGCTCTGGCCATTCAGCAGATCCTCACCCAAGCTAGCGCGGGAGGGACCCGGGAGGGCACGCCGGCCAGCACAGGCGGCAGCGGCAGGAACTCCGCCGTCGCCCCCCCCCACCCCGGGCGTAGCCCACCGCACATGGCACGTGGCACACAGCACCCGCACCCGAGGGCAACTGGGAGGGGTGGCCTCCGGCGTTTCTCGCCTGGGAGGACGACGGCAGACGTCCCCGGCCGGCTCCCCCCACCGAGCCACACCAGGAGAGGAGCCAAGGCGCCACGGCCAGAGCAACGCCACGTCTAGGAGTGCGGGCCGGAGTCGGCCAGGCCGTGCCAGGAGACCTCAGCGTGGGGTTTAAGTGTCAGGCTCCGAGTGGCAGCGCCCGAAACGCGGCGGCGGGAGAGCCCTGCCGTCCTCAGCCCGGGAGCACCGGGGGCCTCTGGGGGCGCCAGCAACGGTGAGAGCCCAGAGGGCGGGGGGCCGGAGGTGCCTGGGGGGAAGGATGGCGCTGGCGCCAAGGGCGATGACCCGGTCGCCGTGCCACGGGACACACGAAGCGCCGCGCAGGCCAGGCCGGGCTGCTGCAGCGCGCGGCCGCGCTTCCACAAAGAGTCGCGAGAGAAGAGAGACCGCGCCATTTACCTTGCCCGCGGCCTGCTGCTGCGCCGCTGCAGCCGCCTGCTCCGGGGGGCGGGAGCCGCTGTCGTTCCGGGGAGCCGCAGAGCCGGGTGCCGCGTCTGACAAAGGCCAGACAGCAGGGATGGAGGCTTATTCCTCAGGCCCGCTTGGACCGGGCCGTGAGGAAGGAACAGGGACCCTCGGCGCCATCCTCCAGAAGGCGCCTGACGCCCTGGCCCACCCTCAGGGGCCTGGCTGGCGGCAGGCGGCTCCCCAGGCGCCTCGGCTCGCCCCTGAGGAGGCCGGGGAGACCTGCCCCCGCCCCCACGACCCTGGCTTGAGGAAAACCCCACAGGGCCCGCTGCGGGAGTCTCCGCGACTCCTCAGCAACGTGCGGACGGCTCAGGGCTCGGCCGGCGGCGGCCAAGCGGCCGAGGGGAGCGCCTCGACCCGCGCGGGGCCGGGCACGGGGTCTCCGGGCCATGCGCCTCCGCAGAACCGCCCCTTCTGCCTCTCTGCAGGCGTCCTCTTTCCTTCCTTAGGGCACCCGACGGCCCAGCGGCCCGGCCCAGGCTGGAAAGAGGACGCAGCCCGTGCGACGTCCGGCCCGACAAGCGCGAGCAACGCTCCAGCGGCCTCGGCCGGCTTGGCCCTCGCGCTGCCGAGCCCTCGCGCACGTCTCCCCATTCGACCCAACCAAGCCAGAGGCCAAGAGATGAACCCGCCCTACGAGGCAACTCCGACTCTTCAGGTGGCCTTACCGCGGGCGGCAGGTGGAGGCGAGGGCGGACGGCCCAGAGGTCGCCCGGCCGCAGGAGGGGCTGGCGGCCCTGAGCTCGTGGCGGCCGCGACGCCCGTGGCGTTCGGCGTGCCGCCGGCTGGTCCTGGCCATGCGGCCGGCCCGCCGGACCGCACGCTCACCTGCAAGATACAAGGGTGAAGGGAGGGTGACGTGGCCCACGGGAGCTCCAGCACCAACGAGAGCTGAAACCCTCTCATAAGCAGAGCCAGCAACCTGCTGCAGCGCATGGCTGTGCTTTAAGAAAAAGTTGCCATAGCAAAGAGCCACTGCTATTTACCTTGCCCTCGCCCTGCTGCTCTTCCTCCTCCTCTGACACAGAGAACCTCCCGGCTGCAGATCCTGCCTCTGAAAATTGAAGACCGGAGAGACTCAGGCTTCGTGTGTCTTGCGCAGACAGTGACGTTGGAATAGAGATCCTCTGGGCCATCCTCCTCAAAGCGTCTCCCTGGCCTGCTGCTGATTGCTCTCCACACACCTCAGGTAACCCCTGAGGATCACTGGGACACCCGCTCCCTGACCCTTGAGGAAGACCCTATAGGGCCAGCTACAAGAGTTTGTATGACTCCTCAGCAATGTGTCGACCGCTCAGGTGTCGGCTGGTGACCAAGCACCTGAGTGGTGCTCCTCAACCTGTGCAGCACCAAGCACGTTGTCTGCGTGCAATGCGCCTCTGCAGAACCGCTCTTTCTGCCTTTCTTGAAGCACCTTCTTCCCTTCTCCATGTGATTGCCCAGCTCCCCAGCTCAATGTGGAGCAATGCCACTGCCTGTTGGATGTGTGTCCCCACAAACATCAGAAATTTTACAGTGTCTTAAGTCAGGTTTGCCCTTGGACTTACGCGTCCTCAGTTACATGTCTCCATTCATCCCACCAAATCCATAGGCAGAAAGATTAACATTCGTCACGTGTCTAGTGATACTCCTCAGTTCATCTTACCATGTAGTGCAGGCTGAGGCATCGTAGGTGACCACGCCAGAGGAGGTGCACCTGGTCCAGCACCCATGCATGGGCACCCCACTGGGTTCTGCATGCTGGGTGTTCCCAGGAGCCAGGAAGTTCCTCCTACTTCCGCTTTTACCTATAGATCAGAAGATTAAATGTATATTGATGTAGCAGACAGAAGCGGTAACACCAGCCAGAGCTGAAACCTTGATCTTTTTTCTCAACCCTAATATTAACGCATGTAATCCATAACCTGGGGTTGTTTTAAAAGCCTACTAGAAAATTACAAAATTAATGAGAAGGTGAAATCTTTCTACTTAGATATGCCTCTTTCACTAACCAGAAAGCTTTTCTGAAATCTTACGTAGAGTTGCCTATTTGCTGAATTGATAAACAATTATGGCACATCAGGTCCTATGATTTTCCTAGACCACTGAAAACAGGGTGTCATCAAATGAGAAAAAGAGTGAGGGGTAGCTAGAGAAAAAGCACAGTCAACAACATAAGTGACAGCTAGCATTTCAAGAATTGCCAAAAAATACTTCCCAGCCACAAGTAATCCCTGGTGGAACTATAGCTCAATAAAATCCGGACAGGACCCCTTTTTAATACCATGTAAATATTCATTTTCTTTCTTTTTTTTTTTGAGGAAGATTAGCCCTGAGCTAACATCTGCCACCAATCCTCCTCTTTTTGCTGAGGAAGACTGGCCCTGAGCTAACTTCTGTGCCCATCTTCCTCTGCTTTATACATGGGACGCCTACCACAGCATGGCTTGCCAAGTGGTGCCATGTCTGCACCTGGGACCCAAACCAGCAAACCCCAGGCTGCTGAAGCAGAACATGGGCACTTAGCTGCTGCACCACCGGGCTGGCCCCAACATTCATTTTCTTGACCCCAAAAACATATTTCCTGTTTCAAAAGTTTTAAATGATGATCAGATCCTGAGGACAGTCCAAAAAAGTTGCCAAGATATTACAATATTATTATAGTATCAAATGTCAGACCTAATAATCTTCTTATAGGAAAATGCATCCATGGAGGGCAAATGGAAAATCATGGCTATTCCTTTCTTCACACAATGCTCAGGAGATAGTGAGCTTCCCTGTCCTTTGCCACTCAACCATGCAGACAGGGGCAAGTGTGAGAAAGTATGGGCTCACAAAATACTTAATATTTACATTTTATTCTTAAAGGGCAGTGTTTATAAATTGTAGTTTTTTCATTGAGAACATATTGTTGTCTTTCTCATTGAGTTCTTTTGAGAGTATTTTACAAAGTTATCTTCCATTTAAAACATGAATTTGTGTTCAAGTTAGTAAAGGAAACAAAAGAAAGAGCTGGACTCCTGGATTCTGGCCCTTCTTCTAAGGAGCTTGGAAGTTGTCACTCCTGTCCACATAACGAGAAAAAAGCTGAGCAAACTGAAAGTCAAAAACTCTTCATATATCTGTGAGAGAAATGATGTCACAGGGCCATTGTTGCCTGCAGAATCAGAGAACCAGACGGCAGCACAGAGAAGCACCACTTCTTGGAGCAGAAGCCCAAGGTGAGAAATCTCCATAGGAATCAGAACACCATGGTAGGCAAACTTATACTGTTAATTGATGAATTCCTGCTTGCTCAGTGTGGACAAGCATGAGATTTGAAAATGCCAGGGTGCCCACTGTTAGGGGCCTCTCAAATATGTGTGAATTTTCTCTTCAGGGATCCCAACAGCTTCCCGCAGAAAATATTAAAGAAAAATGGCTCATGCTGTTGGCAGGGAGAGGGCAGAAATAGCCATTTAGAAATAAACTCATGGTATTCTGTTCTTCTTAAAAAGACCTGCCTGCGAGAGAAACTGCTTTAACAGAGCCTAAGTGGGGTTTTTCCAAAGACTAAGTGACCTAGGTGAAGGGAAGTACCCAGCTCCAGAGCTCTCTCTTCTTCCTGTCTCACCTAAGAGTAAACTCAGCCTAATCCCAGCCAGACAAATATAAGTCCTCACACTAAAGGCCCATTTACCGCAGTTGTTCCTTTAAACTAGGACACAACATCCAGCTTTCTACAAAACCTTACGAGGCAGACTAAAAGAAAAAAAAATCACAGTTTGAACACAGACAGCAAGCATTAGAATCAAACTCACTATGGCAAACATGATGGAATTATCAGACAATTAAAAACCAAATTGATAAATATGCTAATGGCTCTAATGAAACAAATGAACAATGTGCAAGAAGAGATGGGGAATGTAAGCAAAGAGATGAAAACTCTAAGGATCCAAAGGAAATTCTAGAAATCAAAAACACTGTGACAGAAATGAGGGATGTGTTTGATGCATTCCTTAAGAGACTTGACATGGCTGAGGAAACAATCAATGAGCTTGAAGAAATGTCAGTATAAACTTCTAAAACACAAATGCAAAGAAAAACATTAAAAATGCAGCACATAAAATCCAAGCCCAGTGTGACAATTACAAAAATGTAACGTACGCGTAATGGGAATACCAGGAGAAGAAAGGAAAGGAAGAAATATTTGAAGCAATAATGACTGAGAATTTTCCAAAATTAATGTTAGTCACCAAACCATAGACTCAGGAAGCTCAAAGAATTCCAACCAAAATAAATTTTTTAAAAATCTACATCTAGGCATATACTATTTAAACTACAGAAAATCAAAGACAAAAAATTTTGGAAGGAGCTGAGGGCAGAGGCGTAGGGAAATATAAAACCACCCATAGAGGGACAAGGATGAGAACCACATCAGACTTCTCTTCAGAAACCATGTAATCAACAAGAAAGTGGAATGAAATATTTCAGGCATTAAAAGAAAAGAAACATCAAACTACATTTCTGTAGCCAATGAAATTATCCTTCAAAACAACACCACAGAGTAAGGAAAATTATCAGGGAAAATTAGGGGCATCAGTTTAATGGTAAAGGGGTCAATTCTCCAAGAAGACATACAATTCCTAATGTGCATGTATTAACAACAGACTGTCAAAATACATGAGGCAAAAAGTGACAGAATTGCTAAGAGAAATAGATGAATCCATTATTATAGCTGGAGATTTCAAAACCCTCTATCCGTCACTGACAGATCCAGCATACAGAAATTCAATAAGAGTACAGTGGAACTGAACAGCATCTTCAATCGACTGGATCTACTGACGTCTGGAGAAGGTTTCATCCAACAGCGGAATATATGTCCTTCTCAAGCTCACGTAGAACATTCAGTCAGATACACCATATTCAGGGCCACAAATTGATCATAACAAATTTAAAGTAATAGAAATCATAGAAACTATGTTTCCGGACAACCATGGATTTAAATAAGAAATCAATAACAGAAAGATAGCTGAAAAACTACAAAAGAATTAGACACTAAACAACACACTTCTAAAGAACACATGGGTCAAAGAAGATGTCTCAACATAAATTTTTAAATAATTCAATCTAAATGATAATGAAAATAGGACTTATTAAAATTTGTGAGATGCCATGAAAGCAGTATTTAGAGGGAAATTTGTTGTACCAAATGCAAATAAAAGGTCCAATGACTATCAAAATTCCTACTTATTTACGATTAAAACTGTAGCCATAAGGAAATTTAGTATACTCACAGCAAGGACCGATGTCCACAGGCACGCAGCGTAAGCAGACATGCGGAAGCCACTGCTGATAACTGTTAGCTTCCATAGCAGTGCAAAATCGCCAGGCCCAAGCTGTAACAGGCCTGGCAGAATACGCATTAGCTGAAATAATATTGGAGATAATGAGGATCCTCAAAGACCTTTACAATATTTCTGTCACAAAGAGTCATCTTTAGAAACCCTAAATCAGGCTCCAGGAGGTAAGCATACCCCTCAAATATCTCCTCGTGGAGGAGCGGGAGGACAGATGGATTAAAATCAAACAGGAGGAAACTTTAAGGGGTGATGAGTGTATTTACTATCTTAATATGGTGATGGGTTCATTATCATTTTATTCATTAAAAAGGTGCCGTTATTATACATAAATTATACCACCCGTAAGCTGTATGTGACACACAAACTGTTAAAGAGTTTTATTTTGCTGAAAAGAGCATTGCAAATTTTTTTAAAAATAAACAGAACTTAGCATTTATGAGCCAACTTACAACTGAAAAATAAGTAAATACAAACTTAGAGTGGATGGAAAGTCTAGTTCTTCTATTATATATTCATGAAGTACCTGGATTAAATTCTTTGGGACATCCCCCAAAATATATGTATAGAATACATATGTATGGAATATATATGGAAAACAAATGTACAGAAAAGAGTGAAAAAATAACAATCAAAAATGTGTGTTAAATGGGGCTGGCCCCATGGCCGAGTGGTTAAGTTCGCGTGCTCCACTGCAGGCGGCCCAGTGTTTCGTTGGTTGGAATCCTGGGCACGGACATGGCACTGCTCATCAAACCATGCTGAGGCAGCGTCCCAAATGCCACAACTAGAAGGACCCACAACGAAGAATATGCAACTATGTACCAGGGGGCTTTAGGGAGAAAAAAGGAAAAAATAAAATCTTTAAAAAAAAGCGTGTGTTAAAGATACAAATGAGAATAATATAGAGAGAGAGATGTTTATTAGACATGCACATAACAGAGAGATGGGCAGCTGGTATTATAATAATACTGGGATTATTATTCCAACAAAATGAATTCCAGATTACTGTTTAGCCCAAGTTTCTAAAGTCATTGAGGTTTTCTTTCAACGTTCACTTTGATTCTACACCAGAGCACACAACGTCAGATTTCTGAAGTACACAGAGATTTGCCTAATAGAGTGATCTTGTATTATGGTTACAAATATGAGAATTGAGGTTAGTTAAAAACACAATTCCAAATAGCCAATAAAAAGTATTCACATTCATATTTCATAGATTTGAACCTAAATCAATACATAGCAACCATGAAAATTAGTGTGTAAAAAGATAAAAAATTTCTAGAAATTATGTTCACCAAAACAAAAGGCAAGCATATCGTTTTACTAAAAATCCCATTTATAAGTATTTTAGAAGAAAATTAACTCACAATGCAATTCATACTAATCCACCACCGAACTTCAGTTTAGTGCAAGTAAAACTTCTCTAGAAAGTAGCCTCTGAAATCTAAGATTTTCATCTTCAGCCCTCACTGCTGGGGTCAGTAAAATGTGTGCTCATGGGAAACAGACACTGTCTTTGAATCACCACTGTCAGAGAGACAGCAGTAGCTCTCAGCACAATGGATAAACACATGGATCAAACGCACAAAAAAGACAAAGACCATCTGGTCACTACCCGGTTAAACACCCCCAGTCGTGGGCACTCTTGTTATATCTGGCAACTGTCTGATATCAGTAGTTGCCTCCTACCTAGATGAGATCCAATGGAACCAAAAAGCTGAGGCTCTGACAGTCAATGGCTGTGAGTAAGGGTGGATGTGGGAAATGCAAGACAGGTGAGTCTATCTGGGTGCTCAAAGATGAGGTAGGGAAAGAGAGCTTAACTCATCAACTAGAATGCAGCCTAAGTAGAGGGGGAAAAATTCCAGTGTAGACTATCAAGGAATTTCCTCCTCTGTAGACTCAAAGGAAACAGAATAGATTCTTCTTTGATTGGAGGTATTCATTTGGATGATTCTGCTTCGATGCAAGTGTTGTTCCTGACCACTGGACCTTTCCAGATCCCTAAGAATCTGGTGCATGCCAATCAAAACAAATCTACTTATCTCTATGGGGTATTCTCAGTCCTTCTCTCTCCTGGGGGTAGAGGTGTCTTTCAACAAGAGAATGAAAATCTTCACAGTGGGAATCTGGAATTTCTTTATATTTAGACAATCCTAAGGACATTAAGGATCCTTCTTGCTTTGCATAAATCAACACTCTTGGACATGAACACTTTACTAAAGAAAACACAACAACTCATTCACGTCCTGGTCAGGTCACTCCTAATGATTTCCCCATTATAAACATACCAGCAGGATGCAGCCACTTATTTTCTGAGGGACTTCTGAGGGTCCCCATCAACCTGGTTGGACATAGAGTCCCTGGGTACACTTTCCAAGAGCAGAAAGGAAGGGATGATTCAGAAGTTGATAAAAGCCAACAAGCCAGAAAGCACAGAGCACAAATGACATTCCACTGTTTAATGGACTAGTACCAACACCAATGCTTAGATACCACTGTTCCCAAGGCTGCCAGCCTTCACATATGTGAATCATGTACTTAAAGGAAAACAAGCTACACATGAGATGGACCCTACACTTGCATAGTTTGAAGAAGGATCTGACAAGGCTTCCAGGAGTCCATCTAACTCCCAGGACTCCTCTTAAATAAAAGTTCCTTATGTTTTTAAAAATGACTTCTTTGAGATATAATTCACATATCAGACAATTCTCCCATTGAAGACATACAACTCAATGGCTTTCATTATATTCACAAATCCTTCCTTCTTGATTATATAAAGTTACTATTTTCAGGTTTCCATCTTGTCATCCCTGCTCTGTTTGGTCCAAGCAGTGCTGACAGAACCCAGAACTTGATGTGGACTGCTGTGGCCAGAACCCATTCGGGTTGGTCAAGAAACCTGCCCTGAGGTCCTCAGTCTTTGGGAAAAACTGAGTTTCCATCAAAGACCATATGATAAAGTTGTCACTTAAGTACAAATAGAAGAAACCACTGATTCCCAGGTTTACTCACATCCTTGTTTGGATAACCAGGAGACCCAAGCAGGAGGATCCAGAAGATGAACCTGTGTACCTCCATGTCCTGGTCCTCTCAGGGGTCCTGAGGTTGCCAGGAAGGTCGTCAGAGAGTCGGGTAGGAAAGGGTTGGGGAATGGGTAGGAATGGGCATAGGATTGAGTAGGGGATGTGGCAGGAAAGGGGGTGTTGGGTACCTGGGAGGGGAAGAAGAAGGGCTCAGGGAAAGTACTTGGTCAGATCAGGTTCTGGGGGGGGAGGAGGGTTCAGACAGGTCACTAGGTCAGTAAGTCAGCAGGACACAAGGAGCAGGTGAAGTGAACTCTCAGGAGCAGTTGGAGGGGACGAGAGCTTCGTCCTCCTCCGAGCCTTCTCCTGTTTGACTGCTGCCTTAGCAACCCCGATGCTTTATACTCCCTGTTGACCAATCACCGGCCTTCACCCCTGGTTCATCACAGTGGACACCGTGTGACCTCACGTTTAGAATGCCCCTCCCCCAACCGGTGCCTCCCCAGGAGCCATCCCAGTAACAGGTCCTCTTTGGAACCTTCACAGACCTTCTGGTTTCTGGTCCTTCCCAACCCAGGTCCCCTGTGCCCCACTTCTGGGCACCCCTCCTTCCTTTCTGACCTCCCAAGGTTTCCCAAGGCCATTGGCTGAAAAGCATACAAAGCAAAGGATGACAAAAGTGAAAGAAGAATCAAATACACAAGTAGAGTAGGAGGTTTCACATCCCTCTCTCAGCAACTCGTACAATAAGCAAGACACAACATTCATAAGATGCAGAAGACCTTAACAGCAAACCATCTTAATCATACAGATATATCCATATATCTACACCAATATAACAACTGTTGAGGGCACATTAATTTAGGAAGATATGATACATTTACTAAATTAACCCTACTTATTTGGGCCATAAAGCAAATTTTAATATATTTCAGAGGAATGAAATCACACACACCACATTTCTGGTGATGTAATTCTGCTAGAAGTCACTGACAGAAAGCTAACTAGAAATTCCCGTATGTTTGAAAATTGAGAAGTAACTTTATAAATAAAATATAAATTTGAGAAGAAATTCCAAAGGAAAAGAGTCTATACTTGAACTGAATGATATCATCATGATAAAATGGTAATAAAATACATCTTCCTCTGCCCTGGGAATTCCACTTGTGTGATGAGATTGTATGGTCTCAAAATCATCCCCGATTAAACAGACATCTTCACACCTGAAACAGTGGTGAACATGTCACTTATCTGTCACCCTGCTACCTGTTAGCATGGGCTTACATTATGAACTTCAGTGTGGGAAATCCAAGCTGACTCTCATGACTGATCGCCCAGGATCTCCAGGGAGGTGAGGATTTTAAGAGAGAAAGTTCATCATCTTCTCCCCTGCGAGACCTGGGGACAATACCCAGAGAGCTTGGCAGGATGAGGAGTGAAGGATAGAGAAAGCCAAGTAGGTAGCAGGGGCCCATGGACCCAGGTGACTAGGACAAACCCCATTGGTGATCATCTCTTCTGCACCCTGTCCTGAGCTCCCTAAGGTGCACACAGCATTTCCTCAACTTGTTCAGACCCATGGTAGCTTGAAATCATTGCTTTAAATCCCATTGCTTTTTATTATTATGTATATTTATAGCAAACAGGAAACATTCAGTTATATCAGTTACATCAGTTACATAACGGATATATTGTCAGTTATATAACTGATATGTTGTCAGTTATATAATTGATATTATATCAGTTGTAATAGAAAACCAAAGTCTTTTACCACAAATGTAAAGAAACCGTCAAAAACAAGTAAAACAAAAACAAGGACAACAAAACAAGTGCATATGAAATTCTGTTTAGATGCTGTTGCCTGCCTCAAGAACCTCAGAGGTGGACTGTCCTGTCTAGGAGAGACTATTACAGAAGGGGTGGAAGTCAGACTAGCCCAGAAGTGAATGGGAGAGAGGCTCCTGTAAGGGACTGGGGACTTCATGAAGGGTGCCAGGGTCACCCTGATCAGAGCTCCAGCAGGGAGGAGGGAAAGAAGGAGAAGAGAACAGAGGTTGGGGGCCTGGAACAGGTGAGATCTTTCCTGCAGCCGAGGAAGCACTTGCTCCCCAAAGCCACCCAGTGTCAGCATCCCATGCAGGGGAGCCCTTCGTGGCCCCTGGAGGCCAGGCCAGCAGACTTGGGATTAAGATTCAGCTGTGTTGCTTACTGGCTGTGTGACACTGAATGGGTTTTCTTCATTAAATTGGGAGTGTCCAGGCCTGCATCCCAAGACTGTCCTAAGGACAACAAAAAGCCTCATGCTGAGCGCCTGTGGAGATTAGCATCATCATCTCCCAAGGGCATCTGTCCTCCCAGAACTGGCACCTTTAAAAGTGTGCAGCCGTTAAAGGCAATAATGATACAATCAAGGGCCTCTCTTGTTACGGGATGGTGCTAAGCCCTTTGCAGGCATCATCTTGTGGTGTCCTGAGGTTGGTACCATCTCTATCCCCCTTGCATAGATGGAGAGTCAAGTTCAGAGTGATCAGAGAGAGGGCTTTACCCAGGGTGAGAAAAGGGTCAGAGGACACTTTGGTCCGGGAAGGGATTTGGGGAGAGGGGGAAGCTGAGGTCTGGAGACTCCAGAGGGAGAAGGGACCAAAGAGAAGCTCTGCCTAGGACCCAGCTTTGCTTGGGGTTCCTTGCTCAGAAGATGAGCTCAAACCAGCTGGCTATGGTCACAGCCCTTTCTTCTCCACCAGGGACTGACTCAGTCATTGCTGTGTTAATGATAATATTGTCACATAATAGTCCTGACGATGGCATTATTCTTATTATTGTTATTGTGAGAGAGGGTGCAGCCCACTCTGACACATGCAGGGTCCTAACACTGCAGGATCCTGGGGACACATGCCTCTCTCCTCTCTTGACCTCGGGATCAGCTAAGCCCCATGCAACACCTCCACTCAAAGTGCACACTGTCAGGGTCCCTGTCCCTCCCCGGGGCCCCTGTCCACAGAACCACCCTACCCTGGCCACTCTCTGGTACCTCAGGACCCAGCACAGCTGTCCAGAAGGCCCTGGCAGGGGGGAGATGCCCAGCACTCAGTTTGGAACTAGGAAAACACCCCCTTCCATGGCAGCTTAGGTGGGGTGGGTCATACCCCAGTCTATTCATCCTGTCTGCCTGCAGTGGCCTCCACTGAGTGTCAGGGCTGTTTGTTTTGTAAGCCTGGGTAAGGGATGAAGGTCTGGGAGTGTGTGTGTGTGCGCGCTTGCGCGTGCATGCACAAGTGTGTTTGGGTGTGTAAATCTGCATTATGGACCTGTGAGTGTGCTTCTGTGTCTGTGAATGTATTGATTGTGGATGTGAGTTTTCCACTGTATGGCACTGTGTTTCTGTGTGTCTTTGTATGTATTGTGTGTGTCTGTATCTCTGAATGACTGTATGTTGGTCATGCAAGTCTGTGTCTCTGGAAGTGTGCGTCCCTGCTGGAGCATCTATGTGTGTCTGTGTTATATATCTCTGTGTGTGTTGGTTGTGTGAGTGAATCTACTACCACTTTGTGTGTTCTTGATTTTATCTAAGTGTGTATCTCTGTGTTCTCTGTATGTGTCTCCAGTGTGTGTAGGGTGTGCCCTGTGGGGCTGTGTCATGTGGCCCTAAGTGTGTGCATATGTTCTCCTCAGGGGTCATTGCCTGTGTCTGCAGTGTGGGTCTGTGTGTGAGCCTGTCCCTGAGCCCTATGCCCGAGTCCCCAGGTGAGGATGGAGGTGATTCCATGCCTGTGTGTCTTTGTGCTTGTGGTCTTATTTCCCTCTGAGTGTGTGTGTCTGTGCACCTCAGAAAAGGGCAGCTGCAGAGGGGATCTCTCCAAGGGTGACCCTAGTGGTGGGTGAGAAGGAGACAGTATGTGTTTCTCCCACCCCCAGGCTCAGCCCCTTCTGCCCCTTCTCCTCCCAGCCTCTGGTTTTCCCCCTAGTGGTCCTATCTCAGGCCCCAAGGATGGATGGAGTAAAGGATCAGTTCACAGGACCCCAGGCCAGGGGGGCAGGAGGGATCTGAACGTCAGGAGGGTGTTGTAGAGCGTGAGGGGAAGGATGTTGGGGTGGGGGGATACTGGACCCCTGGGAAGCTTCCTGGGGGAATTCCTGGGCCCTTGGAAGATATGAGTGGGTGGGCGTATATGGGCGAAAGCTGAGGGGCAAAAGCCCTATGTATGAATGAGGGACTGGGTACCTCTGGAGAGGTCTGGAAGAGTCCTACAGGACTCCTGGGTTCCCAGAGAGCAGGTCCCTCACTCACCCATGTGGGACTTAGGCTGGGACCTAGGAAAGGCTGGTGCCTGGGGCTCTTCGGAGCATTCCTCCTGGACCTCTGTGTCCTGGACATCTACTGGGTGCACAGGGTCACCCAGGAAGCTGGTGCCAGCAGGGAGAATCAGGACCCAGGCTCTTTCTGATGGGGCTGGGGACAATTACAGAGGGACCACATTTAGGATAGGTTCATCCATAGAATGAATGCACAACACAGGGGCACCATTGATGTTCATATTCAGATTTTATTACCTCTAGTCCCAATCTGAGCACTCATCTGGGCAATCCAGAGGGTCAGTTCACAGGATCCGAGGCCAGGGGGGTACGATGGGATCTGGATGGCAGGAGAGGGTTATAGAGTGTGTGGGAGGGGATGCCTGGGGAAGACACTGGATCCCTGGTTAAGGCTTGGAAGATTCCTGGGACCTGGGAAGAGTGAGTGAGTGGGGCACCCTAGGGAGGGATGTGGAACAGAGCTCCTGGGTCCCTGGGAAGGAATGAAGGACTGGGCACCCCCCTTGAAAGAGCTGGAGGAATCCTGCAGGATTACTGCATTGCCAGAGGGCAGGGCTCTCACTCACCTGCACTGATCCAGTCTGGGACCTGGAAGCTGCAGCAGTAGCAGCAGTAGCAGCAGCAGCATTATTGGTGAGCACCAAGGCAGTGGATCTACTGGAGGGTGTCAGGTGAGGGATGGTCTGGCAGCAAGTGTAGTCACCAAGCTGGGCTGGCCACCCCTCCTTCCCCCTTCGCCAGACCCCACACTCACCCTGCCCCTGGCCTCACCCTCCAGTAGGGCATGAGTATGCCAGGCAGGGCAGACACCTGGGACAATATGGAGTGTCCCTCCTAGAGCTACCATTAAGTATGATGTTTGCTGTAGGTTTTTTCTATGTGTTCTTTATCAAGTTGAAGATGGTTCCCCTATTCCTAGTTTGCTGAGAGTTTTTATCAGGAATGGGCATTGGTGAACAACTGATGGGCCAAAGAGAAATCAGAAAGTATCTTGAGAGAAACAAAAATGAAAAGACAACATACCAAAACTTATGCGATGCAGCAAAAGCAGTTCTAAGAGGGAAGTTTCTAGCTATGAATGCTTAATTTAAGAAGAAAGAAAGATCTCAAATTAACAACTCAGCTTTACACCTCAACAAAGTAGAAAAAGAACAAACTAAGCCAAAGTTAGCAGAAAGAAGGAAATAATAAAGATTAGAGTAGAAAGTAAGAAAACAGAGACTATAAAGACAATAGAAAAAATCAACAAAACTGAATTGGTTCTTTAAAAAGATAAACAAAATTGACAAAATTTTAGCTACACAGATCAAGAAAAAAAAAGAGTGCCCAAATAAAATTATAAATGAAAGAAGAGACATTACAATTGACACCACAGAAATACAAAGGATCATAAGAGGATGTGCCAGCACGTGCCAGTCACATAGAGTAGGCCCCTGATAAGTGATAAATGGATGGAAGAAAGTCTACAGAACAGCCCAAGAAAAGGAGAATGAACTTGTGTGTCCAATGCAAATCCTGGAATCCACAGCACTTGCCATTCACAAGCAAGGAGGGAACAACAAAGAGGAAGTTTCCACCACCTCCTTGTGTCACACAATTTCAAAATCAGGCTACATTTCAAATAGGTAGTAATCTGACACCTAACCCATGTAAATTAAGGACAACTTGAGGGGAACAGATAATGGCAACAAAGCTCAGTGAGCTCAGTCTCCTGCCCTTCTCACTTCTTCCCCAGCCATTTTGTTGCTGACCCAATGCAGAGGTTACATCCTAGAAACAGACAGTATTCAGGAGACCTCATCTATGCCTACCAGGATGCTTGAGGAAATATTATCTACTTAAAAGATATGAATGAAGCCGCCTTTTGTGGTTTTCTCAGGAACCACCTTTGTGCGTGGGAAACCACCCCCCCCCCCCCCCACAACTGACTGCCAAGAAAAATCTCTATCGATTGCAAATGTCTGAGGCCCAGAGCATTGTGGTCAATGAGGCTACAGTCCCACTTGTGGACTCTGTCATGTCCAACTGCCCCACCTTGAAGACCAAGCTCCTGGTATCAGATATAAGCTATGGTGGGTGGTTGGGTTTTAAGGAGTTGATGAGGTGACTGGACACTGAAAACAAGATGCTTAAATGAAGCAAATACCTGATTTTGGAAAATGTGATGATACGTGAGAAGTGTTGTTTTAACTTGGGTGGTGTGAGAGGAAAGAGAAGGAAGCTGGACAGCAATTTCTAGTCCTGAAACCAGAGCATCCCCCAACACAAGAATTCATGATCTGTCTTACAAGGTCTCAGTCTGAGTGAAAGTCTCATCTCCTGATTCATACCTGAGTATTCATTCTCAGAGAGGGGCAAAAAATAGGTGATAGTAACATAAATAAGCAGTACACGTATTAAAAAAACAAAACAAAGAACACTCACCCTCGCTGGTAAATGGGGAAATACTAAAATAATGAGAGGATGCCATGTTCATCCTCAGGTTAATGAAATATCAAGTTTCATAATTATTAATGTGGTCTCTAGAGGGCAATATTCCAGTGTCCGGGGATATAAAAGTCAACATGGAACTGATACTCTATACTGCAAAACGAACAAACAAGAAAACACATAAATGATCGAGATAATACAGATTGCAAAAGAGGCTTCGAAACAAAACAGAACAACAAGATAGAGTGACCTGATGTGGAATGGGGGAATTATTTTAGAGTTGGTGGCTTCCGAAGAGAGGACATTTAAGCTGCTATTTGAACACCAAGGAGCCATCCTTCTGAATATCTGTGGTTATGTCCCTGGCAGAGGGAACACTAAGGTAAAGCACCTGAAGTGGGAATGAGCTGGATCTGTTTGAGGAGCAGAGAGAATGCCAGGGTGCCTGAAGTGCAATGAGTGAGGAAGAGAGTAGGAGGTAAAGAGGTTGACGAGCAAGAGACGGTGGACTGCGGAGGCCTTGCAGGTCCTGCAGGAGAGGGAAGGACTTGATCTGACTTACATTTTTAAAAAGTACTCTCTGGCTGCTCTATGAACAATTGAACACAAGAAAGAGACCTGGCAGAGGGCTTGTTGTCCGGGTGAGAGGCTTTGGTGTGGACCAAGGCAGCAGCAGAGGAGACAGGACGCACCTCAGGCACAGAATTTAAATGGACACCAAAATATTCAGTGATCATGAAAAATAACATTTTAATTTTAAAATAAATTTTTAAAAACACATGTAAATAATAAAATAATTGTTTTAAAATGCATATACCTACATATAATTTTAAATATTTATTTTATATATTTATGTTACATATTTGTAACTTACGATTAACCATAAGATAATTTTAACTTTATAAATCTTCTAAAAGAAAATATTTTTAAAATTTCTCGAAATTAAAAATAATCAAATTGGCAAACTATCATCCTCAAACCAACTGCCTGTTTTTATAACAAAGTTTTACTGGAGCCAGGGGCAGGATTAGGCTGACCAAGTGAGGGGAGTCATGCAAGTGCTAGGCTGCATACTGTATTTAAGTAAAACTTTAATATTTTGTTTATCATAGATTTTTGCATTAATTTTTAATTTTTTAAAAAATATGACATTAAAATATTATTCATCTTGACTATTGAATTTGTTGGCATCCCCTTAAAAACCATGCTTGAGGCAAATGTTTCACTCACTTCACCGTAGTCCAGTCCCTGAGTAGAGATAATGAAGAGAATAGACAGATTAATGATAAGTTTTAGAGGTAGAGTTGGCAGGGCTTGTCAATGGATAGGATGTGGCATAGGTAGGTAGGTAGGTAAGTATGCAAGTAGATACCGAAAGAGAGAGAGTAAAGATTACTGAGTACTACAGATTTTTAGCTTGAGCAACTGGTTGAATAGAGGATCTTTTACCAAGAAAATTATGGCTGGAGTGTAAACACCACATATATTTCTTATGCAATAAAAATCAATACAAAATTTTTTAAAAGAGAAAAAATGGCAGCTCTCCCTCTAAAACTCATGCCCCAATATGACAAGATATGGGCTGTTATTTTCAAAAAGTACAGATGACCAAACCAAGGTCCTAGGCTTTAAGTCAGAGAACCTGCATTTAGAACTGACTGTTGCCTCTTTTGTGACTTACAGACTTGTACCCCCAAAGCAAATCTGTGTGGGGATGAAGAGTCAGGATCCAATGGCCATCTGTTTCACCAACAGGACAAAAGGAGCTCCCACACTGGTGGAGTATTCCCAGCATGTTTTGGCAATGGGATGTAGTCAGGCTTCAAGGTACAGTCCTCCCACAGCCTGTACAGGCTTGGGGAATGAAGGGAGAATTTCATGGGACTGTAGGAGAGGAAGAACTTTTCCTCTATCCTTGTAGGTTCTTCTGGCTGGTCTAAATTAAATTAACATGAGACAGAATAGCATGAGAAAAGTCAAACAGATTCAATAACATGCATACATGGGAGAAACCCAGGAATACTGAGTAACTCACCAACTTGGCCTAAGCCACCACCTTAAATATCATTTTCAGCTAAAGACAACAGAGGATGTTGGGGGTAGTGGTTTGGGACTTCAAAGGGGAGGAAAGCAATTCACATGGAGATGTAAAAGAAAATGTTTGATAAACAAATGTTTGTCATGCCTTGCAGAGACAATGAGACATGGAGAGGACTTTGATCAAATGGGTCTTGCTAGGTTCTTCCCTGTCTACCACTCCGAGTTCATATTATACTATAGTTATCTATGGTGATAGCTCCTTCCCGAAGCAGGCGTTCTAGCTTAAATTCTTTTAGGCAGTTAGGGGGAGGTGAAAATTTCTTCCTGAGTCTTTTATTCCTAAAAATAATCAAGCCAAAGAGACACATTTTGCAGTGGCAAGTTCTGCTCCCCTACAGGAATAAAGCTAAGGAAGGAGTTTCTTACCAAATACTGCAGAAAATGTCAATATTGAGAGAAGGAACAGGACTGAGAGCAGAGTGGGAGTGTTACACCAAAGGGTCAAAAGAAAATTACTGTAGAGCCAGAAATCTAAGAGTCTGGGTGAGAGGAAGAGCAGTGGGTCCCTGTAGCTGGGGAGGGGTACAGGACAATTATGCAAAAGACACACTGTTGTTTGTTTCCTGTTCTTCCAAGCTAACAGAACCATGGTGAACAAATGTGTTGCCCAATATGTAGTGATAAACACAAAGACAGAGTCACAACTTATAAGGGGTTTGGGTCTAGAGTCAGCATCTAAGATGAAAATCCCATGTCATCATCCTATTCTTAAAAAAAAAATCTTCAAAATATCTCGTGGATACTATACCATCTCTTGGCAAATCCAATGTAGTCCATTTCTCCTCCAGCACCAAAACTGATTTCAATTTCTTAGTTGAAAACAAATTGAAGTAACTGGCTTGCATTTGTTTTGTTTTGATTTGTTTGGAGTTTAGTTTCCCAACCTTATAGTCAAGTCTCTCTAAGATAATTGGTTGTGTGTTATGACTCTATGCTCACGTTCACTTAACAAACTCTACCCAAGGATCCCTTATGTGAAATAGATACACATATATGTGTTGCTCAATCTTACCACCAACTCTTTGACTTTATAATGTCCATTGCATATCAGGTAGAGAATTAGAATTGGAGAAATTGAAATTATTCATTTATTCAATCCATGAATTCATAAAAGTGCCTGCTGGATAACATCCAGGGCCTCCTAAAGCCCTGGTACCCGGAAGGCAACATAATGCCAACCAAGACAGATACTGACGGAATTTAAGGAGATTCTATTGGTCTTAAGGTCATACCCCAACAGTCAGGAAATGTCCCCAAGTTACCCAGATCTACAAAGAAAGGAGCTTTCACAGTGATTCTATAAGATATAGGATTGAAATCTGTGCCAAGTCCCTAGTCTCCAATTCCACCTCCCTGACAACACAACACCAAAACTATCCACATCAAGGCCGGCCCCGTGGCAAAGTGGTGAAATTCACAAGCTCCACTTCGGCGGCCCAGGGTTCAGATCCTGGGCATGGACATGGAACCACTCATTAGGCCATGTTGAGGCGGTGTCCCACATGCCACAACTAGAAGGACCCACAACTAAAATATACAACTATGTACTGGGGGGATTTGGGGAGGAAAAAAAAGAAGGAAAAAAAAGGAAGATTGGCAACACTAGTTAGCTCAGCTGCCAATCTTTAAAAACAATATACAAAACTACCCACATCATTATGATGGGGATACTGAGATAAGAGGGGACTGGAGGCACCTGGAGGGCTGATATTGAGTCAGAGGCCTACAGGCAGGTGTTTAACAGATCTTGTGTTCTAATGTAAATATCAGAAGATATAAGCAATCAAGGAAATCCAAACACAGATTTAGGACCCTGCAGAATCAACTTGCCTTAAAGAGGTCAGTAGTCAAAGAGTGCAGGAATTGAGAGCAGGTTTGACGGTCTCTATCTAATGTCATTTTCAATTCTGTGTTCATTGTAGGGCTCCATACAGTAAGTGTGATACCTGATCTCTACTCTGTGTTGCTCACTAGATCAGGAGAAAGGAGGGGTTCAAAGATGAGTCAGGTGTGAACTTTACCCTCAAGAATTCCACAGGCTAGTCAGAGGGCCATGACAACCATGTGAATAACTGTAATTCATGGCAGAAAGTTTGTGGTTCTTTAAGAGAAAGCATTGGGAGACTCAGAGGACAGAGCAATCATTTCCAAAAGAGAAGAGCATATGAAGGACTGGAGATGAACTCTGTGTATGGGATTTGATTAGTGGAGGTAAGAGTGGAAAGAGCACTCAGAGCAAAGAAAACAGCATAGACAACCCAAAGGCTGGAAGAGAAAAAGCAAGAGGATGTATGGAGCACAGAGCCAGTTTGGCTTAAGTATAAAGTGTGGAAAGGAAAGAAATGAGAGGTAAGAGTGAGGCCAGATGGCCTTGAATATCAGAAAATAATATGGCCCTTATCATGACAGCAGTGGGAAGCCACTGAAGGATTTTTTTTTTTTAAGTAGGAAAATGTGATCATCAGAACAGAGTTCTAGAACACGAGATGATTAGACCAGGAGGCAGTGGCATTTCAGCTCATTACAGCCAGGATAACAGCCCTGCACATTTCCAAGCCTTCCTGCTCTGCCATCTAAACATGGATAATTCCCTGGTACCACTACTTTACTTGGAGAAGCTCTGATACCAAAGAATTATGTGCTCCAAGCACAAGAGCAAGGAAAGTGTTGAGCACTGAGATGGCTCTGGCATTAAACAGATAAACATTCAAACCCCAATTCTGCCAAAGAGCAGGTGTGACCTTAGGCAAGTCATTTCACCTCATGATACTTCACTATTATTTGCAAAATGAGATAATGCTGTATTTTGTGGACTCCAAGATTTTTTTTTACATTTTTTTACATTTCACTGTTAAAATCAGACAGTGCCTTACGATCAACAGCATGCCCGAGTTTAAGTAGCAATGCTTTGTGTTCTTGATGAGTCATAGAGCAATGGTGTGACTCACAATTGATGGCATCTTAGATTGACCAAATACGGTAACACCTACCTCCCAAGGTTGTGAGATTTAAATGAGCTATTGTACAGAGCATGCTTAGCTCAGTGCCTGAACTGAGGCTGCAGGTTAATAACAGTAGCTACCCTAACACGGGGAGGAGGCAGTAGGACATAGTGCTTCAGAGCCCATTGGCTAGATCAAGCTTCAAATTCCAAGGCTGCACTCACTACCTTGTACTAGCCATTTCATGTCTATGAGACAGTTCTCTCATCTGCCAAAATGCCAATCTTATAGCATTTTTGTTAGAATTAAATTAGATATAACTTAAAGTAAAATTTAACAGTATCTCTCAAGACTTACAAATGCACATGTCCTTTTACTCAGGAGTCTGTTTCCAGGAATTCATCCCACAGATACATAGCCAAGGATAGTTTTTGCAATATATGTAATAGCTAAAAGGCTATTTTGGGGGACTGGATAAACAAGCAAAATTAACTCTCTCCAATGGAATATTATGCTACTATTTGAAAATATAGTACTTCTGCATGTTTGATATGGGAAGATCTTCAGTATGCACTGCTCAGGAAAACAAACAGTGCACAACAGTATATAGAGTGTGCTGCTATTTGTACAGAGGGAAGTATTTAACAAGTTAGCATGTTTAAAGCACTGAACACAGTACCACATAATGGTGTAAGACCCTGAATTTACAAAGGGACAATGGCCAGACAACATGTCAAAGTAGAACTCTGACCCACAATCTGCAGCAACCAGCCCAGGAAGCCACCCTGCTGTGTCTAAGTCAGAGTAGGAAGGAGTCAGACCACTACCCCCAGCAACCTCCTTTGTCTTATCTGAAGATGGTATTTAAGGTGGTGGTTTTGTACATTTTAGTGAGTTGCTCAGCTTTCCTGAATTTCTGCTGTGTATACATGCTATCAAACTTTGTTTGATTATCTCCTGTTATTCTGTCTCATGTTAACTCAATTCTTAGACAAGCCAGAACAACCTAGAGGGTTGGAGAGTATTTCTTCCTCCGCTACAAAGGCAAATGTAGAGTTGAAGAGTTTTTAAAAACCTTAGTTCTCTTAACAGAAAAATTTCAGTTTTTTGAACATAGGAAATTATTTTTAGAAAATAGATTTTCTGTCTTTTAGGTAGACTTACTCAAAAATAAAGAAAAATCTTTTTTTTTTTTTAAAGATTTTATTTTTTCCTTTTTCTCCCCAAAGCCCCCTGGTACATAGTTGTGTATTCTTCGTTGTGGGTTCTTCTAGTTGTGGCATGTGGGACGCTGCCTCAGCGTGGTCTGATGAGCAGTGCCATGTCCGCGCCCAGGATTCGAACTAACGAAACACTGGGCCGCCTGCAGCGGAGTGCGCGAACTTAACCACTCGGCCACGGGGCCAGCCCCAAGAAAAATCTTTTATATTTCTTTATCGAGAGCAGACTAAACATACAAGAAAATGATCCTTTTAAGAGAAAGAAAACAAAATTCTAAGCTTGTATGAGCTTACTATTGATATCAAAACACATTTCATTAAATTTATTCCACTCCTAGCCAACTTGACCATGCACAAAACTCTCTTCTCAGAGTTCCTCTTCCACAAGGCTCCTAAACTTTCTTTTATTTTACACTTAGAATATGTTCGAGGTCTTTCTTTTTAGCCTCTCCTTAGGACAAAAATATTATTATTATGTTTTTCCTAACCCATTTTACTTTAGGACAAATTCATTTTTCTTAACAAAACAAAAATATCCATTTCTTACCTTTCCTACTGGAAACGTACATCTTACTTTCTTTGTATATAGTGATGCTTTCCTTATTAACTTTTAGTAGCTTTAATCATATATATAGAGTGTTTAACACCTGGAAACCTTAATGTTTAGTGAAAAGAAAGAAGTAAGCAAGTATAAACTATTTTTTACATTAGCAGTATGTGGCTTGGCAAATTTATAAATATTTTTCATAATTTCTATGAACATGTTACTTTACGGTACAATCTTTTAATAAAGCACAAGACATTTATTAATAGACCCAAACATTTTAAGTTTCTTTGCAAAAATAAGACAAAAGTGGGTAAATTTAGACTTGCTTAGCAATTAATGTTTCAGTGTTTTATTCTATTTGAAAATGATCTGGCTATTTAATGAATTTTCCACCATTTAATTTAACCAGGCAAAACTTCAAAGTTTTGAGTGACGTCAGCGTCATGGCGGAGTGAGCTGTCCCCTGAGATTCTCCTGTCTGATATACAAAAAAAAGGATATTTACATACCAACAGAGGACATTCCCACAACACAAAAGATGTCTCACAGACGAAAGCAGGCACATGTCTGAAGGTGGAGGTGCTGGATCCCTTGGAGGAAGGGGAAGGAGGTAAGGTGAATTTCCTCTCCCTCCAAAATGGTAGCAACCATGAGACTGCACATGGCTCTGAGAGGAGAGAGGGGAGGGGTGGCCCTCTGCGGGAACACCTTCACTCTCCAAGTTCCCTCACAGCCCATGGGAAAGCATCACACAGAGGTGATTAAGCCATTGTGAGAATGTCTTCATCAAGCTAGGACCCAAGGAGAGCAGATAGGAAGGGCAGAGAAAGAACACCCTCAGGATCACACAGGTGAAAGAAAGCATTGCTCCCCGCTCCCAGAGCTCCAGCTCAACCAGTTGGCCAGAGGGCCACACAGACAGAAAAGCAGCCAGTGGCTGGAGCTAGCGAGCCACAGATCACAGTAGGTTCAGAATATAAAGCTCTTGACACCCATGCAGTGCTGGCAGGGGGAAGCTGAGACCAGATACTATCACTATGCAGAGGCACACATCCACACCATCAAGCAGTATGAAAAAATATATTAAATCTCCAGACCAGAAGGAAAATTACAAGTACCCAGTAACCAATCCTGAAGGCATAGATATTTATAATCTAAATGACAGAGAATTCAAAATTGCTATCATAAAAAACCTCAACGAGCTACAAGAAAATACAGACAGTTCAATGAAATCAGGAACTCCTTCAAAAAAAGGCATTGAAAATATAAAGAAACATCAGAAAGGTTGGAGATGAAAAACACAATGAGTGAGAGAAAGAAAAATCTGCACTCCCTAAACAATAGAGCTGATATTATGCAGGAGCAAATAAGCGGTCTTGAGGACAGAAATATAGAAATGCTTCAAATGCAGGAGGCGAGAGAACTAAGATGAAAAAGAAATGAAGAAATTCTCCAAGAAATATCCGACTCAATTAGAAAATGCAAAATAGCGATTATAGATATTCAAGAGGGAGAAGCGAAGGAGAAATGGAGCAGAAACCTTGACCAAAGAAATAATAGCTGAGAACTTCGCAAACATGGGGAAGGAGCTAGAAATACAAGTGAAAGAAGCCAATAGATTTCCTAATGGTATCAAGGTAAAAAGAACTTCTCCAAGGCATATAGCAGTAAAGATGGCAACAGTAAATGACAAAGAAAAAATACGAAGGGCAGCAAGGCAGAAGAAAATAACTTACAAAGGAACCCTTATCAGGCTTTTGACAGATTTCTCAGAAGAAACCTTACAGGCTAGGAGAAAGTGGAATGATATAGTCAAAAGTCTAACAGACAAAAACTTTCAGCCAAGAATACCCTATCCAGCAAAAATATCCTTCAGATATGATAGAGAAATAAAAACTTTCCAAGATAAACAAAAGCTAAGGGAGCTCATCACCCCAAGAACCCTCCTACAAGAAATGATCAAGATGGTCCTCATACCTAGAAAAAAATTAAGGGGGGTTACAAAACCTTGAGCAAGGAGAGACAAAATCAGAAAATTGCAGCTCTCTATCAGAGCAGGTTAACAAACAATTATAATATTAAAGATAAAGGGAAGGAAAACACCAAAAATAAATGTAATTTCCATTTTAACCACAAACTCAAAACACAAGATGGAACTAGATGTGACAATAATAACTTAGAAGAGGAAGAGGTAAGGAATGGAAATGGCTTCATCTAAGGAAATAAGAGGCTATCATTAAATGGACTATCTCATCTATGAGTTTTTTTATACAAATCTCATGGTTACTACCAAAGAAATAATTAGAACAGACACATAAATGATAAATAAGGAGAAAACTAAGAAAACCATCATAGAAATCTACCTAACTTAATTGATAGTCGAAAATACATGGCACAAGAAACAAAGGAAATGCAGAAGAATGGAAAAAACAAGTGATAAAATGGCAGCATTAAGCTCTCATATATCAATAATCACTCTAAATGTAAATGGATTGAATTCACCCGTCAAAAGCCACAGAGTGGTGGGATAGATTTAAAAACAACACCCAATAATATGCTGCCTCCAGGAAATCCATCTCAGCTCCAAAGACAAACACAGGCTCAGAGTGAAGGGATGGAAGATGATACTCCAAGATAATGGCAAAGAAAAGAAAGCAGGTGTTGCCATATTTATATCAGACAAAGTAGACTTCAAGATAAAACAGGTAAAGAGAGACAAAGAGGAGCAGTATACAATGATCAAAGGGACACTCCACCAAGGAGACATAGCACTTATAAATACATACGCACCCAACATAGGAGCACCAAATTACATAATGCAAGTATTAACAAGCCTAAAAGGAGATATTAATTACAATACAATAATAATAGGGGACATCAACACCCCATTTACACCAATGGATAAATCATCCAGAGAGAAAATCAACAAGGAAACAGTAGATTTAAATGAAAAACTAGACCAGATGGATTTTATACACATATATAGAACACTTCATCCAAAAACAGCAGAATTCACATTCATCTCAAATGCATATGAAACATCCTCAAGAATAGAAGATATGTTGGGAAATAAGGACTGCCTCAATAAAGGAAATCATATCAAGCATCTTTTCTAACCATAATGCTATGAAACTAGAAATCAACTACAAGAAAAAAGCTGAGAAAGGGACAAATATGTGGAGGCTAAACTACACACTACTGAACAACCAATGCATCATTGGCGAAATTAAAAGAGAAATAAAAAATATCTCGAGACAAGTGAAAATGAAAATACACCATGCGAACTCATACAGGGTGCAGCAAAAGCGGTCCTAAGAGGGAAATTCAAAGCAATCCAAGCCCATCTTAACAAATTTGAATAATCTCAAATAAGTAATCTTAAACTACACCTAACAGAATTAGAAAAAGAACAAAGCCCAAAGTCAGCAGGAGGGAAATAATAAAAATAGAGCAGAAATAAATGAAATTGTGACCAAAAAAAAGACAGTAGAAAGGATCCACGAAAGGAAGAGCTGTTTCTTTGAAAAGATAAACAAAATTGACAAACCCTTAGCCAGACTCACTAAGAAAAAAAGAGAGAAGGCTCGAATGAGTAAAATCAGAACTGAAAGAAGAGAAATCACAATAGATAACACAGAAATAAAAAGGATTTTCATAGATTATAAGAGAATAGTATGAAAAGCTATATGGCAACAAATTGGACAATCTAGAGGAAACACATACATTCTTAGATTCATACAACCTCTCGAAACTGAATAAAGAAGAAATAGAGAATCTAAATAGACCAAGCACAAGTAAAGAGGTTGAAACAGTAATCAAACACCTCCCCAAAAATAAAATCCAGGACCAGAGGGCTTCTTGGAGAATTCTACCAAACCTTCAAAGCAGCTTTAATACCTATTCTTCTCCAACTACTCAAAAAAAATTGAGGAAGATGGAACACTTCCTAACACATTCTATGAAGCCAACATCACTCTGATCCCAAACCCACACAAGGACAACACAAAGAGGGAAAATTACAGGACAACACCACTGATGAACATAGACACAAAAGTCAATAACAAAATATCGGCAAACAGAAAACAGCAATACATTAAACAGATCATACACCATGATCAAGTGGGATTTATACCAGAGACACAGGGATGGGTCGACATTCGCAAATCATTCAGTGTGATACACCACATTAACAAAATGAGGCATAAAAACCACACGGAGCCCTCTTTAAGGATGGCGTTGGCTGAAGAGAGCTGCCTTGCTCAAGGTTACGCCACCTTCAACGGACAGCCTGCACTAATTACTGATTAGTGTGGGCATGTAAAGGGCAGGATCTCTTTATCTTGGAATAACTTTAAGGGGCTATCCAAAGTCCAGAGGTCACAGTGGGTTGGCTGAGGGCTTTTTGGGGAGTTCACGGCTGATAAATTTCTTCCTCTGCCCAATTCCACATCGTTCCCCTTCCTTCACAGGTGTTGATCCCCAAAGAACTCCTTAATAAACTTCTTATACAAGTAATCTCTGTCTCAGGGTGTGCTTCCTAGAAATCCCAACATACGAAAGCACTCCAAGCTGCTTCCTGCCTCAGAGCTTTGCACTATTAGTGCAGAAATAATCACCAATTCCCTTTGTCTATTGTTTTAATTTTCATTTTCCTGATCACTTGTGGGTTGAGTAACTTTACAATTTGCCTTTCTTTTGGGGAAGCTGTTCTGCAACAGTTATGACTACTCACTTGATCATCTCCTTGAGGTTCCCCCACCCCTCTCTGGGGTTCTGAGACACAATTAGCTTGGAGAGAAAATTTTCACATTTAGATGCAACAGCATCTACTGCTGGGGCTAAAACTTCATTGGTAATAATGCACTTTGCTTTTGAAGATTGTAGTCTGTAGAGGATGTCTTTCCGGGTCAGCTGAGTGGTTCCTGGAATAAAACCGTCCCTAAAGGAGCAGAAAGGAAACAGTGTTTAGAAGGAAGGATTTCCTTCATCATGTTTGTTGGGATAGTGTAGATGGTTCATGTACATTCTGTAATCTCAGAATGAGTTAGTCAGAGTACCAGCAAGGGATCTATTTGTCTTCCTTTCACTATTTTGCCTTTCCTATGACCTCAAAGCTATGACCCTTCTGACCTAACATGAAAAGGTGTTAGAGCTGGATGATTATCTTCTGGCTGGAGATCATTCATAATGCTCAGCTTGAAGAGGGTTTTGATTGAAAAGTAATGTTACCAATGTTGATTGAGTACTTGAGTGCCAGGTGCTATTCTAAGTGTTCTGCATGTTTTAACTCATTTGATCCCCACCCAAAAACCCCAAACACAAAAGCTGTGAATAACTTGCCCAAGATCACCAGTGGCAGTGTAGGGAGTGAACCCTGCAACCTGACCCCAGAGCTGTACACTTAATCACTTCCATCCAGCGTCTCTTAAAACGGGCATGACTGTTTGACGGTTTTTTTCCAAAGGAAGAATTAAGGCATTCATCTTCTCTGTGCTGCTTCTCCGGCCTGCTGTGACTTCTACTGTGAGGTGTAGTGGAATGGTTCAGAGTGTGTCCTGGAGCCAGATACTCTAACAAGGTTGCCTTGGACAAGCCACTTCACTTCTGTGAGTCTCAGGTTTTGCCTGGTCATTCCTGGACTCTTGGCACTGACTCATCTTTATTTTGGAAAGGACAAGTCCCTTCAGTGGAATTCCTCAGAAAACAGACAACCAGGACTAAAATTCAAGTTTCCTCGGAATATCTTCCCTTTCTAAAAATGGCAACATAACAACAGGTTTTTACTCCAAGCTTATTCCTTAAAGATGTGCCACCTAGGGATAGGTAGTTAGCCTCCCATGGCCTAACACTTTTCCATAATTTAAAGGCACTCTCTAGCAACAGGCCCACTGCCAGCAATTTATGCCCAGAAGCCGCACTTTATTTAAAGACATTACCCTTAGAAAATTAATTTCTGCCAACATATAATTCCTATCATATCTTTAAAAGAATCTGTTAACAGTGATCAATCTTACCTATTAAAACTATTTCCTGTCCAAATTAATCATTCTGGGAAACATTACATAGTTTCTTGCCAGGGAGCAAACTGTTATTTTAAATAAAAAATAACTTTCCAGTATTGCTCTGGGGTGTTGTCTTAGTTGATTATAAACACAATGGATTCATTTATTCACTGATTCATGAAAAAATATGTATTGAGAAGGCCAGCCCCGGTGGCCTAGTGGTTAAGGTCGGTGTGCTGCACTTCAGCAGCCTGGGTTTGGTTCCTGGGCATGGACATACACCACTTGTCAGTGGCCGTGCGGTGGCAGTGGCCCACATACAAAATACAGGAAGATTGGCAACAGATGTTAGATTGAGGGCGAATCTTCCTCATTTTGTGAATGGTGTAAAAGAATGGTCTATTTTCATTCTTTTACATGTGGCTGTGCAGGTTTCCCAACAATATTTGTTGAACAGACTTTCCTTTCTCCATTGTATGTTCTCAGCTCCTTTGTTGAAGATTAGCTGTCCATAGATGTGTGGTTTTATTTCTGGGCTTTCAATTCTGTTCCAATGATCAGTGTGTCTGTTTTTGTACCAGTACCATGCTGTTTTGATTACTGTAGCTTTGTAATATGTTTTGAAGTCAGGGATTGTGATGCCTCCAGCTTTGTTCTTTTTTCTCAGGATTGCTTTAGCAATCTTTTAGTCTGTGGTTGCCCCATATGAATTTTAGGATTCTTTGTTCTATTTCCGTGAAGAATGTCATTGGGATTCTGATTGGGATTGCGTTGAATCTCTGAATTGCTTTCGGTAGTATGGACATTTTAACTATGTTTATTCTTCCAATCCATGTGCATGATATCTTTTCCCATTTCTTTATGTCATCATCTATTTTTTTCAATAATGCCATATAGTTTTCGTTGTATCATTTCCTTGGTTAAATTTATTCCTAGATATTTTATTCTTTTTGTTGCGATTGTAAGTGGAATTGTATTCTTGATTTCTATTTCTGTAAGTTCATTATTACAGTATAGGGATGCAACTGACTTTTGTAAGTTGATTTTATACCCTGCAACTTTACTGTAGTTGTTGATTATTTCTAATCGTTTTCCAATGGATTCTTTAGGGTTTTCTATATATAAGATCATGTCGTCTGCAAACAGCAAGAGTTTCACTTCTTCATTTCCTGTTTGGATTCCTTTTATTCCTTCCTCTTGCCTAATTGCTCTGGCCCAAACCTCCAGTACTAGTTTGAATAAGAGCGGTGATGGTGGGCACCCTTGTTTTGTTCGTGTTCTCAGAGGGATGGCCTTCAGTTTTTTCCCCATTGAGTATGATGTTGGCTGTGGTGTTTATTGTGTTGAGGTAATTTCCTTCTATCCCCATTCTATTAAGCATTTTTATCATAAATGGCTGATGGATCTTGTCAAATGCTTTTTCTGCATCGATTGAGACAATTATGTGGTTTTTATTCCTCATTTTGTTAATGTGGTGTATCACATTGATTGATTTGTGGATGTTGAACCATCCCTGAGTCCCTGATATAAATCCCACTTGATCATGGCATGTGATCTTTTTAGTGTATTGCTGTATTCAGGTTGCCAATATTTTGTTGAGGATTTTTGCATATCCATTATATGAACGCCTCTGCTTAATTCTCTTTTCTTTCTATCTCAACCTCATGTTGCACAGGAATGGGACTTTTTGTTCCCTGCCCCTTACTCTCCCTCCAAATCTTTGCATGGTACCCTCTGGATTGAACATCAATTGAGTGTTTAACAAACTCTTCTACTTTCACATTTTCTACATCCTCTTCACTGAATGTTCTTTTCATTGTTTGCTTTATGAGATCTGGCTCTTCATGAGAATAGATTACTATTTTCCCCTTTTAAGTGGAGGCTGTTGATTCTTCCATGATCCTTGGGTTTGGCACCATTCGAGCTTCCAGTACGACCTCCTGACCATTACCCCTCTCACCCTATCTACAATCCCTCTCTCTCTTTGAGACTCACGCCATTTACCTTAACCACCCTCTGACACTCCTGGTTGTTGTAATTTGCCAACCTCCCAGTCATTCCTTGTCCATTAAAGCCTTTAGCATAAAGTTCATGATCTTTCCTTTGACTCCATGTCCCACCATTATCCTGAGTGACTCCTACATCTATATGGATGACTAATCCTACACTCTAGTCTCTTCCTTCTTTGACTTTTACCATCAGGGAGTTTCATGACACTTTAACCCCCTTGGCAATGCCTTTGACTTTGCCATCACCTGTAAATGTTTCACCTCTGAAATCTTAAGTCCATGCATCTCATGTTTTGATTACTACTGCTATGGACTTAATTGGTCTCCCTAAAACTTGTATATTGGAGCCCTAACCCCAAATATGGTGGTATTTGGAGGTGGAAACTTTTGGAGGTAATTAGGTTTAGATGAGGTCATTAGGGTGTGGCCCTCACAATGGTATTAGTATTGGTATAAGAGGAGACACTAGAGAACTTGGTCTCTCTTTCTCTCCACCATGTGAGGGCACAGAAAGCAGATGTCTGCAAGCCAGGGAGAGAGCTCTCACCAGAACCCAACTATGCTGGCACCCTGATCTTAGACTTGCCTCCTCTAGAATTGCGAGAAATAAATATCACTTGTGTAAGCCATTCAATCTTTGGTACTGTTATGGCAGCCCAGGCAGATTACAGCAATTACCTTCAGTCCCTCCAGCTCTACTAACGCTTTCAGTACCTTGTCTTCTCACCATTGATCTGCCTTTTTCTTAAATTCTCTTCCTTGCCTAATCAGCTTGCATTCTTAGTCCTTCACTTTAACCATTTTCTTGCCAACTTCCCAAGATCCCTTGCCCACTGCCCTTTTATTGTGCCTTCTTGGAAAACCCTTAATCCTGGGTCATTCCTACTCTCCCCTTGTACTTGTGATTTTCTGCAATATTTAAGGGTGATTTTCTCAAATATTAGAGAATATTTCTCCAACATTTTAGAGTGAGTTGGCGGAAATCACACAATCACATAGAGAGTGACTTTGAAGATGGATGATCACCAACCTCAAATGTGTCCTTATCACCCATTTCTGCTGCATTTCTGGCATCTGCTCTCTCTTCCATTTGCAGCAATGATAATTTTAAACATTGTCCACTCAGACTTCTACAGCACATTTTTTCCCTATCTCATCGGGGGATACTGAGTCCTATTTCACAGAGAAAATAGGATTCATCAGGTGGAAACTACCTGAACTTCCTACTATGGAATCTACAAGCTTACATTTGCCTGTACCCCAGAATCCTTTGTCTTATGATGGAAGAGGGATCCCTTTAGTTTAAGTCAGTTTCTCTTCCCATGTTTAAGATCCAGCTAGTTGCATGTCTAGTGTGTGCCTTGTGCTTTGATGGTGCGTTTATGTAGTGGATGGACAAGTTTGGCCATCTGGCTGAATGGCAAATCAGCATCACCCTACAGTTTTGGCCTACCCGTAGCCTTCAGAGATATCCTACTTAGTGATGTTTCCAGTCCTCCATCTCCTCAGGGCTGATGAATCTTTCTGCAGCCACACAATGCTTCAGACTCTTGAATCCATAGCAAAAGCGATCAAAAGTTGTTCTTACACTTGGTGAATATTTCTACCAGTAGTAGGTCTGTTGTAAGGAAGAATCTTGGGGAAATGATGCAGATATTGTCAAATATACAAGGCACTCATTAAGTAGTAGTTGATGTTCTTATTACCATTCTAATAGATAATCTATTCAGACATCCCGTTTGGATAGACTTCCCAGAAGACACTTACTCTTCTCGAGAAGAGGAATTAGTGTTAAACGTGAGTCAATCAAATGATAGTCCTAACTGATGGAAGGAAGCCAGCCTTCTGAAGAAACCCTTCTGAGTTTCCTTTACTTCTCCAAAGCCTGAGCTGTGTGAAGGATGTGTCAGAAATGGTAATATAAAGCAGAATCTACTTTTCTGAACTCTGAGGATAAAAAGAAAGCTGCTTATTTTACAAACTGGATTCAAAATCTCTGGATATTATGAGAAGTTTCCACAGGGCCCCAGGCATAGATAGGATAGTAGTGAACACCTTTTATAAACCCATAATTCATTTTATGAGTATTTGATTTTGGTGACGGTGGAAGAATCAAATGTGGGAAGAAGACTGGAACAAAACTCTTTGTGGTCTCAGATAGAGGCAGAGTGACCCTGTGTATTTTGAACATAAGAGTGTCAATTAGTGGTTACCTGGTAGCTCATCTGTGTTAGATAATATCTGACTACCCATTCAGTTCCTGAGAGTAAGAAAGATCAAAGTTGGAGAACTGTTTCTAAATTAATTCCAAAATCATCATTATGTCTTTGCCTTTGTATTACCATTAATTTCAGGGCACAAGTGAGAGTTGACTATTTTGAAATTTTTAAATGCTTTTCTTTTAAGAGTGTAAGAAATAATCCAGACATTTCATGAGATGATAGCATGTTGGTGAATGAAGATATGCCATATTTAACATAACACATTTTTTGCTGCTCCATAAAATGCCAATGAATTAGGTCATGTGCTTTCTTCACGTAATTATAATGTAATATGCTAATATCATTTCCTACCACGAACGCTTCCTTCTGTAGAATATGTGTCCTTGTCCACATAGCTACAGTGAAATTTAGAGTGAAGTGATTATTTAGCAAACTCTGAGGCCTGATACAATGCTTTGGGCCTGTGATTTCTCACTAATCTTCATTGATGATGATAAACAATTCCACTTTGCAGGTATCCTAAAGAATTCCAGGGTATATGCAAAGATGCTCTTTTTAGCAGCTTGGAAAAAATCCAAGTATCTTTTGATAGGTGCTTTGATAGTTCCATACTAAGGGACATTATGCAATAATTTAAAAGAATAAGATGTACAATCACATACTGTCATGAATAAAGCTCTAAGGTACAGTGTGGAGTGGAAAATGCAAGCTTCACCATGACATACAGAATGATACCTTCTACGTAATCCACCCCCCAATATTAGAATGTATTTCTACGGGGATAGATAGATATAGGTTTAGATATACATTTATTTTTAAAAGGTCTAGAAGGATCTATATCCAGTAGGGGAGGTGGTCTTTTTCTGTAATATTCACCTTATTTTACATGTAATATATTTTTCTTTAATGTTTATATTTTTAAAGGGAGTTATGATTACAAATTAATTAAACACATCCACCCTTTTGACTACAATTAGGTTTTATATTCCTAACTCCTTTGGAGCCAGAAGATATGGATTCAGAAGTGTCACGGGCAAAAAAAAAATCCCACAACCTAGTAGAGTTATTGTCATAAATTGCAAGAAGACAGATGCTTTAATGAAGGGTAGAATTGGATTATTTCAATAAATCGAGCGTTCCTAGTCTCATTTGTGGCCCCATGAGTGGAAGTGGACTCTCTGAGAAGATCCTCTCTTACCTGGCAAAACACTTGTGTGGAAGCAGTTCCTGGTATGTCCCTGGGTTTCACGGTAGGGCAATGATAGTGAGAAACCCGGACAGGGCCTGCGCCACCAAGAAAGGAAAAACAAAATCTGTGTTTGAAAATGAGAAAGACATTGAGACAGTTGGGGAATGTCCAGGGGAGAGGATCACTAGCTTCAAGACTCAGCGGGAGCAAGTCCTTTATCTTAATGAGCCTTGGAAGAGGATTTAGCTGTTCCTATCTGAATCTAGGAGCTACCATGTTAATCACCCAGTAACTGAATGGATACATAGCTTGACCTTTACTTCTGGATCCCTGAAGCCCTTTGCTTAGATTTATTGTTTTGAAGAATAATCCTGGATGTTGTCAGGAAAATTTTGATTTGTGAAGGTAGTTTAGAGATTAACACAGCAGTTTAGAGATTGTGTGATGGAATCCAATAGGCCCAGTTTTATTTCTGGTTCCAGCTCTGATTCCTTAGGCTAGCTGGTTAACCTCTCTGAGCCTCAGTTTCCCCAGTTTCTACCTCACAGTGCTGTTGGGAAGATGAATGAAATAACGCATGTTAGGAGCCAGTACCTGGTGAATAGAAGATAGTGGATATTAATATTATCATCTTCATTATCATTATTGTCTGTTAAAAGTTTCATTTTCAGCGATTCAGCTGAAGCAGCCAGCTCCTCCTGATTCCAAAGAGCCTAGAGAAGTGAGAGGACATTGTTCTCAGAAGGAGGGAGAACATCTTCGGGTCAGGATCACATTTCAAATTTAATTCTTGATTCACCTCATGTTGGGCATGAGTCACTGGGCCATTGCTAATGTTTCCTTTCTGGCCTTTGCCCCGGCCCTCACAGGGAACTGGTCTAATGTTTAGAAGAGACTCAGGGCAGAAGGTTTGGTTGTGATCCAGAAACACACAGCTCCTTAAAGCCAAGTTCCCCAGACATTGCTCAAAGACAAATTTTCACCAAGAGTATCACCCAAACACCACAAGACATCTGCTGGCTGAAAGTCCATCCACTGTCTAAAGAGAAACAGGAAAAACATCTGAATTCTCTTGCATTGGTACTAGCAACAACAAGAAGAGTCGCTAGTTATTAAGCACTAACCTGTGGAAATAAAGACGATTCAAATGAGAACAAGCAAAGGCTATTTTCTCAGAGTTTGCTATAGCAAGGGAGTCGGCCCCCATCATTTGCAGTTTGGCAGAGATCCAGGCAGGCAGAGGACTGTAAAGCTTTATAGTGGAGAGAAGGGAAGGGTCTAGATGCCCCCTGAGTGGAGGCTGTTGGCACGGGGAAGCTGTAGGTGGGCTAACTAGAGGTGGACGTCCTATGTGATTGGTTAGGGGTGCACATTTGGCTGTCACTGGCTGGTCCTATGTTAGAAGCGGGACAAAAATTAGGGAAGCTGTCAGTTATTAATTAATCCCTGGCCATTTGGGTCTGATTGCTGCAGGGGTTATTGTTTGGCTTCCTGGGCTGGTTGCTGGAGATAGTGGTCTGACTCCCTTCAAGTCTGATTTGGAGATAGCAGGCTGGCTTCCTGGGCTAGTCTGTAGATAATGAGTTGGTTTCCTGGGCTGGTTGCTACAGACTGTGGGTCAGAGTTCTGTTTTAATATGTGATCTGGCCATTGTCCATTTGTATATTCAGGCTCTTACGCTGTATATGTGGTACTGTGTTCACTGCTTTACACACGTCAACTTATTGAATACTTCCTTCTATACAAATAGCACACTCTCCACAATGTTCTGCACTGCTTGTTCTCCTGCACAGTGCATGCTGAAGATCTTTCCATATCAAACATATAGAAGTGCTATATTTTTAAAATAGTGGCATAATATTTCATTGGATAGATGTACCATTATTTGTTTAACCACCCCCCAAACCCAACCTTTTTGCTGTTACAAATTAGGGTGCAACACCTATCCTTGTGGTGATGACAGCTTGCATGTACGGCAATGGATCTGTGGGATACATTCGTGGAAATGGACTGCTGGGTAAAAGGGAAGGTGCATTTGTAATCTTGAGAGATGTTGCTAAATTTTACCCCAAATGATATCTAATTTAATTCTTACAGAAAGCCTATAGGATTGGCGTTTTGATAGACGAGGGAACTGTCTCATAGACATGAAACAGCTGGTCCATGGCGATGAGTGCAGCCTTGGAATTGGAACCTCGATCTAGCCAGTGGGCTCTGAAGCACTGTGTCCTACTGCCTCCTCCTCGTGTTAGGGTGGCTGCTGTTATTAACCTCCAGCCTCAGGCCGGGCACTGAGCTAAGCACGCTCTGTACAATAGCTCCTTTAAATCTCACAACCCGGAGGCCGGCACGGTGGCCTGGGGGTTAAGTTCACGCGCTCTGCTTTGCTGGCCCAAGGTTTTGCCAGTTCGCATCCTGGGCGCAGACATGGCACCACTCATTAGGCCACGCTGAGGCAGCATCCCACATGCCACAACTAGAAGGACCCACAACTAAAATATACAACTATGTACTGGGAGGATTTGGGGAGAAAAAGCAGAAAAATAAATAAATAAAGATTGCCAGCTGAGCTAATATCTGTTGCCAATTTTTAAGTCTCGCAACCTTCGGAGGTAGATGTTACTGTATTTATTAAATCTAAGATGCCATCAATGAGAAGTTCCACCATTATTATTCTGTGACTCATCAAGAAAATGCAAAACAGTGCTACTTAAACTTGAGCATGCTTTGTTTGTAAGGCACTTCCTGATGTTAAAATGAAATGTAAAAAACTGCTCATCTTGGAGTCACAAAATACAGCATTATCCCATTTCACAAATGAGGACACTGAAGTATCATGAGGTGAAATGACTTGCCTAAGGTCACACTAGGCACTGGCAGAATTGAGGTTTGAACGGTTATATCCGTTTAATGCCAGAGCCACCTCAGTACTCAACCCTTTCCTTGCTCTTGTGCTGGGGGCAAATAATTCTTTGGAGTCAGAGCTCCAAGTAAAGTAGTGGTACCAGGGAATTCTCCAGGTTTAGATGGCAGAGCAGGAGGGCTTGGAAATGTGCAGGGCTGTTATCCCGGCTGATATGAGCTAAACCGCCACAGCCCCTGCCTCCTGGTTTAATCATCTCGTGTTCTAGAACTCAGTTCCGATGATCACATTTTCCTGCTTAAAAACAACCCTCCAACGGCTCCCCAGTGCTGTCATGATAAGGTAAGGGTTATACTCTTTTCTTATAATCCAGTCCATGTGACTTCACCCTCACCTCTTATTTCTTTTCTTTCCACACCTTACACTTCAGCCAAACTGGCCCTGTGCTCTATACATCCTCTTGCTTTTTCTCTTCCAGCCTTTGGGTTGCTCTACGCTGTTTCCTTTGCTCTGAGTGCTCTTTCCATGCTCACCTCCACATAATCAAATCCCACATACAGAGTTCACCTCCAATGCTTTATATGCCGGTCTCTTTTGGAAATTATTGCTCTGTCCTCTGAGTCTCCTAATGCTTTCTCCTAAAGAACGGCGAACTTTCTGCCATGAATTACTTATTCATATGCTTGTCATGGCTCTCTGACTAGCCTGTGGACTTCTTGAGGGTAAAGTTCACACCTGACTCATCTTTGAACCCTTCCTTTCTCCTGATCTAGTGACTAACACAGAGTAGAGATCAGATATCACCCTTACTGTATGGAGACGTTCAATGAACACAGAATTGGAAATGACATTAGATAGAGACCTTCAAACCTGCTCTCAATTTCTGCACTCTTTGACTGACGTCTTTAAGGCAAGTTGATTCTGCAGGGTCCTAAATCTGTGTTTGGATCTCCTTGATTGCTTATATCTTCTGATATTTGCATTAGAACACAAGATCTGTTAAACACCTGCCTGTAGGCCTCTGACCCAATTTCAGCCCTCCAGGTGCCTCAGGTCCCGTCTTAGCTCAGTTTCCCCATCATAATGATGTGGGTGGATCTGGCATTGTGTTGTGAGGGAGGTGAAATTGGAGACCAGGGACTTGGCACAGATTGTAATATTAGATTTTATAAACTCACTGTGAAAGCTCCTTTCTTTGCAGATCTGGGTGACTTGGGGACATTTCCTGGCTCTCAAGGTATGACCATGAGGCCAATAGAATCTCCTTAAATTCTGTCAGCATCTGTCTTAATTGGCATTATGTTGCCTTCTAGGTACCAGGGCTTTAGGAAGTCTTGGATGTTATCCAGCAGGCACTTTTATGAATTCATGTATTGAATAAATGAATAATTTCAGTTTCTCCAATTCTAATTCTCTGCCTGATATCCACAGTTTGTTAATAGCTCATAAAGAGACAAAGACTTTGTTGTGAGTTTGAGCAACACACATACATGTACCTATTTCCCCTAAGGGATTCTTGGTTAAGTTTCTTAAGAGAAGTTTTTTCTTTTTCTTTTTCTTGAAGATTGGCACTTGAGCTAACAACTGTAGCCAATCTTCCTTTTTTTTTTTCTTTTCTTCTTCTTCTTCCCGAAGCCCCCCAGTACATAGTTGTATATTGTAGTTGTAGCTCCCCCTTGTTGTGCCATGTGGGACATCGCCTCAGCATGGCCTGATGAGTGGTGCCATGTCCATGCCCAGGGTCCAAACTGGTGAAACCCTGGGCCACCAAAGTGGAGCATGCAAACTTAACCACTCAGCCATGAGGCTGGCCTCTCTTAAGAGAACTTGAGCACAGAGTCACAATTCACAAGCATTTACCTTAGGAAGAATTGACTGTAAGGTTGGGAAACCAGAACAAACACAAGGCAATTACTTCCATGGGTGTTCAACCAAAAAGACTGAAATCATTTTCAATGCTGGAGGAAAGATGGACTAGATTAGATTTTCCAAGAGATAGTATAGTATCCATGAGCTATTATAGGATTATTTTTTAAATGAGTAGTATGATGACATGGGATTTTCATCTCAGGTGCCGAGTTTAGACCCAAACCCCTTATAAGTTGTGACTCTGCCTTTGTGTTTATCACTACGAATAGTGGTCAACACACTTGTTCACCATGGTTCTGTTAGCAGAGAAGAATAGGAAACATACAACAGTGTGTCTTTTGGGTAATTGCCCTGGATCCCTCCCCAGCTACATGGACCCACTGCTCTTCCTCTCTCCCCAAGACTCTTAGATTTCTGGCTCCTCAGTAACTTGTTTTTGATCCTTTCGTGTACACCTTCCCACTTTGCTTGCAGTCCCATTTCTCCCCTCAATGTTGACATTTTCTGCAGTCTTTGGTTAGAAACTCCTTTCTTAGCTTTGTTCCCATGAAACTCTCCCTTTTCTCCCCAAGAGAAGAGCTTTCAGACCAATAAAGGACTCCTTTAAGAGCACAGCAGAGTGCCTGAGAGATCCATATGTCTGCACATCTGAAGGCTGGTGGACTAGGCTTCTGGGAGGCAGTGGAACTAGGAGAGGAGCTCCCTCCCCCTTTCCTGGCAGTGTCAATCCAAAACAACGATACCACTGGTAGGGGCAGTGGTTGTCTGACCTGAGGTTTCTAAAAGTGCACTAGTACCGGGGACCAGAAGGCTACAGGAAGAGTAATTGTTGTCATGGTTCAGCCCCACCTCTCTCCTAACAGTCTCATGTGACTCCTGTGACTTGAGGCTTCAGGAGCCACAGCAGCACCCATGACGCTGACCCTACTTGCAGTGGGGGCTGCATATAAGACCCTAGGCCCCTGCCAGCAGCAGTGACACCCATGAACCCAGCACATCTGGCAGTGGTGCTCCCAGCAACCACAGTTAACCCCAGAGCAGCAGCACAGGTGGTATATGTGGCAGCAGCACCTGAGCCTGTGGAGGGCCAGTGGGGGAGCAGAAGATCCAGGCTGCCCCAAAAGCAACAGAAATGCTCTCAATCTGGTAACCCCGGTGGGGGAGCAGAAGCTCCAGGCTGCCCCAAAAGCAACAGAAGTGCTCTCAACCTGGTGACCCCAGTGGCAGCACCCACAACTGCAGCAACATTGTAGGCAGCAAGCCACCAGAAACATCGGAGACACAAGCAGCACAAGGAGGGCACTGATGATGCCTCTGGCAGAGGCACTGGAGGGTGGAAAGTGCAGGCTCTCAAATACAAGCAGAAGCAACTCAGAATCAAAGTAAGAAAAGCCTTACCCCAGTGAGAACGGTGTTTGCCATCACAAATGCGCCAGCAGAGGATCAACTCATCGAGCGCCGTGAAGAACTACAGTAACGTGGGAGAACAGAAAGCAGGTGACAGCTCTCCAAAAACCAAACTTGAAGCCACAGAAGACTGCAATCTAACTGACAGAGAATTCAAAACAGATGTCGTGAAGAAACTCAGCAAGTTAGAAGAAAACTCCGAAAGACAGTTAATGAGCTCAGGAATAAAAGTAACGAACAGAAAGAGTACTTCACCAAAGAGATTGAAACTAAAAAAAAGCCAAACAAATTCTGGACATGAAGACCACAATGGGATGGAAAATAAAGGACAAAGCATTGGAAATAGAGCACAAAACATGGAAGAGAGAATTAGAGAGGTCAAAGATAGAAATTTAGAAATGATTCAAGTGGAAGAGGAGACAGAACTAAGAGTTTTAAAAAATGAAGAAATTTTATGAAAAATATCCAACTCTATTAGGAAAAGCAACACAAGGACAATGGGTATCCTAGAAGCAGAATAGAGGGAGAAAGGAGCAGAGCGCTTATTTAAGAAGTAATAGCTGAGAACTTCCCCAACCTGCGTAAGGAATTGGATATACAAGTACATGAAGCTAATACAACTCCTAATTATCTCAACATAAAAAGACCTTCTCCAAGGCACATTATATTAAAAATGTCAAAAGTCAATGACATTACCATAGGAGAAGAGGGTGGAGAGAGGGCAAAAGGGCACATATGTATGGTGACAGATAAAATTTATTGGTGGTGAACATAACAAAGTCTATAAGGGAACTGATATACAATAATGTACACCTGAAATTTACTCAAGTTACAAGCCAATATGACTTCAACAAAAAGAAAAGAATACATACAACACCAAAAAATATCCAATTTAAAAATATGGTCAGGGGCCGGCCCCGTGGCCGAGTGGTTGGGTTCTCACACTCCGCTTCAGCGGCCCAGGGTTTCCAGGTTCGAATCCTGGGCGCAGATATGGTACCGCTCATCAGGCCATGCTGAGGCAGCATCCCACATGCCACAACTAGAAGGACCCACAACTAAAAATACACCACTATGTACCAGGGGGCTTTGGGGAGAAAAAGGAAAAATAAAATCTTTAAAAAAATGGTCAGAGGATTTGAGTAGACATTTCTACAGAAAAGATATTCTGCAAAGAAATATTTATACAAGTAAACAAGGAACACAGGAGAAGATGCTCACCATCATTAGCCATGAGAGAAATGCAAAATAAAACAACAACGATACATGTCAGCAAGGCGGTGAGATAGGATGGCCCAGCACTCATCACCCACAGAAACCATAATTTAACCACCATTCATGGGCAAAAATACCTTTAGGAAAGCTCTAGAAGCCAGATGTGAGGTCTCAGCATGCCGGTGGAGCAGAAAATCTAACAAACAACCACATTGAGAAGGGCAGAAAGAACAGCTCCACCTGCGTCACCGTTCCGACAGGCTGGCTCAGCTCAGCTCAGAGAGACCCCTCCACCTGCGATTTCTCTCAGGGGGAAGAGAGCAGTGTGAGTGTCACTTCCACAGGCTTTCCAGGCACTGCTTGAAAGCCTATTTCTGTCTTGCTGAGGGAATCAGCATGGCTGGATCCTCTGGGGGTAGCTAAGAACAAAGATGTGGAGAGGGCTTCACAGCAACCACTGTGGGATCTCAAAGCCAGCCCACAGACACTGCCAGCCACCCCACCCACAGGCCCTGCAGCTGGTATGGATGTTCCTCAGAAAACTGAAAACAGGGCTGCCATATGATGCAGGAATGCCACCCTGGGTATATATCCAGAGGAAATGAAATCAGGATCTCAGAGAGATATCTGCACCCCATGTTCACTGCAGCATTACTCACAATAGCCAAGATACAGGAACAACCTAAATGTCCATCAATGGCCATATGGATAAAGAAAATGTGAGGTATTTATGCACAACGGGATATTATTCAGCCTAAAAAATAAGGAAATCCTGCCATTTGTGACAAGATGGACGAACCTGGAGGACATTATGCTAAGTGAAGTAAGACAGACACAGAAAGATAAATATTGCATAATTTTGCTTTTATGTAGAATTTTTTAAAAATATGAATTCATAGTATCACAGAGTAGAATAGTGATTACCAGAGGCTTGGGGATGAGCAAAAAGAAGAGATACTGATCAAAAGTAAGAAACTGTCCATTACAAGATGAATAAGTTCTGGATGAAAATGTACAGTGTGGTGACTATAATTAATAATGTGTTATATACTTTAAATTTACAAAGAGATCTCAAGTATTCTCACCACACACACACACACACACACAGAAACACAAATAGTCATGTGAGGTGAAGGATGTGTTAATTAGCTTGAGCACGGTGATCTTTGCAAAACATACATATTATCAAAACACCAAGACGTACACCTTAAATATATACAATGCCTCCTTGTCAATTATACCCCAGGAAAGCTGGAGGGAAAAGGAAAAGTAAAGGTCAATGACAAAGAAAGAATATTAATGGCAGCCAGGGAGAAGAAAATAACTTAGAAAGGAACCCCCATCACACTATCAGCGGAAACTCTACAGCTAGGAGACAGTGGAATGATATATTAGAAATACATCACTTAAAATATACATAGACACACAGGGAAAACTCATGTGCATAATCTATATACTCATAGACAGAGAAACTCAGACTCTTAGGTCTATGATGCAGAATTACACAACCAAACACACAGGCACACACACACTCCCAGACCATCACCCCACCCCAGCTCACAAGACAGCCAACAAGACGAACAGACAGCCCTGGCACTCAGTGGAGGCCACTGCAGGCAGACATGATGAATAGACCCTGGCATGACCTGCCCCACCTAAGCTGTCAGGTAAGGGGGCATTTTCCTGGTTCCAAACCGAAGGCTGGGCATCTGCCCCACACCAGGGCCTTCCGGACAGCTGTGCCTGGGTCCTAAGATGCCAGAGAGTGACCAGGGTAGAGTTGCTCTGGAGACTGGGGCCAGGGTAGGGACAGGGATCCTGACAGTGTGTACTTAGGGCAGAGGTACTGTATGAGGCTTAGCAGAGCTCAAGGAGAAGAGAGGGAGAGAGGCGAGCCTCCCCAGGACCCTGCCATGCCTCAGAATGGGCTGCACCCTCTCCCACAATAATGACAATAACAATAATGAAATTGTCAGGACTATTATATGATGATATTATCATCACAACAGCAATGACTGATCATCAGTCCCAGGTCGAGGAGCAAGGGGTGTCACCATGGCCATCTGGTTTGACCTCATCTTCTGAGCAGGGCAGACCCCAAGCAAAGCTGGGCCCTGGGCAAAGCTTCGCTCTGGCCCCTTCTCCTTCTGGAATCTTCTTGCCTCAGCCTCCCCCTCTCCCAACATCCCTTCCTAGACCCAAGTCCCCTCTGACCCTTTGCTCAGCCTTGGTACCGCCCTCTCCCTCACCACTCTGAAGCTGATTCCCCATGTGTGCAATGGGGATAGAGATGGTGCTGACCTCCGATCCCATGAGATGATGCCTGCACAGTTCAGTGCTCAGCACAGGCCAACAAGAGGAGGGGCCTTTGGTTACATCCTTATTGCCTTTAATGGCTGCATACCTTCAAGGCCCCAGTTCTGGGAGGACAGATGCCCCTGGGGGATGCTGCTGCTGATGTGCACAGGGGCTCAACACGAGGCTTTTTCTTGTCCTGAGGACAGTCTTTGGACGCAGGCATGGACACTCCCATTTTAGTGAAGGAAACTCACTCAGGGTCACACAGCTGGAAAGCAGCACACCTGAGTCTTAAGCCCAAGGCTGCTGGCCTGGCCTCCAGGGGCCATGAAGGTCTCCCCTGCACGGGAGGCTCACACTGTGTGGGTTTGGGGAGTAAGTGCTTCCTCAGCTGCAGAAATGATCTCACCTGTTCCAGGCCCCCAACCTCTGTCACTTCTCCTTGTTTCCTTCCTCTCTGCTTGAACTATGGTCAGGGTGACCCTGGAAGCTTTCACGGAAGTCCCCAGCCCATTACAGGCTGGGCCTCTCTCCCGTTCACTTCTGGGCTAGTCTGACTTCCACCCCTTCTGTACTGCTCTCTCCTTGTGTAACCAGGATGGCGCATCTCTGGGGCTCTTTAGGCAGCCAACAGCATCTAAACAGAATTTCATATGCACTGTTGTTTTGTTTTGTTTTTGCTTTTCTTGTTTTTTATGTTTTCTTTATATTTACAGTAAAAGACGCTGATTTTCCACTATAATAGTGATGGAATCTTTCCTGTTTGCTATAAATTTATGTAATAAAATGTGGTGGGATTTAAAGCAATGATTTTAAGCTGCCATGGGCCTGAATGAGTTGGGGAAACACTGTGTGTAAACACGCAGAACAGAGCCTTAGGTAGCTCGTGACGGGGCCCAGGAGAGGTGATCACCAGTGGGGTTTGTCTTGGTCTCCGGGCCCCTGCCCACCTGCTTGGCTCTCCCCACCTGTCACTCTTGGTGCTGCCAAGCTCCCTGGGTGTTGTCCCCAGGTCCCCCAGGAGAGAAGATAATGAACTTTCTCTCTTAAAATGCTCACTTTCCTGGAGATCCCAGGAGATCAATCATGAGAGTGAGCTTGGATTTTCCCCACTGAGGTTCATAACGCAAAACCCATGCTAACAGACAGCAGGGTGACAGAAAAGTGACATGTTCACCACTGTTTCCGTTGTGATGATGTCTGTTTAATCGAGGATGATTTTGAGACCATACAATCCGCCACACAGAGTGGAATTCCCAGGGCAGGTGGAGACGTATTTTATTGCCATTTTATCATGATGATATCATTCAGTTCAAAGATAGACCCTTTTCTTTTGGGATTTCTTCTTATACTCATTTTTTTATTTATAAAGGTACCTCTCAGGTTCCTAACATGTGGGAATTTCCAGTCAGCTTTTTATCAGTGACTTCTAGCACAATTACTTTGTGGAAAGATGCTCTGTATGATTTCATTCCTCTGAAATATATGGAAATTTGTGTATAGACAAAATAAATAGGGTTAATTCTGTAAACGTATCATACCTGCCCCCAACAGTCGTTACATGGTTATAGATAGATATATAGGTAATCTGGGTGATTAAGGTGGTTTGCTATTAAGATCGTCTGCATCTTACGGATGTTCTGTCTGCTTATTGTACGAGTTGCTGAGAGGGATGTGAAACCCTCCCACTCTGCTTGTGTGTTTGATTCTCTTTTCATTTCACTTACAAGTCATCCTTTGCTTTGTAAGTTTTTCAGCCAATGGCCATGGGAAACCTTGGGAGGTCAGAAAGGAAAGAGGGGTGCCCAGAAGTGGGGGACAGGGGACCTGGGTTGGGAAGGACTAGAAACCAGAAGGTCTGTGAAGGTTCCAAAGAGGACCTGTTACTGGGATGGCTCCTGGGGAGGCACTGGTTGGGGGAGGGGCATTCTAAACGTAAGGTCACACGGTGTCCACTGTGATGAACCAGGGGTGAAGGCAGGGTATTGGTCAAAAGGGAGTATAAAGCATCGGGGTTGCTAAGGCAGCAGCCAAACAGGAGAAGGCTTGGAGGAGGACGAAGCCCTCATCCCCTCTAACTGCTCCTGAGAGTCCGCTTCACCTGATCCTTGTGTCCTGCTGACTTACTGACCTACTGACCTGTCTGAACTCTCCTCCCCCCCCTCTAGGACTTGATCTGACCCAGTACTTTCCCTGGCCTGCTTCTTCTTCCCCTCCCAGGTGCCCAACAGCTCCTTTCCTGCCACACCCACACCCCAATCCCACCCTCAATCCAACCTCTCCCCCCAACCCCCTCCCAATCCCTCACCTCATCACCTCCCTACCCCACCCCTCCCCTCACGCCCTCTGCATCACTCCCTCCCCACCTCCTTCCTTGAGGACCAGGACATGGAGGTGCAGAGGTTGGTCTTCTGGCTCCTTTTGCTTGGGTTTCCCGGTTACCCAAACACAAACGTGAGTGAACATTGGACATCAGATGGTTCTTCCTTTTTATTGGGCTCTTTTACATGGTGGTTAAATAACACATTTTTCATGGGTTTCTTGATGGGAACTCAGACATCCTGAAGACTGAGGACCTCAGGCCAAGTTGCTTGACCAGCCTGAACAGGTTCTGGCCAGAACTGTGCACATCAAATTCTGGGTCTTGTCAGCACTGCTTGGACCAAACACAGCAGGGTTGACAGGATGGAAACCTGAAAATAGTAACTGTACAGTGTCTAGAAGGAAGTATTTGTGAATATACTGAAAGTCATTGAGTTGTATGTCTTCAGTGGAAGAATTGTTTAATTTGTGAATTATAGCTCAGTCAAGTTGTTTTTAGAAACATAAGGAACTCTTATTTAAGAGGAGTCATGGGAATTAGACTGTCTCCTGGAAGCCTTGTCAAGATCCTGTTTCAAGCCATGCAATTGTAGGGCCCATCTCATGTGTAGTTTGCTTTTCTATAAGTACATGGTTCATATATGTGAAGGTTGGCAGCCCTGGGAACAGTGGTATCTAAATATTGGTGTTGGTACTAGTCTGTTAAAAAGTGGAATGTCATTTGTGCTCTGTGCTTTCGGCCTTGTTGACTTTTAGCAACTTCTAAGTCATCTCTTCCTTTCTGCTCTTGGAAGCTACCCCCAGGGACTCTGTGTCCAACCATGTTGATGGGAGCCCTCAGAAGTCCATCAGAAAATAAGTGGCTGCATCCTGCTGCGATGTTAATAAAGGGTAATTTATTAGGAATGACATGACCAGGAGGCGAATGAGTTGTTTTCCTTTCTTTAGTAAAGCATTCATGTGTAGAGTGTTGATTTACTCAAAGCAAAAAGCATCCTTAATGTCCTTAGGATTGTCCAAATATAAAGAAATTCCAGACTCCTAGTATTGAGGGAGAGAGACTGAGAAAACCCCTTGGAGATAAGTAGATTTGTTTTGATTGGCATGCATCAGATTCTTAGGGATCTGGAAAGGTCCAGTGGTCAGGAACAACCCTCACATTGAGGCAGAATCATCCCAAATGAGTATCTCTAATCAAAGAAGAATTATTCTGTTTCCTTTGAATCTACAAAGGAGGAAATTTCTTGTTAGTCTTTGTTGGAACTTCCCCCTACCCTCTACCTAGGTTCCATTCTCATAGATGAATTAACCTCTCTTTCCCTACCTCATCTTTGAGCACCTGGATAAACTCACCTGTCTTGCATTTCCCACATCTACCCTTGCTCATGGCCATTGACTGTCAGAACCTCAGCTTTTTGGCCCCATTGGATCTCATCTACGTAGGAGTCAACTACTGATATCAGCTCTCCACGGTTGTCAGATGTAAGGAGAGTGCTCACGACTGGGGATGTTTGATCAGGTAGTGACCAGACGGTCTTTGTCTTTTTTGTGCATTTGATCCACATGGTTGTCCAAGTGCTGAGAGCTACTGCTCTCTCTCTGACAGTGGTGACTCAAAGACAGTGCATGTTCCCCATGAGCACACATTTTACTGACCCCAGCTGTGAGGGCTGAAGATGAAAATGTTATAGATTTCAGAGGCTACTTTCTAGAGAAGTTTTATTTGCACAAAACTGAAGCTTGGTACATGGATTAGTATGAATTGAGGTGTGAGTTTATTTTCTTCCAAAATATTTATAGATATAGTTTGGTAAAACGACGTGTTTGCCTTTTGTTTTGGTGAACAGACATTCTAGAATTATTGTATTCCTTTACAAGTTAATTTTCATGGTTGCTATTGATTCATTTAGGTGCCATTCTATGAAATATGAATGGGAATTATTTTTACTAGCTATGTGGAATTGTGTTTTTAACTAACTTAAATTCTCATAGTTTTAATCATAATATACAAGATCACAGTATTATGCAAATCTCTATGTACTACAGAAATCTGATATTATGTGCTCTGGTTCACAATCAAAGTGGACATTAAAAGTAAACCTCAATAGTTTTAGAAACTTGAGCTAAGCAAAACTCTGGAATTAATTTTTGTAGGAGAAATAATCCCGGGGTCCTCATAATAACAGCTTCCCATCTCTCTCAGTTGTGTGCATATCTATAAACATCTCTTTATTATTCTCATTTGTATCTTTAACACACATTTTTTATTATTCCTTCCCATTCTTCCATACATTTGGGTGTGCTTTTGGAGATGTTCCAAAGAGTTTTATCTAGGTACTTCATGAATATACAATAGAAGACCTAGGCTTCCCGATCACGATAAGTTTGATTTTAATTAGTTTTCAATTTTAACTGGTTTATAAATTCATAGTTTAAGTTCTGTTAACTATTTTAAAAAGTATCTGAAATGTGTTTGCCAGCAAAATAAAATCTCGAACAGTGTGTGTATTAGATTTTTTTTCCTCCAGCTTAAGTGTGGTGTAATTTCTGTATAGTAACAGCACCATTGTAATGAATCCAGTTTGTTGATATTTGACCTATGCATGCAGCAATGAAACCATCACCACATTAAGATAGTAAACACACTCATCGCTCCCAAAAGTTTCCTCCTGCTCCTTTGTAATCCATCTGTCCATGAGGAGACATTCGAGGGGTGTGGTCCTCCTGGAGGCTGGGTTAGTGTTTCTAAAGATGACTCTGTGACAAATGTATTGTGAATGTCTTTGAGGTTCCTCACTATCTTCAACATTATTTCAGCTGGTCCATATTCCACATGAACTTTTCCACTTTGGGCTTGATGTTTTGGGAATCCTGTGTAAGTTGACCATTATTATTGTCTCCTTGGGAATTTCTGCATTCATCATTTTCCACTGGAAAACTGTCCTTGCTGTGAGTATACTAAAGTAATTTATGGATATACTTTTAATCATAAATAAGTAGGGATTTTGATAGTCACTGGACCTTTTGTTTGCATTCAGTACTACAAATTTCCCTCTAAGTGCTGCTTTCACAGCATCCCACAAATTCTAGTAAGTCCTATTTTCATTATCATTTAGGTTGAATTATTTTTAAATTTCTATTGAGATGCTTCTTTGACCTATGTGTTCTTTAGAAGTGTGGTGTTTAGTCTCCAATTTTTTTGTGGTTTTCCAACTGCCTTTCTTTCACTGATTTCTAGTTTAACTCCATTGTGGTCTGAGAACATAGTTTCTCTGATTTCTTTTACTTTAAATTTCTTATGAATTTTATGGTCCTGAATATGGTGTATCTGGGTGAATGTTCTATGTGAGCTTGAAAATAAAGTATATTCTGCTCTTGAAGTCTTCTACAGATGTCAGCAGATCCAGTTGATTGAAGGTGTTGTTCAGTTCAACAGAAATTCAGTAAGAATACAGCTGAACTGAACAACATCTTATTTCTGTAAGTTGGGTCTGTCATTGAGTGATAGAGGGTTTTGAAGTCTCCAGCTGTGATAGTGGATTCTCCTATTTCTCCAGGAAATTCTGTCAGTTTTTGCCTCATGTATTTTGACACGCTGTTGTTAATACATACATATTAGGGATTTTATGTCTTCTTGGAGAACTGACACCTTTACCATCAAAATGATGCCACTCATTATTCCTGATAATTTTCCTTACTTTTTAGTATTGTTTTGGAGGAGAATTTCACTGGCTACAGAAATCTAGGTTGATGGTTCCTTTCTTTGAACACTTTAAATATTTCATTCTATTTTCTTGTTGATTGCACAGTTTCCCAAGAGAAGTTGAATGTATTTCTTATCCTTGTTCCTCTATAGGTAGGATGTTATACTCCCGTGCCCCTGCCCTACCCCAGGCTTCTTTCAAAATGTTTTGTGTTTGCTTTTCTGTAGTTTAAATAGTATATGCCTAGGTGTACATTTTTTCTTGTTTGGTGTGTATCCTGCTTGGAATTCCTTGAGCTTCCTGGACCTATGGTTTGGTGACTATCATTAATTTTGGAAAATTCTCAGTTATTATTGCTTCAAATATTTCTTCCTTTCCTTTCTTCTGCCGGGGTTCCCATTATGTGTATGTTTCACCTTTTGTAATTGTCCCACTAGTCTTTGATTTTGTGTGTTATTTTGGGGATTTTTTCTTTCCATTTCTGTTTTTAAAGCTTCTACTAACATTTCTTCAAGCTTGATGATTCTTTCCTCAGCTATGTCAAGTCTGTTAATGAATGCATCAAAGGCATTCCTAATTTCTGTTATGGTGTTTTTGATTTCTAGAATTTCCTTTTGGCCCGTAGAATTTTCATCTCTCTGCTTGTATTCACTGTCTCTTCTTGTGTGTTTTCTCCATTTTGTGTTAGACCTGTTAGTGTGTTAATCATCATGGTTTTCCATTCTTAGCCTGATAATTCCATCATCTCTGCCATACTGAGTGTGATTCTAATGCTTACTCTCTGTGTTCAAACTGTGTTTTTTCTTTTAGCCTGCCATATAAGGTTTTGTTGAAAGCTGGGTATCATGTCCTGGTTTAAAAGAAGAACTGAGGTAAATAGGCCTTTAGTCTGAGGATTTACGTTTATCTGGCTGGGATTAGGCTGAGTTTACTCTTAGGTGAGACAGGAAGAAGAGAGAGCTCTGGAGCTGGGTACTTCCCTTCACCTAGGTCACTTAGTCTTTGGAAAAATACCACTTAGGCTCTGCTAAAGTAGTTTCTCTTGCATGCAGGTCTTTTCAAGAAGAATAAATACCATGAGTTTATTTCTAAATGGCTATTTTCCCCCTTCCTGCCAATAGAATGAGGGGATTTTTCTCCAGTATTTCCTGTGAGAACCTGATAGGACTCCTGGAGATAAAATTCACACAAATATGGGAACCCCTCAAGATTGGGCACTCGGGCCTTTTTTAATCTCTTGCTTCTTCATGCTGAGCATCCAGGAATTCATCCGTTATGGTGTTTTCCTACCATGGCGTTCTAGTTCCTGTGGAGATTCCTGACCTTGGGCTTCTGGTCCAATTAGTGGTGATTGTATGATCCGCCAGTCTGGTTCACTGATTCTCCAGGCAACAGTTGGCTCTGTGACTTCAGTTCTCTGACAGGTCTATGAAGAACTTTTGACTTTAAGTTTGTTCAGCTGTTTTCTTGCTATGTGGACAGGAGTGACAATTTCCAAGCTCCTTACAAGCTGGATCAGGATCCAGGAGTCCAGCTCTTTGATTTGCTTCCTTTAGACTACTAATCTGACCACAAATTAATGTTTGAAATGGAAGTTGACTTTGTAAAATACTCTAACCATTTTAGTAAAGAACTCGTTGAGCAAAACAACAATATATTTTCAGTGAGAAAACTGCAATTCATAAACCTTCCCCTTCAAAAAGAAAACACAGATATTAAGTATTTGGTGAGCCCATCCCTCTTCCCACTTGTCCCTCCCTGTAGGGTTGGGTGACAGGGGACAGGGAAGTGCACTGATTCCTGCGCATTGTGTGAAGTTAAAGGTATATCTGTGATTTTTTGTTTGCCTTCCATGGATTCATTTTCCTATAAAAACAGCATTATAACTGTCTTTTGATACCATAATGATATTCCAGTATCTTGGCAATATCATTTGGGCTGGCCTCAGCATCTGATCATCATTTAAAACTATTCAAAGGGGAAATATGTTTTAGGGGGTCAATAAAATGTGCCTTTCCATGGTATTAAAATGAGGTCCTGCCTAGATTTTATTGAGCTATAATTCCACAGGGTATGACTCGGGTCTGGGAAGCACTTTTTTGCCTTTTCTTAAAATGTTAGCTGTCATTTCTGTTGTTGCTTGTGCTTTCCTCTAGCCATCTCCCCCTCTCTTTCTCATCTGATGACCCTCTTTATGTATTTAGTGGTCTTTGAAAATCATAGGACCTGATGTGTTGTAATTGTTTATCAATGCAGCAAACAGCCAACTCTGTTAGATTTCAGAAAACCTTTCTATTGAGTGAAAGAGGCATATCTTAGGAGTACAGATCTTTTGCCTTTTTTATTGGAGACTTTTAATACAATCCCAGATTCTGGACTTCAGTGTGGATATTGGGTTTGACAAAATAACAATCAGATAAATGAAGCATTATTGTGTTTATAAAAATGTTTGCCATATCCATTATCAAAATTAAATAGATTGGTGTTAATTTAATAGAATATAAAGAGGTCTTTTGCTCAAAAATAAGTTATTTACCTATGTGCTCTTTATCAGAGATGATTGTGAAGTTTCATGACTTAAACAGGGAATTATAACTTTCTCTTATTTTTAATCCTATGAATCATTATGCTGAACAAAATGATGATTATAACCTCATTGGATTATTATTTTGATATTTTATCAGAATGATAGATTTTTACTAATAGTATGTTTTGACATCATATTTAATTTTGTTTCTTCCTCTCCTAGATAAAGCTTCGAACATATCAAGGTAAGAGTTTAGGCTTCGGTTTTCCTTGTAATATTTTCTCAGTTCTGGTGTTTGATGAGTTTTAATTCAATTGGGAGTAAAGATAGTGACTTTTGATGTCTAATTGGCTTTTTAACGCTTGAAAATCTTACTCTTCGCCGGTTGGAGTCTAAATGACAATGTAGAAGGAGGTGCCATCTATTGAGATAAGAGAGCCAGAGGAGGAACAGATCACAGGGGTAGGGAAAATAGGATGAGTTTAATTTTACATAGAAATATTTAGTAAGCGAGTGGGGAAGTGGGGAAAACCTGGAGGAAGCCAGGTTTTTAATTTTTGTTTTTTAAAGCAATTGTACTGATCTGTTTATTTTATTTGATAATTGGAGGACAGAATGTAAGTACATAGGTTGCTTGAATTTTCTGTTTCCCCTCTGGTGATGACAGGGCTGTTTGAACTGTTCACATTTTCTAAGAATATTGGTTACGATGGGATGTTAGTCTAAGACATTTTATTGTGTTTCCCCATTTTCGAAAAAAGATTAAATAGGAATCTCATTGAAATAGGGTTCTTATATCCATACTTGTTTCCTATATTTAAAATGCCACTAACTAAAACTTGTTTTCTTCAGGATCATAGTCCTGCTAAAATGTTATTTATGGTCATAGTGCCAATAATGTGCCTTTGCTGTTGACACATTGGGGTAATTCAATTTTATTCATTTGTGTAATAATCTTAGAAATGGTTTTGCTCTCTTTTTAGCTAATTTCCGTCACAGTTCTTATACGATGAAGACTTACTTGAAAGAAAATTCAGAACTGGTCAAAAAATTATCTCTTTGTGAACACAAGGTATAATCATCCTTGAATTTTTGTTTTCATGGCTTCATCTTGAAGTACTTCCACTTTCTTCTAGTTCAGTTATTTTGCTGTGCCTTCTTTCAACCTAGTGTGACATTTCATTATGTTGTATAACAGTCTAAATTCAAAGCAAGCATCTTATATATAAAGTACCACTTTTTAAATTTCTGTAAAGACTTACCCATGGGGGACTAAGTTTCACTATCATTATAATAAGTATTTTTGAGTTCTGAATTCTTTATTACTATTTGTATAGCTCAATGAAGCAAATAAATTTGCTCAAGAAACTAAGAGGCAGAACAAGATTCTCGGTGATGAAGCACGGAAATTTAAGGTAAAAATCCCTTCTTTTTCATAGATTACACTCTAAAAACAGAAGTAAAAGTAACGAGTAAATATTGCTGATCTCTATATGTTTTGTTGAAGAAAAACATCAAAATGCTGGAAAACATTAATGACATCATTGAAAGGATATTTGCTGAACTGGAATATGACAGAGATAGAAACAACGAGAATCGGGATTTGGTGAGAGTTTTGCTACCAAGTTATTACCATAATTTGATTTTGAGCCTTTTTGTTGATGGGGTGAATTGAGCCCTGCATTCTTCCATGCTGTTCACTGCTGTTCCAAGTACTAATACCCACAATGCCTTTTTAAATTTAAGGACTTAGGAAGAATGTTTTTCTGTTTTTACAACCCTGGGTAATTTCTTTATATCATCCAGCACTTCCTCTCCTCCAAGAAACATAGAACTGAGAAATTGTAGGAGAGAGTACTAGAGATGTCTAGCCATGTTGAACAGTCCTATCCCTCTTAGTGCAGAGCAGGGAATTTTCAAAGTGATTCTAGTGACAGTATTTACCTTCCACTAAGAAAAGCTGCTCATTTGAGCCGTTTGGCTTCAAGGTTTTAGACCTTCTTTGCTTTGCCTTGTCCCCCAGTCAAGTATCTCATTGTCTCAATAGTAGAAAGTTGGAGTGCCCATAAAATATTTCTGACTTCTACTATTCTCTTAGTTCCTCATTTATTTCTGTGTTTGACTTTTCTCCTTGGCTGAAACTGGATCAACCGCTTTTAATGAAACAGGGGCTGATGTGGGGTACGTCTGGTTGGCATTTCTTCTTTTTAGCATACCGTCCGGTGTTCCTATTGAAATCCAGTACATGTTTTCTTTCTATCCTACATGCAGATAGCAGAAAAGAAAAATCTACAGAGAACTTAAAAGTTGATATTTCAATGAACACCTCAGGAATTTCAGAAGTAAACTACCTAGATTTGCTGCAAGAATTTCATTGTACACCTTAAGTTTGATGAAGAACAAATATGTCATGTCTTAGAATATTAAATTTATACGTTATTGTTTTAGAGATTTTTCTTCTTGGAAACTAAGTCATTAGTGAGAATGTTTGGCTTTAGGTTTGAATCCCCCTTAATGAAGTTCATGTCCGCGAACCGAAATTGAAGTCTGAAGAACAGCAGGTACAGAAGGAAAATGCTCAGCTTACGGGCAAGAAGGAGCAGATAACAAAAAGTTCCTCCCATAGGTTATATAAATCAGAGAACTAAACATCATTACTTCCTTTTAAATTTTCTTATTTTTAATCGAGGTAAAATACACCTAATATTTGCCATCTAACCCTTGCAAGTGTACATTTTAGTAGTGTAAGATACATTCACATTGTTGTACAATCATTACTTCTTGAATATCTTTTCTCAAATCTGTCTTAAAGTCAGGAGATATGAGTGGAGGATTCAAGGATTCGAACCACAAAGCCTCGACATCTAGTGAATGTAATCTGGAAGGTATGTTGATTGTTGGGAAGAAAATTCCATATATTAAAAATAAGTTTGCACTGGGAAGGTAAAAAATGTCTTCTAGCCTTCAGGATTCTCTCCTTTCTCCTCTCCCCATCACAACCCAGTTCTTGAGAATGTGTGCACACAGACAAAGAAAATTGTTTTATGCTTTACAGAAGGGAGAAAGACACTAAAAGAGAACTGTGAGGCTTTGAGATCTATTAAAGTGGAAAAGGAAGCTGAATTAAAAATGTTGAAGATGAACATAGGCGTGACTGATGAACTCTTTGGACAAAGCAAGATGGTCATAGACAAGTAAGATGTTCAAGTGTTGATAGTTACAAATAGTGTTGTATTAGTGAAAGTATAGACCAATGTAGATAATTATAATTTCGTACAATATTTATCACTGTATTTTCACCATATTCAGTCAGTACAGAATTGTGTTTCTCATTTCTGCCTTGATTTTTGTTATCTGCATCTTCTTTTCCATTCCAACTGATTATCAGCGATTCCTGTTTGTAATTAATTTAGGATATGAGTCCTGGTACCAACTTTAATCACTTCATTATCTGGAACCCTCTTGGTGAATTTACATTGTACTCTAGGTTTCAATCTCATCATATTGTCATGACCTGCCATATGTTTATCATTTCCTATTAAACCCTAGACTTTGGGTAGAAAATATTTAGAGAAAAATTGAGGGCTATTTTGTTGTTATCTTGCTGCAGAAAATCTGGGAGTTTATATCTGGCGGGTGATCAGGGACGCCAGCACTACTGAATCCTAATCATCCAGTTAGCAATTCAGACCATTCACTGAAGGCTCAATCCCTCCTAAGGCCAGTGTGTTTTCTGTCCACCTTTGTTCTTAGTGTGTCATCTCCTGGGACCCAGCTAAGGCCTGCAGGTTTTTCTAGGGATGACCTTCATTTAGTGACCGTGAACTCCAGTTGTTTTACTTCTGTGCCCGTGGATGTGTGCAAACGCTCCTCAGCTTCTTTGCAACTCAAACTCCCCTCTGGAATTAGTTCATGAACCCTGGGGAAAGTGGCCCCAAATGCCAGGCTGATCATAATCCTGGGCTTCCTTCTTCTCCATCTTGGCTTCATGTCTCTCTACTGGCTTGTTAGCAATTTGGTGCAATCATGAATTTTCATATTTTGGCCAATGTTTCCTGTTGTTCTCATGGGGAGATGAGGGATTTCACACCCACTCATCCATGTTCAAAAGTAAAACTTTTCTTCTATTCCCGTAGGAGTCAGGTTTGTCTTATCCCTTCCCAAGCCTGAGGTAGGGCTTTATCTCCACACTGGCATCTTGTTTGTATTACATATGAGATGTTTTGGGGTGGAGATAGTGCCCTGCTTCCCTCTGTGTCCTCAACACCTTACAATGCACCCACTACTTTATAGCTTGTCCAGACAGCATTTGCTGAAAGGTTGCCTGGCTGGCCAGAAACAAACACATGAACTTTCTCTCTGTAGTGTTTCTGTCCCAGTTTCCTAGAGCTCTTTTAATTTTGTGTGTGATCCATAGCAAATGCAACGTCAAGTTGAGAATCTTTTGAATCAGAACCTTGAACAAAGTAGTTTAAAGGCAACACAGCAAATCTGCCTTGAGCCCTTGCCCTTTGCTGCCTTCACTGTCAATGAAATCAAAGTATTTGTTAATGAAATCAATCTGCTATTAAAGCAGATCAATATCTTCAATTCGAAGGCTTTCCATTTTCAGGAGATAACACCCTGACTATGGGGCAATTCAGATCACCTTTCATTCAACAGTTTCTGTTCTGCTCAACTAGGACCTTTGAAGTAGGTGGCAGGAGTTCCACTCTTGAACTGTAGAAATGTCCAGTAGTTAATTATCCAATGTTATTACACCATGTCCAGGGAGGATCCATGGCTGTGTCATGGCCTCTGGACTTTCCCTGGGAGAAGTCAGACAAGTCATGAACTCCTGCTTCATCCTAATGTGTTTAGTTGCGAAGAGCTGGTCAGGCCTGGTTTCCACATTGAAAGAAAATGAACGTACGCTGTCCCAGTCACAAGAGACCAAGCGTGGGAGGGCACATGGCGCATCTCATATGTGCTTTTCATATTTGTTTAGTTTATTTACTAATGACTAGGAAAACAGAACTGGGAAGAGAAACTCAGAATTGCCAAAGACTTGCCAGCAGACTGGAGTTTGATTTTTCTCTGTCCTCTGATGAGGGGCTTCAATTCTTTCCTCTCACTATATTTGTCAATCTACGCATTTGTGGGGAAGGATGGGAGGGGACATTTGAATCCTGCCCTTTAGATTTCTGGGAGGCTAGAAAGGCAAAATGTCACAGGGGCTACTGGAAAATGCATATTTTTTTCCCCTCTTAGGAAGCTGAGAATGAAAGAACGTGAGAGGGTGGAAAAGGAGAAGCAGCTCTCATCAGCAGAAAAGAAGGTGAAATTGGCTGCAGAAGAAATGCAGCGCTGCAAGTGAGTTCAGCTTCTGACCGTCAGCAACTTATAACACCCTTGCTGGATTTAAACTTTTGTACAATGTTGAGACCCAATTCATATACAAATACAAACAAATGTTCAGAAGACATTTATATAGAGATTTCCCTCAAGAATGAACAATGTTAAGTTTTACAAATGTCAAGTTAAAATATTAACTTAAAAAAAATGAAGTTCCGAAAAATTTCCTGATCCTTAATGCTGGCCAGACTGTGTGGAAACGTGGTTCACAAAAATGTTTCTGGAGGAGGTAAAAATTGTTAGAAACCTTAGGGAAGCAGTTTGGTGTCAGACGAATCTCATCAATAAATATGCGCATGCCACTTTAGAGACCCAGTTGTTGTAGTCCTGAGGAACATGATCAGGATAGAAGGAAAAGAAGAATCAAGCTGTATGATGAAAGGTACTCACTGCAGGATAAATTAGGGAGATACTGAGAATCAGCAAGGGAATTCTATCAACTGAGAAGCTGGCAGGCATTCGATAATAAATAAGGAAACAAAGCAGCAATCGCTTTGATCCTACTTACTTTTGTAACCTCATGAAATGTGTCTTATAGGATTGGATGATATGTATAAGGGTACAGTTTGGATAATGGGAACATGGACAGATTATTTAAAATCATCCTCAATATTGTGCTTTATCTGATGAAAGCAATTGTCACTCATAGGCAACAAACTGATCAAATGCGGCAACAGGTGCAGCAAGTAGAGTCCACCTTCAGACACCAGGTAACCTGCATTCTGCCCAAAGCTCCTGGATCCTTCAGCACCCAATGCAGAGGGTTACAATGGCCCTTGGAAGCCCTAACATAGGGTTTTTAACCTGTTGGCTTTTCAGATCGCTGTGCATGAGAAGAATGCTCAAGATAGTTGGGTAAGTTTTGTTTTCCTTCCTTCCCTTTGTGCACAGTCTGTCACAACCGAAGCTGGGTGTATTTTTCTCCAACAGATCAAGGCTCGGATTTTGGAGAGGGAGATAGTGGAGCAGAGCAGGGAAGCCGCTCACTTGAAACACAGGTGTGGGATTTTGAAAAACATTTTTTAAGGGTGTTTTTGAGGTATTAAGGCTAAGCTGTTTAGTGCCTAGCAAAGGACTTGGTGTTGTAATTCTTACTGAAGTCCATTCCTTTTCTATATTCCAGATTGGAGATAATGTCCCAAAAGAGGCTTCCTGAGGGATACAGGCCGTACGAACCAATGTTGCAAAGACCTGGGCTGCAGAACCCTGCACAGAGAGGTAGGGAGCACATTGTGAAGTGCAGCCACTTAATTTCTGCTGCAAAACCACTCCATGTCCCACTGTTTCTGTGGGGGATTGTCATGTTGTCTGGAAACAATCCCAAGCACGACATGAAGACAACAGGTTGTCTCAAGGGGTGACAGGAAGATGTCTTCCTCAGGTGCCCCAGCCACAATGGCTTTCTGGGCCTGTGCCCTGTGACTGGTGGAGCTCATGCCCCTCCACTGACCGTGGACCTTCTCCACTCACCAACACCTCCAGGACCTTGGGTTGCTCTTAATTGGAGAGATGTGCCTGGAGGGGTTGTGGGTCTATGCTTCCTTCCCACCTTGAGTCAATGGTGAAGACTTTGTTTTTCTTTTAGTTGAGAAAAAAAAGTCATTTCCATACCATTTTGGAGGCTCCCTTATTTTTTCTGTTTAACTTTTAATTGTGGACTATAGTATTCCATTCATAAATTAAATTTCTAAGTAATTTTACTCCTGACATTATCAGGGTAATGCTACAGCTTTACTGTTAAATCCCCATATCTTCCCTTTTCTTATTACTATAATATTATCCTAAGTCCATTTCTTTTCATAAATATTTATATAATGCCTGGTCACATATAGAAGGTAGCTTATATGAAGAGTGAGAGAGTGAAAAATCCACCTGTGGCCTGAAGAAAAGGACCTGTGCTGTTCATTTAAGAGTGTCTTGCTATTATCCCGTCCAAGCTTATTCTCATTTTAATTTTACTCTCTGATGAAACTGTGAGTTCCCTTGATGTGTATTGGGAAACCCTCTTTCATTGTTGATTTCCAGCTAGTTGAGCCCTGACTTTTCCACAAGTGGTTGATGAGTAACAAAAACTCCTGAACCAGGGCCCTGTGGTGTCTTCCTCGAGGGTCAGGGGATGGTCTCCCCCTTGTCCTTAGGGGTCACCTGAGGCGTGTAGGGAACCTCCACTATTGGTGAGGGCCCTGAAGTGGGAAAGAATGTCAGATGGTGGAGGAAGGCGTGGAGGGTTTGTTTTCCTTCCTCACAGTGTGTGCAAGTATCTCTTATACAGAAGGAAAGACGCTTTCTACAGAAATGTGGAAGGAGCGGTTCTGTGGATGCGCGTTGTACAGAGACCATGTGCCGAGCTCTGTGGGGGATGAGGCACACCCCTAACTTCAAGGGCTTAAGGTGTCCTAGAGCAGAGAGAGATTTTTCTATTAAAGAGCTTGTATTCACCATGATGGAAGCACCAGTGAAGGGCACTGGAGGACAAAAGAGGGAGACGTGAATCTCACCAGGATGAAACGGGAGGTTGTGGCAGAGAAGGAGGAATTGAGGAGGGGCCTGGTGGGAGTTGGCTGGGTTACCTTAGATGGAGCTGGAAGGCCATTCCCAGCAGGGCAAGCAGCTTGAGCAGGGAGTGTGAAGGCAGTGTGAGGTCCACGCAGAGCCACTGCGTGTTTTCCAGTCACACAGTGTGGGCAATGCAGTTGTCCTCACCAAGATGTCACTGTTGCCATAAAGCCCTTGGTTCATAATCTAAATAGAGATCTTGTTTCCCTTGGGTTTCTGAAAGTTCTGGATCTGTGTGATAGAAAAAGTGCCTGGAGGTTTGGAGATTTTACTTGGTTCTTTCAGGATACTGTGTCTGCCTGAGATTATTGTGCCCCCATGAGACTAAGAGTGCAGACAGGATCTAGATCAGCTGAGTGGCTGCCTTGGCCTTCAGTGAGTCGGACTCTTTGTGGGAGATTCAAGGTTGACGAGCAGCCACCCCTGCTGGACCCCTCTCACCACATCCCTGCATCCTCCAGTCACCACCCCTGACTGTCAGCTTTGCATCTCCCTAAGCTTACCACACAGTATCCCATCTCTTTGCTTGTGTTCCCACTGTCTCAGCCCCTAATACCAGCTCTCAGTGGGGCCTACTCAGAGCCTCAGCCCCGCTGTCTGTGAGATGGGGTAATATTGGTTCCTGAGGTCATTGTGAGGAAGACGAGATTAAGTACATAATGAAAGTGTCTTGCAAAATGGCTGGGACATGTTGGCACTCACCATTCTCACTGTTCAAATGAAAATATCTCCACACAGAAGATTATCAGAAGATGGTCACTGAGGTACATTCAACTAAACTAAGGGCGTAAGAGCTCAGGCCCAGAGATGAACAATCCCTGTTTCAAAGGATGAGGCAAAGAGTCCCCTTTTTCCTAGTGAAATTCAGGAACTTCCAGTCAAAAAAAGAAAGATAATTTTGAGAATATGTGAGTTCAGAGATCTATACCTGAGACCCAAAGGCAATTATTTTCCATTAAATATGCAGCCACACAGTAAAGTGCTCATCAGAAGCCACAGATATATTATAGAAGACAAATGTATACAGGACAAAATAAGATCACATTGAAATAACCTCAAATCTTTTTGCCTTACAGGACGATGATTTTGAAAGAGGAGCCTGAGCCGTGATAAAAGGCTATGGCAATTGATTATGGTTTTCCCCACCCAATCCTGCCTCCTCCACTTTTATCTTTCCTATTGTCTCCCCTAATACACCCTTTATGGTTCTAACTCAGTGTCAGCGTCTGCTTTTTGGAGGACCAACCGACTCACTCCAGGGAGTGTACACAGTGTGAGTCTTGTACGCGCAGTTCAAAAACAGGCAGAAACCATGGGAATGAGGCAGAAGCAAGGTTATTTTGGGAGGGGTACTGTTGACTGCGAGGGGCCTGAGAAATCCTTCTGTGGTGGTGGACACATCCTACATCTGGATCTGGCTGTGGTTGTGTTTGTTCAGTCAGTAAATACTCACAGGTGCCTGCCAGTCCCAGGGGTGTCTGGTGATCAGAGAGACAGCTATCTGTCCCCAGGAAGTGGCCGATTTCTGATGGTGGGGAATAGATGAGGAACCGGGAGTGGCTCCGGGAGACCAGTGAAGAGGCCCTGCGGTAATCCAGGTTTTGAGCCCTTCACCCAACTTGCCAGCTGCCCCCCAATAGCACCAAGTCCAGGAGGCTTTGTGAGGAATTGATGGAAGCAGAGTTTTTTGTAAGTCCCATGAGGTCCCATAATCCTCCCATGATTTCCTTACTGAGGGATGGGCAGGGCAGAGATCAATGGCATGGGATCCCCCACATACCCCAAGGAGAAGGGGCTGGGGTGGAACCAGCTGGCTCCCTCCAGGTCCCCCAATCCAATCCATTCTGCCCCCGCAGCCCCTGGAGGCTGAAGGGCCCTCCCTCCTTCCAAGCAGGAGTAAGTGGCCAGCCCTTCATCAGTTCTGGGGTTGAGACCAGACCAAAAGGTCAAGGTCTGACTGTGCACATGCTGCCCAGGAGTGGCTGGGAACAACGGCACAGCAGTAAATCTCAGCATGAACAGACTCGGTAAACTAGATTCTCATTCACTGTGAGCAAAGCCTGGGCCAAAACATGGCAGGGAGGGTGTGGAGGTGAGGGTGGTGGTGTCTGTGGTCCTGGACAGGACTGCAGTGGAGCAGAGGGTGTGAGGGCCTGGGGAGAGAGACAAGAAAGAGACAGGCAGGGGGAGAGTGAGTGATGTCGGGGGCGGGGGGTGGTTAAGTCCTAGAGAGTGACAGGGAGTCAGAAGGAAACAGGACTAGAGAGAAGCAGAGACAAGAGGAAGCAAGGAGGAAGAGGGGGAGCTGGGCTAGGGTGGGAGGCTGGAGTGGCTCTGTGAAGGGGCCCAGAGAGAAGCCGGCAGAAAGTTAAGAATCTTGGGCTTCGGGGTTCCCTGAGCCCCAAGGCTCCCACCTCCCTGGGGCCGAGCTCTGCAGGGGCCATCACACTTGGGAAGATGGGTACTTGCCATTATTCCTGGGCTCACTGCATTTAGCCTCTGGGTCAATCACTTATAGGGTTGACTTTCAGGAGAATGTGCCGCCGCTTGGCGGTAAACTCCAGAGCCTGCCCTGTGGGGAGCTGACCCTGAGCAGTCTTCCTCACAGCTCCTGAGCTCGTACTGCGTTTCCACCCACCCCAGCCGCAGCTGCATTATGTTCTAAAACCAGGTACCGGGCACTGTGCTGCCTCCAAGGTCCCATGCCTGATACTGACAGAGATGGGATTGAATCCCATCCAGGGTGGTCAGGCGTCAAGGACACTTTATCTCCTCCTACTGTCAGTCAGAAATGCTTCCCACCCTAATGAGTTGGGACCAAGGCTCTGATTAATATTAGGGAAAATGTATTGAGGTTTCCCTCTGAGCAGTATAATGTGCCCAGAGAAAAAAATCTTCACGTGTGTTATCGTATTTACCCAGCACTCCCCATATCCCATTTTAGGGATGAGGAGCCAGAGGAAGAGAATTGCTCAAGGTCTCATAGGTGGCGAGTGCTGTAACTGGACCTTGCAGAAGGTCTGCCTTGCACAGTGGTTCCACCCTGGCCCCCCTTCGAGGCCTGCTCTCTGAGGTGCTGAGGAAGCCTGTGGTTGACTGCGTCTTGGGAAATTTCTCTTATAACGGCATTAAGTCATGCATCAGTCAGGACAAAGAAGGTTACGTCTGTGAATGAGTGATCCAGACTCTCAGTGGCTTACCACAGCGAAGGTTTATATCTCACACACCACATGTCCACAGCAGGTCAACGGTGGCTCTGTTCCACATCCTCTTCCTTGGGGGACTCAGGCTAATGGATTAGTGTCCATTTGGAACCTCGACAGTCCTGTGAAGTTTTGAACATGCCCCTGGTAAGTCAACTTTGTCTTAGGAAATTGGTCTTCTGAAAGCATTAAGTTATGCATTACAGTCAACAACAGTAGAAACACAAAATCCAGTATGCATGCAAGTATTTTTTATTTAAATATAAATAACTTTATGAAATATAAAAGCATGTATTGCATTATTCCATGACAATAGGACATAACTATGGCAGTGAATTGTGGTAATGGATGGGAAAGGGGTGAAAAGAGCAGGGCCATTTTGCAGAAGAGCGGGTGCTGCGGCTCTCAAGAACGAGGGAGGCGAGTTTCCAGTGCCTGTGCCCACCGCCAGTCTCTCACCACACTGTAAACACACACACAGACACACGGTGGTGGTTTCATTGCTGCATACGTATGTCAAACATCAACAAATTGAATTCATTAAAAATGTGCTTTGGTTATGCATGAATTATACCACACTTAAGCTGTGTGTGATACACAAACTGATAAGTTTTACTTGCTAACAAACACATTGCAAATATTTTTTAAACAGTTAACAGAGCTTACGAGTTTATAAATCAATTTATAATTGAAAAATAAGTCAAATCAAACTTGTAGAGGATGGAAACCTAGGTCTTCTGTTGTAGATTCACGAAGAACTTCGATAAAATCCTTTGAAACATCTTCAAAAATCTGCCCAAATATCCAGAAGAATGGGCAAAAACAATCAAAGATGTGTGCTTAAGACACAAACGAGAATAATATAGAGAGATGTTAACAAATATGCACATAGCTGAGAGACATGGGCAGCTGCTATTATAATAATACTTGGATTACTATTCCAATAAAAATTAAGTATAGATTATTGGTTAGTCCAGGCTTCTGAAATCACTGAGGTTTTCTTTCAATGTTCACTTTGATTCTGAGCAGAGCACATAATGTCAGATTTCGGAAGTACGTAAAGATTCGCATAATACTGTGATCTTGTATATTATGATTAAAACTATGAGAATTGAAGTTAGTTAAAAACACAATTCCACATAGCTAACAAAAAGAATTCACATTCATATTTCATAGTATTGCACCTAAATCAAGCAACAGCAACCATGAAAATTAATTTGTAAGGGAATACAAAATTTCTGGAATGCATCTTCACCAAAACCAAAGGCAACATAAAAAGGCAAACATTGTTTTAGAAAAACTAGATTTACAAGGATCTTAGGAAAAAACAAACTCACAATGTAATTCGTACTAATCCACATACCAAACTTCAGTTTTGTGCAAATAAAACTTCGCTAGAAAGTAGCCTCTGAAATCTATAACATTTTCCTCTTCAGCCCTCACAGCTGGGGTCAGTAAAATGTGTGCTCATGGGAAACAGACACCGTCTTTGAGTCACCACTGTCAGAGAGAGAGCAGTAGCTCTCAGCACAATGGATAAACACGTGGACCAAATGCACAAAAAAGACAAAGACCATCTGGTCACTACCTGGTTAAACATCCCCAGTCGTGGGCACTCTCATTACATCTGGCAACTGTCTGGACACTGATATCAGTAGTTGACTCCTACCTAGATGAGATCCAATGGGGCCAAAAAGCTGAGATTCTGACAGTCAATGACCACGAACAAGGTTGGCTGTGGGAACTGGAAGACGAGTAAATTTATCCAGGTTCTCAAAGATGAGGTAGGGAAAGAGAGCTTAATTCATCTATGAGAATGTAGCCTAGGTAGAGAAGGAAATGTTTCAATGGAGACTATCAAGAAATTTCCTCCTTTGTAGACTCAAAAGAAACAGAATAGATTCTTCTTTGATTGGAGCTATTCATGTGGGATGATTCTGCCTCAATGTAAGGGTTATTCTTGACCACTAGACCTTTCCAGATCCCTCTCTACGAATCTGGCGCAGGCCGATCAAAACACATCCACTTATCTCTGTAGGGTGTTCTCAGTATCTTTCCACCCCCCACCTCTCGCTCCTTCTCCTGGAGGTAGACGTGTTTTTTAATGACAAAGTAAACGTTTCACAGTAAGAATCTGGAATTTCTTTATATTTGGACAAGCCTAAGGACATTAAGGACCCTTTTAGCTTTGCATAAATCAACACTCTGGACGTGAACACTTTACTAAAGAAAGCACAACTCATTCACCTGCTGGTCATGTCACTCCTAATGATTTCCCCATTATAAACATCCTAGCAGGATGCAGCCACCTATTTTGTGAGGGACTTCTCAAGGGCTCCCATCATGCTGGTTGGACACAGAGTTTCTGGGGGCAGCTTCCAAGAGCAAAAGGAAGGGATGACTCAGAAGTTGCTAAAGGCCAACAATCTAGAAAGCACAGAGCACAAATGACATCCCACTTTTTAACAGACTAGTACCAACACCAATGCTTCGATACCACTGCTCCCAGGGCTGCCAACTTTCACATATATGAACCATGTACTTACAGGAAAACAAACCAAAAATGAAATGGACCCTACACTTCCATATCTTGAAGCAGGATCTTGACAAGGCTTCCAGGAGCCAGTCTAACTCCCATGACTTCTATTAAATAAGAGTTCCTTATGTTTCTGAAAACAACTTTATTGAGATATAATTCAGAAATCATACACTTCTCCCATTGATGACGTACATCTCAATGGCTTTCAGTATATTCACAGATTCTTCCTTCTTGAAGCTATAAAGTTACTATTTTCAGGTTTCCATCCTGTCAACCTTGTTGTGTTTGGTCCAAGCAGTGCTGTCAGGACCCAGAACTTGATGTGGACAGCTGTGGCCAGAACCAGTTCAGGCTGGTCAAGAAACCTGCCCTGAGGTCCTCAGGCTTCAGGAATGTCTGAGTTCCGGGGCCGGCTCAGTGGCATGGCAGTTAAGTTCACATGTCCCGCTTCAGCGGCCTGGGGTTCACCAGTTTGGATCCCGGTGCGGACATGGCATCACTTGGCATGCCACGCTGTGATAGGTGTCCCACATAGAAAGTAGAGGCAGATGGGCATGGATGTGAGCTCAGGGCCAGTCTTCCTCAGCAAAAAGAGGAGGATTGGCAACAGATGTTAGCTCAGGGTTAATCTTTCTAAAAAAAAAAAAAAAAAAAAAAAACAAGAAGAAAGAAGGAAGGAATGTCTGAGTTCCCAACAAGGATTCCATGAAAAGCTGTTATTAACCACCATGGGAAAGAGCCCAATAAAAAGAAGATACCAGTGATGTCTGATATTTATTCACATTCATGGTTGGGTAACTGGGAGACCCGAGCAGGAGGAGCCACAAGACCATCCCCTGCACCTCCATGTCCTGATCCTCTCAAGGGCCCTGAGGTTTCCAGGAAGGCAACTGGGAAGTAAAAATGTGGAGGGGTTCAGTAGAGGGGTGGGGAGGGGGTCCAGGGAGGAGTTGGAATTCGGGATGGGATTGTGCAGGGGCTGTGCAGGAAGGCGTGTGTTGGACAGCTGGGAGGAGAAGAAGAAGGGAGTCAGGGAAAGTACTGGGTGAGATCAAGTCCTAGAGGGGAGGGAGGAGGGTTCAGACAGGTCAGTAGGTCAGCAGGACACAAGAAGTAGGTGAAGTGGACTCTCAGGAGCAGTTGGAGGGGACAAGGGCTTCATCTTCCTCTAAACCTTCTCCTGTTTGGGTGCTGCCTTAGGAATCCCGATCCTTTATACTCCCTCTTGACCAATCCCCTGCCTGCACCTTTGGTTCATCACAGTGCACACTCTGCATGACCTCATTTTTAGAATGCCCCTCCCCAACTTGATGCCTCACCAGGAGCATCCCAATGACAGGTCCTCTCTGGAACCTTCAACGACTTGGTTTCCAGTCCTTCCCAACCCAGGTCCCCTGCCGCCCACTTCTGGGCACTCCGTCCTTCCTTTCCAACCTCCCAAGATTTCCCATGGGCATTTGCTCAAAAACATAAAGCAAATGATGACAGAAGTGAAAGAAGAATCAAATACACAAGCAGAGTTGGAGGTTTTCACACCCCTCCCTCAGCAATTCATACAAAAAGCAGAACATCTGTAAGATGCAAAAGATCTTAATAGCACATCATCTTAATACTGTAGATGTATATGTATATCTGTCTGTACCCAGAAAACAACTGCTGAGGACACATTATTTTTTTTTCTTGCTGAGGAAGATTCCCCTGAATGAATATCTGGGCTAATCTTCCTCTGTTTTGTATGTGGGTCACTACCACAGCATGCTGCTACTGAGTGGTGTAGGTCCGTGCCCGGGAATTGAACCTGGGCTGCCAAAGTGAAGCACGCTGAATTTAATCACTAGGCCACAAGGCCAGCCTCAAGGATACATTAATTTTAAGCACATATGATACATATACAAGATTAATCCTATTTATTTGGGCTATAAAGCAAATTTCAATATATTTTGGAGGAATGATATCACACAGAGCATGTTTCTAATAATGGAACTGTGCTAGAAGTCACTGATAGAAAGCTAATAGATAGTTCCATATGTTTGAAAATACTATAATATTTATAAATATGATTAATGAAATACGACTGTAGGAAGAAATCCCAAAGGAAGAGGCTATATTTGACCTGAATGATATGATTATGATTAAATGGTAAGAAAATACGTCTTCTTCTGGTCTGGATATTCTACTTTGCGTGACAAAGTGTGTGTGGTCTCAAAATCATTCCTAATGAACCAGATATCTTATCACCTGAAACAGCAGTGGATATGTCACTTATCTATGTCATCTTACTACCTGTTAGCATGGCTCTACATTATGAACTTTAATGGGGGAAATCTCTAAGCTGACTCTCATGATTGATCTCCCAGGATCTCCAGGAAAGTGAGCATTTTAAGAGAGAAAGTTCATCAGCTTCTCTGCTGGGCCACATGGGGGCAATACAGAGAGAGCTTGGCAGCACCAGGAGTGATGGGTGGGGAGAGCCAAGCAGGTGGACAGGGGCCAGGGGACTCAGGTGACTAGGACAAACCCCACTGGTGATCATCTCTCCTTGTTCCCATCCTGAATTCCTTAAGGCTCTGTTCTGCATGATTGGGCACACTGTTTCCCCAACTCATTCAGGCCCATGGCAGCTTAAAATCATTACTTTAAATCCCACCATTTTTATTATTATGTAAATTTATAGTAAACAGGAAATGTTCCATCACTTTTATGGTGGAAAATCACTGTCTTTCACCATAAATATAAAGAAACCATAAAAACAGGCAAAACAAAAACAAAACAAAACAATAGAGCATATGAAATTCTGTTTAGATGCTGTTGGCTGCCTAAAGAACCCCAGAGGTGGGCTTACCTGGTTACACAAGGAGAGACCAGTACAGAAGGTGTGGAAGTCAGACCAGCAGAGAAGTGAATGGGAGAGAGGCCCAGCCTGTAAGGGACTGGGGACTTCCATGAAGGATGCCAGGGTCACCCTGATCAGAGCTCCAGCAGGGAGGAAGGAAAGAAAGAGAAGTGAACAGAGGTTGGGGACCTGGAACAGTTGAGATCTTTTCTGCAGCCAAGGAAGTGCTTGCTACCAAAAGCTAGGGCAGGGGAGCCCTTCAAGGCCCCTGGAGGCCAGGCCAGGAGTCTTGGGCTTGAGAGCTGGTTGTGCAGCTTACCAGCTGTGTGACACTGATCAGGTTTCCTTCATTAAAATGGGAGTGTCCATGCCTGAGTCCGAAGACTGTCATAAGGACAAGAGGTAGCCAAGTGCCCAGTCCCTGTGCATATTAGCATCATCTCCCAGGGGTCTCTGTCCTCCCAGAACTTGTGCCTTAGAAGGTGCACATTCATTAAAGGCAATAATGATATAATCAAAGGTCCCTCCTCTTATGGGCATGTGCTAAGCATTGTGCTGTGTAGGCATCATCTCATGGGATGCTCAGGTTGGTACCATCTCTATCCCCCTTGCACAGCTGGGGAATCAGGTTCAGAGCGGTCATGGAGAGGGCGGTACCAAGGCTGAGAAAAGGGTCAGAGAGGACTTGGGTCTGGGAAGGGATTTTGGGAGAGGGGCAGACTGAGGCCTAGAGACTCCAGAGGGAGAAGGGGCCAGAGAGAAGCTTTGTCCAGGACCCAGCTTTGCTTGAGGTCTGCCCTACTCCAAAGATGAGGCCAAACCAGGCAGCCATGGTCAGCTCTCAGCTCCTTGACCTGGGACTAATGGTCAGTCATTGCTGTGATGAAGATAATATTGCCATATAATAGCTCTGGTGACGGCATTACTGTTATTGTTGTTATTGTAGGAGAGGGTGCAGCCCTCTCCGACACACGGCAGGGTCCTGGGGAAACTCTCCTCTCCACCTCTCTTGACCTCAGGATCTGCTAAGCCCCATCCAAAACACCCACTCTAACTGCACCCTGTCAGGGTCCCTGTCCCTGCCCTGGACCCCTGTCCTCAGAGAAACCCTACCCTGGTCACTCTCTGACATCTCAGGACCCACGCACAGCCATCCAGAAGGCCCTGGCTTGAGGCAGATCTCCAGTACTTGGTTTGGAATCAGGAAAATGCCCCCTGCCATGATAGCTTAGGTGGGGCAGGTCATGCTGAGGTCTATTCATCCTGTCTGCCTGCAGTGGCCTCCACTGAGTGCCAGGGCTGTCTGTCTCTCTTGGGAGCTGTCTTGTGGGCTGGGGTGGGAGGGAGGGTCTGGGAGTGTGTGTGTGTGCATGTGTGTTTGGTTGTCTTATTCTGCATTAGAGACCTGAGAGTCTGAGTTTCTGTCTGTGAGTATATTGATTGTGGACATGAGTTTTTCTCTGTGTGTCTATATATATTTGAAGTGGTATATTTCTGTGATATATTTTGAATCTTTCATTCCATTCTCTCCTAGCCTGTAGAATTTCTGCTGAGAAATCCACTGATAGACTGATGGGGGTTCCATTCTATCTTATTTTCTATTCTCTGGCTGCCCTTAATTTTCTTTCTTTGTCATTGACCTTTCTTTTTCTTTTCCCTTCAGCTTTACTGGGGTATAATTGACAAATAGGAATTATATATATTTAAGGTGTACATCTTGATATTTTGATAATATGTACATTTTGAAAAGATCACTGTGCTCAAGCTAATTAACACATCCTTCACCTCACATAGTTACAATTTGCATGTCTGTGTGTGTATGTGTGTGTGTGTGTGTGTGTGGTGAGAATACTTGAGATCTCTTAGTAAATTTCAGGTATATAACACAATATTGACTATAGTCACCATACTGTACATTTGTCTCCATAACTTATTCACCTTATTACAGACAGTTTATTACATTTGATCAATATCATTTCTTTCTCCCCATCCCTCAGCCTCTGGTAATCACTATTCTACTGTGTGTCACTATGAGTTCAGTTTTTTTTTATTCTACATAAAAGTGAATTTATGCAATATTTATCTTTCTGTGTCTGTCTTATTTCACTTAGCATAATGTCCTCCAGGTTCATCCATCTTGTCACAACTGGCAGGATGTCCTTCTTTTCTAAGCCTGAATAATATCCCATTGTGTTTAAATACATCACATTTTCTTTATGCACACAGCTGCTGATGGACATTTAGGTTGTTCCCGTATCTTGGCTATTGTGAGTAACGCCGTAGTGAACATGGGGTGCAGATATCTCTCTGAGATCCTGATTTCATTTCCTCTGGATATATACCCAGGGTGGCATTCCTGCATCATATGGTAGCCCTGTTTTCAGTTTTCTGAGGAACATCCATACCAGCTGCAGGGCCTGTGGGTGGGGTGGCTGGCAGTGCCTGTGGGCTGGCTTTGAGATCCCACAGTGGTTGCTGTGAAGCCCTCTCCACATCTTTGTTCTTAGCTACCCCCAGAGGATCCAGCCATGCTCATTCCCTCAGCAAGACAGAAATAGGTTTCAAGCAGTGCCTGGAAAGCCTGTGGAAGTGACGCTCACACTGCTCTCTTCCCCCTGGGAGAAATCACAGGTGGAGAGGTCTCTCTGAGCTGAGCCGAGCCAGCCTCTGGGAATGGTGACGCAGGTGGTGCTGTTCTTTCTGCCCTTCTCAATGTGGTTGTTAGATTTTCTGCTCCACCGGCATGCTGAGACCTCACACCTGGCTTCTAGAGCTTTCCTAAAGGTATTTTTGCCCATGAATGGTGGTTAAATTATGGTTTCTGTGGGCGATGAGTGCTGGGCAATCCTATCTCACTGTCTTGCTGACATGCATCGTTGTTGTTTTATTTTGGATTTCCCTCATGGCTAATGATGGTGAGCATCTTCTCCTGTGTTCCTTGTTTACTTGTAGAAATAGTTCTTTGCAGAATATCTTTTCTGTAGAAATGTCTACTCAAGTCCTCTGACCATTTTTTTAAAGATTTTATTTTTCCTTTTTCTCCCCAAAGCCCCCTGGTACACAGTCATGTATTTGTAGTTGTAGGTCCTTCTAATTGTGGCATGTGGGATGCTGCCTCAGCATGGCCCGATGAGCGGCAGCATATCTGCGCCCAGGATTCGAAGCCGAAACCCTGGGCCGCTGAAGCAGAGTGTGTGAACCCAACCACTCGGCCACGGGGCCGGCCCCTGACCATATTTTTAAATTGGATATTTTTTGGTGTTGTATGTATTCTTTTCTTTTTGTTGAAGTCATATTGGCTTGTAACTTGAGTAAATTTCAGATGTACATTATTATATATCAGTTCCCGTATAGACTGTGTTATGTTCACCACCAATAGATTTTATCTGTCACCATACATATGTGCCCTTTTGCCCTCTCTCCACCCTCTTCGCCTATGGTAATGTCATTGACTTTTGACATTTTTAATATAATGTGCCTTGGAGAAGGTCTTTTTATGTTGAGATAATTAGGAGTTGTATTAGCTTCATGTACTTGTATATCCAGTTCCTTACGCAGGTTGGGGAAGTTCTCAGCTATTACTTCTTAAATAAGCTCTCTGCTCCTTTCTCCCTCTCTTCTGCTTCCAGGATATCTATTATGCTTATGTTGCTTTTCCTAATAGAGTTGGATATTTTTCATAAAATTTCTTCATTTTCAAAAAATCTTAGTTCTCTCTCCTCTTCCACTTAAATCATTTCTAAATTTCTATCTTTGACCCCTCTAATTCTCTCTTCCACATTTTGTGCTCTATTTCCAATGCTTTGTCCTTTATTTTCCATCCCATTGTGGTCTTCATGTCCAGAATTTGTTTGGCTTTTTTTTAGTTTCAATCTCTTTGGTGAAGTACTCTGTCTGTTCGTTACTTTTATTCCTGAGCTCATTAACTGTCTTTCGGAGTTTTCTTCTAACTTGCTGAGTTTCTTCACGACATCTGTTTTGAATTCTCTGTCAGTTAGATTGCAGTCTTCTGTGGCTTCAAGTTTGGTTTTTGGAGAGCTGTCACCTGCTTTCTGTTCTCCCACGTTACTGTAGTTCTTCACGGCGCTCGATGAGTTGATCCTCTGCTGGCGCATTTGTGATGGCAAACACCGTTCTCACTGGGGTAAGGCTTTTCTTACTTTGATTCTGAGTTGCTTCTGCTTGTATTTGAGAGCCTGCACTTTCCACCCTCCAGTGCCTCTGCCAGAGACATCATCAGCGCCCTCCTTGTGTCTCCGATGTTGCTGATCACCTGCTGCCTCTAATGTTGCTGCAGCTGTGGGTGCTGCCACTGGGGTCACCAGGTTGAGAGCACTTCTATTGCTGTTGGGGAAGCCTGGATCTTCTGCTCCCCCACTGGCCCTCCACAGGCTCAGGTGCTGCTGCCACGTATACCACCTGTGCTGCTGCTCTGGGGTTAACTGTGGTTGCTGGGAGCACCACTGCCAGATGTGCTGGGTTCATGGGTGTCACTGCTGCTGGCAGGGGCCTAGGGTCTTATATGCAGCCCCCACTGCTAGTAGGGTCAGCGTCATGGGTACTGCTGTGGCTCCTGAAGCCTCAGGTCACAGGTGTCACATGAGACTGCTAGGGGAGGGGTGGGCTGAGCCATGACAACAATTGCTGTCCCTGTAGCCTTCTGGTCCCCGGTACTAGTGCACTTTTAGAAACCGCAGGTCAGACCGTCACTTCCCCTGCCAGTGGTATCGTCGTTTTGGATTGCCTCTGCCAGGAAGGGGGGAGGAAGCTCCTCTCCTAGTTCCACTGCCTCCCAGAAGCCTAGTCCACCAACCTTCAGATGTACAGATGTATGGATATCTCAGGCACTCTGCTGTGCTCTTAAGGGAGTCCTTTATTGGTCTGAAAGCTCTTCTCTTGGGGATCAAAGGGAGAGTTTCATGGGACTAAAGCTAAGAAAGGAGTTTCTAACCCAAGACTGCAGAAAATGTCAACATTGAGAGCAGAAATGGGACTGCAAGCAAAGTGGGAAGGTGTACACAAAAGGATCAAAAACGAGTTACTGAAGAGCCAGAAATCTAAGAGTCTTGGGGAGAGAGGAAGAGCAGTGGGTCCATGTAGCTGGGGAGGGATCCAGGGTAATTACCCAAAAGACACACTGTTGTATGTTTCCTGTTCTTCTCTGCTAACAGAACCATGGTGAACAAGTGTGTTGACCACTATATGTAGTGATAAACACAAAGGCAGAGTCACAACTTACAAGGGGTTTGGGGCTAGACTCAGCACCTGAGATGAAAATCCCATGCCATCATACTACTCATTAAAAAATAATCTTCTGGGGCTGGCTCCGTGGCCGAGCGGTTAGGTTCGCGTGCTCCACTGCGGCGGCCCAGGGTTTGGATCCTTGGCTCGGACATGGCACCGCTTGTCAGGACACGTTGAGGCAGTGTCCCACATCCCAAAACTAGAAGGACCTGCAACTAAGATATACAACTATGTACGGGGGTGTTTGGGAAGATAAAGCAGGGAAAAAAGAAAAAAAAAAAAGAAGATTGGCAACAGTTGTTAGCTCAGGTGCCAATCTTTAAAAAAAAAATCTTGCAATAGCTCATGGATATACTATCTCTTGGAAAATCTAATGTAGCCCATTTTTCCTCCAGCACTGAAAATGATTTCAGTCTTTTTGGTTGAACACCCATTGAAGTAATTGCCTTGCGTTTGTTTTGGTTTCCCAACCTGACAGTCAATTCTTCCTAAGATAAATGCTTGTGAATTGTGACTCTGTGCTCAAGTTCTCTTAAGAGAGGCCAGCCCCATGGCCGAGTGGTTAAGTTCATACCCTCCACTTTGGTGGCCCAGGGTTTCACCTGTTTGGACCCTGGGCATGGACATGGCACCACTCATCAGGCCACGCTGAGGCAATGTCCCACATAGCACAACAAGAGGGACCTACAACTACAATATACAACTATGTACTGGGAGGCTTTGGGAAGAAGAAGAAGAAAAGAAAAGAAAAAAGGAAGATTGGCCACAGTTGTTAGCTCAAGTGCCAACCTTCAGGAAAAAGAAAAAGAAAAAACTTCTCTTAAGAAACTTAACCAAGAATCCCTTAGGGGAAATAGGTACATGTATGTGTGTTGCTCAAACTCACCACAAAATCTTTGACTCTTTATGAGCTATTAACAAACAGTGGATATCAGGCAGAGAATTAGAGTTGGAGAAACTGAAATTATTCATTTATTTAATACATGAATTCATAAAAGGGCCCGCTGGATAACATCCAAGACTTCGTAAAGCCCTGGTACCTAGAAGGCAACATAACGCCAACCAAGACAGACACTGACAGAATTTAAGGAGATTTTTTTGGTCACACGGTTATACCCTGAGAATCAGGAAATGTCCCCAAGTCACCCAGGTCTACAAAGAAAGGAGCTTTCACAATGATTTTTTAAAATCGAGAATTACAATCTGTGCCAAGTCCCTGGTCTCCAATTTCACCTCCCTCACAATACAATGCCAGAAACACCCACATCATTATGATGGGGAAACTGAGGTAAGAGGGGACCTGAGGCACCTGGAGGGCTGAAACCGGGTCAGAAGACTGCATGCAGGTGTTTAACACATCTTGTGTTCTAAAGCAAATATCAGAAGATATAAGCAATCAAGGAGATCCAAACACAGATTTAGGACCCTGCAGAATCAACTTGCCTTAAAGAGGTCAGTCAAAGAGTATAGGAATTGAGAGCAGGTTTGAAGGTCTCTATCTAATGTCATTTCCAATTCTGTGTTCATTGAACGTCTCCATACAGTAAGGGTGGTATCTGATCTCTACTCTGTGTTGGTCACTAGATCAAGAGAAAGCAGGGGTTCAAACAGGAGTCAGGTGTGAACTTTACCCTCAAGAAGTCCACAGGCTAGTCAGAGAGCCAAGACAAGCATATGAATAGCTGTAATTCATGGCAGAAAGTTCGTGATTCTTTAGGAGAAAGCATTAGGGGGCTCAGAGGACAGAGCAATCATTTCCAAAAGAGCCCGGCATATAGAGGATTGGAAGTGAAGTCTGTATATGGGATTTGATTATGTGGAGGTGAGCATGGAAAGAGCACTCAGAGCAAAGGAAACAGCGTAGACCAACCCAAAGGCTGGAAGAGAAAAAAGCAAGAGGATGTATAGAGCACAGGGCCAGTTTGGCTGAAGTGTAAGGTGTGGAAAGAAAAGAAATGAGAGGTGAGGGTGAAGTCACATGGACTTGATTATAAGAAAAGAGTATCACCCTTACCTTATCATGACAGCACTGGGGAGCCGTTGGAGGGTTGTTTTTAAGCAGGAAAATCTGATCATCGGAACTGAGTTCTAGAACACGAGATGATTAAACCAGGTGGCAGAGGCAGAGGCTGTGGCGGTTTAGCTCATATCAGCCGGGATAACAGCCCTGCACATTTCCAAGCCCTCCTGCTCTGCCATCTAAACCTGGAGAATTCCCTGGTACCAATACTTTACTTGGAGAAGTTCTGACTCCAGAGAATTATTTGCCCCCAGCACAAGAGCAAGGAAAGGGTTGAGTACTGAGGTGGCTCTGGCATTAAATGGATAACCGTTCAAACCTCAATTCTGCCAGTGCCTAGTGTGACCTTAGGCAAGTCATTTCACCTCATGATACTTCAGTGTCCTCACTTGTGAAATGGGATAATGCTGTATTTTGTGACTCCAAGATGCACACTTTTTTACATTTCATTTTAACATCAGGAAGTGCCTTACAAACAAAGCATGCTCAAGTTTAAGTAGCACTGTTTTGCATTTTCTTGATGAGTCACAGAATAATGGTGGAACTTCTCATTGATGGCATCTTAGATTTAATAAATACAGTAACATCTACCTCCGAAGGTTGCGAGACTTAAAAATTGGCAACAGATATTAGCTCAGCTGGCAATCTTTATTTATTTATTTTTCTGCTTTTTCTCCCCAAATCCTCCCAGTATGTAGTTGTATTCTTTAGTTGTGGGTCCTTCTAGTTGTGGCATGTGGGATGCTGCCTCAGCATGGCCTAACGAGTGGTGCCATGTCCGTGCCCAGCATGCGAACTGGCAAAACCCTGGGCCAGCAAAGCGGAGCACATGAACTTAACCCCCAGGCCACCGTGCCGGCCTCCGGGTTGTGAGATTTAAAGGAGCTATTGTACAGAGCATGCTTAGCTCAGTGCCTGACCTGAGGCTGGAGGTTAATAACAGTAGCCACCCTAACACGGGGAGGAGGCAGTAGGACACAGTGCTTCAGAGCCCACTGGCTAGATCGAGGTTCCAATTCCAAGGCTGCACTCATCGCCTTGGACCAGCTGTTTCATGTCTATGAGACAGTTCCCTCGTCTATCAAAACGCCAATCCTATAGTGTTTTTGTAAGAATTAAATTAGGTATAATTTGAGGTAAAATTTAGCAACATCATACCTTCCCTTTTACCCAGCAGTCCATTTCCAGGAATGTATCCCACAGATCCATTGCCGTACATGCAAGCTGTCATCACCACAAGGATAGGTGTTGCACCCTAATTTGTAATAGCAACAAGGTTGGGTTTGGGGGGTGGTTAAACAAATAATGGTACATCTATCCAATGAAATATTATGCCACTATTTTAAAAATATAGCACTTAAAATATATGTTTGATATGGAAAGATCTTCAGCATGCACTGTGCAGGAGAACAAGCAGTGCAGAACATTGTGGAGAGTGTGCTGTTTGTATAGAAGGAAGTATTCAATAAGTTGACGTGTGTAAAGCAGTGAACACAGTACCACACATACAGCGTAAGAGCCTGAATATACAAATGGACAATGGCCAGATCACATATTAAAACAGAACTCTGACCCACAGTCTGCAGCAACCAGCCCAGGAAACCAACCCATTATCTACAGACTAGCCCAGGAGGCCAGCCTGCTATCTCCAAATCAGACTTGGAGGAAGTCAGACCACTGTCTCCAGCAACCAGCCCAGAAAGCCAAACAATAACCCCTGCAGCAATCAGCCCCAAATGGCCAGGAATTAATTAATAACTGGCAGCTTCCCTAATTTTTGTCCCGCTTCTAACATAGGACCAACCAGTGACAGCCAAACGTGCTCCCCTAACCAATCACATAGGACGTCCACCTCTAGTTAGCCCGCCTACAGCTTCCCCATGCCACAGCCTCCACTCAGGGGGCATCCAGATCCTTCCCTTCTCTCCACTATAAAGCTTTACAGTCCTCTGCCTGCCTGGATCTCTGCCAAACTGCAAATGATGGGGGCCGACTCCCTTGCTATAGCAAACTCTGAGAAAATAGCCTTTGCTTGTTCTCATTTGAATGGTTTTTATTTCCACAGGTTAGTGCTTGACAACTAGCAATTCTTCTTGTTGTTGCTAGTACCAACGCAAGAGAATTCAGATGTTTTTCCTGTTTCTCTTTAGACAGTGGATGGACTTTCAGCCAGCAGATATCTTGTGGTGTTTGGGTGATACTCTTGGTGAAACTTTGTCTCTGAGCAATGTCTTGGGAACTTGGCTTTAAGGAGCTGTGTGTTTCTGGATCACAACCAAACCTTCTGCCCTGAGTCTCTTCTAAACATTAGACCAGTTCCCGGCGAGGGCCGGGGCAAAGGCCAGAAAGGAAACATTAGCAATGGCCCAGCGACTCGTCCCAACATGAGATGAATCAAGAACTAAATTTGAAATGTCATCTTGACCCGAAGATGTTCTCCCTCCTTCTGAGAACAATGTCCTCTCACTTCTCTAGGCTGTTTGGAATCAGGAGGACTTGGCTGCTTCAGTTGAATCGCTGAAAATGAAACTTTTAACAGGCAATAATGATAATGAAGATGATAATGTTAATATCCACTATGTTTTATTCACCAGATACTGGCTCCTAACATGCATTATTTCATTGATCTCCCCAACAGCACTGTGAGGTAGAAACTGGGGAAACGGATGCTCAGAGAGATTAACTAACTAGCCCAAGGAGTCAGAGCTGGAACCAGAAATAAAACTGGGCCTATTGGATTCCATCACACAATCTCTATACTTCTGTGTTAATCTCTAAAATATCTTCACAATCTAAAATTTCAGTGACAAGATCCAGGATTATTATTCAAAACAATAAACCTAAACAAAAAGCTTCTGGGATCCAGAAGTAAAGGCCAAGCTGTGTATCCATTCGGTTCTTGGATGGTTAACACTGTAGCTCCTAGATCCAGATAGGAACAGCTAAATCCTCTTCCAGGGCTCATTAAGATAAAGGACTTGCTCCAGCTGAGTCTTGATGTTAGTGATCCTGTCCCCTGGACATTTCCACAACTGTCTCACTGGCTTTCCCATCTTCACACACAGATTTTGTTTTCTTCCCTCCTTGGGGTCCCAGGCCCTGTGCAGGTTTCCCATCATCATCCTACCTAGAAATCCAGGGACGTACCAGGAACTGCTTCCACACAAGTGTTTTGCCAGGTAACAGAAGATCTCTCCAAAGAGTCCATTTCCACTCATGGTGCCGCAAATGAGACTAGGAATCCTCAATTTATTGAAATAATCCAATTCTACCCTTCATTAAAGCATCTGTCTTGTTGCCATTTATGACAATAACTCCACTAGGTCGTGAGATTTTTTATTCCCGTGTCACTTCTGAATCCATATCTGCTGGCTCCAAAGTAGTTAGGAATATAAAACCTAATTGTAATCAAAAGGTTGGATGTGTTTAATTAATTTGTAATCATACCTCCCTTTAAAAATATAAACATTAAAGAAAAATATATTACATGTAAAAAAAGGTAAACATTAAAGAAAAAGACCACCTCCCCTACTGGATATAGATCCTTCTAGACCTTTTAAAAATAAATGTATATCTAAACCTATATCTATCTATCCCCGTAGAAATATATTCTAATATTGGGGGGTGAATTATGTAGAAGGTATCATTCTGTATGTCATGGTGAAGCTTGCATTTTTCTCTCCACACTGTACCTTAGAGCTTTATTCACGACAGCATGTGATTGTACATCTTATTCTTTTAAATTATTGCATAATGTCCCTTAGTATGGAACTATCAAAGCACCTATCAAAGATACTTGGATTTTTTCCAAGCTGCTAAAAACAGCATCTTTGCATATACCCTAGAATTCTCTAGGATACCTGCAAAGTGGAATTGTTTATCATCATCAATGAAGATTAGTGAGAAATCACAGGCCCAAAGCATTGTATCAGGCCTCAGAGTTTGCTAAATAATCACTTCACTCTAAATTTCACTGTAGCTATGTGGACAAGGACACATATTCTACAGAAGGAAGCGTTCGTGGTAGGAAATGATATTAGCATATTACATTATAATTACGTGAAGAAAGCACATGACCTAATTCATTGGCATTTTATGGAGCAGCAAAAAATGTGTTATGTTAAATATGGCATATCTTCATTCACCAACATGCTATCATCTCATGAAATGTCTGGATTATTTCTTACACTCTTAAAAGAGAAGCATTTAAAAATTTCAAAATAGTCAACTCTCACTTGTGCCCTGAAATTAATGATAATGCAAAGGCAAGGACATAATGATGATTTTGGAATTAATTTAGAAACAGTTCTCCAACTTTGATCTTTCTTACTCTCAGGAACTGAATGGGTAGTCAGATATTATCTAACACAGATGAGCTACCAGGTAACCACTAATTGACACTCTCATGTTCAAAATACAACAGGTCACTCTGCCTCTATCTGAGACCACAAAGAGTTTTCTTCCAATCTTCTTCCCGCATCTGACTCTTCCACCCTCACCAAAATCAAATACTCATAAAATGAATTATGGGTTTATAAAAGGTGTTCACTACTATCTTCTCTATTCCTGGGGCCCTGTGGAAACCTCTCATAATATCCAGAGATGTTGAGCCCAGTTTGTAAAATAAACAGCTTTCTTTTTACCCTCAGAGTTCAGAAAAGTAGATTCTGCTTTATATTACCATTTCTGACATATCCTTCACGCAGCTCAGGCTTTGGAGAAGTAAAGGAAACTCAGAAGGGTGTCTTCATAAGGCTGGCTTCCTTCAGTTAGTACTATCATTTGATTGACTCACGTTTAACACTAATTCCTCTTCTCGAGAAGAGTAAGTGTCTTCAGGGAAGTCTATCCAAATGGGATGTCTGAATAGATTATCTAATAGAACGGTAATAAGAACATCAACTACTACTTAATGAGTGCCTCGTATATTTGACAATATCTGAATCATTTCCCCCAAGACTCCTCTTTACAACAGACCTACTACTGGTAGAAATATTCACGAAGTGCAAGAACAATTTTTGATCGCTTTTGCTATGGATTCAAGAGTCTGAAGCATTGTGTGGCTGCAGAAAGATTCATCAGCCCTGAGGAGATGGAGGACTGGAAACATCACTAAGTAGGACATCTCTGAAGGCTACGGGCAGGCCAAAACTGTAGGGTGATGCTGATTTGCCATTCAGCCAGATGGCCAAACTTGTCCATCCACTACATAAACGCACCGTCAAAGCACAAGGCACACACTAGAAATGCAACTAGCTGGATCCTCAACATGGGAAGAGAAACTGACTTAAACTAAAGGGATCCCTCTTCCATCATAACACAAAGGATTCTGGGGTACAGACAAATGTAAGCTTGTAGATTCCATAGTAGGAAGTTAAGCTAGTTTCCACCTGATGAATCCTATTTTCTCTGTGAAATAGGACTCAGTATCACTCGATGAGAATGGGGAAAAAAGGTGCTGTAGAAGTCTGAGTGGACAATGTTTAAAATTATCATTGCTGAGGGCTGGCCCTGTGGCCGAGTGGTTAAGTTCATGCACTCCGCTGCAGGTGGCCCAGTGTTTCATTGGTTTGAATCCTGGGCGTGGACATGGCACTGCTCATCAAACCACTCTGAGGTGGAGTCCCACATGCCACAAGTAGAAGAACCCACAATGAAGAATATACAACTATGTACTGGGGGGCTTTGTGGAGAAAAAGGAAAAAAAAAATAAAATCTTTTAAAAAAATTATCACTGCTGCAAATGGAAGAGAGAGCAGATGCCAGAAATGCAGGAGAAATGGGTGATGATAAGGACACATTTGAGGTTTGTGATCATCCATCTTCAAAGTCACTCTCTATGTGGTTGTGTGAATGTTGGAGAAATATTCTCTAATATTTGAGAACATCACCCTTAAATATTGCAGAAAATCACAAATACAAGTGGAGAGTAGGAATGACCCAGGATTAAGGGTTTCCCAAGTAGGCACAATAAAAAGGCAGTGGGCAAGGGATCTTGGGAAGTTGGCAAGAAAATGGTTAAAGTGAAGGACTAAGAATGCAAGCTGATTAGGCAAGGAAGTGAATTCAAGAAAAAGGCAGATCAATGGTGAGAAGACAAGGTACTGAAAGCGTTAGTAGAGCTGGAGGGACTGAAGGTAATTGTCTTAATCTGCTTGGGCTGCCATAACAGTGCCAAAGATTGAATGGCTTAAACAAGTGATATTTATTTCTCGCAATTCTAGAGGAGGCAAGTCTAAGATGAGGGTGCCAGCATAATTGGGTTCTGGTGAGAGCTCTCTCCCTGGCTTGCAGACAGCTGCTTTCTGTGTCCTCACATGGTGGAGAGAAAGAGAGACAAAGTTCTCTAGTGTCTCTTCTTATACAAATACTAATACCATCGTGAGAGCCCCACCCTAATGACCTCATCTAAACCTAATTACCTCCAAAAGTTTCCACCTCCAAATACCATCATATTGGGAGTTAGGGCTTCAATATACAAGTTTTAGGGGGACCAATTAAGTCCACAGCAGTAGTAATAAAAACATGAGATGCATGGACTTAAGATTTCAGAGGTGAAACACTTACAGGTGATGCCAAAATCAGAAGCACGGCCAAGGGGGGTTAAGTCTCATGAAACTCCCTGATGATAAAAGTCAAGGAAGGAAGAGACTAGAGCGTAGGATTGGTCATCCATATAGATGTAGGAGTCACTCAGGATAATGGTGGGACATGGAGTCAAAGGAAAGATCAAGAACCTTATGCTAAAGGCTTTAATGGACAAGGAATGACTGGGAGGTTGGTAAATTACAACAACCAGGAGTGTCAGAGGGTGGTTAAGGTAAATGGCGTGAGTCTCAAAGAGAGAGAGGGATTGTACATAGGGTGAGAGGGGTAATGTTCAGGAGGTCATACTGGAAGCTCGGAGGGTGCCAAACACAAGGATTATGGAAGAATCAACAGCCTCCACTTAAAAGGGGAAAATAGTAACCTATTCTCATGAAGAGCCAGATCTCTATAATGCAAACGACAAAAAGAACATTCAGTGAAGAGGATGCAGAAAATGTGAAAGTAGAAGAGTTTGTTAACCACTCAACTGATGTTCAGTCTAGAGGGTACCATGCAAAGATTTGGAGGGAGAGTAAGGGGCATGGAACAAAAAGTCCTATTCCTGTGCAAATGAGGTTGAGATAGAAAGAAAAGAGAATTAAGCAGAGGCGTTCATATAATGGATATACTTCAGATAACGTGAATGTGAGAGGGGGCACATTTTTCTGGCTGCCAAAGATTTACAAGAATTCATCTCATTGTTCTTCTGGTGGATAGAAGCAATAGAAAATAGAGAGATGCTGTCTGAGTTAATTGCATTCACTGCTAGATGGTCCATAAAACAGGATACCTGAGAAGCCAGAGCGCACAAGATACGCTTTGAAAGAATTTAACATCCAATACTTTTTAATAAACATTGAGGGCCTGGCCCATGGCCAAGTGGTCAAAGTTCCGCATGCTCTGCTGCAGCAGCCTGGGTTCGCAGGTTCAGATCCAGGTATGGACCTACTCCATTCACCAGCCACACTGTGGAGGTGTCCTACATACAAAAAAAAATAGAGGAAAATTGGCACAGATTTTAGCTCAGCGCTAATCGTCCTCAAGCAAAAAAAAGAGGAGGATTGGCAGTGGATGTAAGCTCAGGGTGAATCTTCCTCAGCAAAAAAATAAAAATAAAATAAAAAACATTGAAATAGTCAACATGGAAAAAATAAGGGTGTTGTTGGAATGTCTTACATTTGTTTTATATATTACTATTGTTTTTATGAATTACATTGAGAAAGGAATTCCGTAATCTTTGTAACACCAAAGCCTTATTATAGGGCTTAGTTCTGCCCTTATACATCCAAAGGCATTCTGTGATGAGTGGAAAACCCCAGCCTATCTGGAGGGAGACAAAGGCAGTCTAGATTGATTGCCCAGGCCCTGGGGGGAGGCTTATAGTTTGAGGACTCTGGTGGAACCATCTGGTCCCACGTGGCTCAGGAAATGCTCTCAGTTAAAACGTTAAAAACTCAGAAGACAGGATTCAAATCTTCAAGACCTCATAGCCAAGTTCACACAATGGTAGGTGGGTTACGATTCAAAACTATGAAAAAGGGAACTTGAGAAGTGGCCCAATTCCATCTCAGACTCTGTTTATACCATACTCATAGATCCAGTTAATTAAGTCCAAACACTTGACATGTTCGTCATCTTCGACTGATTGCACTGTCTTTCCCTCCGCTGATCTCATGTTGTGAAAAATTCTGTCTAGTGAGATACTGCATGCCATAGGCAATATTAATTTTGGCTTTATCTTTCTTTTTATGAAAGACAGATATGACTGACACTCAGAACTTCTGAAATGAGCAAAGTCGACACATTGAGTTGATATGATTCCAGCATAGCTAACAAACTTGGTATTTTTAGTTAGCCATGCAGCCTGCAAAGGAGAAAATGTACACGTTCCATCCAATTGTACAATACCAGCAGCAGCTAAAGAACCTCGTGTTCGCCAGCATTATTTGGGATACATGTAACAGAGATTAGCCTGAGCAAAAGAGGGAAATGATAGATCCATTCTGCTGGGCAGACCATCAGGGTGGCTTATAACAGATTGAAGGAGTCATAATTCTGGCACAAAAAGCAGAACTGAATAACCTCAGACCACTCTTTCTCTCTCTCCCTCTTGCTCTCAATCTCTCTGTCTGCTTTTCTCTGAGAGTAGTTTTCTGAAGGGTTTCCTCCAAAAAGCAGATAAAATGGCCACTAGCAACCCTAGACACATCTCTTCAGTTCAAGGTCTAAATAGCCTTACTTTTCCACCTCCACTTTGGAAAATTCTTAGAAAGGACTCTGATTGGCCAGGATTCTGTCATATGGTTGTCCCTGAGACTGCATCTTAAGAGGTTCAACCTGGGATATTTGTTTGTTCCAAGGGGGCGGGTTGAAGAACCAAGATTGACAGTCTCGCTGGGATTACATGGAGAGGAGGAGGAATTCTTAAAGGAACCAGAAAAGAAGAGATGGGAAGGTCTTTAAGGTAGAAATAAACTATAGTTGCTACAGTCCACTTCAGGGGGATCCCTAGGGCCATCTTTGAAAATATTGAAGAGTCTAGGGGGCCCCAAGTGGATAGTATCAGGTAAATACGACTCAATATCAACCAAAAATTTTAAGTGTTTTTTATGTGCAAGATTCGGCAATAGGTGCTGGGGACATAACTATGAACAAGATAGGATCCCTGCTCTCACAGACTGCAATCAAGGAAATAGGCAATTGTAATATAGTGGGGAAAGTGTGATAAAGTAGAAACACAGGTTACACTGGGAGTGCATAGAAGGGACTCCTAAGTAAGCCTGAGGAATCAGAGACAGCTTCTTGGGATGAGAAGGAGAAGTGGATGGAGAAAGTGGTCGGGGTAGAAAACCAACAAGTGCAAAATCTTGGAGCACCAAAATTGCAAAATAAAGTGAATAGGATCAGTCCTTACTCTAATGAGTATATTACATCTTTCTCAGAAGTCACTTGTGGGCTTTCATGTCCCTTTGAGTTTGAACCTTGAAATCCAAAAAACCTGTTAGAATGCAGGGCCCTGTCTGATTTGTGTGAATTCTGACCTTACTTCCACATGATTCCCTCTCTCTTTTCCTACATCTGTGGGTGCTAACTCCATTTGTCCCTTGCTGTTTTCCAAAAGACACCAATCACATGTGTAAATTCACAAAAGAAGTAGCGTTGGTGTAGCCTGGGGAACTATGGAGGGGAATCCCATCATGCACTGCTTGCCTCCTGTCATCTTGCTGATCATTCCACCTTGCATTTCAGAAGTCTGAGCTCCTAAACTTTACCACAACATTCAGCACTCCAGGAAATGTAGTCCAAGCCCTCCACTCAGAATATTTCTCTCATAGGAACCAGGCTCTCCAGCTAATAAGTCCATCTTCCCTGGTCCCTGTAAAATTCTGGTGTATAAAAAATTCTCTATCTCATTATACCCATGACTCACTCATACAAGATTCAATTCCCATGTCCTCTAAGGAAGATATCTGTGCTCCCTTTGGGAGTCCCACACGCTGTGCTGAAGTATCTCTCAGCATCCTGAAACAATTACCTATTTTTGAAACACTTTTTATAGAAAAATCTCAAAGATATACAAAAATAATGAATTCCCATGTATTCTTTTCCCAATTTCAGTCACTATTACTTTATGGTTAATCTTGTTTCATCATTATGCCTAACCAACTCCAGAAACCATATTTTATCCATAAACAGTTTCAGTATATACCTCTAAAAGATGACGACTTTTTAAAAACATTGTTATTATATCTAAAAGTTAACAATTCCCTCTTATCATCAAATATCCACTGTTCATTTCATCCATCAAACAAGTCATGAATGTTCTCTTGTTTACCATTTGTTTGAATCAGGTCCACACATTGTGATTAGTTGATAAATTTTTTATGTATCTTTTTAATCTATGGATTCCTTCATTGCCTCCTTTTTTATTGTTGCAATTTGTTACTTGAAGAAACCGAGTCATTGGTCGTTTTAAATGGTTCACAGCCTGGAATTTGCTAATTGCATCCCTGTGGTTCTTAACATGTTCCTCTGTCCTCTGTATTTGCTGAAAATTGGTAGATAGATCTAGAGCTGAATCAGATTCCTGCCTGATTGTTTCTTTTTGTCAAGACTATTTCTTAGTTCATATGATATTCTTTCATCAGGAGGCACATTAACATCTGGTTATCTCTTTTTTCATGATGACAGCAGCCATTGGTGATCAAGAACTAGATCCATTAATTCACTGCTTTTTCAAAGACAAAAAACTTATCCACATTTCTTTAAACAGCGGATGCCCTGTGCCACTTCTATAAGAACATAATTGAAGCCTGGTTCTCTACAGAAACCATTGCCGCCTTATATTGTCCAGGTAAGAGATCATAAGTAATGATTAGGAAAGCATTGTTAATTGAGCTATTACTAAGTGCCAGGCACTGTCCTTACCACTTAGCAACATTACTCCATTTTCTCATGGCAGCAACTCTAGAGTGAGGGTACTATTATTATCCCCATTTAACAGATGAGAAAATGGAGGCCTAGAGAGGTTGGGTAGTTTTTCCAAGATTATCCAGCTAATAAGTGTCAATGTCTACTTTCAAGCCCAAGAAGTCTAACTCCAGAGGCCATACTTCTAACCACAGTGTAAAATAACATGTATTTTTTAATGCCACTATTTGGCCAAATAGCAATGATATGTTTCTTCTTAATATTTATTCTGAAATGTTACCCAAAGTCTGGAGAGTGAAAATCACTGAGCTAAGAGCTGGTATTATAAAAATGAATAAGACAAAGTCTTTACCCTTTGAGAACCTGAAACTACCCTAGGGGAGACAAGATAAATGGAGGAACAATTTAATGCAATCACAAAGGTCCTAGAAAATTTGATAAAGGAGTTCAGAAGAAAAAGAAATTCCTTTCAGCTAGAAGACCAGGGAAGAATTCTGAAAGAAAGTAGTACAAACATTCAAATTCACACTGCAAATGAACCACCCTGGGGGAGTACACTTTTGTTTTAACAGTATTGTTTCTGCTCTAAAATATTTTAGGGTGAGTTTAGAGGAGTGATGTCAGCATCATGGCAGAATGAGCTTTCCCAGTAATCTCTCCCCTCCACCATTCAACAAAAAAGACATTCATACCCCAACAGAGGACATCCAAACACCACAGAAAAGTTGTCTGAGAGACCCATGCAGCCATATGATGGAGGGCAGAGAGGCTGGAGCCCCCCTCAGAGGAGGTGGAATGGGGTAAGAGAAAACGTCTCTCTCTACCCAAAAGACTGCCATCTGGGACCCCAGACAGCCTCCTAGAGGGAAGGAAAGGGGGAGGGGAGGTTCACTTAAGGGAACATCAAAGATCCCTGAGGGCCCTCAAGGCCTAGAGGGAAGCCCTCTATTGAGGTGAAAGCTATCGTGGGGGGTGATCTCATCAAGCCAACATCCCAGGAGAGGAGATAGTGAGAGCAGAGTGAGAAAACCCTGAGAGCACATAGAAGAAAGTGGCCCTCTCCCCCACCCGCCCAGCACTGGCTCCAGTGCCTGGGATCTCAGCAGAATTCAGAAGGCTCAGAGGTCATGGCTCTTGACCCCCATCCAGTGGCAACAGGCAGTAACTGTGACCAAATAATACCACTATGTGCAGAAACAGAACCACACCCTCTAGCAGTATCAGAAATTGTATTAAATCTCCAGACCAGAAAGAAAATGACAAATACCCATAAATCAGTCCTGAGGACACAGAAATATGTAATCTAAATGCCAGAGAATTCAAAATAGGTATCATCAAAAAACTCAACAAATTAAAAGAGAATGTAGAGAAACAATTCAAGGAGTTTGGGAGCTACATCACAAAAGAGATTGAAACTATAAAGAAGAATCGATCCAAAATATTGGAGGTGAAAGACACAATGGAAGAGATAAAACAAAATATGGATACCCTGAATGCTCGAGCACACATCACAGAGGAGCAGATCAACATAATCGAGGATAGACATGTTGAAATGCTCCATATAGAGGAGGAGAGAGAACTAAGACTAAAAAGAAATGAAGAAAGTCTCTGAGAACTATCTGACTCAATTAGGAAATGCAACATAAGAATTATAGGTATTCCAGAGAAGAGAAAGAAAAGGGAGCAGAAAGCTTGTTCAAAGAAATAATAGCAGAGAAATTCCCAAAGCTCAGGAAGGAGATGGAAATCTATGTGGAAGAGACTATCAGATCTCCTAAATAAGTCAATGTAAAAAGATGTACCGCAAGGCAGATAGTAGTGGAACTGGCAAAAGTGAATGACAAAGAAAAAAATTCTAAGGGCAGAAAGGCAGAAGAAAATAACCTATGAAGGAACCCCATCAGGCTTTCAGGAGATTTCTCTGCAAAAACCTTACAGTCTAGGAGAGACTGGAATGACATATTCAAATCTTTGAAGGACAAAAATTTTCAGCCAAGAATACTTTGTCCAGTGAAAAGAACAGGACCAAACAACATGCTGCCTCCAGAAAACACATCTCAGTTCCAACAACAAACACAGGCTCAGAGTGAAGAGCTGGAAGAAAATACTTCAAGCTAATGGAAAACAAAAGAAAGCAAGTGTTGCAATACTTATACCAGAGAAAGCAGACTTCAAGATAAGACAGGTAAAGAGAGACAAAGAGAAGCTGTATATAATGATCAAAGGGACACTCCACCAAGAAGACATAACACTTATAAATATCTCCACACTCAACACAGGAGCACCAAAGTACATAAAGCAACTATTCACAAACCTAAAAGGAGATATTACTAGTAACACAATAATGGTAAGGGACCTCGACACTCCACTTACATTAATGGATAGATCACCCAGACAGAAAGTCAACGAGGAAACAGTGGAATTAAGTGAAAAGCTAAGCCAATTGGACTTAATAGATATATATATAGAATACTCCATCCAAATAAAGCAGAATACACATTCTTCTCAAGTGTGCATGGAACATTCTCAAGGATAGACTGTACGTTGGGAAACGAGGCAAGCCTCAATCAGTTTGAGAAGACTGAAATAATAACAAGCATCTTTTCCAATCACAATGCTATGAAGCTAGAAAGTAATTATAAGAAGAAAGCTGAGAAAGGGACAAAGATGTGGAGACTAAAGAACATGCTATTGAACAACCAGTGGATCACTGAAGAAATTAAAGGAGAAATCAAAAAATATCTGGTGACAAACGAAAATGAAAACATACCATACCAACTCACATGGAATGTAGCAAAAGTGGTACTAAGAGGGAAATTCATTGCCATACAGGCTCACCTTAACAAACAAGAAAAATCTCAAATAAGCAATCTCATACTACACCTAACTGAATTAGAAAAAGAAGAGCAAACAAAGCCCAAAGTCAGAAGAAGGAGAGAAATAATAAAAATCAGAACAGAAATAAATGCAATTGAAACAATAAAGGCAGTAGAAAGGATCAATGAAACTAAGAGCTCGTTCTTTGAAAAGATAAACAAAACTGACTACCCTCTAGCCAGACTTAGAAAAAAGAGAGAAAGCTCAGATAAATAAAATTAGAAATCAAAGAGGAGAAATTACAACAGATACCACAGAGATACAAAGGATTAGAAGAGAATACAACGAAAAGCTATATGCCAACAAAATGGACAATCCAGAAGAAATGGATAAATTCTGAGACTCTTACAACTTCCCAAAGCTGAATCAAGAAGAAACAGAGAATATGAATATACCAATCACAAGTAAAGAGATTGAAACGGTAATCAAAAATATCCCCCAAAATAAAATCCCAGGACCAGACGACCTCCCTGGAGAATTCTACCGAACTTTCAAAGAGGATTTAATAGCTATCCTTCTCAAGCTCTTCCAAAAACTTAGGGAAGATGGAATGCTTCCTAACACATTCTTCTAGGCCAACAGCACTCTGATACCAAAGCCTCACGAGAACAACACAAAAAGGGAAAACTAAGGGCCAATATCACTGATGAACATAGATGCAAAAATCCTCAACAAAATATTGGCAACCTGAATACAGCAATACACTAAAAACATCATACACCATGATCAAGTGGGATTTATATCAGGGACTCAGGGATGGTTCAACATCCACAAATCAATCAATGTGATACACCACATTAACAAAATGAGGAATAAAAACCACATGATCATCTCAATCGATGCAGGGAAAGCATTTGACAAGATCCAACAGCCATTTATGATAAAAATGCTTAACAGAATGGGGATAGAAGGAAATTACCTCAACACAATAAACACCACAGCCAACATCATACTCAGTGGGGAAAAACTGAATGCCATCCCTCTGAGAACAGGAACAAGACAAGGGTGCCCACCATCACCACTCTTATTCAAACTAGTACTGGAGGTTTGGGCCAGAGCAATTAGGCAAGAGGAAGGAATAAAAGGAATCCAAACAGGAAATGAAGAAGTGAAACTCTTGCTGTTTGCAGACGACATGATCTTATATATAGAAAACCCTAAAGAATCCATTAGAAAACTATTAGAAATAATCAACAACTACAGTAAAGTTGCAGGGTATAAAAACAACTTACAAAAATCAGTTGCATTTTGGGGCTGGCCCCGGGGCCGAGCGGTTAGGTTCACGTGCTCCGCTGCAGGCGGCCCCGTGTTTCGTTGGTTCAAATCCTGGGCGCGGACATGACACTGCTCATCAGACCACGTTGAGGCGGCGTCCCACATGCCACAACTAGAAGGACCCACATCGAAGAATATACAACTATGTACCGGGGGGCTTTGGGAAGAAAAAGGAAAAAATAAAGTCTTAAAAAAAAAAAATCAGTTGCATTTCTATACTCTAATAATGAACTTACAGAAATAGAAATCAAGAATACAATTCCGCTTACAATCACAACAAAAAGAATAAAATATCTAGGAATAAATTTAACCAAGGAAATGATACAATGAAAACTATATGGCATTATTGAAAAAAATAGATGATGACATAAAGAAATGGAAAAAGATATCATGCACATGGATTGGAATAATAAACGTAGTTAAAATGTCCATACTACCGAAAGCAATTCAGAGATTCAATGCAATCCCAATCAGAATCCCAATGACATTCTTCACGGAAATAGAACAAAGAATCCTAAAATTCATATGGGGCAACCAAAGACCCTGAATTGCTAAAGCAATCCTGAGAAAAAAGAACAAAGCTGGAGGCATCACAATCCCTGACTTCAAAACATACTATAAAGCTATAGTAATCAAAACAGCATGGTACTGGTACAAAAACAGACACACTGATCATTGGAACAGAATTGAAAGCCCAGAAAGCAAACTGCATATCTATGGACACCTAATCTTCAACAAAGGAGCTGAGAACATACAATGGAGAAAGGAAAGTCTGTTCAACAAATATTGTTGGGAAAACTGCACAGCGACATGTAAAAGAACGAAAATAGACCATTCTTTTAAGCCATTCACAAAATGAGGAAGATTCGCCCTGAGCTAACATCTGTTGCCAATCTTCCTGTATTTTGTATGTGGGCCACTGCCACCGCACGGCCACTGACAAGTGGTGTATGTCCATGCCCAGGAACCAAACCCAGGCTGCTGAAGCGCAGCACACCGAACTTAACCACTAGGCCACCGGGGCTGGCCTCCTCAATACATATTTTTTAATGAATCAGTGAATAAATGAATCCATTGTGTTTATAATCAACTAAGACAACACTCCAGAGCAATACTGGAAAATTATTTTTTATTTAAAATAACAGTTTGCTCCCTGGCAAGAAACTATGTAATGTTTCCCAGAATGATTAATTTGGACAGGAAATAGTTTTAATAGGTAAGATTGATCACTGTTAACAGATTCTTTTAAAGGTATGATAGGAATTATATGTTGGCAGAAATTAATTTTCTAAGGGTAATGTCTTTAAATAAAGTGCGGCTTCTGGGCATAAATTGCTGGCAGTGGGCCTGTTGCTAGAGAGTGCCTTTAAATTATGGAAAAGTGTTAGGCCATGGGAGGCTAACTACTTATCCCTAGGTGGCACATCTTTAAGGAATAAGCTTGGAGTAAAAACCTGTTGTTATGTTGCCATTTTTAGAAAGGGAAGATATTCCGAGGAAACTTGAATTTTAGTCCTGGTTCTCTGTTTCCTGAAGAATTCCACTGAAGGGACTTGTCCTTTCCAAAATAAAGATGAGTCAGTGCCAAGACTCCAGGAACAACCAGGCAAAACCTGAGACTCATGGAACTGAAGTGGCTTGTCCAAGGGGAAGTTGTAAGAGTATCTGGCTCCAGGACACACTCTGAACTATTCCGCTACACCTCACAGTGGAAGTCACAGCAGGTCGGAATAGCAGCACAGAAAAGATGAATGCCTTAATTCTTCCTTTGGAAAAAAACCATCAAACAGTCATGCCCATTTTAAGAGACACTGGACGGAAGTGGTTAAGTGTATAGCTCTGGGGTCAGGCTGCAGGGTTCAGTTCCTACACTGCCACTTCCTACTGGTGATCTTGGGCAAGTTACTCACAGCTTTTGTGTTTGGGGGTTTTGGGTGGGGATCAAATGAGTTAAAACATGCAGAACACTTAGAATAGCACCTGGCACTCAAGTACTCAATCAACATTGGTAACATTACTTTTCAATCAAAACCCTCTTCAAGCTGAGCATTATGAATGTTCTTCAGCCAGAAGATAATCATCCAGCTTTTAACACCCTTTCATGTTAGGTCAGAAGGGTCATAACTTTGAGATCCCAAGAAAGGCAAAGCAAAATAATGAAAGGAAGACAAATAGATCCCTTGCTGGTACTCTGACTAACTCATTCTGAGATTACAGAATGTACATGAATCATCTACACTATCTAACGAACATGATGAAGGAAATCCTTCCTTCTAAACACTGTTTCCTTTCTGCTCCTTTAGTGATGGTTTTATTCCAGGAACCACTCAGCTGACCCAGAAAGACATCCTCTACAGACTACAATCTTTAAAAGCAAAGTGCATTATTACCAATGAAGTTTTAGCCCCAGCAGTAGATGCTGTTGCATCTAAATGTGAAAATCTGCACTCCAAGCTAATTGTGTCTCAGAACCCCAGAAAGGGGTGGGGGAACCTCAAGGAGATGATGAAGTGAGTAGTCATCACTGTTGTAGAACAGCTTCCCCAAAAGAAAGGCAAACTGAAAAGTTACTCAACTCACAAGTGATAAGGAAAATGAAAATTAAAACAATAGACAAAGGGAATTGGTGATTATTTCTGCACTAATAGTGCAAAGCTCTGAGGCAGGAAGGAGCTTGGAGTGTTTTCGTATGTTGGGATTTCTAGGAAGCAGACCCCGAGACAGAGATTACTTGTGTAAGAAGTTGGTTAAGGATTCCTTTTGGGATCAACACCTGTGAAGCAACGGGAACGATGTGGAATTGGACAGAGGAAGAAATTTATCAGCCGTGAACTCCCCAAAAAGCCCTCAGCCAACCCACTGTGACCTCTGGACTTTGGATAGCCCCTTAAAGTTATTCCAAGATAAAGAGATCCTGCCCTTTACATGCCCACACTAATCAGTAATTAGTGCGGGCTGTCCCTTGAAGGTGGTGTAACCTTGAGCAAGGCAGCTCTCTTCAGCCAACGCCATCTTTAAAGAGGGCTCCGTGTGGTTTTTATTCCTCATTTTGTTAACGTGGTGTATCACACTGATTGATTTGCCGATGTCGAACCATCCCTGCATCTCTGGTATAAATCCCACTTGATCATGGTGTATGATCTGTTTAATGTATTGCTGTTTCCTGTTTGCCAATATTTTGTTATTTTTCGTGTCTATGTTCATCAGCGGTATTGTCCTGTAATTTTCCCTCTTTGTGTTGTCCTTGTGTGGGTTTGGGATCAGGGTGATGTTGGCTTCATAGAATGTGTTAGGAAGCGTTCCATCTTCCTCAATTTTTTTTGAGTAGTTGGAGAAGGTATTAATCTTCTTTGGTATTAAATCTTCTTTGAATGTTTGGTAGAATTCTCCAAGAAGCCCTCTGGTCCTGGACTTTTATTTTTGGGGAGGTGTTTGAATACTGTTTCAATCTCTTTACTTGTGGTTGGTCTATTTAGATTCTCTACTTCTTCTCGATTCAGTTTTGGGAGGTTGTATGAATCTAAGAATTTATGCATTTCTTCTAGATTGTCGAATTTGTTGCCATATAGCTTTGCATACTGTTCTCTTATAATCTATGAAAATCCTTTTTATTTCTGTGTTATCCATTGTAATTTCTCCTCTTTCAGTTCTGATTTTATTCATCTGAGCTTTCTGTCTTTTTTTCTTAGTGAGTCTGGCTAAGGGTTTGTCAATTTTGTTTATCTTTTCAAAGAAACAGCTCTTCCTTTCATGGATCCTTTCTACTGTCTTTTTTTTTTTTTTTTGGTCACAATTTCATTTATTTCTGCTCTAATTTGTTATTATTTCCCTATTTCTGTTGACTTTGGGCTTTGTTCTTTTTCTAATTCTATTAAGTGTAGTTTAAGATCACTTATTTGAGATTATCCAAATCTGTTAAGGTGGGCTTGGATTGCTTTGAATTTCCCTCTTAGGACCTCTTCTGCTGCATCCTATATGAGTTTGTATGGTGTATTTTCATTTTCACTTGTCTCGAGATATTTTTTATTTGTCTTTTAATTTATTCAATGATACATTGGCTGTTCAGTAGTGTGTAGTTTAGCCTCCACATATTTGTCCCTTTCTCAGCTTTTTTTCTTGTAGTCGATTTGTAGTTTCATAGCATTATGGTTAGAAAAGATGCTTGATATGATTTTCTTTATTGAGGCAGTCCTTATTTCCCAACATATCTTCTATTCTTGAGGAAGTTCCATATGCATTTTAGATGTATGTGAATTCTGCTGTTTTTGGATGGAGTGTTCTATATATATCTATAAAATCCATCTGGTCTAGTTTTTCACTTAAATCTGCTGTTTCTTTGTTGATTTTCTCTCTGGATGATGTAAATGGGGGGTTGAGGTCCCCTATTATTATTGTATTGTAATTAATATCTCCTTTTAGGCTTGTTAATACTTGCATTGTGTAATTTGCTGCTCCTGTGTTGGGTGCGTATGTATTTATAAGTGCTATGTCTTCTTGGCGGAGTGTCCCTTTGATCATTATATAGTGCCCTTCTTTGTCTGTCATTACCTGTTTTATCTTGAAGTCTACTTTGATATAAATATGGCAACACCTGCTTTCTTTTCTTTGCCATTATCTTGGAGTATCATCTTCCATCCCTTCACTCTGAGCCTGTGTTTGTCTTTGGAGCTGAGATGGATTTCCTGGAGGCAGCATATTGTTGGGTGTTGTTTTTAAATCCATCCCACCACTCTGTGGCTTTTGACGGGTGAATTCAATCCATTTACATTTAGAGTGATTATTGATATATGAGGGCTTAATGCTGCCATTTTATCACTTGTTTTTCCATTCTTCTGCATTTCCTTTGTTTCTTGTACCATGTATTTTGGACTATCAAGTTAGGTAGATTTCTATGATGGTTTTCTTAGTTTTCTCCTTATTTATCATTTATGTGTCTGTTCTAATTATTTGTTTAGTAGTAACCATGAGATTTGTATTAAAAAAATCTCATAGATGAGATATTCCATTTTATGATAGCCTCTGCTTTCCTTAGATGAAGCCATTTCCATCCCTTACCTCTTCCCCTTCTAAGTTATTATTGTCACATCTAGTTCCATCTTGTGTTTTGAGTTTGTGGTTAAAATGGAGATTACACTTATTTTTGTTGTTTTCCTTCCCTTTATCTTTAACATTATAATTGTTTGCTAACCTGCTCTGATAGAGAGCTGCAATTTTCTGATTTTGTCTCTCCTTGTTCAAGGTTTTGTAACCCCCCTTTATTTTTTTCTAGGTATGAGGAGCAGCTTGATCATTTCTTCTAGGAGTGTTCTTGGGGTGATGAGCTCCCTTAGCTTTTGTTTATCTTGGAAAGTTTTTATTTCTCTATCATATCTGAAGGATATTTTTGCTGGATAGGGTATTCTTGGCTGAAAGTTTTTGTCTGTCAGAGTTTTGACTCTATCATTCCACTTTCTCCTAGCCTGTAACGTTTCTTCTGAGAAATCTGCTGAAAGCCTGATAGGGGTTCCTTTGTAAGTTATTTTCTTCCACCTTGCTGCCGTTAGTATTTTTTCTTTGTCATTTACTTTTGCCATCTTTACTACTATATGCCTTGGAGAACTTCTTTTTATGTTGATACCATTAGGAAATCTATTGGCTTCTTTCACTTGTATTTCCACCTCCTTCTGCATGTTTGGAATGTTCTCAGCTATTACTTACTTCAACAAGGTTTCTGCTCCATTTCTCCTTCTCTTCTCCCTCTGGAATATCTATAATCCTGATTTTGCATTTTCTAATTGAGTCGGATATTTCTTGGAGAATTTCTTCATTTCATTTTCATCTTAGTTCTCTCAACTCCTCCATCTGAAGCATTTCTATATTTCTGTCTTCAAGACTGCTGATTTGTTACTGCATAATATCAGCTCTATTGTTTAAGCAGTGCAGATTTTTCTTTTTCTCATTCATTGTGTTTTTCATCTCCAAACTTTCTGATGTTTCTTTATATTTTCAATCCCTTTTTTTTGAAGGAGTTCCTGATTTCATTGAACTGTCTGTATTTTCTTGTAGCTCGTTGAGGTTTTTTATGATAGCAATTTTGAATTCTCTGTCATTTAGATTATAAATATCTATGCCTTCAGGATTGGTTACTGGGTACTTGTAATTTTCCTTCTGGTCTGGAGATTTAATATATTTTTTCATACTGCTTGATGGTGTGGATGTGTGCCTCTGCATAGTGATAGTATCTGGTCTCAGCTTCCCCCTGCCAGCACTGGGTGGGTGTCAAGAGCTTTATATTCTGAGCCTGCCGTGATCTGTGGCTCACTTGATTCAGTCACTGGCTGCTTTTCTATCTGTGTGGCCCTCTGGCTAACTGGCTGAGCTGGAGCTCCGGGAGGGGGGAGGAGTGCTTTCTTTCACCTGTGTGATCCTGAGGGTGTTCTTTCTCTGCCCTTCCTATCTGCTCTCCTTAGGTCCTAGCTTGATGAAGACATTCCCACAATGGCTTAATCACCTCTGTGTGATGCTTTCCCATGGGCTGTGAGGGAACTTGGAGAGTGAAGGTGTTCCCGCAGAGGGCCACCCCTCCCCTCTCTCCTCTCAGAGCCATGTGCAGTCTCATGGTTGCTACCATTTTGGAGGGAGAGGAAATTCACCTTACCTCCTTCCCCTTCCTCCAAGGGATCCAGTACCTCCACCTTCAGACATGTGGCTGCTTTCATCTCTGAGACATCTTTTGTGTTGTGTGAATGTCCTCTGTTGGTATCTAAATATCCTCTTTTGTATACCAGACAGGAGAATATCAGGGAACAGCTCACTCAGCCATGATGCTGACGTCACTCAAACCTTTGAAGTTTTGCCTGGTTAAATTAAATGATGGAAAATTCATTAAATATCCAGATCATTTTCAAATAGAATAAAACACTGAAACATTAATTGCTAAGCAAGTCTAAATTTACCCACTTTTGTCTTATTTTTAGAAAGAAACTTAAAATGTTTGGGTCTATTAATAAACGTCTTGTGCTTTATTAAAACATTGTACCGTAAAGTAACATGTTCATAGAAATTATGAAAAATATTTATAAATTTGCCAAGCCACATAATGCTAATGTAAAAAATAGTTTATACTTGCTTACTTCTTTCTTTTCACTAAACATTAAGGTTTCTAGGTGTTAAAAACTCTATGTATGTGATTAACCTACTAAAAATTAATAAGGAAAGCATCTCTGTATACAAAGAAAGTAAGATGTACGTTTCCAGTAGGAAAAGTAAGAAATGGATATTTTTGCTTTGTTAAGAAAAATGAATTTGTCCTCAAGTAAAATGGGTTAGGAAAAACATAATATTTTTTGTCCTAAAGAGAGGCTAAAAAGAAAGACATAGAACATATTCTAAATGTAAAATTAAAAAAAGTTTAGGTGGCTTGTGGAAGAGGAACCCTGAGAAAAGAGTTTTGTGCGTGGTCAAGTTGGCTAAGAGTGGAATAAATTTAATCAAATGTGTTTTGATATCAAAAGTAAGCTGGCGCAAACTTAGAATTTTGTTCTCTTTCTCTTAAAAGGATCATTTACTTGAATTTTTAGTCTGATCTTGATAAAGAAACTATAAAAGATTTTTCTTTATTTTTGAGTAAGTCTACCTAAAAGACAGAAAATCTATTTTCTAAAAATAATTTCCTATGTTCAAAAAACTGAAATTTCTCCGTTAAGAGAACTAAGGTTTTTTGAAACTCTCTAACTCTACATTTACCTTTGTAAGGGAGGAAGAAATACTCTCCAACCCTCTAGGTTGTACTGGCTTGTCTAAGAATTGAGTTAACATGAGACAGAACAAGAGGAGATAATCAAACAAAGTTTGATAGCATTTATACACAGCAGAAATTCAGGAAAGCTGAGTAACTCACTAAAATGTACAAAACCACCACCTTAAATACCATCTTCAGATAAGACAAAGGAGGTTGTTGGGGGTAGTGGTCTGACTCCTTCCAACTCTGACTTAGACACAGCAGGGTGGCTTCCTGGGCTGGTTGCTGCAGATTGTGGGTCAGAGTTCTACTTTGACATGTGGTCTGGCCATTGTCCCTTTGTATATTCAGGCTCTTACACCATATATGTGGTACTGTATTAAGTGCTTTAAACATGCTAACTTGTTAAATACTTTCTTCTGTACAAATAGCAGCACACTCTATATACTGTTGTGCACTGTTTGTTTTCCTGAGCAGTGCATACTAAAGATCTTCCCATATGAAACATACAGAAGAGCTATATTTTAAAATAGCATACTATTCCATTGGATACAGTTAATTTTATTTGTTTAACCAGTCCCCAAAAATAGCCTTTTTGCTATTACAAATATTGCAAAAACTATCCTTGGCTATGTATCTCTGGGATGAATTCCTGGAAACAGACTGCTGAGTAAAAGGGCATGTGCATTTGTAAGTCTTGAGAGATACTGTTAAATTTTACTTTAAGTTATATCTAATTTAATTCTAACAAAAATGCTATAAGATTGGCATTTTGGCAGATGAGAGAACTGTCTCATAGACATGAAATAGCTAGTACAAGGTAGTGAGTGCAGCCTTGGAATTTGAAGCTTGATCTAGCCAATGGGCTCTGAAGCACTATGTCCTACTGCCTCCTCCCCATGTTAGGGTAGCTACTGTTATTAAGCTCCAGCCTCAGTTCAGGCACTGAGCTAAGCATGCTCTGTACAATAGCTCATTTAAATCTCACAACCTTAGGAGGTAGGTGTTACTGTATTTAGTCAATCTAAGATGCCATCAATTGTGAGTCACACCATTGCTCTATGACTCATCAAGAACACAAAGCATTGCTACTTAAACTCGGGCATGCTGTTGATCGTAAGGCACAGTCTGATTTTAACAGTGAAATGTAAAAAAAATCTTGGAGTCCACAAAATACAGCATTATCCCATTTTGAAAATAATAATGAAGTATCATGAGGTGAAATGACTTGCCTAAGGTCACACTCTTTGGCAGAATTGCGGTTTGAATGTTTATCTGTTTAATGCCAGAGCCATCTCAGTGCTCAACACTTTCCTTGCTCTTGTGCTTGAAGCAAATAATTCTTTGGAGTCAGAGTTTCTCCAAAGTAAAGTAGTGGTACGAGGGAATTCTCCAGGTTTAGATGGCAGAGCAGGAGGGCTTGGAAGTGTGCAGGGCTGTTGTCCTGGCTGTAATGAACTGAACTGTCACAGCCACTGCCTCCTGGTCTAATCATCTCATGTACCAGCACTCTGTTCTGATGATCATATTTCCCTGCTTAAAAAAAAAAAAAAATCCTTCAATGGCTTCCCACTGCTGTCATGATAAGGGCCATATTATTTTCTGATATTCAAGGCCATCTGGCCTCACTCTCACCTCTCATTTCTTTTCATTCCACACTTTATAATTCAGCCAAACTGGGTCTGCGCTCCGTACATCCTCTTGCTTTTTCTCTTCCAGGCTTTGGCTTGGTTTATGCTGTTTTTTTGCTCTGAGTGCTCTTTCCACTCTCACCTGCACATAATCAAATCCCATATACAGAGTTCACCTCCAATGCTTTATATGCCCCTCTCTTTTGGAAATGATTGCTCTGTCCTCTGGGCCCCCTAATGCTTTCTCCTAAAGAACTGCAAACTTTCTGCCATGAATTAGAGTTATTCATATGCTTGTCTTGGCTCTCTGACTAGCCTGTGGAATCCTTGAGGGTAAAGTTCACACCTGACTCATCTTTGAACCCTTCATTTCTCCTGATCTAGTAACCAACACAGAGTAGAGATCAGATATCACACTTACTGTATGGAGACGTTCAATGAACACAGAATTGGAAATGACATTAGATAGAGACCTTCAAACCTGCTCTCAATTCCTGCACTCTTTGACTACTGACCTCTTTAAGGCAAGTTGATTCTGCAGGGTCCTAAATCTGTGTCTGGATTTCTTGATTGCTTATATCTTCTGATATATGCATTAGAACACAAGATCTGTTAAACACCTGCCTGTAGGCCTCTGACTCAATATCAGCCCTCCAGGTGCCTCCAGTCCCCTCTTATCTCAGTATCCCCATCATAATGATGTGGGTAGTTTTGTTTTTTTTTTCTTAAAGATTGTCACCTGAGCTAACAAGTGTTGCCAATCTTGTTTTTCTTTTTCTGCTTTTTTTCCTCCCCAATTCCCCCCAGTACATAGTTGTATATTTTAGTTGTGGGTCCTTCTAGTTGTTGCATGTGGGGTGCTGCCTCAACATGGCCTAACGAGTAGTGCCATGTCCATGCCCAGGATCCAAACCCTGGGCCGCCGAAGTGGAGCTTGCAAATTTAACCACTTGGCCATGGGGCTGGCCCCGATGTGGTTAGTTTTGGTGTTGTGTTGTCAGAGAGGTGCAATTGGAGACTAGGGACTTGGCACAGATTTTAATCCTATATCTTATAGAATCACTGTGAAAGCTCCTTTCTTTGTAGATCTGGGTGACTTGGGGACATTTCCTGACTGTTGGGGTATGACCTTAAGGCCAATAGAATCTCCTTAAATTCCATCAGTATCTGTCTTGGTTGGCATTATGCTGCCTTCTGGGTACCAGGGCTTTAGGAGGTCTTGGATGTTATCCAGCAGGCACTTTTATGAATTCATGGATTGAATAAATGAATAATTTCAATTTATCCAATTCTAATTCTTTACCTGATAGGCAATGGACATTACAAAGTCAAAGACTTGGTGGTAAGATTGAGCAACACGTATATGTGTACCTATTTCACATAAGGGATCCTTGGGTAGAGTTTGTTAAGTGAACTCAAACACAGAGTCATAACACACAACCATTTATCTTAGAGAGACTTAACTGTAAGATTGGGAAACTAAACTCCAAACAAACCAAAACAAAACAAATGCAAGCCAGTTACTGCAATTTGTCTTCAACTAAGACATTGAAATAAGTTTCAGTCCTGGAGTAGAAATGGACTAAATTGGATTTGCCAAGAGATGGTACAGTATCCACGAGCTATTTTGAAGATTTTTTTTTTTTAAGAATAGGATGATGACATGGGATTTTCATCTTAGATGCTGACTCTAGACCCAAACCCCTTATAACTTCTGACTCTGTCTTGGTGTTTATCACTACATATTGGGCAACACATTTGTTCAACATGGCTCCATTAGCTTAGAAGAACAGGAAACATACAACAATGTGTCTTTTGCATAATTGTCCTGGATCCCTCCCCAGCTACAGGGACCCACTGCTCTTCCTCTCACCCAGACTCTTAGATTTCTGGCTCTACAGTAATTTTCTTTTGATCCTTTGGTGTAACACTCCCACTCTGCTCTCAGTCCTGTTCCTTCTCTCAATATTGACATTTTCTGCAGTATTTGGTAAGGAACTCCTTCCTTAGCTTTATTTCTGTAGGGGAGCAGGACTTGCCACTGCAAAATGTGTCTCTTTGGCTTGATTATTTTTAGGAATAAAAGACTCAGGAAGAAATTTTCACCTCCCCCTAACTGCCTAAAAGAATTTAAGCTAGAACACCTGCTTCGGGAAGGAGCTATCACCATAGATAACTGGAGTATAATATGAACTAGGTGTGGTAGACAGGGAAGAACCTAGCAAGACCCATTTGATCAAAGTCCTCTCCATGTCTCATTGTCTCTGCAAGGCATGACAAACATTTGTTTACCAAACATTTTCTTTTACATCTCCATGTGAATTGCTTTCCTCCCCTTTGAAGTCCCAAACCACTACCCCCAGCATCCTCTGTTGTCTTTAGCTGAAAATGGTATTTAAGGTGGTGGCCTTGGCCAAGGTGGTGAGTTACTCAGTTTTCCTGGGTTTCTCCTATGTATGCATGTTATTAAATTTATTTGACTTTTCTCCTGCTATTCTGTCTCATGTTAATTTAATTTAGACCAGCCAGAAGAACCTACAAGGATAGAGGAAAAGTTCTTCCTCTCCTACAGTCCCATGAAATTCTCCCTTCATTCCCCAAGCCTGTACAGGCTGTGGGAGGACTGTACCTTGAAGCCTGACTAAATCGCATTGTCAAACCATGCTGGGAATACTCTACCAGTGTGGGAGCTCCTTTTGTCCTGTTGGTAAAACAGATGGCCATTGGATCCTGACTCTTCGTCCCCACACAGATTTGCTTTGAGTGTACAACTCTGTAAGTCACAAAAGAGGCAACAGTCAGTTCTAAGTGCAAATTCTCTGACTTAGAGCCTAGGACCATGGTTTGGTCATCTGTGCTTTTTGAAAATAACAGCCCATATCTTGTCATATTGGGGCATCATTTTTAGAGGGGGAGCTGCCATTTTTTTCTGTTTAAAAAAATTTTGTATTGATTTTTATTGCATAAGAAATATACGAGGCATCTACACTCCAGCCATAATTTTCTTGGTAAAAGATCCTCTATTCAACCAATTGCTCAAGCCAAAAATCTGTAGTACTCAGTAATCTTTACTGTCTCTCTTTCTGTATCTACTTGCATACCTACCTACCTACCTACCTACCTATGTCACATCCTATTCATTGACAAGCCCTGTCAACTCTACCTCCAAAACTTATCATTAATCTGTGTATTCTCTTCATTATCTCTACTCAGGGACTGGACTAGCGTGAGATGAGTGAAACATTTGCCTCAGGCATGGTTTTTAAGGGGATGCAAACAAATTCAGCAGTCAAGATAGATAATATGTTAAAGTCATATTTTTTTAAAAATTAAAAATTAATGCAAAAATATACGATAAACAAAATATTATAGTTTTACTTAAATACAGTATCCAACCTAGCACTTGCATGACTCCCCTCACTTGGTCAGCCTAATCCTGTCCCTGGCACCAGTTAAAACTTTATTTATAAAAACAGGCAGTTGGTTTGAGGGCTATAGTTTGCCAGTTTGATTATTTTTAATTTCAAGAAATTTTTAAAATATTTTCTTTTAAGAGACTTATAAAGTTAAAATTATCTTATGATTGTTCATAAATTACAAATACATAACATAAATATATACAATATTTAAAATTATATGTTGGTATATACATTTTAAAACAATTATTTTATTTACATGTATTTTTAAAAATTTATTTTAAAATTAACATGTTATTTTTCATGATCACTGAATATTTTGGTGTCCATTTAAATTTTGTGCCTGAGGTGTGTCCTCTCTCCTCTGCTGCTACCTTGGTCCACACCAATATAGCCTCTCACCCGGACAACTGCGACAGCCCTCTGCTGGGTCTCTTTCTTGTGTTCAATTGTTCATAGAGCAGCCAGAGAGTATTTTTTAAAATGTAAGTCAGATCAAGTCCTTCCCTCTCCTGCAGCACCTGCAAGGCCTCTGCAGTCCACCGTCTCTTGCTCGTCAACCTCTTTACCTCCTACTCTCTTCCTCGCTCATTGCACTTCAGGCACCCTGGCATTCTCTCTGCTCCTCAAACAGAACCAGCTCATTCTCCCTTCAGGTGCTTTACCTTAGTGTTCCCTCTGCCAGGGACATAACCACAGATCTTCAGAAGGTTGGTTCCTTGGTGTTCATATAGCAGCTTAAATGTCCTCTCTTCAGAAGCCACCAAATCTAAAATAATTCCCCCATCCCACGTCCGGTCATTCTATCTCATTGTTCTGTTTTGTTTTGAAGCCTCTTTTGCAATCTGTATTATCTCGATCATTTACGTGTTTTCTTGTTTGTTCGTTTTGCAGTGTAGAGTATCAGTGCCATGTTGACTTTTATATCCCCGGACACTGGAATATCGCCCTCTAGAGACCACATTAATAATTATCAAACTCGATATTTCATTAACCTGAAGATGAACATGGCATCCTCGTGTTATTTTAGTAAGTATTTCCCCATTTACCAGCGAGGGTGAGTGTTCTTTGTTTTGTTTTTTTTTAATACGTGTACTGCTTATTTATGTTACTATCACCTATTTTTTGCCCCTCTCTGAGAATGAATACTCAGGTATGAATCAGGAGATGAGACTTTCACTCAGACTGAGACCTTGTAAGACAGATCATGAATTCTTGTGTTGGGGGATGCTCTGGTTTCAGGACTAGAAATTGCTGTCCAGCTTCCTTCTCTCTCCTCTCACACCACCCAAGTTAAAACAACTCTTCTCACGTATCATCACATTTTCCAAAATCAGGTATTTGCTTCATTTAAACATCTTGTTTTCAGTGTCCAGTCACCTCATCAACTCCTTAAAACCCAACCACCCACCATAGCTTATATCTGATACCAGGAGCTTGGTCTTCAAGGTGGGGCAGTTGGACATGACAGAGTCCACAAGTGGGACTGTAGCCTCATTGACCACAATGCTCTGGGCCTAAGACATGTGCAATCGATAGAGATTTTTCTTGGCAGTCAGTTGGGGGGTGGTGGTTTCCCAGGCACAAAGGTGGTTCCTGAGGAAACCACAAAAGGCGGCTTCATTCATATCTTTTAAGTAGATAATATTTCCTCAAGCATCCTGGTAGGCATAGATGAGGTCTCCTGAATACTGTCTGTTTCTAGAGTGTAACCTCTGCATTGGGTCAGCAACAAAATGGCTGGGGAAGAAGTGAAAAGGGAAGGAGACTGAGCTCACTGAGCTTTGTTACCATTATCTGTTCCCCTCAAGTTGTCCTTAATTTACATGGGTTAAGTGTCAGATTACTACCTATTTGAAATGTAGCCTGATTTTGAAATTGTGTGACACAAGGAGGTGGTGGAAACTTCCTCTTTGTTGTTCCCTCCTTGCTTGCGAATGGCAAGTGCTGTGGATTCCAGCATTTGCATTGGACACAAAAGTTCATTCTCCTTTTCTTGGGCTGTTCTGTAGACTTTCTTCCATCCATTTATCACTTATCAGGGGCCTACTCTATGTGACTAGCACGTGCTGTCACATCCTCTTATGATCTTTCGTATTTCTGTGGTGTCAATTGTAATGTCTCTTCTTTCATTTACAGTTTTATTTGGGCCCTCTTTATTTTTTTCTTGATTTGTGTAGCTAAAATTTTGTCAATTTTGTTTATCTTTTTAAAGAACCAACTCAGTTTTGTTGATTTTTTTCTACTGTCTTTATAGTCTCTGTTTTCTTACTTTCTACTCTAATCTTTATTATTTCCTTCTTTCTGCTAACTTTGGCTTAGTTTGTTCTTTTTCTACTTCGTTGAGGTGTAAAGCTGAATTGTTAATTTGAGATCTTTCTTTCTTCTTAAATTAAGTATTTATTGATAGAAACTTCCCTCTTAGAACTGCTTTTGCTGCATCGCATAAGTTTTGGTATGTTGTCTTTTCATTTTTGTTTCTCTCAAGATACTTTCTGATTTCTCTTTTGAGTTCTCTTTTGCCAATTAGTTGTTCACCAATGCCCATTCCTGATAAAAACTCTCAGCAAACTAGGAATAGAGGAACCATCTCCTAGTTGATAAAGAACACATAGGATAAACCTACAGCGAACATCATACTTAATGGTAGCTCTAGGAGGGACACTGCATATGGTCCTAGGTGTACGCCCTGCCTGGAAGGCCCATGCCCTACTGGAGGGTCAGGCCAGGGGCAGGGTGAGTGTGGGGTCTGGGGAAGGAGGAAGGAGGGGTGGCCAGCCCAGCTTGGTGACTACACTTGCTGCCAGACCATCCCTCACCTGACACCCTTCAGTAGATCCACTGCCTCTGTGCTCACCAATAATGCTGCTGCTGCTGCTGCTGCTGCTACTGCTGCAGCTTCCAGGTCCCAGCCTGGATCAGTGCAGCTGAGTGAGAGCCCTGCCCTCTGGCAATGCAGTAATCCTGCAGGATTCCTCCAGCTCTTTCTAGGGGTGCCTAGTCCTTCATTCCTTCCCAGGGACCCAGGAGCTCTGTTCCACATCCCTCCCTAGGGTGCCCCACTCACTCACTCTTCCCAGGTCCCAGGAATCTTCCAAGCATTAACCAGGGATCCAGTGTCTTCCCCAGACATCCCCTCCCACACACTCTATAACCCTCTCCTGCCATCCAGAGCCCATCTTACTCCCCCTGGCCTCGGATCCTGTGAACTGACCCTCTGGATTGCCCAGATGAGTGCTCAGATTGGGACTGGAGGTAATAAAATCTGAATATGAACATCAATGGTGCCCCTGTTTTGTGCATTCATTCTATGGATGAACCTATCCTAAATGTGGTCCCTCTGTAACTGTCCCCAAGCCCCATTAGAAAGAGCCTGGGTCCTGATTCTCCCTGCTGGTGCCAGCTTCCTGGGTGTCCCTGTGCACCCAGTAGATATCCAGGACACAGAGGTCCAGGGGGAAGGCTCCGAACAGCCCCTTGCACCAGCCTTTCCTAGGTCCCACCCTAAGTCCCACATGGGTGAGTGAGGGACCTGCTCTCTGGGAACCCAGGAGTCCTGTAGGACTCTTCCAGACTGCTCCAGAGGTACCCAGTCCCCCATTCACACATGGGGCTTTTGCCCCTCAGGTTTTGCCCATTTACACCCACCCTCTCATGTCTTCCAAGGGCCCAGGTATCCCCCAGCCCTTCCCAGGGGTCCACCATCCCCCCACCCCAACATCCTTCCCTTCACACGCTATAACACCCTCCTGACATTCAGAGCCCTCCTGCCCCCCTGGCCTGGGGTCCTGTGAACTGATCCTTTACTCCATCCATCCTTGGGGCCTGAGATAGGACCACTAGGGGGAAAACCAGAGGCTGGGAGAAGGGGCAGAAGGGGCCGAGCCTGGGGGTGGGGGGAAGCACATACTGTCTCCTTCTCACCCACCACTAGGGTCACCCTTGGAGAGATCCCCTCTGCAGCTGCCCTTTTCTGGGGTGCACAGACACACACACTCACAGGGAAATAAGACACAAGCACAGAGACACACAGGCATGGAATCACCTCCATCCTCACCTGGGGACTCGGGCATAGGGCTCAGGGACAGGCTCACACACAGACCCACACTGCAGACACAGGCAATGACCCCTGAGGAGAACATATGCACACACAGACACACATACTTAGGGCCACATGAGACAGCCCCACATGGCAGACCCTACACACACTGGACACACATACAGAGAACACAGAGATACACACTTAGATAAAATCAAGAACACACAAAGGGGTAGTAGATTCACTCACACAACCAACACACACAGAGATATATAACACAGACACACATAGATGCTCCAGCAGGGACGCACACTTCCAGAGACACAGACTTGCATGACCAACATACAGTCATTCAGAGATACAGACACACACAATACATACAAAGACACACAGAAACACAGTGCCATACAGTGGAAAACTCACATCCACAATCAATACATTCACAGACACAGAAGCACACTCAAGGGCCATAATGCAGATTTACACACTCAAACAGACTTGTGCATGCATGCGCATGCACACACACACACACACACTCCCAGACCTTCATCCCTTACCCAGGCTTACAAAACAAGCAGCCCTGACACTCAGTGGAGGCCACTGCAGGCAGACAGGATGAATAGACCGGGGTACGACCTGCCCCACCTAAGCTGCCATGGAAGGGGGTGTTTTCCTGGTTCCAAACTGAGTGCTGGGCATCTTCCCCCAGCCACGGCCTTCTGGACAGCTGTGCTGGGTCCTGAGGTATCAGAGAGTGGCCAGGGTAGGGTGGTTCTGTGGACAGGGGCCCCGGGCAGGTACAGGGACCCTAACAGTGTGCACTTTGAGTGGAGGTGTTGCATGGGGCTTAGCAGATCCCGAGGTCAAGAGAGGGAGAGAGGCATGTGTCCCCAGGACCCTGCAGTGTTAGGACCCTGCATGTGTCAGAGTCAGCTGCACTCTCTCTCACAATAACAATAATAAGAATAATGCCATCATCAGGACTATTATGTGACAATATTATCATTAACACAGCAATGACTGAGTCAGTCCCTGGTGGAGAAGAAAGGGCTGTGACCATAGCCAGCTGGTTTGAGCTCATCTTCTGAGCAGGGCCAACCCCAAGCAAAGCTGGGTCCTAGGTAGAGCTTCTCTCTGGTCCCTTCTCCCTCTGGAGTCTCCAGGCCTCAGCTTCCCCCTCTCCCCAAATCCCTTCCCGGACCAAAGTGTCCTCTGACCCTTTTCTCACCCTGGGTAAAGCCCTCTCTCTGATCACTCTGAACCTGACTCTCCATCTATGCAAGGGGGATAGAGATGGTACCAACCTCAGGACGCCACAAGATGATGCCTGCACAGGGGTTAGCACCGTCCCATAGGAAGAGAGGCCCTTGCTTGTATCATTATTGCCTTTGATGGCTGCTCACTTTTAAAGGTGCCAGTTCTGGGAGGACAAATGCCCTTGGGAGATGATGATGCTAATCTTCACACGAACTCAGCATGAGGCTGCTTCTTGTCCTTATGACAGGCTTGGGATGCAGGCCTGGACACTCCCAATTTAATGAAGAAATCCCATTCAGTGTCACACAGCCAGTAAGCAGCACAGCTGAATCTTAAACCCAAGGCTGCTGACCTGGCCTCAAGGCGCCATGCAGGGCTCTCCTGCATGGGAGGCTCACACTGGGTGGCTTTGGGGAGCAAGCGCTTCCTCGGCTGCAAGAAAGATCTCACCTGTTCCAGGCCCCCAACCTCTGTTCTCTTCTCCTTCTTTCCCTCCTCCCTGCTGGAGCTCTGATCAAGGTGACCCTGGCACCCTTCATGAAGTCCCCAGTCACTTACAGGAGCCTCTCTCCCATTCACTTCTGGGCTAGTCTGACTTCCACCCCTTCTGTAATAGTCTCTCCTAGACAGGACAGTCCACCTCTGAGGTTCTTGAGGCAGGCAACAGCATCTAAACAGAATTTCATATGCACTTGTTTTGTTGTCCTTTTTTTTTTACTTGTTCTTGACGGTTTCTTTACATTTATGGTAAAAGACTTTGGTTTTCCATTATAACTGATATAATATCAATTATATAACTGACAACATAGTTATATAACTGACAATATATCAATTATGTAACTGATATAACTGATGTAACTGAAATTAGTGATATAACAGAATGCTTCCTGTTTGCTATAAATATACATAATAATAAAAAGCAATAGGATTTAAAGCAACGATTTCAAGCTGCCACGGGTCTGAACAAGTTGAGGAAATGCTGTGTGCACCTTAGGCAGCTCACGACAGGGTGCAGGAGAGATGATCACCAATGGGGTTTATCCTAGTCACCTGGGTCCATGGGCCACTCCTACCTGCTTGGCTTTCTCTATCCTTCACTCCTCATGCTTATCTTTTTACAGATTAATTATCATGTTGCTATCTATTGATTTAGGTTCAAATCTATGAAATATGAATGTGAATACTTTTTATTGGCTATTTGGAATTGTGTTTTTAACTAACCTCAATTCTCATATTTTTAACCATAATACAACATCACCCTATTAGGCAAATCTCTGTGTACTTCAGAAATCTGACGTTGTGTGCTCTGGTTTAGAATCAAAGTGAGCATTGAAAGAAAACCTCAGTGATTTTAGAAACTTGGGCTAAACAGTAATCTGGAATTCATTTTTGTTGGAATAATAATCCCAGTATTATTATAATACCAGCTGCCCATCTCTCTGTTATGTGCATGTCTAACAAACATCTCTCTATATATATTATTCTCATTTGTATCTTTAACACACATATTTTTTAAAGATTTTTTTTCCTTTTTCTCCTCAAAGCCCCCTGGTACATAGTTGTATATTCTTCTTTGTGGGTCCTTCTAGTTGTGGCATTTGGGACGCTGCCTCAGCATGGTTTGATGAACAGTGCCATATCCGCACCCAGGATTCGCACCAACGAAACACTGGGCCGCCTGCAGAAGAGCGCGCAAACTTAACCACTCGGCCACGGGGCCAGCCCCATTTAACACACATTTTTGATTGTTATTTTTTCACTCTTTTCTGTACATTTGTTTTCCATATATATTCCATACATATATTTTGGGGGATGTCCCAAAGAATTTAATCCAGGTACTTCATGAATATATAATAGAAGAACTAGACTTTCCATCCACTCTAAGTTTGTATTTACGTATTTTTCAGTTGTAAGCTGGCTTATAAATTCTAAGTTGTTTATTTTTAAAAAAATTTGCAATGTTCTTTTCGGCAAAATAAAACTCTTTAACAGTTTGGGTGTCACATACAGCTTAAGTGTGGCATAATTTATGTATAAAAACAGCATCTTTTGAATGAATAAAATGATGATGAACCCATCACCATATTAAGATAGTAAATACACTCATCACTCCTTAAAGTTTCCTCCTGTTTGATTTTAATCCATCTGTCCTCCCGCTCCTCCATGAGGAGATACTTGAGGGGTATGCTTACCTCCTGCAGGCTGGTTTAGGGTTTCTAAAGATGACTCTGTAACAGAAATATTGTAAAGGTCTTTGAGGATCCTCATTATCTCCAATATTATTTCAGCTAATGCGTATTCTGCCAGACCTCTTCCATCTTGGGCCTGGTGATTTTGGAATGCTGTGGAAGTTGACAGTCATTACATGTTCCTTCAGAATATGTGCGTATGCCGCTTTCCTCTGGAGATCTGTCCTTGCTGTGAGTATACTAAGTTTCCTTATGGCTATAGTTTTAATCATAAATAAGTAGGAAGTTTGATAGTCACTGGACCTTTTATTTCCATTCAGTACAACAAATTTCCCTCTAAATACTGCTTTCACGGCATCTCACAAATTTTAATAAGTCCTATTTTCATTATCATTTAGATTGAATTATTTAAAAATTTATGTTGAGACATCTTCTTTGACCCATGTGTTCTTCAGAAGTGTGTTGTTTAGTGTCTAATTCTTTTATAGTTTTTCAGCTATCTTTCTGTTATTGATTTCTTCTTTAAATCCATGGTTGTCTGAAAACATAGTTTCAATGATTTTTATTACTTGAAATTTGTTATGATCAATTTGTGGCCCTGAATATGGTGTATCTGAGTGAATGTTCTACGTCAGCTTGAGAAAGACATATATTCTGCTGTTGGATGAAATCTTCTCCAGACGTCAGTAGATCCAGTCGATTGAAGATGCTGTTCAGTTCCACTGTACTCTTATTGAATTTCTGTATGCTGGATCTGTCAATCATGGATAGAGAGTTTTGGAATCTCCAGCTATAATAATGGATTCATCTATTTCTCTTAGCAATTCTGTCACTTTTTGCCTCATGTATTTTGACAGTCTGTTGTTAATACATGCACATTAGGAATTTTATGTTTTCTTGGAGAATTGACCCCTTTACCATCAAAATGATGCAACTCATTATTCCTGATAATTTTCCTTACTCTGTGGTGTTGTTTTGAAGGATAATTTCATTGGCTGGGCCGGGCCGCTGGGCCATCAGCTTCGGAAGGAAAGAGGCTGCCTGCAGAGAGGCAGAAAGAGCGGTTCTGTGGAGGCACAGGACCTGGAGACCCCGTGCCGGGCTCTGCGCGGGTCGAGGCGCTCCCCTTGGCTGCTTGGCCGCTGCCGGCCAAGCCCCGAGCCATCCACACGTTGCTGAGGAGTTGCGGAGACTCCCGAACTGGGCCCAGGGGGTCTTCCACAATGGTCAGGAGGGCGGGTCTCCCCGGGATCCTAGGCAGTGAGCTGAGGCGTGTGTGGATCGGTTTCTCACTGGCCAGGGCACTGATGGTTGGAATGATCATCAGATTCTTTCCTAGAATGGCTCCTAGGCCCCTGGTTACTTATTCAGGGTCTTGCTAGAGGGACCTATCCTCCATTTCTTCTGTCTTCGTTTTCCTCAGATGTGGCATCTGTTATTGTATCTCCTGTTTTGGACAATGACTTCTGCTCCCTGGTGGAGGAGAAGGTGGAGCAGCAGGACGCTTGTGAGGTAAATGCTGAGGTCTTTTTCTATTGCAATTGTTTCTGGAAGAATGCTCCTGTGCTGCAGCAGCATCTTCTCTCGCCCTCTAGGCTTAGTGTGCTCCATTGCAGGTGTACCGTGTCATTGACTTTAGCGCTAGTAAAAAGCGTTTCCTGGGAGCCCGAGGCCTCCTCCCCTCTCAGCTCTCATCTTTTCTGACCCAGAAGCCTTTAGTGCTTCTGGGCTGAGGACGGCAGGACTCTCCCACAGTGTTTCTGTCAATTTCACTCAGAGGATGACACAACCCCACGCTGAGGTCTCCTGGCACTGACTGGCCGAAGCCACCCCCAACTCCTTGATGTGGCATTCTTCTGGCCGTGGTGCCTTGGCTGCTCTCCTGGTGCAGCGTGGGGAATGAGCCGGGCAGGGACGTCCGCCGTCATCCTCCCAGGTGAGAAACGCTGGAGGCCATCCCTCCCAGTGGCTCTCAGGTGTGGGTGCTCTGTGCCACGTGCCACATGCCACGTGCGGTGGGCTACGCCTGGGGGGTGATGGCAGAGTTCCTTCCGGTGCCATCTCTGCTGGCCAGCGTGCCCTCCCGGGTCCCTCGCGTGGCAGATTGGGTGAGGATCTGCTGAATGGCCAGAGCTGGCCTGCGTGCAGGCGGAGGTGGACGGGGGCTCTGAAGGAGAGAAGAGTGAATGTCAGGAAGGTCCTGCAGGACCGAGTCCCAGCAGAGGCCTTGCCCCCTGTTCCCAGGGAGGTGGTCCGGTGGTGTCCCAGGGCACCGTTGGAGCCGGGCGTGGGGTGTGTCCTCTTCAGCCCAGCCGTCCCGGGGTTTTCCTGCTGAGATCAAAACGCAGCACGCTTGTGTTGCTCGTGTGGTTCGGAAGGCTCCCTTCGTGTTGGCATTGGACGCAGCCCATGTGCCTCTCCCGGGGGAATTGGGAAGTGGACTCCCCTGCGAGCGCAGAGCCCCAGAGCTGAGTGCTGGGCCTGGCCAAGCGTGGCACGTCGCCACGTTACTCTCAGAGTACGCTGTCCCCATTGCCCTGCAGGAGCCTGGGAATGGCTGCCTCCCGGAGACCGTGGTGCAGGTGGGCAGCCAATGCGCAGAAGAGAAGACCGTTGGCGAGGGAGGGCCGCAGAGGCGGGGCACGGGCAGGGGAGAGGCTGGAAGGCAAAGCCTGGCCCCAAGGAGGAGCCTGGCTTCCAGGGCTGGGGCGTGGGCTTTTCCATCTGCGTCGTGCTCCTCTCTCTTCTGGAGGGGGAGCCAACCAGCTTCAAGCTTCTGGGGTGGCAGCGGTGGGGAGGAGGGCAGAGGGCGGCCCCCTGGCCTGAGATACCTGTCTGCCTGGCACCTGCACCTGCCATCCTTGGGCATGGCCTCTGCCGGCCCTGTCTTGGACACGAGCCCTTGCTCTTCTGCTTTGGCAGACACAGTAAGGGAGGTGTGGCGCCAGTGGCCCCTGCCCGTGGTGGGGTGTTGGTTTCGCGCCCGGCCGGGCAGGCCCGCCGTGGCAGGGGTGGAGTGGTCTTGCCCTGGTGCCGCTCCCTTGGCACCTGGTGTAGGTTAGGGGGCCGGGTGGGGTGCTGGCCCTGCTTCCGTGGGTTTCAGGTCTCGTTGGTGCTGGTGCTCACGTGGGCCACGTCACCCTCCCTTCACCCTTGTATCCTGCAGGTGAGTGCGCGGTCCGGCGGGCCTGCTGCGTCGGGAGGACCAGCCAGCATGCCCAACGCCATGGGTGTCGCGGCCGCCACGAGCTCTGGGCCGCCAGCCCCTCCTGTGGCCGGGTGGCCTCTGAGCCATCCGCCCTCACCTCCACCTGCCCCCCGCAGTAAGGTCACCTGAAGAGTAGGAGTGGCCTCGTAGGGCGGGTTCATCTCTTGGCCTCTGGCTTGGTTGGGTCGAATGGGGAGACCTGCGCGAGGGCTTGGCAGCGGGAGGGCCAAGCTGGCCGAGGCTACTGGAGCGTTCCTCGCCTTTCTCAGGCCAGATGTCCCACGGGCTGCGTCCTCTGTGCAGCCTGGGCTGGGCCGCTGGGCCGTTGGGTGCAGAAGGAAAGAGGCTGCCTGCAGAGAGGCAGAAAGAGCAGTTCTGCGGAGGTGCATGGCCTGGAGACCCCGTGCTGGACTCTGCCCGGGTTGAGGTGCCCCCATCAACCACTTGGCCACCGCCGGCCAAACCCTGAGCCGTCCACACGTTGCTGAGGAGTCGCGGAGACTCCTGAAGCGGGCCCTGTGGGGTATTCCTCAAGGAAGGGTAGGAGGGGTGGGGGCGGGTTGCCCCTGCCTCCTCAGGGGCAAGCCGAGGCGTGTGGGGAGCCGTCTGCCGTCGGCCAGGGCCCAGAGGGTGGGCCAGGGCATCAGGCGCCTTCTGGAGGATGGTGCTGAGGGTCCCTGTTCCTTCTTCATGGCCCAGTCCGCGCGGGCCTGAGGAATAAGCCTCCATCCCTCCTCTCTGGCCTTTCTCAGATGCGGGACATGGTGCTATGGCTCCCCGGAGGGACAGCGGCTCCCACCCCCTGGAGCAGGCGGCTGCAGTGGTGCAGCAGGAGGCCGTAGGCAAGGTCAATGGCGCGGTCTCTCTTCTGTCACGCCTCTTTCTCGAAGCGTGGCCCTACGCTGCAGCAGCCTCTCCTGGCCTCCGCGGCACTTCATGTGTACCGTAGCACAGCGACCGTGTCATCGACATTGGCGCCAGCACAAGCCGTCGCCCCAGGCGCATTGGGCCCCCCGCCCTCTGGGCTCTCCCCTTGCTGGTGTACCCAGTGGCCCCCGGTGCTCCCAGGCTGAGGACTGCAGGGCTCTCCCGCTGCGTTTCTGGTGCTGCCACTCGGAGCCTGAAACTTAAACACCACGCTGAGGTCTACTAGCACGTCCTGGCCGACCCCAGCCCGAACTCCTAGACGTGGCGTTGTTCTGGCCGTGGTGCCTCAGCTCCTCATGGTGCGGCTTGGGGGCGTGACCCAGCCGGGGACGTCCGCCGTCATCCTCCCAGGCGAGGAACGTCAGAGGCTCTCCCAGTGGCTCCTAGTGGCTCTCGGGTGCGGGTGCTCTGTGCCACGTGCCACGTGCGGTGGCCTACGTCCGGGGGGCGATGGTTGGAGTTCCTGCCGGTGCCATCTTTGTTGGCTATCGTGCCCTCCTCAGGCTCTCCCGCGGTGGCTTCGGTGACGATCTGCTGAATGGCCAGAGCTAGCCTGTGTGCAGGCGGAGGTGGACGGGGCCCCTGAAGGAGGGAAGAGTGACTGTCAGGAAGGTCCTGCAGGACCAAGTCCCACCAGAGGCCTTCCCCCGTGTTCCTGGGGAGGTGGTCCCGTGGTGTCCCGGGGCGCCGTTGGAGCCAGGCGCAGGGCATGCCATCCTCAGCCCAGCCGTCCCAAGGTTTTCCCGCTGAGATCAAAACACACACGCTTGTCTTGGTCATGTGGTTCGGAAGGCTGCCCTCGTGTTAGCACTGGACGCAGCCCATGTGCCTCTCCCGGGGACTTGGGAAGCGGACTCCCCTGCGAGTGCCGAGCCCCAGAGCGGTGCGCTGGGCCTGGCTGAGCTTGGCAGGTCCCCGCGCTCCTCTCAGAGCACGCTGTACCTGTTGCCCTGCGGGAGCCCGGGAAAGGCCGCCTCCCCAGAGGCCGTGGTGCCCGTGGGCAGCCCCTGCGCAGAGGAGAGGACCCCTTTGTGAGGGAGGGCCACAGAGGCTGGGCTCGGGCAGGGGAGGGGCTGGCAGGCAGAGCCTGGCCCAACAAGGAAGAGCTCGGCTTACAGGGCTGGGGAGTGGGATTTTCCATCCTCCTCCATCCTCCCCTCTTCTGGAGGGGAAGCCAACCAGCTTCAAGCTTCTGGGGTGGCGGTGGTGGGGAGGAGGGCGCAGGGTGGCACCCTGGTCCGAGATGCCTGTCTGCCTGGCACCTGCCCCTGCCTTCCTTGGGCGTGGCCTCTGCCGGCCCTGTCTTGGACAGGAGCCCTTGCTCTTCTGCTTTGGCGGACACAGGCAGGGAGGTGTGGCACCGGGGGCCCTTGCCCGTGGTGCGGCGTTGGTCCTGCACCCGTCCGGGTGGGCCCACCATGGCAGGGGTAGAGTGGTCTGGCACTGGTTCTCCTCTCTTGGCACCTGCTGTAGGGTAGGGGGCCGGGTGGGGTGCTGGCCCTGCTCCCGTGGGTTTCAGCTCTCGTTGGTGCTGGTGCTCATGTGGGCCATGTCACCTTCCCTTCACAGCTAAGAGTGATACTGTCAAGTCACTTATAGGCATATTGAAGGGAAGTGCGGGGGCAAAGCCGTGAGCAACAGTTAATGGAGTTTATACTCACTCGCTGATTGACTAGAAATGGAGAACAGCTATTTTACTGCATAGAATTCAAATAAAGATCTCTTGAGATGATTATTTACTGCATTCAAATCAAGTAGAATACCAAGTGAAATGCAATGTACTGAAATCCAAAATCCTATTAAGATTTGTTTCAAATCTTAAGTCTTGTTTTAAATCAGAACTAAGCTCACTTTACAAACGCATATCCTCAAGATCCCAACTTGCTCTGCAGTCTTTTCTAAAGCCAGTAATCATGAGTGGCTTCAAAAAAGACAGTTTTAGGGGCCAGCCCGGTGGCACAGCGGTTAAGTGTGCATGTTCTGCTTCAGTAGCCCAGGATTCACTGGTTTGGATCCCTGGTGTGGACATGGCACCGCTTGGCACACCATGCTGTGGTAGGTGTCCCACATATAAAGTACAGGAAGATGGGCATGGATGTTAGCTCAGAGCAGTCTTCCTCAGTGAAACGGGGAGGATTGGCAGCAGTTAGCTCAGGGCTAATCTTCCTCAAAAAAAAAACAGCCAGTTTTAGGGGCCGGCCCCATGGCAGAGTGGTTAAATTCGTGCACTCTGCTTCGGTGGCCCAGGGTTTCGCCGGTTTGAGTCCTGGGCGTGGACATGGCACTGCTCATCAGACCATCCTGGGGTGGCGTCCCACACGCCAGAACTGGAAGGACCCACAACTGAAAATACACAACTATGTACTAGGGGGCTTTGGGGAGAAAACAGAAAAAAAAACCAAGCCAGTTTTAGATAAATTGACACAGCAATGGCAATATTTGTTAACGCGGAAGATGGCTATTGAGGTATCTACCTAACCTCCCCTGGACAGATGTGACCATCTGAAAAATCTCTCTGTTGGTACATATACAAGGGCAATTTTCATTAGACATTTAACAATGGCATTGAGGATATCAAAATAGTAAAATTCTCTTTGCCTTTTATTTGTAAAAGAATGAAAAAATATTAACTGGAATTCTCTTTTTGTAAAGATTGGCACCTGAGCTAACATCTGTTGCCAATCTTTTTTTTTTCCTTCTTCTCCCTAAAACCCCCCAGTACATAGTTGTATATTCTAGTTGTGAGTGCCTCTGGTTGTGCTATGTGGGATGCTGCCTCAGCATGGCTTGATCAGCAGTGCCATGTCCACGCCCAGGATCTGAACCAGCAAAACCCTGGGCCACCAAAGCAGAGCAAACATATTTAACACTCGGCCACGGGGCCAGCCCCTTGACTAGAATTCTTAACATATGACCATGTTATTTCAACTGGTTCTCCTCTGGGGGTTACAAACCAAATTCCCTATGGTGGCCAGACAAACACTATAAACAAGGGAAGCAGGCCAGGAGGGACAGTGAAGTGTACATGCCCCATCTAAAGTGGGGAGCTTTGACAAATTATTGCCATGTGGGAATACAGTGACAGTTGGGAGATCTTGAGTTTTTCGAAGAAGTCAAAAATCCAGATTTTTATAAGAGAATTTTCAAATTAAACTGTTGGAAACTATTCTAAGAAAAACTTTAGGACATTCTGTATGGCAAACAAACAATGTCAGTTAACGCCGATATGGCCCTCTAGACACCAGTTAACAACCTAAGGTCTATTACCCACCATTTAAGCTCATACCATACCTGGGTTTAGGAACACTGGATTTTCCCAGAACTGCATACTTCAGCAATTCACATAGCTGGCCATGGGTCACCTCATAGTTTTCAGCCAATAAAAAAGTAGATAAGCGAGCTTTCTGCAAAAATACATCAGGGTATGACAAATTATGATTATCGAGAACAGCAACAAAGCAAGGCAAATTATTAAAATACTCTAGTTTCTGATTATTTTAGCAAATATCCAAACAAAAGGAGGGTTCTAATTAATTGGAAATGAAGGTCTAAAACCATATCCTGTGATATGACATTATTAACAGAATATTTAATAAACATTGATACAGAACCTTAATTACAGATACTTGTTTATGTGCTAGGGATAGTAGGATAAAACATGATTCATGCTCTCAAGGAACCCATTCTACTAAGGCGAAAAAATGCAGAAACAAGTAATTAAGATACAATGTGGTAAGTGCTTTTACAGGGATATAGCAGCAAAGAAGCTAACCACCTTGGGGGTTAGAGTTTTGGGGATAGCTTCACTGAGATGAAAATACTGGGGCTGGGCCTTGAAAATAATGAGTCAGCCAGGTAGGAGGGAACATTGCATCTAAACACACAGTTTGGTTTGGCTGGAGCCAAGATTGCACGTTGCAGAGCAGTGGAGATATTAGAAGAGAGGGCAGTGGAAGCCAGATCACACAAGATCAATGTGGTCAAAGGTAAGGACTCAGACTTTATCCTGGGGCATCAGGGAGTCCCCTAAAGCTTCTCCCCTCCTTAAAATAGCTTTGCACTTATATGTGGTTATTAAAGTAGTTCATGCTTGTTACAAAAGAGTCAGATAATAAAGGTAAAAGAGATAAAAGACAGACGATAGATAAATGAAAATAAAAGTCATCTCTCATTGTACAACTCAGATAATTACCACTGTCATTTTGGTCTGAGAGGCAGCAGAGTATAGTGGTTAGGAGCTCAAGCCCTGGAGTCACACTACCTGAGTTCCAACACTAAGCTCTACCATCTGGGACAAGTGCCTGAAACTAAGACTCGGATTCTTCATCTACAGAGTAATAATAATTCTACTTCATGAGATTATTGGGAAGACCAGTGAGGTAGTGCAAGTGCAGTGTACTGAGGCTGGTGCCTGACATATCATAAGTACTTAATAAACAACAGCTATTATTATTACTTTTCCCCTGTGACTTTTTTAAGCTAATGTTGAGCACTTATTATTAGCCATTTACAGTTCTGAGCACTTTACATCTATTAAATCATAATTAAAGTCTTCTTAAGTGGGTTCTACTATTATACCCATTTTACAGATAAAGAAATGGAGGAATAGATAAATGCTAGAACCAAGACTGGCATGCAGACTCCAAAGCCAAAACTCTCTTTGTCTCTGTCCTGAAGGGATTATAGTATACACTGTTTTGTAACCAACTCCACCCACCAAAAAAAAATCCTGTAAATATCAGTTAAATATAACAGACGTCAATTTTGATAATAATCCATTCTCTAAATTTACCTAAAAATTTATAATTTATCTGAAAAAGTTCCCTACTGACAACACTTGTTTTTTCAAAAGAATTATAAACAATATTATGATGAGCATCCTTGTATAAACATCTTTGTACATCTAAATTCCAGGATAAATTCCTGGTCAAAACAACCATGTATATTTTACATTCTGATAAATATTGCTAACTCCAGAAAGAATGTACCAATGTGTAATTACCAACCAGAACTGTATGAGATTGACAAGGTGGGAGTGAGTCAGGTAGGGGTCTATATGGCATTGAGTCATCACTGTTGCCAAGCATGGGACATCAGAGCCTGAGTAGGGTGAGGAGGGCATCCTGTAGGGGAGACAGCCCAGGACTAGGGATAGGAACCCAGGACACACATGCAGGAGGGTGGCCTGGTGTGGGGTGTCAAACCCTGAGAGGTATGAGGAGGACATCCGTGCTGTGGCAAGTAGAGAGCAGCGAGGCCTCATCTCAGATGTCAGAAACTCATTAGGGTAAAAGAGGGCATCAATGCTGAGGGACAACGGTAGCCCTTTACAGAATTCAGAGCCCAAACAGGGTGGGGGTGGCCACATGAGAAGGATACAGGAGGGGGACCTGGTACAAGGTCAGGGTGACAGAGCTCTAGAAGGGTGAGGAGGGTGTGGGGCAGTGGCAGCAATGGGAGACTGATCAAATGTATTGAAGATAATGGGAGTCAGGTTTCTCACTGTTAGAGAAGGAAGTTATAAGTATGAAAAGGGAGAAAACTACAAGCAACCCTGTGGAATCGAATTGGAAGTAGAGATATTGATTGAATTCATGTTTTTCAATATGCATGGATACGGAAAAATATTTAAATGTAAACATTTGTATGTGTGTTTGGCTATATGTGTATATTCATATACGCACATATTTCCTAGCTCTCTTTTGGGACTACTGATATCCCAAGAGCAATGAGCACATCTAGCATCCAGATCTTCAGTTTCTAAATGTCATTTTACATTAAAAAAAACTAAGTATCCTAGGAGAAATGCCTAATTCCAGGGCTGGGGCAGGGAAAGCACACATGCGCCTGGAAAATCTTTTTGTGCCAGAAAAGTAAATGCTCAAACAATGATGGGGTCATGTCAAAAGGACACAGAAGCCAGCCTCATGACAAAATCTGGAATCTTTTCAGCATCAATAAACCACTGAATAAAAGAGGTATCCATGAGTTCATACTGATTAAAAAAAAAGGAATAAATTGCAAGTCTGAGGAAGCATCTCCCTACAAAATTAGAGAAAAAACAGTAAGTTTAGAGAAGCTTAGCACACACTATCTTAATCAAGTAATCAAGGTTAGTATCACCAGTAATGGGACAAATCGAAATCATGTACAACCGGATACAAGTGAACAGAGTATCACTTCTGCAATATTTCTGCCAGAGATGTATACCCTGCGTCTAATTGATGAGGAAACATACAAACCTAACCTGAGGGACATTTTACTAAATAACTGGTCCAGGATTCTTCAAAAGTAGTAAAGTCATGAGTGTCAAGGAAGACTGAGGAATTGTCTGGACGGAAGGAGACATGACAACTGAATGTAACACATTCTAGCCTGGATCTTATTGCTTGAAAAGGATGTTACTGGAACAACTGGAGAAACTCGAATGAGGCCTATGGATTAGATGGTAGCAATGTATCAGTTCTTTCCTGATTTTGGTGGTTACAGAGGATCGTTCCTAGGAAATATACACTAAAACGGGGGAGGGGAGATGGAGCATTGTGTTAGCAACTTCCCTCAAATGTTAGCTGGGGGAGTTTTGGGTACTGTTCTTGCAACTTTTCTGTAAGTTTGACAGTACTTCAAAATAAGAAAGTGATGAGACTGTCAATTTCCTTACACTTATTACCACGTTAACCTTTAAAAAAACTGTTTTGCTAACCTGATAGGCAAAAAAAGAAAAAGGAATCCCCCTTCAATAAAATCTGTTTCCGAGCACTAACTCCCGTCCGGCATCCTGGATGACACATCGTATCTTTTGTTGATCTTCTGTCTCTCCCCACTGGAACCTAAGCAGTGGTCTTCCATTCCCTGCTGCAGCCCAGGGTCTCAGGGCGGCGCCCAGCACCCGGCCCACAAGAGACAGGTGACGACTGACGGATGAACGACCCATGCTCAGCTCTCAGCAAATGGCAGGGACGACCAGCAGCCTCACGACTCCCCTTTGGAACGTAAACTGCACGAGGGCAGGGAATCGTGCTTCCGTGCGCCGGGATGTCCCCGGCACCTAGAACAATCCCTGGCACACGGAACACCCGAATCAACGTCTGCCGAGTGAACATCCGTCCTGTGTGCCAGGTCTACACAGGTCTAACCCGCCAGTATCTCCCCGGAGGTGGGAGGCGTTGCCCCATCACTCCCATTTTACAGCTGGGAGAGCCGCTTCCCAGAGGCCGGAGGGCGGGGCGCTGGGCCGAGGGGCTGGGAGCTCCGAACCGCCTCGGGCCGCCCCCTCAGCCCCACCGCTCACCTTGGCTCCGGGCCGCCTCTCCTCAGGTTCCGAGCGGGCTCTCCGCGCCTCGGCCGCCCCGACGTGCTTGCCGCGGGCGCGCCTCCTCTTCCGGCCCTTCTGGAGGAGCGCCCCGGTCCTTCCCCTCTCGGGCTCCATGAGGCTGCGCAGAAAGACGGGCGGGAGCTGAGGAAACCCCGACGGCCGGCTTCCCGAGCGGGGGGCAGCAGGGCGTCCACGGCTACCGCCTCCCTCGGACCCTCCCCACTTCCGTTCACACAGCGCGCCCCGCCGCGGAGCGAACCGCGCCGCCCCAGGCCCAACGGTTTTACCGTCCGCGCCGGAGGCAGGATTCCAGACGGTTCCCCAAGGGCGCAAACGCGACTCTGCCCGTCGGAAACAGGGAACGGGGCGCCCCAAAACGGCTCCCACGCCCCCGAGCCCCGAAAACGCCGAGGAAAAGCCGAGCAGAGAGCTCAGACCGCCGCCACCACTCCCTCAGACTCAGCCTGAGCAGCCGCGGCGACTCCCTCTTGAGCCGCGCGCGGCGTTTGAACGGACCGGAAGTGGATTCGGGCGACTTCCGGCTGTTGGCCCCTGAAGCGAAAGGCATATCGGGAACGGCGACTAAGAGGCTGGCGCGCGTAGCGGGGGAGTTCCCGGCGGGGTCGCTCCAAGTTCCGCGGTGGCGTCCGCCGCAGGCTGGGCAGGGGCGCGCGGCGTCAGCCTCCGTTCTCTGCAGCCCCGGCGTCTCCAACCTGCCCTCTCACACCCGGGCTGAGAGGTGTCGGCCTGGAGCCTCAGGCCGCCCTGTGCGCGAGGTTGGAAGGACCAGGGTTCTTGACTGTGTGGCCTGGAGCCCGTGTCGGCGCGTTCTAGGCCTCGGGAAACGACTGGACGTGACAGCGCCTTGTAGACCGGTCGCAGGTCTCAGGCAGCCCCCAGTTCCTCCATGAAGCCGTTCACCCCACCACGTCCTAGTGAGCCGTGTAACTCATAATGTGGATCGTTGTGGCCTTCTGCCTGATGCCTGGAAACGCTGTGCACATTTCCGATTTCTAGAATTGGTGTAATAGAGAAAAGTGTCGGTTCGGAGTTGGATGCCCCCGGTTCACGTACCAAATATGTGTTCTTTGGCAAACGACCGAAATCGTTTTCTCATCCATTACATATAGGTAGCAAAAGTGACTACTTTGTACAGTTGAGGATTAAATGAGGTCGCCATCTTCAGTGCCTGCTATGTAGTAAGCAGTGAATAAATGTTAGCTATTATTCCCAACTCCCCATCACACCTCATAAACAAAAAACTAGAACAGGAGGCCCCTGCCTAGTGAAACTCTAGCTACTCATCAGAGTAGTTTGTCTCATTGCACTTAAGACCTCGGGAAGCCCATCCCTTTCTGTGGACTCAGGGTCTTTGGGGATCCTTTATCATATACTACCTTCCAGTAGTTTACCATGGATGTCTGGTTTTTTTCTCAGATATTCTAAGCTCCAAGAAGGCTGGACCTGCCCTGTCTCCTCAGAACTGGGCTGTACACACAGCAAGGGCTTGAAAATTGCAGAGGTGAAAAAATAAGCTTTTCAGTGCCTCTATACCTCTACAATCACTTGAGTTCTTCAGTACTACTGTAAAACAAGGGGAGCAGAAAGAATTAGTGTAAGTTTGCAATAGGTACTGAGGCCCACGCAGGTAAAATGACAACTGAAATCAAAAGAGAGGGTAGCAGTTAGTACAAATTTTGCCTTCAAAGTTTAGGTCAGTTTCCTCTCACTCACAATACGTTACTACATTAATAGTGAGGGTTATACCATTAGTTTGTTAGCCTATTCAAACAGGAGTGTGAATGAGTTTGTTGAACATATTGGGTTGTTTTACATTTTTAGGCAGGTTGGATTAACTAGGAGAAAGTCAATTGCACCAGCAAATGGAAATCTAGAAAGAAGCAAATCCAGTAAGTAGTGTGGTTAGTTTCTTTACATGTTGTAGCTTTGCACTTTTAACACTGGCGGCGCCTAAGGACACCCTGATCTTTTGCAGAGCAGCCGTATGACTACTTAATTGTCATTGATTTTGAGTGGACATGCTGGAATGATGGGAAACCCCACCAGAGCCAGGAAATAAGCATATTTGGACTGCCAATGGCCAAGAGTAGCACTAGATGAGTAACTTTAAGGTTTATAGATAGAAATGAGTCAACAGCTAGTTTAAGAAAACAAAATGGTCTATGAATTGGTAGTTTACTATAAAACCTGATTTGACAAAAAAAGAACAAAAACCTAAATACTTAAATGTGTCATCGTATAAAATAATCATGTGTTATCATATAAAATACTTGTTTTAGGGTTACGTACAAAATCTCAATTGCACAGAAGCTAAAAAAATACCTTTGCAAAAAAGAAGTACATTTTAACTTCCGTATGGTCTTCATATTTGATTGTGGAAATATGTTCAAGAGTTTTAAGTAGATATACTCGTAACTTTAATATTTTTACTTATTCTTTGGCATAACTTTATTATAATCATGCTGCTTTGGTCATTTTAGTATGCTTTGGCTAAAACAATGATTGTTTCATAATGCTATGTGGTGGTAATCAATGTTTAATTTAGAGTGATTGCAGCATTAATTTAACAATCATGTATTCAATTGTCAGTTGATTCTTTCTTGTGGTTGAATTTCCAGTAGTATTGCTGGACACATCAACTGGAGAGACTGAATCTGAGTTCCACGCTTATGTTCAGTCTCCAGAACATCCAGTTCTTTCTGAATTTTGCACAGAACTGCCAGGCATAAAGCAGGTATGCCCTTCTCTTTTCCCCACCTCTCTTCCACCTGCCCCCAACCAAAAACCAAGCGAGTATGATGCAAATACTAAAATTCAGAAATCAGTTTTAAAAAGAAAGCAAAAGCTATATACCAGTTGGAATTTGATTTATTCAGTGTTAAGAGAAATATCCCATCCAGAAGTCCACTGAAATCTTTAAAAATAGGGAAGAATGTTGTTATAAAAATGAATATCAAATTTATTTTGTGGAAATTAAATGACGTCAGATTTCCATCAGTCTGGATTTAATTATTATATTTTGATGTGATTTTAGATTGCTCAACCTAATTTTTCTTATCTTGAAGAGTTCTAATCATTATATTGTCTCTTTCTCATGTGTTTTACCATCTTTCACTAGATAAACTCTTTGCCAGTTAGAACCTCTTCTTTGTTATATCCCCCCACAGTTCCTATTTATGTGCTCAGTCTTTATGGAATTCGATTGTTGAATTCAGATTTGTGACTCTCTTGAGGCTCAAGTTGATGAAGGAGTCCCTCTGAAGATTTGCTTATCTCAGTTCTGTAAATGGATTCAGAAGACTCAGCAACAGAAGAAAATTATTTTTGCTTCTGGGGTTGCAGATCTTTCTACTTCCAAAGTAAAATTATGTGCATTTGATACTTAGTCAGGTAAAACATAAATTATATCTATCAATTATAAGTGAGTAGCATTACCAGTATGTAATTCTTTATCCCTAGTAAGAATTATACTTGTTAACCTCCTGGGCCAGGAAAAGAAATCCAAATGCCTAGCAGATGTTAAACAAGAATGGTAAATTTAGTCATATTTTTAAAATTACCATTCTGAGATACCTTAAAATTTTAAGACTTAACTTTAAGAATCTTTCTAGAGTGTTCCTGTCTGTTCTTCTGAATTCAGGTAAAGATGATTTAGTGAAAACTCTTATCATGCTATTTTCTACAACCTTGAATAAAAAGAGTTCTCATTTAACTCACATCCTTTGCTTTTATACTTTCACACTCACTAATATAGACATCAAGAGAAAAAATGGGCCATTTGGTAGATCTTTTGTATGCCCATGATGTATTATTATCATTAATAGTCATTAATAGCAATGCTGTGCCATTGATAGCATAGCACTGATAGTCATATTTGGTTTCAGGTTGCTATAAGATGTCTGTTTTCTCAATTACATTAATATTTTCTTAGAATATTGAAAGCAAATAACCCTCTCCCTATAGCCTTTGTAATTTGACGCCTTACTCTTCTTCCTGAAATAATCAGTGTATTTTATTGGGTATTTAAGAAACTTTGAAACTCAGTTACCAACTAATTTCTTAATAGAAAGTATGTAAAGTGAAAAATTGTTAGATATTAACAGAGAAATTAAATCTTACTATTTTATATGTTATATTATTATAGCATGATAATATACCACTATATATTATTCTAAATCTTACTATTCTATTTTATATCATCTTTTAGTGTTTTATTTATAAATGATGATAGCATAAGTAAAAACTGCTGGCATCATTGTCTTTTTGTAAATAAATAAGTGGAATTTATTGGCTCACATAAATGAAAATCCAGAGGAGGTAAACTTCAGGTTGGCATCATTGACTTTGTTCTATTTTAATATACTTCATGCAGACTGGGACTTGGGGTTTTCTTGGAGTATGAGTGTAAAAGAAAACAGCTGTTAAAACCCGTATTCTTAAATTCTTGGATTGATCTCAGAGTAACTTACCAGGCAAGGGTCAAAGATGGAGGCATGTTCACTTTCCTTCTCTTGAAAAATGACTAGGGGGCCGGCCCTGTGACTGAGTGGTTAAGTTCGCGCGCTCTGCTGCACTGGCCCAGGATTTTCCTGGTTCGGATCCTGGGTGCGGACATGGCACCGCTCATCAGGCCATGTTGGGGCGGCGTCCCACATGCCACAACTAGAAGGACCTGCAACTAAGATATACAACTATGTATTGGGGGGGGATTTAGGGAGATAAAGCAGAAAAAAAAAAAGAAAAATGACTAAACTTTATCCCACATGTGAGTATGAGTTTCTACAAATAAAATCTTTTCTTTTGAAATGTTCACGTAGATACATTTCTTAAAGTATGTAAAAACAACACAACAAAAGTAAGAACCTTCCAAATTTAATAGAATGAAAAGTTATGAAAAGTAAGTGGTTAATACAAAGCCTTTCAAATAGTAATCCTTTTTTTTAGATATGTCTTCTTTTATTCGATTAGATTTTCTGCAGAAGAAAACCAAAAAGACTAAGTTGTGCCCTGCAGGAAGTGGGAATAGAATTCTTGGGATGAGAACATTCTGGTTAGTGTAAATTGAAAATCACTTTATTATGTAAATCATTTTATTTGTATAAAGTCTTTCGTATGAATCTTACTTTTTTCTGATGTCACTACTAAGGAACATCCTTCAGCCTAAAGAAAGCTCCTAATCTATACAATTCGAATTGTTTCTAAGACTTTCAAATTGACTTTCATAAAGTATTGTAAAATAAAGACTGCCATCTAATGGTTTTCTGGTTGCTAAAAAGAATGAAAAGAATTAGCCAAACCAAGTGAAGATTAAACAAATGCCCAAATAATACAGTGGACTAGTGAAAAACCTGAACAAGACTATTAGATTACTCGTGAGACATGGTCCCTACAGAATGTTCCTCATATTTTTGTGAACTGTCTAATGAGATTTCACTTCGTCCTCTGTGAGTGTGGGAGATCTTGTCTTTCATTGGTAAGGCTGCCACAGCTTTCCACGAGACCAATTTATCATGATTAAAATTAGTAGATGATCATAAAACTAACAGTATGTTCCAATTTCTATTTAAGTGGTGGTTTTTGGTTTTGGGGGCTTTTGTGCTATGTATCTTTACACTGATACCACAAAATTTGTGTTTGGTAGCTGTTTCGTCAGGGTTGGATAATTCTCCGAATACTGCCCTTCTTGCTTGGAAAATGATCAGGGATGGTTGCTTCATGAAAATTACAAGGTCCTTGATCAAGGTTAGTGGTGTCTTGCCTCTTTTATCCTGTCATCTCAGACTCCAGAAGTAACCATAGGTTCAATGAAATGTAGATGTCATATGTGCAATCATTTATAAATCAATCATTGAAGATGTTTTTCTTTTTTGTCGTATCATTTAACGTATATTAGAGAAATTGTGAATACACAGTTTCTAAAGTTGTTGGACTTGTCTGTGGAATCATAGGTTCCCACTAAGAAGAATCCCAACATTTTGGCCAGAAATTTGAATACAAATCAAGTTGAAGAAACATTGGCCTGCAACAGTAACATTCAGGGTCCCAGCATATTTAATAGTGAGCCTAAAAATACAATAAATCCTCATGAAAAAGTTAAAATGGCATCAATTGGTGTCAATTCTCCTATAATGGTACAGCAAGATCAGTTACAACTAAAGAACGATATAAAAGTGGATCTTCACAAGGTCAAAAGCTGTTTGTCTTTTTTTAATGCTAAGTCCTCCACATCTCTGGGGCAGTTGCAGTCTCCCAGTTTGGCTGCACCTATGCAGAAACAAATAAAAAATGAACGTCTTGCATTTAATACCAGATCTAAGTCTTCAGCAGTTGGTTCAGAATTGGTACTTGTTTGAACTGCCATTTCATCTGTTATTCATGTTTCTGATACAGAAATGAGTTCTGCTCTTGACTGTTGACTTGTGTTGGCCAATTGGGAGGATGTAGCTTTACTGCTAGCCTCTCAGCCTGAGCAAAATATAGATTTATACTTGCTATTAGTGACTCAAACTTAGATACTTCATTTAATTCTGGAGAAAGATTGATGGTTTTAAAAGAATCTGAAACGCTAAGTCATGAAAACTTTGGAGGCACAGAAGAAACTTGTCAAAAATCTGAAACCTCTAAGTCTGCTGTGTATAAGAGTTTACATACTACTATTTATGATGTAAAAGAAGCCAAAGATCCAGGTTCAGATGTTTATGACTTTAAATTACCTGAATGCAAATCAAGTAGCTTCAACAGTGTTAATGCCAGTATGTCTCATCCTTCAGTTTTGGGGAAACATCCTCTTCTTTTAGGTGGTACTGAAAGGAGTCCATCCGTTCCCTCAGCTTTCCCACCAGCCAAAAAACAGACCTTCACTGTTCATGAAGAAAAGCCCACATCATCTCTTGGCTCCCCAGGGAGAAGGTCTTCCCAGAAGGTTCTCCCCTCTGTCTTAACTTCTACAGTTAACCTATGAGAACCTTGGAAGAGTGGGAGGATGACACCTCCTTTATGCAAGTGTGACCGAAGATCTAAGAGGCTTGTTTCTAATAATGGACCAAACCATGGAAAAGTCTTCTACTGTTGCCCTATTGGGAAATACCAAAAAACCAGACAAGGTTATTTCAAATGGGAATAAACACTTCAAAAGGAAAGAGCCAATAGCATAGTTCTGTCTCATTCCCCAGGAATAAACTTTTAGTTCTCCAGAAATAAGCCCTGTTTATGACAGAAATGTAGAGTTTTCTACTAAAAATTCATGGAGACTCAGACCATCAATGAGGAGTTGATAAACTTTCTTTACATCTAAACTATTTTTACTTTAATGTGACTTTTAGTATAGTAAAGAGAAAAAAGTGTATAGGGCTGCAAGTTATGAGGGTTTCGCGTAGTCTGTAGATGACAGTGAAGCTGTTAAACACGTACACACACACACAGTGAAAACAGAGAAAAAGTAAATTTCACAGGTTTCTAATTTGATTCACCAGTTATCTGACATTTGTCTTCTATTCACGTATGATTCCTGATTGTTCCTTGAATTCCTGAACATTACGAGTATTCTGATAATGTCTTACACTATTTTATTTATGTTTCATATATTATTTGCCAAATTTATCATACTTTTTTAAGAACCACAAATGAAATATTCTGTAAACTGTATTTATTACATTAAATATAATAAGCAACCATAGTATATGATATCCTTCTTTTACAGTTAGACCTTGAAACAAATTTTAAACTGTTTTTAAGTTATTTGAATAAAAATGTGACTAATGAAAATCCCTAGCCTATTTTCAAGTAGATACTTGTACTTTGAGAATTATGATAATTTTCTGTTATGTTTTATTTTTCTAAAAACTTTTATGAGTTTTTTAGTTTTATTTCAATGCTTGAAGATTGGCTCTGGTTTGTATATCAATGTATCAGAAGAATTATTCAACTATGAGTTGAAAACCAACAGATTTGGTTCAGAAATTACTTCTATACTGTACATTTAAAAATTCCTTGGCAATTGATGATATTCTTTTTTTATTGAGGTCATAATAGTTTTAAAAAGTGTCACATTTCACTTGTACATTATTATTTGTCCGTCACCATATAAGTGCCCCTCGTCATGCTTTGTGCCCAGTCTCCAACCCCCTTCCCCTGGTAACCACTGAACTGTTCCCTTTGTTTGTGTGTTTGTTTATCTTCCACTATGAGTGAAATCACGTGGTGTTTGTCTTTCTCTGTCTAGCTTATTTTGCTTAAAATAATACCCTCAGGGTCCATCCATGTTGTTGCAAATGAAACGATTCTGTCTTTTTATGGCTGAGTAGTATTCCATTGTGGTATTCCATTCCATTCCACCACATCTTCTTTATCCAGTCATCAGTCAATGGGCACTTGGGTTGCTGTCATGTCTTGGCTATTGTGAATAATGCTGCAATGAACATGGGGGTACATAAGTCTCTTTGAAGTGTTGATTTCCAGTTCTTTGGATAAATATCCAGTAGTGGGATAGCTGGGTCATATGGCATTTCTATTTTTAATTTTTTGAGAATTCTCCATACTGTTTTCCATAGTAGCTGCACCAGTTTACATTCCCACCAGCAGTGTATGAGGGCTCCCTATTCTCCACATCCTCTCCAACATTTGTTATTTTTTATCTTGGTAATTATAGCCATTCTAACGGGTGTAAGTGATATCTTAGTGTAGTGTTGATTTGCATTTCCCTGATGGTTAGTCATGTTGAATATCTTTTCATGTGTCTGTTGGCCATCTGTATATCTTTTTTTGAGAAATGCCTATTCATATCCTCTGCCCATTTTGTGATTGGGTTGTTTGTTTGTTGTTGAGTTGTGTGAGTTCTTTATATATTATAGAGATTAACCCCTTGTCAGATATATGATTTGCAAATATTTTCTCCAAATTGATTGATTGTCTTTTGTTTTGATCCTGATGTCCTTTGCCTTGCAGGAGCTCTTCAGTCTGATGAAGTCCCACTTGTTTATTTTTTCTTTTGTTTCCCTTGTCCGAGTAGATGTGGTATCTGAAAAGATCTTTTTAAGACAGATGTCAAAGAGTGTACTACCTATATTTTCTTCTAGGAGTTCAGTGGTTTCAGGTCTTACCTTTGATCCATTTTGAGTTTATTTTTGTGTATGGTGAATGACAGTGGTGTACTTTCATTCTTTTGCATGTGGCTGTCCAGTTTTCCCAACAACATTTATTGAAGAGACTTTCCTTTCTCCATTGTACGTTCTTAACACCCTTGTCAAAGATTAGCTGGCTGTAGATGCGTGGTTTTATTTCTGGGCTTTCAATTCTGTTCCATTGATCTGTGTGTCTCTTTTTGTACCAGTACCATGCTGTTTTGATTATGATAGCTTTGTAGTATATTTTGAAGTCAGGGATTGTGAGGCCTCTAGCTTTGTTCTTTTTTCTCAGGATTGCTCTAGCTACTCAGTCTTTTGTTGCCCCATTTGAATTTTAGGATTCTTTGTTCTGTTTCTGTGAAGAATATCATTGGGAATTTGATTGTGATTGCATTGAATCTGTAGATTGCTTTAGGTAGTATGGACATTTTAACTATGTTTATTCTTCCAATCCATTTGCATGGAATATCTTTCCATTTCTTTATGTCATTATCAATTTCTTTCAGTAATGTCTTTAGTTTTCATTGTATAGGTCTTTCACCTCCTTGGTTAAATTTATTCCTAGATATTTTATTCTTTAGTTGTGATTGTAAACGGGGTTGTGTTCTTGAGTTCTCTTTCTGTTAGTTTGTTCTTGGAGTATAGAAACGCCACTGATTTTTGTAAGTTGAGTTTGTACCTTGTGTCAGGGAAGTGGGAGAATTCCTCACCCTACCCCCCCCCCCAACCCCGCTTTTCCTTAAGGTTCTTATGGCTGGCCAAATAACCAAAGAGGCAAATTAGCAAGAGAAAATCAAACATTTAATAGCGTGTATACATGGGAGAAACACAGAAGAAACTGAGTAACTCAGCCATCTGGCTGATGCTGCCTGTTTAAGTATCTTCAGCTACAGACAAGGAGGATGTTGGGGATAGTGATTTGGGGCTTCAAAGGGGAGGAAGACAATTTACGTCGAGATGGAATGCAAATGTTTGTTAAACAGGTTTTGCTATGTCAAAAAAATGGGTTTGTTGGTGTCCTTTTATCACACCTATTTTATATCATACTACAGCTATCATATGGTATGAGCTCCTTCCTGGAACAGACCTTCTGTGTTAAAGTCTTTTAGGTAGTTTTTTGGGGGAAGGTCGGCTGCTCTTCCTGAGTCTTTAGATCTTTTATTGTCTTCAGCTCAAAATAGTCCACATACCAGAGTGGCACATCTTGGGGCAGCCTGCCCTGAACCCCATCACTTTCAACTTTGCTGTAGTTGTTGATTATATCTAATAGTTTTCTCATGGATTCTTTAGGGTTTTCTATATATAAGGTCATGTTATCTGAAAACAGTGAGAGTTTCACTTCTTCATTGCCTGTTTGGATTCCTTCTTTTTCTTTTTCTTGCATCATTGCTCTGGCCAGAACCTCAAGTACTATATGGAATAAGAGTGGTGAGAGTGGCACCCTTGTCTTCTTCCTGTTCTCAGAGGGATGGCTTTCAGTTTTTCCTTGTTAGTATGATGTTTGGTGTGGATTTGTCATATATGGCCTTTATTATGTTGAAGTATATTCCTTCTGTACTCATTGAGAGTTTTTATCATAAATGGATGTTGGATCTTGTCACATGATTTCTCTGCATCTATAGAGATGATCATGTGGTTTTTATTCCTCATTTTGTTAATGTGGTGTATCACATTGATAGATTTGCAGCTGTTGAACCATCCCTGCGTCCCTGGTATAAATCCCACTTGATCATGGTGTATGATCTTTTAATGTATTGCTGTATTTGGTTTACCAATATTTTGTTGAGGACTTTTGCATCTATGTTCATCAGTGATATTGCCCTGTAATTTTTCTTCTTTGTGTCATCCTTGTGTGGCTTTGGTATCAGGGTGATGTTGGCCTATAGAGTGTGTTAGGAAGTGTTCCATCTTCCTCAATTTTTTGGAATAGTTTGAGAAGGATCGGTATTAAATCTTCTTTGAATGTTTGGTAGAATTCTCCAGAGGGTTTTGATTACTGCTTCTCTCTTTACTTGTGACTGGTCTATTGAGATTCTTCGTTTCTTCTTTATCCATTTCTTCTAGTTTGTCCAATTTGTTAGCATATAGTTTTTCATAATATTCTCTTATAATCTTTTGTATTTCTGTGGTAGCCATTGTAATTTCTCCCCTTTCATTTCTAATTTTGTTTATTTGAGCCTTCTCTTTTTTTCTTAGTGAGTCTGGCTAAGGCTTTGTCAATTTTGTTTATCTTCTCAAAGAAGTAACTCTTTGTTTCATATCTCTTTGTTAATATCATAACTCTTTGTTAATATCTCATTGATCCTTTCTACTTTTCTTTTGTTTCAATTTCATTTATTTCTGTTCTAATTTTTATTATTTCCCTCCTGCTGCTGACTTTGGGTTTTGTTTGTCCTTCTTTTCCTAATTCTGTTAGGTGTAGTTTAGTATTGCTTATTTGAGATTTTTCTTGTTTGTTAAGGTGGGCTTGTATTGCAATGAATGTCCCTCTTAGGACTGCTTTTGCTGCATCCCTTATGGGTTGGTATGGTATATTTTCATTTTCATTTGTCTCCAGATGCTTTTTGATTTCTCCTTTAATTTCTTCAATGATCCATTGGTTGTTCAATACCATGTTGTTTAGTCTCCACATATTTGTTTCTTTCCCAGCTTTTTTCTTGTAGTTGATTTTTAGTTTCACAGCAGTATGGTCAGAAAATATGCTTGAGATGATTTCAATCTTAAATTTGTTGAGGCTTGTCTTGTTTCCAAACATATAATCTATCCTTGAGAATGTTCCAAGTGCACTTGAGAAAAATGTGTATTCTGCTGCTTTTGGATGTAAAGTTCTTTATATATCTACTAAGTCCATCTGGTCTAGTTTTTCATTAAATTCCACTGTTTCCTTGTTGACTTTCTGTCTGGATGATCTATTCGTTGGTGTAAGTGGAGTGTTAATGTTCCCTACTATTATTGTGTTGTTAATATTTCATTTTAAGTTTGTTAATAGTTGCTTTGGTGCTCCTCTGTTGGGTGCATAAGTACTTATAAGTGTTATGTCTTCTTGGTGGAGTGTCCCTTTTATCATTGTATATTGCCCCTCTTTGTCTCTCATTACCTGTTTTATCTTGAAGTCTACGTTGTCTGACATAAATATGACACGACCTGCTTTCTTTTGTTTGCCGTTAGCTTGGGGTATCGTCTTCCATCACTTCACTCTGAGCCTGTGTTTGTCTTTAGGAGTGAGATGTGTTTCCTGGAGGTAGCATATTGTTGGGTCTCATTTTTTTAATCCATCCTGCCACTCTGTGTCTTTTGATTGGAGAATTCAGTCCATTTACATCTAGAGTGATTATTGTTACGTGAGGGCTTAACCCTATGATTTTATCACTCATTTTCTGGTTCTTCTGCATTTCCCTTGTTTCTTGTCCCATGTATTTCCAATTATCAATTCACTTTGATAGTTCTATATGATGGTTTTCTCAGTTTTCTCTTTATTTATTGTTTGTGTCTCTGTTCTGATTACTTGCTTAGTGGTTACCATGAGATTTGTATAAAAAATCTCATAAATGAGGTTGTCCATTTTCTGCTAGCCTCTTATTTCCTTAGACTAAGTTGATTCCATCCCTTTCCCCTCCCCCTTCTAAGTTATTATTGTCACAACTTATTCCATCTTGTGTTGTGAGTTTGTGGCTAAAATGACAAGGTTATATTTATTTTAGATGTTTTCCTTCCCTTTGTCTTTAATGTTTTAATTGTTTGCTAACCTTTTCTGATGGAGAGCTGCAATTTTCTGATTTTGTCTACCTTTTTATCTCCTTGCTCAAGGCTTTGTAAACCCTTTCTTTTTTTTTTTTTTTCAGGTATGAGGGTCTCTTGAGCACTTCTTTTGGGGGCGTCTTCTGGTGATGAACTCCGTTAGCTTTTGTTTGTCTGGGAAAGTTTTTATTTCTCCATCATATCTGAAGGATATTTTCGCTAGATAGAGTCTTCTTGGCTGTAATTTTTTGTCTTTCAGAATTTTGAATATACTATTTCACACTCTTCTAACCTCTAAGGTTTCTGCTGAGAAATGTGCTGAAAGCCTTATAGGGGTTCCTTTGTAAGTTGTTTTTTCGTGCCTTGCTGCCCTTAGTATTTTTTCTTTGTCATTGGCTTTTGCCAGCTTTACTAGTATATGCCTTGGAGAAGGTCTTTCTACATTGATATAATTAGGAGTTCTATTAGTTTCTTTCACTTATGTTTCCAACTCCTTTCCCAGGTTTGGGAAGTTCTCAGCTGTTATTTCTTTGAATAAGCTTTCTGCTCCATTCTTCTTCTTATCTCTCTCTGGAATACCTATAATCCTTATGTTGCATTTCCTAATCAACTCAGATATTTCTCAGAGAATTTCTTTATCTCTTTTTAATCTTAGTTCTCTCTCCTCCTCCATCTAAAGCATCGCTATATTTCTGTCCTCCAGACCGCTAAGTGTGTCCTCCAGAATATCAGCTCTGTTATTCAGGGAGTCCAGATTTTTCTGTATCTCAACCATTGTATTTTTCACCTCCAACATTTCTGGTAGGTTTTTCTTTATAGTTTCAGTTTCTTTTGTAAAGAATTACCACTTTTCATTAATAATGTTCCTGATTTCATTAAACTATTTGTATTTTCTTGTAATTTGTTGGTTTTTTTTATGGTAGCTATTTTGAATTCTCTGTCATTTAGATTATAAATTCCTCTGCCTTCAGGATTGATTTGTGGGTGCTTATCATTTTGCTTCTCGTCTGGAGTATTAATATATTTCTTCATAATGTTTGATGACGTAAATTTGTGCCTCTGCATAGTGTAGTATCTGGTTGCAGCTTCCACTTGCCATCACTGGATGGGGGTCAAGAGTTGTGTATTCTGAGCCCACTGTGTTCCCCAGCTCACTAGCTCACAGCTGCTGCTTTTCTAACATAGGTGTGGCCACTCGCTGACTGGCTGAGCTGGAGCACTGGGCAGTGGGAGGGGCACTTTGTTTTACCTGCTTCATCCTGGGGGCTTTCCTGCTCTGCCCTTGCTGTCTGCTCTCCTGGCATGCTGATTTGATGAAGACCCGCCCAGAATAGCTTAGCCACTTCTGTTTGGAACCTTCCCATGGGCTGTGAGGCAACTTGCAGAGCGAAGGTGTTCCCATGGAGAACCACCCCTCCCCCCTCTCCTCTAAGAGCCACCTGTGGTCGTGTGGCCTGGATCACTGCCACTGGGGGAGGGAGAGGAGATGCCCTTACCTCCTTCCACTTCCTCTTGGGGGTTCAGCACCTCCACCTTCAGATGTTTGGCTGCGTGGGCCTCTCAGACGTCTTTTGTGTTGTGTAAGTGTCCTCTGTTGGTTTATGAATGTCCTTTTCATTGTATCTTAGAGAGGAGAGTCTAAGGGAAGAACTCATTCTGCCATGATGCTGACATCACTCCTTGAAAACATTTATAAATTATATGTACCGCAGTCTGAGGGAACTCCCTTCTTCCTCTGCATTTTGAGGAGAGTGATGTCTCAGTCTCTTAAAAGCTTTATTGTCAATATTGAGCCATCTGCCATTGGGAGTTTCACATAAGTAGTTAATTATAGCTTTTGACATCAGTTGTTGTGGCATTTGGGATAGGTGTGACACTTGGACTAGGTATTTCTGACCAATATGCCTTAAGAGTATTGGACCTATAATATCTGGACACCTCCCTGTCTCAGAGAACACTCCCTACAAAATGGCTTCATGGTTGTGCCTCCAGTTAATCATTTGATTGCATCCTCTCTACACCGTGTTAGCACTGGGCATATGGAGTGGTTAGCACTAGGCATATAGAGAGGTAGAATGGGGTGGTGGAGTGGAAACCTGGCTTTGCTACTTTCTTTGTATGTAACTTTGGGCAAAACAAGAATGCAAGTTCTGTTTAAAAGGAGCAGCTGCTACTCAGCTCTGGCTGATTTGGAATGGTTGCAGCCGTTTGGGAATGTAGTCCTGGTAGGGCCAGATCTTCTAATTTTTCAAAAGAAGTTGGAAATCATGAGAAATTCTAGGTATTTAAATGCAGTTAACTAATATAAAACTATTGAAAACACCCAGAAGCACAAAAAAGACTTGTATGTAGTCAGGATGTGGCCTAAGGACTACATCATGATCTTGTGCAAATCATGGTTCTGGGACTCCTCCACAGTTGGAGATCTAGACTTCTGTACAAATGTAGCTAATGGATAATGAAATGTTTTAAGTGACTTGCAGATGTTGTTTTGTTTGTTTTTGTAAAAAATGTGTGCTATGTAATGTTTGTTACTTTGATGTTTGCTATTGTTATACGAAAAGAAACAGTATGGTGGTGGTGTTGGATAAAATCAGACTTCACAAAAATGTTAGGTCCAATGTCTTCATGAACAATTGTTTTTAGTGAAAGCAGTATTAATACTGAAGAGTTCACATATTAGATACAGTGTTAATACATAGTAGGCACTGAAGAAGTATTAATTGGAAAACTGGGTAGTTGGACCTATTTAAAATTCATTATGATAATTTCTGCTGCTCTTCTGTCAACTTACATCATGGCCAATGAAAATTCATTTCAGAGAGTTTGAAGAGTCTTTTTATTGATTGATTGATTTGGTGAGGAAGATTGGCCCTGAGCTAACATCTGTTGCCAACCTTCCTCTTTTTTTTTTTTTTTTTTGTTTGAGGAAGATTGTCCCTGAGCTAACATATGTGCCAGTCTTCCTCTATTTTGTATGTGGGATGCTACCACAGTGTGGCTCAATGAATAGTGTGTAGGTCCATGCCCAGGATCTGAACCCCTGAACCCTGGGCTGCCAAAGTGTGACCACTACGCCACCAGATTAGCCCCTGAAGAGTCTTTAAAATGTCTGAGAACTTATAATCTTAACTTATTTGTTTGCTCTGTGCTGATTTTTTCTTTATTTAGAATCTGAGAAATTAGTACATCATATTCTCCAGGATATGTACAAAACCAAGAAGACAGTGACTTGGGTTATTCTATGAATGTTACCCATCTCAGGCACATGCAAGGCTTTCTTAGAAGATAGGAAAAAATATGGAGAAACATTTTTGGAACCCTGGTTTAAAGCTCCAAACAAAGGGACATTTCGGATTGTTTACAAATCTTGAAAAAACAGTCACTTGAATACAGAAGTTATCAAATACTTGGCAGGTATGTTTCTGTAGTGATTTTACATTGGTGTTCAACAGTAAATACTTGTTCATGCTTTTAAGAATTTGTTTTTAAAGATTTAAGGCTTACATTTTTGAGTGTAGAACAAGTACATTAAAATGTCCTTAAAATAGGGGCCAGCCCGGTGGCGCAGCAGTTAAGTTCACCCGTTCCACTTCTCCGCGGTGTGGGGTTCGCCAGTTCAGATCCCAGGTGCAGACATGGCACCGCTTGGCAAACGCCATGCTGTGGTAGGCATCCCACGTATAAAGTGGAGGAAGATGGGCAGGGATGTTAGCTCAGGGCCAGTCTTCCTCAGCAAAAAGAGGAGGATTGAGGGTAGTTAGCTCAGGGCTAATCTTCCTCGAAAGAAAAAAATTTTTAAAAAGTCCTTAAAATAATATCCAATGTAACTGGTTTCAATATGTTGCATATGAGATTTCCTGATAGATATCAAATCTTTTCCAAATCAAGATTGAATTTTCTTTGGGAAACAAAAAACAAAAATCTCTTTCTCAGGATTTCATTTGTATTTATTTATTGAAAAAGTTTATGGAATTTCATTGAGGTCCATGTAGTGGACTAGAATATATACAGTGAGGGTATTAGTTTATATACTACTTTAACAAGTCCCAAACAGAAAGAGATGAAAGATTGTTTTTGTATCCATCAAGCTTCATGTATCCTTCTCAGACTGTTTCGCTATTCTTTTTATTACAGGAATAGTAGACAGCCTCAGTTTGGAAAATAGAGTGGATTTTAGCAATCCACAGTACACAGTGGTAGTAGAAATCATTAAAGCTGCCTGTTGCCTGACTGTTGTGAAAGATGATATGTTCAGAAAATATAGTCTCCGGGAGGTGGTGAAGAATGCTAAGGACCCATCACAGCTTAATCCAAAGGAGGCAGCACAAGCAGGAAATGGGAAGAATCTAAATTGGAATCTGGTGACAAATCTAGTCAAAATGACCCAGCTGAAGGGTCGAATAACCAGCAGGTGGTACCAGAGGATGGTGAGGAGCTGGAGCAGACAGAACCATATCTGAGACTAAGGTGGTGAATGAGGGAGGAGCTAAACCTGAATTTGCAAGTCAGGTCACAGAAGGATGTGAGTCAAATGAAAATGGCCTCTCAGAGGAAAAAAGTCGATCAATGTTGGAGGTGAGTTTCTCCACTGGGGTTCTGTGGGATGTTTCTGGAATTCCATATAAAACTGTGACTGAAAATACAGTTTTTGAATTGTGTGTGCTGCATAATACTGTGCTCACAGTGGTGAACAATGATTGAGCAGCCCTGTTAACAGTTTTGTTAGAGATCTTTTCTGCTCTGTGTGGCAGTGTGCAGTCACCCACATGCGTTTGGGTGAGCTAAGAGAAGCTGTGGATAATTGGTGAACACTTGCACAGAGAGGAGAGTGGTAGGAGGATGACGATGGCCTCTCCCTTATAACTACCTTTCCTAGCCTCTCCTGCACTGCCAGCTGACTTAGTGTGAGCAAACAAGCTTTGTGAAAGATAAACCCAGAGGGAAATTTTCATTCTAAGGAAGGAATTTTTTTGTGTTGCAACTCAGCTGTCCCCTGCCACTTTGTTGTAAACATTGCAAAAACATGGGTCATATAGGTTAGAAGTGAATTGTTCTGTGAAGTTTTTGTACTTTTTGTGATTTTCTTTTTTAGTTATTATGCCTGTTTTTATATTTTATTAACGTTTGTTGGTTACAAACAGATCTGACGGTCCAGTGCTGCAGTTTTTGAAGGCGAGGTATGAGATAGAAGAGGACCATTCTAGGTATAGAACTGCAGACATTTCCTATAAGGTTAGTGATGAAGAATTAAGTGTTCTGAGTTACTACAGTTTACTGGAGCAAAAAGGGACACAAAGAAATTCTTTGTTTACAAGGAAAGCTACTTCTCAGTGGTTTTATAGCCACTCAAAATCCAAGCTGTCCTATTCCATTGTATGTTGTCTGTGGAATGCAACTTAGAAATCTGGTGTTTGCTCCAGCAATTGTAACTATAAATCATAGCCATTTGATAAGTAAGGGTGTTGATTATTTTAAATGGCTTTTGGAATATCAAAACAGTAAAGCTTTTGTTGGAAAATCACATTCAGTGAAAAGGTTTAGTAATCAAATTATTTAGTAGCATAATTTATTCTAGGAAAGAAAAATTCACATAGTTGGTAAGAATCTAATAATACCCACATTAAAATGCTAGGGCAAGAAACAGTACAAGAAATCAAAATGACTGTACTCTCAATTTAATAAATTGACCTCATGTGATGCTAAAGAGATTTGTATAATTAACTGAAAAGCAGCAGCTTCTCTATCTGCATTGACGTGTCAACACATTTCACAAATATTTGTCATGGGGTAGCATTTGTAAGATATGTAAATGATACTGAAATTCATGAAAATGTTTTCTGCTGCTAGGTGCCTCCCCAGACACAGGCAAATATAAATTTAATGGGTCTCCTTATCTGAAAACCAAAGGTCTGTCATCTGTACTCCTGCTACCCCATCAATGATTGGCTCCATGACAAGTTTTGCCTCATTTTAATACAAGAAAATCCTGGTCTTGACATTACAGCACACTGCTTTCTTCACAGAGAAGTGCTGATATAAAATACTTAGCGATGAAATGGGGAAAGTTCTCAATAATGCTACAAAATTGGTTAACTTTATTAAAGACCCATTTATGCAAGAATGTTTTAAAAAAACCCAAAACTAAAGCCTGCCCAAAGAGCACCTAAAATCTTCTACATACAGAAATCCAGTGGCTTATCAGAGGAAGAGGTCTCAACAGGATATTTGAGTTGGAAGGTGAATTGCCAGAGTACTTAGAGATTTTGCTGAATGCTTTGAAGATAAGGAATGGCTGCAGAAATTAGTCTATTTTAGCAGACATTTTTCATTGTACGAACAAGTTTCTGCGAGGTCCTGGAGAAAATTCTTTTTTCCTAAAAGTGATAAGCTTCTTAGATAAAAAAGAAACTGAGTCTTTGGAACAAGCACATTGCCAAAGGAACTCTTGAAATGTTTCCACACCATTGGGCTTGAGAATGAAGGAAAATAGCAGCGTCTCAAGCCTTACTAAAGCTATCCTTGAAGAGCTGCAGAGCCAAATTCAATAGCATTTCCCCTCCTTTTCCCAACACTGGTGTGTGACTGGGTGAGGGACCCTTTCGCTAAATCTTCTTAGCCTGAGACTTTGTCTTTGAGAGAAGAGAAAGAACTCTGTGAGTCCCGGTCAGACAGTTCTGGATTTGCGGGAAACAAGAGCTTCCTTCACCTTAGTGCTCACACTCACATACCATGAACGTTCCTTTAATTTGAAAGTTTTTCATGGGTTCCTCCAGGGTAAAACTACTGGAAAAAACTTGAAAAGACAAACACCGAAGAAGGCTACAAAATAAGATGTCCAGATTGAGAATATTAAGGGGTTGTGAAATTAGCTTTTGGAAATGGGTTTATTTTTAAGTTTTAAAAAGTTTGGAAGTATTATAAATGTTAAGACTTCCTGCACCAATGGCTGTTTATTTAATGGCTGGTGAACGTGGGCATATGTTTTTATCCTCTTAGCTAGTGGTCCAGCTTGGCAAACCAGGCTAGAAGGATTTGGGAGGGGCAAAGAGAATAGAGAGGGCCTTGCTAATGCAGACAGGCTGGAACTTCCTGATATATCTTTAGATATTTAGAAAGTTAGCTCTTAATAGGTTGAAGTCATCTTGAAAGGATGGTAAGAGCTTTGAAAGTGTCATTTGGAGGATAGAGTTTTATTTCCTTCATCAGACTTGTCCAAGATAAAAATACTTTTATTTTGATGGTGCGAGACTCTGAGACTCTGGGAGCAAAATTGGCCATCTGCTTACAGAACATACAACTCTGTGGAACGGGGCTCCTTTTGCTTTGTGAAAGCAGCTACTCCACAGAAAGATTTTGGCTTAGTGGTTTGGTTCTAATCTCCTTTTGAATTTATCAATATTTGTTAAGACCTGAGTGTGACAAAAACGTGTTCTTCCTCAGCTCTCAAGTATACTCTGTTCTGCCGGAATCTGAATTGATTCGTTGCAAGATTTGTTTTCAGGTTTATTTCCACTGACAGTTGAATATGTTATTTTATAAATGACAAGATTCCAGGGTGGGAATTGAATGCCTTTTTTCTTTTAATTTTTATTTTAAAAAATTATGTCAGTTAGGGGCCAGCCCTGTGGCCAAGTGGTTGGGGTTCACGTGCTCCGCTTCAGCAGCCCAGGGTTTCACCAGTTCGGATCCTGGGTGCTAACCTAGCACTGCTCATCAGGCCATACTGAAGCAGCATCCCACATAGCACAACCAGAAGGATCTACAACTAGAATATGCAACTATGTACTGGGGGGCTTAGGGGAGAAGAAGAAGAAGGGAAAAAAAAGATTGGCAATAGATGTTAGCTCAGGTGCCAATTGTTAAAAAAGAAAAAGTTACGTCAATTAAAAAGCTCCACTTCTGTGTTGTCGTTTGGTAAACTTGTTTTGCACCATGGTGGAAAGAGTGTTAAAGTTGGTATTTTAAAACATGTTTCTCTAAGGTTAAACGTGATTTGTCAATGTTATTTTTACTTATATTTTGTTTTTGGTTTGGCCAAATATTCAGCTTGTAATTCATAGTTCTTGATATTTTCAGAAAAATCAAAATAAATTTGTTCCCCAAAGGTTGGTGTTCTGTACTTTCTCTTTCTGCCTCTTAGTAATAAATCTCTTGCTTAATAAGTAGATATATCAAAAAAGATGTTTCTGTGTCAAATTATGTATCAATAAAACTCATGTACATTGTCTTAAAAAGTGAAGATACAAAAATTTATTAGTTGCTCTTGAATAAATAAATACTTTTACATAATCCAAGCTTAAGATATTTTACCGTGAATTTGCTCCAAAATGAGATATAGTAATATAGTAGTTAAATTCACTTATTGGCTTTGAATTGTTTATATTCCTTAACATTAATATTTTAAGCCACTTTAAAGAATGAGAAATATGTAAAGATATTAAGCAGAAAGAATTCTGTCATGAACATTTCTCTTGGAACAGTTCTAATCTTTATTTTGAATTAATCAGGCACAAGATAAATTCATTGTCCACCGTGCTTTTCTAACTAATCATTTGACCCTTGCTACTTGGTTTGGTTATTATAAAAATTTTCTTCCCAAATATTTTTAGATTTTTATTTATTTTTTGGCTTAAGTACAAAACAAAAACTAAGTTGAATTTTTCAGCAGGAAAAATCTTAAGCACTTTAGAGAGTAGTCACTGAATTATCAGGAAGCCAGGACTAAAAGAAGCAGCCCTGTAACTACTTAATGCCATAGTTTTCTTATCAGCCTATGTCTGTCCCCATTTGTGGTCTCTTAAAACATTTCACTTGGTTTTCCCAGTGATTGTCTCTGGGAATTCTTTTTTTTTTTTTTTGAGGAAGATCAGGCCTGAGCTAACTGCTGCCAATCCTCCTGTTTTCGCCAAGGAAGACCGGCCCTGAGCCAACATCCGTGACCATCTTCCTCTACTTTATATGTGGAACGCCTACCACAGCATGGCACACCAAGCAGTGCCATGTCCGCACCCGGGATCCAAACCGGTGAACCCCACGCCGCCGAAGCGGAACGTGCACACCTAACCACTGCACCACCGGGCCGGCCCAGTCTTTGGGAATTCTTGAACAAATTCCACCTAAGTAACAGAGAAACATATTATGAGACACTTGATTCCATTTTGACTATCCCAGCTGTCAGTACAATAGGAGAGAGTTTTCTTGAAACTCTGGCATTGAGTTCCAGACTCTGGGGCTTTTCTTAGCCTAAGCTCATTGAATTTATTGGACACCAGAAACTGTTGTTTATATAGTAAAGAAGACAGCGGAGCTCCATCATATGAGAGTTTAGTGCAGATTCACCTATATGCTTTTCCGGAAGAATAAAATAATCTCTTGACTCCCTTGCTTTTCCCCAGTTTAAACCAGACCTAGGCCTCTACTGCCCCAGGGAAGTAGAGGCTTCAGCTAAAAGCAAAGAGAAACAGCAAGTTAATTCTTGGCTCTTGAGCTTTTAAGAGCTGGGTCCTGGAGTGTCTAGGGGAGACTTTTGAGAGATAATTTAGAGTATATACAATTTTCCCCTGTGCCCTGGCTAGATAGTAAAATTCTCTTTGTTCCCCTCCCTCAAGATAGGGCTACTGTATTTTAAAATGTCCTCAAACATTTCTGAAAATCAACTTGTCATTGATTTTTTGAATTTAATAGAGAAAATGTTACACATTCTTTGGTTGAAATTAACTACCTTTTAGCTGAATTGATGCCACTTGAAATGGAATTCTCATGTAGAGGATCAGTGAATATCAGCCAGTAGGATTCTGGGACTAGAAGGAAATTGCAGTGCCATCTCTGAGTCTTTATATAGAATTATTCTTAAATCCCTCCTTTGAAGAAGAAGGTTTCAGGAAAGATTCCACAGTTTCTTTGGATAATTTCTTCTTCCTGAGCCTTAAATTCAGTCACTTGGTACTTACAGACACATGCTTTGGATTTATAAGAGTATTATGGCCTAAGTGTACTATGAGAGGTGAATCAGGTGTTGTCTGTAAAAACAATTGGCCACTATCTTTTTTCCTCATGGAATGAGACTGATTAGTATGATAAGGATCCTTAGTAGTGATACTGAGCAATGGGTTCTCTCTGCTTGCCATGTTCTGAGCCAATTAATTAGGGATGGAGAAAGGAAGTTTTAACTCAATTAGCCGGCATAATTGGGAAGATGGCAGACTAGTGTCTCAAAATACCATCTTCCAAAAATTACAGAATCTTGAGGTAGTTGTATGGGGAAATGGGCAGTAAGGAGGGGGTTTCTTTCAGCCAGACAGACTTCAGGGTCTTTTATTGTTCTATTCTTCTGTCAGCTGTGATGGATACCTTGTAAGTGTGTTTCCCACCTGTGGTCAGCCTGTTCCTGGAGAGAAACTCATAGAACAAAGTTTTAATTTATCAAGCTATTGGGGAGTATATATGTAAGCGGAGGCCATAAATCAGGAGAGTATTTTAATTTCTTAGGGTACGTGCAAAGCAGCAAGTAGTCACACAGAGGGGCTGGGGCAACTTAGCATAACAAGATGGCCTCACTTTTGCTCACTTACAGTTGTTGGTTACTCAGTATTGGAGTTGGTAAAAACTTACAGTTTATCAAGCGTTTATAGTATCCTAATATATTTTAAAGCAAAATTCTTAGGGTTAAACAGGTTGAAATAGGTGTCTTCTACTTATGTAATGAGTTACTATAAAGTCAAAAGCTAATAAAATCTATATACTTACTAGCTTAGACCCTTATCTGGTAACACACACTTTAACTTTTGGGCAAAATACTTGCCTTTCTTGGATATTTGTAAGGTACGGTTGATTTTTTCACATGATCCTGAAGTTCAAGAGTCAGTTTCCCTGGGTTGGATGATTTAAAGGGTGCAGACAAGGCAATAAGATCTTTCACTTCCTGAAGGAGAAAAGTCACTTTATGCTGATATGTTTGTTTTTCAGACAGCAAGAGTTCGGAACTAATACTGAATATAGGCAGATTTTATTTGTTAATGGCAGCTTGAGTGATGAAGGCAAATGCCAGAGATCACCTGTGAACAAAGTGAGGTTTTTGAGATCTAATTCCAGATGAATGGTTTGTGAGTGTGAGGAGTGCAGTGGTTCAATAAAGCTGAAGGTTGAGTTTTATTTACATGTCACACCTGTATTTAACATTTCCACCAGACTAAGCCTATTTATTCTACAGGCAGTCCTTGATTTACAGATGACCACCTCCTCCCACAGACCTGTACTGTTAAAAGTATGTAGAAGGGGACAAATGAATATGTGGTACAAGAACGCAGAATGTGTGTTTTGAAACGGGTTTGGGGAGGCCTGATGGAGGAAGGGTTGTGTATGCTGGGAGATCGACTCTCAGGAAGGGTCGATCTACCTCTACAAGATCTTTCTTGCCTGATATTTTTTGCTTCTCTTTGTAATACTATTTAAAACCCACCAATCAGATAATTATTGAGATTAGTAAGTATAGTTTAAATTACTAATTATTCATACATTGATTCTAATTGGCGTTTCCTTCTGATGTTCATCTGAAATCAGTTATATTGAGAGAATGAGAATATGGTGGCAAGAGAAAAAGATTTTGGAGAATGGAATCCATTGAGCGTGGAGGTGGTACGGGAGGTGTGAGTATGGGATCCATAGTGTCACTGCAGAGGGTCACTGGTATATGAGCCGGGTGTACAGAAAGATGTGGGAGGATGGTGATAGGCAAACTGCTTTTGAAATTCTGCCAGTTCCTGAGTCTGTAGGAAACGTCCACGAGGAAAGGAAACTTTTCTCTTCCATAGGAGATGGCTTTTTCTGAGAACTAAGGCTTCTGCTGTCATTCCCTGAGTTCCCTTTCACTGGGTCCTAATTAGGCTTGTGGAACTTGTTTGGGAACCTGGCCACAGTCTCCTATTTGCATTGTTTCTGTGAGAAAATGTATTCTGAGTTCCATAAGAATCATACATACAGTAACATTTGCTGCTTTTACATAGGCAGTATCTGTTCCAGCCTGTTGAGTAACAGTACCCTGATTTTCTGATGGAGAATTACCCTACAGTCTCTGGTTGGGTTGACACTCACTCCTACCTCCATTGTTGAGCCTGTGATCCATGTCTGGCTGGTCAGCATATACCATTCCCCAGACCATGTTGTTAAGAGTTGTGATCTAAGATAGGCAAATGCAGTTCTGGGAGTCGCTTGAAACTAATGGAAAGGGGGCAGTCTCCTTCCCTGTGTACATCTGGACTTGGTTGCTGTCAAGGAGGAAGAACCTTCCTGAATGGAGCCAACATAAAGAACAGCAGAACCAAGAAATGGAGAGAGGCTAAGTTTTGCTAACTTCACAGGAACCCTTGGATGTAGCTGTACCTGAAGACCTCACTTAGGTGTGAGCCAATAAATTCTCTTTTTTATTTTTAAACTTAAATCAGTTTGAGTTGAGTTTCTGTCACTTGCTATCAAAAGAATCCTAATATATCCCCTTTGGGACACAAGTCATTTGTAAAGTTGATTGCCCAGGGTACATTTTTGCTGTATGTGTGCCTCATGATAAGAATTGCTTGACTAATTGATTCACTCCTTAGAATGGTCAAAGGGACAGAACTTGAAACTATGAAATTGCTCCTCAGTGACATTCACTCTACCTCTCCTTTCATTGGATCTGGACTACTGACAACAGCTGCTTCAACAACTGCTAGGTGCTCAGTCAGTGCACTCTGCACTTCAAATGGTCCAATCAGTACCTAGAAGAGGAAAAGAACCTTTTGATCACTACAACCCCCAAATAGGAGATCTCACCTGGCAAAGTGTTACTTTCTTAAAGTGGAAAATGTACAAACCAAGAGGACATGATGACATCATCAGCTCTGCCAACAAACCAGAAATGCCTGTCACTGTCCATCTCTCTTCTGTCTCCAGGGACATAGAAATTCCCTCTTATCGTGGCAGCAGTTTTCTCTGGATTGTCCTAGATATCAAGCAACAAGCAAAGGAGCTAGGAGAGGCAAGTCTCAGGAAAGTTCATTCAACGAATATTTGCCGAGCACCTAATACATTTCCAGACATTGTTCTAGGCAAGTGGGGCGTGTTAGTGATTAAAACAAGGATTCCTGACAGAGCTTACATTTTAGCAGGCTATTAAAGGGAAAAAAGTAGGAGAAAATGCTAATAATTCTATTAAGCATTTATTTATGCCAGGTGGCATAAGAGCTAATGTTAATCGAGCATTTCCATCCATTGTTGTAAACGCTTTAGGAGCACTCTCAATCCTCACAGCCCCTGTTTTACAGATGAGGAAATTGAGTCTGAGAGAAGTTAAAAAACTTGCCCAAGGCCTCAAATAATGAAGGGCGGAGTTGGATGCTTCCTGGTCTCTCACTAAGCCTGCTGCTGACATTGAATTCTCACCACCACCCAATGAGGTGGCTCTGAATCCTTTCTTTTGGGTGGAGTGAAGGAAGGCTTGGCAAGGTCATCTTCACTGTCTGAGGTCACAAGTTAGTCAGTAGCAGAGCCCTGCCTGTTTGACTTGGAGCTTGAGCTTTTAACTGCTGGCCTTACTACTCAGCTGCCCCCAGGACTCGGGTGAAGAAGTCTGAAACAGCCCACTGTGATACAGTGAAGTCCCAACTGAGCAGGAGGGTGTGCTAGGACAGGAATGGTGCCTGTTCAGAAAAACCTCTGAATAGCCCTTGAATTACTTTGAGGGCCACAAAGGAGCTGACACTGACTAGGATAAGAGAATGTTCCTATCTGCTTTATTCCATCTCAGCACTCTCCCTCCTGGACATCCCTACCTCCGGGGAACAGGATGGGCGAGGCTGCATCATTTAATTGATTCTCTTTCTTTCTTTTCTCATGTGTTGAATTCATATGAGTTACATAAATATACAGTGCAACTCCACTGGATAGTCAGGTGATTTGCCTAAATTGAATATAATCTTCAAGTCCTAAGACTTTATTAGCATCTCTTTAAGGCAGTATAAATGTAGTTGTGTCTTTTGGTGGGGGGAGGGGGTGGGAGTTCTGGGACTGTAGGGCTCTGATTGTCCCCAGGAAAATGTTCAGTTGCCCCTAGTTGCTCCTTGTTATTCTTAAACTGGGGGACGATTTTGTTCCCTAGGAGACTTTAGGCTGGCAATACCTGAAGACATTTTTGATTGTCATGACTGGTGGAGAGGGAGGTGCTGCTGGCATCTAGTAGGTAGAGGCCAGCTAGAATGCTGTTCAACATCCTACAATGTATGGGATGGCCCCAGTGACACAGAATTATTCCATCCAAAATGTCAATAGTGTCAAGACTGAGAAAGCCTGGGCTTTCCTGTTCTGAAAAGGGGAGATCTGTGATGCTGGATTATAGCTTTTGTTTGTGGTTCAAATGGAGATTTCTGCCCCAGTACGTCTTAAGGTCTTTCTGCATGAACATCCGGTACACAGTGGGCGCGCTGCACAGGGTGGTGATGGGATAAGTGGTAAGCGTCTGGACGATGGAGAAAGACACAGATGTCAGAAGTGGTTAATTAAAGCCCACAACCGGAACTGATGTCTAACCTCTCACTCTCCTTCATTAACATGTGCCCATCTCATGGTCACTACTAGGAATATGACAGGAAATATTTATTAGTTGTCACTAGGGAGTGTATGTCTTTTGGGAATTTCCAGTGACTGGAAAGAATGTTTATATGTTAGAGTAAGAGACCTATGCAATCAAATTCAACAAAAAATAAATTGTTGAATTTGAGAACAACTCTAAAGTATGAACTGGTTTATGCTACCCCAGGGCTGCAAATTGCCTTTCATGGTAGATTCTTGAAAACTCCTGCCCATAAATTCATGTACAGTATTGACTCTGGATGTAAGCTAACCTACTGAGACCTTTCCAACACCGTTTCTATAAAAGACATCAGTCCTTTAGAGTGGATTGATTAAATGCATAAGATATTTTTCAGGCCTTTTCTTAAATTGTTTAAGATTTGGTGGGCTCATTATACCTCCTTAAAATCAAATAATGACCCAGGTATCTTAAATCTAGAGAAATATTAATGTTTTAGAGATCCTTTTTCTAGAGAGGTTCCACTTTGTCATGTAATGAATCGACAATTTGTATTAAATTTAAGCATTTGGGAGAATGCTTTCAAGATGTGTGTCTAGGCTATCTGGATTGTCAGAGATCAAGAATAACTTTTGATGTGTAAGTGAGTGTTTCTACTTTTGCTCCCTAGATTCCAACTGTTCATATTAAGCGTACTGTATATAACTAAGAGTAGTGTCGATCTGTGAAATTTTTTATGGCACTTAAAATATACACATTATCTTTGTAAAATAAGAATATTCTTATTGAATATTAAGTAAGATGTATTAATAATATTAATATATTATTAACTAATTGATAATGTTAATATATTAATATGATTTATGAATATATATTAACATATTAAATTTTAAAAATAAAATATTTTATATTTTATAAAAACTAGTATTCTTATTTTATGAAATGTAGGTTTTGAAACTGCACAGTTAACTTATCTACTTTAGGGCACTTTGTAAACCTGATGTAGAGATCCCAGTTCTTATGTTACCCTACATTTCTGTTAAGATCCTCAAGCCATCTCGTCAGACCAGTTAGCAAAATTGCAGGGTGAGTATAGCTTTTATTTACACACAGGTGTGGTGCTTATTTAATAATACATGATGAGAATTTTAGGCTGGTTAATTTTAAATAACTGCAGATGAGAAGCAGGCTCTGAGGACTGGAATTTGCTTGCCCTTGGAGAGATATTTGCATTTGTGGAGGAAGAGGGGATGACCTTGTAGGGACCTGAAATTGGCCACCCCAGGATATGTCTCTTTGGCATGGGATTGTTTGGGGCTGATTGCTTTTGATAAACTGGGACAGGGAGGGAGGCTCTGGGGAATGGAACTTACCCTTCTTGGGACACATTTACATTTGTAAGGTAAATCTCTATCTGTAAAAGGTGCCTCCCTCTCTGTACCAAGAAGAAGAAGAGAGATGACCTTGTCCCTAGAAACTCTTAATGGGGAAGGCAAGAACTTAAGTTGGTTGCTGTCTGGCAATCTCATGTAACTGATTTAGGGTGGTGGCTTCTAACCTTTCTAACCTTTACTTAATCCGATTTGATTCTTGTCTAAAAGTCATGGGATCACCCAATGACCAGACCCCACCTGCACTGATACCATTTTAACTTTTTTTCATGTTCTTTGCTTTGTCTTGTAAAGAGATGACTCACATACCCATGCCTTATAAAATTAGCCCTAACCCTCAACTCAGGGCAGCAGCAGCAGCAGCTCTGACTGCCCGTGGGTCCTGTCCCCACGCACCAGCTCTGCCTGCCCATGGGTCCTGTCCCCATGCCCGTGGCAGCAGCAGCTCCCCATGCCAGCAGCAGCTCTGACTGCCCATGGGCCCTGTCCCCATGCTGTTCTACACTATTCTCTAAATAAAAGAGCACTACTGCTAGATCTTGAGAGTCCAAGAAATCTTTCTTTCGACTCCTAGGCTCACCGACCCCACATCAATACATATTTTGTTAAACTTAATTGACTTTTCATGGTTGAAAAATAATTGGCCTGAATCACATTTTTCTAAAGGCTAAAGAAATAGGTGTCATCTGATACCTCAATCTAGCTGTCTCTGGCTGAGGAGAGGCATGCCTGGTTTCAAGAATCTTGGGTTCTGAGAATTAACAAAGCAAGAAGCATGGGGTGAGGGGAGAATGGAAGGAGCTGCTCTGCGAGAAAGGTGAGCCCAGCTTCAGTCTCTTCTGCACAGGGGTTTGGATTTATCAGCATTGTCTTTGTTTCACTGAATCAGAAACCAAAGATTTGGTTAGACTTGAGACTTCTGTTATTTAGAACTAGACTCTTAAACGGCCACAGATTTAGCAACACTAGCACATCGTGAACAATTTGAAGCAGAAGAGTGAATTTTGTGCCTGAGAGTGTTGCGGATATTCTCTCTTCACTCTGTTAAGTACATTCAGGGGCTGGCCCGTGGCTGAGTGGTTAAGTTTGTGTGCTGTGCTTTGGCGGCCCAGGGTTTTGCAAGTTCGGATCCTGGGCACGGACATGGCACTGCTCAGCAGGCCATGCTGAGGCAGCGTCCCACATAGCACAACCAGAGGCACTCACAAATAGAATATACAACTATGTACTGGAGGGCTTTGGGAAGAAGAAGAAGGAGAAAAAAAAAAGACGATTGGCAACAGTTGTTAGCTCAGGTGCTGATCTTTAAAAAAAAAAATTTCAAAAGCCAAGTCCCTGGAGACTTTGCTTCTTAAAAAGGAATGATTTCCATAAGCCCAAGAAGCCCTGTATCTTGACGAATCATTTTTCTGTGTAAGGGAGAGATGTAGCTAGAAGTCATGACTTACATCTAGGAAGGTGTCAGTGTCAAACTGGGCCATCCAATGCACAAAGACACAGGCTCCTTGAAGCCAGGAAGAAAACACACTGCCAATGGTGGCCTTGACCCAGACAGTGTTGGACATGTTGTTTATGACATCTGAGGACTCAGGTCTAGCCAATACCTAAATGATGCAGAGAAGCAACAAGACACACACAAAAAATCAGGAGAGCAAACAAACTGGTATCTTTGAGGACTGGCCAGAACCTCAGTGGCTGCAGAGGAGGGTCAAAAGAAGCCCCAAGGCAGGGTGAGCGATTTTACCCCCCACTTTTGTTAGAGGACTTTTTCAGAATCCTAAATAGTCTCAGGGTGGAGTGGAAGGCTGGGTTTGGCATAATTTTCTGAGTTTATCCTTTAATGCAACAAGTATTTATTGAACAAATATTATATGCTGGGCACTGTTCTACCTAGCAAGGTGAGCAAGGTAGACCAGATCTCTGCTCTTATTTTAGGGAGATAGATAGTGAATGAGCACACAATAAAATGAGTAATTATATAAATCAGTGTCATAATTTCAATAATGATAAGTGCTATGAGGAAAATAAAACAGAGTAATGGGATTGTTTTAAGATATCTAGGAGGGCCTCTCTGCGTGGGGACATTTACCTGGCGATGAGGAGAAGGAGCCAGACATGCTGTTGTGAGGACTGAATCAGGGTTGACTCCTAAGTTCTTGCTTGATCAGTTGGTGAGATGGTGCCCATTTACTGAGCTAAGTTTGGGCAGGGGCGTCGAGAGTGCTGTTTTGTAGACGTTACGCTAGAGATATCTAAGAGCCATCTTAGCAGAGGCGTCCGCTAGACAGTTGGGTACACGTGCTGGCAGCTCAGGGGAGAGTTTAGCAAAAACAGTGTTTCCTCCCTACCTTCCACAGAGGGTGTAGTCAGTTCCAAGGCTGCTCTGAGAGTGCTGGGCCATCTTGGGAGAGGCAGTGGTCCCACTGGTGAAGTAGATGGCCATTGGTTCTTGACTTCCTGTCTCCACACAGCTGTGTTCTGCAGACACGGATCTGTAAAATATGGACCCCAAGATGGTGGCTGAAGATGGCAGACCAGTTTAATTCTGATAGTTCTTTCATTCTGTTCCTTATGTCCTCTTGATACCAGAGGATAGTTAATAGAACAGAACCTAATCCAGAGCCTCGCTGAGAGGAATTTCTGAAGAAATCTTAGAGGGACTTTGCACATCAGTGCTAAGATTTAACAGCACATTTCTGTCTCTTTTTTTAAGCTCCACCTCCCTATAGGCCAAATAGAAAGGGAAGATAACTTTCAATATCAATAACAAAAGGATGTGTATTTTGTTTATTTAAACATTTTTTTCTAAGTGCTTTTTTTTAAATTTACAAGTTTCAAAAAATCAGTATTGAATCTTTGTAAATTGTTATTAACATTTCAGGAGTTTTTATGATTTAAAGGAAGATCTTTTGGCATTTGAATCAAACTTTTTAATGCATTTTTATTCAATATCTTCAATAGCCCTGGCAGAAACAGTTAGTTGCTCACCGAATAGCATCCCAATTGTTTTGCACTGATAAAACTCTGATTTTGTTCAGCTATCAGACAGTCATGTGCTTTAGGGGAGACTGTTTCCTGTTTAGCTCCAAGGGTGACTCTTGATTAAACTAAGCTAATCATGGTCATTCCTTCCCTTACCAGCACCTGCTTTAGGGATGGTCACATGATGCAGTTATGGTCAATGAGATTTAAAGGCTTTATGGGAACTGTTTCCTTGTTCTAAAAAGAGTCATGAGGAAGGGATGCTGCCTTTCCCCACCCCACTTCTTGTTTTCTGGCCTTTGGTGAGTTACTCAGTTTTCCTGGGTTTCTCCTATGTATGCATGTTATTGAATCTGTTTGACTTTTCTCCTGCTATTCTGTCTCATGTTAATTTAATTTAGACCAGCCAGAAGAACCTACAAGGATAGAGGAAAAGTTCTTCCTCTCCTACAGTCCCATGAAATTCTCCCTTCATTCCCCAAGCCTGTACAGGCTGTGGGAGGACTGTACCTTGAAGCCTGACTACATCCCATTGCCAAAACATGCTGGGAATACTCCACCAGTGTGGGAGCTCCTTTTGTCCTGTTGGTGAAACAGATGGCCATTGGATCCTGTCTCTTGGTCCCCATGCTGGTATGCTTTGGGGGTACAACTCTGTAAGTCACAAAAGAGGCAACAGTCAGTTCTAAATGCAAATTCTCTGACTTAGAGCCTAGGACCCTGGTTTGGTCATCTGTGCTCTTTGAGAATAACAGCCCATATCTTGTCATATTGGGGCATCATTTTTAGAGGGGGAGCTGCCATTTTTTTCTGTTTAAAAAAATTTTGTATTGATTTTTATTGCATAAGAAATATATGAGGCATCTACAGTCCAGCCATAATTTTCTTGGTAAAAGATCTTCTATTCAACCAATTGCTCAAGCCAAAAATCTGTAGTACTCAGTAATCTTTACTGTCTCTCTTTCTGTATCTACTTGCATACCTACCTACCTACCTACCTATGTCACATCCTATTCATTGACAAGCCCTGTCAACTCTACCTCCAAAACTTATCATTAATCTGTGTATTCTCTTCATTATCTCTACTCAGGGACTGGACTAGCGTGAGATGAGTGAAACATTTGCCTCAGGCATGGTTTTTAAGGGGATGCAAACAAATTCAGCAGTCAAGATAGATAATATTTTAAAGTCATATTTTTTTAAAAATTAAAAATTAATGCAAAAATATACGATAAGCAAAATATTAAAGTTTTACTTAAATACAGTATCCAACCTAGCACTTGCATGACTCCCCTCACTTGGTCAGCCTAATCCTGTCCCTGGCACCAGTTAAAACTTTATTTATAAAAACAGGCAGTTGGTTTGAGGATGATAGTTTGCCAGTTTGATTATTTGTATTTTCAAGAAATTTTTAAAATATTTTCTTTTAAGAGACTTATAAAGTTAAAATTATCTTATGATTGTTCATAAATTACAAATACATAACATAAATATATAAAATATTTAAAATTATATGTAGGTATATACATTTTAAAACAATTATTTTGTTATTTACATGTATTTTTAAAAATTTATTTTAAAATTAACATGTTATTTTTCATGATCACTGAATATTTTGGTGTCCATTTAAATTTTGTGGCTGAGGTGTGTCCTCTCTCCTCTGCTGCTACCTTGGTCCACACCAACATAGCCTCTCACCTGGACAACTGCGACAGCCCTCTGCCAGGTCTCTTTCTTGTGTTCAATTGTTCATAGAGCAGCCAGAGAGTATTTTTTAAAATGTAAGTCAGATCAAGTCCTTCCCTCTCCTGCAGGACCTGCAAGGCCTCCGCAGTCCACCGTCTCTTGCTCATCAACCTCTTTACCTCCTACTCTCTTCCTCGCTCATTGCACTTCAGGCACCCTGGCATTCTCTCTGCTCCTCAAACAGATCCAGCTCATTCCCACCTCAGGAACTTTACCTTAGTGTTCCCTCTGCCAGGGACATAACCACAGATCTTCAGAAGGTTGGTTCCTTGGTGTTCATATAGCAGCTTAAATGTCCTCTCTTCAGAAGCCACCAAATCTAAAATAATTCCCCCATCCCACGTCCGGTCATTCTATCTCATTGTTCTGTTTTGTTTTGAAGCCTCTTTTGCAATCTGTATTATCTCGATCATTTACGTGTTTTCTTGTTTGTTCGTTTTGCAGTGTAGAGTATCAGTGCCATGTTGACTTTTATATCCCCGGACACTGGAATATTGCCCTCTAGAGACCACATTAATAATTATCAAACTCGATATTTCATTAACCTGAGGATGAACATGGCATCCTCGTGTTATTTTAGTAAGTATTTCCCCATTTACCAGCGAGGGTGAGTGTTCTTTGTTTTGTTTTTTTAATATGTGTACTGCTTATTTATGTTACTATCACCTATTTTTTGACCCTCTCTGAGAATGAATACTCAGGTATGAATCAGGAGATGAGACTTTCACTCAGACTGAGACCTTGTAAGACAGATCATGAATTCTTGTGTTGGGGGATGCTCTGGTTTCAGGACTAGAAATTGCTGTCCAGCTTCCTTCTCTCTCCTCTCACACCACCCAAGTTAAAACAACACTTCTCACATATCATCACATTTTCCAAAATCAGGTATTTGCTTCATTTAAGCATCTTGTTTTCAGTGTCCAGTCACCTCATAAACTCCTTAAAACCCAACCACCCACCATAGCTTATATCTGATACCAGGAGCTTGGTCTTCAAGGTGGGGCAGTTGGACATGACAGAGTCCACAAATGAGACCGTAGCCTCATTGACCACAATGCTCTGGGCCTCAGATATTTGCAATCAATAGAGATTTTTCTTGGCAGTCAGTTGTGGGGGGGGGGGGGGTGGTTTCCCAGGCACAAAGATGGTTCCTGAGAAAACCACAAAAGGCGGCTTCATTCATATCTTTTAAGTAGATAATATTTCCTCAAGCATCCTGGTAGGCATAGATGAGGTCTCCTGAATACTGTCTGTTTCTAGGGTGTAACCTCTGCATTGGGCCAGCAACAAAATGGCTGGGGAAGAAGTGAGAAGGGAAGGAGACTGAGCTCACTGAGCTTTGTTGCCATTATCTGTTCCCCTCAAGTTGTCCTTAATTTACATGGGTCCAGGTGTCAGATTACTACCTATTTGAAATGTAGCCTGATTTTGAAATTGTGTGATACAAGGAGGTGGTGGAAACTTTCTCTTTGTTGTTCCCTCCTTGCTTGCGAATGGCCAGTGCTGTGGATTCCAGCATTTGCATTGGACACAAAAGTTCATTCTCCTTTTCTTGGGCTGTTCTGTAGACTTTCTTCCATCCATTTATCACTTATCGGGGGCCTACTCTATGTGACTGGCACGTGCTGGCACATCCTCTTATGATCCTTTGTATTTCTGTGGTGTCAATTGTAATGTCTCTTCTTTCATTTATAATTTTATTTGGGCCCTCTTTATTTTTTTCTTGATCTGTGTAGCTAAAATTTTGTCAATTTTGTTTATCTTTTTTTTTTTTTTTTTTAAGATTTTATTTTTTCCTTTTTCTCCCCAAAGCCCCCCCGGTACATAGTTGTGTATTCTTCATTATGGGTTCTTCTAGTTGTGGCATGTGGGACGCTGCCTCAGCGTGGCTTGATGAGCAGTGCCATGTCCGCACCCAGGATTCGAACCAACGAAACACTGGGCCGCCTACAGCAGAGCGCGCGAACTTAACCACTCGGCCACGGGGCCAGCCCCAATTTTGTTTATCTTTTTAAAGAACCAACTCAGTTTTGTTGATTTTTTCTATTGTCTTTATAGTCTCTGTTTTCTTACTTTCTACTCTAATCTTTATTATTTCCTTCTTTCTGCTAACTTTGGCTTAGTTTGTTCTTTTTCTACTTTGTTGAGGTGTAAAGCTGAGTTGTTAATTTTAGACCTTTCTTTCTTCTTAAATTAAGTATTTATCGCTAGAAACTTCCCTCTTAGAACTGCTTTTGCTGCATCGCATAAGTTTTGGTATGTTGTCTTTTCATTTTTGTTTCTCTCAAGATACTTTCTGATGTCTCTTTTGAGTTCTCTTTTGCCCATTAGTTGTTCAACCAATGCCCATTCCTGATAAAAACTCTCAGCAAACTAGGAATAGAGGAACCATCTCCTAGTTGATAAAGAACACATAGAATAAACCTACAGCGAACATCATACTTAATGGTAGCTCTAGGAGGGACACTGCATATGGTCCCAGGTGTCCGCCCTGCCTGGCAGGCCCATGCCCTACTGGAGGGTGAGGCCAGGGGCAGGGTGAGTGTGGGGTCTGGGGAAGGAGGAAGGAGGGGTGGCCAGCCCAGCTTGGTGACTACACTTGCTGCCAGACCATCCCTCACCTGACACCCTTCAGTAGATCCACTGCCTCTGTGCTCACCAATAATGCTGCTGCAGCTGCTGCTGCTACTGCTGCAGCTTCCAGGTCCCAGCCTGGATCAGTACAGGTGAGTGAGAGCCCTGCCCTCTGCCAATGCAGTAATCCTGCAGGATTCCTCCAGCTCTTTCTAGGGGTGCCTAGTCCTTCATTCCTTCCCAGGGACCCAGGGGCTCTGTTCCACATCCCTCCCTAGGGTGCCCCACTCACTCACTCTTCCCAGGTCCCAGGAATCTTCCAAGCATTAACCAGGGATCCAGTGTCTTCCCCAGGCATCCCCTCCCACACACTCTATAACCCTCTCCTGCCATCCAGAGCCCATCTTACTCCCCCTGGCCTTGGATCCTGTGAACTGACCCTCTAGATTGCCCAGATGAGTGCTCAGATTGGGACTGGAGGTAATAAAATCTGAATATGAACATCAATGGTGCCCCTGTGTTGTGCATTCATTCTATGGATGAACCTCTCCTAAATGTGGTCCCTCTGTAATTGTCCCCAAGCCCCATCAGAAAGAGCCTGGGGCCTGATTCTCCCTGCTGGCGCCAGCTTCCTGGGTGACCCTGTGCACCCAGTAGATATCCAGGACACAGAGGTCCAGGGGGAAGGCTCCGAACAGCCCCTGGCACCAGCCTTTCCTAGGTCCCAGCCTAGGTCCCACATGGGTGAGTGAGGGACCTGCTCTCTGGGAACCCAGGAGTCCTGTAGGACTCTTCCAGACCTCTCCAGAGGTACCCAGTCCCCCATTCATACACGGAGCTTTCACCCCTCAACTTTTGTACATATGCAGCCACCCACTCATGTCTTCCAAGGGCCCACGAATCCCCTAGCCCTTCCCAGGGGTCCAGTGCCCTCCCCACACATCCTTCCCCTCACACTCTATAACCCTCTCCTGACATTCAGAGCCCTCGTGCACCCCAGCCTGGGGTCCTATGAACTGATCCTTTACTCCATCCATCCTTGGGGCCTGAGATGGGACCATTAGGGAGAAAACCAGAGGCTGGGAGAAGGGCAGAAGGGGCTGAGCCTGGGGGTGGGAGAAGCACATACTGTCTCCTTCTCACCCACCACTAGGGTCACCCTTGGAGAGATCCCCTCTGCAGCTGCCCTTTTCTGGGGTGCACAGACACACACACTCACAGGGAAATAAGACACCACAAGCACAGAGACACACAGGCATGGAATCACCTCCATCCTCACCTGGGGACTCGGGCATAGGGCTCAGGGACAGGCTCACACACAGACCCACACTGCAGACACAGGCAATGACCCCTGAGGAGAACATATGCACACACAGACACACATACTTAGGGCCACATGAGACAGCCCCACATGGCAGACCCTACACACACTGGACACACATACAGAGAACACAGAGATACACACTTAGATAAAATCAAGAACACACAAAGGGGTAGTAGATTCACTCACACAACCAACACACACAGAGATATATAACACAGACACACATAGATGCTCCAGCAGGGACGCACACTTCCAGAGACACAGACTTGCATGACCAACATACAGTCATTCAGAGATACAGACACACACAATACATACAAAGACACACATAAACACAGTGCCATACAGTGGAAAATTCACATCCACAATCAATACATTCACAGACACAGAAACACACTCACAGGTCCATAATGCAGATTTACACACCCAAACACAATTGTGCATGCACGCGCAGGCGCAGACACACATACACACACACTCCCAGACCTTCATCCCTTACCCAGGCTTACAAAACAAACAGCCCTGGCACTCAGTGGAGGCCACTGCAGGCAGACAGGATGAATAGACCAGGGTACGACCTGCCCCACCTAAGCTGCCATGGAAGGGGGTGTTTTCCTGGTTCCAAACTGAGTGGTGGGCATCTTCCCCCAGCCACGGCCTTCTGGACAGCTGTGCTGGGTCCTGAGGTATCAGAGAGTGGCCAGGGTAGGGTGGTTCTGTGGACAGGGGCCCCGGGGAGGGACAGGGACCCTGACAGTGTGCACTTTGAGTGGAGGTGTTGCATGGGGCTTAGCAGATCCTGAGGTCAAGAGAGGGAGAGAGGCATGTGTCCCCAGGACCCTGCAGTGTTAGGACCCTGCATGTGTCAGAGTCAGCTGCACTCTCTCTCACAATAACAATAATAAGAATAATGCCATCATCAGGACTATTATGTGACAATATTATCATTAACACAGCAATGACTGAGTCAGTCCCTGGTGGAGAAGAAAGGGCTGTGACCATAGCCAGCTGGTTTGAGCTCATCTTCTGAGCAGGGCCAACCCCAAGCAAAGCTGGGTCCTAGGCAGAGCTTCTCTCTGGTCCCTTCACCCTCTGGAGTCTCCAGGCCTCAGTTTCCCCTCTCCCCAAATCCCTTCCTGGACCAAAGTGTCCTCTGACCCTTTTCTCACCCTGGGTAAAGCCCTCTCTCTGATCACTCTGAACCTGACTCTCCATCTATGCAAGGGGGATAGAGATGGTACCAACCTCAGGACATCACAAGATGTTGCCTGCACAGGGCTTAGCACCGTCCCATAACAAGAGAGGCCCTTGATTGCATCATTATTGTCTTTAATGGCTGCTCACTTTTAAAGGTGCCAGTTCTGGGAGGACAGATGCCCTTGGGAGATGATGATGCTAATCTCTACACGAGCTCAGTATGAAGCTGCTTCTTGTCCTTATGACAGTCTTGGGATGCAGGCCTGGACACTCCCAATTTAATGAAGAAAACCCATTCAATGTCACACAGCCAGTAAGCAGCACAGCTGAATCTTAAACCCAAGGCTGCTGGCCTGGCCTCCAGGGGCCATGCAGGGCTCTCCTGCATGGGAGGCTCACACTGGGTGGCTTTGGGGAGCAAGTGCTTCCTCGGCTGCAGGAAAGATCTCACCTGTTCCAGGCCCCCAACCTCTGTTCTCTTCTCCTTCTTTCCCTCCTCCCTGCTGGAGCTCTGATCAGGGTGACCCTGGCACCCTTCATGAAGTCCCCAGTCCCTTACAGGAGCCTCTCTCCCATTTACTTCTGGGCTAGTCTGACTTCCACCCCTTCTGTAATAGTCTCTCCTAGACAGGACAGTCCACCTCTGAGGTTCTTGAGGCAGGCAACAGCATCTAAACAGAATTTCATATGCACTTGTTTTGTTGTCCTTTTTTTTTTACTTGTTCTTGACGGTTTCTTTACATTTATGGTAAAAGACTTTGGTTTTCCATTATAACTGATATATTATCAATTATATAACTGATAACAGTTACATAACTGACAATATATCAGTTATATAACTGACATAACTGAAATAACTGATATAACTGATATAACTGAATGTTTCCTGTTTGCTATAAATATACATAATAATAAAAAGCAATGGGATTTAAAGCAACGATTTCAAGCTGCCACGGGTCTGAACAAGTTGAGGAAATGCTGTGTGCACCTTAGGCAGCTCACGACAGGGCGCAGGAGAGATGATCACCAATGGGGTTTGTCCTCATCACCTGGGTCCATGGGCCCCTGCTACCTGCTTGGCTTTCTCTATCCTTCACTCCTCATGCTTATCTTTTTACACATTAATTATCATGGTTGCTATCTATTGATTTAGGTTCAAATCTACGAAATATGAATGTGAATACTTTCTATTGGCTATTTGGAATTGTGTTTTTAACTAACCTCGATTCTCATATTTTTAACCATAATACAAGATCACTCTATTAGGCAAATCTCTGTGTACTTCAGAAGTCTGACGTTGTGTGCTCTGGTTTAGAATCAAAGTGAGCATTGAAAGAAAACCTCAATGATTTTAGAAACTTGGGCTAAACAGTAATCTGGAATTCATTTTTGTTGGAATAATAATCCCAGTATTATTATAATACCAGCTGCCCATCTCTCTGTTATGTGCATGTCTAACAAACATCTCTCTATATATATTATTCTCATTTGTATCTTTAACACACATTTTTTTTTTTTTAATTTTCCTTTTTCTTCCCAAAGCCCCCTGGTACATAGTTGTATATTCTTCGTTGTGGGTCCTTCTAGTTGTGGCATTTGGACGCTGCCTCAGCATGGTTTGATGAGCAGTGCCATGTCCGCGCCCAGGATTCGAACCAACGAAACACTGGGCTGCCTGTAGCGGAGCGCGCGAACTTAACCACTCAGCCACAGGGCCAGCCCCATTTAACACACATTTTTTATTGTTATTTTTTCCCATTTTTCCATACATTTGTATTCCATACATATATTTTGGGGGATGTCCCAAAGAATTTAATCCAGGTACTTCATGAATATATGACAGAACAACTAGACTTTCCATCCACTATAAGTTTGTATTTACTTATTTTTCAGTTGTAAGTTGGCTTATAAATTCTAAGTTGTTTATTTTTAAAAAAATTTGCAATGTTCTTTTCAGCAAAATAAAACTCTTTAACAGTTTGTGTGTCACATACAGCTTAAGTGTGGTAAAATTTATGTATAATAACAGCATCTTTTAAATGAATAAAATGATGATGAACCCATCACCATATTAAGACGGTAAATACACTCATCACTCCTTAAAGTTTCCTCTTGTTTGATTTTAATCCATCTGTCCTCCCGCTCCTCCATGAGGAGATACTTGAGGGGTATGCTTACCTCCTGCAGGCTGGTTTAGGGTTTCTAAAGATGACTCTGTAACAGAAATATTGTAAAGGTCTTTGAGAATCCTCATTATCTCCAATATTATTTCAGCTAATGCGTATTCTGCCAGACCTCTTCCATCTTGGGCCTGGCGATTTTGGAATGCTGTGGAAGTTGACAGTCGTTACAACTTCCTTCAGAATATGTGCGTATGCCGCTTTCCTCTGGAGATCTGTCCTTGCTGTGAGTATACTAAATTTCCTTATGGCTATAGTTTTAATCATAAATAAGTAGGAATTTCGATAGTCATTGGACCTTTTATTTGCATTCGGTACAACAAATTTCCCTCTAAATGCTGCTTTCATGGCATCTCACAAATTTTAATAAGTCCTATTTTCATTATCATTTAGATTGAATTATTTAAAAATTTATGTTGAGACATCTTCTTTGACCCATGTGTTCTTTAGAAGTGTGTTGTTTAGTGTCTAATTCTTTTGTAGTTTTTCAGCTATCTTTCTGTTATTGATTTCTTATTTAAATCCATGGTTGTCCGGAAACATAGTTTCTATGATTTCTATTACTTTAAATTTGTTATGATCAATTTGTGGCCCTGAATATGGTGTATCTGACTGAATGTTCTACGTGAGCTTGAGAAGGACATATATTCCGCTGTTGGATGAAACCTTCTCCAGACGTCAGTAGATCCAGTCGATTGAAGATGCTGTTCAGTTCCACTGTACTCTTATTGAATTTCTGTATGCTGGATCTGTCAGTGACGGATAGAGGGTTTTGAAATCTCCAGCTATAATAATGGATTCATCTATTTCTCTTAGCAATTCTGTCACTTTTTGCCTCATGTATTTTGACAGTCTGTTGTTAATACATGCACATTAGGAATTGTATGTCTTCTTGGAGAATTGACCCCTTTACCATTAAACTGATGCCCCTAATTATCCCTGATAATTTTCCTTACTCTGTGGTGGTGTTTTGAAGGATAATTTCATTGGCTACAGAAATATAGTTTGATGGTTCTTTTCTTTTAATGCCTGAAATATTTCATTCCACTTTCTTGTTGATTACATGGTTTCTGAAGAGAAGTCTGATGTGGTTCTCATCCTTGTCCCTCTATGGGTGGTTTTATATTTCCCTACGCCTCTGCCCTCAGCTCCTTCCAAAATTTTTTGTCTTTGATTTTTCTGTAGTTTAAATAGTGTATGCCTAGATGTAGATTTTTAAAAAATTTATTTTGGTTGGAATTCTTTGAGCTTCCTGAGTCTATGGTTTGGTGACTAACATTAATTTTGGAAAATTCTCAGTCATTATTGCTTCAAATATTTCTTCCTTTCCTTTCTTCTCCTGGTATTCCCATTATGCGTACGTTACATCTTTTGTAATTGTCGCACTGGGCTTGGATTTTATGTGCTGCATTTTTAATGTTTTTCTTTGCATTTGTGTTTTAGAAGTTTATACTGACATTTCTTCAAGCTCATTGATTGTTTCCTCAGCCATGTCAAGTCACTTAAGGAATGCATCAAACACATCCCTCATTTCTGTCACAGTGTTTTTGATTTCTAGAATTTCCTTTGGATCCTTAGAGTTTTCATCTCTTTGCTTACATTCCCCATCTCTTCTTGCACGTTGTTCATTTGTTTCATTAGAGCCATTAGCATATTTATCAATTTGGTTTTTAATTGTCTGATAATTCCATCATGTTTGCCATAGTGAGTTTGATTCTAATGCTTGCTGTCTGTGTTCAAACTGTGATTTTTTTTTCTTTTAGTCTGCCTCGTAAGGTTTTGTAGAAAGCTGGATGTTGTGTCCTAGTTTAAAGGAACAACTGCGGTAAATGGGCCTTTAGTGTGAGGACTTATATTTGTCTGGCTGGGATTAGGCTGAGTTTACTCTTAGGTGAGACAGGAAGAAGAGAGAGCTCTGGAGCTGGGTACTTCCCTTCACCTAGGTCACTTAGTCTTTGGAAAAACCCCACTTAGGCTCTGTTAAAGCAGTTTCTCTCGCAGGCAGGTCTTTTTAAGAAGAACAGAATACCATGAGTTTATTTCTAAATGGCTATTTCTGCCCTCTCCCTGCCAACAGCATGAGCCATTTTTCTTTAATATTTTCTGCGGGAAGCTGTTGGGATCCCTGAAGAGAAAATTCACACATATTTGAGAGGCCCCTAACAGTGGGCACCCTGGCATTTTCAAATCTCATGCTTGTCCACACTGAGCAAGCAGGAATTCATCAATTAACAGTATAAGTTTGCCTACCATGGTGTTCTGATTCCTATGGAGATTTCTCACCTTGGGCTTCTGCTCCAAGAAGTGGTGCTTCTCTGTGCTGCCGTCTGGTTCTCTGATTCTGCAGGCAACAATGGCCCTGTGACATCATTTCTCTCACAGATATATGAAGAGTTTTTGACTTTCAGTTTGCTCAGCTTTTTTCTCGTTATGTGGACAGGAGTGACAACTTCCAAGCTCCTTAGAAGAGGGGCCAGAATCCAGGAGACCAGCTCTTTCTTTTGTTTCCTTTACTAACTTGAACACAAATTCATGTTTTAAATGGAAGATAACTTTGTAAAATACTCTCAAAAGAACTCAATGAGAAAGACAACAATATGTTCTCAATGAAAAAACTACAATTTATAAACACTGCCCTTTAAGAATAAAATGTAAATATTAAGTATTTTGTGAGCCCATACTTTCTCACACTTGCCCCTGCCTGCATGGTTGAGTGGCAAAGGACAGGGAAGCTCACTATCTCCTGAGCATTGTGTGAAGAAAGGAATAGCCATGATTTTCCATTTGCCCTCCATGGATGCATTTTCCTATAAGAAGATTATTAGGTCTGACATTTGATACTATAATAATATTGCAATATCTTGGCAACTTTTTTGGACTGTCCTCAGGATCTGATCATCATTTAAAACTTTTGAAACAGGAAATATGTTTTTGGGGTCAAGAAAATGAATGTTGGGGCCAGCCCGGTGGTGCAGCAGCTAAGTGCCCATGTTCTGCTTCAGCGGCCTGGGGTTCGCTGGTTTGGATCCCAGGTGCAGACATGGCACACTTGGCAAGCCATGCTGTGGTAGGCGTCCCATGTATAAAGCAGAGGAAGATGGGCACAGAAGTTAGCTCAGGGCCAGTCTTCCTCAGCAAAAAGAGGAGGATTGGTGGCAGATGTTAGCTCAGGGCTAATCTTCCTCAAAAAAAGAAAAAAAAGAAAATGAATATTTACATGGTATTAAAAAGGGGTCCTGTCCGGATTTTATTGAGCTATAATTCCACCAGGGATGACTTGTGGCTGGGAAGTATTTTTTGGCAGTTCTTGAAATGCTAGCTGTCACTTATGTTGTTGACTGTGCTTTTTCTCTAGCTACCCCTCACTCTTTTTCTCATTTGATGACACCCTGTTTTCAGTGGTCTAGGAAAATCATAGGACCTGATGTGCCATAATTGTTTATCAATTCAGCAAACAGGCAACTCTACGTAAGATTTCAGAAAAGCTTTCTGGTTAGTGAAAGAGGCATATCTAAGTAGAAAGATTTCACCTTCTCATTAATTTTGTAATTTTCTAGTAGGCTTTTAAAACAACCCCAGGTTATGGATTACATACGTTAATATTAGGGTTGAGAAAAAAGATCAAGGTTTCAGCTCTGGCTGGTGTTACCGCTTCTGTCTGCTACATCAATATACATTTAATCTTCTGATCTATAGGTAAAAGCAGAAGTAGGAGGACCTTCCTGATTCCTGGGAACACCCAGCATGCTGAACCCAGTGGGGTGCCCATGCATGGGTGCTGGACCAGGTGCACCTCCTCTGGCGTGGTCACCTACGATGCCTCAGCCTGCACTACATGGTAAGATGAACTGAGGAGTATCACTAGACACGTGACGAATGTTAATCTTTCTGCCTATGGATTTGGTGGGATGAATGGAGACATGTAACTGAGGACGCGTAAGTCCAAGGGCAAACCTGACTTAAGACACTGTAAAATTTCTGACGTTTGTGGGGACAGACATCCAACAGGCAGTGGCATTGCTCCACATTGAGCTGGGGAGCTGGGCAATCACATGGAGAAGGGAAGAAGGTGCTTCAAGAAAGGCAGAAAGAGCGGTTCTGCAGAGGCCCGTTGCACGGAGACAACATGCTGGGTGCTGCACAGATTGAGGAGCACCACTCAGGTGCTTGGCCATCAGCTGACACCTGAGCGGTCCACACATTGCTGGGGAGTCATACAAACTCTTGAAGTAGGCCCTATAGGGTCTTCCTCAAGGGTCAGGGAGCGGGTGTCCCAGCGATCCTCCGGGGTGACCTGAGGTGTGTGGGGAGCAATCAGCAGCAGGCCAGGACCTGAGGTTGGAAAGAGCATCAGACGCTTTGAGGAGGATGGCCCAGAGGATCTCTGTTCCAACCTCACTGTCTGCGCAAGACGCACGAAGCCTGAGTCTCTCCGGTCTTCACTTTTCAGAGGCAGGATCTGCAGCTGGGAGCTTCTTCGTGCCAAAGGAGGAGGAAGACCAGGAGGGCGAGGGCAAGGTAAATGGCAGGGTCTCTTTTCTATTGAAACTTTTTCTTAAAGCACAGCCATGCGCTGCAGTAGGTTGCTGGCTCTGCTTCTGAGAGGGTTTCGGCTCTCTTTGGTGCTGGAGCTCGCGTGGGCCACGTCACCCTCCCTTCACCCTTGTATCGCGCAGGTGAGCGTGCGGTCCGGCGGGCCGGCCACATCGCGAGGACCAGCCTGCATGCCCAACGCCACGGGCGTCGCGGCCGCCACGAGCTCGGGGCCGTCAGCCCCTCCTGCGGCCGGGCGACCTCTGGGCCGTCCGCCCTCGCCTCCACCTGCCGCCCGCGGTAAGGCCACCTGAAGAGTCGGAGTTGCCTCGTAGGGCGGGTTCATCTCTTGGCCTCTGGCTTGGTTGGGTCGAATGGGGAGACGTGCGCGAGGGCTCGGCAGCGCGAGGGCCAAGCCGGCCGAGGCCACTGGAGCGTTGCTCGCGCTTGTCGGGCCGGACGTCCCACGGGCTGCGTCCTCTTTGCAGCCTGGGCCGGGCCGCTGGGCCGTGGTTTGCGGAAGGAAAGAGGCTGCCTGCAGAGAGGCAGAAGGGGCGGTTCTGCGGAGGCGCGTGGCCCGGCGACCCCGTGCCGGGCCCTGCGCGGGTTGAGGCGCTCCCGCCGGCCGAGCCCTGAGCCGTCCACAAGTTGCTGAGGAGTCGCGGAGACTCCCGAAGCGGGCCCTGGGGGGTCTTCCTCAAGCAAGGGTCGGGGGGGCGGGGAACAAAGTAGGTAATGCTTAAAAGCAAGTGGTTCTAGTGGCAGTGGTTGCAGATCCTTATGAATATACTGAGAACCACCCATTATACACCTAAAATGGTAAATTTTATGGTATTTGAATAATACCTCAATTAAAAAATTCCAACCCAAAGTGACTGTGTGATCTTTGCAAGTGGTTTAGCTTCTCTAAGCCTCACATCATTTATCTTAAACTCAGTTGTCTTAAAATGGCAGAGAAGGGAGAATGGATATTGGCAACAATTGCTGTCTTGGCTCTAAATGGCCTGGAAGGTCTGGACCAAGCCCACCTCTCCCATGACTCTGGGCATCATAACCCCCTGCTCTGTAGTCTGTGCACGAACTTTCTGAGAGTTCCTCTAGTGCGACCTGCTCCCTCCGCCCAGGACGCCCCCTCACCTGGTGAACTCCTGTTCAGCCTTCAGGTCTCAGGGCAAGCAGGGCTTTCTTGGGGAAGGCTTCCTTGATGCCTAAAAGAAGCTAATTTCCTTTAAAAATGTATCTTCACAGAATCCCAGCCCTTCACTTCAGAGCAGTCATGTGTTTCTTAACAGCGGGGATACATTCTGAGTAATCCGTCGTTAGGCAATTTTGTCATTGTGCAAACATCATAGAGTGCACTTACACAAAGCTAGATGGTATAGCCTACTACACACCTAGTCTATACAGCACTGTCCTTATGGAATATGTGGTCCATCGTTGACCAAAACGTCATTATGCGGCACATGAGTGTATTTCAGTTTGTGGCTATATTTTTATTAGAATATTATTAGGTTAAATCTTTTGTTCTGCTGTATATAAGCACCATGAGTCAGGGGTTGTGTGTTTTGGCTTACCATGATGTCCTTTGTGTAGAAAAGTGTAGGTTTTCCATCAATATTCACTGAATGGATGAATGAATCGGAAACCTGGACACAGAGATGCAGAGGCCCTTTTACAAATTCTTTCAGCTGTTCCTTACCAGACTTGGAATCTACGCCTCAGCACTTCTAGTTCAAAGTATCAGCAGATCTATGTTTTTAAAATGTTTCAAAGTATCAGAAATGTTGACCTTGTTCACACTTCCATGTGCCACCTGGCTGCACATTAGAATGGCATCTTAATGCACCAGAAAACCCATGCACTGAGGCACTAATATGATAGGAAATGTAGGAGGCAATCTTCAGCTTTAGAAAGGAAAATCATCCTAGGAAAACCTCATTGACTGTGTTAAAATTACAGTCCACGTGCCAGAAAACATATGGCATGAACTTTAGAATGAAACAGGCATTAATTCAGCCTTGAGGCCCCAACACTAGCTGTGCGGCATTGGACAAATTACTTCCCCATTTTGAGTCTCCGTTTTCCTTCAGAGAAACTGGGAATAGTAACTGTCTACTTTCTAAGCTTGTTATGAAGTTTAAGTGCAATAAAGTGTAAAAATGAAGAACGTAAGTTACCTGGGAGCAGGGACGATGTTTGTTCTCTGCTGTATCCCCAAGACCTTGAATCATGTCTGGCACGTAGCAGGCACTTAATATTTGTTGAACAAAGATTTTTCAGTCTTGGAGGGAGTTCAGAAAGAGGGACGGGAAAGATTTTTAAAATAGCATAGCTTTTAAAGAAAAGGTCACGTTATCCTACAGCACCAAATTCCCTTTTATATTTAGGAAATTGAGAGTCTTTTTTTCTTTTTTCTAAAACATGCTGATACAATGGGGAGTAGGATGCAGAGGAGTAGGATGCAGAATTTGCATGAATGTTTCAGGTAAAATTGGAGGCTTCCAATAGATTTCACGCTGGAGGAAGCTGCTTGAGCCAAGCCTTAGAGCTCGGGGAGGCCAGAACATTGCCCTCCTCCCTCACCAGAGGCAGTGAGATGAGCAGCTCTGGGCAGCATATGAGTCTTATATCTCCTAGCATGGAATGCTCAGGTCTTCATGTTTTGGGCCCATGACCAAGCCAGGTCGCAGTTATCTGGCTCCCTGTGACAGTTATCCTCCATGCCAAGGGAAGATGTGACCCTCCAAAACATGAGACTTGAGGACCTGGGTCCCCCGTGCCTGGCATCTGCTCAGAAATCTTAAAGGAACTGTTGATCCTCCAGGTATCTCATGGGGTCAGCAGAAGTGGGGAATGCCCTGGCAGAGCTCTCAGCTTGCCTAGCCCCACAGGCCCAGTTTGAGGGGAGGGGAGGATGAGGACACAGAGGTCATCATGTCTGTGTGTGGGCGCTGGGAAGGCAGGTGCAGGGGAAACTTCCAGGCCATCTCAACCCAGCCTTGGAGGTAGGGTGGGGTAGGGGTGGGAGGTGGGGGGGCGGGGGACAGGGGCAGGGTGCCCGCCAGTTGGTGTGCATGTGCACTTACACTGTGTGGTCACCAGGAGGCACTGTGGCCTCATCTGTGACTGAAACTGCTGCTGGTGCTGGTGCTGCTGATGACATCCAGTACTTAATGAGCTCTTATGTGCCCCCTCATCTATCCCTTACAGCAACCTAATGAGTTCAGGACTCTTATTATACCCTTTTTATAGATAAGGAAACAGAGGCCTAAAGAAGTTAAATAAGTTGCCCAGATGCCACAGCGGTGGAATCAGAATGGAGATCTAAGCAGTCTGGCTCCAGAGCATGCACTCATTGACTCTACAGGTGTTAACTGAGCATCTTCCGTATATGAGGCTCTGTGCAATTAATAATGTAAAAATAATAAATCACCAATACTTCTTAAATACCCACTGGCCTTCAGCCAAAAACATACAATAAGAGTAAATATGTATATAGGAAAAAATGTATACATAGGAAAAATGATAGGAATAATGATAAATTTAAACTAGCCAGATGTCTCATATGCATTATCTCATGGAATCTTTACAGAAACCCTGTGAAGAATGAACCTTACTGCCCCCATTTCACAGAGAAAGAAACTGGGGTTAAGAGAGCTTAAGTAAGTTTCCACGGTGTAGAGTGGAGATTGGAAGTCCTGGGACTTGAGCCAGGTCCCATCCTTTTCCAAAGCCGCCATGCGCTTAACCACTGTCGGCTCAAAAGTCAACTTCTCTTTCCTTTCCTTCATGAACATTTACTTTTCAAACCGTATAAGTGGTTGGCACTCAACCTGAGCCCCCCATCTGGTTCTGCGCTGCAGGGGCTGAAGGCGTTTATTGTCCTTACCCCGTAGTTCCCGTCCCAGGACTGAGACCAGCTCACCAAGGAGCAGCAGCAGCACGTGATGTCAGGGACAACCCCATAAAGCATCTGAGGAAGGTGACAAGCGCTAATGGATGGGGCTGGTCCCCCTGAGTGGTTCACAGTGCTCTCCTCCCCAAATCTCATAGGATAACAGAGTGAAGGTTAGGTAGCCAACAGTACTAGCCTTTTCCTCTGGAGGAAAAGCAGTATTTAGCACAGGCTGCTAACAGGAGGGGCCTTTGGTTGTATCATTATGGCCTTTAATGGCTGCACACTTTCAAGGCACTGGTTTCCAAAGGACAGATGCCCCTGGGAGATGCTGCTGCTGATTATGTTGAGCACGGGGCCTCAGCACATGACTTCTTCTTGTCCTTATTACAGTCTTTGGACACAGGCATGGACATTCTCATTTTAATGAAGGAAACCAGCTCAGTGTCACACAGCTGGAAAGCAGCACAGCTGGGTCTTGAGCCCAAGGCTCCTGGCCTGGCCTTCAGGGGCCGTGAAGGGCTCCCCTGCATGGGAGGCTCACACTGGCTTTGCGGAGCAAGCACTTCCTTGGCTGCAGGAAGGATATCCCCTGTTCACGGCCCCCAACCTCTGTCACTTCTCCTTCTCCCCCTCGTCCCTGCTGGAGCTATGATCAGGGTGACCCTGGCGCCCTTCATGGAAGTCCCCAGTCCCTTACAGGCTGGGCCTCTCTTCCGTTCACTTCTAGGCTGGTCTGACTTCCACACCTTCTGTACTGGTCTCTCCTTGTGTAACCAGGTCAGCCCACCTCTGGGGTTCTTTAGGCAGCCAACAGCATCTAAACAGAATTTCATGTGCACTATTGTTTTGTTGTCCTTGTTTTGTTTTTAATGATTTCTTTATATTTATGGTAAAAGACATGGATTTTCTGCTATAACAGTGATAGAATATTTCCTGTTTGCTATAAATTTACATAATAATAAAAAGTGGTGGGATTTAAAGCAATGATTTTAAGCTGCCATGGGTCTGAATGAGTTGGGGAAACTGTGCGCAATCATGCAGAACAGCACCTCAGGGAGCTCAGGACGGGGCCCAGGAGAGATGATCTCCAGTGGGGTTTGTCCTAGTCACCTGGGTCCCTGGGCCCCTGCCCGCCTATGTGGCTCTCCCCACCCATCACTCCTGGTGCTGCCAAGCTCTCTGGGTGTTGTCCCCAGTCCCCCCCAGGAGAGAAGCTGATGAACTTTCTCTCTTAAAATGCTCAATTTCCTGGAAATCGGGAGATCAATCATGAGAGTCAGCTTGGATTTTCCCCCACTGAGGTTTGTAAGGTAAAGCCCATGCTAACAGGTAGCAGGGTGACAGATAAGTGACATGTTCACCACTGTTTCAGGTGTGAAGATGTCTGTTTAATCAAGGATGATTCAGAGATCATACAATCTCATCACACAGAGTGGAATTCCCAGGGCAGATGGAGATGTATTTTATTGCCGTAATGTTATGATCATTGTCATTCATTTCCAATATAATCTTTGACTCTTATTGTTTTGTTTTTTCTGAGGAAGATTGGCCCTGAGCTAACATCTGTTGCCAATCTTCCTCTTTTTGCTTGAGAAAGACTGTCACTGAGCTAATGTCTATGGCAATCCTCCTCTATTTTATGTGGGATATCGCCACAGCATGGCTTGATGAGCAGTGCTAGGTCCATGCCCGGGATCTGAACCTGTGAAGTGCGGGCCGCAGAAGCAGAGCACATGAACCTAACCACTAGGCTACTGGGCCAACCCTTGACTTTTATTCCTAAGGGTACTTCTCAATTCCCAAACTTATGGAAATTTCTAGTCTGTGTTTCTATCATGGATTTACAGCACAATTACATTGTGATCTGAGAACATCCTCTGTGGGATTTCATTTCTCTGAAATATATTGAAATTGGCTTTATATCCAAATAGGTTTAATATTTATTTAATTTTTGTAAATATACCACATGTGCTTGAAAATAATGTATACTCCACAGTTGTTTGGTGTAATAATTTCTCTCTGTATATATTTCTATCAGGCTAAGATGCTTTGCTGTTCTACTCTTCTCCATCCCTACTGATGTTCTGTCTGCTTAGTCTGTGAATTGCTGAGAGGGAGGGTAACGATCTCCTACTCTGCTTGTGTATTTGATTCTTTTTGCAGTTCCGCCATCATTTGTTTTATATGGTTTGCCTCCGAGACTGACTGTGGGGAAACCTGCAGTGTTCCAGAAAGAAGGGGGTTGAATGGGAAGGACCAGAATCACAAGGTCCTGGAAGGTTCCAGAGAGGAACTGTCGTTAGGATCGTGTGTGGTGGGGCATCAGGTCAGGGAGGGGTGTTCTAACAATGAAGTCATATGGGGTCCACTGGGATGGAACAGGGGAAGGCAGGAGATTGGTCAAGAGAGAGTACCACAGTCCCCACTTATCTGAGGGGGAGACGTTCTAAGACCCCCAGGGGATGCCTGAAACTGTGGATAGTACCAAACCCTACATACTCTATGTGCTTTCCTATGCATGCATACCTGTGATAAAGTTTAATCTATAAATTAGGGCCAGTAAGAGACTAACAACAATCACTAATAATAAAATAGAATGATTATAACAATGTACTGTAATAAAAGTTATGTGAATGTGGTTTCTCCCTCAAAGTATCTTATTGTACTGTACTCACCCTTCTTCTTGTGATGACGTGAGATGATACAATGCCTACCTGATGAGGTGAAGTGAGGTGAATGCCATAGGCATTGTGACATGACGTTAGGCTATATTGACCTTCTGACCATACTCAGAAGGAGGATCATTAAGCCATGACCGTATCGATGGTTCGATGTCAGGAGCAGACTATGTCGATGGCTTGGGATGCAACAAAGGGATGATTCATGCCCTGGGTAAGACAGAGCAGGACGGTGAGAGAGTCCATCACGCCACTCAAAACAGTGCACAATTTACAACTTATGAATTGTTTATTTCTGGAATTTTCTATTTCATATTTTTGGGCCACAAGTAACTGAAACCAAGGAAAGTGAAACCGTGGATAAGGGGCACTACGCTACAAAGCATCTGTGTTGCTAAGGCCGCACCCAACAGGAGAAGGCTCAGAGGAGGCTCATCTCCTCCAGCTGCTCCTGAGAGTCCACTTCACCTGCTCCTGTGTCCCACTGACCTGCTGACCTACTGACCTCTCAGGCTTGGTCTGCCCTGTCTCCCCCCACCCCTGCCAGACCTTTGTCTACCCAACTCCCCACCTTTTTGCCACACCCCTCCCTGTCCCCATTCTCAGTTCCAACCCTGCCCACACCCAGACCCCCTCCCCACCCCTGTCCCGCCCCCACCTCCTCCCTGTCACCTTGAGTACCGCCTGAGAGAACCAGGACATGGAGGCGCAGAGGCTGCTCTTCCTCTTGCTGGGGTCTCCTGGTCACCGAAACTCAACTGAGAGTAAACCTCGGACATCAGTGGTTCCTTCCTTTTCATCCTGCTGCTTCACACTGTGGTTTAAATAACAGCTTCTTTGGATTTCTTTGAGGGGAACTCGGTCCTGTCTGCCAACAGGGGACCTAAGTGCAGGTTTCTTGAGCAGCCTGGCCAGGCTCTGGCCCCTGCTGTCCTCGTCGAGTTCTGGGTCAGCCAGCTCTGCTTGTTTTAGGAGCAATACTGTGAAATAGACAGTGAGTTCTGGCTCGCCACTCTAAGAGTTGTGTTTTTGACTAGTTTTGATTCTCATAGTTTTAACCATAGAACATGCAAGATTCCTCTCCTATGCAAATCTTTTATGCAGTTCAGAAATCTGACATTATGTGCCCTGATTCAAAATAAAAATGAATGTTGAAAGAAAATATTATCAATGATTTTAGAGGTTCGGTCTTAAGGGTATTCTATACTTAATTTTTACTGGTAGATTAATTCAAGTGTAGTTATAATAGTATCTGCCTATCTTAGTTATGCTCATATCTATATATACTTCTCTTGTTTATAGTTTGAATATAGAATTTTAATTTTTTCCCATTCATTCATACAGGATTGGGATGTTTTTGGGTATTTTTCAAAGAATTACACCCAAGCATTTCATGCGTGCCCACACTTAAATCCCCAGGTAAGTTTGTAATTTATTTATTTATTTTTGTCAATTACAAACTGGCTTAGAAATTCATAAGTTAAATTCTGTTAACTAACTTTTTTAAATGTTTGAAAGTTTTTTTCAGGAAAATAAAAACCTCTAACACTTTGTAAATCCATTTTTTTTCTGAAACTAGATTGAGGAATAAGTGGTGTAAAAGATGCAGCACTTATTTCAAGAATATAATTTGTTGAATTTTGATATATGTGTACAGCCATGCAGCTATCACCACGATTAAGATAATAAACATATTGAACACGTCTAAAAGGTTCCTCATGCTCCTTCGCCTCCATCTGCCTTCACCCCCTTTTATTCCCACACGCGTTACCTTCAGCCACTGGTGTATAGTCTATAGATTTTTATGTAGTGGAATCATATAGGATTATTTTTAAAAACCTGGATTCTTCAGGTCAGCAATATCATTTCAATGTTTACCCATAACATTTTGTATACTCATAGTTTGTTCCTTTTCATTGCTGTATAGAGCTCCTTGATATGGGATATACCACAATTGACTCATTCTCTACCTGAAAAAAAGCCATGGGGCTGGTTATTTCCCTTTGGTCACGCCCCTTAAAACATAAACCTGGAGTAGCACCTCTGCAGGACTGTCCAGTGTGTACTTGGAGTTTGCAGTTCCATGATGAACTGGTTGAGAAAAAATCCAATTGGGAATGTGCTAAAATTTTTTTAAATATCTAGTACATTAATAACAATTATTTTTGGAATTCTCGTTCAATAGAACAATCACTGACGTGGCATTTTGGTCTTGCTAATTACCACCAACATTTTATTATGGGGATTTTCAAACACACAGCAACATTGGTTCCCTAACGTTTTACTAAACTTGATTTATCATGTATCTACCCATACATTTCTCTACCCATCCATGAGTCCTTCTTATTTTTGATGTATTTCAAATTAAATTGCAGCCATCAGTATATTTCTTCCTAAATATTTCATCATGCCTGCCAGTAACTAGAGTTCAATATTTATTTACATATATTTTTATTTTAATATAAAACTACATAGAGTGAAATATACAAATCTGAAAATACATTCACTGAGTTTTGACAAATATATATACCAGTATAATCCAGCTTCACTCGATATAGAATATTACTGTCTTCCCAGAATGTGCCCTCACTCTCCTCCCAGTCAATCCCTGCCCTCATTGTAGGTTAATTTTGCCTGTTCTAAAATTTCATGTAAATAAACGCGTGCTGTATGTGCTCTTTTGTGCCTGTCTTATCCTGTTCAGCACAGTGTTTCTGAGATTCATTCATGTTGTTGCATGAATTAGTAAATAATTCATTCCCTCTGAGCCATATTCTTTTGGATGAATACTTCTGTTTGTTTAAAGACAGCATTTGGAACTAAGGTATCTAGTTTTCAAGAACATACAGTTAAATCTAGAGCAATCAGTGCAGAACAGTTCTCAGGAGCAGTTTGCACATGCTAAGTGGAAATCTTTGTCTTTATTTGCATTAAATGTAATAGAATTAAAATCTAAGATCTTAGAGGAATTACGCATATTTGTACCATATACATTATCACCACTTTTGTTTATACAAGCCTCAAAAGTTGATTATTTCTGATTAAAGTCATATTTTTCTTGACTTTATGTTTTTTGTCTTATGTTGATCTTTAAGTGATAAAATTCAAATTATCAAAAGAAGGTTGTGATTGAGAGAGATGCTGGCCCAGCGTTAGACACAGGAACCGGTAGGGTCCCAGGTGAACTGGAAATTGAGCTCTGCTTCAAGATGCCTACAGTCACAGGGCCTGACAACACTGCCAGCCGCTAAAGAAACGTGCGAGTGCCAGTTCTGATCTTTCCTGAAGCAGTGGAATCCACTGGGGACATCTGAGGGGCGCGGTCACCTCTCAGACACTACTTTAGAACAACGAATCTTTGTGACTGCTATATGTTCAGTTTCTTTGAGACTTTCTATTATTTCATTTACTTATGTTAACATTATTTTTATTCCACCTGTTTGATATTCTGCCCAACCATTTCCATCCTGGCCCTGAATTTTATGTTTTCTTTGGCAGCTTGTCGTTATTACTGCCTACCTGCAAATTGCTCTATTGGCCATTTACTGCTGGAAGAAGCTCTTCGCTGTGAGTATATTACAGTACTTTGTAGGTAGACTTTGATTCCTAAATATGCAGGGGTTTCTTATAGTCACTGGGCCTTTCATTTGTTTCCTTTCAGATTATTAACAAGAATACAAATTAATGTTTGAAACTGAAGCAACCTTGTAAAATATTCTAATCTTTTTTAGTAAAGAACTCAGTAAACAACTATAAACTCCATAAGAAAACTTCAAGCTTGAAATCCTTTCTATCAAAAAGAAATAATAAATTTTAATTGCTTGATAGGCTCTTTCATACACTGTTAGAGAATTGTGAAGTCTCGTAACCATTCTTAGATACAGGTTAATAGTATGTATCTGAAACCTTAAAAATGTTCATTTTCTTTTCTTGAGTATAATTCCACTTCTCATAATCCACCCTCAGGAAATAACCAGGCATGCAGTTAAAGATCTTGTATGAAGATATTTAATAGGACAGTATTGATTATAGTGAAAATATAGCAGCAACCTAAATGACACTTAGTAGGAGAATTGTTAAATTATTGTGCATCCACACAGTGAAATGCAGTCGGCCCTCTGTATGTGCAGGTTCTGTATCCATGGATATGGAGGACCAAGTAAGGGATCTGAGCATCCTCTGATTTTGGGATCCGCTGGGGGATGGATACCAGATCGCTGGAACCAATCTCCTGAGGATACTGAGGGGTGACTGTATCGGGCAGCTTTTAAAATTTGTATGTTTCAAAGACATTTCAGGAAATGGACAATGCTATTGTCAAGTGGAAAAACCAGAAACCATGAGTTTCTATACACTGTAGTTAAAAATGTATATGCTTCTATATATACCTAGAATGAAAAAAATTGCTACATGAAAACACCATAGAATGATAAGAAAAAGTGCTTATCTTTAAGGGACAAGGTAATTTTTAACATTTTTTCTAATGCATCTGTTTGCAAAATTTCCTGACTTGATTATGTACTATGGTGCTTAGCAAATTTCTTCTTCTTTGAAAAGCATTTTATTCACCAAACATGTATAACAATCTTTTATCAATAGACCAGGATGAAACTCGAAGACATGGTTAGACGAAGACCAACCTTAGGCCCTAGTTAATTGATATGCATAACTCACCTTAATGAAGTGAAATGGTTTCTGACACCAGGCAAATGTTCACATTTTGTCATATTCACTTGTCTTCCCACACATTCATGTCCGAGGCATCCTTGGACTTGATTTATATTTTAAGTCCTTTTAATGTGTTAATTGTGGAGGGCAGGACGTGACTATATTTGGTGATGGTCCCAACCAATGCCTCAGTTATCTAACATAACTGGGAACAAATTGTTCTGCATAAATGAGCTTTGCAGATGACTGAAACTGATGAGTTAAAGTGGCAGAGTTTTAGGTACAAAAGTTCTAAAATTGAGAACAGATTTCTGGACTTCATAATTGTAATGGACCTATCATTGTAAATGAATTTTTCCCCATGCATATTGCTTGGGAAATTCCTTGAAAGCAAACGTCTTTCTCCTGGGTTCCTGGGATATCTTCTTCCCCCTCGCCCAAGGAATTCCTTCAGAAGAAAGAGAATCAGAGTACAACAGAGCTTGGAGCGGGAGAAGGGGAAAGCACTTCATGTTCCCACTGCTTCTCTCATCTGAAACGCCCCTCTGCTCTGATTTTCAGGAGACTGTTGTCTTGGTCCTGATCCTGCCCCTCAGCTGAATTACTTGACTCTTGAATCCTCCTCCTTCCTCTCAGTTGCCATTCATCGCTCCTCCTGCTTGTCACTGCCTGTGGGTAGGGTGTCATCAGGTAGAGGAAGCTCACTGTCTGCTGAGCAGGATACAATGTTAGAGGAACATCCTTGACTTTCCCGTTGGCCTTCTCTGGATGCATTTCCCGTGATAACATATTATAAGTGGTGTTTCGATACTGCAGTGATATTCTTGTCAAGTTTTTCAGGCTGAACTCAGCATCTGATGACCATTTATAACTTTTGATCGGGGAAATATGTTCTAGAGGCCAAGAAAGTGTGTCTTTCCATGTTGTTTAATTGGGGCCCTGCCTGGGTTTCACTGAGCTGTAATTCAGTGATGTCTTCAGGAGATGACTCAGGTTTGGGAAGACTTTTTGCTTTTTCTGGAATGTTAGCTCTCATTACGTTGTTGCTTGTCCATTTTCTCTAGCCGTCTCCCACTCCATTTCTAATTTGACAACCTTTGTCGTTAGTGATCTGGGAAAGGTATAGGACCCGATTTGTTAGAATTGTTTGTCAGTTCAGTGAATAGTCAACACTGAATAAAAGATTTCTAAGGTGTTTCTGGTGAGTGAAAAGGCATATGTTAGTCCAAAAGTTTTGCCTTTATTTTTGTTTTCTTGGAGGCTTTGAAAACAGTCCTTGATTCTGGACTTTATTATGGCTCTTGGCATTGACAAACAGAATGCCAGGTAAATGGTGCATTAGCATATTAATGTTAAAATGTCTGCCATTTCCATTATTAAAGTGAAGTAGATTGGTGTGCATTTAGTAGAACGTAACTAGAGCTTTTGTTCCAAAATAAGATATTTACTTTAATTCTCTTTATTGGAGATGGTTTATGAAATATCACCAATTAAATAGGAAATTCTTTCTATTGATTATAATTCTATGAATTTATTTTGCTGAACTACAACATTATTATAATACAATTGGATTACAGTTTTGACTGTATGGCCAGGAACTGTAGGTTTGTTTTAAAAATGACATGTTTTTACATCAATTTTGCTTCTCCTTCTTCTAGGAATGCCCTCCGGTGCATGAAGGTAAGATTTCAGGCTTCTGTTTTCTTTGTAATATTTTCTCAAGACAGATGTTTGATGTGGGTTCTAATTCAGCTAGAAGTAAATACATTGACTTCTCAGGTCTGGTTGGCCTCTTAACTCTTGACAATTTTACTACTCCTGGTTTGCAGCCTAAATGAAGACATAGACTGAGTTGCCACCTATTGAAGTGGGAGACCGAGAGGAGGAACAGATCACATGAGTAGTGAGAAGGGGAGGAGTTTAACTCTGCTTAGAAATGTTTAGGAAGCCAGTGATGACATGAGTCTGAAATTTGGCCGGAGTGCTTTGACCTAACAATTGGGGGAATGTAAAGATGATCGAGATTCTATATGAGCCTATCAAGAAGCTTAAGGCTTAGAGAAGAACCTAACTACTGCCAGGCAAAGTGTGTGTCACAACAGAGGTTGAAACCATGTGTTCTGAGTCTTCAGTGGAAGGAGCCCCTAAAGCCAGTGGAGAATGAGGCAAAGTGAATAGGATGCAAAGTGGGGCTAATGCATTCTGCATCGGCTTCGTAGACTGTGACGATTAAGTGATGCTGTCTGTTGAGAACCAGGGTGGCTGTCGGGCACACAATAGGCCCTTAAAAGCTGGTGTCTCTTATGGTGACTGGAGCATTGGTGGTAGGGAGAAGTGTGGCCTCAGGGCAGCAGAGCTGTCATGTCATGCAAATAGAAGATAAGTTTGTACTTTGGGGTCAAACAGTAGAATTAAATGCCTGTCAGAAGATTCTGGAATCCTGGGTCATGTTCTAGGTGCTTTATACGTGTCATCCACCTGTAAGGTGAGTGTTTCATGTGTGTTGTTTACCTATATGGTGGGTGGTAACATTTGCATCTTTGTGGTGATATATCTTGTGACAGAGAAATTGTGAGTTATCCAGGTCCTGTAATGACCAAGTGGTAAAGCTGAGACTGTACTCAAGTGTGTTTGATTCCAAAGACCTTGTCCTCCTGAGCCACCCACCCTGGTTCTCATGAAAGGGAATCTGCTGGGCCGCAGAAAGGCATTGGAGGCCTTTGAGTAGCCAGTCAAGTGACATTTAGAAGAATCTCTCGGGATAATTTTTTTTTTTTTGAGGAAGATTAGCCCTGAGTTACATCTGCTGCCAATCCTCCTCTTTTTTTGCTGAGGAAGACTGGCCCTGAGCTGACATCCATGCCCATCTTCCTCCACTTTATATGTGGGATGCCTACCACAGCATGACTTGACTAGCGGTGTCAGGTCCGCACCTGGGATCCGAACCGGGGAACCCCGGGCCGCTGAAGTGGAACATGCACACTTAACTGCTGCACCACCGGGCCGGCCCCTCTCTGGATAATTTTAAAGGCCAGGTGGAAGTAGGGGAAACCTGTAGGAAGTCAGGTGTTTTGTTTTCTTTTCATTTTGAGTTTTGTTTTTTGGGTTTTTTTCTTTTTTAAATTTTTTAAATTTATTTTTATTTATTTAATTTTTTTTGAGGAAAATTAGCCCTGAGCTAACATCTGCTGCTAATCCTCCCCCCCTTTTTTTTTTTTTGCTGAGGAAGACTTGCCCCGAGCTAACATCCATGTCTGTCTTCCTCTACTTTATATGTGAGACGCCTGCCACAGCATGGCTTGACAAGAAGTGCATAGGTCCACACCAGGGATCCGAACCAGCAAATCCCAGGCCACCGAAGTGGAATGTGTGAACCTAACTGCTGTGCCACCGGGCCAGCGCCTTGATTTTTGTTTTTTAACACATTTACACTGATCTATTTATTTTATTTGATAATTTGAGGACGGAATATAAGTACATCGGTTGCTTGATTTTTCGCTTGTTTCTCCTCTGGTGATGACAGGGCTGTTTGAACTGTTCATATTTTCTAAGAATATTGCTTAATGATGGGATGTTAGACTAAGACATTTTATTGTGTTTCCCCATCTTTGAAAAAAGGTTAAATAGGAATCTCATTGAAATAGGGTTCTTACTTCCATATTTGTTTCCTACATTTAAAAGGCCACTAACTAAGCCTTGCTTTCGTCAGGGACCATAGTCCCGCTGAAAAGTTATTTATACTTATAGTGCCAATAAGGTGCTTTTGCTGTTGACGTATTGTGGTAATTTAATTTTATTGGTTTTAGTAATAATCTTAGAAATGGTTTTCATCTCTTTATGATTAATTTCCATCACCTTTCAAGGGAGATAAAGCAATGCATGCAAGACATAGCCTATTTAAAAACAGACATAGCCACGTATGAAAAAAAGGTATAATCATCCTTTGATTTTTCTTTTCATGGCTTCACGTTGAAGTAATTCCACTTTCTTCTAGTTCACTTCTTTTGCTGTCTCTTCCTTCATCCTAGTGTCCCGTTTCATTACATTGTATAACAGTCTAAATTCCAAGCAAGCATCTTAGAAAGTACCACTTTTCTTATTTTAGTAAGGACTTACCCACGGGAGACAGGTTCTGCTATCACTGTAATTAATATTCTTGACTTCTGAATCCTTTATCATATATTTGTGTAGATCAAAGAAGCAAAGCCTAAAAGAATTGAGGGTAAAAAAATCTCTTCTTTTCCTAGATTACACTTTAAAAACAGAAGTACAAGTAATGGGGAACTATGACTAATGTCTATTTGTTTTGTTGAAGAATAACCTCGAATCACTTGAACGCACTAATGAAATCCTTAATAGCATCATTCAAAGTATACATGTGAAGTTGCAGTCAGATAGAGACCGGAACATCAAGAGTCAGGACTTGGTGGGGCTGGTCTGTAGCCTAGTGGTTAATAACAGTGTGCTCCACTTTAGTGGCCCAGGTTCAGTTCCCAGGTGTGGACCTACACCACTCATCAGTGGCCATGCTGCGGCAGTGACCCACATGCAAAATAGAGGAAGATTGGCACAGATCTTAGCCCAGGGAGAATCTTCCTCAAGCAAAAACAGGAAGATTGGCAACCGATGTTAGCTCAGGGTGAATCTTCTTCAGCAAAAAAGAAAAAAAAAGAATCAGAACTTGGGAGAGTTTTGCTACTAAGCTATGACCCTAATTTGGCTTTTGAGACTTTTTGTTCATTGGATGAATTGAGCCCTGCATTCCTCCATGCTGTTCACTGCTGTTTCAAGTACTAATACCACAATGCCTTTTTAAATTTAAGGACTTAGGAAGAATTTTTTTGGTTTTTACATCCTTTATCATTCAGCTCTCCCTTCCCTCCAAGAAACATAGAACTGAGAAATTGTAGGAGAGAGTATTGGAGACTTCTAGCCATGTTGAAAAGTCCTATCCCTCTTAATGTGGAGCAGAGAACTTTCAAGGTGAATCTGGTGACAATATTTACCTTCCACTACAAAAGGCTGTTCATTTGAGCTGTTTGGCTGCAAGATTTGTGACATTTGTGTTTGGCTTCAAGGCAGTGACATGTGTGATGACAATAATGTATTGCCTGGGATGGCCATTCCCAGCAGGGCAAGCAGCTTGAGCAGGGAGTGTGAAAGCAGCATGAGGTCCACGCAGAACCACTGCGTGTTTTCCAGTCACACAGTGTGGGCAATGCAGTTGTCCTCACCAAGATGTCACTGTTGCCAGACAGCCCTTGGTTCATAATCTAAATAGAGGTACTTATTTCCCTTGGGTTTCTGAAAGTTCTGGATCTGTGTGACAGAAAAAAAAACCTGGAGGTTTAGAGATTTTACTTGGTGCTTTCAGGATGCTATGTCTGCCTGGGTTTATCGTGCCCGCGTGAGATTGAGAGTGCAGACAGGATCTAGATCAGCCGAGTGGCTGCCTTGGCCTTCAGTGAGTCGGACTCTTTGTGGGGGATTCAAGGTTGATCAGCAGCCACCCCTGCTGGACCCCTCTCACCACATCCCTGCATCCTCCAGTCACCACCCCTGACTGTCAGCTTTGCATCTCTCCAAACTTGCCACACAGTATCCCAATTCTTTGCCTGTGCTCCTACTGTCTCAGCCCCTAAGACCAGCACTCGGTGGGGCCTACTCAGAGCCTCAGCCCGGTTGTCTGTGAGAGGGGGTAATACTGGCTTCTGAGGTCATTGTGAGGAAGACAAGACTAAGTACATAATGAAAGTGTCTTGCAAAATGGCTGGGACATGTTGGCACTCACCATTCTCACTGTTCAAATGAAAATATCTCCACACAGAAGATTATCAGAAGATGGTCACTGAAGTACATTCAACTAAACTAAGGGCGTAAGAGCTCAGGCCCAGAGATGCACAATCCTTGTTTCAAAGATAAGGCAAAGACACCCCCCCCCCCTTTTTCCTAGTGAAATTCAGGAACTTCCAGTCAAAAAATGAAAGATAATTTTGAGAATATGTGAGTTCATAGATCTATACCTGAGATCCAAAGGCAATTATTTTCCATTAAATATGCAACCACACAGTAAAGTGCTCATCAGAAGCCACAGATATATTACAGAAGACAAATGTATACAGGACAAAATAAGATCACATTGAAATAACCCCAAATCTCTTTGCCTTACAGGACGATCATTTTGAAAGAGGAGTCTGAGCCGTGATAAAAAGGCTATGGCAATTGATTATGGTTTTCCCCACCCAATCCTGCCCCCTCCACATTTATCTTTCCTATTGTCTCCCCTAATACACCCTTTATGGTTCTAACTCAGTGTCAGCGTCTGCTTTTTGGAGGACCAACCGACTCACTCCAGGGAGTGTACACAGTGTGAGTCTTGTACGCGCAGTTCAAAAACAGGCAGAAACCATGGGAATGAGGCAGAAGCAAGGTTATTTTGGGAGGGGTACTGTTGACTGCGAGGGGCCTGAGAAGTCCTTCTGTGGTGGTGGACACATCCTACATCTGGATCTGGCTGTGGTTGTGTTTGTTCAGTCAGTAAATACTCACATGGTGCCTGCCAGTCCCAGGGGTGTCTGGTGATCAGAGAGACAGCTATCTGTCCCCAGGAAGTGGCCGATTTCTGATGGTGGGGAATAGATGAGGAACCGGGAGTGGCTCCAGGAGACCAGTGAAGAGGCCCTGCGGTAATCCAGGTTTTGTGCCCTTCACCCAACTTGCCAGCTGCCCCCCAATAGCACCAAGTCCAGGAGGCTTTGTGGGGAGTTGATGGAAGCACAGTTTTTTGTAAGTCCCATGAGGTCCCATAATCCTCCCATGATTTCCTTACTGAGGGATGGGCAGGGCAGAGATCAATGGCATGGGACCCCCCACATACCTCAAGGAGAAGGTGCTGGGGTGGAAAGAGCTGGCTCCCTCCAGGTCCCCCAATCCAATCCATTCTGCTCCCGCAGCCCGTGGAGGCTGAAGGGCCCTCCCTCCTTCCAAGCAGGAGTAAGTGGCCAGCCCTTCATCAGTTCTGGGGTTGAGACCAGACCAAAAGGTCAAGGTCTGACTGTGCACATGCTGCCCAGGAGTAGCCGGGAACAACGGCACAGCAGTAAACCTCAGCATGAACAGACTCTTAACCACATTCTCATTCACTGTGAGCAGAACCTGGGCCAAAACATGTCAGGGAGGGTGTGGAGGTGAGGGTGGTGGTGTCTGTGGTCCTGGACAGGACTGCACTGGAGCAGAGGGTGTGAGGGCCTGGGGAGAGAGACAAGAAAGAGACAGGCAGGGGGAGAGTGAGTGATGTTGGGGTGGGGAGTGATTAAGTCCTAGAGAGTGACAGGGAGTCAGAAGGAAACAGGACTAGAGAGAAGCAGAGACAAGAGGAAGCAAGGAGGAAAGGGGGGAGCTGGGCTAGGGTGGGTGGAGGGGGAGCGATGGGCCAGGCTGGAGTGGCTCTGTGAGGGGACCCAGAGTGGAGGGGGCAGAAAGGCAGGAATCCTTGGCTTCGGGATTCCCTGAGCTCCTGAGTTCCCTGTGACGTCCCTGGGGCCGAGCACTGCAGGGGCCATCACACTTGGAAAGGTGGGTGCCTCCCATTTTGCCTGGGGCTACTGGGTAGAGCCTCTGGGTCTGTCACTGATGGGGTGGCTTCTGGGAGAGAAGGCTGATATGAGGCAGGTTTACCCTGCAGCCTGCCCTACAGGGAGGCGACCTTGAGCAGTCTCCCTCACTGCCTGAGTCCCTGCTGCATTCCCTCCCACACCAGCTGGGCCTGCATTATCTTCCAAAACTTGGCACCAGGTTGGGGGAGTGTTGGAACTTCTCATCTCCTGCCTTACATCTTCACACACTCACCTCAGATTCCAGCCAGGGCTCTGGCAAATGGTTCCATGCAGGTTTTCATCGGATTCACACATCACTGGCTTCCAGCCATGCTCACCACAGGACAATACTCAACCACTGGGCACAGGAACTGGTGGATAAATGCCTCTCCCTTTTGCCCCTCAGGTAGACAATTCTGATATGCTTTCTAGATGGATCCCTAGAGATCCCTTTGGATTAAACTCAAAATACCTTCAGTGTGTGGATATCTGGATAACATGCCCTTATTCTCGCTTTCCTTCCTTCTTCACTCTCCCTATTCCTCACTTTGTTCCCTGGATACACTTCTCCAGGTAATCCACCTGCTCCCAAGCCCTGGGATCAGGTTCCCTTTAAGGGATTTGTAATCTGTCCATGAAACTTCTGAGAATTTGCCCTGCTCCCTCCCACCCAGGATGCTCTTCCTCACCTGTCACCTGGTGACTCCTGTTCATCCTTCAGGTCTCAGGGCAAGCAGGACCTTCTTAGGGACAGCTTACTTCATCCTCTGAAAGAAGTCACCTCCTCTGTAATAATCTTCACATAATCCTGGTCCTTCCCGTCTGAGCCCTTAGTTCAGTTCCACGATTCTTTGATTAAATCTGTTTGCTCCACCAGACTATAAGCCCCATGAAGGCAGGGCTGTGTGTGTTTTGTCTTACCATGATGTCCTCGTGCCTAGAAGAGTGTAGGCTTTCCATCAATGTTTGTGGAATGAATGAATGCATAAATGAATCAGAAACCAGGGCCCAGACGTAAATGGGGAGGCCCTTCTCAAAGTTCTGCCATCTGTTCTGTAGCACAGTCATGCTCGAATCTGGGTCTTCTGACTCCTAATTCAAAGGATCACCAGACCCACATTTTTTAAGCATTTCAGAGGAAAAGATGATAACTTATTCGGACATTCCTGTCGTATAGCTTGGTCATCCTTTTTATCTAAGATGTAAGTAACACTATGAAATATCAAAGCATGCATTGCATCATTCCCTGGCACAATCATTACAATGAGTTGCTGTTATGAATGAGTGGAAGGAGCAGGGAGGCAGTGCTGCCGCTCTCAAGAATGAGGTGGGACTTCTGGGGAGGCTGGCAGCCAGACTGGTAGACGCCACCGTGGTCTGTTGGTGCCTGCTGAGCTAGTATGGATGTCCCCAGTGCTGCACTCACCGCCTTGGGCTCCAGCACCCCTAAACTCATGGGGGCCCTGGCTTCTTTGGACCCCCTTGCCCTGGCACAGACTCTAAAGCTCCTGCTTTTCTTTCTGTTTGCGGCCTGCCTTTGCCACTAGAAATGCAGCCCAGCTCTGAAGTGCAGCCTGACTCGTTGGGACCACCAATCCCTACCCAATGACCCCACACCTGCCCCAGGGATCAAACTCAGACCTTCAGGCTCCAAACCTTGGGCTGGACTTCTTCTTAAAGGACAGTCAGATGAGGAGCCTCCTGGCCTATTCAGCGTGTGCGTAAATTCTTTCTGATAATTTTAAGAATGACTCCATAAACATTTACTCTTTCTCCTCAGAAAGAAACAGTCATCCTCAGAGTTTGGCATGTGCTTCTGACACCTTCTTTCTTATGACAACCCACTGAGGCCACTGCACTTACATGGCAGCAACCCACACATACACATTCACACAACCCTTCCACACTGAGAACAGACATAGCTTTGCACAGCCTCCAAATGAACATACAACACTTCCACACCTGAAACCTGAAACTACACCCTCCACAAATACCAGTGACAATAAACACCTGGAATAGACCCTGATCTCTCAACCCATGCCGACGTACACACATATACAAACCCTGAACACAGACTCCCCACTCTGTTCTTCTACCAGTTACAAACACTCTCCTATCTCCTAGCCCTAACACCTCCTCCAGGCCCCTCGGACAATCTTTTGAAATTTGCTGGAAAAATCGGGATTCTGATGGAGGTGACTGTTAAATAGTTGGGCAAGTTTTTGATGCTTCTCCCACCATCACTCCCTCACCACACTGTAGCCACACACACACACATACACACACACCCCAAAATGACCATACACCCTGTAACAACATGCAAATACTGACAACACACACACAGACTTCCCAAATACCTATAGACCTTGTGACCACACATAAACACTGATACAAAACACCTGCTCTGATCACATATGCCCCTCCTGACCACACATTCTCAGGTCTTACAGTATTAATCCACCTTCTTACCACACACAAACATTGACCACACTTATGTATTTATTTCACATTTGTCCAGATCTCACACAACCATAAACTCTCTAAGCACAGCAAACGTCAGTACACACCCACACACAAATGAATGACTGTTTACCTTCAGATGAGAACAAATACTAAAAATGTGCACACACCACCTAGTAACATACCCACCACACACACAGATCACACGACAACTGAACACACTCCCTGACTACACACAGAAACTCACACTAAGAGAACCTTGACTGAGCATGTGTGGGCTTTGATCATGGAACATCTGACACTTCAGTCTCTACAAAAATACCCAGGGTGAGAGTGGGAGGCCTGTGCAGAGGGACAAAATGTGAGGTGCAGTTAGGTTGCACTTGCATACAGTGCACCAGAGCCTTGCAGAGCTGGTTGCTACGAGGACATGTGCAACAAGAGAGGAGAGGCAAAGAGGATCTAAAACAGTGCCTAAGAGATTCTGTTATAAACCTGTCTCCACAAAGAGAATGGAGAGATTCTCTAACTAGTCTCTGAGGAGAATGCATCAAGGATTTCATGTGATTCATTTTAATGTGTTGAAGGAGAATTGTTCCTGAAAGACAGTCAGTATTGCTGGCAAAATTCCTATGTAAATGCTTCTCTCTATAAAAATAACATATATCTATTTTTTGGATTAAAACAACAGGGTAAAATCATTTCAGTTTTATCTATGACAGAGTATCTTGTATTAGGCAAACTCTCCAAAAACAAACAGCTGTAAAAGCTGAAAAAGTCCATAAAACCAGACAAAACAAGACTTGAAGGGCTGCCTTCTCTGAGAAAAGAGACGCATGATGATGCGAGCCCCACGCCACACTGTCCTCTCCCCTGTGGCATTTGCCTGTTCTCTAGGTGGGAGAATTGATTTTGAGCAGAAACGGCAGTTGTGCTGGGTCGAGGGGAAAGAGGTGGATGGAACTTCTGCTTCCAGAGGGGATGTAGAAAGGAGGGGCATGGCAACAAGTGGGAAAAATGAAACATTACCAAACGTATATGTTTTAGAACATGAGAGGGATATGGGAGGAAGTAAAGAGGACCAGACGGACCACACTTTCAGAGAGAGAAGGGCCATTGCTCTGTGAATGAGGTCACAGGTCTTCTCATACCAGAGGAATCTTCTTTGCACATTGAGGATCAGGCTTTTTCCAGGCAGAAGGATGCTACTAGCAGACAAGGAAATGAGCAGGTATTTTGATGTTGGCTGGAGGGATGGGATGGAATCTAGAAGAGCCCCTAACACATTACTGGGATCCCCCTAGGGACATTAGCTCTGGCCCTGGAACAGCACCTGAGGCTGGAGATCAGGGTGAAAAGGCTGTGTAAGCCGCCCACAGTCTCAGAGAGCATGGGGACAAATCTAACTACAGGGGAGTCTCTAATAAGCACAGTAAACATGTGAGCACTGGAAACCTGTGGTGGGTGACTCCGAAATGAGCTGACACTCACCCCCAATGCAGCCCAATCGCTGATTGGAAAGAGGTGAAGGGGTACCGATCTGCCTAAAAGATGGAAGGACCAAGCTCTCTTAGGAAAACAACTTCAGTCTCTATTTGTGAACAGAACCCAGCAGGGCCAGGAAGATCCAGGCCATGGGAGTGAGAGAAGAGCATCAAACTCTCCTCTGAGAATAATGACATACATTTCAAAAGACTGGGGAAATCCATACCCACCTGTGCTTGCGGGTCAATCACCCAGCCACCAGCCACCCTGTGTACCTTTGATTTCCTCTCATGGGAGTAGGCAGAGCACAATGTCTGATATGTACTTTCATATCAAAATGATGAGATAAGTGTGTACTTTCTTGGTAAGTTCTAGAATCAATAAAATAGAGTGTTAAGCAGCAAAGAGTATAACGCGATTAAATTATCTTGTTTTTCAAGTGATCTCAAACAGAAAAGGAAAATGACAGAGATGATGGATGTCTCCTGGGAACAACATTTTTATATAATAGCCTAATTGCTTCTGGGAAGTTCAGGGTTGGCCTAGGCAGCTCTTAAAATTCAGATGTTTCAAAGGCATTGCAGGAACATGGGCAATGGTCTTGGTCTAATGTTAGAAAACATTAATGTGGAAAGAAGCAGAAATCATGAGATTCTGTGTAGTGTAGTCAAAAGTGTATATGGTTCACTCACAGAATGAAAACAATGCTGCACAAAAATGCCATGAAGGCCAGCCCTGGTTGCCTAGTGGTTAAGTTCGGTGTGCTCTGTTTCATCAGTCCAGGTTCAGTTCCCAGGCATGGACCTACACCACTCGTCTGTCAGTGGCCATGCTGTGGTGGCAGCTCACATACAAAAAAAAAGAAAAAGATCGGCAGTGGATGTTAGCTCAGGGAGGATCTTCCTTAGCAAAAAGAAAAAAAAAAAGGCCATGAAATGGTAAAAATAATAAACTATAGTGGATGAGGTAATTTCTTATTCTTTCTCCAAATGCATCTCTATTTGACAATTTTCCAATTTGATTATGTACTATTCTGCTAGGAGAATATCTTTTACTTTGAAAATACAGAATATGTAATGTCTAAAATTTACAATTTTTATTCCTTTGAAGGCTTCTTTGGGGATCAGAGTTTGTCTTTACCTTTGTATGTAGTTGTTCTTGGAATATTTCTTATGAACTCTGACATAATTCTTTTTAAAATTGGGAATAGCTTACTGGTTTTCTGATTATACCAATAAGAACCACCACCATAATCAAGATATGGGACATTTTTACAGTCTGTAAAAAGTTTCCTTGTCCCTCTTTGCAGTAACTGACCCACCCCAGCCCCAAGCAACCACTGATTTGCGTTTTGTCATTGGAGATTCATTTTGCTTATAATAGAACTGCACATAAATGGAATTATCAAATCTTACCATTACAGCTAAAATATTCCTATAAATCATCTAGTTCACATTCCTGTCAACAGCTTCCCACTGCCTTCAAGATGAAGAAATTCCTTGCTGTGGTGTATTGCTTAGATATAGGTTTGGTTGCTTCAAGAACAAAATAATAAACTCATTTCTTCCTCACTTAATAGTCTGGGCATATGCAGTCCCTACTGGTTTAGCAGCTCACCCTCTCAGGGACCCAGGCTCCTTCTGTAAAGTTGCTCCACCATCTCCAGGGTACTGCTGAGAGGACTAACCATCGTGTCCACCTTCCAGCCGGTAGGAAGTGCGGGTGGGGGAAGGGAAGGACATTCCCTGGCCTAAGTGAATAACCAGGAATGTTCACACATTGCTTCTGCTCACATTCCAGTCATCCAAATCTAGCCATACAGCTGCACTAGCCTCCAGAGAGGCTGGGAAACGTGATGTTTCTTCTGAGTTGCTGTGCGCTCAGCTAAGAAATAGAGATTCCATCTCTATGAGCAAGAGGAGGGCATGAATGTTGAGAGACAACTAACAGATTCTGCCACAGTCTACTCTTCTGTGTAGCCAAATATCCACAAATACACATAGAGCATGTGTCCCACACATAGAATATCCTCAAGGACCTCAAAGTCTCCTAGAATTGCTACATCCAGCTCAGAATGCAGGCTCTCTGGGTATCGCTCAGTTCTCTAACAAGGCCGGGACGCCTTGTCATCTGGAAAACTATCAACTAAAGGCTGGTTCCCTTCTACTTCTCTAGAGCCTCTCTTCCTAATTCCTTATACGGCGGTCTAGTTGTATTTTATTCACAGGTAAGAAACAATGTATCCTTTTTCGCAGAGGTAGGCTCTCTATACACTAGTTTTCACCTTGTTTCATCGAAAGGCTGGGTTATAGGGTAGACGCCTGTCTACTTTTGCTAGACCTTCTCTCATGCGAATCGTGCCAGTTTGCAGTTACACTCCCCCAGCAGAGCATCCTAGTCCTGCCTTTCCCAGGCTTGCCTGACACAGTGTGTTTTCAAACTTGTGCATTTTTCATTCATCAAAGACGTAAAAAATTACATCCAGTGTTGTTTTAATCTGCATTTCTCTTATTGTTAATAAAGCCGATAATTTGGGGACATGTTTAGAAGCCATTTGTGTTTTCCTTTTCTACAAAAATCTGTTCTTCTAAGCCTGTTTTCCCAATGTGTTGTTTGGCTCTTTCTTCTCATTTTCAAAGTCTTTAGATATTTAAGAGGCCATTCCTTTTTCTGTGCTCTGAGTTGCCAATATTTTCTGAGTTTGCGTTGTCTTTTGATTTTTCTATTGGTGTTTTATGCCATGTAGATGTTTTCCAATTTGAAGTAGTCAAACTTCTTAATTTTTTTTAATGTCTTTTTGGATTTTGAGACATGGTTAGAAAAATTCCCATTACCCACCCACTTCAAGATTATGAAGGAATTCTCCCACATTTTCTTCTAGTATTTTTATGTTTTTTAAACAACTTTAATGAGGTATAATTTACATGTAACAAATGGCCTCCATTTAAAGGGAATAATTCAATGAGACTTATTTCATGGGTTTACCCCCAAGAAACCATAATTGTAAATCATGATCCATTTATAGTTTATGTTAATCTTGATTTTGAGGTATGAACTAAACTTTAATTTTTTAGTTTCAGATCGTTGCCCAGGTGATTTCAATGTGATCTTATTTCTTCCTATATACATTTGTTTTCTATAATATATTTGTGGCTTCTGATGAGCACTTTAGTGTGTGGCTACATCTGTGTGTCTATATTTAGTGGAAAATAACTGTCTTCAGATCTCAGGTATGGATCTCTAAACTCAAACATTCTCATAATAATTGCAGAAGATGTAGAGATGGCACTACAGAGCTTTGCAAGGCAAGGGTAAACCTGGCTGAGGACATGGTAGCATTCCTCAAGTTTCTCAGGACTGGTAGGACCTGAATTTCACTAGGAAAAAGGGGGGTCTTTGCCTTATCTTTGAAACAAGGATTGTGCATCTCTGGGCCTGAGCTCTTACGCCCTTAGTTTAGTTGAATGTACTTCAGTGACTATCTTCTGATAAGCTTCTATGAGGAGATATTTTCATTTGAACAGTGAGAATGGTGAGTGCCAACAGGTGTCCCAGCCATTTTGCAAGACATTTTCATTATGTACTTAATCTCGTCTTCCTCACAATGATCTCCGAAACCAGTATTACTCCCCTCACAGACAATGGGGCTGAGGCTCTGAGTAGGCCCCACTGAGAGTTGGTATTATGGGCTGAGACAGCAGGAACACAGGAAAAGAATTGAGATATTGTGCAGTAAGTTTGGGGAGATGCAAAGCTGACAGTCAGGGGTGGTGACTGGAGGATACAGGGATGTGGTGAGAGGGGTCCAGCAGGGGTGGCTGCTGATCAACCTTGAATGCCCCACAGCCCATGGTATCTATGTCCTGAGAAACTTGACGACTGTTACAATGTCCTCAGCCAGGTTTACCCTTGCATTGCAAAGCTCTGTAGTGCCATCTCTACATCTTCTCCAAAGACTCAACAAGAAAAAACATTAATATTCTCTACAAACCAACACATACTGTTCAGATCATCCCACCAATTGGTGGAGGTGGTAGTTGAAGTCCCAGAGGACACCAGCATGCAGGAGGTGGAGGTGGCCCATGGTCCATGAGTGGTGATAAAGGGCAGCCCACGGGTAGGGTGTGTAGTGCAATTCTGGGAAAGGAACATGTGCTCTTGCAGCCATATTGACCTATGGAACACAAAGTTTTGAAACATGTTAATATTGCGAGCAAAAATACCAACTGCAACAAAAGCTGAACCTCATTGAAGGAGGAACAGTCCCTGTCACCTTCTCGTCCACCAGGTTTTAAAAGGGTAGCATCAGTGCCACAAAACTCCACACCTCCTACTGGGTCCCATGGAGAGCTTAGGGTAGTTACAGAAGTCAAGGCAAAAAATTATTGTCACTGCCTGTGTCTACAAAAGTAGGGTGGTAAGGGGAAAGTCCGAGAGGATCACAGAGACAATTCAAGGCTACTAAAGAATGTATGTTCCAGACAAACAGGCATCTATTTCCAGGACCACTCTCCACCCTGCCCTTCACCACCACAAAAGCTCTGTCTTTCCATATTAAGAGCAGAGAGAATGAGAGGGAATGACATTTTCAGGTCTTACATTTAAGTCTTTAATCCATATTGAGTTAATTTTTGTGAGTGGTGTAAGATAGGGGTCTAGTTTCATTCCTTTACATGTGAATATCCAATTTTCCAAGCACCATTTATTGAAGAGACTGTCTTTTCTCCATTCAGTGTTCTTGGCCTCCTTGTCAAATCTTAGCTGACTCTATATGCATGGGTTGAGATTTGGGCTCTCAATTCTGTTACAGTGGTCTTGTGTCAATTTTTATGCCAGTATCATACTCTTTTCATTACTACAGCTTTATAATATACCTTGAAGTCAGGAGGTGAGATGCCTCTTGCTTTGTTCTCCTTTCTAAGGATTGCTTTGTCTATTCCGAGTCTTCTGCGGTTCCATATGAATTTTGGGAGGGTTTTATCAACTTCTGCAAAAATGACATTGGAATCTTCATAAGGATTGCATTGAATCTATAGAAGGCCTTGGGTAGTATGACATTATAACAATATTAATTCTTCCAATCCATGAAAACAAGTGGGATACTGTTCCATTATTTGTGTCTTCTTCAATGTCTTCATCAATGTTTTGTAGTTTTCAGTGTAGCGTTCTTTCACCTCCTTGGTTAAATTAACTCTGAAGTATTTTATTGTTTTTGATGCTATTGAAAATGGAATCATTTTCTTTATTTCTTTTTCAGACAATTCATTATTAGTGTATAGAAAACCTACTTATTTTGTATCCCACAATTTGTTTCATTTGTTGATCAGCTCTAACAGTTTTTTGGTGGAGACTTTAGGATTTTCTATATATAAAACCATGTAATCTCAAAATAGAGACCATTTTTCCTCTTCCTTTCCAATTCTGATGACTTATTTCTCTTTCTTGCCTTATTTCTCTGGCTAGGACTTCCAGTACTATGTTGAATAGAAGTGGTGAGAGTGGGCACCCTTGTCTTATTCCTGATCTTAAAGGAAAAGCTTTCAACCTCTTACCATTGAGTATGATATTAGCTGTGACCTTGTCACATAAGACCTTTATTATGTTAAGGTACAGTCCTCATCCTCTCCAACATTTGTTGTTTCTTGTCTTGTTAATTATAGTCATTCTGACCAGAGTGAGGTGATACCTCATTGTAGTTTTGATTTGCATTTCCTTGATAGCTAATGATGTTGAACATCTTTTCATATGCCTGTTGGCCATCCATATATCTTCTTTGGAGAAATCTCTGTTCAGATCTTTTGCCCATTTTTTAATTGGCTTGTTAGTTTTTTTGTTGTCGAGCTGTATGAGTTCTTTGTATATTTTGGATATTAACCCCTTATCTGATATATGGTTTGCAAATATCTTCTCCCAATTGTTAAGTTGTCTTTTCATTTTGTTGATGGTTTCCTTTGTTGTGCAGAAGCTTTTTTGTTTGATGTAGTCCCATTTGTTCATTTTTTCTTTTGTTTCCCTTGCCCTGTCAGACATGGTACTTGAAAATATGCTGCTAAGACCGATGTGAAAGAGCGTACTGCCTATGTTTTCTTCTAGCTGTTTCATGGTTTTGGGTCTTACATTCAAGTCTTTAATCCATTTTCTGTTGATTTTTGTGCATGGTGTAAGATAATGGTCTACTTTCATTCTTTTACATGTGGCTGTCCAGTTTTCCCAACACCATTTATTGAAGGGACTCTCCTTTCTCCATCGCATGCTCTTGGCTCCCTTGTCGAATATTAGCTGTCCATAAATGTGTGGGTTTATTTCTGGGCTCTCGATTCTGTTCCATTGATCTGTATTTCTGTTTTTGTGCCAGTATCATGCTGTTTTGGTTACTATGGCTTTGTAGTACATTTTGAAATCAAGGAGTGTGATACCTCCAGCTTTGTTCTTTTTTCTCAGGAATCCTTTGGCTATTCGGGGTCTTTTGTTGTTCCATATACATTTTAGGATTCTTTGTTCTATTTCGGTGAAAAATGTTGTTGGAACTTGTACACTGCTGGTGGGAGTGCAAACTGGTCCAGTCACTATGGAAAGCAGTATGAAGTATCCTCAGAAAATTAAGAATAGATCTACCATATGATCCAGCTATCTCACTGCTGGGTATTTATCCAAAGAACTTGAAAACGCAAAAGCATAAAGATACTTGCACCCCTATGTTCACTGCAGCATTATACACAATAGCCAAGACTTGGAAGCAACCTAGTGCCCAGTAAGGGACAAATGGATAAAGAAGATGTGGCATTTATACACAATGGAATACTACTCAGCCATAAGAAATGATGAAATCCAGCCATTTGTGACAACATGGATGGACCTTGAGGGTATTATGCTAAGTGATGGTAAATTTTTCTTATGGATATTTTACCACAATTAAAAGCAAGAAAATTAAAAAGGAAGTGATAATGTTTAGTGTTCTGATTTATACAATCTATGGGAGGAACTTTCTGTTATCTGCTCCTTCTTGATCTTAAGCTGAGCATTTTCCTTCACTGAAATGAACTTCATCAGGGGGATTTGAACCTAAAGCAAAATATTCTCACTAATGACATAGTTCAAAAGAAGAAAACTCCCTATCAATAATATATAAATTTAATATCCTAAGACATGAAGTATTTGTTCTTCATCAAACTTAAGGTGTACAATGAAATTCTTGCAGCAAATCTAGGTAGTTTACTTCTGAAATTCCTGAGGTGTTCGTTGAAACATCAACTTTTAAGTTCTCTGTAGATTTTTCTTTTCTGCTATCTGCATGTAGGATAGAAACAAAACATGTACTGGATTTCAATGGGAACACAGGACGATATGGTAAAAAGAAGAAATGCCAGCAAAACATACCCCACATCAGCCCCTGTATCATTGAAAGCAGCTTATCCCGTTTGGACTGAGGAGAAAAGTCAAACACAGAAAGAAATGAGGAACTAAGAGAATAGTTGAAGTCAGAAATATTTCATGGGCACTCCAACTTTCTACTATTGAGACAATGAGATACTTGACTGGGGGACAAGGCAAAAGCAAAGAAGGTCTAAAATCTTGAAGCCAAACGGCTCAGAAGAAAAGCTTTTCTTAGTAGAAAGTAAATAATGTCGCTTTGAAAATTCTCTGCTCTGCACTAAGAGAGAGAGGACTGCCCAATGTGGCTAGAAGTCTCTAGCACTCTCTCCTACAATTTCTCAGTACTATATTTCTTGGAGGGGAGAGAGTGCTAAATGATACAAAAAATTAACCCAGGGTTGTAAAAGCAGAAAAAAATTCTTCCTAATTCCTTAAAACAAAAAGGCATTGTGGTATTAGTACTTGAAACAGCAGTGAACAGCGCTGAAGAATGCAGGGCTCAATTCACGCAGTGAACAAAAGGGCTCAAAAGTCAAATTGTGGAAGTAACTTAGCAGCAAAACTCTCACCAAGTCCCGATTCTTGATGTTCCGATCTGTCTCTGACTGCAACTTTAGCACGCATACTTTGAATGGTATTATTCATGATTTCATTAGTGCGTTCAAGTGTTTTGAGGTTACTCCTCAACAAAACATGTAGAGATTAGTAATATTTACTCAATATTATTATTTCTGTTTTTAGAGTATAATCTAGAGAAAAGAGAGGATTTTTACCTCAAAATTATGTGCCTCATCACAGAGAATCTTAGTTTCCTCTTATTTTCTTGAGTATGTTTCTTTGCTTCATTATCTATACAAATATGTAATACAGGATTCAGAACTCAAAAATATTAATTATACTGATAGTGAAACCTATCTCCCATGGGTAAGTCCTTACAGAAATAAAAGAAGTCATACTTTACATATAAGATGCTTGCTTTGAATTTAGACTGATATACAATATAATGAAATAGGACTCTAGGATGAAAGAAGAGACAGCAAAATACATGATCTAGAAGAAAGTGGAAGTAATTCAAGGTGAAGCCATGAAAATAAAAATTAAATGATGATTATACCTTCTGTTCACAAATGAACGTTGTTTTGATGTGTTCTGAGTTTTCCTTCATGTAATTCTTAGTCTTCTCAGAAATGTGATGTAAATTAACTAAAAAGAGATAAAAATCTTTTCTAAGATTATTACCAAAACCAATAAAATTGACTCACCCCAGTGTGTCAACAGCAAAGGCACATTATTGGCACCATAAGCATAAAAAACTTTTTAGCAGGACTATGATCCCAGGAGAAAGCAAGTTTTAGTGTCATCTTAAATGTAGGAAAGAAATATAGCTATAAGAATCCTATTTCAATGAGATTCCTATTAATATTTTTTTCAAAGATGAGGAAACAGAATAAAATGTCTTATTCTAATATCCCATCATTAAGCAATATTCTTAGAAAATGTGTACAGTTCAAGTAGCCTTGTCATCAACAGAGGAGAAAGAAAGAAAAATCAAGCAACCTTATATTCAATCTCCCTCCACTTCAGACTCATAACCCATGGTTGTGACACACACTTTGCCTGGCAATATCTGGGCTCTTCTCTAAGCCATAAGCTTTTTGATAGGCTCCAACAGTGCTTTATCATCTTCACATTTCACCAAGAGCCAGGTCATGTCAATACACTCACTCCAAACTTCAGACTCATACCATCACTTGCTGCCTAAACATTTGTACACAAAATTAAACTCATCCTCTTCTCTTCACTCTCATATCTTCCTCCTGCAGTTCTCTTACCTCAATAGATGGCAACTCCCTCTACGTTGTCATTTAGACTCCAACCTCCGAAGAGTAAAGTTTTCAAGCGTTAGGAAGTAAATCAGACATCAGAAGTCACTGTATTTACTCCCATTTGAATTAAAACCCACACCAAACACCACAACTGAGAAGATACTACACAGAAAACTGAAGCCTAAACTCTTACCTTGATATACTCGAGGATTTACCTAGGAGAGGAAGAAACAAAATTAAATATGGTATCAAAACATATTATTAGTGGTGCAGACCCGGTGGCACAGTGGTTAAGTTCACATGTTCTGCTTCGGCAGCCTGGGATTTGCGGGTTCGGATCCCGGGTGCAGACATGGCACCACTCGGCAAACCATGCTGTGGCAGGCGTCCCACATATAAAGTAGATGAAGATGGGCACAGATGTTAGCTCAGGGGCAGTCTTCCTCAGCAAAAAGAGGAGGATTAGCAGCAGATGTTAGCTCAGTGCTAATCTTCCTCAAACAAAAAAAAAGAACAGATATTAAAGATATTATTAGTGAAAATCTATCATTATGATAAAATATCAAAATAATCCAATGAAATTATAATCATCATTTTATTCAATTTCATGATTCCTAGGATTAAAAAGGAGAAAAATTTAGAATTTCCTGTTTAAGTCATGAAACTTCACAAACTATCTCTGATAAGGAGAACACAGGGAAATAACTTACTTTTGACCAAAAGATCGTTTATGTTCTATTAAATGAACACCAATGTATTTAATTTTGATAATGGATATGACAAACATTTTTATAAACACACTAATGCTTCATTTATCTGGTTTATTTTTTGTCAAACCCAATATCCACACTGAAGGCCAGAACCTGGCATTGTAGTAAAAGTTTCCAAAAACAAATCCAAAATCTTTGTACCAAGATATGCCTCTTTCACTCACTAGAAAGCTTTTCTGAAATCTTACAGAGTTGGCTGTTTGCTGAGTTGATAAATAATTACAACACATCAAGTCCTATGATTTTCCCAGACCACTGAAAACAGAGGGTCATCAAATGAGGAAGAGAGTGGGAGATGGCTAGAGGAAAAGCACAATCAACAGCAGAAATGACAGCTAACATTTCAAGAAAGGGCAAAAAGTGCTTCGCAGACCTGAGTCATCTCCTGTGGAATTATAGCTCAATAAAACCAGGCAGGACCCCATTTTAATACCATGAAAGACACATTTTCTTGACCATTAAAACATATTTCTCCTTTTAATAGATTTAAGTGATGATAAGACACTGAGACCAGCCCAAAAATCTTGCCCAGATGATGGAATATCATTACAGTATCAAAAGCCAGTCATAACAATGTTGTTATAGGAAAATAAGTACATGGAGAGCACACAGAAAATCATTGATATTCCTTCACATAATGCTCAGAAAACAGTGAGCTTCCATCTCGCTTGTCACCCAAACCCAGAGGCAGAGACAAGTGGGAAGAGGAGCGGGCTCACCAAATACTTAATATCTGTGTTTCCTTACAAAGGGGAGGCTTTATAATTTGTAGTTTTATCATTGAAAATATCTTGTTTTCTTCCTCAATGAGTTCTTTACTAAAATGATTAAAGCATTTTACAAAGGTAACTTCCATTGCAAACATTACTTTGTGTTCAGGTTAGTAACCTAAAGGTAACAAAGAAAAGAGCTTAACTCCTGGATCCTGATCCAGCTTGTAAGGAGCTTGGAAGTTGTCACTCCTGTCCACATAACAAGATAAAAGCTGAACAAACTGCAAGTCAAAATGTGTTTGTATATCTCTCAGAGAACTGATGTCACAGGGCCAAACGCTGCCTGCAGATTTAGAGAAATGGACCTGCAGATATAGACAATCACCACTTATTGGAGCAGAAACCTAGGTCGACACCTCTGTGGGAACCAGAATGCCATGGTAGGAAAAATTATAGTGTAATTGATAAAGTCCTGGATGCTCAGCATGGACAAGCAAGAGATTTAAAAATGCCAGGGTGCCCAGTCTTGAGGAGCTGCCATACTTGTGTGAGTTTTATCTCCAGGATTCCTAACAGGTTCTCACAGGAAATACTGGAGAAAAATCCCCTCATGCTATTGGCAGGAAGAGGGGGAAAATAGCCATTTAGAAATAAACTCATGGTATTCTGTTCTTAAAAATACTTTCATGCAAGAGAAACTACTTTAGCAGAGCCTAAGTGATATTTTTCCAAAGACTGAGTGACCTTGGTGAAGGGAAATACCCAACTCCAGAGCTCTCTCTTCTTCCTGTCTCACCTAAGAGCAAATTCAGCCTAACAAATATAAATTCTCAGACTAAAGGCCTATTTAGCTAAGTTCTTCCTTTCAACCAGGACACGACATCCAGCTTTCAAAAAAACCTTACACGGCAGACTAAAAGAAGAAAATGTACACTTTGAACACAGAGAGCAAGCATTAGAATCACACTCAGTATGGCAGAGAAGATGGAACTATCAGGCTAATTGAAAACCATGATGATTAACAGGGTAATGGCTCTAGCGAAAAAAGTGGACAACATTCAGGAAGAAATGGTGAATGTAAGCAGAGAGATGAAAATTCTAAGGGTCCAAAGGAAATTCTAGAAATCAAAAACACCATAACAGAAATAAGAAATGCCTTTGGTGTCTTCATTAACATATTTGACATAGCCGAGGAAAGAATCAAGGAGCTTGAAGAAATGTCAGTAGAAACTTTCAAAAGAATAATGCAAAGGAAAAAGATCCGAAAATACAGCACATAAAGTCCAAGACAGTGGCACAATTACAAAAGACATAACATATACACAATGAGAACACCGGCAGAAGAAAGGAAAGGAAGAAATATTTGAAGAAATAATGACTGAGAATTTTCCAAAATTAATGATAGTCACCAAACCATAGGTCCAGAAAGCTCAAGGAATTCCAAGCAGGATACACACCAAACAAGAAAAAATGTACACCTAGACATATAATATTCAAACTACAGAAAAGCTAACACAAAAAATTTTGAAAGAAGCCTAGGACAGGGTAGGGACAGGGGGGTTAACATCTTACCCATAGGGGAACAAGGATAAGACACACATTCGACTTCTCTTCAGAAATTGTGCAATCAACAAGAAAGTAGAGTGAAATATTTAAAGTGTTAAAAGGAAGGAACCATCAACCTAGATTTCTGTAGCCAGTGAAATTATCCTCCAAAACAACGCTACAGAGTAAAGAAAATCATCAGGGATAATGAGGGGCGTCACTTTAATAGTAAAGGGGTCAGTTCTCCAAGAAGACATAAAATCCCTAATGTGTATGTATTAAAAACAGAGTGTCAAAATACATGAGGCAAAAACTGATAGAATTACTAGGAGAAGCAGATGAATCTATTATTATAGCTGAAGATTTCAAAGCCCTTTATCAGTCACTGACAGATCCAGAATACAGAAATTCAATAAGAGTACAGTTGAACTGAACAGCATCTTCAATCAACTGGATCTATTGATATCTGTAGAAGACTTCATCTAACAGCAGGATACACATATTTCTCAAGCTCACATAGAATATTCACTTAGATACACCATATTCAGGACCATAAAATACATTTTACCAAATTTAAAGTAAAAGAAATCATAACAACTATGTTCTCAAATCACAATGGGTTTAAACTAGAAATCAGTAACAGAAAGATCACTGGAAAACTACAAAATATTTGAGATTAAACAACACACTTCTAAAGAACACATGGGTCAAAGAAGATGTCTCAACAGCAATTTAAAAATAATTCAACCTAAATTAAATTAAATCTGATTTAAATCTAAATAATTAAATCTAAATGATGATGAACATAGGACTTATCAAAATTTTTGGAATGCAGCGAAAGCAGTACTCAAAGGGAAATTTGCAGTCTTGAATGAAAATAAAAGATCCAGTGACTATCAAAATTCCTATTTATTGATGACCTAACAAATATCCATAAAGTACTTTAGTATACTCACAGCAGTTCTCCAGAGGAAAATGACGAATGCAGAAATTCCCAAAGAAGTAATAATAATTGTCAACTTCCACAGAATTCCAAAAACATCAGGACCAAGATGGAAATGGTCAGGTAGAATATGGATTAGCTAAAATAATATTGTAGATAATAAAGAACCTCAAGACATTTACAGTATCTCTGTCACAAAGAGTCATCTTTTGAAACCCTAAACCAGCCTCCAGGAGGTAAGCATACCCCTCAAATATCTCCTCGTGGAGGAGAGGGAGGACAGATGGGTCACAAAGGAGCAGCAGGAAACTTTTGGGAGTGATGAGTGTGGTTACTATCTTAATATGGTGATGGTTTCATTGCTGCATACATATGTCAAATATCAACAAACTGTATTCATTAAAAATGTGCTGCTATTATGCATAAATTATACCACAGTTAAGCTGTGTGTGATACGCAAACTGTTTTATTTGCTGACAAACACATTGCAAATATTTTTTAAATAGTTAACAGAACTTGTGAATTTATAAGTCAATTTATAATTGAAAAATAAGTAAAATCAAACTTATAGAGGATTGGAAGCCTAGGTCTTCTAGTGTATATTCATGAAGTACTTGGATAAAATTCTTTGGAACATCTTCAAAAATATGCCCAAATATATGGAGGAATGAGCAAAAATAACAATCAAAGATGTATGTTTAAGATACAAATGAGAATAACAGAGAGAGAGAGATGTTCATAGTATGCACATAACTGAGAGACATGGGCAGCTACTATTATAATAATACTGGGATTACTATTCCAACAAAAATTAAGCATAGATTATTGTTTAATCTAATTTTCTAAAACCATTGAGGATTCTTTCAATATTCACTTTGATTCTGACCAGAGAACATAATGTCAGATTTCGGAAGTTCATAAAGATTTGCATAATACTGTGATCTTATATATGACGATTAAAACTATGAGAATTGAAGTTAGTTAAAAACACAATTCCACATAGCTAATAAAAAGAATTCACATTCATATTTCATAGTATTGCACCTAAATCAAGCAATAGCAACCATGAAAATTAATTTGTAAGGGAATACAAAATTTCTGGAATGTATGTTCACCAAAACAAAAGGCAACATAAAAGGCAAACATTGTTTTACAGAAACTAGAGTTACAAGGATCTTAGGAGAAAACAAACTCACAATGTAATTCGTACTAATCCACATACCAAACTTCAGTTTTGTGCAAATAAAACTTCGCTATAAAGTAGCCTCTGAAATCTATAACATTTTCCTCTTCAGCCCTCACAGCTGGGGTCAGTAAAATGTGTGCTCATGGGAAACAGACACCGTCTTTGAGTCACCACTGTCTGAGAGAGAGAAGTAGCTCTCAGCACAATGGATAAACACGTGGACCAAATGTACAAAAAAGACAAAGACCATCTGGTCACTACCTGGTTAAACATCCCCAGTCATGGGCACTCTCGTTACATCTGGCAACTGTCTGGACACTGATATCAGTAGTTGACTCCTACCTAGATGAGATCCAATGGAGCCAATAAAGCTGAGATTCTGACAGTCAATGACCACGAACAAGGGTGGATGTGGGAAATGCAAAACGAGTTAATTTATCCAGGTTCTCAAAGATGAAGTAGGGAAAGAGAGCTTAACTCATCTATGAGAATGTAGCCTAGGTAGAGAAGGAAATGTTTCAATGGAGACTATCAAGAAATTTCCTCCTTTGTAGACTCAAAAGAAATAGAATAGATTCTTCTTTGATTGGAGCTATTCATGTGGGATGATTCTGCCTCAATGCAAGGGTTATTCTTGACCACTAGACCTTTCCAGATCCCTCTCTAAGAATCTGGTGCATGCCAATCGAACAAATCTACTTATCTCTAGAGTGTTCTCAGTCTCTCTCTCTCTCTCTCTCTCTCTCTCTCTCTCTCTCTCTCTCTCTCGCTTTCTCTCTCCCTCCCTCCCTCTCCTGAAGGTAGAGATTTTTTTTCCTTTTTCTCCCAAAGCCCCGAGGTACACAGCTGTGTATCTTCAGTTGTGGGTCCCTCCAGCCATGGCACGTGGGACACTGCCCCAGCACGGCCCGATGAGCAGCGCCATGTCTGCGCCCAGGATCCAAACAGGCAAAACCCTGGGCCGCCAAAGCAGAGCGTGCAAACTTAACCACTTGGCCACGGGGCCAGCCCCAGTAGAGATGTTTTTGAATGAGAAAGTAAACCTTTCACAGTAGAAATCTGAATTTCTTTAAATTTGGGCAATCCTGAGGACATTAAGGACCCTTTTTGCTTTGCATAATTCAGCACTCTGGACATAAACACTTTACTGAAGACAGGACAACTTGTTCACCTCCTGGTCAGGTCACTCCTAATGATTTCCCCATTATAAACATCCCAGTAGGATGCAGCCACTTATTTTCTGAGGGACTTCTCCAGGCACCCATCATCCTGGTGGGACACAGAGTTCCTGGGGGCAGCTTCCAAGAGCAGAAAGGAAGAGATGACTCAAAAGTTGATAAAAGTCACCAAGCCAGAAAGCACAGAACACAAATGACATCCCACTTTTTAACGGACTAGTACCAACACCAATGCTTCAATACGACTGCTCCCAGGACTGCCAACCTTCACATATATGAACCATGTACTTATAGGAAAACAAACTACACATGAGATGGACCCTACACTTACATATCTTGAAGCAGGATCTTGACAAGGCTTCCAGTCTAACTCCCATGACTCTTATTAAATAAGAGTTCCTTATGTTTCTAAAAACAACTTTATTGAGATATATGTCACAAATCATACAGTTCTCCCATTGACAACATACAACTCAACGGCTTTCAGTATATTCATAAATCCTTCTTGAAGCTATAAAGTTACTATTTTCAGGTTTCCATCCTGTCAGCCTTGTTGTGTTTGGTCCAAGCAGTGCTGACAGAACCAGAATTTGATGTGGACAGCTGTGGCCAGAACCAGTTCAGGCTGGTCAGGAAACCTGCCCTGAGGTCCTCAGGCTTCAGGAATGTCTGAGCTCCCAACAAGGATCCCATGAAAAGTGGTTATTAACCACCATGGGAAAGAGCCCAATAAAAAGGAAGATACCAGTGATGTCTGATATTTATTCACATTCATGGTTGGGTAACTGGGAGACCCGAGCAGGAGGAGCCACAAGACCATCCCCTGCACCTCCATGTCCTGATCCTCTCAAGGGCCCTGAGGTTTCCAGGAAGGCAACTGGGAAGCAAAAATGTGGAGGGGTTCAGGAGATGGGTGGGGAGGGGGTCCAGGGAGGAGTTGGAATTCGGGATGGGATTGTGGAGGGGCTGTGCCAGGACAGGGGGTGTTGGACACCTGGGAGGAGAAGAAGAAGGGGGTCAGGGAAAGTACTGGGTGAGATCAAGTCCTAGAGGGGAGGGAGGAGGGCTCAGACAGGTCAGTAGGTCAGCAGGACACAAGAAGTAGGTGAAGTAGACTCTCAGGAGCAGTTGGAGGGGACAAGGGCTTCGTCTTCCTCTAAACCTTCTCCTGCTTGGGTGCTGCCTTAGGAATCCCGATCCTTTATACTCCCTCTTGACCAATCCCCTGCCTTCATCTTTGGTTCATCACAGTGCACACTCTGCGTGACCTCGTTTTTAGAATGCCCCTCCCCAACTTGGTGCCTCACCAGGAGCATCCCAATGACAGGTCCTCTCTGGAACCTTCAAAGACTTGGTTTCCGGTCCTTCCCAACCCAGGTCCCCTGCTGCCCACTTCTGGACACTCCCTCCTTCCTTTCCAACCTCCCAAGATTTCCCATGGGCATTTGCTTAAAAACATATAAAGCAAATGATGACAGAAGTGAAAGAAGAGTCAAATACACAAGCAGAGTGGGAGGTTTTCACACCCCTCCCTCAGCAATTCATACAAAAAGCAGAACATCTGTAAGATGCAAAAGATCTTAATAGCACATCATCTTAATCACGTAGATGTATACGTATATCTATCTATACCCAGAAAACAACTGTTGAGGGCTTATTATTATTATTATTATTATTATGCTGAGGAAGTTTCCCTTGAACTAATGTCCGTGCAAATTGTCCTCTATTTTGTATGTGGGTCACCACCACACCATGGCCACTGATGAGCGGTGTAGGTCCATGCCCGGGAATTGAACCTGGACCGCCAAAGTGGAGCACGCTGAAATTAACCACTAGGTTACGGGGTCGGCCCCGAGGACACATTAATTTTAAGCACATATGATGCATTTACAAAATTAACCCTATATATTTGGGCTATAAAGCAAATTTCAATATATTTTGGAGGAATGATATCACACAGAGCATGTTCCTAATGTAATTGTGCTAGAAGTCATTGATAGAAAGCTAACAAAATATTTCCATATGTTTAGAAATATTACAATATTTATAAATATGATAAATAAAATACAACCGTAGGGAGAAATCCCAAATGAAAAGAGGCTATATTTTACCTGAATGATATGATTATGATTGAATGGTAAGAAATGTGACATGATTGTATGGTCTCGAAATCATTCCTAATGAACCAGATATTTTATCACCTGAAACAGCAGTGGATATGTCACTTATCTATGTCATCTTACTACCTGTTAGCATGGCTTTACGTTATGAACCTTAATAGGGGAAATATGTAAGCGGACTCCCATGATGGATCTCCCAGGATCTCCAGGAAAGTGAGCATTTTAAGAGAGAAAGTTCATCAGTTCTCTCCTGGGCCACATGGGGGTAATACGGAGAGAGCTTGGTAGCACCAGGAGTGATGGGTGGGGAGAGCCAAGCAGGTGGGCAGGGGCCTGGGTACCCAGGTGAATAGGACAAACCCCACTGGTGACCAACTCTCCTGGGCCCCATCCTGAGCTCCCTAAGGCGCTGTTCTGCATGATTGTACACTGCGTTTCCCCAACTCATTCAGGCTGATGGCAGCTTAAAATCATTGCTTTAAATTCCACCTTTTTTATTATTATATAAATTTATACCAAACAGGAAAGCTTCTATCACTATTATGGTGGAAAATCAGTGTCTTTTACCATAAATATTAACAAACCATAAAAATCAAGCAAAACAAGGACAACAAAACAACAGTGCATATAAAATTCTGTTTAGATGCTGTTGGCTGCCTAAAGAACCCCAGAGGTGGGCTGTCCTGGTTATTCAAAGAGAGACCAGTACAGAAGGCGTGGAAGTCAGACCAGCCCAGAAGTGAACGGGAGAGAGGCCCAGCCTGTAAGGGACTGGGGACTTCCATGAAGGGTGCCAGGGTCTCCCTGATCAGAGCTCCAGCAGAGTTGAGGGGAAGAAGAAGTGACAGAGGTTTGGGGCCTGGAACACGGGATATCATTCCTGCAGCCGAGGAGGAGCTCACTCTCCAAAGCCACTGGCAGCCTCCTATGCAGGGGAGCCCTTCATGGGCCCTGGAGGCCAGGCCAGGAGCCTTGGGCTTGAGACCCAGGTGTGCTGCTTACCAGATGTGTGTCCCTGAGTGGGTTTCCTTCATTACAATGGGAGTGTCCATGCCTGAGTCCAAAGACTGTCATAAGGACAAGAAGCAGCCACATGCTGAGCCCCTGTGCACATTAGCATCATCTCCCAGGGGCATCTGTCCTCCCAGAACTTGTGCCTTAGAAGATGCACATTCATTAAAGGCAGTAATGACACAACCAAAGGCCCCTATTGTTACAGGCCTGTGCTAAGCATGGCACTGTGCAGGCATCATCACATGGGATCCTCAGATCGGTACCATGTCTATCCCCCTTGTACAGATGGGGAATCAGGTTCAGAGTGGTCAGGGAGAGGCTGTACCCAGGCTGAGGAAAGGGTCAGAGGTAGGGGACTTGGGTCTGGGAAGGGATTTTGGGAGAAGGGGAGGCTGAGGCCTGGAGACTCCAGAGGGAGAAGGGGCCAACAAGAAGCTTTGCCCAGGGCCCAGCTTTGCTTAGGGTCTAGTCTGCTCAGAAGAGGAGGTCAAACCAGGTGGCCATGATCAACTCTCAGCCCCTCGACCTGGGACTGATGGTCAGTCATTGCTGTGGTGATGATAATATTGTCATATAATAGTCTTGAGGATGGCATCACTGTTATTGTTGTTATTGTGGGAGAGGGTGCAGCCCACTCTGAGGCATGGCAGGGTCCTGGGGAGGTTTGCCTCTCTTCTTCTCTTCTCCTTGGGATCTGCTAAGCCCCATCCAAAACACCCACTCTAAGTGCACCCTGTCAGGGTCCCTGTCCCTGCTCTGGGCCCCTATCCCCAGAGAAACTCTACCCTGGTCACTACTCTCTGGCATCTCAGGACCCACGCACAGCCATCCAGAAGGCCCTGGCGTGAGGCAGATCCCCAGCACTTGGTTTGGAATCAGGAAAATGCCCCCTGCCATGACAGCTTAGGTGGGGCAGGTCATGCCGGGGTCTATTCATCCTGTCTGCCTGCGGTGGCCTCCACTGAGTGCCAGGGCTGTCTGTGTGTCTTGGGAGCTGTCTTGTGGGCTGGGGTAGGGGTGAGGGTCCAGGAGTGTGTGTGTGTGCACGTGTCTTTGGTGGTGTAATTCTGCATTAGAGACCTGAGAGTCTGAGTTTCTCTGTCTGTGAGTATTTTGATTGCGGACATGAGTTTTTCTCTGTGTCTATATATATATTTTAAGTGATATATTTCTGTGATATATTTTGAAGCTATCATTCCATTCTTTCCTAGCCTGTAGATTTTCTGCTGAGAAATCTACTGTTAGACTGATGGGGGTTCCTTTCTAAATTATTTTCTTTTCACTGGCCACTCTTAATGTTCTTTCTTTGTCATTGACCTTTTTTTTCCTTTTCCCTCCAGGTTTACTGGGGTCTAATTGACAAATAGGAATTGTATATATTTAAGGTGTACACCTTGATATTTTGTTAATAAGTACATTTTGAAAAGATCACCACACTCAAGCTAATTAACACATCCTTCACCTCACATAGTTACAATTTGAGTGTGTGTGTGTGTGTGTGTGTGTGGTGAGAACACTTGAGATCTCTTAGTAATCTCAGGGATATGACACAATATTGACTATAGTTACCATACTGTACGTTTGTCTCCATAACTTATTCACCTTATTATGGACAGTTTGTTACATTTGATCGCTGTCTCTTCTTTCTCCCCATCCCCCAGCATCTGCTAAGCACTATTCTACTCTGCGTTACCATGAGTTCATGCTTTTTTATTCTACATAAATGTGAATTTATGCAATATTTATCTTTCTGTCTGTGTTATTTCACTTAGCATAATGTCCTCCAGGTTCATCCATCTTGTCACAAATGGCAGGACTTCCTTCTTTTTTTAAGACTGAATAATATTCCATTGTGTATAAACACATCAGATTCTGTTGATGGACATTTAGGTTGTTTCCATGTCTTGGGTTTTGTGCGTAATGCTACAATGAACGTGGGGTGAGCATCTTTTCCTGTGCTTCTTGTTTATTTGTAGAAATAGGTCTTTCTTGAAGAATATCTTTCCTGTAGAAGTGTCTACTCAAGTCCTTTGACCATTTTTTAAATTGGATTTTTTGGGAGTTTGAATGTATTCTTTACTTTTTATTGAGGTCGTATTGGCTTACAGCACTGTGTAAATTTCAGGTGTACATTATTATTTATCAGTTTCTGTATAGACCGCATCGTGTTCACCACCAATAGTCTAGTTCTCATCCATCACCATACATATGTGCCCCTTTACCCCTTTACCCCTTTAAACTTCCCCTATGGTAATGGCATTGACTTTTGAGTTTTAATATAATGTGCCTTGGAGCAGGTCTTTTTATGTTGAGATAATTAGGAGTTCTATTATCTTCATGTACTTGTGTATCCAGTTGCTTCCAGAAGTTCTCAGATATTATTTGTTTAAATAAGCTCTCTGCTCTTTTCTCCTCCTCTTCTGCTTCTTGGATACGCATCGTCCTTGTGTTGCTTTTCCAAATAGAGTTGGATATCTTTTGTACAATTTCTTCACTTTTAAAAATCTTAATTCGGGGCTGGCCCCGTGGCCGAGTGGTTAAGTTCGCGCGCTCCTCTGCAGGCGGCCCAGTGTTTCGTTGGTTCGAATCCTGGGCGCGGACATGGCACTGCTCATCAAACCACGCTGAGGCAGCGTCCCACATGCCACAATTAGAAGGACCCACAACGAAGAATATACAACTATGTACTGGGGGGCTTTGGGGAGAAAAAAGGAAAAAATAAAATCTTTAAAAAAGAAAATCTTAATTCTGTCTCCTCTTCCACCTGAACCATTTCTAGATTTCTATCTTCGATCTCACCAATTCTCTCTTCCACATTTTCTCTTTCCACACTCACTCTTTCCACATTCTCTATTTTCAATGCTTTGTACTTTATTTTTCATCTCATTAATTGTGGTCTTCATCTCCAGAATTTGCTTGGGTTTTGTTCAGAGTTTCAATCTTTTCGAAGTACTCCTTCTGTTCATTAATTTTATTCCTGAGTTCATTAAATGTCTTTCTGAGTTTTCTTGTAACTCATTGTTCCGTCATGACATCTCTTTTGAATTCTCTGTCAGTTAGGTTGAGATCTTCTGTGACTTCAAGTTTGGTTTTTGGAGAGATATCATTTTCTTTCTCTTCTGACATGTTACTGTAGTTCTTCACGGTGCTTGAAGAGTTGATCCTGGGCCGGCACATTTGTGGTAGTAAACACCTTTCTTATGTGGGTAAGGCTGTCGTTACATTGATTCTGAGTTGCTTCTGGTTGTATTTGAGAGCCTGCACTTTCCACACTCCACTGCCCCTGCCAGAGGCATCATCAGTGCCCTTCTTATGCTGCTTGTGTCTCCGAGGTTGCTGGTGACCTGCTGCCTACAATGTTGCTCCAGTTATAGGTGCTGCCACTGAGATCACCAGGTTGGGAGCACCCCTGTTGCTTTTTGAGTCATCTGGGTCTTGTGATCCCCCGCTGGCCCTCCATTGGCTCTCCACAGGCTTGGGTGCACCTGGGGTTATCTTGGGGTCCTGGGAGAACTACTGCCAGGGGCACTGGGTTCATGGGTGTCACTGCTGCTGCCAGGGGCCTGGGGTCTTGTATGCAGCCCCTACTGCTGGTAGGGTCGGTGTCGGGGTGCCACCACTGTGGGCTGGGTCATGGGTACTTCTTCAGCTACTGAAGCCTCAGGTCTCAAGTGTCATGTGCCACTGCTTGGTGAGTTGGAGGGGCTGAGTCATGAGAACTGTTACTATTCCTGCAGCCTCTGGTCTCCAGCATCAGCATGTTTTTTGAAACCTCAGGTCAGGGCACCACCGCCCCTGCCAATGGTATCCATGTTTTGGACTGTCACTGCTGGGAAAGGGGGAGGGACCTGCTCTCCTACCTCCTGGAGGTCCAGTCCACCCACCTTCAGAAGTATAGATGTATGGACCTCTCAGGCATTCTGGTGTGCTGTGCAAGAAATCCTTTGTTGGTCAATGGATGTCCTACAGGTTGTAACTTAGAGGGGAGAGACAAAGGAAACAACTCACTCCACCATGACACTGTAAGGTAACTTTAATTTGATAAACCTTTTAAAAGAAAATATTTTTAAATTTTTTTGAAATTAAAAAAAAAATAAAATTGGCAAACTACAGCCCTCAGTCTAGCTGACTGTTTTTACAAATAAAGTTTTATTGCAGCCAGGGGCAGGATTACAGTGGCCAAGTGAGGTGAGTCATACAAGTGCTAGGCTGGATACTGTATTATTTAAAATTTTGATATTTTCTTTACCATAGATTTTTGCATTAATTTTTATTTTTTTAAAAAAATAAGGCATTAAAATATTATTTACCTTGACTACTGAATTTGTCGGTGTCCCCTTAAATACCATGCCTGAGGCAAATGCTTCACTCACCCCACCCTAGTCTAGTCCCCATGCAGAGATAGTGAAGATAATAGACAGACTAATGATATGTTTTGGAGGTAGAGTTGGCAGGGCTTGTCAATGGTTAGCATGCGGGGTTGGTAGATAAGTTGGTAAGTGAGTAGATAGGAAAGAGAAGCAGTAAAGATTCCTACAGATTTTTGACTTGAGCTACAGATTGAACAGAGGATCTTTCACTGAGGAAAAACAAGGCTGGAGTGTAAATACCTCATATATTTCTTATGCAACAAAAATCAATACAAAATTTTTTAAAAAACAAAAAATGGCAGCAGGCCCCCTAAAAATCATGCCCGATTATGCCAAGATATGGGCTGCTATTTTCCAAAAGCACAGATAACCAAACCAGGGTCCTTGGCTCTAAGTCAGAGAAGCTGCATTTGGAACTCATTGTTGCGTCTTTTGTAACTCACAGAGTTGCCCCTCTGAAGCAGACCTGCATGAGGATGAGGAGTCAAGGTCCAATGGTCGTGGGTTTAACCAACAGGACAACAGGAGCTCCCACACTGGTCAAGTATTTTCAGTATGGTTTGGGAATGGGATTTAGTTAGGCTTTAAGGGACAGTCCTCACACAACCTGTACATGTCTGAAAGGTCTTCTCTCAGGGAATGAAGGGAAAGTTTCATGGGACTAAAGCTAAGAAAGGAGTTTCTTACCCAAGCCTGCAGAAAATGTCAATACTGAGAGAAGGAACAAGACGGAAAGGAAAGTAGGAAGGTATACACAAAAGGATAAAAAACAAGTTACTGAAGAGCCAGAAATCTAAGAGTCTTGGAGAGAGAAGAAGAACAGTGGGTCCATGTAGCTGGGGAGGGATCCAGGGCAATTACCCAAAAGACACACTGTTGTATGTTTCCTGTTCTTCTCTGCTAACAGAACCATGGTGAACAAGTGTGTTGACAACTATATGTAGTAATAAACACAAAGGCAGAATGACAGCTTATAAGGGGTTTGGGTCTAGACTCGGCATCTAAGATGAAAATCCCATGTCATCATACTACTCTTTTAAAAAATAATCCTTTTTAAAAAAATTATTTTTTAATTTTTTAATTGAGATTATGATAGTTCACAACATTGTGAAATTTCAGTTGTACGTTATTATTTGTCAGTCATCTTACGGGTGCGCCCCTTCACCCTTTGTGCCCACCGCCCCCTTCCCACTAATCTGTTCTCTTAGTCCACGTGTTTGTTTATCTTTCACATATGAGTGGAATCATACAGTGTTTGCTTTCTCTATCTGGCTTATTTCACTTAACATAATACCCTGAAGGTCCATCCATGTTGTTGTAAATGGGACAATTTTGTCATTTTTTATGACTGAGTAGTATTCCATTGTGTATATATATATACCATATCTTCTTTATCCAGTCATCAGTCGATGGACACTTACGTTGCTTCCACATCTTGGTGACTGTGAATAATGCTGCAATGAACATATGGGTGCATAAGTCTCTTTGAACTGCTGTTTTCAAGTTCTTTGGATAGATAACCAGTAGTGGGATGGCTGGGTCATATGGTATTTCTATTTTTAATTTTTTGAGAAATCTCCATACTGTTTTTCATAGTGGCTGGACCAGTTTGCATTCCCCCTATCAGTGTATGAGGGTTCCTTTTTCTCCACAACCTCTACAACATTTGTTATTTTTTGTCTTGGTTATTATAGCCATTCTAACAGGTGTAAGGTGATATTTCAGTGTAGTTTTGATTTGCATTTCCCTGCTGATCAGTGATGATGAGCATCTTTTCATGTGCCTATTGGTCATCTGTATATCTTCTTTGGAGAAATGTCTGTTCATATCCCCTGCCCATTTTTTGATTGGGCTGTTTGATTTTTTTGGTGTTGAGTTGTGTGAATTCTTTTTATATTATGGAGATTAACCCTTTGTCAGATATATGATTTGCAAATATTTTTTCCCAGTTCGTGGGTTGTCTTTTTGTTTCAATCCTGTTTTCCTTTGCCTTGCAGAAGCTCTTTAGTCTGATGAAGTCCCACTTGTTTATTCTTTCCATTGTTTCCTTTGTCCGAGAAGACATGGTGTTCAAAAAGAACCTTTTAAGATTGATGTCAAAGAGTGTACTGCCTATATTTTCTTCTAGAAGTCTTATGGTTTCACGTCTTACCTTCAAGTTTTTGATCCATTTTCAGTTTATTTTTGTGAATGGTGTAAGAGAATGGTCTACTTTCATTCTTTTACTTATGGTTGTGCAGTTTTCCCAACAAATTTGTTGAAGAGACTTTCCTGTCTCCATTGTATGTTCTTAGCTCCTTTGTTGAAGATTAGCTGTCCATAGATGTGCAGGGTTATTTCTGGGCTTTCAATTCTGTTCCATTGATCTGTATGCCTGTTTTTGTACCAGTACCATACTGTTTTGATTATGACAGCTTTGTAGTATATTTTGAGGTCAGGGATTATGATGCCTCCCACTTCGTTCTTTTTTCTCGGGGTTGCTTTAGCTATTCTGGGTCTTTCATTGCCCCATATGAATTTTATGATTCTTTGTTCTATTTCTGTGAAGAATGTCATTGGATTTGCATTGAATCTGTAGATTGCTTTAGGGAGTATGGACATTTTAACTATGTTTATTCTTCCAATCCACGTGCATGGACTCTTTCCATCTCTTTATGTCATCATTAATTTCTTTCAGGAAAGTCTTGTAGTTTTCATCATATAAGTCTTTCACTTCCTTGGTTAAATTTATTCCAAGATGTTTTATTCTTTTTGTTGCGATTCTGAATGGGACTGTGTTCTTGAGTTCTCTTTCTGTTAGTTCGTTCTTAGAGTATAGAAATGCAACTGGCCAATATGGCTGATGATCAGAGATACAAAAATCCTCAACAAAATATTGGCAAATCGAATACAGCAATACATTAAAAAGATCATACACCATGATCAAGTGGGATTTATACCAGGGACACAGGGTTCGTTCAACATCCGCAAGTCAATCAATGTGATACGCCACATTAACAAAATGAGGAACAAAAACCACATGATCATCTCAATAGACACAGAGAAATCATTCAACAAGATCCGGCATCCATTTATGATTAAAAAAAACACTTAACAAAGTGGGGATAGAAGGAAATTACCTCAAGATAATAAAGGCCAGATATGACAAACCCACAGCCAACATCATACTCAATGGAGAAAAACTGAAAGCCATCCCTCTGAGAACAGGAACAAGACAAGGGTGCCCACTCTCACCACTCTTACTCAACGTAGTACTGGAGGTTTTGGCCAGAAAAAGTAGGCAAGAAAAAGAAGTAAAAGGAATCCAAATAGGCAATGAAGAAGTGAAACTCTCGCTGTTTGCAGACATGATTTTATATATAGAAAACCCTAAAAAGTCCATCGGAAAGCTCCTAGAAACAATCAACAATTACAGCAAAGGGGCAGGGTAGAAAATCAACTTACAAAAATAATCTTTTAAATAGCTCATGGATACTATACTATCTCTTGGCAAATCTGATCTAGTTAATTTTTCCTCCAGCATTGACACTGATTTCAATCTCTTTGGTTGAACACCCACTGAAGTAATTGGCTTGCCTTTGTTTTGGTTTCCCAAACTTACAGTCAATTCTGCCTAAGACAAAAGATTATGTGTTCTGACTCCATGCTCAAGTTCTTGAAACTCTACCCAAAGATCCCTTAGGCGAGGTAGGTACACATATACATGTTGCCCAACCTCACCACAAAGTCTTTGTCTCTTTATGAGCTACAACAACCAGTGGATATCAGGTAGAGAATTAGAATTGGAGAAACTGAAGTTGTTCATTTATGCAATCTATGAATTCATAACAGTGTCTTCTGGATAACATGCAAGATTCCCTAAAGCCCTGGTATCTGGAAGGGAACATAATGCCAATAAGACAGACACTGACAGAATTTAAGGAGATTTTCTTGGTCACATGGTTGTACCCTGAGAATCAGAAAATGTCCCTAAGTCACCCAGATCTACAAAGAAAAGAGCTTTCACAGTGATTTTTTTAAGACCTAGGATTATAATCTGTGCCAAGTCCCTGGTCTCCAATTTCACCCCCCTCACAACACAATGCCAGAACCACCCACATCATTATGATGGGGAAACTGAGGTAAGAGGGGACCTGAGGCACCTGGAGGGCTGAAATTGGGTCACAAGCCTACAGGCAGGTGTTTAACAGATCTTGTGTTCTAATGCAAATATCAAACGATATAAGCAATCAAGGAGAGCTAAACATGGATTTAGGACCCTGCAGGATCAACTTGCCTTAAAGAAGTCAGTAGTCAAAGAGTGCAGAAATTGAGAGCAGGTTTGAAGGTCTCTATCTAATGTCATTTCCAATTCTGTGTTCATTGAACATCTCCATACAGTAAGGGTGGTATCTGATCTCTACTCTGTGTTGGTCACTAGATCAGGAGAAAGGACAGGTTCAAAGAGCAGTCAGGTGTGAACTTTACCCTCAAGAAGTCCACAGGCTAGTCAGAGGGCCAAGACAAGCATATGAATAACTAATGCACGGCAGAAAGTTCGCAGTTCTTTAGGAGAAAGCATTAGGAGACTCAGAGGACAGAGCAATCATTTCCAAAAGAGAGGGGCATATAAAGCATTGGAGGTGAACTCTGTATATGGGATTTGATTATGTGGAGGTGAGAGTGGAAAGAGCACTCAGAGCAAAGGAAACAAGTATAAATCAACCCAAAGGCTGGAAGAGAAAAAGCAAGAGGATGTATGGAGCAGAGGACCAGTTTGGCTGAAGTATAAGGTGTGGAAAGAAAAGAACTGAGAGGTGAGGGTGAAGCCAGATGGTGATGGCCTTGAATATCAGAAAAGCATATGGCCTTTATCATGATAGTGTCACCCAGGAAAGTCCCTAAAACATTTTCCATGTCTAAGGCTCTGTTTTTAACTTGTACTGCTTACAGGAACCAACGCAGAACATTGCCAGATGGCCAAACTGTAGAAACGGTCCAAACCAGAAAGGCCCAAGATGGCAATGGGTGCCATGTGCAAAAAGAAAGGCACGCAAAAGGTGCTGTGTGCAAGAAGGGAAGTTCTGCACATGCCCCAAATCCCCTCCCCTGAGCGATGATGCAGAGACACCTCCCATTTCATATTCCATGAGAACCCTGCTCACCTTCCCTTCGGGGAGAAGGTCTTTTAGAACATGAGCTCTGCATCTTCCATTCATTGATCAATGCATAATGCTTCTGCTCTGCTATTCTGAACCAAGTCTCGCTCTATTGGTGTGACTGGCTCTGGGCAAAAGGACCCACTTACGGGTCAGAGTCCCTGAGGGCTCGGTAACAACAGCAGTGGGGAGCCATTGAAGGAGTTTTTTTAAGCAGGAAAATATGATCGTCAGAACAGAGTGCTAGAACATGAGATGATTAGACCAAGAGGCAGTGGCAGTGGCAGTTTAGCTCATTATATCCAGGATAAGAGTCCTGCACATTTCAAAGCCCTCTTGCTCTGCCATCTAAACCTGGAGAATTCCCTGGTACCACTACTTTACTTGGAGAAGCCCTGACTCCAAATAATTATTTGCTCCCAGCACAAGAGCAAGGAAAATATTGAGTACCGAGGTGGTTCTGGCATTAAACAGATAAGCTTTCAAACCTTAATTCTGCCAATGACGAGTTGTGACCTTAGGCAAGTCATTTCACCTCATGATACTTCAGTGTCCTCATTTGTAAAATGGGATAATGCTGTATTTTGTAGACTCCCTGAGGCACTTTTTTTTTACATTTCACTCTTTTAAAATCAGGAAGTGCCTTACAATCAAAGCATGCCCAAGTTTAAGTAGGATTGCTTTGCATTTTCTTGACGAGTCACAGAATAATGGTGGGACTCCTAATTGATGGCATCTTAGATTAACTAAATACAGTAACATCTACCTCCTAAGGTTGTGAGATTTAACTGAGCTCTTGTACATAGCATGCTTAGCTCAGTGCCTGGCGTGTAGCTGGAGATTAATAACAGTAGCTACCCTAACACGGGGAGGAGGCAGTAGGACACAGTGCTTCAGAGCCCACTGGCTAGATCGAGGTTCCAATTCCAAGGCTGCACTCACTGCCTTGGACCAGCTATTTCACGTCTATGAGACAGTTCCCTCGTCTATCAAAATGCCAATCAATACAGGGTTTTTCTAAGAATTAAACTAGATATAATTTGAGGTGAAATTTAGCAATATTTCTCAAGATTATAAATGCACATGCCCTTTTACCCAGCAGTCAATTTCCAGGAATTGACCCCACAGATACATTGCCATACATGCAAGCTGTCATCACCACAAGGATAGCTATTGCAACCTAATTTGTAATAGCAAAAAGGTTGGATTTGGAGGCTGGTTAAATAAATAATGGTGCATCTATCTGATGGAACATTATGCTACTACTTTAAAAATGCAGCACTTCTATATGTTTGATATGGAAAGATCTTCAGTATTCACTGTTCAGGAGAACAAGCAGTGCAGAACATTGTGGAAAGTGTGCTTCTATTTATATAAAAGAAAGTATTTAGTATGTTTACATTTGTAAAGCACTGAACACAGTACCACAATATGGTGTAAGAAACTGAATATACAAATGGACAATGGCCAGATCACATATCAAAATAGAACTCTGACCCACAGTCTGCAGCAACTAGCCCAGGAAACCAACCCATTATCTACAGACCAGCCCAGGAAGCCAGCCTGCTATCTCCAAATCAGACTTGGAGGAAGTCAGACCGCTATCTCCAGCAACCAGCCCAGGAAGCCAAACAATAACCCCTGCAGCAATCAGCCCCAAATGGCCAGGGATTAATTAATAACTGACAGCTTCCCTAATTTTTGTCCCGCTTCTAACATAGGACCAACCAGTGACAGCCAAACATGCACCCCTAACCGATCACATAGGACGTCCACCTCTAGTTAGCCCGCCTACAGCTTCCCCATGCCAACAGCCTCCACTCAGGGGGCATCTAGATCCTTCCCTTCTCTCCACTATAAAGCTTTACAGTCCTCTGCCTGCCTGAATGTCTGCCAAACTGCAAATGATGGGGGCGGACTCCCTTGCTATAGCAAACTCTGAGTAAATAGCCTTTGCTTGTTCTCATTTGAGTGGTTTTTATTTCCACAGGTTAGTGCTTGACAACTAGCAATTCTTCTTGTTGTTGCTAGTACCAATGCAACAGAATTCAGATGTTTTTTCCCATTTCTCTTTAGACAGTGGATGGACCTTTAGCCAACAGATGTCTTGTGGGGTCTGGGTGATGTCTTTGGTGGAACTTTGTCTTTGAGCAATGTCTAGGGAGCTTGGCTCCAAGCAGCCTGTGTATTTCTGTATCACATGGCAATGTCTAGGGAGCTTGGCTCCAAGCAGCCTGTGTATTTCTGCCCTGAGTCTCTTCTAAACGTTAGACTAGTTCCCTGTGAGGGCCGGGGCAAAGGCCAGAAAGGAAACATTAGCAATGGCCCAACAACTCATGCCCAACATGAGGTGAATCAAGAATTAAATCTGAAATGTCATCCTGACCCGAAGATCTTCTCCCTCCTTCTGAGAACAATGTCCTCTCACTTCTCTAGGCTCTTTGGAATCAGGAGGACTTGGCTGCTTCAGCTGAATCACTGAAAAGGAAACTTTTAAAAGGCAATAATGATAATGAAGATGATGATAACATTAATATCAGCAGCTTTTATTGACCATGTACTAGCACTTAACACACATTGTTTCATCTCCCCAATAAACCCATGTGGTAGAAACTCAGGAAACTAAGGCTCAGAGAGGTTAAGTAACTCGCCCAAGGACTCAGAAGTGGAACCAGGAAGAAAACTGGGTCTATTGGATTCCATCATACAATCTCTAAAATGCTGTGTTAATATCTAAAATACCTTCAAAATCCAAAAGTTTACTGACAACATCCAGGTTTATTGTTCAAAGCAATAAAAAGCTAAGAAAGGGACTTCTGGGATCCAGAAGTAAAGGCCAAGCTATATATCCATTCAGTTACAGGGTGATTAACATGGTAGCTCCTAGATCCAGATAGGAACAGCTAAATCCTCTTCCAAGACTCATTAAGATAAAGGACTTGCTCCAGTTGAGTCTTGAAGCTAGTGATCCTCTCCCCTGGACATTTCCCCAACAGTCTCACTGGCTTTCTCATCTTCACACAGATTTTGTTTTTCCTTTCTTGGTGGCACAGGCCCTGTCCAGATTTCCCACCATCGCTCTACCTAGAAATCCAGAGACGTACCAGGAACTGCTTCCACACAAGTGTTTTGCCAGGTAACAGAAGATCTCTCCAAAGAGTCCACTTCCACTCATGGTGCCACAAATGAGACTAGGAATCCTCAATTTATTGAAATAGATCCAATTCTACCCTTCATTAAAGCATCCATCCTGTTGCCATTTAAGACAATAACTCCACTAGGTTGTGGGATTTTTTTATTCCATTGAGACTTCTGAAGTACACATCTTCTGGCTCCAAAGGAGTTAGGAATATAAAACCTAATTGCAATCAAAAGGTTGGATGTGTGAAATTAACTTGTAATCATACCTCCCTTCAAAAAGATAAACATTAAATAAAAATATATTACATGTAAAAAAAGGTAAACATTAAAGAAAAAGACCACCTCTCCTATTGGATATAGATCCTTCTGGAACTTTTTAAAATAAATGTATATCTAAACCTATAGCTATCCACCTATTTCTCCCCATGGAAATATATTCTTATTGTGGAGAGATTATACAGATGGTATCATTCTGTGTATCATGGTGAAGCTTGCATTTTTCATTCCACACTGTACCTTAGAGCTTTATTCATGACAGTATGTGATCATATATCTTATGCTTTTTTAATGACTGCATCATGTTCCTTAGTATGGAAAAATTATAGTCTAATGAGCCCAGTGCCTTTCAAAGATACTTGGATTTTTTCCAAGCTGCTAAGATTAGCATCTTTCCATATACCCCAGAATTCTCTAGGGTACCTGCAAACTGGAATTGTTTATCATCATCAATAAAGATTAATGAGAAATCACAGATCCAAAGCACCAAGCATTGTATCAAGCCTCAGAGTTGGCTAAATAATCACTTCACTCTAAATTTCACTGTAGCTATGTGAACAAGGACATGTATTCTACAGAAGGAAGCACTTGTGGTAGGAAATGATATTAGCATATTACATTATGATTACATGAAGAAAGCACCTGACCTAGTTCATAGGCAATTTATGGAGCAGCAAAGAACACGTTATGTTCAAATATGGCATATCTTCATTCACCAACATGCCATTACCTTATGAAACATCCAGCTCATTTCTTACACTCTTAAAAGAAAAGCATTTAAAAATAGTCAACTCTCGTTTGTGCCCTGAAATTAATGATAATACAAAGGCAAAGACATAATGGTGATTTTGGAATTGATTTAGAAACAGTTCTCCAACTTTGATCTTTCTTACTCTCAGGACCTGCCCAGGTACTCAGATATTACCTAATACAGATGAGCTTCCAGGTAACCACTTACTGGCCCTCTCATGTTCAAAATACACAGGGTCACTCTGCCTCTATCTGAGACCACAAAGAGTTGTGCTCCAATCTTCTTCCCACATCTGAATTCTACCATTACCAAATCAAATACACATAAAATGAATTATGGGTTTATAAGAGGTGTTCACTACTATCCTATCTATGCTTGGGGCCCTGTGGAAATTTTTCATAATATCCAGAGACTTTGATCCCCGTTTGTAAAATAAGTGGCTCTCTTTCTATCCCCAGACTTCATAAAATTCCTTTCTGTTTTATAGTACCATTTCTGACACATCTTTCACACAGCTCAGGCTTTGGAGAAGTAAAGGAAACTCAGAGGGGTTTCTTCAGCAAGCCGGCTTTCTCCCATCAGTTAGGGCTATCATTTGACTGATTCACTCTTAACAGGAATGCCTCTTTTTACAGAAGAGTAAGTAAGAGTCCTCACGGAGGTTGATTCAAATGGGATGTCTGAACATATTATCTAACAGAATGATAACAAGAACATCACCTATCACTTAATGAGTGTCTCCTATATATGTGACAATATCTACATCATTTTCCCAAGATTCTTCCTTACCACAGACCTACTATTGGTAAAAATATTCACCAAGTCTAAGAACAATTTTCAATGGCTTCAGCTACAGATTCAAGAGTCTGAAGCAGGGGCTGGCTCCGTGGCTGAGAGGTTAAGTTCACGCGCTCCGCTGCGGTGGCCCAGGGTTTGGATCCTGGGCGCAGACATGGCACTGCTCATCAGGCCACGTTGAGGCGGCGTCCCACATCCCACAACTAGAAGGACCTGCAACTAAGATATACAACTATGTATGGGGGCGGGGGGGCGGTTGGGGAGATAAAGCAGAAAAAAAAAAAAAAGACTGGCAACAGTTGTTAGCCCAGGTGCCAATCTTTAGGAAAAAAAAAAAAGAATCTGAAGCATTGTGAGGCTGCAGGAAGATCCATCAGCCCTGGGGTGATGCAGGATGGGAAACACAGCACTAAGCTGGACACCTATGAAGGCTACAGGCAGACAAACCATAGGCTGATGCTGATTTGCCATTCAGCCAAATGACTAAACTTGTCCAACCACTATGTAAACGCACATCAAAACACCAGGCACACGCTAAAAATGCAGCTAGGTGGATCTTAAACACAGCAAGAAAAAATGGCTTACACTGCTGGAACTTAAACTGCTGGAAATACCTGCTTCATGCCTGCGAGTCTCATGCAAAATTCAGAAAGAACTGGATGTTCCGGAGGCTGAACATAAGCATGGAACTCAGGTTCAATGTCTCCAGTTGATGTGTTCAGCAGTACTGCTGGAAATTCAACTACATGAAAGATGCAACTGACACTTGAATATGTAATTGTTAAATTAATGCTGTAATCACTCTAAATTAAACATAGATTACGATCATATAGCATTATTAAACAATCGGTTTCAGTAAAAGCATATTAAAATGACCAAAGTAGTGTGATATAATGATTATAATAAGGTTATGCCAAAGAGTAAGTCAAAGTATTGAAGCTATGAGTCTATCTACTTAAAATTCATGAACATATTTCCACAATTAAATTACGAAGGCTACATGGAAGTTGAAATATACTCCTTTTTTACAAAGGTATTTTTTTTAGTTTCTATGCAATTGAGATTTCGTGTGTAACCCTAAAACAATTATTTTATGTGATGACACATTTAGGTATTTAGGTTCTTGTTCTTTTTTTGACAAATCAGGTTTTATAGCAAACTACCAATTCATAGACCATTTCGTTTTCTCAAACTAACCGTTGACTCATTTCTATCTATAAATCTTCAAGTTACTCATCAAGTGCTAGTCCTGGCCATCAGCAGTCCAGACTTACTTATTTCCTGGCTCTGGTGGTGTTTCCCATCATTCCAGCATGTCGACTCAAAATCAATGACAATTAAGTAGTCAAACAACTGCTCTGCAAAAGGTCAGGATATTGTTATGCTTTACCAGTGTGAAAAGTGCAGCTACAACATGTAAAGAAACTAAGCACACTACTTACTGGATTTGCTTCTTCCTAGATTTCCATTTGCTGGTGCAATTGACTTTCTCCTAATTAATGCAAACTGCCTGAAAACGTAAAACAACCCAATATGTTCAACAAACTCATTCACACTCCTGTTTGAATAGGCTAACAAACTAATGGTATAACCCTCACTATTAATGTATTGTGATTGAGAGGAAACTGAACTAGACTTTGAGGGCAAAAGACCTTGATTTATGTACCAACTGCCACCCTCTCTTGATTTTAGTAGTCAGTTTACCTGCATAAGTCTCAAAGTACACAATTGCAAACTTAGACTAATTCTTTCTGCTCCCCTTATTTTACAGTAATACTGAGGAACTCAAGTAATTGTAGAGGTAAAGATGCACTGAAAAGCTTCTTATTTTTGCCTCTGCATTTTTCAAGCCCTTGCTGTGCATACAGCACAGTTCTGACAAGACAGAGCTTAAAATATCTGGATAAAGAAACTACACATTCATGGTAATCTACTGGAAGGTAATATATGATAAAGGATCCCAAAGATGCAGAGTCCACAGAAAGGGATGAGCTTCCTGAGGTCTTAAGCATGGCGAGACCACCTTGATGAGTAGGCAGAGTTTTAGGCATGCGCCTCCTGTTCTAGTTTTTCGTTTATGAGGTGTGATGGGGAGTTGGGAATAATAGCTGACATTTATCCATTGCTTACTACATAGCAGGCACTGAAGATGGCGACCTCATTTAATCCTCAACAACTGTACAAAGTAGTCACTTTTGCTACCTATATGTAATGGATGAGAAAACGAATTCGGTAATTTGCCAAAGAACACATATTTGGTACATGAATCAGGGTCATCCAACTCTGAACGGACGCTTTTCTCTATTACACCAGTTCTAGAAGTCGGAAACGTGCACAGCGTTTCCAGGCATCAGGCAGAAGGCCACAACGATCCACATTATGAGTTACACGGCTCACTAGGACGTGGTGGGGTGAACGGCTTCATGGGTGCACTGGGGGCTGCCTGAGACCTGCGACCGGTCTACAAGGCGCTGTCACGTCCAGTCGTTTCCCGAGGCCTAGAACGCGCCGACACGGGCTCCAGGCCACACAGTCAAGAACCCTGGTCCTTCCAACCTCGCGCACAGGGCGGCCTGAGGCTCCAGCCCGACACCTTTCAGCCGGGCCGTGAGAGCGCGGGTCGGAGACGCCGGGGCTGCAGAGAACGGAGGCTGACGCCGCGCGCCCCTGCCCAGCCTGCGGCGGATGCCACCGGGGTACTCGGAGCGACCCCGCCGGGAACTCCCTCGCGTACTGGGCCAGCCTCTTGGCCACCATTCCCGACACGCCTTTCGCTTCATGGCCCAATTGCCAGAAATCGCCGGAATCCACTTCCGGTCCGTTCAAACGCGGTGGGCCCGGGAGGAGAGTCGGGGCTCCGGGACGTGGGGAGTGGTTTTCGGCCCGGGGACCTGGCCGGCAGCGCCCCCTTCAGTCTTTTCCTACGGGCGGAGGCGCATTTGCGCCCTTGGGGAACCGTCTGGAATCCTGCCTCCGGCGCGGACGGTAAAACCGTTGGGCCTGGGGCGGCGCGGTTCGCTCCGCGGCGGGGCGCGCTGTGTGAACGGAAGTGGGGAGGGTCCGAGGGAGGCGGTAGCCGTGGACGCCCTGCGGCCCCCCGCTCGGGAAGCCGGGCGTCGGGGTTTCCTCAGCTCCCGCCCGTCTTTCTGCGCAGCCTCATGGAGCCCGAGAGGGGAAGGACCGGGGCGCTCCTCCAGAAGGGCCGGAAGAGGAGGCGCGCCCCCGGCAAGCGGGTCGGGGCGGCCGAGGCGCGGAGAGCCCGCTCGGAACCTGAGGAGAGGCAGCCCGGAGCCAAGGTGAGCGGTGGGGCTGAGGGGGCGGCCCGAGGCGGTTCGGAGCTCCCAGCCCCTCGGCCCAGCGGCCGGCAGCGCCCGGTCCGCGCTGGACGCTGCTCAGGCGCCCCGCCCTCCGGCCTCTGGGAAGCGGCTCTCCCAGCTGTAAAATGGGAGTGACGGGGCAACGCCTCCCACCTCCGGGGAGATACTGGCGGGTTAGACCTGTGTAGACCTGGCGCACAGGACGGATGTTCACTCGGCAGACGTTGATTCGGGTGTTCCGTGTGCCAGGGTTGTTCTAGGTGCCGGGGACATCCCGGCGCACGGAAGCACGATTCCCTGCCCTCGTGCAGTTTACGTTCCAAAGGGGAGTCGTGAGGCTGCTGGTCGTCCCTGCCATTTGCTGAGAGCTGAGCATGGGTCGCTCATCCGTCAGTCGTCACCTGTCTCTTGTGGGCCGGGTGCTGGGCGCCGCCCTGAGCCCCTGGGCTGCAGCAGGGAGTGGAAGACCACTGCTTAGGTTCCAGTGGGGAGAGACAGAAGATCAACAAAAGATACGATGTGTCATCCAGGATGCTAGAGGGGAGTTAGTGCTCGGAAACAGATTTTATTGAAGGGGGATTCCTTTTTCTTTTTTTTTTTCTTTTTTTTTGCTTATCAGATTGGCAAAGCAATTTTTTAAAGGTTAATGTGGCAAGCAGAGTAAGGAAGCTGACAGTCTCATCGCTTTTTTTATTTGGAAACAAACTTCCAGAAAAGCGAGAACAGTACCCAAAACTCCCCCAGCCAACATCTGAAGGAAGTTGCTAACACAATGCTCCATCTCCCCTCCCCCATTTTAGTGTATATTTCCTACGAACAATACTCTGCAACCACCAAAATCAGGAAATAACTGATTCATTGCTACCATGTAATCCTTAGGCCTCATTCGAGTTTCTCCAGTTGTTCCAGTAACGTCCTTTCAAGCAGTAAGATCCAGGCTAGAATGTGTTACATTCAGTTGTCCTGTCTCCTTCCATCCAGACAATTCCTCAGTCTTCCTTGACACTCATGACTTTACTACTTTTGAAGAGTCTTGGACCACTGATTTTGTAGAATGTCCCTCAGGTTTGTATGTTTCCTCATTGATTAGATTCAGGTTAACATCTTTGGCAAGAATATCACAGAAGTCATATTCTGTTCTCTTGTATTTTATCAGGTTGTACACAATTTTGATTTGTTCCATTATTACTAGTGATACTAGCTTTGATGACTTGATTAAGATAGTGTGTGCTAAACTTCTCTAAAGTTACTCTTTTTCTCTGTAATTTTGTACAGAGATGCTTCCTCATTAAACTTAATTTATTCATTTTTTAGAATTAACTGATGGATACCTGTTTCACTCAGTGGGTTATAATCAATTACTAAATTTATATTGATGCTGAAAATATCCCAGATTTGGCCATGAAGCTAGCTTCTGTGTCCTTTTGACATGATCCCATAACTGTTTGAGCATTTCCTTACTTTTCTGACACAAAAAGATGTTGTTCAGCCTCATCTGTGCTTTCCCTTGCCCAGCCCTGGAATCAGGCATTTTTCCTAGGATACTTGGTTCTTTTTTAGTGGAGAATGACATTTAGAAACTCAAGATCTGGGTGCTAGCTGTGCTCTTTGCTGTTGGGATGTCAATACTGCCAAAAGAGAGCTAGGAAACATATGTGTATATGGGTATACACATATACACAAACACACATACACTTGTTTAGATTTAAATATTTTTCTGTATCCCTACATATCGAAAAACCATGAGTTGATATCAGTATCTCTACTTCCAGTCCAATTCCACAGGCTTCATTCTAGTTCTCTCCCTTTTCATATTTATAACTTCCTTCTCTAACAGTGAGAAACCTGACTCCCATTATCTTCAATATATTTGATCAGTCTCCCATTGCTGCCACTGCCCCACACCCTCCTCACCCTTCTAGAGCTCTGTCACCCTGACCTTGTACCAGGTCACCCTCCTGTGTGAATGCCCTTAACCTTCTCACGTGGACACCCTCACCCTGTTTGGGCTCTGAATTCTGTGAAGGGCTACCGTTGTCCCCCAGCATTGATGCCTTATTTTACCTTAAACAGTTTCTGACATCCGAGATGAGGCCTCACTGCTCTCTACTTCCCACAGCATGGATGCCCTCCTCATACCGCTCAGGCTTGACAACCTACACCAGGCCACCCTCCTGCGTGTGTGTCCTGGGTTCCTGCCCCTAGTCCTGGGCTGTCTCCCCTACAGGATGCCCTCCTCACCCTACTCAGGCTCTGACGTCCTGTGCTCAGCAACCATGATTACTCATGACCATATAGACCCCCTGCCTCACTCAGTCCCACCTTATCAATCTCACATATTTTTGGTTGATAAATATAAATTGGTTCATTCTTTCAGGAGTTAGCAATATTGTCAGAATGTAAAATATCCCTGCTTATTTGACCAGGAATTTATCCTGAGAAAATAGACAGGTATACTAGGATGTCCGTACAAGGATGCTCATCTTAATATTGTTTATAATTTTTTTAAAGAAGCAACAGTGTCAGGGCCAGCCCAGTGGCATAGTGGTTAGGTTTGCACACTCCCCTTTGGCAGCCCAGGGTTCACAGGTTCACATTCGAGGCACAGACCTGCACCAGTCATCAAGCCATGCTGTAGTGGCGACCCACATACAAAATAGAGGAAGATGGGCACAGATGTTAGTTCAGGACCACTCTTCCTCAAGCACAAAGAAGAAGATTGGCAACAGGTGTTAACTCAGGACCAGTCTTCCTCACGAAAAAACAAAAAACAAAACCAGTGTCATCAAAAAGGAATTTTTTCAGGTAACGTAAGTTTTTAGGTCAATTTAGAGACTGGACTGTTATTAAAATTGACAGTTGTTATATTTAATTGATATGAAAACATATTTACAGATTTTTTTATTTTTGGTGGGAGGAGTTGGTTACAAAAATCCCTTGGGGACAGTGTAGTATAAAGAAGAGAGTTTTGGCTTTGGAGCCTGTGTCCTAGTGTTGGTTCTCCCTCTTATCTGTTCCTCCATTTCTTTATCTGTGAAATGGGTATAATAGTATTACCCGCTTAAGAAGACTTGTAAGAATTAAATGACTTAATAGGTGTAAAGTGCTGAGAACTGTAAATGGCTAATCATAAGTGCTCAACAATACCTTAAAGAAGTCACAAGGGAAAAATAGTAATAGTAATAATATCTAGTGTTTATTAAGTACTTATGATATGTCAGGCACTAGCCTCAGTACACTGCACTTGCACTATGTGACTCCAGGGCTTGAGCTCCTAACCGCTATACTCTGCTGCCCCCAGACCAAAATGGCAGTGGTAATTATCTCTGAGTTGTACAAGTATAGGTGACTTATTTTCATTTATCTATTGTCTGTCTTTTATCTATTTTACCTTTCTCTATTATCTGACTCTTTTGTAACAAGCATGAATTACTTTAATAACCAGATATAAGTGCAAAGCTATTTTAAGGAGGGAGGAGCTTCAGGGAACTCTCAGTTTCCCCAGGATAAAGTCTGACTCCTTAGCTTTGAGCACATTGATCTTGTGTGGCCTGGCTCCCACTGCCCTCTCCTCTCCTATCTCTGCTGCTCTGCAACATGCAGTCTTGGCTCCAGCCAAACCAGACTCCGTGTTTAGATGCAATGTTCCGTCCTACCTGGCTGACTCATTATTTTCAAGGCTCAGCCCCAGTATTTTCATCCCATTGAAGCTATCCCTGAAACTCTAACCCCCAAGGCAGTGAGCCTCTTTGCTCCTATACCTTTATAGTAGCACTTACCCACATTGCATTGTAATTACTTGTCTCTGCATTTTTCTGCCTAGTTGAGTAGCTCCTTGAGAGACTGAAGCACATTTTTTCACCCTGCTATCCCCAGCACATAACCAAGTATCTGTAGTTAAGGTTCTATATCAATGTTTATTAAATGTTCTATTAATAATATCATATCATAGGATGTTGTTTTAGACCTTCATTTCCAATTAATTAGAACCTTCCTTATCTTTGGGCATATGCTAAAATAATCAGAAACTGGAATATTGTAATCATTTGCCTGGCTTTGTTGCTGTTCTCCATAATCATAATTTCTTATACCCTGATTTATGTTTGTAGAAAGCCCACTTATCTACCATTTTATAGACTGAAAACTGTGAAGTAACCCGTGGTCAGCTATGTGAATTGCTACAGTATGCAGTTCTGGGCAAAGTTTCATCTCTGTTTACATTCGCCTTTTCTTCTTGCGTGTTGTCCACTTTTCTCACTGGAGCCATTAGCATGTTAATCATCGTGATTTTCATTCTTAGCCTAATAATTCCATCATCTCTGCCATACTGAGTGCAATTCTAAGGCTTACTCTCTGTGTTCAAACTGTGTGTTTTTTCTTTTAGTCTGCCTATTGAAAGCTGGATGTGGTCTCCTGATTTAAAGGAACAACTGAGGTAAACAGATCTTTAGTCTGAGGATTTATGTTTGTCTGGCTGGGGTTATGCTGAGTTAACTCTTAGGTGAGACAGGAAGAGAGAGCTCTGGAGTTGGGTATTTCCCTTCACCTAGGTCACTCAGTCTTTGGAAAAACACCAGTTAGGCTCTACTAAAGTAGTTTCTCTTGCAGCCAGGTCTTTTTAAGAAGAACAGAATACTATGAATTTATTTCTAAATGGCTGTTTTTCCCCCTCTCCCTGCCAATAGCATGAGGGCATTTTTCTCCAGTATTTCCTGTGAGAACCTGTTAAGATCCCTGAAGATAAAACTCACACAAGTATGGCAGCTCCTTGAGACTGGGTACCCTGGCATTTTTAAATCTCTTGCTTATCCACACTGAGTGTTCAGGACTTCATCAGTTACACTATAAGTTTGCCTACCATGGTGTTCTGGTTCCTGTGGAGAGTTCTGATCTTGGGCTTCTGGTCCAGTAAGTAGTGATTGTCGGTATGAGCCAGTCTGGTTCTCTGATTCTGCAGGCAACAATGGCCCTGTGACATCATTTCTCTGATAGACCTATGAAGAGTTTTTGACATTTAGTTTGTTCAGCTTTTTGCTTGTTATGTGGACAGGAGTGACAACTTCCAAGCTCCTTACAAGCTGGATCAGAATCCAGAAGTCCAGCTCTTTTGTTTCCTTTAGATCTCTAACTTGGACACAAATTAATGTTTGAAATGGAAGTTAATTTTGTAAAATATTCTAATCTTTTTAGCAACTCATTGAACAACACAATATATTTTCAATGAGGAAACTACAATTTATAAACACTCCCCTTCAAAGAGAACACACAGATATTAAATATTTGGTGACCCCATCCCTCTTCCCAGTTGTCCCTCCCTGTGGGGTTGGATGACACTGGACAGGGAAGTGCACTGTTTCCTGAACATTGTGTGAAGTTAAAGGTATATCTGTGATTTTGCGTTTGCCTTCCATGGATGCATTTTCCTGTAACAACTTTATTATGCCTAACTTTTGATACTATAATGATATTCCAATATCTTGGCAAGTTTTTTGGGCTGGCCTCAGCATCTGATCATCATCTAAAACTTTTGAAAGGGAAAATATGTTTTAGGGGTCAGGAAAATGAATCTTTCCATGGTATTACAATGGGGTCCCGCCTGGATTTTATTGAGCTATAATTCCACAGGGGATGACTCGGCTCTAGGAAGCACTTTTTGTCCTTTCTTGAAATGTTATCAGTCGTTTCTGTTGTTGCTTGTGCTTTTCTCCTAGCCATCTCCCACTCTCTTTCTCATTTGATGACCCTCTCTTTATCGTGGTCTAGGAAAATCATAGGACCTGATGTGTTGTAATTATTTATCAATTCAGCAGACAGCCAACCCTGTAAGATTTCAGAAAAGCTTTTTATTGATTGAAAGAGGCATATCCTAGTACAAAGATTTTGCCTTTTCTTTTTAAAATATTTTTGGAGGCTTTTAAAGCAATCCCAGGTTCTGGACTTCAGTGTGGATATTGGGGTTGGCAAAATAAAATCAAGTAAATTATGCAATAGTGTATTTATGAAAATGCTTGCCACATTCATTATGAAAATGAAATGATCAGTGTTAATCTAACAGAAGATAAAGACATCTTTTGATCAAAAATAAAGAATTTTACCTTTTGTTCTTTATCAGAGATGATTTGTGAAGTTTCATGACTTAAACAGGAAATTCTATATTTCTTCTTATTTTTAAAGCTATGAATCATAATGCTGATCAAAATGATTTATAAATTCATTACATTATATTCTTTTACTAGGAACTATAGATTTTTTCCTAATAGTATGTTTTGACATCAAATTTAATTTTGTTTCTTCCTCTCTTAGAAAAAGGGGGGTCCTTGCCTTATCTTTTGAAATCAGGATTGTGAATCTCTGGGCCCGAGCTCTTACACCCTTAATTTAATTGAATGTACTTCAGTGAACATCTTCAGATAATCTGTGTGGAGATATTTTCATTTGAACAGTGAGAATGGTGAGTACCAACATGTCCCAGCCATTTTGCAAGACACTTTCATTAGGTATTTAATCTTATCTTCCTCACAATGACCTCAGAAGCCAGTATTACCCCTCTCACGGACAATGGGACTGAGGCTCTGAGTAGGCGCCACTGAGAGCTGGTATTGGGGGCTGAGTCAGCAGAAACACAGGCAAAGAATTGGGATACTGTGTGGCAAGTTTGGGGAGATGCAAAGCTGACAGTCAGGGGTGGTGACTAGAGGATGCAAGGATCTGATCAACCTTGAATTCCCCACAGAGTCTGACTCATGCGGAAGACCAAAGCAGCTGCTCAGCGGATAACGATCCTGTCTTCACTGTTAGTCTCGCCGGGGCACAGTAAACCCAGGCCAAGTATCCTGAAAGAGTGAAGTTAAATTTCCAAACTTACAGGGATTTTTCTCTCACACAGACCCAGAACTTTCAGAAATCCAAGGAAACAAGAATCTTTATTTGGATTATGAACTAAGGGTGTTATGGCAATAGTGACATTTTGATGAGGATAATTGCGTTGCCCACACTGTGTGACTGGAAAACATGCAGTGGCTCTGCGTGGACCTCATGCTGCCTTCACATCCCTGCTCACACTGCTTGCCTTGCTGGGAATGGCCTTCTAGCTCCTTTGAAGGGAACCCAACCAACTCCCACTGGGCACTTCAATTATTCCTTCTCTGCCACAACCTTCCATTTCATCCTGGTGAGATTTATGTCTAACTCATTTGTTTTCCAGGGCCCTTTGGTGCTGCTTTTGTTAGGGTGATCACAAGCTTTTAATGGGAATGTCTGTCTCCTACAGGACACCTTAAGCCCTTGAAGTTAGGGGTGTGCCTCATCTACCACAGAGCCCGGCACATGGACTCTGTACAAATCTGCAGAACTGCTCTTTCTGCAAAATCCACTTTCCTTCTCCACAAGACACACCTGCTGCCCAGCTCAGTATGGAGAAATTCACAGCCCATGGTATGTGTGTCCTGAGAAACCTGAGTGATGTTACGATGACTTCAGCCAGAGCTTGCGTTGCAGGGCTCTGTAGTGCCAGCTCTACCTTTTCTCCATAGACTCAACAAGAAAAAAGATGAATATGCTCTGCAAGTCAGCACACAGGGTTCAGATCATCTTACCAATTGGGGAGTGGAGGTGGTGGTTGAAGTCACAGAGGCCACTCATGTGGAGGAGGTAGATGTCACCCATAGTCCATGAGTGGTGATAAAGGGCAACCCACGGGTAGAGCATCTAGGGCAATTCTGGGAAAGGAGCGTGTGCTCTTGCAGCCGTATTGACCTGTGGAACAGAGTTAAAGCATGGAAATGTTATTATGGGCAAAAACTCTACCTGCAACAAAAGCTGAACCTCAATAAAGCAGGGACAATACTTGTCACCTTCCCCTCCACCAGGTTGCAAAAGAGTGGCCTCAGTACCACAAAACCCCACCCTTCCCACTGGGTCCCATGGAGTGCTTAGGTTAATTATAGAAGTCAAGGCAATAAATTATTGTCGCTACATGTCTCACTGCCTGTGTCTGCAAAAGTAGGGTGGTAAGGGGCAAGTCCAAGAGGATCGTAGAGACAATTGCAGACTACTAAAGAATGTGTGTTCCAGACAAGCAGGCACTATTCCCAGGACCGCTCTCCAGCCTGCCCCTCACCATGGGCACTGCAGTTTTCCTACTTTTGAGACAACGGGCTAGTTGACTGGGCGACAAGGCAAAGCAAAGAAGGTCTAAAACCTTGAAGCCAAACAGCTCAAGTGAGCAGCTTTTCTTAGTGGAAGGTAAATATTGTCACTAGACTCACTTTGAAAAGTCTCTACTTTGCATTACGAGGGCTAGGACTGCTCAACCTGGCTAGAAGTCTCTAGTACTCTCTCCTACAATTTCTCAGTTCTAGGTTTCTTGGAGGGGAGGGAGGTGCTGCATGATATAAAAAATTAACCCATAGTTGTAGAAACAGAAAAAATTCTTCCTAAATCCTTAAATAAAAAGAGGTATTGTGGTATTAGTACTTGAAAGAGCAGTGAACAGCATGGAGGAATGCAGGGCTCAATTCACCCAATGAACAAAAAGTCTCAAAAGCCAAATTATGGTCATAACTTTGTAGGAAGACTCTCACCAAGTCCTGATTCTTTTCTTTTTCTTTTTTCTTTTTTTTTTTTCACTGAGGAGGATTCACTAATCTTCCTCTTTTTGCTTGAGAAAGATTCTCCCTGAGCTAACATCTGTGCCAGACTTCCTCTATTTTGTATGTAGGCCACCTGCCACAGCATGGCCATTGACAAGTGGTGTAGGTCTGCACCTGGGAACTGAACCTGGGCCGTGAAAGCAGAGCACACTGTTCTTAACCACTAGGCCATGGTCCGGCCCACCAAGTCCTGACTCTTGATGTTCCGGTCTCTATCTGACTGCAACGTCACATGTATACTTTGAATGTTGCTATTAAGGATTTCATTAGTGCGTTCAAGTGATTTGAGGTTATTCTTCAACAAAACAAATAGAGATTAGTCGTATTTACTCATTACTTGTACTTCTGTTTTTAAAGTGTAATCTGGGAAAAAGAAGAGATTTTTTACCTTGCCTTTTTTCGTCTTTGCTTCTTTGATCTATACAAATATATGATAAAGGATTCAGAACTCAAAAATATTAATTATAGTGATAGCAAAACCTATCTCCCATGGGTAAGTCCTTACTAAAATAAGAAAAGTGGTACTTTCTAAGATTTGAATTTAGACTGTTATACAGTGTAATGAAATGGGACACTAGGATGCAGGAAGAGACAGCAAAATAAGTGAACTAGAAGAAAGTGGAAGTGCTTCAACATGAAGCCATGAAAAGAAAAATCAAAGGATGATTATACCTTTTTCTCATAGTTGGCTATATTTTTTTTAATTCAGTGATTTCCTGCATGTAATTCTTTATCTTCTCAGAAATGTAATGTAAATTAATTACAAAGAGATGAAAACCGTTTCTAAGATTATTACCAAAACCAATAAAATTGAATTATCCTGATGTGTCAAGAGCAAAGGCCTGTTATTTGGCCCTATGAGCACAAATAACTTGTTAGCATGACTATGATCCCTGAAGAAAGGTACTTTTGGTGGCATTTAAAATGTAGGAAACATATGGAAATAACCCTATTCAATGAGATTCCTATTTAATCTTTTTTCAAAGATGGGGAAACAATAAAATGTGTTAGCCTTCTTCCCAGCATTAAGCAATATTCTTAGAAAATGTGAATAGTTCAAATAGCCCTGTCATCACCAGAGGAGAAACGAGAAAAATCAAGCATCCTATGTACTTATAATTTGTCTTCCAATTATCAAATAAAATAAATCTGCAATTGCTTTAAAAGACAAAAATCAAAATCAAAAAACAAAGCACTTCTTCCTGGTTTTCCCCACTTCCACCCAACCTTTAAAATGACCCAGAGAGGTCCTTCTAAATGTCACTTGACTGGCTACTTGAAAGCCTCCAATGCCTTTCTGCTGTCCAGCAGACTGCCTTTCATGAGAACCACGGTGGGAGGCTCTGAGGACAAGGCCTTCGGAATCAAACACACTTGGGTACAATCCTGGCTTTACCATTAGTCTCTGGAGGACCTGGATAACTCACAATCCTTATAAGACAGTCTTCTTCAGCCCCAAGATGAGAATGTTACCATCCACCATTACAGGAAAACAGCGCACATAAAGCCCCCGATTACAGGTGGATAATACATGTAAACCTTCAGAACACAGCGCATAACTCCACACCCCTCTCAGAGGCATTTGTCTCACCTGACCACAGAGTGCAAACTTATCTTCTGTTTGCCCAGCGTGAGAACTCTGATACCCTGCTCACTCTTCTCACCATCACCGCTGCGCTCACTGTGACAAACAACAGCACTTGAGGGCCTACTAAGTGCCAGCCTGCCACCTGGCTCTCAACAGTCAGCATTACTTAATGATCACAGTCTATGAAGCTCATACGGAATGTCTTACCCGTATTTTGCATCAGGTTCATTTCTACTCATTTTCCGCTGGCATGAGTGGCTCCCTCTGCTTCATATTCATAACCCGTGGCTGTGACACACACTTTGCCTTCAGTGTCTGGGTCCTTCTCTAAGCCATAAGCCGCTTGATAGGCTCCAGTAGTGCCTTATCATCTTACATTACACCAAGTCAAGGTCATTTCAACATATCCACTCGAAATTTCAGACTCATACCATCACGTCCTAAACATTTCCATGCAAAATTAAACACCCTATTGTCCCTACCACAGTGATCCATTCCTCCTCCTGTCCTCTTCTCTCAATAGATGGCACCTCCCTCTACATTGTCCTTTAGACTCCAACCGGGGAGGAGTAAGATTTTCAAGAATTAAGTCCATTCAGGGCCGGCCCGGTGGTGTGGTAATAAATTTCCTGTGCTCTGCTTCGGCAGCCCGGGGTTTGCTTGTTTGAATCCTGGATGTGGACCTACACACTGCTCATCAAGCCATGCTCTGGCAGCATCCCACATAGAATAACTAGAAGGACTTATAACTATGATGTACAATTATGTACTGGGGCTTTGGGGAGAAAAAAAAAGGAAGATTGGCAAGAGATGTTGGGTATATCAAGGTTAGCTTAAAATCTTACCTTGAAGCACTCAAGCCTTTATCTAGGAGAGGAAGAAACAAAATTAAATTTGATGTCAAAACATATTAGCAAAAATCTAAAATTCCTGATAAAATATAAAAATAATCAATGAAATTACAGTCATTTTGTTCAGCATAATGATTCAAAGACTTAAAATATTAGAATTTCCTGTTTAAGTTATGAAACTTCACAAGCCAACTCTGATTAAAAAAAAAAAAAAAAGCACAAAGGTAAGTAACTTATTTTTGAGCAGAATATCTTTTTAAGAGACTCACCTGGTAGGCTCTGGGTGCATCTCAGTGAGAGGTGAGACCTCTCCAGGGACTGAGACATTGGCAGCGGCCATTACTGTGACTTAGTACAGGTGTGCTGACCAGACGCTGGCAGACGCCATTGGAGTTCTTCCCTTGGTCTGTTAGCCCAGGGTCCGCACCATCCACTAGAGCACCAATTTAATCCAGCTCAGCCAAGGCAGGAAGCCCACCCTAGGGACTGGCACGACCCAACAGCAAGCTCTCAGGCCTGCGTAGACTGGGTGCCTGGCTCCTATGCCTCAGTGTTTGCCTCTGTGGGGCAGGACCTGAGTGAGAAGGTGGAATGTGGGGGGCATTGGTGGACAGTGTGTGGGTTGCCTGCAAGAACGCTGCTGCATAACCTGCTCTCCTTTGTCCATTATGCGTGAAGCTGCTCCCATAGAAAAACCATACTTCCTCTGCATTAGGCAGTGGTTCTCTCTGGAGGTCTTTGCAGTTAGAGTAAACCTGATCAATCCCTTCTAGGCAGGCATGGGTAATAGGCCCACTGGAATCAGGGAGTAGGGTAGCTGGGTTTCGGGTATGACAGGGTTTTAAGGAAACCTGAGGAGAATCTAGCAGCACAGCCTGATACTGTAGTACTCTATTTTGAGATAGCCAAAGATGTCCCTTAGTCTCTAGTGGGCTGGAGACTTGATGGGGGGTCCACATCATCATAGGTTGTCCATTGTCGATTTTTCTGCCTCCTTGATTAATAGGCAGGTGGCAGCTACAGCTCTTATATATGGGGGCCATCCTTTTACCATAGTGTTTAGTTGTTTTGAGAAATAGGCTACCACTCTTTTTAAGGATCCCAACATTTTCTTTAATAATTCTATAGCTATTCACTGTCTTTCATGAACAAACAGGTCAAATGTCGTGCTCAAGTCTGGTAAGTCCTGTGCAGACACTTCCATTAGCAAGTTTTTATGTTTATTGAAAGCTTGGTCACACAGCTTATACCATTCGAAGAGTCCATTTCTGGCCCCTGTAGTTTGTTGTAGAGAGACTTGGCAGGCAGTCCAAAGTTAGGGATCCAAATGTGGCAAAAGTCAGCCATCCCTAAGAATCCTCGCAGCTGTCTATGAGTCTTTGGTGGAGCAATTTGACATATTACCATTTTTCTCTCTTGAGGAAGTCTGCATCGTCCCCTTGAAATGATAAACTCCAGATACTTTACAGTTTCCTTAAAGATTGTGCCTTCCCTTTAGACACTTTATATCCCTTACTGGGTAAGAAGTTTGACATAGCTACAGTATTTTCATCAAAGATTTCCTTAGTAGGGCTGGCTATTAGGATATCCTTTACAAACTGTAGCACAGTACTCTGTTCTAATTTTAATTCCCTTAAATCTCAGCCCGGAATTTCCCCAAAGATAGTAGGGGAGGTCTTAAACCCTTGGGGTAAGACAGTCTAGCAGTACTGTTGCCTTTGGTGGGAGCCTGGGTCCTCCCATTCAAAGGCAAATATTTCCTGGACTCAGCATCCAATGAAATACAGAAAAAAGCATCCAGCACTGTATAGAATCTGCTGTTCCCAGGGAGCTTAGCTAGCAGGGTGTAAGGATTAGGTACTACAGGACGTGTGTCTCGGACTGCTTCACTGATAGCCCTAAGGTCTGGAACAAATCTCTGTTCTCCCCTTCCTGGCTTTTTAATGGGTAACATGGGAGTACTCCATGGGGATCTGCATGGCCTGATCAATCCTGGTTCTAAAGTCTGTTAGGACAGGAGGGATTCCTCTTATGGCCTCTGGCTTCCAGGGGTATTTTTTTACCCAAGGCCAACGATCTATCTGCTTTAATCCCACCTTTACAGGCGTGGCACTGGCTGCTTGTGTCACCTGCCTCATGCCCTTACTTCTGAGTTAACTCAGCTTGAAACATTTAGGAGAATTCCTTACTTCTCAGGTGCTGGTGTATCTTGCAACAGGGCCATGAGCTCAACTCGCAGACTTTTAGGGACTTGGATCTCTATTCTATCTTGTTCCCAGCTTATCGAGGCCCCTAGCTTAAATAATATGTCCCTCCCTAAAAGGGGAACAGGGCATGCTGGTATGTATAGAAAAGAATGCTTTAACATTTTAGGTCCTATTTCAGAGGTCAAAGGCTCCAGAAACCTTTTAGTTTCTCTTCTTCCTGCCACTCCTTTTATATCACACTTTTTCTTGGAAAGGTTTCCCTTCTGGGTGTTCAAGACTGAAAAAGTGGCTCCAGTATCTAGCAAGAATTCAACTTGCTCTCCTCCCAATGCCAAGGTTACTCGGGCTCCTCAGGAAGATGAGGATTTTGTTGCCTGGAGCAAACCGGGGAACCCCACAGCCCCATCACATCTCATCTGTAGTCAAGGGAAGTTGGTAAGATTCGGTCCTCTTCGATCCCCTCCCTCTCTGGGGATGGTTCAGACAGTCCCACCACCAATGTCCTTCCTGCCAGCAGTATTCACATTGATTAGCCCCCAACTTTGTTGGCAGCCTTCTGGTCCCTCTGTGGGGGCCGGGGTTACTCACCCATGGCATCTTCCTCCTCTCTCTTGGGTTACCTTGAGCAGCCTGGAGGGCTGCTGTGAGTAGAGTTACCTGTCTCTGCATCTTTTTGTCATCCTTTTTTTCCTCAGCTTCATCCTTGTTGTTGAACACCCTGAAAGCAGCCTCTACTAGCTGTGCAGAATTAGTATGAGGACCTATAGCCCATTTTTGGAGCTTCCTACAGATATCTGGAGTGCTTTGAGATATAAAATAGGTATTAAGAACCACTGTATTGCCTTGGGCGTTAGGGTCCCAATTGGTATACTGCCTGAGGCCATCCTGCAGCCTCTGTAGAAAGGCAGAGGGGTTTCCTCAGGACCTTGATAGATCCTCCTCAGCTTGGACCAGTTAACGGGTAGCTGACTCACCATTTACATAGCTCTCAAAAGCAGACCATGAAAATGCTCCAGCTTTTCCTGGTCATCTAGGTCATTGGGTCCATCCCTGGTACTGCCTGTTAATTAGGCCTGTGGATATCTGACCCTGGGTCATATTCATTGTCTGCTTGTTCCCTTGCCTTTAATAGAACAGCTGACATTTTTCAGCCATGAGGACTGTAGTTAACAGGCTTTGGATATCTGCCCAGATTGGATTATGGGTGGAGAAGATTCCTTTTGTCAAATTGATGAATTCCTCTGGTTCTGCCTTCAGTCCTTTAGTTGTGCCTTCCAATTATACAAATCAGAGGTGGAAAAGGGGATGTGCACATTAATAAGTCCCCTTTCGCCATTAGACACCTGTCTCAGGTGGTGGATCTGAGGCTTAAAACTAGTTCCCAATCCAGTTGTACTATCTGGAAGAGGAGGGTAAAGAGTCTTGGATTACTGAAGAGTCAAATTCCCTGTGGGGGAATTACCCAGCAGGGACTACACTGGATTTGGTCTCAAATCCACAGGGTAAGGGACTTTGGGGTTACAACTTCTGGCTTGAGCAGAAGTGAGGTCTGTGTATCAGGAGAATATAGTGGAGGCCTCGCTGGGGTCCCCAGCTGACTCGATGGTGGAGCTGAAGCTGGAGTCAGGGAGAGGGGTGGACTCTGAAGTGGGCCTTCCCTGGCCCCAAGTATCCTGACTTCGAGGAGCAGGTTCTCTTCATCAGAAGGATCCTGTACTATGGTCAATATTTTTGAAGCCTTTGGTTCAACGTTTAATCTGTAAATTTTACATTTTTTTTGTAGCCATTTATTTTGATAAAGTTCCATAAAGCATTGGACATAGGAGATTTCTTCCCATTTCTTGGTTCTTTTGAAAAATAGATCTAATTGTAGTATGGTTTTGAAATTTAGGGTTCCATTTTCTGGCCACTTTAGGAAAAGTGAATATCTTCCAGTGAATATTGTGGCCAGGCCATATTGCAGGAAAAGATTAACTGCTTTCAGGTCACTGGAGAGTACCCGAAAACCTTCCCATTCTGGGGGATGCAGCCTAGCAGGCTCTCCTCTGGGGTAGACCCCCTAGACCCGCCCCCTCCCATATTCTGGAGTCCTTTGTGATTGCCTGTTTCCAACTTCCTAGGGGCAGTTTATAGTAATTAGTAGTGACACAGATGCCACAAGATCTTGCCTAGATATGTTGGACTTTGTTGGCCTGGAACCAAACCCACGCAGACCAAGGGTGACAATCTGGGTGCCGAAGTGGGTCTTGGCAATCGAGTTGGGGGAGCTGAGTAGGCAGGATACTGTATGATTCACTAATCCCTTGGAAGGCTAGAGAGTCCCACAGGAGAGGACTGGGGAAGAGATCTAGATAGCCCTGGCTGACGTGTAAAAGTTCAGATTGAATTTCCTACTTTAAGGGAAAAAAAAGAGGATTAATAGCAACAAACACCTATGAGTTGATCAGAGCGCCTCAAAGAAGTTCTTTTGTGTTGGTGATCAAATTACGCAACAGCGTAAGACAGACCAATTCACTCCACTGAGATCTAAGGATGTGGTTTGGGAGAGAAAGGGAGATTGGTGGGAATTCTTTAGCAGAGAATAAAAGGGACAGCAGGCTGGTTGGACGCTGGGTCCTCCCTAGAGATTGTTGACAGAGGTGATGGGGAAAAAAGGGATTTTGGAGTCCAGAATGGCGGAGGAAGTAAGATCAATGCTGGGTGTTTCCGGTCACACAAACACAGGCACAACACAAACACATAAGAGGCTCAAATTCAGTGACCTCTGGAGGGAACTCCAACCCACACCTTATCAGCTCTGACACAACTATGCAACAAAAGGATCACTTCCATCCCCTGGGCCGCACAATCCCTTCTCAGACCTGACTAGCCAACAGACTTTGTGAGACAACTTAAAGAGAGAACTCTTACAGCCCTGCTGTGGGGTTGGCACTACCTACCTCCACTGGGAGATCTTGCAAGTGAGGCACTCAGCATGGCTGCTGGGTCTCCCCATGGGGCAGCGACATCAAGCCAGCAACACAAGAGCCAGAAAGGGAGCCCCCCTAGTGAGGACCAATCCTCGTCCCCCAGTAGCGTGAACAGAACTGCTGCCACCCACTGCACTGCTCCATCCATTGGAGACCAGGGTGGCTGGAGGACCAAGACCTCAGAGGGACAGGGGTCCCATCTGGGTTGCCAGATTTGTTGCTGAACAAAAATGAGTTTCTGTATGTGAGTATATTGATTGTGGACATTAGTTTTCCACTGTCTGGCACTCTCTCTGTTTTTCTCTGTGTGTATCTGTATGTATTTTTGTGTCTGCGTCTCTATCTCTGAATGAGTGTATGTTGGTTGTGCAAATCTCTGTGTGTGTCTCTGGGCATGTGTGTCCCTGCTAGAGTGTCTATGTGTGTCTGTGTTTCATATCTTTGTGTATTGGTTCTGTGTGTAAATTTACTGCCCCTTTGTGTGTTCCTGATTGTATCTAAGTGTGTATCTGTGTTCTCTGTGTTGTGTGTCCAATGTGTGTAGGGTCTGCCCTGTGGGGCTGTCTCATGTGGCCCTAAGTGTGTGTGTCTGTGTGCGCATGTGTTCTCCTCAAGGGTTGTTGCCTGTGTCTGCAGTGTGGGTCTGTGTGTGAGCCTGTCCCTGAGCCCTATGCCTGAGTCCCCAGGTGAAGATGGGAGTGATTCCATGCCTGTGCTTGTGGTGTCTTATTTCCCTGTGAGTGTGTGTGTCTGTGCACCCCAGAAAAGGGCAGCTGCAGAGGGGATCTCTCCAAGGGTGACCCTAGTGGTGGGTGAGAAGGAGACAGTATGTGTTTCTCCCATCCCCAGCCTCGGCCCCTTCTGCCCTTCTCCTCCCAGCCTCTGGTTTTCTCCCTAATGGTCCCATCTCAGGCCCCAAGGATGGATGGAGTAAAGGATCAGTTCACAGGACCCCAGGCTGGGGTGCACGAGGGCTCTGAATGTCAGGAGGGTGTTATAGAGTGTGAGGGGAAGGATGTGTGGGGAGGGCACTGGACCCCTGGGAAGGGCTAGGGGATTCGCGGGCCCTTGGAAGACATGAGTGGGTGGCTGCATATGTACAAAAGTTGAGGGGTGAAAGCTCCGTGTATGAATGAGGGACTGGGTACCTCTGGAGAGGTCTGGAAGAGTCCTACAGGACTCCTGGGTTCCCAGAGAGCAGGTCCCTCACTCACCCATGTGGGACTTAGGCTGGGACCTAGGAGAGGCTGGTGGTTAGGGCTCTTCGGAGCATCTCTCCTGGACCTCTGTGTCCTGGACATCTGCTGGGTGCACAGGGTCACCCAGGAAGCTGGGGCCAGCAGGGAGAATCAGGCCCCAGGCTCTCTCTGATGGGGATTGGGGAGAGTTATGGAGGGACTACATTTAGCACAGGTTCATCCACAGTTTGAATGCACAATACAGGGGCACCGTTGACGTTCATATTCATATTTTATTACCTCCAACCCCAATTTGTGTGCTCATCTGGAAGCACAGAGGAAGAAGAGTGCCAGATATTAATTTGAGAGAAACAAAAATGCTGAAATATGGCATTCCTGATACTCTTCCAAGTCAACTCTCAACACCCCCATTCTCACTCTCACCATATAGCGAAACTGAGGTGGCCAGGGATTTGTCCAAGGTCACACAGTGGTTTCTGAGTTTATTGACGATTACAGCTGACCAAACTCCTTTTTCCGAAGTTCATTCCTTTTAATCTTGCCAGTGATGGTTTTGGGCAGCTCTGGGACAAACTCCACCTGGTTGAGGAGAAAGCAAATCCACCCTGACTTAGTCCCACTGTCATTTCCTGCCAATCCCCCCTCCCCTCCTTTGCCCCTGCACAGTCCCCCAGACAGGCTGTCACCATGTGGTGGCCTAAATGGGGCCCACCAAGGATGCCATGTTCTCCTCCTGACCCCTGAAGTTGGATGCAGCCCTGGGGCAGGCTTTGACCGAAGAAACGTGAGTGGGAGTGAAGTGTGCCACCTCTAACAGAAGAGTTGGGAACCACTGAGCCTGGCCACCCTCTCTGTCCATCTCTTATAGCACCTGGCAGATACCTGTATGGTGGCTCCTTTATCCTGGTCCCAGGAGAGCCTGGACATGGTGAACATGTGACATGAGCAAGGAAGATGCCTTCCTTGTTATAAGCCACTGAGACTTTGGGGGCTATTTGTTCCCCACAATAACATCTAGCCCATCCTGCCTGCTTCGTGCCCTCTGTTCTCTCTAGGAGGCAGCAGAGCCTGATGTTAGAGGCATGAACTCTGTTGTCCAATATACACGGGTCTGAGTTCAGCTCTGCTTTTTATTAACTCTAATCTCTGGCAATTTACTGTGAGTCTGAGCCTCAGTTTCTTCTCTGTGAAGTAGAATGCTTAGAGCATCTCGGGTTGTGGAGATGGTCTATTACTATTAAATGAAATAGCAATGCATGTGAAGCACTGAGTCCAGGGCCTGGCCCACATGCTGCATGTTCAATAGACGTTAGCTCTGCAGCTTTCTAGTCTGTATTGTCAACATTCAGACAATGAAGCGAAGTACGATTACAGAGGAAGGAAATGGGAACTTTGGCAATATGTATCCTTTCAAACTTTGCTTTTAAATAAATAGGATAATATCATGTATATTCTTTCATTTCCTTTTTTAGTCTTAATAATATATTGTGATTTTTTACATTAAAAATATCTGCAGTATTTTAAATTACAGGAGAATATTAAATAAATTTCATGAATAACAATCATTTCTCTATTGTTGGACATTTTTGTAGTTTGCACACAGCATTTAAAACAAAAAAGGTAGGGGCCGGCCCCATGGCCAAGCGGTTAAGTTCGCGCGTTCCGCTTCCGCAACCAAGGGTTTCACCCGTTCGGATCCTGGGCTCGGACATGGCACCACTCATCAGGCCATGCTGAGGAGGCGTCCCACATGCCACACCTAGAAGAACCCACAACTAGAATATACAACTATGTATTGGGGTGAGTTGGAGAGAAAAAGCAGGAAAAAAAAAAAGAAGATTGGCAATAGTGGTTAGCTCAGGTGCCAATCTAAAAAAAGAAAGAGAGAAGAATAAAGAATATCAGAATGCATTGCATGTTGTAAGGATAAATATCATTTTGTCAATTTTTATTTGTTATGTATGTATATATGTTTTGAGCTGCAATATAGAATGTATTTCTTAGCATGAATTATGCTTAAAAACAGTTTGGAAGCTGCTGATTCGGATTTCTGTCTCAAATTTTGAAAGACTTTAAACAACCTTCTTGGATAGCGTTGGGCACTTGTCTGATTTTTTCCTTTAGGTTAACGTGCCAGCGATGGATTCTTTTTGGGTTTCTGAGACAGGATAGAGGTTCCATTGGATTAAGTTGGCTCCGCCCCACCCCTACGCCAATTGTCTCATCTGAAGAGAAAAATGCTAGTCCCATTGGCTGTTTAAGGTTCACCCCAGCCACCCTCTGAGACTTGGGGCAGCGAAGCAGCAGGAACGGCTCAGGGGACCAGCCCGTCCGTCTGCCCTCACTCACCTTCCTCGGGTACTTGTATGGAGCCGTCACTGACTTCACGTGCTCCTGCAGCTCCTTGGTGAGCTGGTCCCTGTCCCGGGACAGAAACTGTGGGGTCAGGACAACAAACGCCTTCACCACCTGCGGTGCAGAACCAGATGGGAGGCTCAAGGTGAGTGCCAACCAACTGAATAGTTTAACAAAGTAAATATTTACTTAATGAACAAAAAAACCAAGTTGACACTTGAGTCTTTGGAACAGGACAGGACCAGGTTCTAGTGCCAACACTTCCAGTCTCCACTCTACGCCTCGCAAAGTTACTTAACCTCTCGTACCCTCACTTTCCTTCTCCGTGGAATGGGGACAGTACAGGTTCATTCCTCGCTGGGTTTATGTGAAGATTCCACGAGATAATACATGTAAAACATGAAGCTAGTTTAACTTTATTATTATTCCTATCAGCATTATCTTCCTCATCATTTTTGCTATTGTTGTATGTATACTTCTGTGCCTGGAACCTTGTGGGCATTTAATAATTGTGGTAATTTATTATTCTTATGTTATTATTTATGTACAGGGCCTTGTACATAGCAGGTGCTCAGTAAACACCTGCTGAATCAAGGAAGGCATGCTCTGGAGCCAGACTGCTTAGATTCTCCTTCTGGCTCCACCACTGTGTGATCTGGGCACGTTGTTTAACTTCTTTAGGCCTCTGTCTCCTTATATACAAAAAGGGTATAATAAGTGTCCTGAACTCACTAGGTTGTTGTGAGGAATAGATGAGTGAGCACATAATAAGAGCTCATTAAAATATTAGACGTCAGCAGCGGCAGCAGCAGCATTTTCAGTCACACATGAGGCCACAGTGCCCCCTGGTGACCACACAGTGTAAGTGCACACGCACACCAACTGCGCCCTCCCTCCAGCCTAGGTCCTGGGTAGATATGGCCTGGAAGTTTCCCCTGCACCTGCTTTCCCAGTGCCCACACAGACACGATGCCCTCCGTGTCCTCTTCCTCACCTCGCCTCGAATCAGGTCCGGGCTGCTCACCACAGCTGACTCAGCCACTGCTGGATGCTCGGCCAGGGCACTCTCCACCTCTGTCGGCCCGATGCGATACCTGCAGGATCGATGGTTCCTTCTCTGGTTCTGAGCAGATGCCAGGGCTGGGGTGACCCAGGCCCTCGAATCTCATGTTCTGGGGGCTCGTATCTCCCCTTGGCACAGAGGGTAACTGTCACAGGGAGTCAGAGGCCTGCGAAAGGCTGTGTAGCGGGACCACTGCAGGAGACCTGGACGTTCCATGCTAAGAAACACGAGGCACAGATGCTCTTCAGGGCGTCTGACCTCGCTGCTTCTGGGAGGGAGGAGAGTGGAAGCTCCGTCCTCCTAGAGCTCTGCAGCTCGGCTTAAGGAGCCTCCTCCAGCATGGAACCTCTTGGAAGCCTCAAACTTTATCTTAAACATTCATGAAAGTTCTCCATCCCATTCCCCACTACATCAGCATTTGCTTTAGAAATTAAAAAATAAAACAAACTCAATTTCCCTGAAATAACCAAGAGAGCTTTTTACTTGTGTCATTTTCCCCCCTAGATCATGTAAGGGTTGGGACAGTGGGTTGGGAGACAGACTACCATGGTTTGAATCTGGGCTACAAACTGTACTATCTTTGAAACTTTAGGTAACTTACTTCACTGGTCAGTGACTCAGTTTTCTCATGCGTGATATGGGCATAATAGTTGTATCTACTGGGTTATACGAAACACTGAGGAGAGTGTTTTCACATAGTAAGTACTCCATAATGCTTAGCTGCGATGATGATGATGATTTTCTGCGACATGTTGTGCCCATCAGAGGAGCATGGAGAACAATCTCCTCCCACCAATAGGAGCCAAAACAAGTCTCCCTTCCCGTGCCATCCCTCCTCTTTAAATTGCGTGATGTCTTATTATGGTTTTTCTTCCAGACCTTCTTGAACTTCGTTTTGATTGATTCTTCTGGATGCAGGGGTTGGGGGAAGTGTACAGATACCCCAGGGCCAGGGCCCCATAGACACGGCTCTGCTCAGAATTAGGCTGAGGGTCCCATGCCCAATGCATGGAGGAATGTCTGGGAAAGCTAGACCCCACCAGGCATGTGAGGGTGATCCTTCCTGGCTCAGCCACACCTACCCAGAGGCATTGATGACATCATCACTCCTCCCCAGGAACCAGATGTAGCCCTCTGCATCCATGGTCGCTCTGTCCCCAGTGTTGTAAAAGTCCCCACACTCCACTTCTGCTGTCTTCACAGGGTCATCCTGTAGACAGAACACCACCCCTTTATGGAGAAGGCAGCGAGTTTAGCGATGAAGAGCTGCAAGCTGGGGCTCAGATCTGGATTCGAATCCTCTTTCTCGCTCTACCTGGCACCTGCTAAAGTTTCATCACCTTTCTGAGTCTCTTTTCTTTATGTGCAAACACTCAATGCATGCTACTGCTCCATTAGTGGACAATATGAAGCCAATTTTAAAGACAATTTTTCAAAATAACACCTCACTTTTGTGTGGCACTCCAGTAGAAGACAATGTCCACTGGAACATGAACTTGTGTATTTGGTTCACTGTGAGAAGATCAGCCTCACACAGGGCCTGGGCAGACAGGAGGTGTCAATAAACATTTGCTCAATGAGTTTTCTTCCCAAAACACTACCTCACCTGATCCTCACAGAAAGTCTATGAGGCTGGTATTATCTTAATTAAACTTTTAATTTTAAGACAATGGTAGACTTGCATGCAAGTTGTAAGAAATAATACAGAGAGCGCCTGTGTGCCCTTTATCGAGTTTCTCCCAATGGTAACATCTTGCAAAACTTAGTTTAATGTCACAACCAAGATACTGACATATATGCAATCCACTGAACTTACCCAGATTCTTACTTGTACTCAATTGTGTGTGTCTGTTTGTGTGTGTGTGAGTGTATTTAGTACAATGCAGTTTTATCACATGTCAGCTTGTGTGTCCACCACCAGAGTCAAGAGACAGAACAGTCCCGTCATCACTAGGAGCTCTCATGTGGCTTTTATATCCACGTCCACCTCCCTCCTCTTCCTTCTTCTACCTCCCTCTCCATCGCTAACCCCTTGGTAATGACTAGTCTATTCTCCACTTTTATAATTTTATCATTTTAAGAATGTTCCATAAGTGGAATCATATAGCATGTAACCTTTGGGACTGGCTCTTTTTTATTTTCTCATTCAATGTAGTTTCCTAGAGATTCATCCAAGTTGTTGTATTCATCAATATAGGTTGCTCCTATTTATTGATGAATAGTATTTCACATTATGAATGAACCACAGTTTGTTTAACCATTCACCCATTCAAGGGCATCTGGGGCGTTTCCAGTTTTTAGCTGTTATGAATAAAGCCGCTATGAACAGTTGTATACAGGTTTTGTGTGAGGCTGGCATTTTTTATAGCCCACGTTACAGAAGAGGAAACATGCTCAGAGAGGCACAATCACTTCCTCAAAGTCGCTCAGCTGGTCAGTGGAAGGGTTGGTATTTGAATTTAATTTTTGGTCTACAGACTGTGCACTTGGCCCCTGAGCCAGTGTGTTGGCATCTTCCTTGTTGTGGAACATGACATGATTTTAAGAAGTTCCAGAATAGAAATATTTTAGAAATTTTGAATCACATCCCTTTTGAGATTTGCTTCTAATTGTTCTGATTTGGCTCTGACGTGTTTTTAAAAGCTCTGGAACTACCAGGAGGAAGGTATGTTTCAAGATTGGAACTTTTAGTGGGAACAGGATGTAGCTAAAAGTTAAGAAAATTATTTTGTTTGTATTATTGTTATGGTTATAATTGTCTTCTGCTTTTGGCAAGTGATACTGTTTTCACTTGTGACAACAAATCAACTTTTTAAAAAATACAAATATTTTAAAGTAAAATAATAAGTGGATTTAGAGAGAAAAATTAAGTGATAATATAAATGATGCACAGAAAAGGTAAAAAATAGTGGATGTGGATATGGATGACTGAAATTTAGGAAACACTGCATCAAGGGGTACAGCAAAGTCCCACCTCCATTCATGTACCACTTGAACTGCTGTCCAACTCAGTGTGCTGTGTTTTGATACAGCTGACCTGACACACCGCTGTGGACAGGTCTTCCATGGGAATGAACTTTCTTCATGCCGGTCATCTGAGGTAGGGTCAGAGACTGAAACCTGGATGATGGGACTCACACATCCAGGGAAGCAATGATGCTCTTAAGGCCAAAGAAAAGCTCCTGAGTGGTAGGGGGACAGTATCCCATCTACCACACAGATGTGGGCAGAGTCCACAAAGACACCCAAGTGGGTTCTTAACCGTGCCTGCTTTTAAAAAATACTATGGGGAGTGATGTAAAAAAATGGCTTACCTACGAAGCTCTAAGCTCTTGATCCCCCATAAAACATCAAAAACAAACAAACAAATTACCAGGGTCTGTCTGAGCTTACTTTTCAAGAGCTCTGGAAAAGAGTCAAAGGTTTACAGCAACCATGCAAAGACTCAATCAAGGAAAAGCCATCTTCAAAATGATAGGAAAGTTTCATGCCATTTTTACTCAGCCTTGTCCCCCCTTTCCCCAGCATGGCAGATTTGGTCTTGAGTAGACAGTAGCCAGGTTCCCAGTCCCCCTGCTCCAACCAAAGGGAGCAGAGCACATCTTATTTGCAAATTATTGTGTACATCTGTTCTAACCTGTCGGGGGGACACCTGAAGGCCTGATGCAAGGCACTCATTTCACACAACTCAGAATACAGATGGGAAGAGCAGCAGGCACTGCTCATAAAAGCTACAAGGCAGACTATGAAACTAAAGATGCCTGAGCTAAGAGATTATGGGTGGAGATATACAGTAGACCATCAAGATCTGGAGGAGAAGGTAGGGAGAGATTTTCTGGGAAATTAAGACATTCAAGACAGCTGTGAACATGGGGGAATTTCAAAGGTCATCACATCCCCAGGAAGGATGCATGCTCAGGAAGTCCTGAAAAGACCTGAAGCTTTCACGTCAGGCTGATCCCTAGGCTCAGAGCGAGCCTGGCTACGTGGTGGAAGGGTGCCTCACAGAGAGCCAGTCCACACAGTGGTTGTCCCCTGTTTGTTGTTGTTGTTGATGTTTTTGTTTGTTTGAGCTCCTGGCGCTCAAGGAAATCTCTGTCAAAACATTAGCTGAGGGGTTTTCTGGGAAGGTGGTGGCACAGGAGGGCTTTGAACTAACCTCCTCCCACGGACACAACAAATTGACAACTACCTGTGGAGCATTTACCTCTGAGAGAGAACTGGAAACTGGATGAAAAGAACTCCCACAACAAGGGACAACACCGACAGAGGTAGAAGAGGCAGAAATACCTTTCTTCTGAGCAAAACAACACATTCTAGCTGCAGGGCTGCGTGGCTAGGAGCAATCTTAAGGTACAAAGCTTTTCCTGGAGGAGCAGGGGTCTGAGCAGGAGAGCTATGCCACAGTAAGCTGCTTTTGAATTCAGCACAACTGAGATGGTTGTTATAATACCTGGCTTTGCTGGCTATTAAAACCAATGGGGAATACCCCCAGAAGAGCCATCAGATATAAGACAAAGAAAAGCTTGCTCTTAAAGAGCCCACACACAAACTCACCATCCCAGAAACCAACAAAAAATCACCAGAAAGAAAGGTGCATAGTCCTTTGGTAACAGAGACTCACTTGATAAGTTCTGAGCATGTCTCAGAGAGGCAGGAGATGGCTGGGCCCACCTCCCCAGGGACTGAGACACTGGCAGCAGCCATTGTTGTGACTTAGTACAGGCATGCTAACACAAATGTTGGCAGATACCATTGGATTTCTTCCTTTGGACTGTTATCCCTGGGACTTGCCCCGCCCACTAGAACACTAGTTGAATCCAGGTCAGCCAGGGGAGGCAGCCTGCCCAAGGGACTGGCCCCACCAGCCACCAAGCCCAAGGAACTTGTGGGCCTGAATAGATGGGGTGTGTGGGACCTCTTCAGCAGGGTGAGTGGGTCTGCTTCAGTGGGTGCACATGGGGCAGGACTGCATTGGCTGGGTGTGTGGGCCTGTGGGTGGTGGGGCTTGTCAGCTGCAGCAGACTTCTGCCACTCTCCTCCTTAAACAGCCATGCAGGAGATCTGTCCCACCTTCAATTGTGTGCTGCCACGCCTGGGGCTGGCCCCACCGAGCAGCACTCCTGAGAGAGCTGACAACATCCTTGCATGCCAAAGGCCTACAGCAATGGTGATCCCCTGAGCCTAGCAACCAGCCATGCTGGTGTCCTGACTCACTTAACAGCAAAACAGCAGCAAGCGTGTGCTATTAGACCTTGCAGCCAGCTGCGCTGGGGTTCCTCTCACCCAACAAAGTGAGCAAAGTGACTGTAGCAGCTGCATATAGCTGAGCCATACAACCAGCTGGCCAGGGGTCAGCCTAGCTTATTCATGCACCTGCAGCAAGAGCGGCCCTGCCACAACAGAAGGGCACAGGTAGCCCATACAAGGGACACTTCCATAACATTTGGAACTGGTGACAAGAGGGAAGCACATTGCTGGGCCCCATAAAGCACCTCTTACATAAGGCCACATCTCCAAGATCGGGAGACGTAGAAGATCTGCCTAATACATAGATATAGGCACAGAGAAGTAGAAAAAATGAGGATACAAGGAATATGTTCCAGTTAAGGGAACAAGACAAATCCTCAGAAAAAGAACTAAACAAAACAGAGGTAAACAATCTACCTGATAGAGAGTACCTGCTAATAGTCATAAAGATGCTCACTGATCTTGGAAGAGGAATAGATGAACACAGTGAGAACTTCAACAGCGAACTGGAAAATATAAAAAAGAATCAATCAGAACTGAAGAATACTATACCATAATAGAAATGAAAGATTCACTAGAGGGAATCAACAGCAGAGTAGATGACACAGAAGGACGGATCAGTGAGCTGGAGGAAAGAGTAGAAGAAATCACCCAAGCTGAACAGAAAAAAGAAAAAATAATTTAAAAGAATGAGGACAGTCTAAGGGCACTCTGGGCCAACATCAAGCATACTAACATCCATATCATCAGTGTCTCAGAGGAGAAGAGAGAGACAAAGGGGCAGAGAACCTATTTGAAGAAATAGTCACTGAAAACTTTCCTAACTTAAGGAAAGAAACAGATATCCAGGTACAGGAAGCACAGAGAGCACCAAACAAGATGAACCCAAAGAGGCCCATACCAAGACACATTTTAATTACAATGTCAAGAATTAAAGATAAAGAGAGAAGCCTAAAAGCTGCAAGAGAAAGGTAACAAGTTACAAACAAAAGAAACCCTATAAGGCTATTAGCTGACTTCTCAGCAGAAACCTTACAGACTAGAAGGGAGTGGCATGATATTTCAAAGTGCTGAAAGGAAAAAACCTACAGCCAAGAATACTCTACCCAGCAAGGTTATCATTCAGAATGGAAGGAGTGATAGTTTTCCAGACAAGCAAAAACTAAAGGAAGTTATCTCTAAGAAACCAGCCTTACAAGAAATGTTAAAGGAACTTATTTAAGTGGAAAATAAAAGACCACAAATAGGAATAAGAAAATTATCTAAGAAAAACAGTCACTGGTAAAGGCAAATATACAGTAAATGTAGCAGATCATATAAAGCTAATATGAAGGTCAAAAGACAAAAGTACTAAAATTGTCTATTTCCATAAGAGATTAAGGGACACACATGCACCAAAAGAGGTTAAATATGATATCAAACACATAAAATGTGGGGGGAGGGAGTAAAAGTGTAGGGCTTTTAGTAAAACGTCAAACTTAAGAGACTATCAACTTAATATAGATTGCTGTTTACGTATGTTATTATATATGAACCTCATGGTAATCACAAACCAGAAACCTATAATAAATACACAAAAAATAAGAGAAATAAACTACACACTTATCAACAGCTACTTTAAATTTCAATGGACTAAATGCTCTAATCAAAAGACATAGGGTGGCTGAATGGATAAAATAACAAGACCCATATGTGCTGCACACAAGAGACATACTTCAAACCTAAAGCACTCACAAACTGGAAGTGAAGGGATGGGAAGAGATACTTCATGCAAATGGAAATGAAGAGAAAGCTGGGGTAGCAATACTTATATCAGACAAAATAGACTTTAAAACAAAAACTGTGGCAAGAGACAAAGAAGGGCACTACATAATGATAAAGGGAACAATCCAACAGGAGGATATAACACGTGTAAATATCCATGCACCCAACATAGGAGCACCTAAATATGGAAAGCAATTATTAACAGACATAAAAAGAGAAATAGAGAGTAACATAATAATACTAGGGGACGTTAACACTCCACTTACATCAGTGGATAGATCATCCAAACAGAAGCTCAATAGAGAAATAATGGCCTTAAATGGCAAATTAAACTAGATGGACTTAGTAGACATATGCAGAACACTCCATCCAAAAACCACAGAATACACATTCTTTTCAAAGGCACATGGAACACTCTCTAGGATAGATCACATGGTAGGCCGCAAAACAAGTCTCAATAAATACAAGAAGATTGAAAGACTACCAAATATCTTTTCTGATCACAGTCATATGAAACTAGAAATCAACTACAAGAAGAAAACTAGAAAAGTCACAAATATGTGGAGATTAAACAAAATGCTACTGAACAACTATTGGGCCAATGAAGACACAAAAGAAGGAATCAAAAAAATACCTGGAGACAAATGAAAATGAAAATATGACATACCAAAATTTATTGGATGCAGCAAAAGTGGTAGTAAGAGGGAAGTTTACAGTAATACAGGCCTACCTCAAAAAACAAGCAAAATCTCAAATAAATACTCTAAAGTGCACCTAAAGGAACTAGAAAAAGAAGAACAAACAGAGCCCAAAATCAGTATAAGGAAGGAAATAACAAAAATCAGAAGGGAAATAAATGAAATAGAGACCAAAATGAAAAAAAAGAAAAAATCAATGAAACTAAGAGCTGGTTCTTTGAAAAGATAAACAAAATTGACAAACCTTTAGTTAGACTCACCAAGAAAAAAAGAGAACACTCAAATAAATAAAATCAGAAATGAAAGAGGAGAAATTACAATGGACATCTCAGAAATACAAAGGATCATAAGAGAATACCACAAAAAGGTATATGCCAACAAATTGGACAATCTAGAAGAAATGGATAAGTTCCTAGAAAAATACAACCTTCCAAAAGTGAATCAAGAAGAAATAGAGAATTTGAATAGACCAATTACCAGTAAGGAGATGGAAACAGTAATCAAAAACTTCCCAAAAAACAAAAGTGCAGGACCAGATGGCTTCCCTGGCAAGTTCTACCAAACAATCAAGAAGACTTAATACCTGTCCTTCTCAAACTCTTCCAAAAAATTGAAGAGGAAAGGAAGCATCCTAACTCATCCTACGAAGCCAACATTACCCTGATACCAAAACCAGACAAGGACAACACACAAGAAAGAAAATTACAGGCCAATATCGCTGATGAACATCGATGCAAAAATCCTCAACAAAATACTAGCCAATTGAACACAACAATACATTAAAAAGATCATACACCGGGGCTTGCCCCATGGCCGAGTGGTTAAGTTCGTGCGATCCGCTGCAGGCAGCCCAGTGTTTCATTGGTTTAAATCCTGGGCACGGACATGGAACTGCTCATCAAGCCACGCTGAGGCAGCGTCCCACATGCCACAACTAGAAGGACCCATAACAAAGAATATACAACTATGTCATGGGGGGCTTTGGGGAGGAAAAAAAAAAATCTTTAAAAAAAAGATCATACACCATGATCAAGTGGGATTTATTCCAGGAATGCAGGGATTATTCAAGAACCACAGATCAATCAACATGATACACCACATTAACAAAATGAAGAATGAAAATCACATGATCATCTCAATAGATACAGAGAAAGCATTCAACGAGATAAAGCATCCATTTATGATGAAAACTCTGAATAAAATGGGTGTAGAAGGAAAGTACCTTAACATGAGAAAGGCCACATATGACAAACTCACAGCTAAAATCATACTCAATGGTGAAAAACTGAACACTATCCCTTAAGGAACATGAAGCAGACAAGGATACTCACTTGCACCATTCTTATTTAACATAGTATTGAGTACTGGAAGTCCTAGCCAGAGCAATCAGGCAAGAAAAATAAATAAAAGGAATCCCAATTGGAAAAGAAGAAGTAAAACTGTCACTATTTGAGATGACATGATTTTATATATAGAAAACTCTAAAGAATCCACCAAAAAACTATTAGAAATAATAAATGAATACAGTAAACTTGCAAAGTACAAAATCAACATAGAAAAATCAGTTGCATTTTTACACACTAACAATGAAATAGCAGAAAGAGAAATTAAGAATACAATCCCGTTTACAATCACAACAAAAAGAATAAAATACCTACAAGTAAATTTAACTAAAGAGGTGAAAGACCTATACACAGAAAACCAGAAAATATCATTGAGAGAAATCGAAGAAGACATGAAGAAATGGAGAGATATTTCATGTTCTTGGATTGGAAGAACTGACATAGTCAAAATGTCCATACTTACTAAAGCAATCAACAGACTCAGTGCAAACCCTGTTAAAGTCCCAATGACATTTTCCATAGAAATAGAACAAAGAATCCTAAAATTTTTATGGAACAATAAAAGACCCCATATAGCCAAAATATCCTGAGAAAAAAGAACAAAGCTAGAGGCATCACACTCCCTGATTTCAAAATATACTACAAAGCTATAGTATTCAAAACTGCATTGTACTGGCACAAAAACAGACACAGAGATCAGTGGAACAGAATCGAGATCCTGGAAATAAACCCACATATCTATGGACAGTTCATTTTCAATGAAGGAGCCAAGAACATACAGTAGAGAAAGAAAAGTCTCTTCAATAAATGGTGTTGGGAAAACTGGACAGCCACATGCAAAAGAATGAAAGTAGACCATTATCTTACACCATACACAAAAATTAACTCAAAGTGGAGTAAAGACTTGAATGTAAGACCTGAAACCATAAAACTTCTAGAGGAAAACATAAGCAGTATGCTCTTTGACACTGGTCTTGGCAGCATCTTTTCAAATACTGTGTCTTACCAGGCAAGGGAAACAAAAGAAAAAATAAACAAATGGGACTACATCAGACTAAAAATTTCTGCACAGCAAAGGAAATCATCAACAAAATGAAAAGACAACCTAACAATTGGGAGAAGATATTTGCAAACCATACATCTGATAAGGGGTTAATATCCAAAATATATAAAGAACTCATACATCTCAACAACAAAGAAACAAACAACCCAATTAGAAAATGGGCAAAATATATGAAGAGACATTTTTACAAAGAAGATATACAGATGGTTAATAGGCATATGAAAAGGTGTTCAACATCACTAATTATTAGGGAAAAGCAAATCAAAACCACAATGAGATACCACCTCATGCCCATCAGAATGGCTATATAATTAACAAGACAAGAAATAAAAAGTGTTGGAGAAGATGTGGGAGAAAGGGAACTCTCATACACTGCAGGTGGGAATGTAAACTTGTGCAGTCACTATGGAGTATGGAGATACCTCAAAAAATTAAGACTAGAACTACCATATCATCCAGATATTCCACTTCTGGGTATTTATCCAAAGAACACGAAACCACGAATGTGTAAAGATATATGCACCCCTATGTTCATTGCAGCATTATTCACAATAGCCAAGACTTGGAAACAACCTAAGTGCTCATCAACTGATGAATGGATAAAGAAGATGTGGATATATATACACAGTAGAATACTACTCTGCTATAAAAAAGATGAAATCTTACCATTTGCAGCAATATGCATGGACCTTGAGGGTATCATGCTAAGCAAAATAAGTCAGATGGAGAAAGTCAAATACCATACAATTTCACTCGTAAGTAGAAGATAAAAACAACAACAAACACATAGACATGGAGATTAAATTGGTGGTTACCAGAGGGGAGGGGAGAGGAAGAGGGGCAAAAGAAGTGGTAGGGCACATGTGTACGATGATGGCTGGCAATTAGTCTTTGGGTAGTGAACATGATGTAGTCCACACAGAAATTGAAATATAATGATGTACACTTGAAATTTATAGTTATAAACAAATATTACCTCAGTAAAAAAGGAAATAAAGTAAATGGATATGAAGAAAAAAGAAGCTACTTGCAAGCTGCTTTGAGAAGTGTTCTTTTTTGAATGCTAGCGATAATTATCTTGTAATATATGCAGTGTTTACCAAGACTTGTAATAGCAAAGTTTCTAACAAGCTATATGAAAACTGCATTCAGGAAAGTGTTCTTTCAGTGAATGTAGTGCTACCCATTCTGTACTGCATGCAGGGAAGGGTTTAACAAGACGCAATAAAGATGTTTCTAACAAAGGTACTTGCAAACTGAGTTCAGGACACTTTTTTCAATAAATGGAGATGATACTGATTCTTGTAATGCATATAGTGAAGTGACTAGGACTTGTAATAAAGCTGTTTCTAATAAACTGAAAACAAAACAAAACAAAAAAACAGTAACTGAATATAAGCTAAAGGAACAGACACTTCAGTGATCACACATGACGAACAATAGTCTTTGCAAAACGAATTTGGAAAAATCTCAAAAGAAAGAGCTACTATAGCCATCAACAGTCAAAACAAAAACAAACCCCAAAATCAGAAACTTCAACCCCTGGAGAAGTGGGAGAATCTGATTTCTAGAGTTACACATTATAGTAGTGAAAGGCTCAGCTTTCAACTAAAAAAAATCACAAGGCATACAAAGAAAGGGGAAATGTGGCTCATTCAAAGGAATAAAATTGATTGACAGAAACCATCCCCGAGAAAGCCCAGACCTCAGACCTACTAGGCAAATAATTTAATCAAATGTGTTAAATATGGTCAAATAGCTCAGAAAAAGAAATGGACAAAACTAAAGGAAGTCAGGAAAATGATATATGGACAAAGTGAGAATAGTAACAAAGAGAAAGAAATTGTAAAAAAGGAACTAAATAAAGATTCTGGAGCTGAAAAATACAATAACTGAAATGAAAAATTCACTAGTGGGTTTCAACATGTTTGAACTGGTATAAGAAAGATCAGAGAACTGAAGATAGAACAATAGAAATTATTGAGCCTGAGGAGCAAAAAGAAGAAAGAATGAAGAAAAGTGAAAAGAACCTAATGGACTTCTGTGACACTATCAAGCAGACCAACATATGCATTATGAAAGAAGGGAGAAGAGAGAGAAAGGGGCAGAAATATTATTTGAAGAAATAATGCCCATAACTTCCTAAATAAGATGAAACACTTGACTCTACAAATTCAAGAAACAAAGAAGTCCAAGCAGGATAAACCTAAGACACCTACACCAAGACACATTATAATCAAACTGTCGGAAACCAGAGAAAGAGAGAATCTTGAAGGCAGCAAGAGAATTCACACACAAGGAATGCTCAATAAGATTATCAGCTGATTCTCATCAGAAACCTTGAAGGCCAGAGGTACCAGGATTACATACAGTCATGTGTCACTTACCAATGGGTATATGTTCTGAGAAATGCATCATTAGGTGATTTTTGTCATTGAGCAGACATCAGAGTTTACTGAAGGGGAACAAAACTTGCCACCCCAAAATGTATCTCTTTATAGGAGGATTGTTTTAGACTGATTATTTTTAAGAAATAAAAGACAGAAGTGTTTCTTGTTACCTCCTTCTTAGCTGCCTAAAAGACCTCAGATTAAAAAACCTGTCTCAGGAAGCAAGCTATCACCTTAACATAATATGAACTATGTGGTAGACAGAGAAGAACCTAAAAAAGCCTATTTGTTGGGCTCCCCTCTGTGTTCTTCCGTTTCAGTGTGGCCAAACACACTTGTCTTCCAAACATTTGCTCTTTTTCACCTGCCTGTGAATTGCCTTCCTTCCCTTTGAAGTCCCTGACTCTCCCCACCCCCAACAACTTGTTTCATCCATCTGAGGAGGGTATTTAAGGTGAGTGCTTTAGCCGTTTTGGTAAGCTACTCAGTTTTCCTAGTTTTCTTCCATGTATACACGTTATTAAACTTTCGTTTGTTTCTTTCCTGTTAATCTGTCTTATGTCAATTTAATTCTTAGACCAGCCAGAAGAACCTAAAAGAGTAGAGAAAAATTTCTTCCTCCCCTGCACTACTTACACAAGCCTAGATAGTATAGTCTACTACACACCTAGGCTATATGGTACTAATCTTACAGGACCACTGTTGTATATGTGGTCCATTGCTGACCAAAACGTCATTATGTTGGGTGTGACTGTAAAGAGCTTCTATAACTCAGAACAAAGAAACACCAAACAATCCAATTAAAAAATGGGGCCAGCCCAGTGGCACAGCAGTTAAGTTCACACATTCCACTTCAGCATCTGGGGTTCACCAGTTCAGATCCCAGGTGCGGACATGGCACCACTTGTCAAGCCATGCTGTGGCAGGTGTCCCACGTATAAAGTGGAGGAAGATGGGCATGAATGTTAGCTCAAAGCCAGTCTTCCACAGCAAAAAGAGGAGGATTGGTGGCAGATGTTAGCTCAGGGCTAATCTTTTCTCACACAAAAATGAGCAAAAGATTTGAAGAGACAGTTCTCCAGAGAAGATATACAAATAGCCAATAAGAACACAAAAAGATGCACAACATCACTAGTCATTAGGGATATGCAAATTAAAGCCACATTGAGATACCACTTCACACTCATTAGGATGGCTATTATCAAAAAATCAGAAAAATAACATGTCTTGGAGAGGATATGGAGAAGTTGGAACCCCTGTCCTTTGCTGATGGGAATGTAAAATGGTGCAGCCACTGTGGGAAACAGTTCCTCAAAAAGTTAAAGATAGAATTACTGTATGATCCCAAATAGTAGAAATAATCAAAAGTCCAAGAGATTACTGAATATACCAAATGTGCTATATACATACAATGTCATATTATTCAGCCTTAAAAAAGAAGGATATTTTGTTACATGTTACAACAAGGATGAACCTTGAAAACATTGTGCTAAGTGAAATAAGCCAGACACAAAAGGGCAAATGTTGCATGATTCCCCTTATACGAGGTACCTAAAATAGGCAAATTCATGAAGACGAAAAGTAGATTAGAGGTTTCCAGGTGCTAGGGAGAGAGAGAGCGGGAAGTTCTTGTTTAATGGGATAGCAGTTTCTGTTTGGGATGGTGGAAATTTTCTGCAGATGCACAGTGGTGATGGTTGCACAATATTGTGAATTCACTCAGTGCCACTGAGTTGTATGCTCAAAATGGTGAAAACAGCAAGTTTTGTGTTATATATATATTTACGTCAATAAAAAGAAAAGAGAAAAGGGGCTGGCCCCGTAGCCGAGTGGTTAAGTTTGCGCGCTCCACTGCAGGCGGCCCAGTGTTTCATTGGTTCGAATCCTGGGCACGGACACAGCACTGCTCATCAAACCACACTGAGGCAGCGTCCCACATACCACAACTAGAAGGACCCACAACGAAGAATATACAACTATGTACCGGGTGGGCTTTGAGGAGAAAAAGGAAAACATAAAATCTTTAAAAAAAAAAAGAAAAGAAAAGAGAAAAGCAAACAAATCTCAATGGAATAGTAACATCATCTCGTTGTCATGAGAGCATGTGAAACGGGAGACATAGATGTGGGCATATGTGAGGAAATTTTTGCAGAATAAAATATCCCATGTCCAATAAAGAAAATATCATTGGCTCTGGACCATCCCAGTTCAATTTAACCAGAATCTCTGTGGTTGGATCCAAGCACTAATTTTTGTTTTTGAGGAAGATTAGCCCTGAGCTAACATCCGCCGCCAATCCTTCTCTTTTGGCTCAGGAAGATTGGCTCTGAGCTAACATCTGTGCCCATCTTCCTCCATTTTATATGTGGGATGCCTGACACAGCATGACTTGCTAAGCTGTGTGTATGTCTGCACTGGGGATCCAAACTGGTGAACCCTGGGCCCCCAAAGCGGAGTGCGCAAAGTTAACCACTATGCCACCAGGCCATCCCCAAGCACTAATTTTTTTTTTTTTTTAAAGATTTTATTTTTTTCCTTTTTCTCCCCAAAGCCCCCTGGTACATAGTTGTATATTCTTCGTTGTGGGTTGTTCTAGTTGTGGCATGTGGGACGCCGCCTCAGCGTGGTTTGATGAGCAGTGCCATGTCCGCGCCCAGGATTCGAACCAACGAAACACTGAGCTGCCTGCAGCGGAGCGCACAAACTTAACCACTCGGCCACGGGGCCAGCCCCAGCACTAATGTTTTTTTAAAAAATCTCCTCAAATGATTCTAACGTGCAGGCATTGTTGGGAACCACTGATCTGTCCACATGTAACTCTCTGTTTATTTTCTCTTTTATCCAAACTTAAAGTTGTGCTGCTGAGGATTAAGGCTAAGGCTGGCATGTTTGCATTTGAAGAATAGTACCACAAGAAGCCCCACTGAGGCCATCACATGAGGGCAACAGTGATGCCAAGAGACCTCCAGTGGCTGTGACTTTGGAGAAAGGAAATGGAGTGTGAGATCGATTTCAGGGTCTGTCCACCCTTCCATGGCCAATCTTTGGAGCTAAAATTTCCTCTTACTGGTCACTACTGTTCTGAGAGGGCTAGGGTTTATCTGATTAAGAGTTTCAGCAGGATACTTTATAGCCTATAGCAGTTTCCTATACTGCCTGGATTTCTCATGTAGAGTTTGGAGTCAAAATCCCTAACTCATTGGTTTGAATCTTAGACCTGCCATTTACTTGACATGGGGAAGACACCACTTCCAATCTGCAGTTTCTTTCTCTGTAAAGTGGAGATAATGGCACCTCCTGGAGGCTCAGTGAGGTTAACTGATCTGTTCACACCTGTTGGTAAGTGGGATGACAGGATATGAACCCAGTCAAAGCCTGCATTCTTAACCACAGGAGATCATTGGACCCCAAGTCTGGTGGTTCTGAAGCCAGGTTTCTTTCCACCCCATCAGTTAGCCCATAAGTGCCAGATGAGTTAGGAGAGAAGGAAAGTGGGACACACTATGAACTTGGAGATTAACTAGAACAGTCTTCACTGAGTTAGAGCGAATAAAGAGGTGAAGTCTCAGGATGCAGAGTTGAGTCCACTCCCTTATCACCTGCATGGCTCCCTGCAGGGATCTCTGGGCCTGGCTGAGGGCAGATGGGGTGCCCTTACCTGGTAGCACATGAAGAGGCCTATGGGCTTGGTGGGCTTGATCCTGATGCCAATGTTTCCTTCGGTGTCGGGCGGTAGGACATTCCCCTTGTCGTCAATGATCTAGAGCAAGAGGCCTATGAATACCAAGCTGCAGGGTTCCCCCAACACTTCTGCCCCACCCCAACATTCCTGGCTTATACACGTGACACCAGTGGGGATAACTGCGGGAGAAGCCCTGTCGGAAAATAAAATAAAACTGTCAAAAGTCTTTGAAATCAGCAAGTGGTGAAAGCCAAGTCATGGGTCTATTTGCCTCATGGATATATAGACATAGAAAAAGTGCCTTCAAGTTAGAAAACATGGGTCAGGAAAAACTAAAGCACTAGCTGGTGGAGAGAGCTGCCCATGCTACCTCCAGGTACTCTTTTTCCACCCACTGTGTGGGGCTCTAGCTGTCATGGTGAGCTGCATTCATGCCCAGAATACCACAGTTCTCAAATGAGACACCCACAGGAAACTGGAGGAAAAACAGGAGGAGAGGAGGAAGGACAATTGGTGGGCACCACTGGTGTCACATAACCGTCCAAGCTGAGCCCTAACGGTTCCCTGACAATGCTTTTAGGATCAGACCTGGATGTCAAAGGGTGGGATGGCCTTCCCCATGGAACCCGGCTTGATCTTCATTCCCCGGAGAATGCCACAAGTTATTCCCTGTTCACAAAAGAAAGAGAACTGGGATTGGCCAAAGAGTCCAGGCTGATCGCAAAGTGGCAAGAATCACACACAACATCTTTGCTCACATATGTCATTTGATGCTGCACAAAGAGCCCTTGTGGGGAAGCTAGAAGATCTGGATTCTAGGCTCAAGGCACTGACCCAACTCTATTCAGCAGACATTCACTGTGCCCATCATGGGCTGGGCCTGTGCTAGGTGCTGGGGCTACAGGGTCCAGTAGGGGAGGCCAAGAAAGAAGCAAAGGGCTGAGCCCAGGGCTGTGGGCATGGAATGTGGGTCTGGAGTGCCTTCTGTTTGCCAGGCACGTGTCCATTTGCCAGGGGAAGACGACGAGTCCACTTAACAAACATTTCCTTGGGGCTGTTGAACAGTGATAGAATGTTGCCTCAACTACTCCTCAGAGCTGCGTTGAGATTATTCAGATTGTCATGGTGTCCCCTCTGCCCCGATGGCCCCACGCCCATTTATCCTCCTGATGAACCCTATTCCTCCTTTACGGTTCTCTGAAATATCATTCTTTCTAAAGCTAACTGATTTACAGTCAGACCAGGGTTTGACTCTCGACTCTACCACTCACCGCCTGTGTGCCAATCAATCCCCCTTGACTCTTCCTGCTCCTCTAAGTGGGGTAATTATAACACTGACCTCTCAGAGTACTTGTGAGTGCATGGGAAATCCTTCACACAGTGCCAGGTGCACACCAAGTTAGTTCAGTAAATAACTACTACTAGCTATTACTCAGGCCCCAGAAAAGTCATTGGGAGATTCTCCTTCTGTAGTATTTCCCCCCCCATACTTCTATTGTAGCCAACAAGACATTATATTTATTCTTGTTTGTCTGTTCCCTCTGTGGATAGCGAGCATTCTAAGAATAGAGATTGCCCCATCCATCTCTGCACTCCCAGCATCTAGCACAGCACCTACCTGAAAAGAGCAAAGGCAACAGTAGCTGCAATGTGAGCATATACTAGGTGTTGGACACTATGGCCAGAGCTTTATATACTTCCTGTCAGTTACTTGATCACAACCCGGCAAGACTGGCATTGTGGTTTCCATTTCAGAGATGGGGAAGCTAAGACTCTGGAAGGTTCAATGCCATTTTGCTACACATTCTGAGATGGCAGTCATCCCTCTGTCAGCCAACGGGATGATGGGCAGGTGGGGAAAGTGGCTCTGTCCAGCTTCAGAAATGGATGGGGAATGTGTTGGAAGAGAGATACCCACCCACACTGTCATTGATAAAGTCCTTGAGGTTCAAGACACACATGATTCTCTGGATGCCCTGCCCACCTGGCTGCACAGTGATGCCCTTTGGGATCACACTCTGTGTGTGTGTGTGTGTGTGTGTGTGTGTGTGTCTGTGCACATGTGTGTTTGGTGTATACAGAAGATCTCTGCTCCTTCCTCCACTCCTGATAGTGTCCCACAATCAAACCTGTGTGCTGTCCTCATAAACACCCAGAAATGAACTTCTGGGGCCAGCTCTGCCTGCCCCTGTGGTTGCTGCCTTAGGATGGGATGGTGAAGTGAGCAAGACTTGTGAGTGGTGGCTTCCACGTTGTTGGAGAGACGTTGCTCTCTCCTCACCCCTCCTGGGCTCCTCTGAGTTAATAATCACAGGGACTGTGGAACCAAGTCCTTAGACCCCTTTTTCAGTTTTTCTCCAATAGTTTTCAGCACATTGGTCTCCTGACAAATCGAGGAGCTGTGAATTGTCTCTCCACAGATCAATTTGGGGCAAATTAGCCTAGACCCCTGGAGCCTCCCACAGGCTTCCATCAATGCTGTGGGGCCTCTGCACACACTGGTGGTATGATTCAGCCCATCTGATGGGCTCCGTGGCTGAGCGCATCCTGCCTGGCCCGGAAGGGACCATCCACTTACCGTTTCTGACTGTCCATACACCTGGTAGAGCAAAACTCCTGTCTGTCTTCTCCACTGCTCTTGCTCTTCAGGCAGCAGGGCCTCCCCGCCAGCACAGGTGTGCTCCAGGGTGGGGAACCTGAGACTTAGGAGAAGGCAAGGTGTCAACAGAGCCTCAGGTCAGGCCTTGGACTCTCTGCTCCAGGCCCAGGGTGTTAAGAGCTCACAGCGTTGTCATCTGGATCACTCACGCTTCTGCTTCGTCACTTTCTTACTTGCCTTCTGGGCAGTTTACTGATGGTCAAGGCCATCGAGTGAGTAGAAGTCACTCACTTCCTGTCAACTCTTCCGGCAGGGGGTGGGTGGTGGTGGTGAGGCCAATAGGTTAAATCAGGGAGTTTCAGTTTAAATTTGGATATTGATGTAACAAGAAAGTGAAAAACATGTTTAGCAGATGCTGTCTTACAGAAGCATTCTATGTGGCTAAGAGAGAGATTTTTATAAACCATAAAGGGGTGAGGAATAGGGCCCCAAGGACATGCTAGGATGGTAATAGAATGGTACTGCCTTCTATGGAGAGTGGGGTTATGTGAACTGAAGGGCTTTTGTATTCCTGAGTGGAGAATGCAAGTTCGGGGTTGGAAATGAATTGCTCAGGACATCAAGGAAGGTTGGGCTGAGTGGAGGTAAAGAGAGGAGGAGGAGGGACATTGGTAAGAGCCCTGAGGGAAGGAATTTTGGAGAGAACAGAGGGATCTGCTGTGAACATTCTAGCCCTTTGCTAGGTACCTTGTACGATGTCAATCCTCTCCTGCATTTTCCCCATGAAATTTTCCAGAAACATTATAAAAACAATCACAAAATAATGATGGATTCCCTAAAGGAAATGGGGACAAGTAATTGAGGTCTGAGTAGTGCTGGCATGGGGCTGAGCTGGGCCAGCTCTTGGGGATGAGGGAGGTGGCAGATGTCTGGTTCACCTTTCCACACTTGTCACTCTTTCCTGGTACATACAGTTCAGGGGTGACCGACAGGAGGGCTGGTCTCATTGAGGATATCTTCTTCCTCATCCTTCTAGAGTTTTATCCAAAGCAGATAAAGTGGCAGAGTCTCTGATGGAGTCATTAGTTATGCCCTGGGTGGATTTTTACTAGGTTTTGACAAAGGTCATCATCTGAGGAATGTTGCAAAAAGTGGCTGTAAGATGCGCTTTGAAATACAGATGGAAACAGAATCCAGCCAGATTGAGGCTTCATGAATAAAATCAAGTTGTGTTTCAGAGTTAGCTTCATAAGGAACTCCTTGGTATTTTAACTCTTATGTCTAAAACACGCTAGCTCTGATTTTGGAAGTAGCCATTTCAATTTCACAGTCTCTAAAAGATACATGAATGCCCATAAGGTTCAAAGAGCAGATTTCAGTTTAGCTAAAAATTAATCCACAAACACAGGGAAATGCAAAAACAAAACTATAATAACACTAAACATCCATCAGACTGGAAAAAAATTTAAAACCTTCATGATAATGAATATTGCCAACCATGTGAAACAATGGCCATTCCCCCACCTGCTAGTGCAAGCGTAAATTGGTTGAATACTTCGGAAAATAGGGTGGTAGGGTATGACCTACAGGCTGTGTCAGTGTGACCTAGCAATTCGTCTCCTGGAAAAACTACAGAAATGTGTGCTTAGATGTCCCAGCGTGCATGTGCAAGAATTGAGCGCAGCATCAATCACCAAAAGTCCAAACTTAAAACTACCCAAAAGTCCACTAATGGTAGGACTGATTTTTAAAAAGGTGGTATGTTCATAAAAAGGAATATCATACAGCAATTAAAATTAATTGCAGCAACAGGGATACATCTTAGAAACAGAATATTGAAAAAAGAAGCCAGATATGACAGAATGATGCAATCAAATAAAGTTAAAAAGTAAGTAAAATAGAATAATTTGTTTAGGAGTAGTTCCTTACAAGGTTAACTACAAGGGAAGAGAAGGAAGGAAATACCATAAAAATCAAGATATTGGATTCCTTTAGGGGAGATGGAGAGGCGTGAGGAGGTCTCTAGGATGCTGGTAATGTTCTATTTTTGTGACTTGGCTGATTGGTTATACAGGTGTTTTAGTTTCAATAATTAATCTGTAAATTTATGTATGTGTTCTGTATGTTTGTTATTTCACAATAAAAATGTTTAATAAAGAATAAACCCACAATGATGCAAGCCTCACTGAGTGTTTCACTTGGATTTCTGAGTCCCAGTTTAATGAACTAATTAAACTGATAACCACCACCAACACTCATCCTCCTCTCACACACACTACCCTCAAAGAATCAGAGTTTAAAACAGTCAGACCACGGTGCACTGGATTCCTTAAAATCCTACCCAAAGATGGTCATTACCGGCTACGGCCACTTCCGCCATACCTGGTGAAATCCTGCTGCAGAATCATTCGAAATACAGATGGTGCAGCAAGGCATTGGGTGATGGGGTATTTGAAAAATGTCTAGAAGGTGAAGAGAGAAGGAATTTTATTTTTATAGTTAAGATTAAAAATACCAGCCAATTACTAGCATTTTAATTCTGATCCCTCCTCTAGGGAAACTCATTTATTCATTTGTTAAATCTTTCAATATACATATATTGAGCATGAATTTTGTACGTGGCATTTGTCAGGTACTGTTGGGGACACAAGAAGAGTAAGATAAAGTCCCAACTCTCATGGAGAGTAGGTACTAATAATAGAGGAGACAAAACAGGACTCAAATGATAAGGCAGAAGTTGGGAGACGTGATAGAAAGGTTTGAAGAAAGTTCTGGGAGAGCATAGCAGAGGGAAAAATTCCTTCTGAAGAGGTGGTCCAGGAGCATCACTGAAACAGGTGGCATTTCGTTGGGGCATTTAACAAATGGGTACAGTGTCTACAGGCAAAGAATGGGGGAGATTCTTGAAGATAGAAGGAATAGTTTCAGGAGCTGAAGAAACATTGAAGTAAAGTTAAATACGATTTATTTAGACACATAGGTGAGAAACAAAGTACAAAAAGTAAATTTAAGAAGATTGGGGTTAGTTGGAGCCAGATTACTTAGGGTCTACAGTGTCTAGTTTTCAACATTGTTTAGCTAGAGGTGGGAGTCCTTCAGAAATTTTGGATCAGGATGGAGATCTGCTGGGAGAGCCAGGAACACTAAAAGGAAGAGAATGTGAGTTTGGGGGTCTGCCTGACCTGAATTCAAATCCTGTTACTTCATTTCTCTGCAACTCTGTTTCCTCATCTGTAAAGTGGGAATATCCCAACCTTCCATGTAGAACCATGATGAGGTATGATGGGCGCTTAGGAGAGCTCTGCCTCCACCCTCTGTCCCTCTCTTTATGAGTCTAATCAGCTTTTAATCTCTGGTTTCTACCTCTGCAATATCTCACATTCACATCCTCTTTGTAAAAAATTTTACTTCTATCCTCACCTCCAGTCTCACTGTTGCACCTGCAAAGAGTACTTGTCCAAGCCCTCGTTCTATCCCACTCCAGCCACCTTGGTGTCTGTAACCCTGACCTGGGCATAGAGCATTGGATCAGTATCCTGGTGACAGACAATTGACTTAAACTGGGCCACTAGGCTTCTAGTTGTCTGGCCTGGTCATCAGGAAAGGGAGAATATCAACCCCGGAAAGCTGCGGCCGCCATGTTTGGCTCAGCGCATGTCAAGAGCGAAAGTAGGTCTGCAGAGGGAAAGAAGGGAGCAGACATACAGAGAAAAGCAGAGGAGATGCAGAGGCTGCCTCCATTCCTGGTGTCTTTCTGGTTCCTGTTCCAGACCCTTCAGGCTCAGCCTCTCTTCTTCTCCTCTAGCATCCTGGCATGTCTCATTGTCCTCCCCCCATATATCCCTTTTTCCATTAAGCTACTTTGAAGTGAGTTTCTGGTACTTGCACCCAAGGGAGTGTTGTTTAGTACATAAGAATTAGAGAGAGTAGGTGTCATGGGTCTTGCCCAGAGCCTGGTGCTTACTAAGTCCTCACCAAACATTGGCTCTGGTCGTTATTGTCTAAGTTGTAATTTATGACTCATCTTGGTGCTTTGCAGCTTTTGGTAGGATTGTGCAGCAGGCAACAGGGGCTCTTGCAACAGATCTGGAAGAAAATCCAAGTTGAGGCGGTGGGCAGAGAGGAAATGGAGGGGAAGTTTTGTTTTGTGAATTTAAATAGTAAATTTTTAATTTAACATTTTTTGTTTTAGTCAATATCTCACAACTTTCATAAGAGGGACTGAATAAATTAAAATTAATTTAAACTAAATTAAAATTTTATTAAAAATTCACAAAAGTAGTAATTGGAGATAAATCAAAATAACTGAACTTTCAAATACTGGGAGGGGGTGGTTTTTGATCAGTTTGTAGAATTAACACTTTGCAATAATTCAAGCTTAAAACATGCTAGCACTGTGGGGGCACTCTGTGTAGTGGAGGGAGGATTAGACCTGGTAGGGTGGGGTGCAGGGAGGTGGACTCAGTGTTTTCTGTGCAGCTTTAAGCCTCAGGGACTGGCAGAATGTGGGAAGTAATGATGATGGAGAGGCGGATACTGATATGGGGGCAGGGAATGAGAAGTGGGAAGTGCAGTTCAAGGTGCTGCAGGAATGATCAGATGGACTTGATCAACCAGCAGATAAACATGGGAGAATTCGCATGGAGAGAGAAGACCAGACCCAAGGTGTCATTTCGAGAGCTACCTGAACTGATGTGCTTGCTGGAGAAATGGACGTGAAGGAAGAAGAGAAGGGAGAGGAATGGTGAGGGCAGACCCTTGGAGGACTGCAATGTTCTGGAGCAAGCTGGGTGAAGAGCAAGCGGCTGCAGCAAGTGGAGAATGTTCTAGGGAGAAGTTTGATATTAAGGAGGAAAGACGAGTTAGTCTAATGTGTACCAGGGTGAAGGGAAAGTATTTTTAGGATGGGAAAACTTGAAAATGTTGATGGACTGAAGGAGTAGAGTTAATGCAAAGTGAGAGATTAAAAATACAGGAGAAAAGATTTAATAGATTAAAGATTAATAGGGAGGGTCCCCTAACAGAAGGGCAGGGAAAAGAGCAGAATCCCCAGTGGTTGTGGGGAGAGGTGGACTTTGAGAGTTGGAGAGGCAAGTCTGCCTCTGAGCAAGGGTGCGAGTGGAGAGGCAAAGAGAAGTTTCAGGTGAAGGGAAGCGCATTGAAGGAGTTCATGCAGGTAACCTCAATTATCATCGTGATGTTTGCATAGCAATAACAGCAACTGCTACCACTTATTGAGTGTTTTCTCTGTTCCAGCCTCAGGGCTAAGCACTTTATACACTTTGCCTATGTCATCTCATTAATATTCCCAACAATTTTATGAGGTAGTAACTATTAACCAAAACTCCCATTTTACAGATAAGGAAACTGAGGCTCAGAGTGGCAAGTAAACCACTTGTCAGTGTCAAACGTGGGATAAGAAACTGGATCTGTCATATTCCAAGGACTCTGTTTTTCAAAACTTCATTAAATTGAGTAACCACACACACACACACACACACACACCAGCTACCTGGCCCTGGTGGAGCCAGGATCCAGGATCCAGGAGACCTGAGCTTGTTCTGGTTGCTTTAATTTCCCAAAATGTATATTCTGGGTCCCAAGGTCACAAAATTTGATCTACATGTCTGGGGAAGGGCTTGGAAATGTGTATTTTCTTCAAGGTTACGTCTTGATGTGATTCTGATACAATGATTGATTCAGTGCTTCATACTCTGAGAAACCCAGAATGAGGGTTATATTAGCTCATTGCCTTCTTTGCCAAATAAAATATTTCTCGACAAGGTCCAGCTTGAGACCTTGAGCTTGAAACATTAGTTTCCTCTGGGAGTATGTTGACTCTGGAAGGTTAGTGTTCTTACCTGGACAATTACATTGTGGTCAAACTGGGGCAGATGATGGACAAAGACTGTAGACCCTGCTGTCCATGGTTCAAGCATGGATGCCAAGGTAGCCGTAATCCAGCCTGGGTCTGACAGGCACCAGAAGACATCAGACGTCTTCAGCTGCAGCAATTTCCTGCTAACTCCAAAATACAGTGGCCTCAGCTATGTGATCATGGGAGGGTGTGATCAAGGGATGGGGACTCTGGATTTCAGGGACAACACACCTGTCTCACCATCAGTTCATGTAGTTTCTGTGGGGCTCCAGACCCACTCCCACCCCAGCTCCCCAAAGTATGCCAAATCATATTTCCTGGTCACATGTGACTTCAACTGGTTCCATCAGAATGATTCCTAAGGCTTCCGCTGGGAATGCTGGGACAAAGTCTTTTGCTCTTTTCAGATTCAAATCTGTTATTGACATGGTCTTGGGTGATGCTGGCAGCCAGTATGGGAAAATAATGGATGAGCCTTTCTGAGAACAATACCAAAACATAGCAGAAACAGAGCTGATAGATGGAGAGACAAAAATCTAATCCAGAGGCTATCTTGCTATGTCTGAAGCCGAACTCTGGAGGGCCCTGCTTCATGATCCAATAAACTCCCTTATTCACTCTTTGGATTAGTGATGTAGATTGGGCTTTCTGTCATTTGCAATGGAGAGAGTGGGAGACAGAGACATAGACAGAGACTTAATTAATATTCCATCTTGGCAAAGGACTGGAAACGAATTGCCAAAAGGCAATAATTGGAAGGTGGAGTGGAGAAGGTTTCTCATTTCTCTACTATACTCTTACTGTTTCTGAGGGAACTCTGTGTGCAAAACTCCTTGAGGAAACACCACTTAGCACACACAACTCAGAAACACAACAAAGATTACTTCTTTGACAAGCTTTTCTACTAGTAGGAAGTGACTTTGATAAGCCATCCACACTCCCTCTTCTCATCTCTCTTATGATTGCGGCTCACCCACAGGAAATTACTAGCTAGGAGGACCTCTCTTCTGAGCTTCAGGCCAAACTATCCACTGACCGTCTCTTCTGTGGTGTCGCTGAGGCACACCCACAGCTGATCCTAATCTCTCCTGCCTACCTTGGGCCAATTCTTTCTCCTCCAGTATTTTCTGTATTTCAGTGAACGTCATTACTGTCCTTGAAACTGTCCAAGCTCGAAATCTGGGAGTCAACCTTGACTTCTTACCTCTTATCTCCCACATCTAGCGAGAAGATCCTGTCTATTCTGTCTCCTAAAATTTCAAATGTATTAACTCCTTTCCTGTCTCTGGCACCTTGTCCAAGCCACTACCATTTTGGATTATTCTAAGGCCCTCTTACTAGTCTTTATAACTCCATTTTAACTTTTTTCATTCCATTCTCCATCTTGCAGGCACAGTGATCTTCTCAAAATACAAATCTGATCAGGTCTCTCACTTGCTAAAAATCTTTCAATACCTCCCCATTGTTTTCCTAAGAAATTCCAAACTCTACACCAAGGGCCAAAAGCCCCTGCATGATCTGGGGCCTGCTCACTTTCCCAAATCCTTCCTCCTGTCCCTCACCCGCCACCCTGAGCACCAGCTATTCCCAAGTCTCTGCAGTTCTACGAATGCTACTTTTGGTATCTTTGTGCCTTTGCCCTTACTTTTCAGACTGCACAGAAAGCCCTCCCCTTCTTTCCACCCCTATTCCTCCAGGGTTTTTCTACTCAATTGTTACCATTAGTGCAGATACCCACTGCCCACAAGAAGCCTTCTCTGCCCCTGGTCTGGTTAATAAGTTAGAAAATATATAGAACTTGGTCTAGTCTAATTATTACTATTTTAGGAAGGGGCAGAGCAGAGAAGATGTTTGGTTTAAAGTTGATGAAATGATTAACCCAGGGCTACAGCTTCAGCCTGTATGATTCCTTGCTCTAGGTTAGGGGCAGGGGCTTGGTGTGGCTTGGTTCCAGGTGTAATTTTCCCTAAGAGCTCACGATTGGGAAACTCCAAGTCTGATTTGTCCATAATGGAAGAAAAGAGAGGACCTGTCACCTCAGGTCACAGTGCTAGAACATTCTGTCTTTCCCCACCAAACCCTGCAACCACTGACAGGGACACAATGTCTTGGCATTTGTGTGGTTTGCAGAATTCCTACTGCCTCCACCCTCATTTCCTCCACACCTCCTGCGAACATACTCAGGCAGGACCCAAATGTGCCTCCTTTCATTCGGAGGCCTCTGTCAGCAAACACTTAGGATTCCCAGCCTTCACCTCTTAGGCCCTTGGTGGTCTGAACGAGAGCAGAAGGGAGAAACAGGATGGAGTCCATTCTACTTAGAACCCCTTTCCCAGCACACACACACAGACACCCACACCACCCCAGGTCTGTGGCCCAGCCTCTAAGTCGGTGCCCTCTTTCCTACCATGAAGGGAAGGAGGATCGTAAGGCAAGTCCCTGGTTGTGTTTTGCCATCTTGGGCAAGCCCGTGGTCCCACTAGTGAAGAAGATGGCCATTGGGTCCAGGGTCTTTGACTTAACACAGGTGTGATCTGAGGATGCTGATCTGCAAAGGGATTCAAAAAAGGAGAGAAGTCATGTTTCCTGTTTTTCCATCCTCTAGGGAATAAAAAGAAACAATACGAGGCTTGGGGTTGAAAACTGGGGGTTTGCAACACTGGAGGAAAGACTGGTTCTCCCAGTGTTTGGCATCAAGTCGAGTTTATGAGTGACTTGCAAAAGAGGACTGACATTTCTTCATTTAAAAAATGGGGACAATACAGTGGATTATTTTTTAATTGAGCAAACATTGAAATACCACTGAAATGTTACAGGCACTGTTCTAAATGATTTACAATTAAGAACCCATTCAACCTTCAGAGCAACTCTGAGAGGTGAGTACTGCTCTTATATGCCCATTTTGTGGATGAGGAAATGGAGGCTCAGAGAGGGTAGGTAACTTGCCTGAAGACATATAGCCAGCAAGTGGCAGAGCCAGAGTTCAAACCCAGACAGTCTGATCCATGGACTGTGCTCTTTATCACACTACTAAGCTTGTTTTTTACACAAACCAGCTTTACATGAATTTAACTCCATGACAGTGGTGATGAGGGGTGGGGTAGAGAAAGTGAGGGAGAGTGAGAGTGAAAGAAACATATCCAGCACCTGCCCTGGTGTGAGCCTGAGATGACAGATAGAACCTGCAGTTCCCTCAGTCGGCCTGGATTCCTGGGAGCTTCTCATCATTTATTTATTTATCTCATCATTTTACTTATTATACACAAATAATATTTTAGATTTTCTACAAGGAAGACAACACAATAACCCTCTGACTTTAAACATCTCCTTTGTACAGTCCCAGGATGGTTATGCTTTAGTGAGAGAAGCACAGGAATTCAATTTCCTTATATTACAGAGAAAGCAACCACAGCCAAGAGAGGGGAAGGAACCAGCCCAGGGTCACACAGCAAGGCAGTGGAATAGCCAAGAAGAGAAGTTTTCTGGTCTCAGACCTGGTGAGCTTCCCACCACTGGCTGTCTGTCTACCAGCACTTGGGAGTGGAGGGTCTTCTCCCACCATTCCTCATAAAGCACATTCATCAGACCAGAAACTCACTTAATCAGTGATCGGAAGTCCAGCCACCCTTTACGGCTGTGGTCAGACACCAGGAACTTGATTTTCAGAGCAGGACACTCAGAAGCCACAGAGTCCACCTCTGGAGCAAGTGTATCTGTGGTTATTATGCCCTTGGCTTTAGACACTTGCAGTCGGTAGAGAATGTCCCTGGCCTTCATTAGGGTGGTTCCTGGCATGAAGACAATCCCTGGGGATGAGAAAGGAACAGTTTGTTTCAGTTTTTCTTTCATAACCATGGGCTTCAGGCATGGCTTCTCTGCATAGAAATCCCCTAACCTCTTGCTAACAAAGTACAGTCTGCAGACCAGCAGCATCAGCACCGCCTGATACACAGAACATCATGCCCCACCTTAAACATACTGAATCAGAATCTGCATTTTAACAAGATGCCCAAGTGATCCTCATGCACATTAAAATGGGAAAACGCTACTGTGACCTTTTCTACACTAGATGGATCCAGCCAGTAGACAAGTGGATCCTGCTTTACACAACTTTACATGGGATCTGGGAATGTAGATGCAAGTAGGACGCTGTCCCTGCATCAGCACTAGCTGCATCCCTGCCCCCATCTTTCTCCTCTCATTTCCTTCTCTGTCAGTTCCTTGTTGTCATCTTGAATCTCTTCTCTTTCCTTCATTCCTTATATCCAAATGTAACCTCATTGTCCTTTGAACTTTCCTCCCTTCCTTTCCATCTTCCATCACCACTTTGTGTGCTCATATCGGATCCTAATCTCTCCACCAGATGCCCTGCCCTGAATCTTCCTATGACCCGTATTTCATATTATCACCTGCGTAAGTTCCATAGAGCACTGACTTTTCCCCTCCACATTTCTTCTCTGCACTAACACCTGTGCCCTCTCTCAGGAAAACCCCACATTCCCCATCCTGACATTGAAGGTGCTGCCCACTCTCTAACTTTCTCTCCTACAACTCTATCCTCTATTTCAAAATAGCCATTCTTCATCTAGGCTGCTTCTGACTCTAAGCCTTTGCATGTGTGATGCCCATTCATGGAATTTTCATCCTTTGCTTCTATTCCTCCTTAATTCTGCTCATTCCAAGGGCCTCTGCTCATGTCTTGGATTTCCCATGGGCCATCTTAGATCTACAGATGACACGGTTTCTCTATGCTCCCTCTGTCATTGCTGTTAGGTCTTGATTCCACATGACTTTGATGGATGAACCAACTATTTTATTTGTCAGAGAATATTAGCAAGAGAGAGAGAGAAAGAGAAATATGAGCAGGAGCATGACAGCTTGTTGTATGAACATGCATAGAAGAACTGAAGTAATTTAAAAAATCCTTGACTCCCAGATTGATTCTAAATTATACAGCTAAATAGATAGATAGGCATTTAAAAGAGGAAGGGAAATCTCTGCAGAAAAACGTTAACTAATAAATGTAGATGGAATGCTATAAATACAAAATCCTCATCTAAAACCACCATAAAAATAGTCAATTCAGTCAAGAATCTTCACTGGATACACAAATCATGGGGTGAAAGACTGTTGAGGAAAAGGATATTCACACAGTCTCATAAAAATTACACCACAGATCACTTGTTAATTACAAGGGGAAAAGGTGCCTTTACAAAGGTGGATATCAGCTCACTAGAGTGATAAAATAATATCACTGTGATGGGACAAACCAACTCATATACCCCTTAATGTGATGCACTGAGAAAGACACAACATCACCCGTCTACTACTACTAAAAATGTTTAACCTGAATGTAATCACAAAGCAAGAATCAAAAATATAAATTCTGAGGGAAATTCTGCAAAACAACTGGCTTAGATACTTCAAAAATGTCATTGTTATGCAGAAAAGGCTAGGAAACCATTCTAGATTATAGACTGAGGAAACATGACAACTAAATGCAATGCATGATCCTTGATTAGATTTTTGGATTTAAAGAAAAAAATGCTATAAAGGACATTATTGGGACAATTGAGGAATTTTGACTATGGATATATATCGGGTAACTATATTGTATCAACATTAGACTTCTTGTATGATAGCTATTGTAGTTCTGTGAGGGGAATGTCTTGGATCTTAGCAGATGCATATCCAGTGTTTATGGGTATTTATCTGATATTTATGGATGTCACAATGTCTGCAACCGATTCTTAAATGACTCATTGGGGAAGAGGCCCTTAAATATGGCAAAATTTTAGCAATTGATGAATCTTTAAAAAAGGTAATAGTTCCTGAGACTGTGCAAGACAAAGTGTGCACGTGTGTGTGTGTGTGAGAGAGAGAGCGAGAATGGGAGAGAATTACGACATTGTGTTTGAGAGTGAGTGAGCATGAGGGAGAGAGTGAGTGACAAAGAATAAAAGAATATATGAGGGAATCTGAGAAAGAGAAAGACTGTGAAAAAGAAAGAAGGCAGGGTAAGAGAAAGAACCTAATATTGCAGGACCAATTGACTCTAGGTCAGCCCTAAGGTCTATTGTGGTCTTTCTGAGTCACTGACCTGTTCGGATGCAGCCCACAGTCACCAGCCACCACTCAGGCACTCGAGGCAGAATCAAGGCCAGATGGTCTCCCTGTCGCAGGCCACCGGTTTGCGTGAAGACGTTGGCTGCACGTCGGGTTAAGTCTGTCATCTCTCTGAAACTCCACTTCACTTCATCCCCTTGGTCATTCACCCACCACAGGGCTGGGTTTGGACCTCTCTTGCCCTCCTGGTCAAGATCATACACCATGTTACTTCCTGCTTTGAAGGAAAAGGGCACTTATTTGGCCAATCTACTCATATTCCAGGGTGAGGACTGGAGTCAAGGACTAAGACCCCATTTTAAAGCATTTCAAGAGCCAAGAGAAGTTAGGAGTGGGTGTGATGCAGCCAACTTCTTCTGACCTAGTGTAGCCACCTCCTCTCAAGTCACATAAAACCATGAACAGCCTTCGTGTCTCCTATTGAAGACTTAAAGCTCCCTTCTCCCAGATGTCTGTCTGAGTTCCCCTCTTTGCCTCAGTTTTCTCATCTATGAAGTGGCAACAATAATACTACCTGGAAGGTAGTGAAGTTTAAATGAGTTATTTAAATGAGTAAAGTGTATATACTAGTGCCTGGCCCAAGTAGGTGCTCAATAAATATTACTATTGTTATTATTGATACACAATAAAATAAAAGAAGCTAATTTAGTTCCTGAATACTTGGGGGAATTTATTTTTAATAAACTACTTCTGGGGTGAAATCAGCAAGAAGACAGACTAGGAAGCGCCAGGCCCTCATTCCTTCAAGGAAACATCAAGTAAGTAAACAACAGACCAAAATGGTTTTGTGGGAGCTCTTGAAATAGTTAAGGATCTGCAGCAACCCACAAGTGCCCAAACAATAAAAGCCATGCTCAAAATGATAGGAAATTTCATGATGTTTTTGCTTACTCTTGCACTACCCCTTCTCTGATGTGGAACAGCATGGTCAGGAAGAAGCCACAAAATTCCCAGCCCCTCCTTGGGACAGAAAGAAAAGAGTGGAACTTGTTTGTGATATTCTGGCTTGTCTAGAGGCCACCTGAGGGACTGGTTTCTGATTCAGTGCTTAAACAGGAGGGGTGGCATAGTTTGAGCATCAGGTTGAAAGTCTCTGAAAGCAGTGGTAGTTGCCATGGTGTGTGAAGACTGTAGACCTGTAGCCTCTTAGGGACAAGAAACTACAGACAGAGGAATACAACAGAATATCTAAGGCCCCAAGAAGAAGCAAGGATGAGACTTTTATGGAAATTACAGTTTATAAGATCAGCCATGTGCATGGGAAAACTGGAAAAAAGAACATGCACAGGCCCAGAAAAGAAACATGCCAGGAAAGACCTGAGATAGCCTTAAGTTTTCACACTGAGTAAATTATTAATGGTCTTCTTCTGCATGGAGCCAATCTGCAAAGACTGAGAAAGGCGGCTGCTTTTTTCAAATGTCCAGTTTTCAACAAAAGATCACAAGGCCTACAAAGAAACAAGAAAATATGGCCCACTCAAAGGAACAGAATAAATCTCTAGAAACTGACCCTAGAGAAACCCAGGCTTGAGCTACTAGACGAAGACTTTTAAAGGACTCTCTTAAATATGCTGAAAGACCTAAAGGAAAACATGAACAAAGAACTAAACAAATCAGGAAAATGATAGATGAACAAAGTGAGATGATGAACAAAGAGACGGAAATTACAATAAAGGACCAAACAGAAATTCTGGAGCTGAAAAATACAATAACTGAATCGAAAACCTTACTAGAGGGGTTCCACAGCAGACTCAAATAGGCAGAAGAAAGAATCAGTAATCTTGAAGACAAGTGATTTTAAATTATTGAGTCTGAGGAGCAAAAAGAAAAAAAATGAATAACAGTGAATGGAGACTGAGGGACTTATGGAATAATACCAAGTAGACAAATATACACATTATGAGAGTCCTAGAAGAAGAGAGAGAGAAAAAGGAGACATAGAGTTTATTTGAAGGAATAATGTCTGAAAACTTCTCAAATTTCAGTAGAGACACGGATATACACACACAAGAGGCTCAATGAACTCTAAGTAAGAAAACCCAAAGAGATCCACACAGTCACACCTTATAATCAAACGACAGAAGCCAAAGCCAAAGAGAGACTCTTGAAAGCAGCAATAGGAAAGCAATTATTCATCTATAAGAATTACTTAATAAGATTTTCAGTGGAATGCAGGCCAGAAGGCAGTGGGATGGTACATTTAAACTGTGAGAGGGAAAAAACTGTTAACCAAGAATTCTATATCCAGCAAAATTATCCTTCAAAAGTGAGGCAGAAATTAGGACATTCTCAGATAAACAAGTTGAGGGAGTTCATTTACACTAGACTTTCCCTATGAGAAACACTAAAAGGAGTCTTCAAGTTGAAATGAAAGGACAGTACAGAGCAACTCAAATATGAGAATATGATAAAAGGAAATGAGAAGAACATCAAAACATATCACTACAAAAAATCAACCAAGCGTAAAGGAAGCCTGTAAAAGAGGGAATAAGGGGAAAAAAAAGCTATGACATCAAAAAAATATCGTGGCAATAGTAAGTCCTTCCCTATCAGTAACTACTTTAAATGTAAGTGGACTAAATTTCCCAATCAGAAGACAAACATTGGCAGAATGGATAAAAAAAACAGGATCAAACTGAATGCTGTCTACAAAATGATAGAATATGATAAAACCAATTTAAAAACTCTCAGAAGTTTCTTGCAATAAAAATGCTCACAATATAATATCAATTTTAAAAAGCAAAACCATATTTACATTATAATCCAAATTAATATCAGTAATATTAATTAATTCATTCAATATTACCTACTTCTAATTATTTCTAAGGCTAAATGTTTTTAGATGCCATTATGTTCTTACACCAAAAAGATACAATGGTAAACAAGACACACATACACATATATATGTAAATTATTTTAAATATTTATGGCCAATTTTTGTTTTCTTGTTTAAATTAACTTTCTTATTTTCCCCTTGTTTTCTGTAATGAGCATGCTTTTTTTAAAAAGATTTCATTTTTTTTTAAATCCTCAAAACAAAACGTGTTCATGGATCAGCTTCTTGGTGATGCTTGTTAAGTTGTAAGGGCAGATCCAGGAAGCCAGAGTGGACTATGGTGGCATACCTTCTGGAGGGTCTTTCATGAGAGCAGCATTAAGACCTATGGAGCTTGTAATACAAATTTCAAGATTAATTGATTCCACAAATGTTTATCAAGGGACTGCTAGGTGTCAGGCACCATGCATCACTAGGAAGACACTGACCAAGGCAACTAGAAAAGTGGAAACAGACAGATCAGAAGTGTTGTGAGACTGAAAATTAATGAGATGAGGGTCCTATGGGTGGGAGAAATTTGGATATATGGAGGAATTGACCATGACTGATAATGATGATATAAGACCCAACAAAGACTGGCACTCTCTGGGGGAATTTACTTGGTGGTTATCTCCATGGGTTTATGCGTGAACTAACTGATAAGGACTTTATGAAGACAAACAAGGGAAAAGTGATGGCATCACTTCCTCCTCTCTACCTCCTCCCTCTCCATCCCATCTCATGATTCAAAAGGTCTTAACCAGATTTCTGGTCTGGGCAGTGATGAAAGTCAGTTTATAGCCTAAAGGCAGAGATGTTTTGGCATCATCAGATTGTGAGATGAGGTTAGATACAGTGACGTATTGCTTAACGATGAGAATACCATTCTGAGTTCTGAGAAACACATTGTTAGGCAATTTCATCGTTGTGCAAACATCACAGAGTGTACTTAAACAAACCTAGATGGTATAGCCTACTATACCCTTGGCTATATGGTACTAACCTTACGGGGCCACTGCTGTATATGCAGTCTGTCATTGACCAAAACATCCTTATGTGGTGCATAATTGTAATCAATTATAGAATCAGACAGTCCGGATCCAAATCCTGCTCCATCACCTACAAGGTATGTGATTTCCATAGGTTATTTAAACCCTTGGAACCTCAGTTTCCTCATCTGGAAACTGGGGATAATAAAAGTGCTCATCTAATCAGAGTATTAAATGTAAAGTGTTGACATGGCACATAAAAAATGTTCTCCATAACTGAGGGCTCTATTTTCCTTGGGGTTGTTAGGGAAATTCGCAGGAAGGAAAAAGAAGGAGGTGGGGAGGAAGCCCCCATGAAAGGCATATAAGCTTTGAATACTAACATATGAATACATGTTCATAGGAAACTTAAAAATTGTATCAACTCTCCAACTCCATCTCAGGTAAATTCTCTCATCTATACTAAGACAATGTTGGGTGAGTTTTCATACTGTGCACATCACCAGCTGGAACTTAGTAGCTGGAACACCACCCATTGTCTACCCCAAGTCCTAGTGTCGTCACTGGTGCTCTCTTGGTCTGTCTCTGGGGAAAAGACAAGCCAAGAACTTGGGTTTTTCTGCAGAGGTACGTGACCTCTAGAGGCAACAGGGACTGGTTTCTCCGGACATACCCTAAAGTCATGTCCACACAGGTAGTTGATAGGGAAGATGCCATTTGGACTTGCCACCCTCACAGGACGGTGGATGACATGACTTACTTATATGTGTCGGATGCTCATGTGCACAATGAGGTGGTCTGTCCCCTCCCTTTGAGTGTAGCCTGAAGTCAAGCCCAAGTTTGACGAGATGAATTCCAGTTAGACTCACAATCCCATTCATTGAAGACTAACAGACTCAGACTAACATCAATTTGTTGACCTTGTGATCAGAACTTTGTATCTGTTCACAATTATGGAGAACTGACTGTGTACCTGCTGTCTTGTTTCTTAAATGAGATTATCCCCATTTTGCAGATGAAATCACTGAGGTTCAGAGAAGTGAGGAAGTGTCTAGGCTGAGAATTAAACACCAAAACATAAGTTTTTTCCATGACACTGGTAAGCGGAGGCAGAAGCTGTTCTTGGTTCTGTGCCCCTCAGCCTACTAGGAACAAGATAAGGACACTCCTGTTCTCACCCTCCCATCACAGAGGCCTCCTCACCTTCTCCATTTGGGTCCAATAGTCCAATACATCACTTGCAAAGTTAAATTCCTTGGGTGTATCGTAGTCATTCCATCTTGAGGTTTTAGCTCCTGATAAAGGCTGGCAGTGTAGGTGCTGAGGGGCAGGGAAGAAGCCATGGCAGGATTTGTGGATGCCCCAAAGGACCCGGAACCTCATCAGCCACTGCATGGTGGGACAGTCCTCAGGAAGCAGGCACCGAATTCTCAGGTCACCACCTGCCTTGGGAAGAGATGCCTAATAGATTGGTCAGGGAGTAGGAATTTCCTCCACAAAATGGAGGCATGTTCCTGGTTAAATTGTTGGAGTTATGGCTTTGTTTTAGCTCACTGGAATTTAGAAGGCATGATTTATTGATTTAAGTGGCGATGTTTCTTCCCAGCTAAGAAAGCACATGGCAGAAAATGATGGGAAGAAGCTGTAGATATTAGATGCGGTTGGGACCCATTCCTGAGGGTCTTCTCCTTCTCCTTCACCTCCTGGGATTTAAATTCAGGATGGCAGCCATGTGGACATCCCTTTTGTGGTAGAAACTCACCATTTGGAAAGTCCTATATCCTATGATATTCTTGCTCCTGAGACCCGTCTTCCCACTGAGCCCAAATGTGTGGTTCTCATGAAAGCTGTCATATTTTTAGATGATTCCACCTCCTGCCTAAAGTTGATTGGTCCAGGGTTGAGCGGTCATTCCCCATGATTTTTAAATCCAAACTGGGCTAATCATAATACTTGTCCAAAATTTGTGTGTGTCTGCTTGTTACCAAAGAGTATATAAGGTAGTCCCTCTCTGGTGAGACTACCATAAAATGTATACTTTTGGAATTGTCTGTGGTTATGCTTTCTATCATATGGAGGTATCAGCTCCACATGAGAGAAGAAAACAGATATGCATAGATGTGGAGATGAGGGGCAGAGAATATCTCAGAGGAGTTCAAGTCACTGGTTCATATTGTTTATGAGGCCCATCTGCATCTCCATCCCCTCTCTTGTTAATATCCAGTCCTGGATTTTTATGAGCCAACTATTTTTCTTGCCTGAGATTAGGTTTCTGTCACTTGAAACTATAAGGATATTGACAAATATACACCACCATACTCAGGACAGACGAAGTAAATATCACAGCACCGTCTCTACTGGACTGGGGTCTGGCTTCAGGGTCTTCCCCAGGACAGCTTCCGGGCAGCTGTTACCAATCCATTGGAGTTGACACGTGAAATGAACCTCTGCACCACTCCAGACCCCAACAAATGCCACTAACATGGGAACAGAACCCTCATTTATTAGGGTCCTTCTTGAAATTTGATTGTGAAAATTGGCTTAAGCTGTAACTATCTATCCATGAGGATGTTGCCTGAAGGAGCCACTTTGCACACAGCTTTGAGATTCAAGCACTTTATCACCACAAACAATTAAGCCCCTCCTCCTCAGTTTCAGCAGCAAAATAATCCTGTTTGACAACAGACCCATAGAATAGATCAATAAAACTCGACTTGATTTATTTTTAGGCAGTTTAGACCCATAATAACCTAACCCAAATTAATTTGGATGCTGCCCCAGAACCCCACTAAGTATTTCTAGTAGAGGCGGCAGTGCTAAATATGCAATTGGGTTACTGTTGTAGAAAAGAGGATAGATATGTGAAAAGTTCATCCCTTCGAGTTTGCTTGTCAGCACGGATCCTTGGGCCACGTGAACTGAAGAATGTTCTCTTCTCTTTTAGTGCCCGTCGATCAATCAACAGTACCATCTTTGGTTTCATCAGAGCACTTTCGGGCAAGAAGACTCTAAGATATCAGCTGGCCCAGACCTGGCCCTTGGAGATATTCCTTTTGGCCCTCAGTCCTTGGAAATAAAATTTGAATTGCCAACACTTAAAATTTGGGAGATTTCATTTAAAAGTCTCGAATGAAGTTTTTTCTTGAAAACTTAGAAGAACACAGGGCCTGTATTTCAAGCTATAACCAACTGGCTGGAGCTGAGAATTTTCTGCTTCACTTAACTGGGATATTTTCCAATGTGACACTCTTTCCAATGCTCCTTATTTTGTCACATATATCTGCATCTCCATTTACTGCTCCTGTCTAGCTCCTATGGACATTTGAGCTTAAAATTCCTGATCTAAGCCAACATCCCAGGAGAGACAGGGACGTCCCCAAGGTTGCAAGGCAAGTTTAGTAGCAGAGCTGGTTTCTAGAAGCCCACCTTCTCTGCTATTTTTTTCCAATACATACCTCCCTTCACAGGGGAACTGATTTAGAGCAAGAATGCCAGACTCAGTTGCCATTTTTATACATAGGTGTATAAATGACCTCAGGGTCTTCCTTAAAATCCCCAAAGACAATGCAAACAACCCCTTAATAAGTGGCTAAAGACCAAAACAAGAGGGAGAGAAATAGCGAGGAAATTAATTAAGCCTTTATTATGGGCTGAATTATGTCCCCTCAAAATTTGTATGTTGAAGTCGTAACCCCCCAGTACCTCAGAATCTGACTGCATGTGGAGCTAGGATCTTCAAAGAGGTAATTAAGTTAAAATAAGATCATTAGATGGATCCCAATCCACTGTAACAGGGGTCCTTATAAGAAAAGATCAGGACAGAGGGAGAGGGAGAATGCCACGTGAACATGAAGACAACTATCCACTAAGCCAAGGAGCAGGGCCTCAGAAGAAACCAGCCCCGCCAACATCTTGACTCTGACATCTCACCTACAGATCTGCGAGAAAATAAATTTCTGTTGGTTAAGCCTCCAAGTCTGTGGTATTTTCTCACGGCAGATCTAGCAAACTAACACACCCTTCTTTTTTTAAAATTTATTTTGTTGAGATCGCATTGGTGTAATTGAATAAAAAAGAAACGACTTTGGCATCATTTTATAAACATGTTTGCAATTCTGATTTAATCATCACCACATGAGAGGGCCAAACACAACGCCCAGCTGAGAACTGAGAGCATAGGAGTCACACAGCACGGGTTCAAATTTCAGCCCCTTCACTCACCACCTACATAACTTCAGGCAATTTTCTTAACCTCTCCCTAAATATGAAAATATTGGCAGCACCTATTTCCTACAGTTGTGGTAATGAATGAGTGAGATTCTGTATAAAGCATTTGGCACAGACAGCACAAACAAGAACTCCAGAAATAGGAGCTCTTGTTTGTTAGCCCTTTCTCTGGGGAAACTCTCATTGAACAATTAGGCCTCACAAAAAGAAAGAAAGTCCTGAACGTGAACTCTGCAGGGTCCAGCTCCTGCACTAATAGGTCAGAACCTAATCTCACAGTGTGCTAATGGGGCTAAAAGTCAGAGATCTCTGTATGTCTATCCTATGTATATCTATCTTTACAACTATATCTATTTCTGTATCTATATCTATAACTATGCTATTATCTATAGCTATGTCAATATCTGTCACTATCTATATCTATAACTACATATACATCTATATCTGTATTTATATCTATATTTATAACTATTTTAATATCTACATATCTATCACTATATCTGACTATATTGATATTCATAACCACATCTGTATCTATATCTCTACCTATTCTTCACAATGCCTGATGCATGATAGGTACTCAACCAAGTGTTATATTCTTCCCTTTCGGCTGTAATTCAGAAAACTAGAAGATAAAAGTTGGAGAGAGAAAAGCCAGTGTCCCTAGACAAAGTGAAAATTATATAAAAATATATTTTTCATTCGTCAGCTATTTATCGAGGACCTAGTGTGTGCCGTGTATGGTTTTAGATAATCAGAGATTAATTAGACTACAAGAGTTTCTACCCTTTCGGAGTTTGTAGTCTAAGCACATCCTATGAAATAGTTTTGAAGAACGATCTTTTGATGTGCCTTCAAGTGTATTTTGTAGTCAATTTGGCAATGTGGCTTTGAGGGGGGCCAGGCTCGCCACTATGTGCCCAGGTGGACAGTGCCTTGAAGAGCTCCTGCAACAGAGCTTTGATTTCGCAAACATTTGCACTGAAAGAGCTCTCTGTTTTATGAGGCAACATATTTAGTGTACTCCGGAGGATCCAAGAGTTACAGAGCCAGGTTAGGCTCCACCACCTACCAGCTAGGTGATCTTGGCCCCTGTTTATATCTGTAAACGTGAGGGCACAGTAATAACACCTACCACCCCGCTTCCCACAAGGATCAGTGAAAGAATCTATAGAAATCACTTTGCAAGCCCTGGGTCTAATCCACAATAAGGGCTTAATCAATGTTGAGGCGCTCTCTAACTCCCAGAAACTTCTGAAGCCAAAACTCCCCAGTTAGATATATACAAAAAAATTTTTTTTAATGAAACGCATTCACTCTATATATGTGAACCGACTTCTGCATAATGGAGTTTTCTTTCAAGTGTTCACCTTCTGGGTCTCTTTTGCTCCCCTCTTCCCACAGCCCACCACATTCAGAGTTGCCTAACATGAACTCAGTCTCTTTCTATGTGCCAGCCACTGTCCTGGGCATATCACATGTATATTCCCATTTGTCCCTCTTACTCACTATCATGACCCCCATTTTTCAGTGAAGGAAATTAAGTGTCAGAGAAGTTAAGAGATTTGCCCAAGGTCAGCCAACCTGTAAGCAGCGTTGCCAGAACTTGAAACAGCGTTTGCAGATTTTAAAAGTTCAGGGCTCCATATATAGTTTACTGCCCTGTGTCAGATATACACACATACACACACACGTTAAAGAAGCTGTCACTCACCTCAGGCTTACGTGATAATGCCAGGAAACAGTTGGGGTAGGTCTTGGATTCGTATAGAAAAGGGGATTTTGAATATTCAGTTCTCTCTGATCAGAAGTTCCCAGGAATGGGAACACAACAGAACTTGCCTCCTGGCCCCAGCTGGGCTGGGGAACTTGGCAGGAATTGGGTGACAGAGAAGGGGGAGGAGTTGCTCCGGGAGGACAGGGCAGAGAGCAATCACTGGCCCCCCTGGAAAGACAATCGGTTAGAAAAACCGTATATGAAGTCACCACCAATTCTTATGGGATGACTTTCAGAGTGAATGAACAAATAAAATCAAATAGAGCACTTTCACTAGTTCTCTGTGGCTAACTTGCTCCCCTTTCCTAGCCCTGTACCTCCGTTTTCATTTAAATGACAGCCAAGTGGCAGTGCGGCTTAGTAGTTAAAGCCTATGCTCTGGAGGGAGAAAGATTTGGGTTTCAGCCTCAAGTCTGCCAGTTACCATCTCTTTGACCTTTGTTGGCCTTCTTTCTCTATGCTTCAGTTTCCTTATTTGCAAAATTGGGGCAATAATAGTGACACCAATCTCCTTGGTTATTTTGTTGTTATTGTTGTTAGGATTAGATGAAATAATTCATGGAAAGCATATAGCACAGTGCTTGGCATAATCATTGTTGGCTGTTTTTATTAATTTGGGATTCTAAGAAAAACAGTTTGGTGTACTAGAAAAATGCAGAGTTTTTTGAATCTTAAAGTCTTGAGCTTAAATCCTGGCTCCGCCACTTATAAGATGGCCCATGGGCAAGTCACTTACCTCTTCTAACCTTGGTCTTCTCATATGAAAAATGGAGGAGTGGGGAGTTGTTAATAAGATTTGTCCTGTGGAATCTTTGGAAGGATTGCATGATATAAAGTCTATAAAGTGCCTGGCCCAGGCATGTGTATGCTGGGTTGATGATGTTGCATTGGAAAAGCCCAGATTCTCATAGATGGTGGCTTGTACTGATAGTTTTCTACTAGAGCCATTATGGGGGTGTTGTTGGGTGATGGGGAATCTCCAGTATCCTGGTCCAACTTTCCCAGCACCTTTTTCCTCCCAACTTCCACGGAACCAGGGAGAAAAATGCCTTTGCTCCAAGTCACCACCGGAGATTTCTGGAGACACCCAGAACATCCCTGCCAGGACTGAGGGGCATGCCTGGCTTCTGAGAAGTGGGTCTTGCTCTTCCTGGCCAATTCACTCATGATGAACTTTCAGCTCAGGACAGGCTTTTATTTTATGGAGTGGAGTGAGGACTAGTTGACCGACCTTAGTAAGTTAAAGATTAAACATCCAAAGAATCACAGTACGAAAAAACACTTTTACTCGAACAGAAGAGGCAGTCACTTTGAGAAGAGAATAGGGACAGGAGGAAGAGTCCACGAGACACTCTCTGGATCTCAGTAGATCTCTCATGTAGAACTGTAACACCACTGTTGTGGTCAAGAAGACAGGCTCTGAGGCCAGACAGCCTGGATTTGTCTGGCTTTCACCAGTTACCAGCTCTGTGTTATTGAGCAGGTTTCTTATCCCATTGCACCTCAGTTTTCTCATCTCCAGTAGAACTCTCTGAAGATTCCATGCACACTTCTCTTTCATTTCCAAGCCTCTCTTGTAGTTAGGGTGAGGCTACTGAATTCCAGTTCCGGACAATGAACTCCAGGTGGAAGTGACACAAGTCACTTCTGGTCTCAGGCCCTTAAGAGCAGATATGAGTTCTCTCTCTTCTCCTGACTCAAACCTGAAAACCATGTGGAGATAGTAACACCCAAATCTGGCAGAGATTCTCTCAGCCTAGTTCTCTGAGTCACTTTGTGTGGCCAAGTATCCTGTCAATTTCAGTATTTTACATCCATTACCCTCCTTAATCTTATAAGAAACCTATAGTACATTCATTCATTCAATAGATACTTAATGAGAACACTCTAGGTGTGAATACAGCTTTGATCATGTCAGACAAGGTTGCTGCTCTCAAGGAGTTTACATTCCCGTGATAGGGAGGCAAAAGACAACAAGCAAAAAGTCAATTAAATAGACAAGAGGATGAAACATTATGTGGAAGGTACTGTCATTACCACCATTTCACCAATGAGAATATTGATGCTCAGGGAATTTAAGGTACCTGTCCAATGTCACACAGCCAGGAAACGGCAGAAATAGCATTTGAATCTAGATCCACCTGATGTCTTTTAACAGATGTAATATAATATATATAGCATATATTATATATTATATTAAATGCACATTAACATACTATAATACAAATGTACATGTATTGTACATACACAAGTACACACAGTTACACCTTGGCTGAATGCTTTTTCTATTGGAGTTTCCTGTCTACACTCTGACCTGAAATCCAAGTTCCTTTAAAAACAGAGTAATCTGAGTTTTAACTTCCTTCTCCTTGTCTGGCTGCCTTTCTATAATAAATCTCTTTCCTTGTGACAAGTCTGGGGCTCCAGTTACTGGCCCTCCTGTGTGGCAGTAAACACACCTCTGTTTGTGTTCCTTGACTATGGCAAGTCAATTGTTTCCTCACTGGTGTCACTGACATAGCTCCTATCTAACTCAGAAGATTACTGAGATCATTGTCTCAGCTACTATTAGAAACTCTTGTTCACATTCATTTATTCATAAAACTTGTAACTTAGGTCCTTACTTCCTGCTGACGAGAGAGAGACAGAAAATAAATAAGTAGACAGACAAGCTACTTTTAGTTGACGAGAAGTGCTATGAAGAAAATGAAAGAGGTGATGTAATGGGAAGTGATGGGAAGCGGTTGATACAATCGTCGGGTCATCAGGGAAGAACTGTTCATGGAAGGGACATTTGATCCCAGAGCTAAATGACAAGAAGCACCAGCTGGGTAAAGACGTGGGGAGAGGAGCATAGCAAGCAGTGGAGCACCTGGCACCCTGAGACAGGAAAGAACAAGGTCCATCTGAGGATCAGGAGGAAGATTAGTGGTCTAAGTGTCAAGCACAAGGGAGAAAGAGGTAGCACATCAAGTCAGAAAGGCAGGTAGAGGCCAAATCATGTAGGACCTTGAAGGCCATGATGAAGAGTTCAGAATTTATTCTGAGAGTGGGAAGCCATTGGCAGGTTGAAGCAAGGGAATAGTGTCAGTTGATGTATGTTTTGAGAATATCAGCCTGGCTGCTGTTTGGGGAATACTCTATGGAGGTGAGAGAGTGGGAAAGGAGAGCAGGTGGGAAACAGACAGTTGTCCTAGCAACAGGCAATTGCCGGCTGGACTAAGGCAATGGTGGTAGTGATGGTGGTAGGGGGGTTGCAGATGGTAGGTCAGACAGCAGACAAGCTTGGCCCTAGCATCAGGAGTCTTACCCGCGCTGGTAAGGTCATTTCATTCATCTGATGACTCCATAATGCTTTCCCTGGCTTCTTGAACTTTGAACTCTACTCATCATTGGGAGCAAAAGTAGTGGTGGCTTTCTTTCCTCAGCTCTTTTGACTTGGCTTTTTCTGTCTCCAGCTCCAGTTCTTCTTAGATCAGGGGCTTTGAAGTGAGAAAGACCTGGATTGGAATCCTTGTTCCAACACTTACTAGATGATTGACTGGGTAGCTTTTGAGTTTAATATTGCCAATCTTCAGCTTCCTTGGCAGCAAAATGGACTTAATAATAATGCCTGCTTCTTGCAGGCTTGTGCTGAAATGTCAAATGAGATAATATTTGTGAAAATATCCAGCATACAGCAGGTTCTCAATGAAAGTCATTTGGCTTTCACTCTGAATTATCTCCTTCAACCCCCCACCCCCCACCTTCCTAGACTGGGATGGGAGGCCAGATGTTTCTGCTGAAACTCCAGCACCAGCCTGGTGGCCAAGTCAAATTTGAACCTCAGCAGAGCAACAAATTCCCACTTTACAAGCAAAGTCCCTGCTAGCCCTTATGGTGCCTTCGTGAGAATTTTTAAAAGCTTCCCCCTGGGAGGATGCACTTCTGCTGGGGGTGGCCTGTGCAACCTTCCACAACAGCCTCAATGAGAAAAATTGTGGGTAGATCAAAAAAGGGAGAAAACTACCAATGTGAATATTAATTGTGAATGTCAGGTACCTTCTGGATCATTACCAGTGGGTTTGGGCAAAAATAAAGGAAACCAGATAGTAAGCCTAAGAGAACCATCCCTTTCCATAAGTCAGTGTGGGCAGACAAGGAACGAGCCCCTTTCTGTGCCTCTCAATGACCTGACATGGCATCCCAGTGGGCCACTCAATGGTCCTCAAAGAGGTACAAGTGGTGATGGAATTATGTTCTAAGTCTGTCAGAAACAAACAATCTGCCAAAAGTATACAGTTCTATCTATTTCATCCCAGATAGTTTCCATCCATAAAAATAGAAAAAAAATGCAATCACCCTCTTTGATTCTTACCTGCTTAATTTTCTCCATACCAATTACCACTACACTTCCTAGTCTATATTTTGCTTATTTATCTTAAATTTTGTCTGCTTCTCCCTTCCCCCTCCCGCAACAACTAGAATGTGAATCCCACGAGGGAGGGAACTTTCCTTTTAAAGCTGCATCCTCCCTGGGGAGGACAACACCAGCACTAATAATCACTTACTGGCTGTTAGTTGAGTAAACGAGTGCCAGGCTTTGGGAGTCACCTGGTGGAGAGACCAGCTGTTATCCACATGCAATGCAGCTCTGCTTGTTTTCCCTTTGCATCCTTCTTGGTTTGGTGTGCCCAGGAATCTTGGGGGATGGTGGCGGTAAGAACCAGGCCACATCCATGCCCTGACAACTGTGCCACACTTACCAGGCCTGGCTCTGCCCACGAAGCTCAGTCTTGCTGGTGCCATCCCCAGAAGGAAATGGAGAACTTGGAAATCAGCTAGTCTTGCAAACAAGAAGCCCTATAGTGACAGGGAACTCACTACCTCCTAAGGCTATCTGCCTTCATGCCTTGTACCCTCACTGTTCCTAGATTGATCCTGGAGCCACGTAGAACCAGCTTGCTGTCCAGGCTCTTCTGAACCCATCCTAGGCTCCTTGGGAAGCGAATGCCCCTGGGCCTTTGCCCTCCCAAGTGACCATGCCTAGGCAGGAGGACCAGACCCTGAACACCAGCACAGCATCCAGCTTCTAGGGTAATGTTGACTGAAATCCTGACCCACATGCACAAGTCAAGACCACAGTGATGGAGGTTCCTGAGGCTTTTCCTGTTCCGCCCACACTGCTGGGGAGATGAAAGGATCTGAGAGACAGTGAGTTCTCTCTTGTAGGGGGAGGCCAGAGGGGACTCCAATGGAGTGCAAATCACAGGATAATCTGAGTAAAGAGGGAGAAAACCAGCTAAGCTCTCTACCGTCTGTCTCCCTCCAAATTTTCCCCCAGTTATCGTTGGAAGGATTCCAAAAAACTTGGCATCATTTACTTCTAAGGAGGAGAACTGTGATGGCAGTGGGGGGGGGGGGGGTTCATTGGATACCCTTTAACAGCTTTCAGAACATCTTTCAGGTATTACCTGAACATTAAATAATAACATTAAAAAGATCAAAGAAAACATCAAAGCTTCTTTCAGGATGGTGCTGTTACCTCTGTAGCACCCTTTCTGCATGACAGGTTTCAGATATCACATTCTCTCATCTTCTGTGCGGCTTGCTGAGATATCAGGACCTGCCAAACCAGTTGCAGGATGGGCTCTATCCAGGTCACAGCTCCAGGGGCCTCTGTTTCTCTTATCCCAGCACTATCTTCTTTCTAGAGCACCCAGACCCTGAAGAGATGGGGGAGATAGAATGGTGCCCAGCACTGGTTAAAGAAGAATGGCCGAAAAAAGTCATGACCCTGTCAAAAAGCTGGATCTTCGTTTCCATAAATACCCTGCTCTTCCAAACAAGTGCCCTTTCTCTGCTCTCTCCTCACCCTATCTCTCCTTCTGTGGGCAGATTGGCTCTTTTGGTGGACTGAAGGTTTAGTTAAAGGTAACTAAAATTGTGGGGCTGGCCCCATGACCTAGTGATTTAGTTCAGTGTGCTCCACTTTGGTGGCTGGGGTTCAGTTCCCAGGCAGGGATCTACACCACTCATTGGCAGCCATGCTATGGTGGTGGCCTACATGCAAACTAGAGGATGACTGGCAGAGATGTTAGCTCAGGGCAAATGTTCCTCATCAAAAAATTTAAAAAGTAACAAGTTAAATAAGAGGTTACTTCTGATCAGAGTTCATGCAGCTGGGTTGCTGTGCCCAGCCTGACTGTACCTTTGCTTGCTGAGGCAACATTCAGTCTCTGGACTCCACCTCTTCCCCTCACACGTGTACCTCTCAATCATTAATCCCTGCCTGGTAGTTTACCTGGACCCTGTGAGATGCATCCTCAGGCACAATCTCCGTGAATCTCTATTGCATCCTTGTGGTGATGTTGGATCCCTCTAGTTTTTCAGATGAGGTGACTGAGGTTCAGAGTATGCAGGGCACTCTGAACATAAGCTCAGAGCCTTCAGCTCTAAAAGTTAGCTACCTTCCCCACTCATCCTTGGCTACTTCCTCTTAGGTAAGATGGCACTACTTGCACTTCCTTTTGAGTTTTCATTTTAGTCCCATCCCTACTCTTCTCCTCTGTAACTTTGTTCCATTCTTACCTGAATGTTTCTCAAACTTCAGTCATCCAAGCCTCACCTTCATTTTCTTTCTTTCTTTCTTTTTGCTATAACCATGCAAAAAAGTCTTATTTACTCAATATTTTCCTTTACATTGATTCTCTTCAAAAATTAAATAAAAAACCAAAAACTACGTTAGTTCAAATGAAACTCTGTATGCTACTGTCATTAAGAAATTAATTTTACTCTCCACAATGGAAGAACCTAAAAGTGAATACAGTGAAAGCACATCTTGTTTTTGTTATTAAACCCCTTCAGGATATAGTCGCCTGCCAAATATTTGAGACTAGTCTGTTCTCTTTCTGTTAAAAAGGGGAATTGAGATTTTATCAGTTATTTATTGCTGTGATAATGTTGTGTCGCAATCCTCAAGTCTCAATGGCTTACAGCAACACACATTTATTTCTCACAGGTCTGCAGGTTGTCTGGGAGGCTCAGCTTCGGGCTATGTGTTGGGGTTATGTCTGCTCCACAAGGCTTTCATTCTGAGTCTGGTGGCTCTCCAGGGCATGCTCTTCTTATGGCGGATGGCAGATGCACCAAAATCAAGGCAAACTATGTAAGCACACTCGAAACTTCTGCTTGCATCATACCATTGGCCAAAGCAAGCTACACCATCAAGATCAACCTCGTGGAGCAGAGAACTGTATTCCTCCATTGAGTAGGGGTAGAAAGACATGAGTATAAAGTTAATATTTGCTGAATCACAAATAAGCTCCACCACAAATGAGCGGAAGACACAGAAGGAGCAAACTAAACCTTTCTAATTGACTTAATTGAAGAGAACTAGAAAAGCACTGGCTTAACCCAATCATAATTCATGTGCTAGTGAGCTGAGCTCACTCTGATTCTGAACAAAATCGGGGTTCTTTTAGCAAGGAACAAGATGGCGTGGAGGTGGTGGTGGAGAATGGCCACTGGCCAGGTGTATTTGCCTGCTAAGGCTGCTATAACAAAATACCACACACCAGGGGGTTTAACCAACAGAAATTTATTTTCTCACAGATCTGGAGGCTGGAAGTCCAAGATCAAGGTGCTGGCAGGGTTGGTTTCCTCTTGGCTTGCATATGGCCATCCTCTTGCTGCCTCTTCATATGATTGACCCTCTGTGCACACACCCATGGTGTCTTTCTGTCTGTCCTAATCTCCTCTTCTTATCAGGACACCATGATATCGGATTAGAGCCCACCCTAATGGCCTCTTTCTAACTTAATTATCTCTTTAAAGGCCCTATGTTCAAATACAGTCACATTCTGAGGTACTACAAGGAGTTAAGGCTTCAACATATGAAATTTGGGCGACACAATTCAGTCCACACGAGTAGGAGGAAAACATTTGCCACACTTGGTCAAGTACCTCCCTCCCTCAAAAGTTGCCTCCTTCATTCTGTGTCTTTTCTTTTGTTCCTCTTCCTTTCAATTAATGTTTATTAAGAAGAGTAGACTGCATTAGCTGTTTCTATCTCTTTCCATTCCTCATCCTTCACTGATAACCCACAGCCACCAGTTTTCTACTCTTAACTACTCTATTGAATCTTTGGTTTTTTTGGAAACAAGTTTTCTGATGTTCTTGCTGCCAAATGCAACGTATTCTTTTCAGTTCTGAGTCTTTGCTATTCTTGGTAATGATAAACAACTCTTGAATTGCTCTCTTTCATCTTTCTGTGTTCATACCCTGACTTTTCTCAGTCTTCTTTCCCAACGTTGTCCATGGAATTCCCTTTGTCTTTCTTCTGTTTAAACATTATTGTTCTCCAAGGACTTATCCTCATCAACAATTCCTCTCCTTCCAAATGTACACTGTCCATCTCTCTCTCTCTCTCTCTCTCTCACTGTCAATAATTTTATAAACCACTTTTAAAATCTTGACCTCTCCCCTGAGTTCAAACTTAAATATCCAACTGATTACTAAACATATGCTAACCTCCACATTCCATAGATAACATAGATAAATTAACATGACCACAACTGAATCCAATGTTCCTGCTTCCAAATCTGTTCCTCTCAGAAAGTATTATAACCACCTACCCCAGTTTACCTAATCAAAACCTAGACACATCCTTCAGTGTCTCCTTTCCCTTAACCCCATCTGCCTAATTTAGTTACTAAGGCATCAAGTTCCAAGGAGAAGGAATTCTTCTAGGCATTTCTCAGATTCTCCTTTAATGTATTTACCACTCAGCTACCAAGGTAATCGCTTAGAAATGCATTGTTGACTGAGTTCGTTACTCTCCAGATGAAGTCCAAACTCCCTATCATGTGATATAATGACCACCCCTCTGTCATTTCACAACTTGAACCTGATGTTGAAATAATAGTGAACGTCAGCTGAGGTGACTCCCTGTCTCCAGGGTAAGTTCCTCCTTCTATGTGTGGATAATTGCAGCCAGCCTGGGACTTTAATAGACTAGAAAGGCTTTTACCAGACAAGGACACGAAGGATGAGGTGGACTATCTTTACCTCATCCTGAAAAAGACAAGAGAAGGTTATTTAACTGTAGTCACAGTAAGCAAACCTTTCAGCCAGTCTGAAAGGTACTGGCTGAATATTGTGATTGCTTTTACAAGCCATTTGGAGAAGGGGATGGAGCAAAGAAGAGCCAGATCCTTTTCTTTGGGTAGGTCATAGACTTCCCCTAAAGGTATGGGTTCCCATCACCAATCATCCCTGAGCCTGGAGAAAGTAAGGAGAGTGTGGACGGGGCACTGAGTAAAGGCATATGACTAAAAACAGTCTCGCTATAGGATAAAGATAGCAGTGAAAGTGTCAGGATGAGCAATCTGCTAGATTTTAAATTCTTGGAGGTTGTCAGTTAAATGATACTCCTTTAACCATTGATAAATCCAGACAGTAAAAAACAAAGTTTTTCTATTTGATTAGCAGATTGCATTTCTCTACTAGGCCAAACAAAACTCTGGCATATTTAGTGGACTCCAGGAGGAGTATATCACAGTATCTCCACATTCTAGTGGATGTTTTAAAAGACGGCTGTAAGAGAATTGCTTTGTCAAGGGCCAGAAGAGCAGGAAAGCAGATTGAAGGCGTGCATGGGCATGGTAGGCAGACAGGTGTATGTGGGAACCAGACGCTGTGTGACTTTGAGGAATATCACTTAATCTCTCCAAGTCTTAGTTTCCTCCTCCGCTAAGGAGGACAAATAATAGTGCCTGAATCAAGGGTGACTATGGACATTAAGCGGGATTAATATATGAGTTTGATTGGCATAGTGCCTGATACTTGGCAAGTGCTTGATAAGTGATTGATATTATTATTACCATTGTTGTTATTATTACTCAGCATTTTTAAGAAGAGTCATAGACCCTCAGAGATCCTTTTCTTTCTTCGCCAGCTCACTTGAATCTGCTAGGTATGTTCACACTCCATCTCTGGGTTATGGTGAAGCCCTCATAGTCCTCACCTCCCTCCCTCTTCTGGACTCGTGGTTTGGGGTCCTAGAGGCCCCAGGAACTGAGTCTGTGGTTCATTCTTCACCAATGCCACTCCACCCATCTTTGTTTTCCCCGAAGACAACCCTCAGGGTCTTGATTTTAAAATGATTTTATTACTTGATTCCAGAAAGAGGAGAAACCACCTCAAACATGAGCCATTGGGGGAAGGGACACCTTTTTGAGGTGCCCATATTGTTCTCACAGTTATGACACGAGGTCTGCAGATGCCACATCGAGATGAAACACGACAGGATTTATAAAATGGCTAGGACAGTGTCTGGCACGTGGCAAATGCTCAATAAATGGTGGTTCCCCTCCACTGCTCATGACCACCCTAAGGTTCGGGTTGTCATGGGAATGACATCGCCATCCCAGCTGCATACACAAGCTTCTCTGTATGGAGGTCTTGTCCCAGGAGTGAGATGGGATACCCTGGCCTTTCAGTTTTCTGCTTGACTCTGTCACTGTCTCTTTGTCTATCTATGGGAGTAATTATGTTCCCCGCCCTCCTCTCTCCCTCCCATCCTTCCTGTCTTTCATCATTTTCTTTATCAGTTTCTCTTACTATTTTTATCCAGCTCTTTCTTTTCTTTTTTCTCCTTCTTCCCTCCCTCCCTTCCTCTCTTCCTCCCTCCCTTCCCCCCTTCCTTCCTTCTCTTCCTTTCCTTCTCTCCAAGTCTTTCTATCTTTCCTCATTCCCTCCAGTCCACCTTCCCTCCCTCCTTCTTTTCTTTCTCAGTTGCTCTCAATATTTTAATCTTTCTCTTATTTTTCTTTCTTTTTCCTCTGTTCGCCTCTCCTTTCTTCCATCTCATTCCTTCCTTTTCTTTTTTCAAGATCTAACATGGAGAGCTTTTGAGCTCATAACCAAGGAAAGACAAAAATCACATGAGTTTCTTGTCATAAAGAATGTCATATCCCCAGATGAAGACAGAAGACCCAAAGGGAAATGGAAGCGGAAGAAGGGCAGGATGCAAACGAAAGGCCCCTGCAGGTCCCACTGAGTCCCAGTTTGCCCAGACCTCTTCCATTCCTTGTCTCAAAGCTTCATCTGCTGGGTTTTCCCTGTGACAGTCTTGGGCAGGTCCAAGACAAACTCCACCTGTCGGGAAAAATCAGTGCAGAGTGGGCTGTCCATGACTCTAATGAGGTTGGATTTTTCAGAGGAAAAACAGGTTGAGGGGAAGCTTTTGAGGCTGGAGGCTCCAGGTGAGTGAGGCCTGAGCCTGGAAAACTCCCAGGGAATCCCCCTGTGCAATAAGAAGCTGCAGAAAGTCCTCTGAAACAAGGACAAGAGAAGAATGGCTAGAACTGGACACAAAGGTCAGTCAACTGATCTCTGACATTCTCTAGGACCGGGGAGAAGCAGTACGGTGAACACAACATGACATGTTAGACACCTGAGCTTTGACATCAGACTCTCTGGGCTCTAGTCTTTCCTCTACCACTTGCCTCGCTTTGATAAGGTCACTTGGCTTTTATGAAACTCAGAGGATAACAACAACTTTGTTGAGTTCTTGTGAGGTCAAAATGAGATTCCGAGGCTAAATTGTTAGTGGTTAAAAGTGTAATCTGGGGGCTGGACAGCCTGTATCCAAATCTTGGCCCTGCCACTTACCAGCTGTGTGACCTTGGGCAAGTTATATAGCTTCTCTGAGCCCCAGTTTCTCATCTGTAAGATGAGGGGTTGTTGTGGGGATTAAATGTGTTAATATTTGTGAAGTGCTTGGAATAAGGCCTGGCACATAGAAGCACCAGATAAGGTCTATTATTATGGGGCTATTTGGATTCCACTGCTGTTTGGCATTTGTCAGAATCCAATCCTGGACCCGAAGAATAAGGAGGAATTTGAGCCAAAATATAGAGCCCCTGAGCCGTGGGGTTTACAATGAGAATACGGGGAAGACGAAAGACTCTCTCTAATACAAGGGTTGTAGAAACAGGCCCAGATGCAGTCTAACAGAGCCTGGTGTATGTGTAGGGAAAGGTTAAGGTGCAGAGGTGTGGGTCAATGTCCAAGCACATTTCTGTCGGAAGTTGACAATGTCAAACCTCTGGCAGGTAAGGGACATGTCACTCAAGGAAATCTAGGAAACACTAGGCAAATGGGGCTCCAAAGGGATCCTCTATTGAGACAACTCTGTGTGCCAAACACAGAACTAAACTATGCTATATATGAATTCATTTCATTTCCCGTGAAGTAAGTATGACGATTGGATCTCCATTTTATAGATGTGCAAACTATAGATCGGAGAGGTTAAGCAAATCATTTGGGCTCATGGTCCCCAGTCTTTATTTTCCTCTCTTCTCTTGTATCTAGCTTCTCTCCATCGCTCTCTGTTGTCCTGGGGATATGAGGTGAGCCTGGTCTCAACCTACAGTCCTGCCTACTCATCCAATAAGCCACTTGAGAGAGAGCTGGAGTCCTGACCTTTATTATCCTCAATTTCTCCTTTTCCCCTGCCCTGGATATCTGGAGGAATAATTGAGGGGATATACAGTTGGTGGCTGTGGTGGAATTCTTAACACTGATTTTGCTTTATCCCAGATGATGACACCCTCTGATCCCTTCTCTCTTGGCCCTCATCCTCACCGCAGGTAGTGAAGGTATCTGCAGTCCTGGCCCCGCAGTTTCTGTCCCATGACCTGGACCAGCTCACCAGGGAGCTGCAGCAGCATGTGAAGTCAGTGACAGCCCCGTATAAGTACCCGAGAAAGCTAAGGCCTCTGAGCTCCCATCCTTCCCAAACTTGAAGAAGTGGGGCTGGTTCTGCTCTTGTATTTCTCATCTTCAGCCTGAGAAAAGGCCTCTAATTCCAACTTTCTGCCTAGCTATGACCAAGAAAGCCCAAAAGGACAATCCAGCAACTGTCCAGATGCCTGAAAATTGGCCTTAGCCTTTAACTCACTCTGAACTGAAAGTCGAATGCTTCCATGGGAACAAGTTCTAGCCAATACCTGGCCTACAGTCCCACTCTCTGCACCAAAGTCTTGCTATATTATTCAGGATTCTCTCAGTTGCAAGGGACAGAAATCCAGCTTGAAGTTTATTGCTCACACAATTGGTAAGTCCCAGGAGTAGGTGAAGCTTTTCTCATGACTTGTAACAGGCATTCAAATGATGTGGCCAGGGATGTCTCTTTCAACCCTTGACTCTCCTTCTTTCTGTATTGGCTTCATTTCTTGAAATGCTCTCCCTTTGTAATGGCCTCCAGAAGCTCCAAACATACAGGTTTAGCGGCTTAGCATCTTTTTCCCCAAAGGCACCAGCAAAAGTCTTCAAGTCGATTCTCTTTGGACAAATTCAGGTCATGTGTCCATCTTAAACCAATCCCTGTAACCAGGGTTGGGATACTCTGATTGGCCAGTTCTGGGTCATGTGATCACTCCCCCCCTCCCCCGCCCCCCGAGCAACTGCAGGAAGGATGGGAGAGAGAGCTGCCCTACACCCTTGACATGGACTGAGTGAGGGAGGGGTGGCTCCCTACAGGAAAGTGGAAATGTTCCTACCAGAAAAGGCAAAAAGCATAGAATCCACTAAACTTGTTTTCAGCTGTTTTAATACTGGAGCAGTGAACTAAGGCTTGGGGGTTGACATGGAAGGGGGACCCAGTTTTTGGAGCTGGGTATAAGATAGGAGTTTCCCCCAGGGAAAGAAAAACGTTTTCCTTTTTTGAGTCTGGGGTAGAAGGTGAGAGCAACCACGTTAAGCCTAAAGCCCCCCAGATCCTATGTAACCTGGATGCTCACTGACACGTTGTCAGCACAGGCTAATTGTCATAGGCGGGTTTTCTGAGAAGCAGACTCTGGGAAGGAGATTAACCTGCAAGAGGTTTGTTAGGGAGTGCTTTGGCGTCAACACCTGGGGATGGAGATGGAAGGGAAGGGAGTGGGATTGGTCAGAAGGTCAAGTTGTACTATGATGTAGTTGCACTATGAGGCCTCAGCTGACCCCATGGGGAGTTCTGAAGCTCGGACAACCTTTCAGAGTTTCCTGAGCAGGTGGATGGGGTAAGGGGTGGGCCTTTATAGCCCCAGGTGGGTCAGGCATGGATGCAGCTTGCCCTGGGAAGGGGGTGTGGTGCTAGGAGAGACAGCTCTCCTTAGCTGTGCACTCCCCAAAGAGGTCTGGCAGTGGGGGAGTAAGCCTTTTATTCCTGAGGGGGGATCTTAGCACATTAAAGAGTCCTTCACACCGATTTTCCGCGTCAAACTGATAGAGAGGCAGTATAGCACAGCCTCTGGAATCAGACTGTTGCATTCAAAATCCATCTCGTCACTTGCTTACTCAAGAATCTCTCTGTACCTCAGTTTCCTTATCTGTAAAATGGGGATAATGATGTTACTCCTTCACAGGCTGTTAAGAAGAAGAGTTGATATTTGTAAGGCATAAGGCACTTAGAAGAGTGACTGGCGCATAATAAGCATTGAATAAGTATTTGAAAAAAAGACTAGAAATCCCATCACACCAAGCATATGAATTTTGAGCTGTAACTGAATATTTAGGAGGATCCAGTGGAGGGGGTCCTATCACACAGTGTCACAGTGTCTTACTCAATAGATGCGTCTCTTTTTACAAGTCTCTCCTCTAGAACGCCCTGGGCAGCAGGTTCTTTCCACCTCCTCCCTCCTTCCAGGGACCATACCCTTCTGCTCCCGTCTTCATGATGTGCAGAGTAAAGCCTTCTTCCTAGCATTAAACCTGGATCTCCCTTGTGGCTTCCTTCTACCCTCTACGTGCCAAAAAGTAAATATTTTAGGTTATACTGTCCTTGTTGTATACTCTACCCTGGTAGTGTGAAAGCAGCTAGAGACAACTGTAAATGAATAGGTGCGGCTGTGTTTCAATAAAACTTTATTTACAAAAATAGGAGGAGGGATGGATTTTTCCCAGAGGCTTTAGTTTGCCATTCCCTGCTCTACCCCACTGTGGTTTTTATGAATTCCTTCCTCAAGAAAGTCAGTCTTGCCTTATGAAAGATTCCCACATCCGCTACGAAGATACTTTCTCCATATCAGTATCCCTATTGTTATTATTTTTATTAAACCCAAGACCATCTGACTCCTAGACCAATGCCCTGGCAAGCTGAACCATATAATGGGAAGCCTCAGGGAATTGTCTTCATCATCCATATATTTGGATTCAGGAATACTAGAGATGGTGGGGTCCTTGATATGAAACAGTCCTTTTCACAGGTGAGAAAAGTGAGATAAGAGAGATTTTATAGTTCCCCTAAGGACACACCAACAAGAAATGACTGAGGTGGAATTCAAAACCAGGTTTCTTGTCCCTTAGATGTCTGTTCTCTCCAGTTCAGACTAGTGACCACAGCTAATATTTTTGAGGGGTTAGAAGGGAGCCTATTTTGCTAAAAGGGAGGAGAGGCTGCAAAATGATGGCTACATAACACAACATCACCTGCCATTTATTGAGCACTTGCTGTATCCCCAACCACCCTGCAGAGTTAGGTGACCAGATTTTTTATTTTCTAAATGGGGCCACTTTTGAGAGTAATGGGGCATTCTTTAAAAGTATTTCTGGAACACCAGGAATAAATTAGGACTCTCCAGACAAACCAGAATACATGGTCACCTTACCTCTGAGGACACTCATTACCTTCTGTCTGCTCCCCGACAGACACTGCCTCCCCTGCAGCCTTCCAAAGTGAAAGCTATTGTTTTTCTGATGCACATTGTCACAGGCGAAGTGGTGAGGTTGGTGTCCTCCACGCCACTTCCAAACCATCTTTCCTCCTCCTACCTTCAACAACTCCAGACCCTGGGGAGCCCATGCCTTTGGACCTTAGATTACCTGATCCCACTCCCTGTTGCTGTCCTCTGATCACCTCCCTCTCACCCTCTGAGGACTTCAGCTCCTCACTTGCCCTTCTTCCATACTCTGCCATCATTTCCAGTAATGTCAATATCCAAAACCCTGGTCTTTTCTCCTACAATTGGTATGTCCATGCCATCTCAGCCACTCGCTCTTATGGCCACACTCTAGAGATGGCAGCCCCTCTGAAAGCCTGGTTTCAAGCTTCCCATACTCTTAGATCCCTTCTCTAGTTGTCACATGGCTACAATTCCTTATCCTTTTCGTGGCCCCCAACCTCCTGATCCCATTTCGCAATCTTTTTAGTGCCCTCCTTTGTGAACTTGGATTCCATGGCTCATCTCTCTGGTCATGACCCCCTTAGCTCCCGTATCCCCTCCTCCTCCTACCTCCTCTACATCCTGTAGAATTTACCAGGCAAAGTCACAACCTTGGTTGAACCTACTTACTTTCCGTACTGTCGACGCAAATAACCAATAACCAATCTATAGATAAGATAAATAAGGTGAGTTTTACCTGAGCCAGAGTGAGGATTATAACCCAGGAAGGCCTTAGAAAGTGTTCTGGAGAAGCATGGTTTTCAGTATAGTTTTATATCTTTTTAGAACAGAAGACACACCCAAGATACATTTTGATCAAATGCAAAGAGGTATTTAGTTGCAAATTAGCAAGTCAACATGAAATCAGTTGGAAAGGGACTAATCAGGGAGTTACCAATAGGGTGTTACCAATAGGATGTTACCAATTGGGTGTAGGAGGGGAAGTGTGCATTCTTTTCCTAAGAGAGTGCATTTTTTAATGGTTAAAGCAGATGTACAATGTATATTTGATAGGCCACAAGTCAGGCTTCTTTACTTCAAGCCGAATCAGTTTTGAACCCAAATATTTACCCTATACACTTCAATGTGTGAAAATCTCTTGTCCCTACTGCTTCCAGGCCTATCCTGGAGAAAAAGAACATCACCGTGAGGCAGGCTGGCTTCATGGAATCACAAACCAAACCTCCCATGGGCACTTAGAAATGTCCTAACATCTCTTTGTAAGTTTCTCTTAGTGGTTCATTCTCTTAATCTCTGAATCTATTTCTCTTCATACCCCATTCCTACTTTCAGTCTCACCTGAGCACTTGACTCGTGTGTCACTAATAAAATAGAAGGCTTCACACAGGGGACCCTTCACTTTCCATCCCCCATCTACAAATGTACCTGGAGCTCTACCCATCCTCTCTCTTCCCTCCAGTTATACCTCAGAACGTGTCTGTCTCCCTCTCCACAACCAACAGGTGCTCTTGTGCTCTTACAATAAAGATGAGCATCCTTCACATGAGTGATGAGATCTGCCTGATGTGGCCCATTCCTAATTCTCCATCATGTTCACCAGTTCCCATCTCCCATGCCCAGCCCCCATTCCCCTTTATGCTCCCTTGGAAAGAATCTTCAAGTCCTTTCCAGAGGCTGGGGTGGGAATGAGGGAAGGCAATGTGGGAGATAAGGCTGGTGATCTAAGCAGACCTGACAGCAACGACTTCTATGTGTATTAAGGATTTGGTATCCTAAAAGCAATGGGAAACTACATTTGCACGGTGAAGGCAGACCTCTGCCTGTAGGAGAATAAAGGCATGTAGAGGATTAGGAGGCGATGCAGAGAGAACACTAGGAGGCTATTCCAGTGATCTAGATGAGAGAGGCTTCCTGGACTAGGGTAGTAGCAGTGCAGACAGAGAGGGGGTGTGGATTCAAGAGATAGTCAGGAAGCAATGGTTGCAGAGAAAAATATAGGTTCTGAAATTTATACCACTTCATTCAAAGAGAAGCAAGAGCTTGGTTCATTCTTTCATTCATTCATTCACAAAATATTTATCAAGGTCCTGGTGTGTACCAGGCAGTGGATACTCAATGATAAGGGAAGAAAAGTCTCATGTGACATTCTTTCTAGTGTGGTAAAGACACATTAATCAAATAACCAGAAAAATAAATATAAATGATACACTTGAATAAGAGATACAAGGACAAGTACCAAGTGTTGTGAGAACGTATGGGAGCAGGATCTGACCTCGTCTGGATGAGAGTCAGGGAAGCCCTACCTTGAGGTCATTCTAAACGGTAAATCTGAGTTAACCAGATGGAGAAGGGAATGCAGGAATGAGGTGGGGAGGCCCTCCAGGCAGAGGAACAGCACAAGCCTTCTGTACCCCTTTGGGTTACAGAAGACCAGTATAGCTAAAGAACGCAAGGGATGGTGACGAGTTTAGAGAGGTTGGCAGGAACCAAAATGTGATAAAGATCTTAAAGGTCATGTAAATTACCTTTGTTTTGATGATCAGAGCTAATTTTTTGTGGGCAGAACAAACTAAGTAAGACATTGAAGACATGAACCCCACTCTCATCTAAGAATTCCAAGAATCGTGTCTTTGAAATGCTAGAACCTGTCCCACGTTGGAGCCCTGCCTCCTCCTCAGTCGTCTGATCCCAACTGGCCCCGGACAATCCAGGCTTGACATCAAGTCATGATCCATCTCAGCATTTCAAGCTCTTTCCAAGTCTCTTGTAAGAACAAGAGAAAACTTTCCATTGTTTCCAGTCAGGACTGGGAGCCCCAACTGCCAACCCCTTTCCAGAGACTCTCAGACCTCTCAAATTTCCTTCCTAGAACCATCAATCCAGTGAAGAGATTCCAAAATACTGGGACCAGAGGGAGGTTAAGCAGCTTCTTGGGAAGAATTTCCATGTCGTCGTCTTTGACAAGGAGAGGGACGTATTTGTGATGTTCTGTAAGTACTTCCACAGAGGCCACGGGAGGCAACGGACCTGACATTACAAGCGTGGTTCCTGAATTCTTGGGCACCAAAATCTCCAAAATCTATCAAAGCACCATGCCACAAATGGTCTTCAGATACCCAAAGAGTTTGGACCAAGATGCTAATCAGCTACAGTGCAACCCTCCTCAAAAATCGAATTCTTGGAATGGGTAAAATACCTTCCACTTAATCCAGGCCTGTGACTATAACAATAATAAAGCTGATGGCTAACACTGACTGAATGCCATGGTACACCAGGCTTTGTGCTGAGCCATTCTATACATCATCTCATTTAATCCTCACAACATACTTTTGAAAGTAGCTACTATTGTTGCTCCCACTTTACAGACGACTAAACAGAGTCCCAGGGAGGTGAAGAAATTTTTCCAAAGTCACGCAGCTAGTAAGTGCTGGAACTGGCATTGAAACCTAAGCAGGCTGACTCCAGTGCGTATGCTGGTAACAGCTGGACTGAATCCCCCCGCTTCTGGCTTTATGTGACTTATCAAATTTGCTGTATTTAACCTACCTGAGCTGGTGTGGCCAAACTGGGGACCCGAATCATGCAAGTAAAGGACTTGGCACAGTGTCTGGCATGTTGTAAGCACTTGATAAATGACAGCTATCATTGCTATTCTTATTCCTATTGTTATAATTATTTCCAGTGCTCACCTAAGGACTCTGGCCCCTTCCCCAGTTTCTGATTTGCATGTGAGAGCCAAAGCTAGGGACCCTGTCTCCCACCCTGAGACGCAGAGAAGGGTGACAATGAAGCTGCTTCAGACGTCTCTTTTATTTAACACACAGTTACCATTTATTGAGCCCGTACCATGAGCCAGACCTGAGTTTGTGGTTTACACACCTGCTCTCGTTGCCTCCTCAAAACAAGACTCTTAGGAAGGGCCAGCGAATTGCCCCACGATACAGATCAGGGAACCCAGCCTTACAGAGGTTAACTGCCTTAGCCCAGGCCACACTGTAAGTAAGCTGCAAGGCAAAAAGTTCAATTCGAGCTCTGATCCCATCACTTCCTGGGGGGTGAAAGGAGGGCTGGATTGCATCACGCAGGCCTTTTAAATCTCACTGAAATGGACTCTCATCCACAGGGTGCGGTGTTTAAGGTCTGCGTGGCTAAACAACCATGATCTGCTGCTTTTAAATGAGAGGCTGCGGTGGCCCTTTCTGTACTTACCTGACACCTGGAGTTATGCGAGTGCCCTCTTGGTTCTGGGGAAAGGCAAAAGCAGCCTCATTTTCTTGGAAGCAGGATGTCACATTGGCCCCCTGGGACTGCGGCCATTATGTTTCCTCCTGCTCCAACTCAGCGCCCATTTGGCTCCAGGGGAGCTGCGGAGCCGCTGCTGGGAGAGCAGGTGGTCCTGGAGGCACTTGGTTTGTAAAAGGAGGGGTGATCATCCAAATGTGGAGTGTCCAGGGCCTCTGACGCCACTCCTCCTGCACAGCCAGAAACTAACGGAACGACCAGCAGGCAAGTTTTAATTTCCCTTCCGTGTTGGAGCTGGTCCCTGATTTCTCTCCAGAGGGCTGGGTGCCTGGGCCAAAATCAAAGCTCAGGGAACTATCCCACAAGGAAGTCCAGTGTCTCCTTTCCAGGGGTAGTGGTACTTGTCACAACCTCCTCGTCACTTTACGGCCGGATTCTCTCCACCAGACTGAAAGGCAGTATGGTATAATGGTCAAAAGTCAAAGCAACCTGTCTTCAGATCTCCCTTCCTCTGCTTAACTCACTGGGTGACCTTGGGCTACAAGTTTAACCTCCATTGGAAAACTTATGCTGTCGCACACACACACACACATGCTTTCTGGCAGAACATGAGGAAGCACCCAGCATAAATATTTTTCTTGGTTTTCTTCTTCATCTGGAGTGGAAAGCTATGTTAAAGGAAAAATAAGGAATAGAAGAAAATGTCCCAACATGCTAAAAGAGTTAGTATCTTGGTGAAAGGAGAGTAGGTTAATATTTTTCTGATTTATTTAATAATATCAGGTACTATGTTTGAAATGTAAAATAACCTAATATATAATTAAAAGACACAAGGAGTGCCATTTGCAAAGCAGCAGAACCGTTAGTAGAACACAGTGATGGTGTTTATGGGCAGTGTTGGCTTTCAGAGTCCTCATTAGTGTGAGCCTGAACAATGGCCCCTCTCTTCCAGATGCACCCTGGTCTGAAAAGTGCAGGGCGCTGTTCCCAGTGTTGGAGGAGTTGGGCAGAAAGTATCAAAACCACTCCACAGTCACCATCGCCAAGATCGACATCACGGCAAATGATATTCAGCTAATGAACCTGGACCGGTACCCCTTCTTCAGGCTCTTCCCCACCAGCTCTCAACAAGTGAGGGGCTCTTGGGGCTCACATAACTGGAAATGTTGTTGTGTCATTAGCGCAGACTCGGTTTCTTCCTATCTGCAGCTCTGCCTTCTATTAAATCAGATTCGTTCTCAGCTCCAACGACCCCCTCATGTTCATGTTAAAGAGTGTTTTCCTTTAGCTTCCACAAAAGTCTCAAGACTCAGATGGGGTCCAACTTAGGTCAGTTGCTAGTCCCTGACCCAATCATTGTGGATGGAGGAATTTTTATTATCCTTCTCTTCGAGCCATGGTAATGGAGGCTCAGAGAGGTTAAGCAACCTGCCCACCGTACTCAGGTGGTTAGGAATGGAATGGGACTCTGGATTTACCTATGGAGCAATCCTTGCAGGAAGAGGCTACCATTTTGACCCTGTTCTGTTTCCTTCCTAGGTTGTACCGTATAAGGGAGAACACACCATGAAGGGCTTTTCAGACTTTCTGGAAAGTCAAATCAAGACCAGGCTTGAAGATGAAGATGAGGTAAGGTGAAAAAGCAGCACCCTGGGTTATTCTTTCCCAAACAGAATCATCAAGACCTCAATGGACTAGGAAAGAGTGTGCCAAGAATTCCATTATTCTTGTGCACTCTGGAGATACCCGAAGATGGCTGAGCAACCATCCAGTTTGGATGATTTTATTTCAAAGGCACTTTCTACAAAGAAGCAGAAACAGCAGACTTTAGAAACACTCGGAGGGGCAAAGGCTCTGAGGTCTCACACAGCTCCCAAGACTGCTTCCCTGGGTCCACCGTTCCTGAGTTGGTAACCAGATTTCTTGATGGCATACTGCCCTGTGGCGTTATTCTCCTGATGGATGGGATGACAATCCCCATTCTCTCCTAATCCTGTTCATCCCTCAGTGAGGCCATCTGCTGGAAGGTGCCATCTGTATTAGTTAGGACCCTTCAGTTACCAATGTCAGAATCACTACTCTTGGACTTAAGCAACAATGGGAATGTATCCTATATAACTGGTGGAACATCAGGTATGGGTGGATCCAGAAGCTCAAACTCGTTTTCTGTCTCCCCATCTCTGTTTTCCTCTATGTTGGCTTCATTCCAATGTAGTCACCTCCCCCATGAAGCGTCAAAGATTGCCCCACAGATCTAAACTAATATCCTTCCAGCTTAGAAAGAAAGCACCTACTTCTTAGTAGTCCTAGCAAATGTCCTGGACAGGCATCTAATTATCGAGGCCTGGGTCACATGCCCAGCCCTGGAGCCAGGCATGGGGGCAGCCATATCTGTGGACTTAAGAGTGGAGGAAGGCTGGTTCCCCAAAGGTCCTGTTCTTGGAGGGGCAAAATCACAGCTGAGAAAGTCCCCACCCAAGCCAAATGAACCTTTGCATCTAAGAGGATCACTCAGGTGCCTCTCTCTGGGCACTTCTAGAAAAAGTGACCTTGGCAATTACAATCATGATTATCACATATTTCTTGCCTCTTTATCTTCCTTCTTCCTTCCCTCCCTCCCTTCTTTTCTTGAATAGCTATGATCTATTGAACAAAGTGAAGTGATAGAAGAGGACGTATTAGCTGAGGAAGAAGAGGTACCTTTTATGCAGAAAGAGTTACCTGAGCAGAAGCTGCCTGAGCTGGAGAATGGGACCAAGCCGGAAGAGCCAGCTGAACAGAAGGAAACAGCTCAGAAGGAGGAAAGGGTGGCTAAGCCAAAAGGACCTCCAAGACAAGAGAAGAAACCACGAGTCAAGGAAGAACTGTAGCTTCTCCAAAGCTGGGAGGGAAGGTGCCCATTTTCCAGGTCCTGGCATCAGTTTCTAAGTGGATCTACTCCAATAAAATTATATATCATTGTGGTAGGTGGGTGGGGGCTGGATAATAAAAGCCCCTAAGTGTCTTTGGCTCTGCTTTATTCATTAGTTCCCACTTTTTCCTGGTTGGTGCTGCCTTAGAAGAGCTGTTTGGCCTGGAATTCAGACATGGCTGCAAGGGAAGCCATAATAGCCACCTTTGATGAGTGTTTACAACAGGCTGGGCATTCATCTAGTTCCCACAACATCACTGGGAGCTAGGTCTCATTATCCCCATTTTACAGATGAGGAAAATGAGGCAAAGAGAGGTGAAGCAACCAGTCAGGATCACACAGCTAGGGGCCGGCCTGGTGGCGCAGTGGTTAAGTTCACACATTTGGCTTTAGCAGCCTGGTGTTCGCTGGTTTGGATCCTGGGTGTGAACATACATATCACGTGTCAAGCCATGCTGTGGCAGGCATCCCACGTATAAAATAGAGGAAGATGGGCACAGATGTTAGCTCAGGGCCATTCTTCCTCAGCAAAAAGAGGAGGATTGGCAGCAGATGTTAGGTCAAGGCTAACCTTCCTCAAAAAAAAAAAGGATCACACAGCTAGAAATGCCTTGAGATATATTCCCAGGCAACCTCCGGAGACTGCATTTAATCATTATGCACACCACCTGCACCAGGTTGGGGTCCCCAGAGTTTGGCTAAAACTTTCAAATGAGGTGGATTGATTCATTTATACTGTATCTTGGCACAGTAAAAAAGAGACCAACGCCCAAACCTATCCCCCTCTTCCCCATCTCAATAAGTGAAATGTTGCCCTCAACCAACAGTGTGCTAGGAAAATCCTCAAGTCCCTTCTTTCCTTTTACTACCATAGATGTAACTCCACCAATCCGTGTGACTCCCCCCTCTTCCTTCCACTAATGCCACCCACTTCTTTCCATGTGCCACCACCCATCAGTCTTTCAGCAAATGATTTCTGGACTAGCTGGAACATAGTGGGTGCACTGTAAGGTGCTGAGGATACAGAGAGAAGCAGGGCACTAGCCCCGCCCTAAAACATCTCACAGTTTAATGCAAACAAGATGCCACTGAGGACAGAGCAACCCCTACCCGAGGCTTCAGGAGGATTAACACAAACCTGACTCTTGAGGGAGTATAAGAAAAGTTTTGCTTTTAAACATGGATGAATGGGTCTGAAGTCCCTCATCTCCTCATGAAAAGAACAGGAAACACTGGCCAAAATATGAAATTCATGATTGAAGGCACCAAATTGCTAACAAGCCAGTAAAGAGACATGAGGCCAAGATGGAGAAGAAGGAAGCCCAGGATTAAGGTCAGCCTGGCATTTGGGGCCACTTTCCCCAGGGTTCATCAAGTAATTCCAGAGGAGACTACTGAGATGCGAAGAAGCTGAGCAGTGTTTGCACACATCCACGGGCACAGAAGTAAAACAACTGGAGTTCACGGTCACTAAATGAAGGTCATCCCTAGAAAAACCTGCAGGCCTTAGCTGGGTCCCAGGAGATTACACGAAGAACAAAGGTGGACAGAAAACACACTGGCCTTAGGAGGGATTGAGCCTTCAGTGAATGGTCTGAGTTGCTAACTGGATGAATAGGATTCAGTACTGCTGGCGTCCCTGATCACCCGCCAGATGTAAACTCCCAGATTTTCTGCAGCAAGATAACACAACACGAGGCCTCGATTTTTCTCTAAATATTTGCTACCCAATGTCTAGAATTTAATAAGAAATGACAGACATATGGCAGGTCATGATACTATGACGGGATTGAAACCTAGAGCACAACGTAAATGCACCCAGAGGGTTCCAGAAAATGAAGTGATTAAAGCTGGTACCAATACTCCGTCCAATCTGAAATTAATTACAAATAAGAATCTCTGATAACCAGTGAGAAGGGAACGGAAGGTACAGATTACAAAAGTCAAGGCAGAAAGGGGAAACACATTTCTCTATAGAATGAATATGGTAAAAATATGGTGGTAAATATTCTTAAAAAATTATAATTATCTAGATTGTTCCCCACATTCACTAACACAACAGTATTTGTAACAACACGTGAATATCTTACTCCTCTGTGACCATCTTTCTTTGTCCACAGATTTCATCAATCATGCCTATGTTGTTCTTTAACATTTTTAATTTGATTTCTTTGCCACTTTAACAGATCTCAATGCCTCACAGTTGTCTTCTAGCTTCTTTTTCCTTTCTGTAAAGCATAAAACAATTTTGTTTGGGTGTGTGCACGTGTTCCCAAGAACTGGGTTGTGGAGGGGAGAGGAGAAAGGAGAGAATCTTGAGGGCAAGAAGCCATTTTTTACCTTCCCAGTGAAAACTCATTTTTACTATATGGGGTTTTCTTCCCCACAAGCAACATACCTTCCAGGGTACATTTATTAGGTATTGAGGCTTTATGCTTCGAATCCTTGAATCCTGCACTCAGATCTCCTGCCTTTAAGACAGATTTGAGAAAAGATATTCAAGATGTTATGATTGCACAACAATGTGAACGTACTTTACACTACTAAAATGTATGCTTAAAAATGGTTATGATGGTAAGTCTTACATTATGTGTACTTTACCTCAATTAAAAATAAAAAAATATAAAAGATGTAATGAGGTTTAGTTCTCTGATTTATATAGTCTATGGGAGGAACTTTTTGTTATCTGCTCCTTCTTGATCTTTTTTTTTAATTTTTTTAATTTTTATTTTTTATTTTTGAGGAAGATTAGCCCTGAGCTAACATCTGTGCCCTTCTTCCTCCACTTTATATGTGGGACGCCTACCACAGCGTGGCTTACCAAGTGGTGCCATGTCCGCACCTGGGATGCGAACCAGTGAACCCTGGGCCTCCGAAGTGGAACGTATGCACTTAACCCATGTGCCACCGGGCCGGCCCCCTTCTTGAACTTAAGCTGAGCATTTTCCTTCTGTACCTGCTGTTCTTCAGACTTCAATTTTGCTTCCCTGACATGAAATTCATTAAAGGGAATTCAAATCTAAAGCAAAACATTCTCACTAATGATTTAGTTCCCAGGAAGAAAAATACCTAAGTCAATACATATAAATTTAATATTCTAAGACATGATATATTTTTCTTCATCAAAGCTAAGTTGTACAATGAAATTCTTGCAGCAAATCTAGGTAGTTTACTTCTGAAATTCCTGAGGTGTTCATTGAAATATCACCTTTTAAGTTCTCTGTCGATTTTTCTTTTCTGCTATCTGCCTGTAGGATAGAAACAAAGCACGTACTGGATTTCAATAGGAACACTGGACGGTATGCTAAAAAGAAGAAATGCCAACAAGACATACCCCACATCAGCCCCTGTATCATTGAAAGCAGCTGATCCAGTTTGAGCCGAGAAGTTGAACACAGAAACGAGGAACTAAGAGAATAGTTGAAGTCACAAATATTTCCTGGGCACTCCAACTTTCTACTTTCAAGACAGTGGGCTAGTTGACTGGGGGATGAGGCAAAAGCAAAGAAAGTCTAAAACCTTGAAGCCAAACGGCTCAGGTGAACAGCTGTTCTCAGTGGAAGGTAAATACTGTCACTAGATTCACTTTGAAAATTCTCTGCTCTGCACTAAGGGATAGGACTGTTCAACATCACTAGAAATCTCCGGTACTCTCCCCTACAATTTCTCAGTTCTATGTTTCTTGGAGGGGAGGGAATGCTGAATGATATAAGAAATTAACCCAGGGTTGTAAATACAAAAAAAATCTTCAAAGTCCTTAAATGAAAAAAGGCATTGTAGTATTAGTACTTGAAACAACATGGAAGAAGGCAGGGCTCAATTCTCCCAAGGATCAAAAATGCTCAAAAGTCAAACTATGGTAATAACTTAGTAGCAGAACTCTCACCAAGTCCTAATTCTTGACGTTCCAATCTCCCTCTGATTGCAACCTAGCACGTACACTTTGAATTATGTCATTAACGATTTCATTAGTACTTTCAAGTGATTTGATGTTATTCTTCAACAAAACATATAGAGGTTAGCAATACTTACTCATTACTTTTACTTCTGTTTTTAGAGTGTAATGTCAGGAAAAGAAGGTATTTTTACCTTAAATTTATGTGCTTCATCACAAAGAATCTTACTTTGTCTCTTTTTCTCTTGAGCACATTTCTTTGCTTCATTGATCTATACAAATATGTAATAAAGAATTCAGAATTCAAAAATATTAATTAGAGTGATAGCAAATCCTCTCTTCCTTGGGTCAGTCCATACATGAATTTAAAAATTGGTACTTTGCATATAAGATGCTTGCTTTGAATAAAGACTGTTAAACAGTGTAATGAAATGGGACACTAGGATGAAAGAAGAGAGCAAAATAAGTGAACTAGAAGAAAGTGGAAGTACTTCAAGATGAAGCCATGAAAATAAAAATTAAAGCATGACTATACCTTCTGTTCACAAATAAACAGTTTCGATGCATTCTGAGCTCTCCTTCACGTAATTCTTAGTCTTCTCAGAAATGTGACGTCAATTAACTAAAAAGAGATTTTAAAAATTTCTAAGATTATTACCAAAACTAATAAAATTGAATTACCCCAATGTGTCAACAGCAAAGGCACATTATTGGCACTATGAGCATAAATAACTTTTTAGCAGGACTATGGTCCCTGAAGAAAGCAAGTTTTAGTTAGCAGCATTTTAAATGTAGGAAACAAATATGGAAATAAGAGCCTTATTTCAATGAGATTCCTATTTAATCTTTTTTCAAAGATGAGAAAACAGAATAAAATGTCTTCACCTAACATCCCATCATCAAGCAATATTCTTAGAAAATGTGAATAGTTCAAATAGCCTTCTCGACACTAGAGGAGAAACGAGAAAAATAAAGCATCCTATGTATTTATATTCTGTCCTCCAATTATCAAATAAAATAAATAGATCAGTGCAATTGCTTTAAAAAACAAAAACAGAAAACACCTGACTTCTTCCAGGTTTTCCCCACTTCCACCCATCCTTTACTATCACCCAGAGCGATCCTTCTAAATGTCAGTTGACTGGCTACTCAAAGGCCTCTGATGCCTTTCTGCCCAGCAGATTGCCTTTCATGAGAACCACGGTGGGAGGCTCTTGAGGAGAAGGTCATCGGAATCAAACACACTTGAGTACAATCTCAGCCTTACCATTAGTTGCTAGAGGACCTGGATAACTCACAATCCCTGTAAGACCAGCTTCCTCAGCCCCAAGATGAGAGTGTTACCGATCACTGTTACAGGGAAACAGCACACATAAAGCACCTAATTATAGGTGGAGAACGCATATGAAGCTCCAGAACACAGCCCACAATTCCAGACTCCTCTCAGAGGCATTTAATTCTCTCAATTGACCACAGAGCGCAAACTTATCTTCTATTTGCCAACATGAGCGCTCTGATACCCTGCTCACTCTTCTCACTATCACCTCCGCCTCATTCACGGTGACAAACGCCAGCAGTTGAGAGCCTACTAAGTGCCAGGTAGCCACTGTGACTCTCAACAGACAGCACCGCTTGATCATCACTGTCTGTGAAGCCTGTACAGAATGTCTTATTCCTATTTTGCATCAGGTTCCTTTCCACTCGTTCTCCACTGGCATGAGTGGCTCCCTCTGCTTCAGACTCATAACCCATGGTTGTGACACCCACTCTTCCTGGCAATATCTCGGTTCTTCTCTAAGCCGTAAGCTTCTTGATAGGCTCCAATAGTGTCTTATCATCTTTATATTTCACCAAGAACCAGGTCATGTCAACGTCCAAACTTCAGACTCATACCATCCCATGCTTCCCAAACATTTCTGTGCAAAATTAAACTCATCCTATTGTCCCTACTCCCGTGATCTGTTCCTCCTCCTGCTCTCTTGTCTCAATAGATGGCAACTCCCTCTACATTGTCATTTAGACTCCAACCTGGGAAGAGTAAAATTTTCAAGTGTAAAATGGTCAGTTGGACATCAGAAGTCACTGAATTTACTCCCAATTGAATTAAAACCCACATCAAATACCAGTATTAAGAAAATATTACAAAGAAAACTAAATCCTAAAATCTTACCTTGCTATATTAGAGGCTTTATCTAGGAGAGGAAGAAACAAAATTAAATACGATGTTATACATATTATTAGTAAAAATCTATAATTCCTGATAAAATGTCAAAATAATAATCCAATGAAATTATAATCAACATTTTGTTCAGCATAATGATTCATAGGATTAAAAATAAGAAAAAATTATAATTGCCTGGTTAAGTCATGAAACTTCACAAACCATCTCTGATAAGAGCACACAGGTAAATAACTTACTTTTGACCAAAAGATCTGTTTACCCTCTGTTAAATGAATACTGATCATTTCATTTTCATAGTGAATGTGGCAGGCATTTTTATAAACACACTAATCTGGGGCCGGCCCTGTGGCTGAGTGGTTAAGTTCTTGCGCTCTGCTTCGGTAACCCAGGGTTCAGATCCTGGGCGTGGACACAGCACTGCTCATCAAGCCATGCTACAGCGGCGTCCCACACACCACAACAAAAATGACCCACAACTAAAAAATATACAACTATGTATTGGTGGGCTTTGGGGAGAAGAAGGAAAAATAAAATCTTTTTTAAAAAAACAACACACCAATCCATCATTTACCTGATTTTTTGTCAATCCCAACATCCATACCGAAGTCCTGAAACTGGGATTGTTTTAAAAGCCTGCAAAAAAATTTAAAACAGAAAAGTAAAGGCAAAATCTTTGTACTAGGATACGCCTCTTTCAACCAATAGAAACTCTGAAATCTTACAGAGTTGGCTGTTCGCTGAATTGATAAACAATTCAGGCCAGCCCAAAAAACTTGCCAAGATATTGGAATATCATTACAGTATCAAAAGCCAGTCATAGAAATGTTGTTATAGGAAAATGCATCCATTGAAAGCAAGCAGAAAATCATGGATAGTCCTTCAACTTTCCACAACGCTCAGGAAACAGTGCACTTCCCTGCCCCTCGTCACCCAACCACACGGGCGGGGACAAGTGGGACGAGGGATGGGCTCACCAATTACTTAATATCTGTGTTTTCTTTTTGAAAGGAAGTGTTTATAAACTGTAGTTTTCACATTGAAAATATATTGTTGTCTTGCTCACTGATTTATTTACTAAAAAGATTACAGTATTTTACAAAGTTAACTTCCATTGCAAACATTAATTTGTGTTCAAGTTAGTGATCTAAAGGAAAGAAATAAAAGATATGGATTCCTGGATTCTGATCCGGCTTGTAAGGAGCTTGGAAGTTGTCACTCCTGTCCACACAACAAGAAAAAAACTGAACAAAAAGAAATTCAAAAACTCTCGTATCGTGGTATGACCATGATAAAATGGTAATAAAATATGTCTTCTGGCCTGGATATTCCACTTTGTGTGACAGTATTGTATGATCTCAAAATCATCCCCAATTAACCAGACATCTTCACACCTGAAACAGTGGTGAACATGTCACTTATCCATCACCCTGCTACCTGTTAGCATGGACTTTACATTATGAACCTCAGTGGGGGAAAACCCAAGCTGACTCTCGTGACTGATCTCCCAGGATCTCCGGGAAAGTGAGCATTTTAAGAGAGAGTTCATCAGCTTCTCCCTGGGAGACCTGGGGACAACACCCAGGAGCTTGGCAGCACCAGGAGTGATAGGTGGGGAGAGCCAAGCAGGTGGGCAGGGGCCCAGGGACCCAGGTGACTAGGACAAACCCCACTGGAGATCATCTCTCCTGTGCCCCGTCCTGAGCTCCCTAAGGTGCTGTTCTGCATGATTGCGCCGTGTTTCCCCAACTCATTCAGGCCCATAGCAGCTTAAAATCATTGCTTCAAATCCCACCACTTTTTATTATTATGTAAATTTATAGCAAACAGGAAATATTCTATCACTTTATAGAAAATCAATGTCTTTTACCATAAATATAAAGAAACCATAAAACAAACAAAACAAAACAAGGACAACAAAACAACAGTGCACATGAAATTCTGTTTAGATGCTGTTGGCTGCCTAAAGAACCCCAGAGGTGGGCTGACCTGGTTACACAAGGAGAGACCAGTACAGAAGGTGTGGAAGTCAGACCAGCAGAGAAGTGAACGGAAGAGAGGCCCAGCCTGTAAGGGACTGGGGACTTCCAAGAAGGGTGCCAGGGTCACCCTGAGCAGAGCTCCAGCAGGGATGAGGGAAAGAAGAAGTGACAGAGGTTTGGGCTCACTCCCCAAAGCCAGTGTCAGCCTCCCATGCAGGGGAGCCCTTCGTGGCCCCTGGAGGCCAGGCCAGGAGCCATGGTCTTGGGACCCAGCTGTGCTGCTTTCCAGCTGTGTGACACTGATCAGGTTTCCTTCATTAAAATGGGAGTGTCCATGCCTGCGTCCAAAGACTGTAATAAGGACAAGAAGAAGTCACATGCTAAGCCTCTGTGCACATTAGCAGCAGCATCTCCTAGGGGCATCTATCCTCCCAGAACTGGTGCCTTGAAGGTGTGCAGCCGTTAAAGGCAATAGTGACAACCAAAGGCCCCTCCTGTTAGCGGCCTGTGCTAAATATTGCTTTTTCTCCAGAGGAAAAGTCTAGTGCTGTTGGCTACCCAAGCTTCATTCAGTTATCCTATGAGATTTGGGGAGGAGAGCACCTTGAACTGCTCAGGAGGACCAGCCCCATCCATTAGCTCTTGTCACCTTCCTCAGATGCTTTATGGGGTTGTCCCTGACTTCACGTGCTGCTGCTCCTTGGTATGGTCTCAGTCCTGGGATGGGAACTACGGGGTAAGGACAATAAACGCCTTCACCCCCTGCAGCGCAGAACGAGACGGGAGGCTCAGGTTGAGTGCCAACCACTTATATAGTTTGAAAAGTAAATGTTCATGAAGGAAAGGAAAGAGAAGCTGACTTTTGAGCCGATAGTGGTTAAGCGCATGGCGGCTTTGGAAAAGGATGGGACCTGGCTCAAGTCCCAGGACTTCCAATCTCCACTCTACACCGTGGAAACTTACTTAAGCTCTCTTAACCCCAGTTTCTTTCTCTGTGAAATGGGGGCACTAAGGTTCATTCTTCACAGGGTTTCTGTAAAGATTCCATGAGATAATGCATATGTGACATCTGGCTAGTTTAAATTTATCATTATTCCTATCATCATTTTTCCTATACATATCTTTCCTATATACATATTTACTATTATTGTATACACAGTTTTTTTGGCTGGAAGCTAGTGGGCATTTACTAAGTGTTGGTGATTTATCATTTTTATTTTATTATAACAGAGAGCTTCGTATACAGAAGATGCTCAGTTAACACCTGTTGAGTCAATGAAGGCATGCTCTGGAGCCAGACTGCTTAGATTCCCATTGTGATTCCACTGCTGCATCATCTGGGCAAGTTACTTAACTTCTTTAGGGCTCTGCTTCCTTATCTATAAAAAGGGTATAATAAGAGTCCTGAACTCATTAGGTTGTTGTTGGGGATAAATGAGCAGGCACATAATAAGAGCTCATTAAGTATTAAATGTCATTGGCAGCTGCATTCATCATTTTCAGTCACAGATGAGGCCACAGTGCCCCCTGGTGACATACAGTGTGAGTGCACACACACGAACTGTGCCCTCCCTCCAGCCTAGGTCCAAGCCTGGGTAGATAGGCACGTCCTGGAAGTTTCCCCTGCACTGCCTTCCCAGGGCCCACACACAGACACGATGACCTCTGTGTCCTCTTCCTCCGCTCCCCTCAAACTGGGCCTGGGGGGCTAGGCAAGCTGGCCCAATGAGATACCTGGAGGATCAACAGTTCCTTTTTGGTTTCTGAGCAGATGCCAGGCACGGGGGACCCAGGCCCTCAAGTCTCACATTTTGGAGGGTCACATTTTCCCCCAGCATGGAAGATAACTGTCACAGGGAGCCAGATACTTGTGAATTGGCTTCGACATGAGCCTAAAACGTAAAGACCTGAGCATTCCACGCTAAGAGATACAAGACTGATATGCTCCCCAGAGCTGCTCATCTCACTGCCTCTAGTGAGGGAGGAGAGCAATGTTGTCTCCTCCCCAAGCTCTAAGACGTGGCTCAAGCAGCTTCCTCCAGCGTGAAATCTATTGGAAGCCTCCAATTTTATCTGAAAAATTCATGCAAATTCTGCATCCTACTCCCCATTATGTTTTAGAAAAAAGACTCTCAATTTCCTAAATATAAAACAGAATTTGGTGCTATAAGACCATGTGACCTTCTTTTAAAAAAAAATCATGTTATTTTAAAAGTCTTTCCCATCCTTCTTTCTGCCCACCCGCCAAGACTGCCAAGTATTTGTTCAAGTATCAAGTGGCTTCTATGTGCCAGACATGATTCAAGGTCTTGGGGATGCAACAGAGAACAAACATTGTTGCTGCTCCCAGGTAACTTATATTCTCATGATAATAAGGGTTAACATGAATTAAGCTGTTATGTTGTATCAAGCATGGTGCAAAGTCACTTCCTCACATTATTGCACTTAAACTTCACAACAACCTTAGAAAGTAGATAGTTATTATTCCCAGTTTCTCTTAAGGAAAATGGAGACTCAAAATGGGAAAGTAATTTGTCCAATGCCACACAGCTATTGTTGGGGCCTCGAGGTTGAATTAATGCCTGTTTCATTCTAAAGTTCATGCCATATGTTTTCTGGCACGTGGACTGTAATTTTAACACAGTCAATGAGGTTTTCGTAGGATGATTTTCCTTTCTAAAGTTGAAGATTGCCTCCTACATTTCCTATCATATTAGTGCCTCAGTGCATGGGTTTTCTGGTGCATTAAGATGCCACTCTAATGTGCAGCCAGGTGGCATGTGGAGGTATGATCAAGGTCAACATTTTTGATACTTTGAAATATTTTAAAAATATGGATCTGCTGATACTTTGAACTAGAAGTGATGAGGTATAGATTCCAAGTCTGATAAGGAACAGCTGAAAGAACTTGCAAAAGGGCCTCTGCATCTCTGTCTGTGTCCAGGTTTCTGATTCATTCATTCATTCCATGAACACTGATGGAAAGCTCACACCCTTCTATTCAAAGGATATCATGGTAAGCCAAAGCACAGAGCCCCTGCCTTCATGGGGCTTATATATAGCAGAGTAGAAAGATTTAATCAAATAATAGTGTAATAAAAATATAGCCAAAAACTAAAATAAGTGCTCTGAAGTGAAGGACTGGGACTCTGTGAAGATACATTTTTAAAGGGAATTAACTTCTTTTAGGGGTCAAGGAAGCCTTCCCTAAGAAAGCCCTGCTTGCCCTGAGACCTGAAGGCTGAACAGGAGTTCACCAGGTGAGGGGGTGTCCTGGGCAGAGGGAGCAGGTCGCACTAGAGGAACTCTCAGAAGGTTCGTGCACAGACTACAGAGCAGGGGGTTATGATGCCGAGAGTCATCGGAGAGGTAGGCTTGGTCCAGACCTTCCAGGTCACTTAGAGCCAAGACGGTAATTGTCGCCATTATCCATTCTCCCTTCTCTACCATAGTAAGAAAACAAGCTGGGTTTAGGATGAATAATCTGAGGCTTAGAGAAGCTAAACAACTTGCAAAGATCACAGAGTCACTTTGGGATGGATTTTTTAATTGAGGTATTATTCAAATAACATAAAATTTACCATTTTAGATATATAATGGGTGGGTTTTAGTATATTCATAAGGTTCTGCAACCATCACCACTAGAAGCTCTTGCTCTTAAGCATTACCTACTTTGGCCCCTTTTCATCCTTAGAAAAATTATTTTAAAATAATATTTTTAACTGAGTTTAAAAAATACATATTTTAGGGGCCAGCCCGGTGGCATAGTGGTTGAGTTCGGCACAATCCGCTTTGGTGGCCCAGGGTTCGTAGGTTTAGATCCGGGGTGCAGACCTACACCACTCGTCAAGCCATGCTGTGGCAGCAACCCACATACAAAATAGAGGAAGACTGGCATAGATGTTAGCTCAGGGCCAGTCTTGCTCACCAAAAAAACGAAAAACAAAGAAACCCAAAAACTACATTTTAAATTGCACACATCTTTTAAAACAGCTCAATAAAAGTTTTATATGTGCATTCCTCTGTGGAGCCACCTACCAGGTCAAGATGCTCAGGTCATCTCCAGCTGCCTAGCTGGCTCCCCATGTCCCTGCCGCTTGGTATGCCCCCCAAAGTAACCACTAACAATTCTTAAAGCTTCATAGTAGGTATCAGAAAGGTGCTGACTTAGAAGGGTCAGGTGTCAATCTCGCATGTTATGAAGCAAAGAGGCCTGACCAGATCCACAGCTGCTCCCTAGGACAGGCCTCCTTCTCAGAGGTGAGCAGAAAGGTCCTGAAAGGCTTCATCCATCTTGGAAGGGATGGTGGCCGCAATTCTCATGGCCCTAGTGGTGTGGGGGCTAGGAGACTTCCTTCCTGGCCCTAAAAAACACAATTGGTTCTGACTGAACTGTGGGGAAGGGACCATTGGGATCCTCATTACCCCAGGCCCTCCATGGGCAGGATGATGCTGAGGGAAGCCGCATTGGCCATTAACACAATGATATTCACTAAGGAACTCGCTGCTTACATCACTGATGGCTGTGACGCCTTCATCATGTGTCAGCATGGCACCCACATACATTTCCTTCACCCATACTTAACCTCCACATAAAGAGAATAACAGAGTCACACTTCCACCCATGATCCAACTATTCCTCGTACAACTGAAAACTTACACGAACTCTTTCCCTAGACAGATTTGCCCTTGGGTGATGTTCTCAAACACCCCTCCCTGCTTCACTCAGGGGTGCATGTTCCTGACCTTCCTTTCAACAGTCTTGTTGCTGGCCTCTGTTGTTGACTGTCCATGAGTAAAGATTTCCAGATGCCAAGAAAGTTGATGCTGGAGATATACTCAAATCACTCATGGAACAGCAAAGGAGGATGTCAGAGAGTTAGGCCAGTTATATTTGAAGGGGAGAAAACAAACAGGGGGAGTGATGTTTTAGGCCCTTCACAAAAGAAGGATAATTAAGAGAGTCAGTCTCCTGGGAACATTTTTGAAGCCTTCAAATATTTTTCATTAAAAAAATAAAAACCTGACCATCTTTATGATGATGCACCACAATCAGGAATGAATTAAAAGACTTCATTATAGTTGACATATAATTCTGTCAGAAAATGTATACCCAAACTGCTCTCCATCAACACTTGACTCACTATTTGTTTATTCCAGGAATGAGCACATTGTTGCAATTATAATTTAAATGTTATTAAATATAAAGTAAATTTAATTTTATACACTTCAGATTTTTTCAGGGCAAATTCTCAATCAAGTTTTTTTTTCAAACGATATCGTTAAGTTTTGGACTCCTATGTTTCAAATCAAATACTAAGAAGCAAAAACAAACAAAAAAATTATCCTCATCAAGAGAACAAGTAGAGAAGCCTCAAACTGGGAGAAAATACTTGCAAAGACATACCTGTAAAGGACTATTATCCAAAATATACAAAAAACTACTCAAACTCAACAGCAAGAAAACAATCTGATTAAAAAATGGGCCAAAGACCTTAACAGACACCACACCAGAGAAGATACATAGATGGTAAATAACCATACGAAAAGATGGTCCGCGTCATATGACATCAGGGAAATGCAAATTAGAACAGTGAGATACCACGACACACCTATTAGAGTGGCCAGAATCCAGAACACTGATGACACCAAATGCTGGCGGATGTGGAGCAACAGGGACTCTCATTCACTGGTGGGGGGAATGAAAAATGGTCCAGCCACTTCGGAAAACAATTTGGTGGTTCCTACAAAACTACACATACCCTTACCATGTGATCCAGCAATTGTGCTCTTTAGTACTTACCCAAAGAGCTGAAAAGTTTACTCACATAAAAACCTGCACACAGATGTTCATAGCAGCTTTATTCGTAATTTCCAAAACTTGGAAGCAACCAGGATGTCTATCAATAGATAAATAGATAAGTAAACTGTGGTACATCCAGACAATGGGATATTATTCAGCGCTGTAATGAAATAAGCTATCAAACCATGAAAACATGTGAAGGAAACCTAAATGCATATTATTAAGTGAAAGAAGCCGATCTGAAAAGGCCACATACTGTATGATTCCAACTATATGGCATTCTGAAAGAAGGCAAAATGATTGAGACAGTAAAAAGATCAATGGTTGCTGGGGTTTAGACGGGAGGGAGGGATGAACAGGGGGAGCACAGAGGATTTTTAGGATGGTGAAACTATCCTCTACGATACTATAATGGTAGATACACGTCATTATACATTTGTCAAAACCCATAGAACGTACACCACCAAGAGTGAACCCTAATGTAAACTACGGACTTTGTTGATAATGATGTGTCATTGTAGGTTCATCGATTGTAACAAATGTACCACTCTGGTGGGGGATGTTAATAGTAGAGGCAGCTGTGCATGCGGGAGGGCAGAGGATACACAGGAACTCTGTGTACTTTCTGCTCAATTTTGTCGTGACCCTAAAATTGCTCTAAAAGATAAAATCAAATAAGCAAACAAACAAACAAGTAAAGAAATTCTCTACCACCTCACCATTTCCCTCACAGTGAAACCAAAGTCATAAAGGAGGGCTGCAAGGCCCTAGGAGATCTGGCCTCCCTCCTGCTCACTCTGATCCAGCCACACTCGCCGCCTCTCTGTCAGGCCTAGAATGCCAGGTGGGCTGCACTCAGCGCTTCTGTGCTTGCTGTGCTTTCTGCCAGGCACACTCTTTCCCCAGAGAGCCGCCATGCTTCCCTCCTATCTTCCCTCAGGTCTTTACTCAAATGTCACCCAGCTAGCTTGAAGCCTTGCCTATCACCCAATTTAAAAATGCAGCTTTCCGCAACCCTTCCTGTTCTTCTTGTTTTTATTTTTCACCAGAGGACTTATGACCAACCAACATACTATGTGTTTTACTTACTGAGTTTCTTGTCTGCTTCCTTCCCACTAGAATGTAAGCTCTGTGAGGGCAGAGGTTTCTGTTGTTTCCATCACTGCTCTTGGCTATTCTTATCACAGAGCCCAGGATGTGGCAGACTCTCATGAACGTTTGTCAAGTGAATAAATGAATAGCATATTGAGAGTACTCTCATGCTTCCAGACATTTGCCATGCTGTTTTCTCTGCCTGGAATGACATTCCTCTGTGTTCAGGAGAGAAAATCCACCTCAGCCTTCAAAACTCAGCTCAAAAACCTCCTCTTCTGCGAGGTGCCCCCTGACCCTAGGCAGACCGAGGCAGGAGTCTCTTCTATGTATTACCATAGCACCCCATTATGCTTTGGGTGGGGCCCTTATCACAGTGTTTTGTAATCTGTGGGACTTCAGGGAGGCCCCTTGTTCATCTTGTATTCACCTTTGAACCTGGTGGATAATGGTGGACCCTCAGAAACATTTATGGAATGAAATAATGAATGAATGAATGACTTAGATAAAGCAATCAATATATAGCTTAATGTGAATTCTACAGACATGTGTAGTATACATAATTTAAAGAATACCTTAAAGATACTCCTATTAAGGTTCCTTTGACAATACTTTTTATTACATCTTACTCAAGATTCATGAGTTAATGACTAACAATATCCAAAGTCCAAGATAATTGCCTAGTAATCAATGTAAAAGGCTGAGTTTGCTTTCATATTTCTATTACATTATTTCAAAGGTTTTTTTACTCTACCTTTTGTTTTCACTCTGCCTTTGTTTCCATATCTATACTGGTTCAGCCTAGAGAGACTCACTGTGGGACCTAAAGATTGAGAGGGTTTGGTAAACAAGGCATTGATGCCAAAAACCATTGTGGAAAGAGGTGACCTGAAACAAAGAGAGCACGGGTCTATGTCACACACAAATTACATGTGTGAATATGCATGTGTGTTTACGTGAATGTGTGTATCAAAGACTTTTTTATCAGTTAAGTCCTCCTTGACCCTAACTAGACAATAATAGAAACAATAACAGAAATCAAAGAACCTCATATGTCATCTTTTGGATTATATCCTGAAAACACTGAGAAGCCACTTAAGATTATTAAGCAAAGGAATGACACATTATTCTAGAAACAATACGGAAGAAGGGGTTGGAGAGACTGGAGACTAGAGCCAAGGGGACCATATAGGAGGCTATACAGTCCACGCAAGAGATGGTGAGGAACTGAGCTAAAGGAATGGCAATGGGAACAGAGAGGCATGGAATTAGGACGTATACCATGGAGATAAAACCACCAATAACTGGTAGAATCTTGGATGTAAGAGACAAAAAAGAAAGAGCAGGCAAAGACAACTTCCCAGTCTCTGACCTGGGCAACTAGACAGATGGTAGAGCCATTTCCCAAGAGGGCAAAAAAAGGCAAAGACCACGTTTTGGGGGCAACATCCTTATTTGACAGCAGCATATATGAAATGATGTATCTTAACAGGTTAGAAAGAGGAACTTTACAACAAAATCTAGTGCATGAAATCTCTTCAAAAAAGAAGCTGTTAACATTCAGGCAATTTGGCAGAAAGGTACAATGACTCTGCCTGGAAATGAATATTAAAAACAGTTCAGATCAAAGATATTTCATGGCTTGAAACAGTGAACGGCAAGACCTAGTATAAGTTTGGGATTGGCACAGGCATGTGCTTAAATGCTAATATTGAGATAAAGAGCCAAAAAGTAGGAGTATTGCTGTCCAAAAGGAACATGACAATGCAGGCTGTTCCTTCTACGTAGAAAGAAATTAAGATAGTTTTATAGTAACCAAACTTCTTCAGCCAGGACTGGCTTGAGTACCAGGCACTGAAATGGAAACAGACTGACAGTGTGTTAAGATGGAACCCTATGAATTGTGTTTGCTTTTGCTGACGACAGAATAAACGTTCTCAGCAGAAAATAAATTTGCTCCTGAATTATAACATCAGTTGAAACACACAACTATCTATCATGGTTAGAAATGCTGTTATCCATATATATCCATAAAAGTTGACTAAGGATAGTAATATTCTATAAATAAAGAATCAACTATTATTTCCTAGAAAACGAACAAATCAGGAAATGGTTTCCAACGTTTTTATTTTCACACTAACATGAAGAGATTTTACTAAAACCAACCCTGTGAAAGAATTTATGATTTAGAAACAGTCAGCATTGTGCTATGGTAATGTGAAAGGTCCAACTCAAATCCAAAATAAATCTAGATTTTAAAACTTGAGGTTAAAGCCCAGAATTCACCTAGTACACAGTAGGTGAAACAAATATTTACTGAATAAACATTTCACTATTCTTCTTACTATAATATAAGTCTGAAATGCACTTTATCCTAAAATCAAGCACAAGAGATGAACAACAGTTTATGATTCTATCTACATTTCTTCTGGTTGTGCTTCCTGTCTAACCTTATACTTTTTCATAATTCTAATACATTCATGTTGAGAGCTCAGACTTATTTTTCTGCATTTCTTGCTACCAATGAAAAAGTTCATTGTTCTAGGCTGAAAAGTTTGTGCTAAATACATATACGTATATTAACAAAGAATAGAAGATACTCTTTGTTTTCAATTAAAAAAAAGTATATTGTTTAGCCCTAAAAAAGTTTTCACTAACCAAATGTACATATATTACAATTAGGAGAGAATTTTGAAAGATGTAACTAGAATACAAATGTTCTTTAATAAACATAAGGGATTTTTTCCCCTGACTGATTTTTTGGCTTGCTTCTCTACTTTCAGGAACAAGAGTTCATTTTCAGGATACTAAACACAATGACTCAGTGATGGATGTGATCCAGACATTCTTAGAACTCTGTAAGGACAAGCACGCAAAACACTCCAGCAACTCCCGTTATATTCCTATACATGATAGCAACATTGTAAAATTACACATTTCCACGTATTGAAATCAAGCTTCTTGTTCTCAACCTCTAATAAACAAATATAAAGAATATAAGAAATTAATAAAGTAAGAAATATGTGGCAGAGTGCAACGTGCAAGGTTTTGAAATCAGACATCTCTAGTTTTGAATTCCAGCTTTGCCAATTTTATCAGCTCTGTGTTCATAGACAAGTTACTTTACCTAAGAGGCATTTCCTCCAACATTTTCCCTCTCTCTGTCTCTGTCTCTCTCTCTCTCATCTAGCACATATTCAACATAAAAGGTATTCATTAATTGTTAGTTATTATTATTGTGTCCAATATATAAAAAGAGATGAGCCAATACTGAGTAGTATTACAAAAATTATGAAAGAAATGGTTTTTTCTTTTACTGAAATCAAGCCTTCTACAAACCAAGGATTTTGCCTCTCTGTTCAAATGTTCATTGAGTAGGTGTTTGTGAACAGTGCGTCCTGGCATATGTGTCAGTGAGTCTGTATAATATTTGTTGTATTGAGACTTAATAATAAGAGCTAACGTTTCTAGGGTGATCATGTTGTGCCAGGAGTCATTTCAAATATTTTGTATGTTTTAATTCATTTAATCCTCATAATAATTTCATTAGTTAGATACTATTTTTATTCTCATTTTTCAGATGAGGAAACTGAGACAGAGAGAGGTTGAGGAACTTACCCAGGGTCACACAGTTGGAAAGAGGGGAGCCAGACTCCCCCCAAGCAGACCCCATGTTCTTAACCCATGGACTACTCTGCGTCTGAGGGGAGTGGGATGAGCAAGAATCACAGACCTATTAAAACAGTTATTAAAGAGAAAGAGCACTTGTTCACTCTTTTCTCCTTTCATTTATTCAGCTCCTCAAAAAGAATACCAAGGAGAAGACAGCCTGGGAAAATGAAAATACCATGCTTATCTTTCATTACCACACCCAACAGTTATAGTGTTAAAGTGACTTGGCCAAATAAAGAACAACAGATTCCAATGAGCTGTTATTTTTTTCTACCCCAATAATTTACACGTGTCACTTCTCTAGAAATTAAAAATAAATTTACAGCAACTTCAGAATTCCACTTTATAATCATTTTTTAGTTAGGTCAACAGAAATTCATATGTTAGTGTGAGGGCTTGAGAAAAAGGATTGTTGAAATCTTTTGGCCATACTTCTCTTAAAATTAAATAGCCAAGAGAGACTGGGAGAATACATTTGCTGGACATAAATCCAACAAAGGACTTGTATCTTGAATATATAAAGAACTCTTAAAATTCAATAATATGAAGACAAACAACTCAATTAAAAAACAGTCAAGATTATACTTTCAGGGATCATTTCTATAGTTTGTTACTAGAGAAGTTTCTCTGAACGTGTAGAGTACCCAAAACCATGAAGAGGAGGCGCAGCCTTCTCTCCTGAGCATGAAGCCGGCTCTTGGTGTTGCTTCTGCAACTGCCATTTGCCAGTGATGATCATTCTTCTCCTCCTTTGGGAGAGTAAGACGGGGGAGGATGCTGTCTGAGTAGAAAAAATAAATAAATAAATATACAAAACAGTCAAAAGATTTGAACAAATAATTTACCAAAAAGATATGTGGATGGCTAATAAGTACATGAAAAGATGCTCAACACCATTAGTAGTCATTAGGAAAATGCAAATCAAAACCACAGTAAAATACTACTACATGCCTACTAGCAGGGCTAAAACTAAAAAGACTGATCACAAGCATTGGTGAGAAGGTAGAGTGACTGGAACACCTATACACTATCTGTAGGAATATAAAATGGTTCAACCACTTTGGAAAACAGTTTGGCAGTGTCTTTAAAAGTTAAACATACACCTACCATGCAATCTAGCCATTCCACTCGTAGGTATTCACCCAAGAGAAAAGAAAGCGTATGTCCATACAAAGGCACAAATGTCCACAGAGGCTTTATTTGCAATAGCTCCAAACTGGAAACAACCCAAATGCCTGCTACAAATTGAATAGATAAACAAATTGTGGTATACCCATACAATGGAATACCATTTGGCAATAAAAAGGGACGAAATATTGCTACTCACAACACGACTGAAGAATCCAGACCAAAACACAGTACATATTGTATTATTCCATTTATGTAAAAATCTAGAAAATGCAAACTAATCTATAGAGACAGAAAGCAGATGGGTGGTTACCTGGGGATGAGAAAGGGTGCAGAAGGACTAGAGGGAGGAATTACAAAGGGGCACAAGGAAACTCGAGGAATGACGAGAATGTTAACTATCTCTATTGTGGTGATGGTTTCATGGTGCACACATATGTCAAAATGTACTAAGTTGTATAGTTTAAATATTTGCAGTTGCTTGAGGGTCAATCATATCTCAATAAAACTTTAATTTAAAAAACTACCTTTCTTTTTACTCTTATGTTTTTTCCAAGTATTTAATAAAACATGAAACACAATTAGAAATGAAAGAGGAGAAATTACAATGGATACCACAGAAATATAAAGGATTATAAGGGAATACTATGAAAAACCACATGCCAACAAATTGGATAACCTAGAAGAAATGGATAAATTCTTAGACTCATACAACCTCACAAAACTGAATCAAGAAGAAATAGACAATCTGAGTAGACGAACCACAAGTAAAGAGATTGAAACAGTAATAAAAAAAACTCAGAAAAAATAAAAGTCCAGGACCAGAGGGCTTCTCTGGAGAATTCCACTAAACATTCAAAGAAGATTTAACACCTATCCTTCTCAAACTCTTCAAAAAAAATTGAGGATGATGGATCACTTCTTAACACATTCTATGAGGCCAACATCACCCTGATACCAAAACCAGACAAGGACAACACAAAGAAGGAAAATTACAGGCCAATATCCCTGATGAACATAGATACAAAAATTCTCAACAAAATATTGGCAAACCAAATACACAAATACATTAAAATGATCATACACCATGATCAAGTGGGATTCATATCAGGGACACAGTGATGGTTCAACATCCACAAGTCAAGCAATGTGACACATACACCACATTAACAAAATGAGGAATAAAAACCACATTATTATCTCAATAGATGCAGAGAAAGCATTTGACAGGATTCAACATCCATTTATGATAAAAAAAAACTCTCAATAAAATGGGTAGAGAAGGAAGATACTTCAATATAATAAAGTCCATATATGACAAACCCAGAGTCAACATCATACTCAATGGAGAAAAACTGAAAGCCATCCCTCTGAGAACAGGAACAAGACAAGGGTGCCCACTCTCACCACTCTTATTCAACACAGTATGGAGGTTTTGGCCAGAGCAATTCAGCAAGAAAAAGAATAAAAGGAATCCAAATAGGCAATGAAGAAGTGAAACTCTCACTGTTTGCAGATGACATGATTTTACATATAGAAAACACTAAAATATCCATTGGAAAGCTATTAGAAATAATCAACAACTACAGCAAAGTTGCAGGGTACCAAATGAACTTAGAAAAATCAGCTGCCTTTCTATACTCTAATAATGAACTAACAGAAAGAGAACTCAAGAAAACAATCCCATTCACAATCACAACAAAAAGAATAAAATATCTAGGAATAAATTTAACCAAGGGGTGAAAGACCTATACAATGAAAACTGTAAGACATTACTGAAAGAAATCGATGATGACACAAAGAAGTGGAAAGATATTCCATGTACACGGATTGGAAAAATAAACATAGTTAAAACGTCCATAGTACCTCAAGCAATCTAAAGATTCAATGCAATCCATCCCAGAGACATTCTTCACAGAACAAAGAACCCTAAAATTCATATGGGGCAATGACAGACCCCAAATAGCTAAAGCAACCCTGAGAAAAAAGAACAAAGCTGGAGGCATCAGAATCCCTGACTCCAAAATAAACTACAAATAAGCTACAAAGCTATAGTAATTGAAACAGCACAGTACAGGTACAAAACAAATTCTGATCAACGGAACAGAATTTAAAGCCCAGAAAGAAAACCAAACATCTATAGACAGCTAATCTTTGACAAAGCAGCCAAGAACATACAATGGAGAAAGGAAAGTCTCTTAATAAACAGTGTTGGGAAGACGGGACAGCCACATGCAAAAGAATGAAAGTAGACCATTAACTTTTGCCATACACAAAAAATAACTCAAAATGGATCAAAGACTTGAAGGTAAGAAGGGAAACCATAAAACTGCTAAAGGAAAATACAGGCAGTATACCCTTTAATGTCGGTCTTAGAAGGATCTTTTCAAATACCATGTCTACTTGGACAAGGGAAACAAAAGAAAAAATAAACAAGTGGGACTTCATCAGACTAAAGACCTTCTGCAAGGCAAAGGAAACCAGGATCAAAACGAAAAGACAAGCCACCAATTGGGAGAAAATATTTACAAATCATATATCCAACAGGGGGTTAATCTCCATAATATATAAAGAACTCACACAACTGAACAACAAAAAAACAAACAACCCAATCAAAAATGGCAGAGGATATGAACAGACATTTATCCAAATAAGATATACAGATGGCCAATAGGCACGGGAAAAGGCATTCAACATCTCTAATCATCAGGGAAATGCAAATCAAAATGACACTAAAATACCACCTTACACCTGTGAGAATGGCTATAATCACCAAGACAAAAAATAACAAATGTTGGAGAGGTTGTGGAGAAAAGGGAAGCCTCATACACTACCGGTGGGAATGCAAACTGGTGCAGCCGCTATGGAAAACAGTATGGAGATTTCTCAAAAAATTGAAAATAGAAATACCCTATGACCCAGCTATCCCACTACTGGGTATTTACCCAAAGAACTTGAAATCAAGAATCCAAAGAGATCTATGCACCCCTATGTTCATTGCGGCATTATTCACAATAGACAAGACATGGAAGCAACCCAAGAGCCCATTGACTGATGATTGGATAAAGAAGGTGTGGGGATATACGGAATACTACTCATCCATAAAAAAGACACAATCATCCCATTTGCAATAACATGGATGGACCTTGAGGGTATTATCTTAAGCCAAATAAGCCAAAGAGAGAGAGACAAACACTGCACGATTTCACTCTTATGGGGAAGATAAACAAACCAACAAAGAGAATAGTTTAGTGGTTACCAGGGGGAAGGGGGTTGGGGGGTGGTCCACACAAGGGGTGAAGGGGCACATTCATATGTTGACTGACAAATAATAATGTACAACTGAAATTTCACAACATTGTAAACTATTATGACCTCAATTTTAAAAAAAAGTTTTCTAATAAAAAAAACAAACATGAAACACAAGAACAGGAGCCCATATTAAAACCTGTTAAGCATAGTGTGTAGTCGAAAACTATTGGAAATAGCCTAAGAGCCACCAATAAAGTTCAATTATGGAACACTGGTATAATTCAATCTAACACAGCTATTTTAAAAGAGCAGATTTATATGTGACATGGAAATTCTCATAACCTGTTAAGTTTAAAAAGCAGGATACAGAAAATTCATGGGTGATCTCACTTTATTCTTAAAATTATATCTATAGTTTTTCTTTAAAAACCTCAGTGAGTGAAATCTGGGGAGAATAAGCATGGAGTAGTAGTTTTTATTTAAGTGATTTGGTAGTGTGTGAATTTTTACAGCAAATGTATTACTTTGTAATAAAAAGTAAAGAAAAAAAAGAAGTTATGATTTGTTCAGAACCATAACAGTCCCTCTTCACTCCATCAGAATTCAACCCTCTAGGGAATTCTACCTAGAACATGGCTACAAACTAGGAGGAAGAAAAACAGTCATCTGTGGGAACCACCACAATAAGATCACCAAGTCCGTGCACTCAATAAAGCTCATGTACTCACCTCATAAAACCCCCTCAGGTCTTCACTAAAAATCTGTCATCTAAATGCCTCGGAATAGATTTAACAAAAGAAAAGCAAACTGTATCCTCTGAAAACTACAAAACATTATCGAGAGAAATTTTAAAAGATCTAAATAGATGGAAACACTCTATGTTCATATATCAGAAGATTTAACATTGCTAAGATGGCAGTACTACCCAAACCGATCAACAGATTCCACTCAATCCCTATCAGGTCCCAGCTGTCTCCTTTATAGACATTGACAAGCTGATTCTAAAATTCCCATGGGAATGCAAGAGACCCACAAGAACCAAAACAATCTTGAAAAAGAAGAACAAAGTAGTAGGGCTCACTCTTCCCAACTTCAGTAAAAAAGTGAAAAGATAGCCCACAGAATAGGAGAAAAAACTTGCAAATAATATATCTACAACAGATTGTATCAAAAATATATGAAGAACGATTACAACTCAACAATAAAAAGACAACCCAATTCAAAACTGGGCAAAAGAGCTGAATAGATATTTCTCCAAAGAATACATAGAAATGGCTAACAGCAAATGAAAAGATGCTCAACATCACTAGCCATCAGGAAAATGCAAATCAAAACCATAATGAGATGCTATTTACACACACTAGAATGGCTATAATCAAAAAGACAGATAATAGCAAGTGTTGACAAAGATCTGGAGAACCTGGAACCTTTGTACACTGCTGGTGGTTACAATGGTGCAGCCACTTTGGAAAATAGTCTGTCAATATCTCAAAATGTGAAATGTAGAGTTACTATATGACACAGCTATTCTACTCCTATGTATTGACCCAAAAGAAACGAAAATACATGTCCATGAAAAAACTTGTATGTTAATGTTCATAGCAGCACTACTTGTTAATAGCCAAAAAGTGCAAACAACGCAAATTTTCATCAACTGATGAATGGATAAACAAATGTGGTATATCCATACAATGGACTATCATTTGGTCGTAAAAAGGAATAAAGTACTGATACCTGCTACAACATGGACACACCTTAAAAACATTATAGTAAGTGAAAGAAGTCAGTCACAAAAGGCACATTATTATGATTCCATTCATACGAAAGTCTAGAGTAGGAAATTCTAAAAAAAGAGAAAGTGGTAATGGTTGCTTGGGGCTGGGGGAGAGAGGATAGGGAAATAGTAGGGCAATAGCTAAAGAGTATGGGATTTTTTTTGAGGTGATGAAAATGTCCTAAAACTGACTGTGGTGATGGTTGCATGTATCTGTAAATATACTAAAAACCACTGAATTGTACACGTTAAATAAGTGAATTGTATGGTATACGAATTACAATCAGGCACCAGATAATGATGTTTCATCAAGGATGGATCTTATATACAACAGTGGTCCCAGAAGATCAGTGCCATATAGCCTAGGTGTGTAGTAGGCTACACCATCTCGGTTTCTGTAAGTATACTCTATGGTGGTCCCATGACGACAAAATCGCCTAATGACGCATTTCTCAGAATGTATCCCCATCATTAAGCTAAGCATGACTATATCTCAATGAAACTGTTTCCCCCAAAAATCGGCTCTTCCTGTTTTTATTGTTCACATATGAGTTTAACAAACTTTTTTTAACTTGGAGAAGAGGAGATACTACATGCAAGCACATTATTGAAAGTGGGAAGATATGCATAGCCTCGAGTCTGATGATAACACGCGGAGACAGGAACCCAGGCTCCCATTCTGGCTCATTGAACACAGAGGCAAAGAGCTTGACAAACCTCAAATTGCAGTGAAGGGAGAGCATCATTTTATTAATGCACACAGATACCCGGAACTATATTGATAAGCCAAAAGTGATATTTCATTTGGTATCCTCTACTAAATAAGCCACATAAACATAGTACATTTTAGAGACAGAATCTTTTTTTTTTTTTTAAAGATTGGCACCTGGGCTAACAACTTGTTGCCAATCTTCCCTTTTTTTTTTTTAAAAGATTGGCACCTGGGCTAACAACTGTTGCCAATCTTTTTTTTTTCTGCTTTATTTCCCCAAACCCCCGCCCCCCATACACAGTTGTATATCTTAGTTGCAGGTCCTTCTAGTTGTGGGATATGGGACACTGCCTCAACGTGGCCTGATGAGCGGTGCCATGTCCGCGCCCAGGATCCGAACCGTGGGCCGCCACAACGGAGCGCCCGAACTTAACCACTCCACCAGGGAGCCGACCCCGTAGAGACAGAATCTTAAAGTGCGCAGCTCTAAAAGCAGATGCCTCCGAGCCTCCCTTTTCTCATCTGTAAGGATAAGTCCTTCCCTTGTAGGTGGTTGTGAGGATTACGTGAGATCATGTGTGCAATGCCCTTGGCACACTCCACAGCACATGGTAAGCACTCAATAAACGTGAGTTATCATTATTACGGTATATACAGTAACCAAGCTATAATAAAAGGCTTGAGCTAGTGGAAAGGTAATTTCTATCCTGTATCTGCTTAAGAAAGTGTGGCAACACTTAAAACTATTTCTAGGGGCCGGCCCTGTGGCCGAGTGATTAAGTTCTTGCACTCCGCTGTGGCGGCCCAGGGTTTCGTGGGTTCGGATCCTGGGTGCCGACACGACACCAGTCATCAGGCCATGTTGAGGCAGCGTCCCACAAGCCACAACTAGAAGGACCTGCAACTAAGATATATAACTATGTACCGGGGGCATTTGGGGAAGATAAAGCAGGAAAAAAAAAAAAAAAAAGATTGGCAACAGTTGTTAGCTGAGGTGCCAATCTTCAAAAAAAAAAAAAAGCAAAACTATTTCTATCCCACATGGTTTAAATATTTTTAAAAGTTAGCAAACACTAAAAACTCATCTAGCTAGAATGACTTATTCTCTGGAGTATAGATAACAGATGTTACTTATTTAATTTTGAAAACAGGAAAAAGTCATATCATAGGCAGATTAAGACATATATATTTTTTTTTGAGGAAGAATAGCCCTGAGCTAACATCCAAAGCCAAGCCCCCTCTTTTTGCTGAGGAAGACTGGCCCTGAGTTAATATCCATGCCCATCTTCCTCGACTTTATATGTGGGACGCCTGCTCCAGCATGGCTTGATAAGCGGTGCTAGGTCTGCACCTGGGATCTGAACCAGGAAACCGGAGGCCGTCAGAATGAAGCACGTGAACTTAACTGCTACACCACCGGGCTGGCCCTAGCTTAAGCCATATTTTTGGAGGATATATTTAGGTTAAGGGGAACAATTTGATTTATCAAATCTCCAAATGGTGCAATAAACAGCAGGCCAATACATTTTTTGAAGGAGGACATGCTCTCTACAGTAGTGGTCATGACCATGGAATTTTAACAATGCTCTGGAATTCCAGGACTCAGTCGTTCAGCCAAGCGTTTTGAAATCTGGCTTCACGAATTCTTGATCAAGCCACTCTTCTTCCTTGTAACAGTCACAGGAATCTTAAACACCCAGGTAAAGCAAAACCACATGCTCACAGGAAGTCATTTATTTTCTTCCACAGCTCTGCTGAGGCTTAAATGAGAAAGCTCAGGGGGACAAAATTCAAAAGCTAAAATGTTTAATTATCACATGTTCAGCCCTCATTGGCCTCTCCTTCCTCTTTTTCCTTTCATCTCTTGTATCCATTATGTTTCTACTGAATCTTGTATAATGTCTGAGGCTATGAATCTTTGGATTTCTTAATAAATGCGTGTCATTTTTTCAAACTACTGATACAATCAGGTTTTTAATTTCCTCAGCCAGGTAAGAGTTAAATCTTTAATCCTTGTAGGAAGATACACGAAGAATCATCACATAACTGTGGGCATATACAGCCTGCCCTGTCTTCAATGCTCCTTATGGAAGAAGGAAGAACACCCTCGGGAACAAGATTATCTGCAAAGATCACCATGAAGTTACTGAAGAAAGGTCAATGGAAGGGTTGGATGAAATTCGCCATCAGAAAAAGGCGGAAGTTTTCCTGGATCAGGATTTGTCTCATCAATGAGACGACGGAGGTCCAGGGGAGATTCTGTTCACTTTCTGAGAAACAGTTTTCCCCAGGGCTTCTTTCAGGTGCCCGTGCAAAGGCTGGCAGCAGCAAGAATGACAATGACAACAGCAACAGTCTGAAAATTGAGCAAAATTTCCATGTTATCAGAGATGAGGCCACATCACAATAATGCACGACTATGAGGAAGGAGAACTCTGTCCTAGGTGAAAGGACCATAAGGGCTCCTTCTCACCTGGGCTTGAAAAGGCCACATCTGAAATGTTGTACAGATGTAAAAAAAGCTTCACATCCTACTAGTGATGCTGCTTGATTAATTTTATAAGCTGAAGCCGACTCTTGTATCTAGTGAAAATGTCAGTGTGCACTGGTATTGCTGGCAAAGGTAAACGTGCTATCAAAAGCACGTAATGATACTACCAGGTGAAGTCCACCAAGCCAGTCACCTTCATGGTAGTATTTCCAAGGGAACCAAGGAAGCAGGAAGGCTACTGCATAGAAACGGGCAGCATACAAAACAAAACTGTGATGCCTGGAACAGCAGTCGGCCTCAGAGTTGCTGTGAAAACACCCAGTCAGGTCAGTAAGAGCCTTTCAGATCATCAAAATTATCCAGGAGGGGCCGGTCCCACGGCCGCGTGGTTAAGTCCTTGCGCTCCGCTTCAGTGGCCCAGGATTTCGCCAGTTGGGATCCTGGGCTCGGACATGGTGCCGCTCATCAGGCCCTGCTGAGGCGGCATCCCACGTGCCACAACTAGAAGGACCCACAACTAAAATATACAACTATGTACTGGGGGGAATTGGGGAGAAAAAGCAGAAAAAAAGATTGGCAACAGTTGTTAGCTCAGGTGCCAATCTTTAAAAAAAAATTATCTAGGAGAAGAAAACTCACAGGATTATTTTAGTGTAGTTTATACTGATGAAAATAACCCTGAATTTACTTGATGTGAATTAACCAAAGCTGATCAGTAAAAAGAAAAAAAAAAGCTCACTGCTTTTAGAACCAGCAGGGGGCGTACGTGCTGAAATATTACTAATAACCACAGCTAATACTCGCCAAAAAGCCAACGTGCATCCACTTGGTTTAGACAGTGTACAAGCGATCACGTGAATTATTTCACTGTCTTTCAAGCAATGTATTAATTTCCTCAGCCAGGTAAGAGTTAAATCTTTAATCCTTGTAGAAGCAATGTATGAAGCAGGTACTATTCTTATCCCTACCTTACAAATGAGGAAACTGAGGGCCAGAGAAGTGAAGCAACTTACCTAGCTAATAAATGATGGAGCCAGGGTCTGAGCCCAGGCGGCCGGAAAGCACCCACCGTCTGTGCTTTCAGTCATCATGCTGGACCGCCTCCCCACCGGGCACAAAGGGCCAGGCCTCTGCAAAGAGCGATGGCCTGCCTGTCTACCATGGCACAGTTGTACATAATTTCCCTAGGAAAGGTTAAAATATCAACGTTTGCTATCTCAAAATGGCAAAACTACTTATTAGACCAAGCAGGTTGTTGTTGGTAACAAACGAGTGACATTATAAAGCATAATAGTTTTTAAGATCACGAACTCGATCCATCCTGACCATCTAATTGGTACTGAATTACGGTACAATTTGTGAATAGCCATTCGACCTTTCAAAACATAGAATATCTTAAAAATAATTCTAACTGTTCCACGTAAGTGAATTTTCCAAATAACCAAATTTTCCACATCACCAAATCTTACCCTTTAAACTCTAAAACTTTTATGTTTTAAGTTGCAATCTTTTACAAATCTCTCTTTGCCCTCAAACCAAAGATCTTGGATGTGAATAACCTTTTCTTGATAACTCTTTCAGCTGTGTGAAGAATATGCTCTTCAGAACATCACAATAATGCACAGCTATGAGGAAGGAGAACTCTGTCCTAGATGAAAGGACCATAAGGGCTCCTTCTCACCTGGGCTTGAAAAGGCCACATCTGAAATGTACAGATGTAAAAAAAGCTTCACATAGTAGAAATTGAAGACAGAATTTAGCATTTGTCTCTAACGTTATCATAGAATATGCCCAAGCAATGGGTTTGATACTTAAAAGTACCACTTTCCATGCAAAGGAATTCTTTTTTTTTGTTTAAAAAAGAAAAAGGAAATGGTTAAAATTCACTGTTTGCATACAATAGCTGATGGGTGGCAAAATTCCACTGCAGACTAGTTAATTTTAGTTAAATAAGTCTAAAACCACTAGCTGTGACTATGTAACCAGATTTAACGTTTTACTTTCTTATTCATACACTCAGTAATTTTTGAGATGTTGCCAGGAACCCTAACTTGGACAGAGTACAACTCTACTTGAATATATGTTTAATATCTCTTTTAACTTATAAAAGTGAGATTTACCCAAGAGTTTGGACATGCTTAACTAGGGGCCAAGGAGATGGGTTTATGGCATTATTACCCTTCCTTCTTGGAAGGGCGCAACAGAAAAGGAACAACAAGGTGACATCCTTTAGCTAAAGTCAGAGAGAAGGAAGGAAGCGAGCCCTTCATCTTAGTATAAAGTCCACTCAGTAGTACAGGCTCGCACGGGAAGATTTACTCTTGATCTTCTCCTGACAGACTGTGTAACTTTGGGCCAAAAAACATACCTAAGATGCATCTAGAAATCACACATTCTGGTCCTTGCTCTGATGTAGATGTCCCTCTTAAATCTGGCCTGTTGCCTTACCCTTTCAGTGACTCAATTTCCCCAACTGAAAACAGGAAAAGGTTCACCAGGTAAGAGGTGGGTATACATCATCTTCCTTTTAATCTTGACTATGGTTTTAAGATAACACTGTGATTTTCCTCTTTTGTCCCTGCCTTACTGGAATATCTGTCCAGGTCTCCACAATCTTACTGAATCAGAAAACAGACAAATATTCAGATAACTGGAGAGATGTTACTTGCTTAAATAATCCTTGGGAATTAAGCAGGCACTGCAGTCTGTATTACTCAATTTCTCAGGGAAGCAGAGGGCCAGTTAGAAGTGGGGAGTGGGCATTTGGCTCAAATGATCAAATTACCTAAGTCCCTGAGTTTCACTTTGCATCTAGTAGATACAAGAAGGATTCTAATGCTACAGGAAGTAGGGCCCTAGAATTATCAAAAGGGCTTATGAAACCCATATGCAGACTGTCAACAAAATAAAGAATATTTTGCCCGTCTGTGTACTAGTAGTCTTAAAATGTTTGTAGATTCTGCTGTAATGATAAAACATAAATCTGAATTTTTTTTTTTTTATCATTATGCAGTGCTCAAACACTTGAAAAATACAAGTACTATTATGGAGAGGCTAGCCAACATTTTCGGCTTTAAAGGTAATTCTGAGATTTGAAAAAGCTGGGAATGAGTGGTGAAGACCTCACTCTAGGGAGTTGCTTTCACCATGAGAAGGAAGACGGAGGCTGGAGGTCACTGGGATTCTAAGAGGGCCCAAAAGAAGGGAGTCAGTAGAACCAAAAGCCAAGATACAAATTTAGCCCACCAAAATCTAGACACTCTTCTTTTCCTTAGTTCTATTTCAGGCATGCTAAAACAAGAAGTATGCCACATCTTCTGAACTGATCTATCATTAAGTCAGAAGGTAGGTATTATAAACTTAGAATTTTGCAGAGTCATAAACTCGCTGAGTTGAGCTCAAAGTTTGCTTTTTGCTGGGAAAGATTTGCCCTGAGCTAACATCTGTTGCTAATGTTCCTCTTGTTTTGTTTTTTTCCCCCTCCCCAAAGCCCCAGTATGTAGTTGTATATTCTAGTTCTAAGTCCTTCTGGCTCTTCTGTGCGAGCCACGGCCACAGCATGGCTACTGAAAGATGAGTGGTGTGGTTCCGTGCCCAGGAACCAAACCTGGGCCCAAAGTGGAGGGCACCGAACTTTAACCACTAGACCATCAGGGCTGCTCTTGCTGAGTTGAGCTCAAGTTTTTAAAAAAGAATTTGAGTTAAGCACCCACCCTGTCTGAAACGCATGAATATAAGGTTTTAATAACATTATGAAAAGCTCTATAGCCTGAACTTCTCTTTGTTTATATATATTGAGGGGGAAGTAAAATATTCCTTATTTCCATCTGCAAAAGGAACTATCAATATTTTGCTTTAGTTTATTACCATCATAATAAATACTTCTTTCAGTAAGCATCAAACTGAAAATCACCAGTCACAATTTTTTTCTTTTCTTTTTTTTTTGAGGAAGATTAGCCCTGAGCTAACTGCTGCCAATCCTCCTCTTTTTGCTGAGGAAGACTGGCCCTGAGCTAACATCCACGTCCATCTTCCTCTACTTTATATGTGGGACACCTACCACAGCATGGCATGCCAAGTGGTGCCATGTCCGCACCCGGGACCCGAACCAGTGAACCCTGGGCCTCCAAAGCAGAACGTGCGCACTTAACCGCTGCATTACTGGGCCAGCCCCACCAGTCACAATTTTTTTTAAGTCACCACTACTTTCTAAAAACACTCCTTACCTGATTTTACTATAGCAACAAAACACAAAAGATCAAGAACATTATCTCTTTAAATGCAGGGACAAAGGACTTCTGAAACTCGTTCTTCTGTACCATAAAATGTTTTATACAGAAGAGTTTAAAAGTAGCAAAATGGTGTAATGATTAGGCTGGGCAGGTGAACTAAATACCAGTGAATTATTAAATGAAAACCTGAAACCCTCCTTTTAGAATCAACTTGGGTGGTAATTCATTAACCTACTACTAAATCAAATAATATTAATGTTGCTCAAGAGGCTGCTTATGATTGCTTCTAAGCTACGACTAAGACTCTCAAAGGATGACCGAGACCTGTCAAAGCAGGGCTGAAAACTAACATGTCTTTTTCAATACAATTTCTGTTCAAGATTTTTCCAGGGAAAAAAAAATTTCCCCAAATAGTGTCTTTAAAAAGAACCCACTAGGGGCTGGCCTTGGTGGTGCAGCAGTCAAGTTCGCACATTCTGCTTCAGTGGCCCAGGGTTCACCAGTTCAGATCCTGGATGTGGACCTATGCATCGCTTGGCAAGCCATGCTGGGGCAGGTGTCCCACATATAAAGTAGAGGAAGATGGGCACGGATGTTAGCTCAGGGCCAGTCTTCCTCAGCAAAAAGAGAAGGATTGGCAGCAGATGTTAGCTCAGGGCTAATCTTCCTCAAAAAAAAAAAAAAACCACTAATATGAAAAGGCTTAAAGCCTGTTTTGGGGGGGGGGGAGGGTATGGTTTTGACATTTTAAATTATCAGTAATTTCAATTCTTTGGATCCTCCTCTCTCTTTTTGAGAATGTTACAGAACGTTTCAATGCACTTTCCCATTCGATTTGGAGTCAAAATGAGCTATTTAATATCCTTATAAGTATGGCACCAGAAAAAAATGTACATATATATTTAAATGAGCTATTTCCCATGGAGAAAAAAGTCAGCACTTCCCACCTTGCGGATCAGCAACTATGGAAGATGAGTCTCTTGAAGGTCAGATGCATGATTCTAGCCCTTCATCTTCTGCAAATCGACATCAGCAAATCTGAAATCCCATCCTCTCTCTTTCCAAAGAGCTCTATTTGTAGTGACTTATTTTTAAATTAAGATAGTTGGTTTGAAGTTGTTTTCTTTTGGCTCTGGACTAATATCTCCACCTGAATATTGACAACTAGGGCAGTAGACGCTTTATAGTGGACCTAGTTTTCTCCCGTTTTAACCTAGCAATAAAATGTAGATCAGTAGCATTTTGTCTTTTAGTACACCTGGATTCAGAAGAAAGGGATTTGTGATTTTACCATTCCCCTTTTAGTATGATTATTACTTTCCAACACCTTTATTCCTTTTACATTTATCGGCTGGCATTCTACTTTAAGAGAGAGCCCTGCTGTCTTCTATTAGCTGTACCTTTACCTTCACATCAAGGTTGAAAACACGGACGTTCTGGTTTGTCACCCTATTTAAGAGTTTCCGTGTTTTGTCTGCATGATGATGGTAAAAGCTGCAACCCACGAGCAGCGGTTACCGTCCCGTCTGTGGGGAAAAGCGTTCACCGCCCTGCCGGTCATCAAAGGCTAGAGCTGCCTTCGTTCTCTTCTCTCCAGGTACAACGTCGTGACCTACATTCTTAACCTGCGGTCTATGAACCTTTTAGAAATTGCACGCAGAAATGCTTGCAATTTTTCTTTTCTAAGGAGATAGGTTCAACTGCATCCCTCCCCGTCCCCAGATTCTCAGGTACGTCTGGGGCCCGCCGTTTTTAGGGTGAACGAGTACAACTCCCAGAGGATTGGAGGTGAGGGCTCAGATGTCAAGGAGAAAACTGCTAACAGCCCTAAACTCCTCACCCACCACTGATTTCCCGGCGTCAACGAGATCAAATGTGGGAGTCAGAAGACCCGAAGGGGCCGGCGGGGCAGCGGACCTCGCGCTCCCGGCACCCTTCGCGCCCCGCGCCCGCACGAAGGACGCCCCACGACAACATCCCACTGCTCCGAGGCCGGGCTCCCGCCCCTCACGCTCGCGCAACCTGTCCACTGGCCGGCCGCCCGACACCCACCACAAGCGCCGCGGAGGCCACCACCTCCAAGACCCAGCGTTCGCAGCGCACCCCCAGAAACGACCCAACGCAGGAGAGGGCGGGGCCTTCGGCCGCACCCCTTCGCCGTTCCCCGCCTCCTTTGTTTCTTCCGGATCCGCCATTGGCTGCTTGTCCCCGAGACCGGGCGAACCCGCGGCCTGCATTGAGACGCGATTGGACGACATCGCTGCCGCTCGGCCGGCAGCCCGCTCTCCATTGGTCGAGGCGCCGCCGGGGGTTTGAATCGCAGCCCCGGCCGGGGAGGGTCCTGCCAAAGTGCCACGTTGGGCCCGGCTGCGACGTGAGGAGCCGGCTCCGGGCGCCAGCCGGGGCGCTCGCGCCATTGGGGCGGGTGGGCGGCGCGAGGCGAGTCGGGAAGCGGGTCCGCGGCGGGTGGCTCTGGTCAAGGCGGCGGGACGGAGCCTGGGCGGCGGCGCGTCCCACCCGAGGGCGGCTCTGGCTGAGGGCGGAGGGGCAGGCGGAGCGCCCGGGGCAGCGGCTGAGGCGGGACGGCGGCGGCGGCGGCGGGGACCGCTGTCCCCGGAAGAGCCGGCCGAGATGCTGGCGGAAAACCTGGTCGAGGAGTTTGAGATGAAGGAGGACGAGCCGTGGTACGACCACCAGGACCTCCAGCAAGGTGAGGGCGCAGTCGCCCCGCAGACGACGCGCGGGCGGCCTGGCGGAGGAGGCTCCTCCTGGGCGCGAAACTGTTAAAAAGTTGCTTTTGCTGGAGGCTGCCAGGTGCCAGGTGCGGGGAGAGGCTGGCGCTCACCTGGCGTTGGGATGGGCTGTGCCTGCCCATCGCGCCGGGGAGAAGCATCTGTGCGGGGCCGGGGCGGGCTTGTGCTCGGTGATCCTCATCAGCACCACTGCGCGCCGAGCGCTAACTATGCACCAGGCACTGTTTGAAGCGCTTTCCCCGGCGTCGCTGATCTAATCCTTAGAGCGTTCCTCGGAGGCAGGGGGGACCCCGAGCCGGCTCGGGCTGCGGCCTCTCCGCCGCTGGGAGTCATCGCAGCCCGGGCCGGGCGGGAGCGGTTGCAGGGGGCAGGTGTAGCGGGGCCATGTGGCTTGTGCCTAGCCGTTTGCACACATGCCGTCCGCACAACGGCTCTGTTGGTGAGAGAGTGACTTTTAGCATCCCCATTTTCCAGACGGGGAAAGCGGGGGCTAAAACGGCTAAGTGACTTCGCTCGAGTTAAGTGTGGGAGCCGGTATTTTTGGAGTCACACCCTCAGAATGAGGAGTGCCCAAACGCTATCTGTTCTTTTACCACCCGGTTTACAGGTTCTTCCGTTGAGTGTTAGAGAATTGCTTAGGCATAGTTCAGATGCCGAATAAAATGACTCCGGGGCCCTTCTACCCCGACCACTCCTTCAGTTCGCGCTGGAGCTTTTGAGTTAAAAACAAGCGTTTGGCTCTTGGCCTGCCTTGGATTTCTTGTTGACGCTGTCTCTAGAGAAAAACCTTAGAGCAGGCCTCTTTTTTTTTTTTTTTTTTTTTTTTGCGTATTAATAGCAGGGACTTGCAGTCCGGGGAACACTTTTTATGTGCCAGACACCGACTGGCCCTTACAACAGGTGCTCACTTAATCCTCCCAACAACTCGGGAGGTAGAAGTAGATACTGTTATCAGGGAGCTAGGATTCCACTTCAGACTCCAGCGCCAACTTCCTTAAGCACCATCCTGAACGCTGAATACTCCTCAGGAATTTCTTCAGGCATCTTCTGTTTCTGCGATTCTGTGTCAATCAATTTTTCCACCTCCAAACTTGCACTGAAAATTAGCATCTCATTTAGTTGAATATTAAATGACCATGATGTTTGTTCAGGCTAACCATTGAACTTGGGGGCGGAAAAAGAATGTAGGCTTAAATGACTCATACTCAGAAAAGGAAAATAAAACAAGTACCTCTTTTGGGGGAAGATGATTTTTTAAATCAGTATGCTGTGGACGGTAACCGACATCAAAGTTATTCACCGTTACGCTTTTATAGTCTAAGCTGTTTCGTGGCTGTGGCACAGAATTTGCCATCGTGTTCTCTAAGTCCGCAAGAAAGATTTGTCTTACTTTTTAACAAACCCGTTTTCAGAATTCCCTGTAAGGATTGATGGCCTAGTTTGATGCTTTCTCCAGGGTTAATGGAGCAACCACTGTGCAGTTGCAACATTTCCCTATAATAAATTAAACAGTTTGCAGAAGCAAAGCTAAATATTTTTCTTTCCTGCGTTTAAGAAGCCTAGATCCCTACAGGCTCCTTGTTTTGAATCCAGCGAAATACTTGACACATAATAGAAGCCCAATTTTAGTATTTGTTGAACTGAACCGAGGCACTCACACAGGCTTACTGGTTTCATGGCTCTCTTCCATCAGGTGCCTTTGTCCACACTACACTTTCCCCCTGTGGGAGATTGTTAGAAACAACCATTTGTAATACTTCAATCTACTGAGAAGCAAATGCAAGGTGGTGGGGTTTCATGTGGAACTCATTAATCTCTGATCAAAACGAAGTCATTAGGTGTTCAAGTTTAATGAAACCTTAAAGAGCACAGGTCTCAACCTCCTTAATGTTAATTTGCATTTGGAATTTGTTGTATGCTTTTCAAAGGACTTTTACATCCATTATCACGATGGACTTTGACATAACCCTGTCTGTCATAACCAAGTGCGTGGGGTAAGAAGAGATGTGAAATTCTAACAATCATAACTTACGAATATGGCCTGTAGAATGAAGGCTGCAGTGTGAATAAAAGGATATCTTTGTCCCAATTTTGTTAAAATATATATTAAAGAACTCCTAAACTTCTAATGGATTTAAATTTTTGTTAATTTCTCAAAAATTTATTATCTGCTCTATGCCAGGTCTTCATGTAGGCACTGGGGCCACAAGTGCCTATCCACAAGCTAGGATAGTCAGGGTCCTCCTCATGGAGTTGACAGTCTGGGCATCTGTTGACTAGAGAAGCCTGGAGATGCTGCCTCCTGGTATGTGCCCACTACAGCACCTGGCATATGTGGTAGGCCCTCAGTAGATATTTTCTACTGAGTAAAGTGTCAGAATTGTCCTGTGAAACAGATTGATAAGCAAATGTAGTGGGATTTTATCAAGTGCAGATATCCATCTGCTCATTTTTTACATTCTCACTATTAATTTACTGAGCAAGCCCTGTTTGAGAGAGCTGCTAAAACAACTTTTTCAGATCTGTTCTCAAAGTCACAGAAGTACAAATCTTTTCCTTTTGCAATAGAAGTATTATTTAAGTAGATTGAATCTTTGTATCAAAGCTTGCTGGCACATTCTTTTTTTAAAATTGCTGAAAAATTCTACCCTCAGAAGCTCTGGTCTACCATTCATACCTTGTTAGAAACGTGTAAAGCTGTGTGCAGGCAGAAGGAGAGAACCCATTGCTTTCACAAAACACTTTGATGAAGAGACTGTCTTTTGTCAGAGGGCTGAGTTGGCACAGTAAGAATGCTGACAGTGATCTCTGAGTAAGATCTTTTCTGGGACAGCAGGAGCCTTCTGTGCAGGTAATAATGGTGCTCGCTTTGAAATGTGCCCCTGAGAACAAGGTGGAAAGACTTCAGAGACTGGGTTTTCTTTTAGACGAGCTGCTATTATAATTGTTGTTTAGAGAGCTGTGCAAGCTTAGAATAAGGATTCAGGTTTCTCCACTGTAGATCAGCAAATGAAATCTTAGTTTAGAGGAATCCTAGGATTTCTGCTTCTTTTCAAGATGAGTACATTTTCCTTGTGTGCAACTAATTTGCTGCATCACTGCTTAGAGGGTCGTTAAAACTGACATTGTCATTTTTCTTGGTGTTTATGTTCAGGCTTTTTGCTTTCCCAATTATAGTAACGTTGGCAACAGGAGGTACACAGAAGCATCACCGAATGACGCATTTGACTTTTGTAATAGGAAAAGCTTTCAGCCTTAGTCTTACTGAATTACTGCTGCCGACTACAGCTAACCTGGGAATATGTTCTCCTCATGTTTTTTTGGAAAAACTGCAGTAAAATAAGAAAAACTAATAGCAGTGGGATTTAAAGGTTTCAGAATTCTGGAAAAAAGATTCTTTTAAAAAAATCTCTCCAACTACTAGAGCTAATTTTCAGCATAGGGCTGAGTGGAGTGTCTGTTTAAAGCTAACTGTTTACGCTGTTAAAATAGATTATTACCACTTGCAAAGACTGATTAGTGATAGAATATTAAACTTGTGGAAGTATTGATAGGTTGCAATTCTCAAGCCTACAGTAAATCTGTGGTATTTTTAGTAGCAGCTTAGGCCAGTTCAACAGGATTTAGAAGAGACAATGTCTTAATGAAAATCCTTATTGGAAAATAGAACGGGTACATAAGGCTTCAAAACGATATTGTTTCCTTTTCTTCTGTGCCTTAATTAAAAGTATAATAGTAAGGGACATTGAATACTCTCCCATTCCCCCCTGCTAATTATTTAGAAAACTTTTTTGGGCTTACTGCCAGCTTTTGGCTCCTTTTGGTTATGGAAGGCAGACGCTACACAACAGGAAACAAACTTTTTTTAAAGACCAAAAAAAGACCCTTTACCAGATGAAGTAATATCCTTTTATACCGTGTGACTTCACAGGCACTTTCTTGTAGTTGAGACCTGTCTTACCAGAATTCTATCCTAAACATCCTATGAAATATTTAGGAGACTGAGACTTCGGGAGATAAGGACGAGTCTCAAATTCTTTTCTGTTTACTTTTTACTAGAGGAGTGCTATACTTGGCATCTCTTTCTGCAGCAGCAGAAAAGCTGCTCCTGGCTGAGTATTAAGTGACATAGGTAGTTTCACAACTGAATGAAAGTAGTTGATGATGGTTTGAAGTTAGTCTTCATTCTGGAAAAGGTTTCAGCTCAGGTTTTGATTGCTAGTTGAGAATATCTTTGGTGAATCTCTGGTCCTTCCCAAAGAGGAATTACTCACCAGTTTACAACAGGCCAGGAGAGGCTTAAGTCATGTCTAGGTAATGTATATATGCTTTGTCTTTAATACAGTGTGGTGGCTTGGCTTCTGTGTGGGGCTGTGTATACACATTACATACCCTGCGTGTACGAAATAATTATATCTGGAACATCTTCAGCCATACATAATTCTTTTTTCACTTAGTGAAAGCAAGATATTAACTTGCCTGGGGTTGTATGTGTTTTCACTGGCAGAGCAGGCAGTACAAACCCAGAAAGCTCAACTCTCGTTTCTCATTACCATCTGTGAAAACAAGTGAAAAACTTAAGTACCTCGCCTAGGGAAATTTGTACTCTCTCCCTTAAACAAAGAAGTGTATATCCCTGTCATTAGACTTAAAACTGGGAAGATGTGGATGATAAAGTAGTGAATATAGTGAGAGTAAGAGTTAGAACCTGTTGGCTTATTATCTGAAGTCTTAAGTACTTTAGTAGACATTGTTAATATTTACATCATGAGAATATATTGTAACACTCATCCATCAACATTACACTGTTTGTTTAAAATGGGGTATAAAATGTTTTAAAGTGAGCTGCTGTGGTGTATGCTAGATTTTGCTGCTTTGTTTTTTCCTAATGAGGGAGAACTAAGCAAGGAGAATGCTAATTATGCACTCGAATGGACATTAGGATGTAACAAAAGTTGTTGCTTTTCTGTTACCACTTATCCTAGGTTAAGTTTTAATATCGGTAGTAGTGAATGAACATTAAATCTTGCTTGTCAACCTCTAAAAATTAAGTTTAAAAATCATACGTAATAAAGAAATTTGTTTTCATAATAAATATTTTTTATAACATTAAGTGAAATGACTTTCCATCATATTTAGAATAAAATTCAAACTTTCCTTACCATGGCCTATAAAATCTTATGTGATCTGGTCCCTGCCTACTTCTCCAACTTTATCTCAAAGCACTCCCCACCCCCCCCCCCCCATGCTTCTGTCACGCTGGCTTTTTGTTGGGGTGTGGAGTATGCCAAATTATTTCCTGTCTCAGGGCCTCTGCCTGGCTTTTACATGGCAAGATCCTCATCCTTCAAGGTTTAGCTAAAATGTCTCCTCAGAGAGACTGGCCTTGTGACCTCTCTTCCTAAAGTAGATCCTTTCTTCATTATCACCAAATCCAGGGGTTTTTTGTCTTTTTTTTTACACTCCACATCCAGTTGGTTAACAAATCCTTTTAGCTCTAACTTTCAAAGCATATCCAGAATCCTACCCCTTCTCTCCATCTCTGCCACTCTAGTCCAGGCCACCATCATCTCTTACCCAGACCATTGCAGTATCCTGTCACCCTGCTTCTAGCTTTGTCCCTTTCAATCTGTTTCCACAGCAGCCAGAATGATCCTGTCAGAAGTCTTCATTGGGTTCCATTTCACTCAGAGTAAAAGCCAAAATCTTCATCTCCTTTGTTAGGCCCTACACAAGCTGGCCAACCTTGGAACCCTGCTTGTCGTACTCCACCCCACTCCCCGCATCCCTCACACACTCTTACTTTGCTCCAGCCTCAGTGGCCTCCTTTAGCTCTAGTCATGTTCCTCCTGGTCTTTGCACTTGTTTTGCCTCTGCCTGGAATGCTCGTGCCCTAGATAGATCTACATGGGTCACTTATTCAGTTCCTTCACATCTTGATTCTCATGTCACCCTTGTCATATGTTCTTAAATTTCCACCTCCCATATCCACACTCTTCCTGTCCCCCTTCCTTGCTTTATTTTTTCTCTTTGACTCTTAGAACTATCTATTATGTGTTTTATCATGCTGTTTCTCCCAGTAGAATATAAGCTCCATGAGAGCAGGGAATGTGTTAGTTGAGTTCATTCTTAGATCCCTGGTGCTTAGATTGGTGTCTGCTATTATTGAATGTATGCATGTGTGTGTGAGTGAATAGTGTTTCACGGTTTGCAAGTTTATTTGTTTGCTGTCTGGCTTCTCCCATTAACCTGGGAGTGTCAGGAAAGCAGGAACGTCATTCATTTTATTCACCATTCTGTGGCCAAAGCTTAACATAGTGCCCAGCAATAAAAACATTCATTTGTGAATCAGTGAATACTAACAATACTTTTCCCGTGTATTGCAGCTTAGTTTGTAAAGTTTTTGTGTATTATTTCGTTTACTTTTCACAATCATCTATTGACAGGCCAGTCACCTCTAGACAAGAATAGAATTCTTGTCTGTAATAGTGTAGGGGCCTTTAAAGTCACCATATTTTTTTTTTAAGATTTTATTATTTTTTTTATTTTTCCTTCTTCTCCCCAAGCCCCCCCAGCACACAGTTGCGTACTCTAGCTGTGGGTCCCTCTAGTTGTGGCATGTGGGACGCTGCCTCAGCATGGCCCGATGAGCAGTGCCATGTCCGCGCCCAGGATCCGAACCAGCGAAACCCTGGGCCACTGCATCAGAGTGCAAGAACCCAACCACTCGGCCACGGGGCCAGCCCCAAAGTCACCATATTGAAAGTATTAACCTGGTAAATGGTAGTCAGAACTGGATCTCAGACCTTCCTACCAGTTCAGTGCATTTCCCACTATGTTGAAGAACCTCTCCATGAAGTTTACTGTACAGATAAGTATTTCAGTTACCTATGTTAGAACCAGTGTCCTTTTCTGTGTCATCAAATTTTTATTTCTGGGATTGTGTATAATACAAACAAATCCGATCTTATGTGCACATATGCGTGAGAAGAAAGAGTTGAAAAAAGAGGTTTAAAATGGAAATAAGGCTCTTTGCTAAATGAAAGCTTACACTATGACACATAATTGCCTCAGAAACTGTATTGCTGCTTTGCTTGTCTGATTTGCTCATCTTGGAGAAGGACTTGAAGAGAAGAAGGAAAAATGAGACCTGGGGCAACGTTCTTATTGATGCGGGGTCGGTGAGCCGAGGAGTCAAAAGAAAGATTTCTTAGACTCTCAAGATCTGGCAGTAGTGCTCTTTTATTTAGAGAATAGTGTGGAATAGCATGGGGACAGGACCCATGGGCAGTAAGAGCTTCTGCTGCCGCCGCTTCTGCTGCCCCCACTGGCATGGGGACAGGGTCCATGGATAGGCAGAGCAGCTGCTGCTGCCCCCGCTGGCATGGGGACAGGACCCATGGGCAGGCAGAGCTGGTGCGTGAGGACAGGACCCACGGGCGGTCAGAGCTCCAGCTGCTGCCCCCGCTGGCATGGGGACAGGACCCATGGGCAGGCAGAGCTGGTGTGTGGGGACAAGACCCACAGGCAGTCAGAGCTCCTGCTGCTGCCCCCGCTGGCATGGGGACAGGACCCATGGGCAGGCAGAGCTGGTGTGTGGGGACAAGACCCACAGGCAGTCAGAGCTCCTGCTGCTGCCCCCGCTGGCATGGGGACAGGACCCATGGGCAGGCAGAGCTGGTGTGTGGGGACAAGACCCACAGGCAGTCAGAGCTCCTGCTGCTGCCCCGAGTTGAGGGTTAGGGCTAATTTTATAAGGCATGGGTACGTGACTTATTTTTACTGGAGAAAAGAAAAGATGATGTAAAAAGTCATTAAATGATTTCAGTGCAGATGGGGTCTGGTTATTGTGCGGTCATATAACTTTAGATACGAATCTGGCCATATAGATCGGTATCTAGGTGAGGATGCCCTGGGCTTCTCTCCCTGGGGCAGCCCTAATTCACACCATAAAAAAAGTCCACTGGGTCATATAGTTTGGCATGTAGGCCAGGTCACCTTGGGCTTCTCTGGCTGGGGCAGCCTTAATCCACATCATTATTACTGATGTATTTTTCCTTTTCTTGACTGAATAATTTTTAGCACCCTCGGGAGGCACCAGGATCTGTAACAACAAACTTTGCTTTGATAGCTGCATTCACAGTGGCTGGATTTCATGGAACTTTAGAGACTATTGAAAGATTTGTCTGTATCTTGGCTCTGGGGTCCATCCAAAAAAGTAGATAATCAGGATCTGAATAAGTCCAGTCCATTAGCAAATAATTATGATCTTAGAAGTTACAATGCTAAATAATCATTCCTGAACTAATTAATACACCTGCATAAAGAAGATCAGTATTCTTCAAGTCTGACATGTTAGGACAGGTCAGAGAGGATGTTACCTGTAGAGGACCTCAGTTGAACTGAATTTTAAGTAGAACTCAGGTTTCCGTCCATGCCATTCCACCCTCCGTTGGGATCTGACTTAAGCTTTATATGTTGGCTTGGGTCTTGGTTCATTCCTCTTTTAAAGACTGAATTATATAAAGTGTTGAAGTGAGATTGTTTGCATTATTGTAAGATTCACTTGTTTTGCTAGATCTCCAACTTGCTGCTGAGCTTGGGAAGACATTGCTGGATCGGAACACAGAGCTGGAAGATTCTCTTCAGCAGATGTACACAACCAATCAGGAGCAGTTACAGGAAATTGAGGTAATGTCCTCGGCAGGAGAGTGACACTTGGAGGTGTTGCGTGTTGCTGCTGTTGTACCAATCATCTTTTGATAAAATGGCACTTGCAATTGAAAGCAACATTTAATTTCTAACACAAACTTTTTTGAGAATAGGAACCATTGGAGAGGGTGGAGAGGTTGATTTCTACCTTCTTCAGTCTTTCCCAGCATGGAAGGCTGAGTGATGAAAAAGACTTCTCCCTTCGCCCTTGGTGAAGTTACTAGAAGTAAATGGTCCAGTATTTGCCAGTATGTGAAGCAAAATAAAGCTGTGAATATTACGCTCAGTTTTTCACTTTTTTCTTTTAAAAAAGTGAATTATGCAATATTTAAGATATGCAAAGAGGTATAAAAGAATAATACAGTATAAACACCTGCGTACCCACCACCCAGCTTAAAAAGGAAAACTACCTACACTGTTGAATGTCCCTGTCTACCCTCTCCCTGGTTGCATCTCCCCCACACCAAACACCATCCTAAACTGGGGTTTAGATAAAAAATTTAAAAATCACATTATTGAATTTCATAATGTTTTCAAATTCCTTGTGTCATTCAAACAATTAATCATAGATGTTTCTTTCTCTCTGCACTGATCTTGATTTATTTACATTTTTAGTAGTTTTAAAATTAAAACACTACTTTTTCCCTTGGCTAACAAACTAAAATGAAAGATGCTGGAATAGGGCTTTAAAATGGAAGGTGCTATCTTGTAAATGATCCCATTTAAGTAGCCCAGTTATATGTAGGCCACGTGGCTATAAAGATGGTAATTATGGCTATTAACCAGACAATTGTCCCATTAGAATGTTTTCTCCATACCCCCACCTCCAAAAAAAAAGCTTTACACTTAAACTACAATTCTTTCCCCTCAAATTGGTACACTACAATCAGGACTCTTGTGTCTATGTGTAGAAAAATGTAAAAGACCTTAGAAAAGTGAAGCAATTCATCATGATCAGAACTTATTGAGCTCTGATTACATACTAAACCTGGTGCTAGAAATTCAAAGAAGTAGAATTACGTAGTCCTTGACTTCAAAGCAATCAAAATTATACAGATTTCAATTTTTGAACATAAATATATCGTCAAAACCAAGGCAAATTTATAATTTCAGTATTCTTAACTTTACATGTAGCCATGATTGAAGAACACACCATAGATCTTCCCCTTTGTCGCAGTTTAGGAATATAGCCAATGATACGACTGAAATATCCTTTTATAGTTCTGGGACGGCATATCTTGTAATGATATTGAGGTCACCAGCTACCATTTTTAGCACATTCTAGAGCAAAAGAGCATAGAACATGCCATACCAGAAATTGAGTTTACAGTAGTCCCCTTATCCACAGTTTTGCTTTCTACAGTTTCAGTTACCTGCGGTCAACTGCAGTCTGAAAATATTAAATGGGATATTCTAGAAAAAAGCAATTCATAAGTTTTAAACTGCATGCCATTCTGAGTAGTGTGATGAAATCGCACACTGTCCAACTCTGTCCCACCTAGGACGTGAATCATCCCTTTGTCCAGCATAGCCACACTGTATATACTACCCACCTGTCAGTCACTTAGTAGCCATCTCTATTATCAGATGACTGTCGCAGTATGGCAGTGCTTGTGTTCAAGTAACCTTATTTTACTTAATAACGGCCCCAAAGCATAAGAGTAGCGATGGTGGCAATTCAGATATGCCAAAGAGAAGCTGTGAAGTGCTTTCTCTAAGTGAAAAGGTGAAAGCTCTCAACTTAATAAGGAAAGAAAAAAATATCATATGCTGAGGTTGCTAAGATCTATGGTAACTTTTATTATAGTATATTGTTGTAATTGCTCTATTTTATTGTTATTGTTGTTAATCTCCTACTTTGCCTAATTTATAAATTAAACTTTATCATGTATGTACAGCTGTGTGCTGCATAACGACATTTCAGTCAACAACAGACCACATATATGTTGGTGGTCCCATAAGATTAGTACCATATAGCCTAGGTGTGTAGAGAACCATCTAGGTTCTCTATGATGTTCGCACAATGACAGAATTGTCTAACCATGCATTTTTCAGGACATATCCCTGTTATTAAGTGACACATGATTGTATAGGGAAAAAAGACGTATCTCCTGAGGATAAGGGGGGACTACTGTAATTACTTGTAGAGTTTGCCGGAAACCTAAAAATGTAGAAGAACCAGGCATTTTTAAATTATTAAACTAGCCAAATGTCATTTGTGGTCAAGGAACTCATTCCTGCTTTGTTTCATAGATTTTGTTTCTCAACTCATTGGAAGATTTCGTAGAGTGGTCTTGGGGTATATCCATGAAGACTGTCATCCATATTTATTTGTATTTGGGTAGAAACATAGTCTTAACACATTGTATTGATGTTTCCTATGAAAGCAGCTATAAATCACTATAACAATGCTATAATTGATACTTATTTTAGCATATCTCCCAAGTATAGATGAAAAAAAGTCCAAATTTGTACAATTAAGAGAATGATGCCTATTTGTTAATGTAGGAGGTTATAAACACAATTGCTTTATGATCTAAGTTACTTGTCTTTCTACCTTTGTTTTCTGTGGTATTGAGGATGATTAAACAGTTAAGACAGATCATTGACATTCTGAAAAACTCCAAAGATCTTTGAAATTCTCCAAATCTGCAAAGAACACTCCACCATCTAGTGTCTTCCATAAGATGTTGTAAAACATAATGGAAATGAAGTATCCAGTTCAGACCTTAATGATTAAATAAATATAAAATTAAATGTGTGTATAAGTATTTCAAATAAATTTAGACTGGAGTACTTGCCAAAATATTTTCTTGAATCTCTTGTCTCTATAATAGTGCATGTGGTCCACTGGTTCATAGATCCAAGCATTGTAGCATTCAACATTTTACTCTTTATCTAAAGCTGTTTTTTGGCTCAGAATAACACTGTCTTAGATGTCTTCTCTGCCATAACAGTTGCCTTTCTTCTTTATTTCTTTTTATAAATTGCTTCATGAAAGTCAGTAGGGGTGGGATGAAATGGGGAGATGAAATGGACATGCTGGCTAAGCTTATTTACCTGCCAGAAGACTACCGCGTAACAGCCTTACTGCCTGCTTGGTTCAGATCTGTTTCTGGGCACGCTTACCGATCACAACATAGACTTCCGCGGTCTCTCACTAATAGTCTAAAACAAAGAAGGCCTGATGCTCTTGTAAAAGTAACCAGGCAGCCAAAGAGCTTAATTCCCTGCTAAAAGATGATCCTTGCATTATGTACCTCTTATCAATGCAACCTTCAGGAGCCCCTAAACTTTATAAGGGCTCTTTCCTTAATTCAAACCTTATGTCAATTTTTTTCTTTTAAGTAAACTTTTTATTGAAATATAATGTACATACAGAAAAAAGCATGAATCCTAAGTATATAGTTCAATGAATTTTCATAAAGTAAACATACCCATGCAACCAACACCCAGATAAGAAATGAGAACGTTATCAGCTCTTCCAGTCACCCGACTAACCAGCATTCTAACACCTAGATTAGTTTAGCCTGTTTTTGAACTTTACATGAATGCAATCACTTGTACAAGTTTTAAACCAACTTTTCAGAATGTTTATTGGGAGTTCTCCTAATGAGAAAAGTAATACATGGTCATTTTTTTAATTTATAAAAATACATATTTGAAAACCAAAAGTCTCTTATCCCACCAACCCAGAGAAATTTTAAATGAGACAGTCCAGAAAAATAGTCTTGGAACAAACTACTCAGAGTGGATGAAGAATAGTGCAGAACTGGTGAAAATACTAGGACAATTATAATCCCCAAACCGTGACTCATTATGGAAATAGACAACTTGGAAACTGTCAAAAGGTATTTTGTAAGTAGAACTACAAGCATGCTTTCAAAGACTGTTAGTAGGTTTCAAACAATCCTCACAAAAATTGATCAGTATTTTGTTAAGCATCATTTTTAATGTAAAAAAAGATTAAATAAACTATTGAAAGTAGTGATGGGCTTCAGAGATGCTTACAGCCTGTGTGACTTTTATTCAGTATTAATCTGAGCATCTAATTTTTCAAGATTTCAGAGCAAGTTTTTCTGTCTGGGATGAGGGGGAGGAGAGAAGCTTTGGAGAGTAATGAGATCTGACACTATCAGACACAATCGGATTCTCTTAAAGTTTCCTACAATCGTGTAAGCAGCCCACAGCCTGGTGTTTTTTTTGCTTCTCTGCGTGGAAACCTGCATTATCCCCACAGAAGTTGTCCCTACCACTCAAAGTCAGCTGGCCTTCAAGGTGTCCCTTCTTTCAAGAACTCATGTCTTCCTTGGAAATTTTAAAGCATTTTGTGCTTCCTTTACTACATTTACCAATATTCTACTGTATATTATGCATATTTCTTGATTTGTTTTATTCTTCCCCCTCACCCCGACTTCCCGTTGCAGTGTTGAAGCTGTTGCTGTGTTTATTGATGGTCTTTCACACAGAGTAGGTAATCGATAAATGTTGAAATCAGTATCTTAACAGAGGACAAATAAACAGTTTACAAAGTGCTTCCAATATTACTAAACTGTGGGTTTCCACCTCTGGAGATTTTTAAAGGAAGTGAAAGGAGCTCTGGCCTCAGTGTTAGAAGACTCAGGTTTAAGCCTTCAATTCTACAGCAAATAGCTAGAGACTTAGGCGTGTGAATTACCTCTCAGATCCTGTTTGCTCCGCTCTGTGATGGTGATAAGAATGCTTGCACTACCTTGGTACAGGGTTGTTCTGAGGGGATGCGATTATGTAAATGCATATATTTTGGCCAGTATAATTTGTTGCACAGTTTATCCATCTTTTAAGAATTTTAGTAATGAAAGAATCTTAATTCTTAAAAAAATAAATCCTTTTCAATTACTGGAAAACAAATCTTAAAAACAAGCCAAGCTTTTAATAGTGAGATTATAGATGGTTTTTTTTTTCATATTCATGCTTTTATTTCTTTTTCCCACTAAATTTCTTACAGGGGAAATATAGTAATCAGAGGACAGAGATTTTTCAAAGGTAATAGGAAATATTTCTTCAGTATTGGGGAAGGTCATTTTGATCCTAAATTAAGAGGATTTGGGCTATAATTCTTAATATAAAGATAATCTCAACACTGCATAAAAGCCAAATTTCCATTCCATTCCTTATGTGTTTTTAGTTTGGGTTGTGTCTGTCTTTTCCTGCATTCCAGGTCAGGGTTCTACAATTGCCACATGTTAGTCTAATCCTACTGACCTTTCTTTTTCAAAGGTTTGCCTCAGTTGTAAAGGTGGCCTGTTTATAGCTTTTGTGTATAACCTGAACCTTGTACTCACAGCTGAGGTGACATTCTGTGCAAATTCCAAGACACGTGTGAGATAACCCACGGAACTTAAACTTTGATACTCTCGCCTATAAGTTGACATTTTTCCCTTTATTTTTGCTACCCCCGTCTTCTCCTCCCCTCGCTGTTTTGCTTAAATGTCCTCTTTCCCCCTGTTTAATATGGCAGATAGTTTTGTACTCGAGTTCTTTTTGGCACTTGAATTTCAGGTTGGTGGCAGTCCTGTCAGATTCATTTGAGGCTGTGTATCAAACATTCTGAACTGAGAACACCAGAGCATTAGAAGTATATCTGTACCTTTAAATGCAGGGTAGAAAATAAGCTAACTCATTTTCTTCTAGATTCAGAAAAAAATTGATAAATACTAATTTGAAGTTTTAGACGTGAAGCCTTAAAGCGGTGTCTGACTACATGGAGTTCTGATTCTCAGGCCTTATATCAGTACTTGCTAAAAGATCTAATAATTTTTCTTTTAAGTTGCTGACCAGTTTAATCAGACTCCTTTGTTAGGTGACCTCTCACAGATTGTGGAGAAGTGAAGGGCTTTTCTGATTAGTTTTGCTTTAATAAGATTAAACTCCTACCATGTGAAAACAAGCTCCCTGCCATTTAGATTGTCCTTAAAGCCAAGTCCTCTAAAACCAAAATATCACAAATTCCTCCTGAATGGTTTCATTGTGTTTTTGTCACAGTTTTTATATATCAAACGAGGGAGACTCACTGTAGTTTTTTAATAGCCTCTTTGTATTTATTTGCATATTGACTCGTTCCCTTTGTGTTGGCCGCAACTCTAATTGAACATATCTTTATAAAGGGGCAACAGCTTGGGGCCCACAGAATAGCTGGAATAGGTGCAGAGAAATAATCTATAAATGGAGGAAGAGAGGAGAGAAGTAGTGGCTAATAGGGCCTTTTCCCAAGAGGGCTTTAAGCAAAGCCCTTCTCAAAACCTTTCAATTAGGTCTCTCAACATTTCAGCTGAGTTGTGATATAGCACATGATAGCTGTTGTGAATAGAGGTCTAGAAATTGCCATTTAGCCTACATTTTTTAGTCCCGACTGTGTGTCAGGAATTGTACTAAATGGACTAGATGTATAAGGGGCTTCCCTTCTTCAGGGCGGGTTAGAATACAACATTAACAAGTAAGTAATTGGGTTGTTTATTATTGTGTTAAGTGTTTCAAGGGAAATTGATAGGGTGCCTTGGGAGAGGTGCTGCTTTAGACAGGGGGTCTAGAAAGGCTTCTGAAGACGGTCTGTTTGAATGGAGGCCTAAAGGATAATCAGAGTTCTTAACCATTTTTGTGCTGTCAGTCCCTTTGGCTATTTAGTGAGGTCTATGATGATCCTCTTAAAATACGTCAAATACATAGAATTACAAAGGGAACCTGTTATATTGAGATGCCTATGAAAATATTGCAAAAAATGAGTTTGTGATATAGTAATATGTGTTTCTTTATTAATACATTAAATATCAAGATCTAATGGCAATCTAAAAACTGCAATTTCAAATAGTGATGAGTATAACCAATAAATCAACATTTCTGCACCCATTATCATGTCATAGGAAAATGTCTGTGATTTCTATTGGTGAGGAAGTGCTAGGTACCCCTCATACTACTGGTGGTTTTTTGCCTCCATTCATAATTGAAGGAAATGCTAAATTTCAATTAGAAGTTAGTGAAAATGGAGCTACAACTTTCCCCCATCCAATGTTGCAGACTTTCAATTCTGTCCGTGGACCCCAGGTTAAGCACTGCTGGATTAGATAGAGCCAGCCAGGAGAAGTGCGTCCTCTGGGAGAGGGGAGAGTAGGGGAAAGGACCTAAAGGGAGAGGGAGCTTGCCTTAGGCTGAGGCAACTCCACAATTTTAATGTAAAGTTACCCACCTCCTGAGTGTGAAATAAGGAAGAATCAATGGCTAACAGATAAAGCTGGAAAAACCATTTAAAGAGACAGTTGGGAAAATATTAACACTGAAACATAATAGCTGATATTAAGGAATTATTGGGTTGTTTTTTTTTTTTTAGGTATGATTGGAATTGTAGTTAAAGTGAAAAGTCTTATCATTTAGAAATATAAATATGTATACTTGAATTAACATGTCTTGGATTTGCTTTAAAATGATTGGAGATGAGAGTAGAAGAGTAGAGATGAAACAAGATTAACTGTATGTTGATAATTGTTAAAACTGGATGATGGATAGATGGGGGTTCATTAAACCATTTTTTTCTGCATTTATGTTTGACATTATCCATAATAAAAAGTTTTTAAAATGTAGATAGGATTAGCCGTCTGTAGAGTCAGTATTTGAGTGGACTGAGAATTTAGGAAGCAGCACTCAAAGTTCAGGTAACTAGTATGTAATTTCAGGGAAGTATGAGTGTAAGAATTTGTTGAAGTATAACATGGTAAAGAATGCTACTGTGATACAGTTAAAATCTAACTTAATCTTATTGAACAACTGCAACTCGACGAAGTCCTAAGAAGGGAAATGGTGAACATTAAGCTTAAGGATCATTGTTGATCCAAGTGAGTACTTATGTCTTCTAGACCCAAGAGAAAGAGACATTGGGTTAAGGGAGGGGAGATTTCCAGGATATTCCATGACCAGGATCAACATTTCTCTCGTAAGTGTGATCCATGGACCACTTGTACTAATATCACCTGGAGTGTTTTCTAAAAATGCAGAATCTTAGCTCTACCCTAGTCTTACTGACTCAGAACTTTAGGGGAAAGGCGCCCAGGTTCCTGTACTTTAATAAATCCCCCAGATAAATCTTAGCACGTGTGAAGTTTGAAAACCATAACCATAGATAAAGATGACAAAAGCTGTCTCTTGTTGAGCAGTTTTACCATATGCCACATGCCATGCTGAACCTTTCACATATGTTAATCTCTCAGCAACCTTGAAAGGTGATGAGGCAATCTCACCCTAGAAAAAATTGTTACTTGCCGGAGTCACCCAGTTAGAAATGACAAAACAGGACTTCAAACCAAATTCTGACCCCAGAGCCCAAGCTCTTAGCTACTATGCCTCTCCCTCCCATCAGGCTTCCTCTTTTCTCTGATCCTGTGCCCACCAAAAGACTCCCGTGGGAGCTGGCCTCTCACCTAGCATTTATGGGGCAGATGTGTCCTACAGAGGACGTGACTATTCCAATCGCTGGGTAGGGACAGATCCTGTTGTAAATTAATAATTAGTGTCTGGTCTATACATTAGCCTTTTTTAAGGTGGTTGTGAATCAGTCCCAAAGAATACTTGAGACTTTATACTTGACATAAAGTAGCTTGCAGAATTTCTGTACTATTGTATATATATTCCCATATTCTAAACCTTCTTTCCACTCCAATATTCCTAAGACATTGAACACATTTTCCTCAGTGACAGGAACCTACTATGACATGGCTAGCCAGAGGGCAGGATTAAGGGCAGGGTCCTAGGAGAAGCTGTGGGGGATGAGGGAGTGAAGAATAAACACAGGTTTTACAGGGTCATGCTGTGTGTCACTTATCTCACATAATATTTCAATCCTACAAGATGGGTGCTAAGAGATCCTCAATGCCTTATTTTCAATTCCCGACCCAAAAGGCTCTGTAGAACAAGATTTTTTTCTTAAGTTTGCAACAAATTCATTTGGCAGCAAATCCTGACCTGAACTCATGTGAGGCTGTTTATAATCTTTATTCATACTTTTTGATTCACAAATATAAATGCTTGATTACAGAGTGCTGCCCAGACCCCACCGGGGATATTATAAAGTGTTGTGTGCCATGTTGTCTTTCTAAAATTTAAAGAATTTTCCAAAACACTTTTGGCCCCAAGAGTTTCAGATGAGAAAGTTGGAGTTATGAGAGTTAAGTGTTTCTCAACACATTGCTACCAAGTTATGTAACTAGATTTGATAAAAGGCCATACATGCTTTTTTCAACTCTGCCACACTGCCGTTTAAAGAGCCCACTAAAAATTACGTAGCCTGTTCTTTGAAAGAAGACTGTTAGCTTTGCAAATACTTGTAAGTTTGTATAAAAAGCCTCAAAAAAGCATTTTTAAAGTCATGTCTTTGGTCTGTTACCATTTGATCATCAATAATGCTTCAGACCTACCTTTTTTCCTCTTTCTAGTTGTGCCCCAGAGAAATATGAGTGTTTCATTTGGAATATGTACTGTGTGTCAGCATCTTGAGTGGAGTTGAGTAGGGGAGGGAAGCAAGATAACTTTAACACTGAGGCTTTAAGATTGTGATAATTCCCCTGTATTCTTGGCTTTAGAAAGCAGTCTTAGCAGTACCAAAGTAAATAATCTGGCAAATTTCTCACGAATAAGGAGGATTATGATGATAACATTCTCACAGAATTAAAAATAATAGGAATCTTTGAATCATATTAAGCTAAAATATGTCTTTCTGGTTAAATCAGTCTTATTTTCCATATTTCTTGTCCAGAATGGCTCACTCAGAGAAAAAAATGCTTTTTTTTCCAAATGAAAATTGTTTAAAGTCCTCCACTTTAGCTTTTCTTATTTCTGTAAAACGTGATATTTTTGCTTAAACATGGATTATGTATTCCATGCTTTTTCTCTTGTGGGAGTGTCATATCTCACTTTAGATTTTTCTGTAGAGTATTAATTTTATGTGTGTTATGTGATTTGTAAGAGTAGACCAGACTCATAATACGCAGGATGTTGCTAAGCATTAGGGGAACTAAGCATATAAAGGATGGTCTGGACTCATTTCCTATTAAGACAAGTAGTTTAACTGGGATTCTAAGTTATTTCCATAAAAAAAAAAAAAAAAAAAAAAAAAACCTGTGGTATTGTGGTGTAATAAAAATTATATATTTGATCTTTGTCCCCAGCCTGGCTCAGAGCTCCTAAAACCCTTGGAATCTCCTGAGTGATAGGAGGGGACAGGTTTCCAGAGGGAACCAACCACTTGATTAGTGGGTTAGAACTATCAACCCAATCTCCTAACCTCTGGGCTGGAGGTTGAGTTCACTCACCAATAGCCAGTGATTTAATCAATCGTGCCTATGCAGTGAAGCTTCAATGAAACTCTGAAACGAGGCTAAGGGAATTTCCAAGTTGGTGAACAAATATATTGATGTGCTCGGAGGATGGTGTGTCTGGAAAGGGCATAGAAGCTCCACACCGCTCTCTACCCCCACACCTGGCCCTATGTCTTGCTTCCTTTTGGCTGTTCCTGAGTTGTGTGCTTTAGAATAAAGCAGTAAATGTAAGTAAAGCACTTTTCTGAGTTCTTTGAGTTGTTCCAGTGAATTATTGAACCTGAAAGATCGTGGGAACCCCCAAATTTATAGCCAGTGGTTGGTAGTACAGATGGTCCCTGGGACTTGCAACTGGCATCTGACGTAGGGACAGTTTTGTGGGACTGAGCTATTATGACCTGTGGGGTCACCAATTCCAGGTAGTTAGTGTCAGAATTGAATCGAATTGTAGGAACTCAGTTGGTGTTGGACGATGAGAGAACTGGTGTGGGAATACTGCAGGTATCGCATCTGTTTAATGTGCAGCCTGGTCACTGTCGTCTTCTCTTACAGTATCTGACCAAGCAGGTGGAGCTTCTACGGCAGATGAATGAACAGCATGCAAAGGTTTACGAGCAATTGGATGTCACAGCAAGGGAACTGGAAGAAACAAATCAAAAGCTAGTTGCTGACAGCAAGGCCTCACAGCAAAAGATTCTGAGGTAAATTTTCCGGACTCCGTTGAGGAAGCTCTAGTGGAAAGTCATTTGGTATAAGCTAGAAAAGAACATGGCTGTCGTGGGTTGGGTCAGTATGGGGTAAAGTTTAATTTGATTCTTTATGGAGAATAGAGGTTAAATGGAAGGCCTTTCCAATTACAAAAACCATTTGTGTGTCTGGCAACTAATCTCTCCTCACTGCTTATGCCCTTAATTTAATATGACAAGCAGCAATTGGCTTCTCTCTGTTCCTCACAGTCTGACTGAAACGATCGAATGCCTCCAAACCAACATTGATCACCTCCAGAGCCAGGTGGAGGAGTTGAAGTCATCTGGCCAAGGGAGAAGGAACCAGGGAAAATGTGACCAGGAGAAATCGGCACCCAGCTTCTTGTGTCTGAAAGAGCTGTATGACCTCCGCCAGTAAGAGCCTGCCTTTCCATGCATTTACAAGCAGGGGAGCGTCTCATGTCGTTGACACACTCTGGATTCCAAGAGATTAAAAGTATCCTTTTAAGGGGCTGGCCCAGTGGCATAGCAGTTAAGTGCACATGTTCTGCTTCGGCGGCCCAGGGTTTGCCGGTTCAGATCCCAGGTGCGGACATGGCACCATTTGGCAAGCCATGCTGTGACAGGCGTCTCACATATAAAGTAGAGGAAGATGGGCATGGATGTTAGCTCAGGGCCAGTCTTCCTCAGCAAAAAGAGGAAGATTGGCAGCAGATGTTAGCTCAGGGCTAATCTTCCTCAAAAAAAACAGTACCCTTTTAAGAAACACCACATGGTTATTAAACTGCCAGTGGTTTGAACAAAACCACTTAATGTAAACATAAAAATTACAGGGTTCTTGGGTATTCATAATTCTATGAAAACTCATTTTTGAAAGTCTTGGGAGCATTTATTTCAGGGTTTTAATGCATTAAATCTTACTTAAAAATAAGATGCAGTACTTCTGATAAACTATAGATTTTGGGGTTGTATTTCACATTAGAGTGAAGAAAAAACTGAAATTTCAGTGAAACAAAAATCCAGGCAAACAGTTTTTTCTGCCTACAGAAATGCCTTTACAATTTAGAGCTATGAGATTGAATTTTTATTGAAGAACTGTTTATTGAGCACCTGTTGCATGGCAGGTGCTATGCCAGAAATGAGGAGTGGTAAGCGAAATACACACAGTTCTGCCCTCTTGAAGCTTTCAGTCTCGTGGAGAGGCACATGAACAATCACGTAAATAAATACACTTGTAAGTTACCTGGATTACTCAGGTTTGGTGGTTCTCAGCCTTGACAGTTCATCAGATTACTTGTGGCGTTTTTCAAACTGCAATACCAATGACTCCCAGAGGCCTCAAGCAGAATCTTTAGGTGTGGGGAAAAAGCTGCCCAGGTGATTCTGATGTGCATTCCTGGTTTAAAGTCAGTGCAGCAATGGTTCTCAATCTCGGCTGCATATTAGGAATCACATGGAGAGCATTTAAAAAACCCCAAGTCTAAGTGACAGACCAACTAGGTCAGAATCTATGGGAGGGGGACCCAGGCATCGATATTTTTGAAGACTACCCAGGTAATTCTCATCTGCAGCCAAGGCTGAGAAGCACTGGGCCATCCTGATTTCCTTGAGAGGTATCGGTCGTACTACCGGTCTTTGGGAATGGATGTTTTATAGTACTTTTAATGTTTAAAAAAAATTAGTCATGTTTTCTTACATGTGTTTATTTTCCAGCCTCACACAATTTTATTTTAGCCACCACTCTAATGTGGAATAGACAAAAAATAGGTCACTATCACAGCTCCCCAAAAATACTGGGTTGAAAAAAACATCACTCCCCGTTTTCCATTCTCAATTGACCTGTGTAATATATTCTTTCGTCATTTTTCCTCTAGACACTTTGTGTATGATCATGTGTTTGCTGAGAAGATCACTTCCTTGCAAAGTCAGCAAAGCCCTGATGAAGAAGAAAACGAGCATTTGAAAAAAACAGTGACAATGTTGCAGGCCCAGCTGAGCCTGGAGCGGCAGAAGCGGGTGACTATGGAGGAAGAATATGGGCTTGTGCTAAAGGAAAACAGTGAACTGGAACAGCAGCTGGGGGCCACGGATGCCTACCGAGCTCGGGCGCTGGAATTGGAGGCTGAGGTGGCAGAGATGCGGCAGATGTTGCAGTCGGAGCATCCTTTTGTGAATGGGGTTGAGAAGCTGGTGCCAGACTCTCTGTTTGTCCCTTTCAAAGAGCCCAGCCAGAGCCTGCTAGAGGAGATGTTCCTAACTGTGCCAGAAGCACAGAGAAAGCCTCTTAAGCGTAGCAGCAGTGAGACAGTGCTAAGCAGCTTGGCAGGAGGTGACATCGTGAAGGGCCACGAGGAGACCTGCATCCGGAGGGCCAAGGCTGTGAAGCAGAGGGGCATCTCCCTTCTGCATGAGGTGGACACTCAGTACAGCGCCCTGAAGGTGAAGTATGAAGAGCTGCTGAAGAAATGCCAGCAGGAAGAGGACTTCCTGTCCCACAAGGCCGTGCAGACATCCAGGGCCCTGGCCAAGGACCCGGCTGGAGTGAATGCCCAGCCTGAGCCCAGTGCTAGAAGCTGGGAACTGGCCTCTCTTACCCCAGAGCCCATTGGCTCCCCCACCACCACCACACCTCCAGAATACAAAGCACTTTTTAAGGAGATCTTTAGTTGCATCAAGAAAACTAAGCAGGAAATAGATGAACAGAGAACGAAGTACCGATCTCTCTCCTCCCATTCCTAAGTGAACCTCCAGCTCTTCTGCTAAAATGCCTGTTTCCTATCACATCTCTCTCCACTCAGACAAGTGTTTGTAAACCCAAAGCCTAACGTTGCTCATGATGTTTGCCTCATTACTTTGCTTATTTAGCAAATGTGTACATCGAGGAAAGAAGGTGGCTACTGATGTCAGTTCTATAATCCAGTTCTGTTTAAGCTTCTCAGGAAATCCCATGACAAACTGGCCTCGGGCTGGCGCGCTGATTAGGCTGCAGTTTCTTGAAAAGCCCCAGAACCAATGGAGGGAAGATCTATGCTCCTGGAGAAGTCTGCCTGGAGTTACTATAGTATATAGTATATGTATGGTGTATAGTATATTGGGGGGAAAGGGCAGAGTTGAAACAAAGTCAAGGCAATTGTTGCTGCCTCCTTGCTTAACTTCTCAAAACTACATAGCAGTCAGATGGCTACCAAACTGAAATATCTTTTGCAAACACTGTTGGATACTGTGAATTCAGTAAGAATGTTCAGGAGAAAGCAGGAGTCTAATCCAAAATAAATGGCATTAACAAATGCTCCAAGCCTTTGAGTTTTGTTACATCTGCTACCAGTTGAACTGTGACTGACAGGTAATCCTAAAACCTCTAAATCTAATTGAATACCAAATGGAAAGGGCAGACTCTGGTTTGACCAGCTTAGCTTGTTAGTGTCCACCCCCACATTCAAATGTTTTTATGCAAAGCTATAGTGATTAGGACAGGCAAATATGTAAATCTTTCATTCCTTTCTTAAATTCAAACTAAAAGGGCAAGATCAAACCCCTTACTCTTACTGTGTTGTCGGAGCTGGCTAACCTGCCAGCCACAAGCTGCTCTTGCTCAGTTTCTTCATTCCTGTAAATGGATTTGACTTGCTGCAGAAACTCCGATCTGCTACTTTGTTAAACAGTATTGACGTTCTGACTGTGGAAATGTACTCACCCTCTCACTTGCATACTTTTAATTTAAAACTATTTAAGAAAACCCAGGTTATAGTAATTGTATATATTTTTCTAAAAACCAAATAAAACTATGAAAATGAACAAATGGGTCTATTGCTTGTTATTTTAAGCTTAAGCCATTTTACTGTTAAAAACAACTGCCCACTTTTTTTTCTTCCAACAAATTTCTCTAGGAAGACGTGGTAGTGATTTTTTTTCCCCATTTCCTTTAAACAGTTCCTTAGGATCGTGTAATGGCACAAATTCTCTTGTTGACAGACGTTCATTAAAATTACTATATGATTGAAAAACATTTTCAAATTTATATACTGTATATAATTTTCACGATTTGAGAAATGTCAGACTTGGATCTGAATTAAGGGCATTTGACTAGTTGATTCTTAAAACATTTGATCATTCAATCATAGGAAAGAAACTTTATAATATTTAAACATTAAAATGAGCATTGAATCTAAATTAGTTTTGCTTTTGGATTATTTAAGTTTTAAAAAATGGGTAAAACATTTTTTCCAACAGTGCAAAGAGTTTGTAAAGTTAGTCATCTTTTCTTCCCTGACCTCCCAGCCCTCTCTTCCCCCAAATCAGCTAGTTACCGGTTTCTTGTATATTCATCCAAAATATTCTGTGCATGTGTTAGTACACGAGTATGCTTATATCGCCCCATTTTTTAAAACAAATAAGAATATACTGTAAGCACTCTTGTGCACTGTATCTTCCGTTTTTATTGAACCATCTGTCTGTGAAATAATATCTTTATCTGACTATCTACATTCTTTGTGATAGCTGTATAGTATTCCAGTCTATGGAGAGAGAGATATATATATGTAACACAGAAAGAGAGATTCATTTAAATAGTCTCTGATGGGTAGATTGCTTCTAGTCTTTTGCTACCACCAAAACAAAAATCTGTGATGAATAGCCTTAAATACATCTTTGGACACTTATGAGTCTAGAAGATAAATTATTAGAAGTGGAGGCAAAAAGATATGGGCATTTTGCTAGTGTCATCTTCCAGAAGTTTACTGATATATACTTCCTTCAACAATAGGTAAGTTTGCCTATTTTCTCACACTTGTGCTGGTGAACTTTTTGACCTTTGCCAAACTAATAGAAAAGTGGTGTTTCCTTGTAGTTTAAATTTGCATTTCTTTTATTGTTAATAAGGTTGAATATTTTTTAATCTTAAAATTTGTATTGTCCTTTGCCCATTTTCCTTAATTAAGAGCTCTAGTATTTAGGAAGTTTACTTATCTTAATTTTTACTTTCTTACGGGCATTTTGCCAAGCAAAATTTTTATGTAGTTATATTAATTTTTTAACACTGTTTCTTTTTGTGCCTGACAATTCTTTGATCTACCTGAGCTTTGTTTTTTCTTTTTTTATTGTGGTAAACATCCATATAGTATAGTGATTACCATCTCGACCATTTTTAAGTGTACAGTTCAGTGGTATTAATTAAATACATTCACATTGTTGTGCAACCATCACTACCATCCATCCCCATAACTCTCTTCATTTTAAAACTGAAACTTTATACCCATTAAACAGTAATTCCCCGTTCTCCCCTGACCCCAGTCTCTGGCAATTACCATTATACTTTCTGTCTTTATGATTTTTGACTACTGTAAGTACCTCATATAAGTGGAATCATACAGTATGTTTTTTTGTAATTGGCTTATTTCACTTAGCATAAAGACCTCAACTTTCATCCATGTTGTAGCATGTTGCAGAATTTCCTTTTTAAGGCTGAATAATATTCCATTGTATGTATATACCACATTTTGTTTATCCATTCATCCATTGGTTGACATTTGGGTTGCTTCCATGTTTTAGCTAGTATGACTAATGCTGCTATGAACATGTGTGTACAAGTATTCTTTGAGACTCTACTTTCAATTCTTTTGGCTATATACCCGGAAGTGGAATTGCTGGATCTTAATGGTAATTCTATTTTTAGTTTTTTGAGGAACATCAATACTGTTTTCCATAGTGGTTGTACCATTTGACATTTCCACCAAGAGTGCACAAGGATTCTAGTTTCTCGACATGCTCACCAACACATTGTTTTCTATTTTTTTTTGATAGTAGCCATCTTAATGGGTGTGAGGTAGTATCTCATTGTGGTTTTGGTTTGCATTACTCTGATTAGTGATGTTGAGTATCTTTGCATGTGCTTATTGGCCGTTTGTTTATCTTCTTTGGATAAATGTTCAAGTCCTTTGCCCATTTTTGAATGGGATTGTTTTCTTGTTGAATTTTAGGAATTCTCTATATATCCTGGATATCTATCCCTTATCAGATAATATGATTTGCAAATATTTTCTCCCGTTCTGTGGATTGCCTTTTTACTCTGTTGATAGTGTCTTGATGCATAAAATTTTTTAATTTTCACAAAGTCCAGTTTCTCTATTTTTTCTTTTGTTACCTTTGGTGTCATATACAAGAAATCATTGCCAAATCCAGTCTTGTGAAGCTTTTGTCCTATGAGTTTTATTGTTTTTGGTCTTAACATTGAGGTCCTTGATCCATTTTGAGTTAGTTTTTTTATATGATATTAGGTAAGCGTCGAACTCCATTCATTAGTGTGTGGATATTCAGTTTTCCCGGCACCATTTGTTGAAAAGACTGTCCTTTCGCCATTGAATAGTCTTGGAACCCTTGTCAGAAATCATTTGACCATATATGTGAGGGTTTATATCTGGGCTCTCTATTCCGTTGGTCTATATGTCTCTCTTTGTGCTGATAGCACACCGTTTTGATTATTGTAGCTTTGTAATAAGTTTTGAAATCAGGAAGTATGAGTCCTCCAGTTTTTTTCTTCTTTTTCAAGACTGTTTTGGTTATTTGGGGTTCCTTGAAATTCCATATGAATTTTAGGATTGGTTTTTCTATTTCTGCAAAAAATGTCATTGGGATTTTGATACCAGTTGCATTGAATCTGTAGATCTCTTTGGGTAAGAATAATGTTTTGGTAATATTATCTCCCAGTCCATGAGCATGAGATGTATTTCCATTTATTTATGTCTTCTTTAATTTCTTTCAGTAATGTTTTGTAGTTTTCATAGTACGAGTCTTTCACCTTTTGGGTTAAGTTAGTTATTATTTTATTCTTTTTGGTACCATTGTCAATGGAGTTGTTTTTATAATTTCTTTTCAGACTGTTCATTGTTTATGTATAGAAATGCTACTGATTTTTGTGTGTTGACTTTGTATCTTGCTACTTTGCTGAATTAATTTATTCTAAAAGTTTTTTGTGGAATCTTTAGAGCTTTCTACATATAAGATCATATTATCTGCAAACAAATAATTTTACTTCTTCTTTTCCAATTTGGATGCCTTTTCTTTTTCCTGCCTAATTGCTCTGGCTAGAACGTCCAGGACTGTTAAACAGAAGTGATTAAAGTGGGCATCCTTACCTTGTTCCTGATCTTAGAGGAATGCTTTTAGTCTTTTAACATTGCATATGATGTTTGCTGTGGGTTTTTCATATACGGCTACTATTATGTTGAGGTGGCTATCTCCTATTCCTAGTTTGAGTGTTTTTTATCATGAAAGGTGTTGAATTTTGTCAAATGCTTTCTCTGTGTCCATTGAGATGATCTTGTGGGTTTTTTCATTCATCCTGTTGCTGTGGCATATTACATTGATCAATTTTTTAGTGTTGAGCCATCCTTGCATTCCAGGAATAAATCCTACTTGGCCATGGTGTATAATCCTTTTAATGGGCTGCTGAATTCTGTTTGCCAGTGTGTTGTTGAGGATTTTTATATCAATGTTTGTGAGGGATATTGATCTGCAGCTTGCCTTCTTTGTAGTGTCTTTGTCTGGCTTTGTTATTAGGATAATGCTAGCCTCATAGACTCATTAGGAAGTGTTTCCTCCTGAATTTTTTGGAAAAGGTTGAGAAGGATTGGTAGTTCTTTAAATGTTAGGTGGAAAGCCATCACATCCAGGGCTCTTCTTTGTTGGGAGATTTTTGATTACTGATTCTGTCTTGTTACTAGTTATAGGTCTATTCAGATTTTCTATTTCTTTGTGATTTAGTCTTGGTAGGTTTTGTGTTTCTAAGAATTTGTCCATTTCACCTGGGTTGTCTAATTTGTTGGCATACAATTGTTCATAGTTCTCTCTTATAGTCTTCCTGTAGAATCAGTAATAATGTTCCCACTTTCATTTCTGATTTTAGTAATCTGACTCATCTCTTTTTTCCTTAGTTTATCTAGCTCAAGTTTTGTCAGTTTCACTGATCTTTTCACAGAACAACTTTTTGTTTCACTGACTTTTCTCTATTGTTTTTCTGTTCTCTATTTTGCTTATCTCAGCTTTAATCCTTATTATTTCCTTTCTTCTGCTAGTTTTGGGTTTTGTTCTTATTTTTCTAGTTCCTTAAGTTGTAAAATTAGGTTGTAGATTTGATATCTTTCTTGTTTTTAAATGTAAGCATTTATAGCTATAGATTTCCCCTTTATCACTGCTTTTGCTGTGTTCCATAAGTTTTGGTGTGTTGTGTTTTCATTTTCATTTGTCTCTAAGTATTTTCTAATTTCCTTTGTGATTTCCTCTTTGATCATTTGTTTTTTAAAAGTGTGTTGTTTAATTTCCACAATTTGGTGAATTTTCCAGTTCTATTACTGATTTCTAACTTCATTCTGTTGTGGTCAGAGAAGATACTTTGTATGATAACTATCTTTTAAAATCTGTCGAGACTTAATTTGTAACCTTAACATATGGTCTATCCTGGAAAATGTCCCATGGGTAATTGAGAAAAATGTGTATTCTGCTGCTATTGAGTAGAGTGTTTCTTATATGTCTGTTAGGTCTAGTGGCTTTATTATGTTGTTTAAGTCCTGTTTCCTTAATTGTCTTCTGTCTGGTTGTTCTGTCAGTTATTGTGAGTTGGGATATTGAAATCTGTAACTATTATTATAGAACCATCTATTTCTCTCTTATATCCTGTCAGTTTTTGCATCATCTATTTTGATAGTCTGTCATTAAGTGCATAAATGTTTATAATTCTTATATCTTCTTGCTGTATTGAACCTTTTATTAATATATAACATCCTTTGTCTCTTGTAGGCTTCTTTGATTTAAAGTCTATTTTGTTTGATGTTAGTATAGCTACCCCTGCTCTGTTTTGGTTACTATTTCCACAGAATATCTTTTTTCATCCTTTCGCTTTCAACCTGTTTGTGTCTTTAGATCTCAAGTGAGTCTCTTGTAGACAGCATCTAGTTGGATCATGTGTTTTTATCCATTCTACCAATCTCTGTCTTTTGATTGGAGAGTTTAGTTCATTTACAGTGAGTAGGCAAGGAGGGACTTCTGTCATTGTGCTATTTGTTTCCTAAATGCCTTATAGCTTTTTTCCTTAATTTCCTGCATTCTTTTCTGTTTAGCTAATTTTTTGTAGTGAAATGTTTAAATTCCTTATTTCCTTTGGTGTATATTCGTACAGCTCTTTTCTTTGTGGTTACCATGGGTATCACATTACATCCTAAAGTTATACCACTCTAATTTGAATTTATGGCAGCTTAAGTTCAATAACATAAAAAAACTCTGCCCCTTTACAGTTCTATCCTCATCCCTTTTGGCTGTTGTTTCCTCTCTATACATTGTGTACCCAAAAACAAACTAATAATTATTTTAAATGTATTAGTCTCTTCAATTATATAGAAAACAAGATTTGGAGTTACAAATCAAAGTTGCAGTAATATTACTTTTTACATTAATAATTGTGGTTTCTTTTTCTTTAAATGTATTAGTCTCTTAAATCATGTAGAATACAAAAAGTACTGTTACAAACAATGGTTATAATACTAGCTTTTGTAATTGCCCATGTATTTACCTTTATTGAAATATCTTTCTCTATATGCCTTCAAGTTACTGTCTAGTGTCCTTATGTGTTACCTTGCAGGACTCCTTCAAGCGTTTCTTGCAGGGTAGGTCTAGTTGTGACAAATTCCCTCAGCTTTTGTTATCTGGAAATGTCTTAATATCTCCCTCACTTTTGAAGGACTTTTTGCTGGATATAGAATTCTTGGTTGACAGTTAATTTTCTTTTAGTGCTTTGAATATATTGGCCCACTGTGTTTTGGTCTCGAAAGTTTCTGATGAGAAATATGTTTATTTTTGGGTTTTTTTTTTTGAGGAAGATTAGCCCTGAGCTAACATCTGCTAAGACTGGCCCTGAGCTAACATCCATGCCCATCTTCCTCTACTTTATATATGGGATGCCTGCCACAGCATGGCTTGACAAGCGGTGCCATGTCCACGCCCGGGATCCGAACTGGCAAACCCCGGGCCGCCAAAGCAGAACGTGCAAACTTAACCGCCACACCACCGGACTGGCCCCTGTTTATTATCTTATTGAGAATCTTTGGTATGTGAGGATCCACTTCTCTCTGCTGCTTTCAGGACTCTGGCTTTTGAAAGTTTGATTATAATGTGTCTCAGTGGGTCTCTGAGTTTATCTCACTTGGAGTTTATTGAGTTTCTCAGATGTTCATATTCAAGTCTTTCATCAAATTTGAGAAGTTTTCAAGCCATTATTGCTTCAGATATTCTCTGTGCCCCTTTCTCTTTTCTGGAACTTTCCTGATGTGTGTGTTGGTACATTTGATGGTGTCCCACAGGTCCCTGAGGCTCTGTTCATTTTTCTTCAATCTTTTTTCTTTCTATTCCTCAGACTCAATTTCCATTTGTTGATTCTTTCTTCTGCCTACTCAAATCTGCTTTTGAATCCCTCTAGTGAATTTTTTATTTTAGTTGTACTTTTCAGCTCCAGAATTTCTTTTTGATTTTTTTAGTGTCTTTTCTCTTTATTGATATTCCCATTTCCTTTATATGTTGTTTTCTTGACTTTCTCCACATCTTCCTTTTTAGTTCTTTGAGCAACTTTAAAACAGTTGTCTTACAGTCTTTACCTAGTATGTCTGCCATTGTGTCTTTCAGGGACATTTTTCTATTGATTTATTTTTTCTTGGAATGGGCCATACTTTCCTGTTTTTGTATGCCTTGTGATTTTTTTGCTGAACACTGCACATTTGAATCTAATAATGTGGTAACTCTGGAAATTAGATTATACCACTTCCCCAGTGTTTACTGTTCTTTTATTTTTCTAGATTGTTTCTCTTTCTGTTTCTATTTTTTAGATTGTTGTAAACTTTGTGCCAAAGATCAGTCTGAAGTATAAACTTTAGATCTTCTCAGGTCTTTCCCTGGGCATACATGGTCACTTTCAAATTTTCCCATATAAGCAGTCATTTCTGAATGTCCTAGTCTTTAATATCTGGTTCCCAGCCCAAAGAGGAAAACGCAAAAAATGAGGGCCAGGGGAAATGTGTGCCAGCCCTTTAACTCCCTTGGTAGTCACTTCAGCCCTGGGGGAAGGGCTTGTAACAGTAGTGGGGAGGTGAAACAACAGTGGCTGCCCACCTCTTTGTCTGCACCTCTGTGATCAGACACAGCAGCAATCAGAGCACAGATCCCTGATATTTGGAGAACAGGGCCCTTTTTGCCCAGCCTGGTTCCTGCAAGCTGTTCCAACAACCTAGCTGGGGGGGGGGGGGGGGGGGGGGGGGATGGGTAAGTTGCTACTGTGCTAAGAGCTGAAATTGACCAAAATCAACTGCAGTTTACAGTTCAAGTTTTCCTCTGGAAGTTGCCTTTACAGACTCCAGTTCCAAACTGTTACATCAGAGATTCTGCCATTGCAATTATCTAGCTGGGGAGATAGATCCCTGGTGCTTCCTACTCTGCCATCTTCCCAGAATCCTCCTAAGCTTCATCTTAAGTCTATTCCCCGTCACTTGAAATACCACCCAAATCAGTACTAAATTTCTACATGAATTTGAACCTATTTCTGTTCTAGGATCTTTATTTTCGTGCACCTAGGGCAATTTTTAATTGCTACATAGATTGATATTATATGTTCCCAACTGGTAAGGGGAAGTTACCCTCATTGCTCCTTCAGAATTTTCCTGGATTTTTTTGCATGTTTTTTCCAATATAAAGTTTAAAATTAGCTTGTCTGGTTCTTGGGGAAAAATTGTTACTTTCAATGAGATTAAGTTAAACAAATAGGTTAAATGAAGTACAGACTATGATACAGAGACTTTAATCCAAAAACATGGGTTTAGGACTTCTCATTTGTTCAAATGGTCTTTTTTCTCTGTTTTCAATTTTTTTTTTTTTTTTTGGAGGCAGATTGGCCCTGAACTTAACATCTGTTGCTGATCTTCCTCTTTTTTCTTCCCCCAAGCCCGAGTACATAGCCGTATATCCTAGTTGCAAGTCATTCTAGTTGTTGCACATGGGATGCCGCCACAGCATGGCTTGATGAGCAGTGTGTAGGTCCACACTCAGGATCCGAACCGGCAAACCCCAGGCCACTGAAGTGGAACATGAACAAACTTAACCACCTGGCCATGAGGCCAGCCCCTCAAATTTTTATGATTTAGGTCCTGCAGATTTTAAAAGGTTCATCTGGATAATTGTAAGTAAGATCTTTTCTTATTATATTTCTAACCAGTTGCATATAGGAAAGCTGGTGATTCCAGCTATCTTGTTAAATTCTCATTGAGAATAGCTTTTAGTTGATTCTGTTGATATACCTGAAAAAAGTTTTGACTCCTTAAACCTTTTTCTTGTTTAACTGTTCTAATGAGCATACCCAGAATGTTAGATAATTATGGTGAGTAAACATGTCTGTCTCAATCCTGAGGAATGTGTCCCGTTTGATTTAGCATGCTAGTTTTTATTTAATCATGTTAATGAAGAATACATTTCCTGTTTTAAGAACTTATTTCTGGAATAAATTCTAAGTGTTGACCCCAGAGGTGATTTTTTCATTTGGCCTGTTCAGTTGGAGCTGTATTGTTAGTGGAGGCCCTGATAGCACCCTTATATTTGTTATGGTTAGTGCTACTATCATCACCCTTGACAGACACGTTATGGAAGAGTTATTTCATTGACATGCCACTGGAATCCACTACTTAAGATTTTTATTCCTATTAGGCTATCTTTGTCAGTTTTTTGGTTTGTTTTTTTTTTTTTGAGGAAGATTAGCCCTGAGCTATCTGCTGCCAATCCGCTGCTTTTTGCTGGGGAAGACTGGCCCTGAGCTAACATCTATGCCCATCTTCCTCTACTTTACATGTGGGACGCCTAGCACAGCATGACATGCCAAGCAATGCCATGTCTGCACTCAGGATCTGAACGTGTGAACCCCGGGCTGCTGAAGCAGAACATGCACACTTAACCACTGTGCCACGGGGCCGGCCCCATCAGGTTTTTAAATCAAGGCTTCTTAAGAATTTGGAGGCTATTACATGCTTAAGTTTCACCCTGTGTTTGTCGTAAAGATTTGATATAATTGGTGTGTTGCAATTTCTTCTTTCCAACCAGTTTTAAATTTTTTTAGAGAAGATTGGCCCTGAGCTAACATCTGTTGCCAGTCTTCCTCTTTTTGCTTGAGGAAGATTGTCACTGAGCTAACATCTGTGCCAATCTTCCTCTATTTTGTATGTGGGACACCGCCGCAGCATGGTTTGATGAGTGGTGTGTAGGTCTGCACCTGGGATCCAAACCTGCAAACCCTGGGCTGCTGAAGTGGAACACGCAAACTTGGCCACCAGGCTAGCCCTTCCAACCAATTTTAATAATTCATGTTTTCCCTGTACATCATCTAATTCCTTGAACCTTTCCCATCTCACTGTCTATTCAGGCTTGTGCCATTTTCCTTCATTGGTTAATTGTTGGTATATCTTAATTTCTTCCTCAATTTTTTTCACATTTCCCCCTGTTAGTTCCCTAGCTATTTGAAGTCAATGTTTAACTTCTCTCTTTATCAGTATAAATGTTTAAGGCTATGACTCCCCACTGAGCCCCCTAAGTTCTGCTCTCTGGTTGTGCTCAGTCTCTGCTGTCCAACCACGAGGGACCCCTCCCCCCACTGTAATGCAGCTATATGATAGCAGGATATACTCCAGACCAATTTCGGAAGTTTCTTACTCTTTTCAGGCTCATGTATGTTAACAATTAGAATCAAGAACATAATGTAGTTTATGTATATTATCAAATATTAGATGTTTTTCTTTTTTGGTTGGTGGGGGAGGGGGATGGTCACACATAGACCATCTTCTTACTCCTTTTTTCCACAATCCTCCAGGGCTGCACTGTTAAATAAGGTCGCCACTAGCCACATGTGGCAACCGAGCACCCAAATTGTGGCTAGTCCAAATTCTGAGTGTTGTAAGTATAAGGTACCACATCTTGAAAACTTAGTACTAAAAAAGAATGTAAAATTTTTTATTACATATTGATGTTTTAGCCATATTGAGCTAAATAAATATTAAAATTTAACCAGTTTCTTTTTACTATCTTAATGTGTCTACTAGAAAATTTTAAAATTATGTATGTCACGGACACAGTCCTCCCTTCCCTGACATACATACGAGGCTTTGAGAGCACAGACGTTGCCTTCTTGTAACTATCTGAAGACAGCAGCACCATGATACCAGGTGAGATAGCATTTATTTTAAAAATACACAAAATATAAATTTTTTTACATCAAAGTGTGATAACCTCACTTATATTTTTCCATACTTACCTCGTTTTGTTTGCATCCTTATGCAAACATTAACAGATGGACTTGAGATTTGATTCTGATTTTTTGCTATGGTTCATGTAAACGGTTGAGACTGCTACATAAAGTAGGTTGTTTTAAAAGGTAAAGTGGCCACAGAAACCCAACAGTAAAACAATTCAGTTTGGTTTAATGAAATTGGCAATAGTCTTAGCATATAGATAATCGAAGACTAAATACTGGCTTCTAGGCATTTTGAATATTAAAAACCTTGAAGTTTTCTTCATCTTGTAAACATAACTTAGACCTTGTTGGCACTGAAAAGTAAAATATTAAACCATGATTTTCATCATCCTGCCCGTGTCAGTATACACTCTCTTTATTATGAGAATGAAACCAAATAATAAGCAAAATACATCAGGAATTTTCAAATTGTACTGAAAGAAGGTCCCAGCTGGTCTCTTCAGAGAGCGATGTAACTTAAGCTGATCCTACCACTGGCTGAGTATGATCCCCTCTGTCCACTGGACAGTGCAGTGCCCCAGGCCACGAGATGGTCAGTTCCTCTTGCTCCATATCTTCTGAAGCAATCGAGAATCTACTTCCACCTCTGCTGGCTCTGCCTTCTTTCCTTGGGCTTGGATTTGCTGGGTTAGTGGTTTGCAACTATTGTCAAGACTGCACCGTCCCTTTAAGGTACCACATGCCACCATAGCTTACACAGCAGTCCTATGAATAGAGAGAGAAACATGTTAAGGGCAGACTTGAGCAGGAAAGGTAGTTGCTACATTCTGTGCAGAATATCAAAATGATTTATGATTAAGAGAACACAACTGGGAAATCAAGACCTGCCTGACCACAATGCTGTGGTAACTGCCTGGTCTCAGTGTTTGGGCCTCAGGCCACCCTTCTTCCCCTCAAACATATCTTAAGAGTGAGGAACTATAAATGGATGTGCTTTATAAACACAAAATACAAAAACTGTTAGTAAGCTGACCAGAACAAAAGTGCTTCATAAATGGTAATAGATCAGAATATAAGAAAACTGTCACTGGCTTTCTGTGTTCCACTGTTTCTGCAAATATGGTATTTGTACCACAGTCAGTTCAGAAAAGCATTAGAGATAGTACACTTAAGTATTCTCATATATTAAACAAATGATATATTCCTTTTTAAACTAAATTAAAAAACTGTCTCTACTGAAAGCAAGTAGTATAATCGTTAGTGTGTAGCTATGGCAAAAGTCACGGAAGTGGTACCAAGATTCAAAGTGGGTGTGGAGTGAGGACTCTCATCTAGACCCTGTCATTTTAAAGGATGAGGAAGATGAGCCACTAGGTGGTATTTTTTGGAAATGGAGCCTACATCTTACTCCAGTTTAGTCCGTTTGCAAATACCCACTACACCAGTGCCAATCATTATCAGTTGCCCAAGACCCAACTGGCTGGCGAGGGGTCCGGAGGAAGCCTGACTTAAACTCAGCAGTAGGAAAGGCACCAGACTAGAGCCCTTTCCACACACCGTCAGCTTCCAGCTGAGAGCGGGAAGAGCCAGTCATGGGCGCCCTCATGCTGAACCTCGTGGTCAGAGCAGAAGCCCAGAGCCTCTGGATATTATTCTACAGAAAATGGATGTACCTTTAGCACTTTATCCACCTCCTGTTTACTTAGATCTTCTCCACACTCTTGAGTCAACCGAGACTGGATCATGTTCCGGCGTACCCGGTAATTTTTGGAAAAGATTTCAAGCAAAACCTGTCGATGCTTTAGTAGCAAAAATATGTTATTATGGGAAACAATCACCTAAAAGAGAAACATCCCCAAACAAGAAATCCAAAGCTATGGACCACCCAACTCCCCACTTCAGTCTGTGATCAAAGACCTTGCCCAGGACTTCCGGCCAATTTGTCGTCTCTTGAGACCCCAATAAAATGAAGTATAGAAATGTATATGCCACAAAAACAAAAGAGCCAGTGAAGCGTCAACAGAGGATGAGCAGTTCAGACATACTTTTGCATAATAAAAACAGGAGTGATAACTGATTTAGCAGGCAGAGAAAGCCACAATCTAAACTGCATGAAGACAGAAGTGAGTGGCTTAAAGTCTTGTCATACTAACATGACATTGCATCCGTGAAACAGGATGCCATGAAAAGGATTATGTCCCAAAATAAAAGTTAAATAGAAGATAGCTGAAATCCTCCCAAAAGGAGAAAAGGTGTTAAGTGAGACAGAAAAGATCTGATCCAGTATATCTAACGTGACATAAGAATTCTGAAAGAATAGAAAAAAAACAGGTGAAGGAATTACCAAATCTATCACAGAAGTTCATAATGACCCAACTGTCTAGTAATAATGACCCACACCAGGTACATCTGGACTTGCACTGATGTACAATATGCAGAATAAGGAAAAAAACCTTACGTTTGGGATAAAAGGAAGGATGTGGGTCAAAAATTTTAAAGACCGAGAAGCAGAATATCATTGAACAACAACTCTGAAAGCTTGACTACAATGGAAAAATATCTTAAATTCAGAGGGAAAATGATTTGCCCTCTATAATTCTAGCCCCAAACAATAATACTTGACCAGAAAAGTCATTTTAAGACAAAGAATGCAGACAACTCCTCTGCCCCTTTAGAAGCTAAAATTAAGTAAGGAGGAAGACACAAGATTCTGCAAGCCAGCAACAGACAGAGCGCGCCAGTCCCGCTGGAGAGGCCTCCAGGGGATCATTCAAGCACGGGATGACTGCTGGCGTAGATGTTCAGAAACTCATGCAAGCAGAAATAGGAACTAACATAAGAAAGAAATGTGATCATAGTATACTACTGATATTTGGCTCTTCATAGTATACCCCACAATAAACTGCCTACATTCTCCCAATATAGCTGAGAACTAAATCCTCATGCACTGCGACAGGAAGCCCATTCATATTATCAAGTTGATACATCAAACAGCAGTATAAGCACATTGTGTATATGTAAAAAAAACGGAGGCAACTCTTTTGGTGGCATCTTGTAGTTAAAAAGTGATTGCTTCTGAGGAGTGGGACTTGGATCAGACAGGGCAGAAGACAGTTTCCCATAAGCTTTCAGTCTGATTTTTAAAAATATGCACTTACTACTTTTTTGTTAGTTATCAGAGTACTTCAGGAGTGGGAAACCCAGATGGCACCTATTCTGCCCACAAGCACACAGGCTTGCTCAGGGAGGCCTGTTCCAGACTGTTCTCAGTCTACAGCACCATCACAGGCCCAGGGGGCACTGAAAGGCCCCACCCCTTTTGTATGCTCAGCCTGCCAGTCAGTCCCCTTCTAAGAGGCAAAAGGGGACAAAGAACCCAGCAGGGGCTTTTGCTCACTCCCTCTCTCCCCCCACCTTAGGAACAGGGCCTGAAAAAGGATAGACTGATTGGGGTTTTTAGCAATTAAATCTTAATTGTTAAAGTTTGGGCAAGTTCATGATTTAAGGAAAACTTCTGGACCTCAGGGTCCACGACTCTGCATTACGCAAACACAGCACTGCTGGTTTAGTTCATATCCTGTCCACTGGACACCTGTGACCCTTCCTGCCAGGGTTCGACCAGAGACAAAATGACCAATTTCCCTAACTTAAAACTCCGGCAACCGCGATCTGATAAGGAATCCTTTTGATTCCTGCTGCCGTTGGCCACCTGAAACATAGTCCATCACTGGTTTGCAAGTCTGGCTAGCATTAGAATAATCTAGAAAGCTTTGTAGAAACTTAAATAATTTAGGACACTACCCCATTCCTACTGAACTAAACCTCTGGGGGCAGTCCTGGGAATTTATATTCTTTAAAAGGTGATTCTGACACAGCTAGCCCAGACTGGCATTTGGGGACCACTGGTTTTGGCTCAAACTGTTGGTGCGTTCCAGTCTCTTTGGCAGCATACAGAGACATGGAGCCACAATATTTAAAACCAGGAGTGGCTAGAAAATCTGAAATGGCTATGACTGCACTCTGGCTCTCCCCAGAGGCCTTACCCTCTCGAGGAACACCTCCCTGCTCTTGGGGAAGATGGCGGCAAAGGTCACCTCACCTGATCACTCATGTCTCCAGACTCCCAGAGGGCGAACACCTTCTGCTCATCCGGAGAAGCAGCAGTCTGTGGGGGAAACTAACCAAGGCCCAGGCATGAGTTGGCTGTTTGTCTTTACCACATGGATCCACCTGCCCCGAGCCCTCACCTCTCCCAGTCTGCACCAGCCCAGTTCTGGGAATGTGGGTTCCAATCCCAGCTCCTGGTACTCGCTAACTGTGGGGCTGTGGGCAGCCACAAACCTGCATCAGTTTCCTCATCCTCCCCAGAGGGAGGCAGCCAGTCACACCCCACCAGGACCTTAGAGGGCTTCGGTGAGAGAAAAAGAGTGACACGCCCAGCCTGAAGCCCACAGATGCGCTGCATAAGGCGGGTTCTTCCATTTTCCCCATTAGCCTGACATTAGCTCACCTCTCTGCTTTAACATCCAGTGTCCTCCTACCCTACATATCAACCCTCAGATGTGTCCTGAGAGGTGCTCTCACCCCAGTAACTCTTTAGGGGTGTCCTGGGGATTCCTTTCAACCCCTTCCCACAACAGCCATGGCAGGATGGGTTAGAGGCCCTGCCTGACTCCTAAGCAACCCATGCCACTGGGACCAGCAGGGTCAGAAGTTGGACCCAGAAAAGGGTGGCCTAGGCTCCGGGTACCTGGACGGGGGGACAGAAGGAGGAGGCCGGTAGACACAGTTGCAGTCTTGGCGCCACAACACAAGTGACTGTAATGATCGCTACCATGGCTGTATATTTAAAGCCCCAGTTGGGCTTCTGATCATTAGAAACCAGAGAGGTAGCGAAGTGTTACTACCCTACTCTCCATGAAGAAAATCCGGTTCAGAGAGGTTAACTTATTGTCCATGGTCACATAGCTAATACGTAGCAGAACCAGGAGTTAAACTCAAGTCTTTATGAGTCTGCTTGTTCTCCCTGGGCCTCAGCTCCCTCGTGTAAAAAAACAAGGCTAGACTGATCTGAGGTCTCTTCTACCTCAGATAAGACTATGATGTGACCCCCGCGTCACGATCATGGGGAGGGAAGTTGACGAGAGAGCTGCAGAGAGGACCATGGTCACCACAGATGCCAGCTCTACCAAGAGGAAGAAGCATGGCAAGAGCAGGTCCTGAGGGTGGGGTAGGATGTCTGAGAGCAGCCCACTTCATGTCCCTCACCTTCTGTCCACTCCAGCCACCTAAGACAGCCTAGCTAACACCAGGCAGGTGCCCCTCCCTTGCCTGGCCCAGCTCAGAGAAGGGAAAGCTTTCAGAAAAACGACCCATTTACTGGTTGGGCCAGGGTGGCTCCAAACAGGGCAGGGCCCCCGAAACCCCAGTACCTTCCATAGGAGACCTCACCAAGGAGATTCCCTGCCACGAGGGCCAGATCCCCTGGGACAGCCCAGGCAGCCTGGGATCCAGGGCCTCTTGTCCTAGTTCCTGTCCCTCACGTACACGGGAATGGGCCTTCGCCTCAGATCACCCAAGGCTGCAGGTGCTTCTGACCCTGGACTGCAAAAGTCAACACACCCTTGTTAAGAGGTAGCCACAGCCCACCTCACCGCGTTTTCTGCCAGGTCTGGGCAAGGCCTGGGAGGAGAGAACGACCAGCACAGCTTCCCTGAGGCACAGCCCGGCACCCTTCACCCTCAGCTAAAGGAAATGGTCTCCAACACACGCTCTGCTCCTACGTTTCCTCCACTCTGGGGCCCGGAGTGACAGGACTGGGGTGTGGGTGGCCCACCCTCCCACCTGCAGGCCTGCCACTGGAAATGCTAACTGAAAGGCCACAGAGCCCATGCTGGTCAGCTAGCCTCTATGGACAGGGAGGCCCGCTATGACCCAGGCACAAGCTGGGGGCTCTGGTGAAAGAGTAAGCTCATCTCAGTTGGAGCAGAAAGGATTTAAGACTAGGAGCCACTATACTGAGGTTCGAGTTCCAGCTCTCTCACTTCCTGGGTATATGACCTTTAAACAAGTTCATTTCACCTCTTTGAAACTCAGTTTCTTCATCTGTGAGTTGCAAAGAAGATCAAATGATACTTGAAGTGAAATCATCCTGAAAAACGGCAAAGCTGACAGAAAGGAGAGGTGTCGGCAGGGGCGGGGGGGTTGAAACGAGGACGGGGAACCTGCACATAGCCCTGCTGTGTGCCAAGCTACAGGTCAGGGCCGTCAGATGTCTCCAGCCCTCACCAAAGTCCTAGGACACAAACGAACATTGGCTCATTTCCCATGAGGGTGCAGAGCCCAAGAAGCTGACTGGCCCAAGGTCACACAGCCAGCCACTACAGGAGAGCCAAGATTCAAACCGAGGTCCATGGTCCTCCCAAGTCCCCACACCCCAGGCAGCCTCCAAACAGCTGCTTCCCCCAAAGCCGCAGGGCTCAGGCCACCCTAGAATGACCAGACCTCTTTCCACAGCTCCCTTCTACCAGGAAAGGTGCTGCCTGCCAAGAGCCCTCCTGAGGGGCTGAGGGCGGCCTCGTCTGTCCGCCTGTCCAGCAGGCGCAGACTCTACTTACAGGCACCAGTATCTGCTTGCAACCGGCGGCCAGCACCGTGTCCTGCAGCATGCGGTCCGAGATGCCACTGAAGAGCGTGTGGCCAGGGGGCAGGCTGGCCAAGTGCAGGTTGAAGAGACGCTTGAGTTCGCTCAGTGTGAGCACAAACTGTCTCTGAAAGGTGGCCTCCACGAAGGCCCTCAGTTCCCGGGCCACAGGGGTGCTGGCGCAGCCTGGCGGCGGGTGCCCATTGAAGCTGTCCCCGCCTGCTGCCCGCCCGGCAGGCAGCCCGTTGGCCAGCCTATTGTGGAGGCCACGACTGGGTGAGGTGTCCATGGGCTCCTCGTCTTCCTCCACTTCCCGCTCTTCCTCTTCCTCTCCCTCCTCGCTCATGGGCTCCTCCTTGATCCGAACACCAGGCAGGACCGTGGATGCCCGGATCTGTTCCTTCCTCCGTTGCAGCTCCCGTTCCAGCAATGCGTGGTTCTGCTGGGCCTTGCTCTTGGCTACTTGGACCCGCTGGTCCCCAGAGACCAGCACAGCAGGCCCTGTGGGGAGGGGCAGGGTTGCTCAGGAGGATAGAGAGACATGCAGAGAAGGGCCTGAGACAAAGGCCCATGGCCCCTCTGCCCCACGGACAATCCCTTTCATCCTGACAGGGGATGTCCTGCTGTCCAGAGCAAGGTGACAGGAAAAACGTAGGCCAGCTGGGGCTGAAGCAAATGGCCCAGCCCTGCCTTTCACCCCACCTTACCCAGGAGAGATTTCGCTACCCCAACAATGAGGAAGAAAGAGAACTGCGAAAATCAGATTCCCACATCAGAGAGCCAAGCCAGGCTGGTTACTGCTGCTCCTGTCCCACCACCCTCTGCCGACCCAAGAGGCAGAGAGAGTCGTAGGGGCCTGGGACCCAGACACAGCCCTGGGGTACAGAAGCCCTCAATCCTAGAGGCTGAGGTTTTGCCACTAGATAAGCCTTCGGCTGAGGTCTGTGGGGAAGGGGAAGAGGGCACAGAAAGGCAGCCAGCAGTGAGAGCCACGCACCCTTCTGCAGGCCCAAGCCCGACAAGCCCCAGCAAAGCAGCCCTCCCAGAGCCAGGCTCAGGGTCAGGGCCCTGCCCAGCCCGATGCCCCTCACACACCTGATTGTCCATCTGGCTTCTTTGGCATAGTTTCCTTCACAAGATTATAAACTTTCTCAAGTCTGAAAAGAAGGGTAAATGCTTTTAACTTTAAACCATGTCCCCCATCATCTGCCTCACAATAGAAATGCCTCCCGTAAGCCCTGGGACATCCTGGTCACTGAAGATGCTGCCTGCTTGGAGCTCTGCGGTCTCTCCCCACAACAAACAGGCTCCATGTCCATTCAGAGCCCCCACGACTCGGGTGGGGAGTGGCAGCCCACCCCTCCCTTCCCTAGCCAGTCTCAATCTAGCCTGCCTTGGGCCACACAAGCCCAGGCTCTTGCTCCTGAGTGCTCTTCGTCTCTGCCACATCTAGCCCTCCTCCCCGACCCCTCAGAACAGACATGCTGAGATTTCACCTCACAAGTCAGCTCTCATCAGCAAGGAGTGGCTGTGCAGGCTTGCTGGGGAGATTCTGGGATCAATCAGCAACGTTCACCCGAGTGGAGGAGGGGGGCCATGCAGCCCCAAATTTGGCAAATTTGGCCAAATTTGCCTTCACTGCCCCAGATGCAGCCTGGCACTGCTCCCCCTGGGAGGCAGGGTGGCTGGGGGCGGCCTGGTACTCCTCTACCTGGCTTCCCCCCTTTCCACCCAGCAAGCTCTTACTTGGCCTGGATGCCCGTCCACAGCATGTGCTGCCGCTGGACCACATCCGGATGCTTCTTGATGAACTCTCCATCGTAAGGCAGTATGAACTCCCAGCCCTTGTTGATCCTCACTACTGCCATGTGCTCCAGAAAGTCCTTCACATCCTCTGCACTGAGCTGGGAGGAGGCGGGCAAAGCTGAGGCACGGCCAGCCTGAAAGCCACACCAGCCCCACAGCCAGCCCCCAATCCTTCCAGCAGCAGACCCAGGCCTCAGAGCAAGAACATCACTTACTTTAGTCACCGTTGCCACCTCTTTCCTTACCACCCACCGGCTCTGCGTGAACTTCCACATCTGAGGGAGAAAAAGCAGCATGTTTCCAGAAGGCAGAGATGGCTGCTCCTAAAACTGTCCCCAAAACTGTGCAATTGTCATGGGATGAGGGTACAGAGTGGCAGTTCGGTGCCTGGTGTCTGGCAGACCTGGGTTTGGATCCTGGCCCTCACTCTTACTAGCTGTGTGGTCGTGGGCAGTCACTTCAACTCTGAGCCTCCGTCCCCTCCTTTGTAAAGGACCTCCAAAGTCACCTCATCTAAGAGGGCACCTGGACCCACCCCACGCCCATCTAGACCCCAAAAGCTCCCTAAGCAGGGGATGCTTTGTCCCTCTGTCCCTACAACTCAGATTCAACTAGACTCTCTCCCAAGCCCCCAGATTCGACAATGTCTGCACAAACAGAGAAGGGCTAACAGGTAGGGAAAGGTGAAAGGCACGCGTACGTGAGTAAGTGACCCTGGGAGCAAGTATCCATACTGCACTCTGATCCCCAGAGACAAAAACAGACTGCATGCGCACCTAGACACTAACTTCCCAAAGGAGCTGGGCCATCCAATCGGGAACAGAGAAAATGCAGACACTCTTCAAACAGCTAAGGGGTGCCCTGCATGACCAGGCCTGCACACAAGCACAAAGGTCCCCATGGACAGCTCCAAGGAGACAGATTCCAGCAAACTCCATGCATGCTCCCGAGGTCGAGGAGGCAGTGCACGTCCCAGGAGCTGAGGGTTCAAGTCCTTGGAAGGGATGCTTCGGCTGGGACTTTAGTTCTCGATAAGGGCAGGGGCAGGGTGGGCGATGGGATGGAGAGATGACCTAGCTCAGGAGTTACAAAACCCCACAGCAACAATGCAGGGAACATGCACGCAGGTAGCAGACGTGCCTGGGAGTGTGATGAACTGGGGACCATCAGTCCCATCCAAAGTAGGTGCCGTCTGGGGACGTGGGCCCAGCAGTACCAGACTGTGGGATTATTCGTGACAAGCTAGAAATCTGGTTTGCATCATGATTTTGATGTGTAAAAATCAACAACCAAGTCAGCATCTTAAAAACACCACCCAGGCCAAATGAAATATGCTCCTTGGCCAGAATTCACCTATGGGCCTCCAGTCTGCAACTCCAGGCTTGAGGAACTCAAAGGTTCTTAACAAAGCCTGAGATACCAGGATCCCAAGATGAAGGAGGAGAAAGGCAGAGTCCAGAGGCCCCTCTCTGCCACAGACACCTGCCCTCTGCCCGGGCCAAGGTCCAGGGAGCTGTGCTGGCCCTGGGTCCACCCACCCTGCCCCTGCCCCACGAAGCCAGAGCCTGGGCACTTACAACAAAGTCTCGGCCCCTGCAGAGCACCTCGGCAGGCACGCCACTGTGAGGACTGGAGGAGTCCTTGGGGTACAGGATGTCACTGCCAACGAGAGTCGGGGTGGCAGGTCAGTCCCCGTCCTCAACCGCCTCCACCTCCTGTCCTGCTCAGGATCTGAGCAGAAGCCCAGCCCATGCCTCTTTCCAACATGGGTCACCACAGGCCTGGGCCCCATCTGCTCTCAGCAGCCTGGCTCTGTGAACCTGTATGTAGGAAAGAAGCACCCCCCTCACACCTCCCCCTCAAGAATTCTTCCTCTTTCTCCTTCTCAACCCCTACTCACACACTGACCCAGCCCCGAGGCCCACTGCATGGCCAGGGAGGGGCCAGGGTGTCAAAGACAGACAAGGCGAGCCCAGGACTCTTTGGAAGACGGTGAGTCCCACGTGTAAAGGAAGTGTGATGCCGAGAGAGACTGGTGATGAGGCAATACACAAGGCCATCACCACCTGCCGAACAGGAAGAGATGGGCAGTGTGAGCTGAGGCAGCTGAGGCAAGAGGGGTGGGGGCCGGGATCTGGACAGGCCCTGAGGATGGGGGAGTTGAAGCCTTTGGAAAGAACGGGACCAGCACTCAAGGTTCAGAAAACTTCAGGGCCCAGGGGCGAACGAGCAGGGTGCTGAGATTGACCAGAGTCTCCACAGCAGAATTCTGAGCCCAAGTCCAGCCCCAGACCCCACAGCCCAGAGTACACAAACACCACCTCCCGCAACTCCGTGCCTGCGATGCCCTTGTTCTTCCTGCCCTGGCAACCAATCCTACCTGGCAACCAACTACTCCTCATCCTCACGGTTGAACTCCATGTCCGCCCCCTTCCCGTGAAAACTCCATGGGAACAGGGAGCTAGCCTAGGTTGTTCATCGCTGCTGTGGACATGGAGCTCGACCCTGAATGATGAGGAGAGAAGGCAGCCACTAAGTAGGTGCTGAATGAATGTGGTCCGTGCCCTGGATCTCTGCACTCAGTGTGCTCAACTATAATGGTGCTCACCCCACCCCACAAATTTCCTGAGAACAGGGACAGTGTCTGAACGAGAGCACAGGGCACAGAACAAGTAATCAAGATAAATGTACTGAACAGACTGAATTTTGCATCATCTCCTCACAGGGACAGGGTATGGAAGGACCATTACCCACAGGCCTTGGTGCGGCAGTGAGGGCAGCATGAGAGTAATTAATGCTCGCAGCAGGACCCCAAGCATGGGGGCAGACAGTAGGCGCCCCCTTCAAGTCACAGGGACAGATGACATGCTAACCAGGGGCGCAGCATCCGGGGCACATGCAGCACCAGGCAAAGAGCTCTAACCCCAGCTCTGTGGCAACCTTTTTTTAAAAATTTGGAGCAATTCACATTTTGACCGATTATTCATCTTACACCATGCTTCCCCAAAAGTGAGTCTTTATTAATGTATTTTATATTACACCATTTAAAATTAGTATAATCCAAGTATGCATAAAAATGTAGCCACACTGTTGGTACCCACAGTCTACCATGTGCCTGGCATTATACTGAGCCCCGGGATATAAGGGCGAGTCAAAACCCACAGCCCCTACCCCCCGGAAACTGAAGTCTGGTGTGGGACATAGTCTAGTGGAGGCATCACAGGAGAAGGGAAACTACTGCAAAACATCAAGCCACAAATTCAAGACCTACGAACCTCAACAGGATCCACATAAAGAAACTCACACTTAGACACATCTTAGTGAACTGGGGAAACCAAACCAAGAGAAAATCTTAAAAGCAGCCAGAGGGAAACAAAGGTAAACTACTTTCAAAGGAATAAGTATTAGAGAGACAGTGGATTTGTCAACAGAAACAATGGAAGTCAGAATATAAGGAAATTATATCAATGTGTGGAAGGAAAATAACCAACCTAGAATTCTCCTCTCAGTAAAAAGATCCTTCAAGAACAAAGGTGAAATAGACATTTTACCTTTAAACAAAGTGAAGGAAACAAAAAGCAAGGGAACGCATCACTGCAGGCCAAATACCACAGCATTCTTTAGCGGAGGGAAATTAACCCAGAGAGAAACTAAGAGATACAGAGAGGAATGATGAGCAAAATAAAGAACACTGACTGGATAACACAATGTCTTGTGGGGTCTAAAATAGAATTAAAATATAGAAATACGACAGCACATGAGTTTAGAGAAAGATAAATATGAAATATTCTAAGGTCTTTGAATTGTCCTGGATGAGAGTAAAAAGCAGCAATTAACATTAAACTGTGGTAAGTCATGAATGTATGCTGAAATCTGTAGGCTAATCACTTAAAGAGTCAAGAGAGTCTAACTTCCAAACTAGCAGGGAAAAATGGAATAATAAAAAAGGAATCCAGGAGAAGAATAAAGAGAAAATACAATGTAGGCAGGACAAACAGAAAGCACTATGGTAGATTTAAGCCCCAAACACCGGTAATTGCATTAAATTTAAGTGGATTAAGTGGCCCCATTATGGGACTAGGACAATTTACCTCTTCACCACCCAGTTTCCTTGGACTAACATCGCCACCTTCTGGATGCCACGCAGAACAGCCACAGAGTCGATGAAGGGGCCTAGGAGGCTCATCAAGTTGGCAAAAGGCATGACCTTCACTGAAAAGGACGTGGGAAACCTCAGACAAGGGAAAAGGGGCCGGATCCTTCCCACCCCCCACCAAGTCTGTATAGCTTCAAGTTCACATAACAATCCCAGCATGTGAATAACAACGATGACATGGCAGTAACAGTTGACATTCACTGTCTGGCTGTGCAGTCTGGGCAGGCACCTGCATCTCGCTGAATCCCAGAGGGAACACCCATTAAGGAAGACCAAGGAGTGCCTTATGAGGAAGACTCTTACTACTCAGGCCTACTCTTACTACTCAGGTCCAGAAACGTTTTGAAACTCACCCATGATCACTTGGCTAATAAGTGGCCAATAAGTGGCAGAGCCAGGATTTGAACCCAGGCCTCTGGGTCCACAGTCCATGCACTCAACCACTGTGTTCTGCTCACTCCCAACCACCTGACCCCGAGCCCAAGTGAGCACAGGGAGGGCCTGGGAAGGCCCAATGTCCTCTGCAGCAAGGCCAGCGGCCTGGCACTCTGGCAGCCCCAGGGACAGCAGGGGCTCTGTCTGCTGAGGCCTCTCTGCTCAGGCCCTGGGGCACCCTCGAGTTGGCATCTCAGAAGAGGAGCCCAGGGCCTGAGGTTCAAGGCTCAAGCCACTCACCAACTAAGGCCCCTAAAGCTTCTGGCCCTCAGCGTCCTGAGAAAAGGAGACCAGTCCCGACCATGTGGAGCCTGGTGAGGGCACCACAGTGCCAGTGAACATGGCGTTACTGAGGTGAACGCAGCTCAGGTGCACATGCGAGGCTCGGCACCAGACCTTCAGAAGCCTTGTCTCTGTGAACCCTCACCTCAGCCCCCAGGAGCCATTGTCAGTCCCTTTTTTAGAGAGAAACAAACTAAGGCTCAGGAAGGTCAGTGACCCGCCCAAGCTAACACAGCAGGGGTCTGGCGAGGGCAGCACAGGAGCCCCAAGCCCGCCTGAGGGAGCCCGCCATGATGCTGTAGTTCGTTGTTTCCAGACAAAGGCAGAGCTGTAAAGCTGGGCAGGCTCTGGGTAGCAGGGCTTCTGGCCTTGCCCCTTGGTCTTCAGTCTGTCCCAGACTCCATTTCCCCGGGAGGGGGTAGGGCTGGGGTCTGCAGGGCTGGGGGTAGCCACTCACCATTCTTCATCAGGATCTTGATCTGATCAGCCAGTGGCAGGGTGCGCAGCTGGGCCATGGACAGGACATTGCTGGGGGCCACGGGTTTGTCTCTGTTGAAAACAAAGGTGATGGGTTAGAGAAGGCTGGTGTGGGAGTGGGGGATGAGGGTGTCCAGCCCACCTCTACTCACTTCTCCTGCTCCTGGCTGGGTGGCATCAGCATCATGAGGTACTCACTGCAGGGCAGAGAGGGCGAGTCAGCAGCTCCCAGGGCTCCATCCCTGCTCCACCCCTGCCCACGAACCCAGGCTGCATCCAGGCTAAAGCCTCCCCAGGTGAGGGTTGGGGGAGCGGGAGCAGACAGAGGCCTAGCCACCCCCACAAACTCACAGAGAAAGGAAGACCGTCTCTTCCTACACCCACCCTCCTGGCCCCTACCCATGTTCCTCCCCATGCTACAGAAGGGACAGTCCCAAGGGAGGATCCACCCAAGAGGGACCCTCCCAGGGCCAGTGTCAAGCTCAGGAGCCCATAGGATTCAACACTCTAGCCCAGCCCATCTCACCTGGGTGACTTGACGAGCTCCGTGTTCTCGACCCCACTGGAGCCCTGGCACAGCAGGTACTGGCGCTCATGCTCAGAGCGGCTGTCCTGTTGGAGGAGCAGGGTGCGGAGGAACCTCAGCCGTCAACTCAGGCCTGTGCCACCCCAGAGCTCCTTGTGCCATCCCGGAGCTCCCTCCGCCATCCACAGTTCTCACCCCTGCATCACCTTCCACTCGAAATCGCCCACTGTCCTGCCCCAAGGCAGGCCACAGGATCACATCCAACAACCTGAGCTCGGCACTCAAGACCTCTGAGATGTGGCCTCAACCCACGACCTTCCTGGCTTTATGACTGCAGAGCCCCAGCATGTGCACCTTGGTGCCCTGTCCGTGACAGAGCAACACCAAGAGCAATGATAAAAATAACAGCTAGCATTCACTGAGCACCTACCACATGCTGGGCTCTGTTCCAATGGCTGTATATCCACCAACTCCCCTCATCCTCAAAACAACTCTAGTTAGGTACTATTATTACTATTCCCCTTTTACAGATAAGGGGACTGAGGCTCAGAAAGGTTAGGTAACTTGCCTAAGGTCGCACACTAGGAAACAGCAGAGCTTCTGGCAGTCTAGCTCCCAGCCTCAGGCTCTGTCAACACAAATCTCTTTGAGGAATCCTGGTTCCAGAGAAATCAGGAGTTACTCCTCCCCCAGAAAAATGTTGGGGAGCCCTAGCCCGCGGTGTCTTTGTGAGCTAACATTCCACTGCTTTTCTCACTCAATACACAGTTTCAAGGATTGGGTTCTAAGTCAACACACGAGAAGAAAACTAAGTATAATGAAAATCACCTGTGGCACGTACACGGCAAACTCGGCCATGTGACAGATGGCCAACTCTCCATGGAGCACCAGATGAAGTGTCTAGTTTCATTCAGGGCCCACGATGCGTAAAAATATGTAACCACACACCAGCCCAGCATGGTGCTCACATTTAGGGGGACCCTGGGGGGCTGCAACCCTCAACCAGGGAAACACTCACTTCTCGATTTCACGCTCCCTTGGCAGCACACAGAGTGGACTGCAGGAGAAACTGCCCACAGAACTTAATCCTCTCTCCCTGGGGTATTACCAAGTGGCTACGACTGAATGTGAGATGAGCTAGAGGAGAGACAGTGAGGGGACACTGTAACACTTCCTGGGCACTGGGCTTTCCTCCCAGGACCCCATTCTGGGGCCAGCGTCAGCCGCCAGGGCACCTCAGCTCACCCTCAGGCCGTAGTAGTGCAGGTGGACCCAGGGCTCTTCGGCATGCTTCTTCTGCAGGAACTCGTAGGACTGCACACGACGTTGGCGGGCCTGTTCTGACTCGGGCCGGGAGAACCGGACCTGGGAGGGGGTCATGACTTCAGGCCTGGTACACTTCCTGGACTGCTGTCCCAGTGCCCACCAGGAGGCCAGAGAACCCCATATCTGGGGCATTTCCCACTCCCACCTCCCTCTCATTTCCTGACGCAGGTCATTTTAGTTCAGTTCTAAGCCTGTCCCTCTCTGTGACCTGCCAGCAGGCCAGGAAGCAGCTATCTCCTGCCTCTGCCTGCCTAGCACCCAATCCATTTCCATTCCCACTGGTAACAGCACCTCCATTTTCCTTTGGGAAAGTCCCAGTTCCCCTCCAGTTCAAAGGAGCTAACATCCCTCCCCCTGCCTCCCACCCCCACACACGTTCCCAGCTACAGGAATGGGCACGTGACTCAGACCTGGACAATCTGAGCACCAAATCCTCTTAGCCACAGGGGCTGGTTCAGGGTTGGCCAAGCCAATGAGTCCAGTCTGGGACTTTAGTTTAAGTAATGAGAAAGAAGTTTCTTTTTCCCTGGAGTCTTGGAAGCTGGGAAGATGTGAGCCTGGAGCTGGGACAATCCTCTGTACCACTGAGAACAGACACCCTGCCTGAGAGGCCAGAAGAGGAAGACAGAACCTGGAGATGGAGATGGAGAAACCAGGTTTTGATGATAGAGCCTGAGCACCTGAATCCAGCCATACCTGAAGCTACCCTTCAACTTTTCAGGACCAATACATTTCATTTTTGGCTCATGCCAGGTGGATCTAGGTTTCTGTTGCTTAAAGTCAGATGGAGCCAAGCTCTGACTCACCTCTCCTGTGAAAGACATCTGCACACGGGTATTGGCTGGATTACAGAATCCTGGGATTCTATATGGGGGTGGGGGGAGGGCCTTTAAAGCACATGGGTCTAAGAATACCTGGTTAAACGAGGGCCACTGAGTCCCCCAAAAGGGAAGAGGGCATCTAAGGTCATCCAACAAGCTACTGAGAGAACGGGTGGAGCACCCACGGCCCCTACGTTGTCAATATTTGCCAATCACTTGCCTTGCACAAGGATATGCAAACATTCACCACAGCTTCAGCCTCACTTGTGTACCATCTGCATCATTATCTGTACAGTATTTTTCTTTAAATGCTCATTTTAACCTAAATATGCGTAAAGAGGGGAAACTTTATAAACCATAAATGGAAGGTTGATATTCTTTTAAACATCTTTAAAATACAGGAGTAACTATGAAGACAGAAACTTTTCATCTGTGCATCAGTGAAAAAATAGAATTACATGGTCAATGAACACAAGGTTTTGGCTCCGTTAAGACATGGGCTCCAGAGCGCAGACTCTGTCTGTGAGCTCACTGGGCCTCCTGGGCCCTGGCTTCCTCTTCCCAGGCGATTTCAGCCAAGCCCCAGGATTCCATCTCTTCTATACACCCAGGGCCGATATCTGTTCATAGCTGGGAGAACTCAGGCCAGGCAGAGGTTAGGCTACCACTCCAGGTGGCCCAGCAAGAAGGCTCTAAAGGATGGACACTTTTTCTGTATCTATTTCAGACCCAGAGGCCACGTTCCGTGGAGACCCTCCCGTCCCTTGCTGTCTCTGGGCAGCTGAGCTACAAAGCCAGTCCTGCTGCCCCCGAGGCCGCACCCTCCCGCCTGGAGCCAGAGCTCACCGTGATCTGCTTCACATCTTCTTCTGCCTCGTCCTGTGAAGAGTCTCCCGCTGCAAGAGGAAGTAAGCCCTGCTTGCAGCCTCTGGTAGAGCCCCCAGCTCCCCACTCCCAACCCCATGCACCAGGGAGGCCTCAAGCAGGGTAGCCGCATAAGTCAGTGATTCTCAGTCAGGGATGATTTTTACTTCCCAGGGGACATGTGGGAATGAATGGAGAGATTTTTGGTTGTTCAGACTGTGGGGGTGGTGCAGGTGGAATCCGGTGGGTAGAGGCCAGGGATGCTGTGAAGGATCCTATAATCCATCCCTTCAATACGTTTTCTCATGACCAAGCCATCCCGCCAAGATGCAAACAGACAGGGGCTTTGGGTGTCCATAGCTCACCCTCATTGGCGGCCTCCCTCTCTCGGTGCTTGGCATCTGCCTTATCCAGGTAGGAGAAGCTGGGCCGCAGCTGCAGGATGCCATGTAAAGGAGTCAGGTGGAGCTCACCTGGCAGAGGAAGAAGGGCTTGGACCTGACTCTAGGAAGTGAGGCGAACCGCCCAGCTTGGCTCAAGGCAGTCACCAAGGGCCCTGGACTCCCCTGAAGACCTCAGCCCACTGCCAAACCACCTCCCACCTCTGCTCTAGCCCCCACTCCTAGAGCCTTGGGACCATTAGGCCAAGGGTCATTCCCAACCCTACCTGGCCCTACAGGACACACCAGACACACAACCCAGATCAGGACATGAACCCAAAGTCTTCTGCTCAAAGCCATTTCCCCAAGGCCTGCCTGTAAACACTCAAGGCCCTCCCAACCCTGGTCCCCACTCCTCGCCCCACAAGTGCTTGTTCCGACCACAGAGCAACTCATCCACACCAAACATACCCTACTCGCTCCCCCGCCAGGCCTTTGCCACACCACACTCACTGCCTCCCTAATCCCACACACACCCCGATTTCCTCCTCTCCTTCGCATCCTCCCACCTCTCCCTGTCAAAATGCCACCCGCCCCACGGAGAAGTCTGTTCGGGCAAATGTGGCGCAAGAAGTGGCCCCTGGCACAGCCAGGTGGAGGACTGTCTGTGCAGTCTGACGAAGATCATGACTTTTCCTTGTGACTCAAACCCATGCACTGGGAGGCAGTGCAAAGACAATTGATCTGAATCAAGTCAATGGAGGCTTGAAAGAGAAGAAGCCAGATGCTAAGGCTCTGTGGAAATGGCTCTGTGGACTCCAGAGGAACAAATGCTTGAGATAAGGAGTAAATAAATGAATGATCTGGCTGCGAGGAATGTGGCTTTAAAGAACTATATCCTTGAGATGCAGGTTCACGAAAGAAGAGTATGGTTATTCAACACTACTTCCGCTTCTACTCTGTTTCCCACGTGTTCAAATTAGTTGCATTTATTGCTTTATAAACTCTAAATACTTACAGTACTTTGTACTTCTTCATAGCTTTATTGAGATATAATTCACCCGTTTAAAGCATACAATTCAATGCATTTTAATATATTCACAGAGCTGCACCACTAGCACCACAATCAATTTAAGAACATTTTCATCACCCCAAAAAGAAACCCTGTACCCATGAGCAGTCACTCCCCATTCCACTCTCCTCCCCTGGTAACCACTAATCTACTTTCTGTTTCGATGGATTTGCCTATTCTGAACATTTCATATGAGTGGAATCACACAACACGGGGCCCTTTGTGTCTGGCTTCTTTCACTTAGCTCACTGCTTTCAAGGCTCGTCCACGCTGGAGCATCTATCAGTACTTCATTCCATTACATGGCCAAATAACATTCCACTGCATGGCTAGACCACGTGCTGTCATCCATGCGTCCGCTGATGGACATGTGGATCATTTCCATCTTTTCAACATCATGAATGATGCTGCCAAGAACATCCGTGTAAAAGTTTTTGTGTCAACACAGGTTTTCATCACTCTTGGGCAGATATGCTGTCTAAGAATGGAATTGCTGGGTCATGAGTACCTCATCTTTAAAACAAAATTCCACCACCTGTCTCAAAAGTTATTCTCTGTGTGTGTGTCTGTGTCCCAAGAGGACAATGACCTTGGAGCCCCATCCCTATCATGTCGGAGGGTATCTAGCCAGAAGTCCCTAAAGATGGCCAATTCGAGCCCTCTGACAATCTGTTATTTCCACAACCTGCCTGGCCGCTGCAGGCATCTAGCATTCAGGGAGGAAGGGGCCGGACACCAGGCCAGGGAAGGCCTGCCTCTCCCTGTCCCAGCCCCTATCCTACTTCCCTCCCACCCAGTCAGCCTCCACAAGCCATAGTGCCCGGGATGCCCAGCTGCGGGTACCTTGCCTGTAGAGCGCAGCAGCGTAACGGGACGTGTTACTGGTGGTCTGGGAGGAGCAGAACGTCTGCTTGTCCATCAGCTTCCTGGGAGCACAGGGAGAACAGACATCAAGGGGAAAGAAGCTCCAGACCCAGGACCTGGCAGGCTCAGCCCCCTCCACCCCAAACACTTTATGAAATCCAACAGCGAGGGACCAACGCCACAGGAGAGGCTAATGTACCTCAAGAGGGAAGCTCACATGAGACAATTCAAGGCCTGTCTGTAGCCCAAGAGACAGGCAGGGGGTGGGAGCTCCCACTCCCATCAAGGGTCCATCATCTCAAGAGGGAAAGGTCTGAGGTGGGCCCAGTCATGCAAAAGTGAGACACTGGTAGGGAGCTGAGCAAGGGGGCACAAGGGCTTAGGTGTCTTAAAGCCTTTGGAAGGCTCACATTTGAACACAGCGAAGCTCGGATGCCTTGGGGCCTGGGGAACTCACGAGGAATATGTGCTGGTCTCGTCGGCACAGGCGCCATCCACATTCAGTGCAATCTGCTCCCCTTTGCTGCGGCAATAGTTGGGATTCAGGGTGTCGATGGCCATCTCAAGCTCTACCTGGAGGCACCAAGCACCCCCACCAGCTATAAGGACGCTGAGGCACAGTCCCCAGGGGATGCCATGGCCACCTCCTAACCCCAGTCTCTGCCAGTCTTGGCCCTGCTCAGCAGCAGGACTGACACATGTCCCTTCCCAAGGGTCTCTAGGCTGCAGTCCACGCCAAAGGCCATAAACCCAAATTCCAACAGAAAAGGCTTTTTTGGGGGTTTTCATGTAGTTTTGTTTGTCCCCCAACTCTACTCCCAAAGATCTATATCCGGATTTAAAAAATCAAGAGATTTCTCATAAAAATCCTTATCTCCACCCTCTCTTAAAAAGTCAGCAGAACTGGGCAATCCCTGAAGAGCACTTCTACGTGACAACGGGAGCGAGAGCTGCAGCCCAGATGGGGGCACATCCCCAGTCCTCCCGGTCCCGATCACCCCATCCCTGCGAGGCATGAGATTTCCCCATCACAAGGCCTGCTGCACACTGGCCCCCAGCCTTACCCTGTGAACACGAGTCATTCCCATTGCCCTTTCCCCCGCATCCCATTCTCTAACTCATCCTCAGCCACATTCCTCCCTGGCCTCCTCTGGAAATGACCAACCTCTTTCCTTCTGGAACTCCTTCCTTCCTAAGCTACTGGTTCTCCTCCTAACTCTCCAACAGCTCCTTCTCTGGGCTTTCAGTCCACAAAAGGCCCGTCTCCTGGTCTCCATCAGCCCCCACCCACATCACCACTCCCATCCCCCCACCTCCATCAGAGGACAGCCCCACCTTCTGCTGCTTGGGCTTGATCTTGGCTGAGAGGTGCGGAATGTCATCGTAGGTCATCGAGGCTGGGCGCACAGGGTACTGGGGAGGGGAAGGGAGTCGTCAGTCCATCCTGCCCAGAGCTGCACTCCAGGGGCTCCAGCCAAGAATCGCCACAGCCACCCTCAACCCCCAGGCCCACCCCCAGCAGAGATCAGAGGCTCCACTAGGCTCTGCTGGTCTCCACCTGCATCCCATTCTCATTGGGTCCACCCAGCCGTCTTCCAAAGGGCAATTTTCAATGTCTTTGACTTCCAAGAGACATGCCTAGGCATCAAGAACCCAAACAGGCACCAGCTCACATCACCCTTTGGGCTCTAGTAACACACAGAGCACTGCCATGGGAGTCAAGAGTGAGGGTACAAGGTCTAATTGCTAGTTACCAGGCCATCCAGGGAGACAAGGACAAGTGAAATGAGACCAAAGGGAGCAAAGAAGAAAAACAAGACCGGCAAAGTGCTGCTCACTGCTGAAGCCCGACGAAGGATACATGGGAACTCATTATCTCATCTCTCTTCCTTTGCTTACACGTGAACTTTCCCATAATAAAAAGTTGAAGGCAGAGAAGGGAGCTGGTCTGCCACTGGCCTGCTCAGAGAGCCCTCTCCGGGCCTGAGTGTTGTCATGCGTGAAGTTATTTTTATGTCACACCTTAACGTACTGCCCTGAAATTGCTTCTTTGCTCTGAACACACTGGGGACATCTTTCCACGTCAGTCCTCACAGACGCACTTCTTTCTTTCTCCCACATTGTACGTATGCTACTGGGTGGATGGACAGGTCAAGGTTTGAACTCACTCTCAAAAAGCTGTGGCCATCGCTGCTGGCACCGTGACAGACTGAAATGAGCCTGGTGGAGGCAGCAGTGCGTAAAGTAAACTCTCCCCTGGAGGCCATTTCAGATTAGCTACATGCCAGCCCAAAGAAATGGGTGTTTCCTAAAATCTCACTGAAATTGCAACACAGTGACTCTGCCCTGCTTCCCGGGCCGGAGCGTGGGGCAGGACCTTGGAGCGCAGGTCCAGGAACAGCCTGCAGCTCAGCTGGTCTGGATGAGCCTTTGAAAGGGGCCTGGGCTGGGACAAGCTCACTCACAACAGCCCGGGAGGCCTCTGGTTGGCCAAGGTCCCAGGCAGCTCTGTGATCTTCCCATCTTGGGCTGGGAAGGGTGGTGGTGAAGGGCACAGGTTCTGGAACCACAGAGGCCTGGGTTCTAGTCCTAAGTCTGCCACTTGCTATTTCAGCTCCTCACCTCCCCGAGCCTGAGCATTCTCACCTCACAGGGCCGCTGGAAGCAGGGGATGAGGCAAATGGAGCTGAAACCAGCACAGGGCCTGGCACACCATGAACACGCCAGGGTCACTTCACCACCACCAGCTCCACCATCATTTTGCGGTCACTCAAGGAACTATGTTCAGAAGGCCCAAAGGACAGGCCTCCAGCCCCAAGGCCTGTAAAAGCAGACCCCAGAGGATGGACACCAGGCCTCTTAGCACACGTTTGGAGCACCACTTCTGCCACCCCGTCCCAGGCCCCTTGCACAAGTTACTAGCCTCCCTGTGCCTCATTTTCTCCTACGCAATACGGGGACAAAAATACTTAAAACAATAACGTTATTGTTGGGAATGTAAAGTGGTGCAGAACAGCCTGTCAATTCCTCAAAACAGTAAACACAGTGTTTCCATATGACCCAGCAATTCCACTCCTAGGTTCACACCCAAGAGAAATGAAAACACATGTTCATACAAACACTTGTACAGAAATGTTTACAGCAGCATTATTCATGGCAAAAAGTGGAACAACCCAAATACCCATCAACTGATGCATGGATAAACAAAAAGTGGTGTGTATATATCCATACAATGGAGTATTACACATCTGTAAAAAGGAATGAGGAACTGATACATGCTACAACATGGGAGAACTGGGAAAATATTATGCTAAGTAAAACAAGCCAGATGCAAAAGGCCACATACTACTTGATTCCGTTTATACGAAGTGTCCAGACTAGGCAAATCCAGAGAGAGAGAAAATAGGTTAATGGTTGCCTAGGGCTGCACATGGGAATGGGAAGGTAGGGGTGCGCAGGAAAAAAAAGTCCTAAAATAGACTGCAGTGCAGGTTGCACAACCCCGTGAATAGACTAAAATCCACTGCATTACACACCCAAATGGGGGAATGGAATGGTGTGTGAATTACATCTCAATAAAGCCATTAGAAAGTTACACTCATAATAACCACCATGGGTTTTTGTGGGATGAAATGAGTTAACATATGTAAAGTGCTTTAAGCAGTGCCTGCAAACAGTCAATGCTCAATGCCTGAGACCCACTAGGACAGCTACCAGCCCAGGAGAGAGGGGAGGGGGCAGGGATAACAACTCAGGGGACTCACAGCTGGCAGGACTGAGGGCTCACTGCTGCTGCCCCGGCGCTGCTCCAGAAAGCCCCTCTCTGAGCCTCCGTAATGATGGTGGCCAACATGCTCAGTGCTAGCTCTGTGCCAGGCAGTGTTCTAAGCACTTTAATATGGACTCATCTAATCCCCATGGGGACCCTACAAGGCAGATATTATTACCGTCACCACTTTGCAAATAGGGAAATTGAGGCACAGAGAGATTAAGGAACTTGCCCAAGGGCTCACAGCTTAGTTGCGATGGAGCTGGGCCTCCATGTGGCGGTCTGTTCCCAGAGCCCAAGCTCTAACCACTACACCATCATGCCGCTCACAGTTGCCTGAGTTTTCCATCTTCAAAATGAGAGGCCACTATTGACCTGCCCACAAAAGCAAAGAGAACCCTCTTATCGCACCCTCTGCACTAAGAATTCTAAGCGAGGCTGAGGTTTCCCACAGTTCCCAGCCCACCACTTACTGCATCTCCACCACTCCACCAACACTGCTTTGTACCCCTTTACCTTCAAGCCCCATAATTACCTGAAACAGATAGAGCTTCTCTGCCAGACTTTTGGCCAAGTACACATCGATCTGGGGACAAGAGAAGAAGACTCAATCAGGAGACAAAACCCAGTGCCTGACCTGTACTTGCATGTGCACACACCTCCAATTTCAGGTAAGGGATGGCGGCCCGGAAAGGCGGTTTGGGAGTGGAGGGAATAGCTCAGCTAATGCTAAAAACAAAGGGACCCAAGTCTCCAGTCTGCATATATCCAGGGCCTGCTATCCAGGTTCACTACAACCCAACAAAGAAGCCTCTTCCCTGGGGCTGCCCAGATCAGGATGCATCCTAGACGAAGCACTTTTCTGATGAGGATGGAGCAGGGGAACGCTCACCCACCTGTCAGGGCCCTCCACCACCTGTCCAGGATCAGCCTGTCACTCTGTCTTAGGTGGTCCGAAAGTCCCTCCGAGACTGACCTGGCCCTACTTTCTTTCTTCTCAACACTCAGCGCCCCCTGCCCCACCATGCAGAAGTTTACCTGCTTCCTAGCTCTTCCTACGAACCACGTTCTCTCCCACCTCCAGGCCTTAAGGATGAATAAAGGGTCATCAGGTGCAGGGGAGGTATGCACGAAGGGAATTCTAGGTGGCAGGAACAGCATGTGCAAAGGCCAAGAGGCCCTAGGATGTGTCCGGATCTGGAACCCACCTCCCCACCCTCTGCAACTTGAGACTCCTTCGTTGTCAGTCTCACCCTGCAGATCCTAAGCTTCCCAAGGGCAGGAACATGCCTCACTCACTGCCCCCGGCACACAGTGGATCCAGAGGACAAGTGCTGAATGACTGAACCTGGGTAAGCCCAGGAAGAAGAGGGAGTTGTCAACCCCATTCATTCATTCATTCAACAAATAGTCACTGAGTATCTATTAAGTGCTAGGCACTAAACTTGGCTTTGTGGACACAGTGACAAAGAAAACAAAATCCCTGCCCTCATAAAGCTTACATTCCAGTGGAACGAGACTGATGTCTAGGCTGATGAGTGCTGTGGCCGAGTGCAAAGCATGGCCGAGGTAAGGGGTTGGGAGTGCTGGGGGCAGTGTGCAGGGGCGTGGCCCACGAGGCAGGGTAGTCAGGGAAGCCTCACTGACAACCTGATGCTGGATCAGAGACCTGTAGGCAATGAGAAGGTCAGCCAGGCAGGAATCCGGGAGAAGAGGGTTCCAGGCAGAGGAGATGCCAACAGGTCCAGGGCCAGCCTGAGGACGGACGAAAGGGGCCCAGCCCCACTGCCTGCAGCCCTGGGCCCAGCCACTTCCCCTGGCAGCCCGAGCAGAGGGTGGGGACCAGCAGTTACCTCCTGTACAACTGGGTCATCCTCTTCATTGGCCATACTAAGCGGGGAGCCAGCCGCACAGTTCTCGGACTTGACCTGCAAGGGACAGCAAGAGGCCTGGACCGTCAGTCAGTCGTTCAGCCGACACTTCTGAGTCCCTATTCTACAAAAGGCCCTGCCTTGGGAGAGAGGAGCCCAAGACAAACAGAAACTCATCTTATTTCTACATCTATCATGAAGTCGAAAATACTCAGCCCACCGTATACCCCATCAGCCAAAAAAAGAAAGAGACAAACAACCAAGCAATGGGTACAAATAGGTGGACCCAAGTCACCACATCAGCTGCACCTGTGGGAAAGAACAAATGACTGGTTTTAAGGCTCTCTGACCACTCACAAAGAAGAAGGCACCGCCAGGCAGGAGGCTGGCGGTTCCACAACCATGATGAAAACACTCGAGAACTAACTGGGGGCCATGGGGAAGCTCTAACGAGTCCAACGTCCAACAGGAAGAGCAGACAGTCCCATGGCCTTCCAGGCTGTCCCTGTCTCTGATGTTTGATTTTCAAGCTGACTTTAAGCCCAACCTCGAGTGAGATGACTCTGCTCTCTGGGTCTCTGCGTGTGTGTGTGTGTGTGTGTGTGTGTGTGTATGTGAAAATGGCCCTCTTCACATACTTTTCTCTAATGTGTGCAACACAACCCTGTAAGTGGCTTGACTGCCCCCATTTTATAATGAGGAGACTGGAACATTTGGAAAGTGGAGACATTTTACGTGTGTTACCCAAAGCCACACAGCAAACAAGAGGACGCAACAGAAGTCAAAGCCAGGCCATACGACTTCAGGGAGCAGCTCCAGGTAGGGGGGTTCAGAAGAGGGAAGGGAAGGGGCCGGGCAGGGCATTTGGGCCGGGTCATGAAGGATTAGGACAAGCCTGGAGAGCAGAGGGGAGAAGGGATCGCAGGTGACAGGAAGCGCTTCAAGCGGCTGGAGGAGGGAAGGCTGCAGGTCTCCACGCGGAGGGCGAGTGAAGGCGCCTGGGCACCCTCAGATCTCAGCAGTGCCCGGACCTCTACTTTCGAGTAAGACCACCAGGATTTTTATCTTACCGACTTAACATTTGAGCTATTTAATATTTAAAAAGGCAAAATACCTTCACCATGGGTGGGATTCAACATCATCAAAGGCCCCTGCCTGAGCAACACCACCAGAAACCACCTCACTTATTCCCAATACACATTCCAAACTCAGACTGCTCAGGCCAAAATGCCGGCATCATCCTAGATGCTTCTCTTCCTCTCATCCCGCACCAGCAAATCCGGTCAGTTCCACCTCCAGAGAACGTCTGGAAACTGGCCACCCCCACTGCCACAGCCCCAGTCCAGTCCAGTTCTATCTCTTACCTGCATTACCGCAACAGCCTCCTCACTGCTCTCCCCGCTTCCAGCCCTGCCCCTCCAATCTGGGCTCCAGCCCACAGCCCCTGGTCCTTTGGAAAGCCAAGTCAGATCCATGTCACTCCTCTGCCTTCGAAGGCCTCCTCCCTCCCATCTCACTCAGAACAAAAGCCAAAGTCTTTATGAACCTCCCCCCACTTTACCTCTCAGAGCTCATCTCCCACAGGCCTCCTTCCCTCTTCTCTCCCCTCCCACCCCACCTCTGGGCCTTTGTAAGGGCTCTCCCCTCTGATCACCTCATGACTCCCTCCTCCTCTTTAAGGTTTCTGCTCAAATGTCAGCTCATGGCTAAGACCTTCCCTGTCCACCCAATTCAAAATTGCAACCCCCCCCCCCCAACTCTCTTCCCTGCTCTGGTTTTCTCCATAGCACCTATCGCCCTGTGACTGTGTATAGCTCTGTGTTTATTATCTGTCCCCACCACCATTGCCACTAGCTGGAAGCTACAGAAAAAGCAGAGATTTGCATCTATTTGGTCCCTTGCTGTAGCCCCAGTGCCAGGTACTCAATACATATTTGTTGTCCAAATAAATGGATCACAGGAATGCTATTTAATAGGGAGCTACCAAAGGATTCTGAGTAGAGGAAAATCTGGAGGGGGTAAAAAGACAGACTAGAGGGAAGTAGGCCACCACGACAGCCAGGAGATGAAAGACTGGGGAAAATCAGAAGCCCCGAGGGCCGGCCCAGTGGTGCGGCAGTTTTAGGTTCGCGCATTCCACTTCTCGGAGGCCCGGGGTTCGCTGGTTCGGATCCCGGGTGCGGACATGGCATCACTTGGCAAAAGCCATGCTGTGGTAGGCATCCCACATATAAAGTAGAGGAAGATGGGCATGGATGTTAGCCCAGGGCCAGTCTTCCTTCAGCAAAAAGAGGATTGGCAGTAGTTAGCTCAGGGCTAATCTTCCTCAAAAAAAAAAAAAAAGTCCCGAAAGGACAGTGTTAGGTGCCTTCTAAGGCCCAGACAGAGAGCAATTGATGGGGGAGCCCAAGACCCCCCCATCTGCACTGGCTGCCAAGACCACAGATGTACGTCAAGCACCTACCTTCTCTGCAGTTGGCTGTGTTCACAACTGAGAGACTGGGGCCTTCCAGGTGAGCCAGGGAACAGATCATTTATACTAAGAGGGTGTGGCCAGGGAGGTTCCCAAACTGCAATCATTCTCCCAGACAGGCTTTCCCGGCTCTTGTGCTCTGCTGGCCTCTCCCAGCCACAGAGGAGCTCAGGGAGGATGAGGTACCTTGAGCTGGAGCCCCTCCCTCCAAGGTACACCTGATTGGGTTACTGCAGGGGTTAAACACCTCGCTTCATCCTCCCACCCAACATCATCCAACTTAGTGCTTTTCAAAGTTTTGAGCCTAAGACCCACAGTAAGAAACCCATTTCAGGGGCTGGCCAGGTGGCATACTGGCTAAGTTTGTGTGCTCCACTTCTGCGGCCCAGGGCTCACCTGTTTGGCTCCTGGGCATGGACCTACGCACCACTCATCAAGCCACGCTGAGGTGGTGCCCCACACAGAAGAATCAGAAGGACCTACGACTAGGACATACAACTATGTACTGGGGCTTTGGAGATTAAAAAAAAAAAAAGAGGAAGACTGGCAACAGATGTTAGCTCAGGGCCAATCTTCCTAACCAAAAAAAAAAAAAAAAAAAACCATATCTTTAAAAACAAAAAAAAAATTCCATTTCATATAAACAACCCAGAACATATATACAATTACATAACTAAAACAAGGTTTCATACAGCCATAATTGTCTTCAGTAGATGTGATGCAGTGACGTTTTCTACTCTTGCTCATTAAAATTAAAAATGCTGGTTACAGGGCCAGTCCAGTGGCCTAGTGGTTAAGTTCAGTGCGCTCTGCTCCAGCAGCCCAGGTGTGGTTCCTGGGTGTGGACCTACACCACTCATTAGTAGCCATGCTGTGGCTGTGACCCACATACAAAATAGAGGGAGACTGGCATAGATGTTAGCTCAGGGTCAATCTTCCTCAGTAAAAAACAAACAAACAAAAAAAAAAGCTGATTAAAATCCCAAGTTGATTTCACATCCCACTAATAAATCTTGACCTGCAATTTGAAAGGTACTGCTCCAACAAGTCTTCCTGTGGCCCCTCTTTCCTACCTCCAATCCTCCCAGAAACGGCCCAAGTTATTCTTGTAAAAAAGTAAATCACATCATTACCCTGCTCAAAACTCTTCAACTGTCACATGCAAAAAAATCCCAACTCTCTTTCATGGCCCCAAGGCCCTACATGATCCTGCCCCACCTTTCCCTCATCATCCCCTTGGCCAGGTGACCACTTGCTGGGCTTCCAACAGGCCAAGCTCCGGCCTCCCTCATGACCTTTCCACGTCATCCATTTTCCCCAGGTCTTTTCAAGGCTGGCTCCTTCTCATTAGACATCACCACCACCCCCTCCAGAAGGAGCTAAGATTCCTTGACCGCCCCATCTAAAAGAGCCCCTCGCCCACCTCCAACCCCTTCCCAGTCACTACCACATCTCCCAATTTTACTTCCTTCTTATCACGATCTGGAACTACCTAGCCTGTCTCCTTATGCATTGTCTGTCTTCTGCACTAGAATCTGAGCTCTATGAGGGTCTCTAGATGATTCAGTTTCCTCAAAAAAAGTGGAGATTTTTATGGGGATTTGTTATGGGGATGATCATCTTTTCTTTTTAAACTCACGCTATTTTCCCATTCCTAGAACAGTGCCTCGCATAAAGTAGACCCTCAATATAGTACAAAGATTCAGTGAACGAGCGTCTGAAATCAGGGGGTCACACAACCTCAACCCCGTGAGCCTACCTCTGCCCCATCAACAGAGTGGGGGCCAAGAGACTGAGCCGCATGGACACTGGAGAACAGACAGAGGCTGTGGCCCAGGCCAGAGCAGGCCTCCCAGCCACCACAAGCCAAGCTCCCCTGACAGCAGTGACTACCTGAGCCTCAACAGGGGGTCTTGTGGCCACAAGCAGACTCTGTGGCAGTGGCTCCATGGCCTTAGGCACAGGAAACTTCCCTCAACAGGGAGCTGCTCAATAAATGGAAAGGGGACAAGGACACCAGGTGGAGCTAAGGAGGGGTTCAGAGCACCCAGGAATCTAATCTGTCAATTAGAAAAGCAGAGGCAACTCCAAATGATCTCCAGCTGTTGGAGGGAGTGAGCGAGGTCTGAGGGGATAAAATACAACGGAGTTAAGGGGAGAGGGCCCCAGGGCAAACGGTCTCAAGGCCTGGCCTCTAACTGGCTGTATCCCCTGGACAAGGTATCTCCCCCTCTCTGGGTCACCTCAGTTTCCACCTCTGCTAAAGGAAGACTTGGCCTAGGGGACAAGAACTAATTAACCCTTAACTGAGTGTCAGATCCTTCTCTATGGACTTGAAATACATTCTCATTTAACCTTCTCAATAGCCCTATAAATCAAGATTTATCATCCGAAATTAAGAAATGAGGAAACTAAGGTTCAAAGAGTAAGTAACTTGCCCAAGGTGACAGCGCTAGAGAATGGCAGAGCCAGGACAGAAAGCGGGGTCTTGCTGTCAAAGATCCTTATTCTCATTCTTAACCACTATGCTGCACACACTTCCAATAAAAGGCAGTATGGTATAGTGGGTAAAAGCCTGGACTCTAGAGCAGAACTGCAGAGGTTCAAATCCCACGCTTGCTACTCACCATCCACAGCCCACCTGGCACTGTTTAAATGTCCGTTATCGTTCGCTATTTTCATCCCTAAAAAGGGGATTATAAAGTACCGACCTCCAGAAAACTGCGGTGAGGATTAACTACGTGATCAACGTAACCTGCGAGAGTGTTTGTTATTACTTGGCAACACGTTTTCTTCTAATCTAAGAGGATATGAGATTTAGCCACAAATCAAACGCTGCAAGCTGGAGCTTCTCCCGTCTTACCCGATTTAGCCCTCACCACAACCCTATGAGATAGGAAATTCTATTATCCCCATTTCACAGACGAAGAAACTGCGGCGTGTGGTAAGATCTCCTCTTCCTGCCCCCAAGCCTACTGATTCTAAAACTAAGAACAGAACGACCTTGTTTCTTTACTGGTTTACTTGACGTGCTTACTGACCCCTCCTCTGACCAAATGGTCAGGGTCGCATCCGCGGCATAGAGTTGGCTCCCAATCATCACTGAATGGTGGCTTCAACAAATGAACGAAGAATTCCGGGCCTGGCCGGGCGGAGGCTGATCTGGTTCAGCGGCGAGCAGGGGACCCAGGCAGGCCTGGTACCTTCTCCCTGCCCATCAGGGCGGGCGGGCCGCCGGCCCCGAGCCACACTGTCCAATGGTTTTGCCTCCCTGGCGGGTGGGCAGGCCCCCTTCTCACGCCCACCACGCAGCCATCGCCACAAGCCTCCGCGCCGGCCGGACACCGGCTGCCTTGGGACAGGTGCTCCCGTAGAAGGCCCATCTGGGCCGGGAGGGGCAAGGCGGCTGGACCCTGAGTCACCGCCGGCAGCATCGGCCGCGGCCCCCACCACTCCGGGGCCGGGGCCAGGTCGGAGCCCGCGGCCGGCCAGGGTCTACCAGGGCAGGCTGCCCATCCTTCCCGCCCGAGTGCCGGAGGCCCTCAGCCCCGGGGCACGGCGCGGGCCTCCCGGCCTACTCGGCAGCCCAGCCCAGGCCCACCTCGGGAGTGCGGGCCGGCTCAAGACCAGGCGGGCGCTGCCAACTCGGCACTCACCTCTCCGCTGGGCCCGCGAGCGGGCGGCGGCAACGGCCCAGGTAGCCGCGGGCTGCAGAGGCGGCGGCGGCCCGGCTCTCCTCTCAGGCAGCGGCCATGTTGCTGGTGGAGAAACTCAGGCGGACACGTGGGGGGAGCGGGCCGGCCCTCGCGCTTCCTTTTACCCACAATGCCCCGCCCCGGCGCACACGGACCCGCCCCCTCCGCCGCTCCATTCATGCAGGCCGCTAGCCCGGCGGGCAGCAGGGGGCGCCCACGCACCCTCAAAAGAGAGCCAAAAACAGCCCCGCGCGGAAGCGAACCACACAAAAAGCTGACCTTGGCAGCGGTGGGATTCGAACCCACGCCCCCGAAGAGACTGGAGCCTTAATCCAGCGCCTTAGACCGCTCGGCCACGCTACCCGGCTGGAGGGGAAGTCTTCCAGAGACCTACTTCATACGCTTAAATGCACTTGCAGCGCATTTTCCTCGGAGTTTCTTTGTTTAATATGTGCTTTACCTGATCTTGATAGAGCTATTTAAAAGAAAATATTTGCGCCAATCTTTAGATGCAGAGTTGTTCCAGATAGATTAAAGGGAAAAGCAGTTTGAGTCTGTGTTCTGAGTCGGGTGTTTAAACTCGGAGACCTCAGGTTAAGCCACGCTCCTCGGGTTACGTATCTCCGGGAGAAATGACGAATTCTGGAAGAAATCCGCACCACGGGCTCCGAAGCCAAAGCAGGGAGCTGGTTTGTGCCCTTCTCTGTGAAAAGTTGTTTTAATTTTTAATTACACAAATAATACGTGAAATTTTGCAAAATATTAAAACTTTGCAGATAAAGTACAAATGCCTTTTTACCTTTGACCCCCATGCTAAGTCCCCTCCGCAGAGGTAACCCTTATCATCAGCTTCGTATATATCCTTCTGGATCTTTTGCTGTGAATTTATATGGATATATTCATATGGATATATGTACGCATAGAAAATAGAGGTTTTGTTTTTATTGTGTATGAGTTTTTACATGTTATCGTGCTATTAGTATTGATCTGCAATGACTTTTACCCAACTACATATTTCAAATATCTATCCATATGGACGTATATAGATATTTAAAAATGCAAAGAAAGAATAATCATCCATATTCCTACCACCTAATATTGAGGCATTTCACTTACAATTCTTTTCCTATGTATATACTTTTTTGTTAAAATTTACACAGGTAATGGTGAATATGTCGTCCTTTTAAAAATCCATTAAAAAATAAATGGACCGTTACAAATAAAAATAAATTCCCCTTCCCAAACATCCTCCCTGGCTATAACTATTTATCATGAATTTGATGTGTATCCTTCCAATCCATCTCTTACACTTTCATATCTATATATACATTTCTGTGTGTCTTCTGTATATTTTTCATTTACATAAACATTACTACATTGTAGCAATATCATTCTGCAACTTGCTTTTCGCCTCCAACATTATGTTTTCGAGGTCTATTACAACACATACAGATCCAGTTTATCCTATGCTATGAATATGTGTGTTTAAATTGTTTATCTTAAGTTAAATTGTTATATTCAAGTTTCTGGTTAATATCCAGTAGACACACACCCTGACATTGGGGCATTCCACATTTCTCCTTCTCTTCAGTTCCTCCTTAAGCCAGTTTTTTCTCCATTTATCTTTAACAAAAGTATTGATACGCAAAGATTTCATTGTGCTAGGAGAGTTTGTTGCTTTTAAAGGAATTTTTAAAAAATACAGAAGCAGCCATCTATTGAAGACACCACCAGTCACTGAAGGGGATTCAAAGCTAAATGAGGAATAGTTCTTGAGATCAATAGATGCATTGCTCTGGTTACAGTGTTTTAGTACCGGGGTCTGTATTTGTTTGTGAGTTGTGTGCTGTGTTTTCCAAAAAGAAATATCCCAACGGTGAAGAATAATTACTGGCATCTCTGCCTAATCCCACTTCTCTAGGAATTGTTTGACTAGCCCAGAGAATGGGTCCCTGGCAGACACATTTGTGCTGTGCATCCCTGCCCCATACCATGGCCAGCGGGCTCTATGAGACATAGGACTCAGGGTGGATCAATCAGATTTTCTTTTGAGAATCTAAACTGAGACATGGTGAGTTTCTGAGTTGTTAATTTGACTGTATTAAGTGTTGGAGTTACTCTCTGAGACTGACTGGATCTAGGGAAAAAGGGGAAATTGGGTGGCCATATTCTGTGAGATGGATTGGAGAAGTAGAGAAAGCCAGTGCATGGAAAAAGAAAGAATGATCAAATGAAAAGAACAGAGAGTCGTAGAGAAATCCTGATGGTTTTCTGGCTCCCAGCTCCAGACTATTCCCAGGGCCCATTAGGACTTAGCATTCTTAGAGACATCCCTTTATCATTGGAATAAATTCCCCTTTTCTGCTAAAGCTAGTGCTACTTGGGAGCTGTCAATTGTAACCGATAAACCTGCCTTGCACGGTAAGGGCTCAAATGAAGCTAGCGATATTTCTACCAGAACATTCTGGAGCAATTCAGGTCTGTGCCTACTAAAACATGCTGACGGGGATAATTAACAGGGAACCAGCAGGGATGCAGGCTGATTCTGGAAGGCAGAGCCCAGGGCCTTCTTTTGAGAGTTTCTTGCAGTCTTGCAGCCCCATTCCACAGCTGTCTTGTGGCAATCAGATATGGAACTAATAAGTAGGAGAAGCAGAATGTTGCATTAGAACTCTTGGACCCACAGGGTTCCAGCAGCTTTAGCCTGGGGGATAGAGGGAAGGGCTGAAACCATGATTATCCCTTAGTGTGTCTACTTCTCTGTCCGCCCCACTCCCTGCTCTGGTGCAGGTGGAGTGGGGATGGGCAAGCACCACAGATCAAAACTGCCCACTTGGCCCCTACCCCCAGTCTAGGGGCTGTCAGGTGAAGGGTGTCTGTGTATATCATAAGCCCTCAGCTGTGGGCAGTGAGGATGGGCGGAGCGGCTCAGTCCTGGATCCCCTCCATTCTTCACTCCCTTGCCCCCATAAAAGGAAAATGATCACAAACCTGGTCCAAGACCAGACCTTTCCTCCAGGAACACGAACCTCCTTCTGGAAAGAAATTAACGTTCCTGGTAAAATGCTTAAGCATTCTTATGAAATTTAATAACATTGAGATTTGAACTGGGAAACTAGTTTTCTACCCACCCAGTTGACTGTCGTTTGTCAGTCAAGAGCCTAGTGAACTTTTCTTTTCTTTTTTATTTAATCCTTCGCTTGCCCTATAAAATGTCCCTTTCAAGACAGAGGTCAGAAAAGTGGTTACCCTCGTGCGGGGTGGGGTGGGTGGGGGTGTACTGCCTGGGAGGGGCCCTGAGGGAGCTTTTCTGCAAATGTTCGAAAATTCATCAAGCTGTACAATTTTTTTTTTAATGATCCGGAAGGAATTTAATTTTATTTATTTATTTATTTATTTATTTATTTATTTATTTATTTATTTATTTATTTATTGAGGAAGATTAGCCCTGAGCTAACATCTGCCACCAATCCTCCTCTTTTTGCTGAGGAAGACTGGCCCTGAGCTAACATCCGTGCCCATCTTCCTCTGCTTTATATGTGGGACGCCTACCACAGCCTGGCTGATGAGCAGTGCCATGTCCACACCCGGGATCCGGGACGGCAAACCCCAGGACGCTGAGAAGTGGAGCATGCGAACTTCACCACTGTGCCACTGGGCTGGCCCCCAAGCTGTACAATTTAAGATTGTGCAATTTACTCTATGTAGGTGATACTGTAATAAAAAAATAAATTTTTCGAAAATATCCCTACCAAGTATGGATCTTTGAATTGGCCTCCTGGCAAGTTTACACTTGCCACAAGGCTGTAATCCAGTTTTGATAGAGGATTGCAACCAAACCCTCAGAAAAGTTTTAACACTTCCCTCTTATTTTCAGGGCCCTTTTCCTCTTCCTCTGCAAAGGGAATTCTCTCTCTGGGTGGGAATCTGTTGTTTTTGCCTTCCCAGAATCCTTTCCCCCATTTTCTGCTTCCAATACTGATTTTCCTTTGGGGAAACGCTCCTCTCTGTGGTCTTGGAGGAACTGTCAATCAAAGTGGTAAGGGGATGGGCACAAGACCCAAATTAGACCAATCAGAGAATTTATCCTAGAAAACTGAATCTGGACTCCAGTTATTGTTTAGCTCAACAGTAGGGCCGTGAAGTGAACTTCCAGACCATTACCCCCTGCCTGCTAGATCTCCACACTTGGCCCTATAGCTTATTTTCTAAGGCCTGATTCTTTCAGTTTTACCCTCCATTCCGTAAGCTACTTCTTCCCAAAAAATATTGCTTCTTTGCTAAAGTTAGCCTGCATTGATTTGTAATGGCAACCAAGGAACCCAAGTGATCATCCTAGGCCTCCCCAGAAAGAACTTCGTACTTGCAGAGGAGACACATTTTAGTTGTGAGCAGAGCATGTACCCTTAGCACGGCCATCGGAGCACTTTTTTCGGGAACAAATGCTTAACCGGAAGGAGAAGTGGGACACGGGCGTGAACTAGGACTCTCCCTGGTAAACTGGGACATGCAGTCGTCTTAGACCTTGACCACTCAAAGGTCCATCCAAGTTGACAGACTTGAGTGAGATTTTCTGTGTTGAGTCAAATTAAGCTACAGACTCCACCACTGGCACCCTTCCATCAATTCCTTGAAATTTCAGCTTTGCAAACCCAATCCTGGTGTCCCAGGAAGGTGCTGGTAGGTCGTGGGAATAACACAGCAGCATTATCAGTTGGCATTGATGATATCTGATCTTCAAACCTCCAACTTTCCTTCTTGATTAATGAAAACATTCTTGGCAAATGATTTCACTATGGGACCCTTTTAAGCCTCATTTTTCTCATCTGTAATATGATCACAATAATACTGCGATTTGTTGCAGAGTTAGAGATAACTGTATATACCCAGCCCAATGTCTGACATAACACGTATTCTTGTTTCTAAGACACATTTTTTCACATTTTAATCTCTCTAAAATTGACCTGCATCTTATGATCAATGGCATATTGTTTATTTTCAGGGTTTTTTTTCCCATTAATACTTAAAATAATGGTGCATCTTAAGAGCAATGGTGTTTTAGCTTCAATAAAACATAGTAGTAGGTGTTTAATACATTAATTATTATAATCAATTTTTTTTTTTAGGATTGGCACCTGAGCTAACATCTATGGCCAATCTTTTTTGTTTTTTTTCTCTTCTTCTCCCCAAACCCCCCCAGCACATAGAGTTGTAGATCCCTCTGGTGGTGCTATGTGGGACACCACCTCAGCATGGCTTGATGAGCAGTGCCATGTCCGCGCCCAGGATCCGAACTGGGGAAACCCAGGGCCACCCAAGTGGAGTGCGCAAACTTAACCACTCGGCCATGGGCCAGCCTCTATAATGTTTAACTTAGCAAACTTAATTTAGTATTTTTAACTTAGTAAATGTTTTAAATTCTTACTTCAATTTGATAATTTTACCAAAGTTGTACATGTGTATAACATAAATGCTACAAGGCTTGTTATCAGAATTAGCCATACGCCTGTCCCTTTTGTCCAGGCAACCACTTTCAACCTTTAGCTGATTCTTCTGGTATTTATCTCCATATTCTAAACAGCATGCTTAAATTGTTGCTTTGTTTTTTTTCTTTCAGTTTTAGGCATTCCCTACTGACTTCCCACTAGTCTTTAACCATGCACCTCCACTGTCACAACCACTCCCCTCACCCCAACCCTCCTAATAAAGTCATATTACAATTTCATTTGAGTGATAATTAGTAAATGCTATTCACTAAGCTTGGTCTTAGCTGTATACACAACTATTTTTCCTCTTCTGGAAAATATTGTTTATAGTTAATAATTGCCTTTTTCTTACCTAGTTTCTATGAAGTCATCCCTAATTCAAATCCAAATTGTCCATCCTTGCCACAGACACATGAGGTATGCTATCACTTCAGCTTCTTGAAGACATTTCTCCCATCGCCCGACACGGACCATAAAGTCTAGCTTTACAGCAAGGCCGCTATGTTGGATTGCCCTTCACCTTCACAGAGGGTCTGACTTTGCTCCACTCTTCTGCACTCTTCACCCTATGAATTCCCTGTTAGTCCCTCCTGACACTGGCCCTCTTTTGATAGGGCAAATCCTCCAGTATCTTCTGAAGAAAGAGGGAGATTACATTTTTGAGAATTTACATGTCTGAAAATGTCTTTATTCGACACTTATACTTGATTAACAGTTTGGGCATATCATTTTAGGCTAAAGAGCATTTCTCCCAGAATTTAGAAGGCATTCTCCTCCAACTTCCAAGGTTACTGTTGAGATGTCTGATGTCGTTCCAATTCTTGATCTTTTGTGTGAAACTGGTTCTTTCCCTCTGGAAGCTTCCAGGATCTTTTCCTTGTCCTCAATGTGCTGAAATTTCATGAAGATGAAACCTGGCACGGGTCTAATTTTATGCATTGTCCTGGTACTTGATGGGTCCTGTTGTCCTAGAAAAACACGTCCTTCAGTTCTGAGAAACGTTCTTGAATTTTTTAAGATCCTCTCCCCTCTACTTTCTATTCTTTCTCAAACTCCTAAGTTAGGCTCCTAGACTTTTTTAAAAAAGGATTTACTTTGGTTTTAATTAAGACTACTACACTTTCTTCCCACCAGATACTACTTAAGAGCTCAATTCTTTGGAATTTAGTTTATAATTGGGAAAACTAAAACTGTGCATGAAATAAGAAAGAAGAAATACAAGTATGTAGGAAGAAAAACAGCTGGATACCACAACTGGCTCATAAAGGGAAAAAACAAAACCAGTCCTACCTGACTTATGAGATCCTTTTGGTGATCTGAAACACTGAGAAGAAGTATGTCAAAGTAGAAGGAAAGAAACCAAACCTTTTCGGAACCCTCATTGTATTACAGTAAAAGTTATCTGCTTATTGCTAAATGATTTGTACACTGGTAGGACTGAGTTACACTTTTTTATATTTTAATCAATACAATTTAGTAAAGATGATAGCTATATCTACATGGAAGTTCAATTTATATTAAAGTCTCTATGAAAATTTTGATTATGAAATTAAGATCTTACAATTCTGGTCCCAAATTTTAAAAGGCCAAGATCACTTAAAAAGCTACACATACATAATCTTAGGCTGTTCTTAGCTATTTTCTTCACAAATATAACAATTATAACCGCTCCACTGTGGAACAGTTGTGCAGCCCAGAGTGTGTCTGTTCCTCCGGCTCTGAGAATTTTCTCCTAGTTTCTCATCTTTTATGTTTTTTGTTCCACTTCCTGGGATATTTCTCTACTTTTATTTTCCAACCTTTCTATTAAGTTACTCATTTTTGGGCAGTTGAACTGTCCTTCGGCAATGGCCCTGCCATCCTGGAAATCCCTTTACTGAAAGGTTTATGATGAAGCGTGTTTTTATGATAATGTGTTGCAAACACATGAATAATTTCTTGAGGTAGATCCATAGATTCAAAGGATGACAAGAGAGCATGTAGTTAAATTCTTCACCTTGGAGGAAGATCCAAGATGGCGCCATGAGTAGTCCTCTTTGTCTCTCGCCCTTCGAGTCTACAATTATTTGGACACTTATCGCTTGACAAAGGATATCCAGACAGCATCTCAGGACGTCTGAGACACCCATGCGACTATACATCGGAAGACGGACGGACTTTCCTCTGGGAGGATGTGGAAATAGGTGAAAACTCTCCGACCCCGACGGGCAGCCTAGTACCCGCAAGCGGCTTTCTTCCAACGGACGCCCCCAGAGGATCCACACACATCTAGGGCAGGAGCGAGAACACAACAGAGGAGCGACGGTGGAAACAGGTGACCAGAACCCTACCTAAACCCCCCGCAATTACTCCTAAACGCAGAGGGAAACTTTGGAGTTGCACACCTGAGCCCGCGGGGAGAGTCTCTCCCCGCCATTGGCGGGGAGACCCAGCCTGGTGCTCGGGGCGCCCGGAGGGTCCCAGAGAGAGTCACGGAGGGTACGGAGGTCTCCCAGCTGCCGTTGCCCGCCCCGTGGGACTAGGGATTGCCGGAGATCTCGGAGAGGACCGGGGCTGGGGGAACTTTCAAAGGCTGGTTCTGCGACCTGGAGGGGAAGCGCCGGAGCTCTGCCCGGGCAGCAGACAAAACTCTCTGTCTGCTGTTAGCAGAGGGGCCACGCTGAGCATTCACGGCACCGGGAGAGGCCCGGAGAGAATCCCAGAGGGCGGGGCGACCCCCAGCTGCCGTTGTCCACCCCGTGGGGCTACAGATTGCCAGAGATCTCGGAGAGGACCGGGGTGGGGGGAACTATCAAAGGCCGGTCCTGCGACCCGGAGGGGAAGCGCCAGAGTTCTGCCAGGTAGCAGACAAAACTCTCTGTCTGCCATTAGCAGAGGGGCCATGCCCAGCATTCAGGGCTCCCGGGAGAGGCCCGGAGAGAAGCCCAGAGGGCGGGGCGACCCCCAGCTGCCGTTGCCCGCCCCGTGAGACTAGGGATTGCCGGAGATCTCGGAGAGGACTGGGGCTGGAGAGAGTTCCAGAGACCCAGCTTAGTAGCCTAGGGGGAAACCCTACAGGCTCACAGCAGCCTTAGGGAAAGCCTCTGCACAGCACCAGTAGAAGGCACCCAGCCGCCAGCCACAAGGCTGGAAGACCCCAGGGCAAAAGCAGCATAGCTAGGTGTACTAACCACAGACTGTAGAAGATGCCAATAGCTCTCCTGCGACCCATAGAGGACAAGTGAGATTCGGTGGGTGCTGACAGCAATGGAGCGACAAATATAAGTGATCCCACCCCTGGCCGCTGGAAAAGCCCATAACACCGTTGCAGACCCCAAGGAGAGAGCACATCTAGGTGGGCTGCAACAGTAGGCACCTGCAGCCTGAAGCCCCCCTGTGACGGCCCCCACAGCAGAGGAGGGAATCCAAAGGGCCACTGTGGCTACGAGGAGGGGCCCAGGCCCAGTTAGCAACTACAGACAGGGTTCCTGGTTGGTGAAGTATAAACAGCTGCTCCCCCCACCGCAGCAGCTGAAACAAGTGAAAGGAGCAACTAAACTCTATCTCCATGCAGAGGCACAAATCAACAACATCAAGCAATATGAAAAAATACATTAAATCTCCAGAACAGAAAGAAAGTAACAAATACACAGAAAACAATCCCAAAGAAAATGAGATATATAACCTAAATGATGATGACTTCAAAACAGCCATCATTAAGATTCTCAATGAGTTAAGAGAGAATTCTGACCGTCAACTCAACGAGTTCAGGAGCTATGTCACAAAAGAGTTTGATACGATAAAGAAGAACCAAACAGAAATATTGGAAATGAAGAACACAATAGAGGAGATTAAGAAAAATCTAGATGCTCTGAACAGTAGGGCCGATAATATGGAGGAAAGAATTAACAATTTGGAAGATGGCAATATAGAATTGTTGCAGGCAGAGGAGGAGAGAGAAGCAAGACTTAAAAGAAATGAAGAAACTCTCCGAGAATTATCAGACACAATTAGGAGATGCAACGTAAGGATTATAGGTATACCAGAGGGAGAAGAGTAGGAGAAAGGGGCAGAAAACCTATTCAAAGAAATAATGGCTGAGAACTTCCCAAATCTGGTGAGAGAGATGGATCTTCAGGTGACAGAAGCCAATAGATCTCCAAACTTTATCAATGCAAGAAGACCAACTCCACGTCATATAGTAGTGAAGCTAGCAAAAGTCAACGACAAGGAGAAAATATTAAGGACAGCCAGGCAAAAGAAACTAACCTACAAAGGAACCCCCATCAGGCTATCAGCAGATTTCTCAGCAGAAACTTTACAGCCTAGAAGAGAGTGGAATGATATATTCAAAAATCTGAAGGACAAAAATCTACAGCCGAGAATTCTCTACCCAGCGAAAATATCCTTCAAATACGATGGAGAAATAAAAACTTTCCCAGATAAACAAAAATTAAGGGAGTTCATTGCCACAAAACCTCCTCTTCAGGAAATCCTCAGGAAAACCCTCATTCCTGAAAAATCCAAAAAAGGAAAGGGGCTACAAAACCAAGAGCAGAGGAGATAAGTAGAAGGACAACAACAGAGAGTAGCAGCTCTACATCAGAACAGATTAAACCATGGGACGAGAAACAAAGGAAACTGAAGAAAACCGGAAAACAAGACACAAAATGGTAGTGGTAGGCCCCCACATCTCAATAATCACTCTAAATGTAAATGGATTGAACTCCCCAATCAAAAGACACAGAGTGGCAGGATGGATCAAAGAACAAGATCCAACAATATGCTGCCTCCAGGAAACACACGTCAGCCCCAAAGACAAACACAGACTCAGAGTGAAGGGATGGAGAACAATACTCCAAGCTAATAATGAACAAAAGAAAGCAGGTGTCGCTATACTAATATCAGACAAGGTAGACTTCAAAGCAAAACAGATAAAGAAAGACAAAGAGGGACAGTATATAATGATAAAAGGGACTCTCCACCAAGAAGACATAACACTTATAAATATATACGCACCCAACACAGGAGCACCAAAATTTGTAAAGCAACTCTTAATAGAACTAGAAGAAGACATCAACAACAATACAATAATAGTAGGGGACCTCAACACACCATTAACACCAATGGACAGAACATCCAGACAGAAAATCAACAAGGAAATAATAGAATTAAATGAAAAATTAGACCAGATGGACTTAATAGATATATATAGAACACTTCATCCAAAAACAGCAGGTTACACATTCTTCTCAAGTGCACATGGAACATTCTCAAGGATTGACCATATTTTGGGAACCAAAGCAAACATCAATAAATACAAGAGAGTTGAAATAATATCAAGCATCTTTTCTGATCATAACGCTATTAAACTAGAAATCAACTACAAGAAAAAAGCAGAGAAAGGTGCAAAAATGTGGAGACTAAACAACACGCTTCTCAACAAACAATGGATCATTGAAGAAATTAAAGAAGAAATCAAATATTATCTGGAGACAAATGAAAATGAGAACACGACATACCAAATCATTTGGGATGCAGCAAAAGCAGTCCTAAGAGGGAAATTCATCGCAATACAGGCTCACCTCACTAAACAAGAAAAAGCTCACGTAAGCAACCTCAAACGACACCTAACAGAACTAGAAAAAGAAGAACAAACAAATCCCAGAGTCAGTAGAAGGAGGGAAATAATAAAAATAAGAGCAGAAATAAACGATATTGAAACAAAAAAGACAATAGAAAGGATCAATGAAACAAAGAGTTGGTTCTTCGAAAGAATTAACAAAATTGACAAACCCCTAGCCAGACTCACCAAGAAAAGAAGAGAGAAATCGCAAATTAATAAAATCAGGAATGACAGAGGAGAAATCACAACAGATACCAATGAAATACAAGAGATCATAAGAGAATACTATGAAAAACTATATGCCAACAAATTGAACAACCTGGAAGAAACGGACAAATTCCTAGACTCCTACAATCTCCCCAAACTGAATCAGGAAGAAATGGAGAATCTGAATAGGCCAATCACAAGTAAGGAAATAGAAACGGTAATCAAAAACCTCCCCAAAAACAAGAGTCCAGGACCAGACGGCTTCTCTGGAGAATTCTACCAAACATTCAAAGAAGACTTAATACCTATTCTCCTCAAACTGTTCCAGAAAATTGAGAAAGACGGAGAACTCCCTAACACATTCTATGAAGCCAGCATCACTCTGATCCCCAAACCTGACAAGGACAACACAAAGAAGGAGAACTACAGGCCGATATCACTGATGAACATAGACGCAAAAATCCTCAACAAAATTTTGGCAAACCGATTACAGCAATACATCAAAAAGCTTATACACCATGATCAAGTGGGATTTATACCAGGGACACAGGGATGGTTCAACATCCGCAAGTCAATCAACGTGATACACTACATCAACAAAATGAAAAACAAAAACCACATGATCATCTCAATAGATGGAGAAAGCATTCGACAAGATCCAACACCCATTTATGATAAAAACCCTCAGTAAAATGGGTATAGAAGGAAAGTACCTCAACATAATAAAGGCCATATATGATAGACCCACAGCCAACATCATACTCAATGGACAAAAGCTGAAAGCCATCCCTCTGAGGACAGGAACAAGACAAGGGTGCCCACTTTCACCACTCCTATTCAACATAGTACTGGAGGTGCTGGCCAGAGCAATTCGGCAGGAAAAAGAAATAAAAGGAATCCAAATAGGGAACGAAGAAGTAAAACTCTCGTTGTTTTCAGACGACATGATCTTATACATAGAAAACCCCAAAGAATCCACAGAAAAACTATTAGAAATAATCAACAACTACAGCAAAGTAGCAGGGTATAAAATTAACGTGCACAAATCAGTAGCATTTCTATACACTAACAATAAACTAACAGAAAAAGAAGTCAAGAACTCTATCCCATTCACAATCGCAACGAAAAGAATAAAATACCTTGGGATAAACTTAACCAAGGAAGTGAAGGATCTATACAATGAAAACTACAAGACTTTCTTGAAAGAAATAGGCGATGACATAAAGAGATGGAAAAACATTCCTTGCACATGGATTGGAAGAATAAACATAGTTAAAATGTCCATACTACCTAAAGCAATATACAAATTCAATGCTATCCCAATCAGAATCCCAAGAACATTCTTCACAGAAATTGAACAAACAATCCTAAAATTCATATGGGGCAACAAAAGACCGCGAATTGCTAAAGCAATCCTGAGCAAGAAAAACAAAGCCGGCGGAATCACAATCCCCAATTTCAAAACATACTACAAAGCTACAGTGATCAAAACAGCATGGTACTGGTACAAAAACAGGTCCACAGATCAATGGAACAGAATTGAAAGCCCAGAGATAAAACCACACATCTATGGACAGCTAATCTTTGACAAAGGAGCAGAGGGCCTACAATGGAGAAAAGAAAGTCTCTTCAACAAATGGTGCTGGGAAAACTGGACAGCCACATGCAAAAGATTGAAAATTGACCATTCTTTTTCACCACACACCAAAATAAACTCAAAATGGATCAAAGACCTAAAGATTAGGCCTGAGACAATAAGTCTTTTGGAAGAGAATATAGGCAGTACACTCTTTGACATCAGTTTCAAAAGAATCTTTTCGGACACTGTAACTCCTCAGTTGAGGGAAACAATAGAAAGAATAAACAAATGGGACTTCATCAGACTAAAGAGCTTCTTCAAGGCAAGGGAAAACAGGATTGAAACAAAAAAAAAGCTCACTAATTGGGAAAAAATATTTACAAGCCACTTATCCGACAAAGGGTTAATCTCCATAATATACAAAGAACTCACACTGCTTAACAACAAAAAAACAAACAACCCGATCAAAAAATGGGCAGAGGACATGAACAGACATTTCTCAAAAGAAGATATGAATATGGCCAATAGACACATGAAAAGATGTTCATCATCGCTAATCATCAGGGAAATGCAAATCAAAACTACACTAAGATATCACCTTACCCCCGTTAGATTGGCAAAAACATCCAAAACCAAGAACGACAAATGTTGGAGAGGTTGTGGAGAAAGAGGAACCCTCATACACTGTTGGTGGGAATGCAAACTGGTACAGCCACTATGGAAAACAGTATGGAGATTTCTCAAAAAGTTAAAAATAGAAATACCCTATGACCCAGCCATCCCATTACTGGGTATCTATCCTAAGAACCTGATATCAGAAATCTGAAGAGTCCATTGCACCCCTATGTTCATCGCAGCATTATTTACAATAGCCAAGAAGTGGAACCAGCCTACATGCCCAGAAACTGATGATTGGATAAAGAAGATGTGGCATATATACACAATGGAATACTACTCAGCCATAAAAAAAGACGAAATTGGCCCATTCACAACAACGTGGATGGACCTCGAGGGCATTACGTTAAGCGAAATAAGTCAGTCAGAGAAAGACGAACTCTATATGACTCCACTCATAGGTGGAAATTAGTATATTGAGAAGGAGATCTGATCGGTGGTTACCAGGGAAAAGGGGGGGTGGGGGGAGGGTACGGAGGGGGAAGTGGTGTACCCACAACATGACTAACAAAAATGTACAACTGAAATCTCACAAGGTTGTAATCTATCATAACATTAATAAAAAAAAAAAAAAGTAAAAAAAAAAAAAGTTACTCATTTTTGTAAGGGTATATTCAGTTTACAAGAGCTCTTTTGTTGTGTGAATTTTTAGAATTGAATCTTGCTCTTTTCAAGGATGCAATATTTTATCTAAGGATATTGATAGTTTTTTGTTATGTAAAGTTTTCTTCTCCCCTATAGTCTGTTTCCTCCAAGATGCTTTGTTCTGTTGGTTTAATGTCTTTCATATGAAATACTTCCCTTAGTATGGGTCTTTGGCCAGCTGTTCAAGTTTAAGAATGGGGCTCTAATAAGTTGTCTGGGAATTTCTGCGGGTGTGGGCAGGGCTTGGTGCCTGGGGCCTTCCCTGTGAGGTACTCCAGCCAGCCTGTTTCATTAGGGGGAAGTACCTTTAAGTCTTTTATCTTGGGCTGGTCAGATTCTCTAGGGATTTCTCCAAGCATCTGTCAAAGTCAAGCTTCCAGTGCCTGGCAGCACAGGGTCAAAAGGTGGCTAGTGGAGACTCTGTATCCTATATGGAAACTTCCACCTACCCCTCCCTCCAGTAGAATAGCTTCTCTCTACTGTGCCTGGTGCCCCAGGCTTCTGCAGGGTGATGGAGAGGTGGCTGGCTGGCTACACATGGGAGCTGAGCAGGTCTAGCGGTCTGATGCAGTCTGTCTTTCAACTGACCCTACCATTTCAGCCCCATTTCATTCCCCCTTCAAGAGGTTCCTAATGTCAATTCTTCAGCCTTTTGGGGGTTCTTAGATTTCTCCACTGCTTACTTAGAATCCACCCTTCTTGGGTCCACTAATTGAATTACAGTCTACCTGCTTGCCAGCATCCAAAATTTTGTTGCTGTTGACACCTCTTCCTCTTCATCCTCATGGGTTCATGCCATTAACAAAATCTCTTTCCTGTCATTTTAGTGGGGATTTATGAGCAAATGGACCTAAATACATGTATTCAGCCTACGATGCACAGTCATGCTACATTCAACTTTCTTAAAAATAAAAAACCATTAGCTTGAAACCAAATGATCATACCAGTAACCAAGATTTTCTTCGGCTTTGGATCACAAAGCATCTTTTTTCATTTTTTTTCTTTAAAGATTGGCACCTGAGCTAACATCTGTTGCCAATCTTCTTTTTTCTTCTTCTCCCCAAAGCCCCCCAGTACATAGTTGTATATTCTAGTTGCAGGTCCTTCTGGCTCTGCTATGTGGGACGCCACCTCAGCATAGCGCAAAGCATCTGTAACATGCATTATCTTCTTTGAAGGTGATGACAACTCTGTAATGGTAAAGATTATTGTTTTATAGATGAGAAAAGTCAAGAAAAAAGAGAGATTCACATACTTTATCTAAAGGAAATGGACAACATACGGGCCAAACCTGGAAGGCTTTTTTTTATCACAATTTATTAGAAATGTTAAAAATCAGGAGACCTTGCATTAAACAATCCAACTTTCAGCAGCTCTTGAAAAATCAGAAAACAGGGCAACATGGGGCCCACCCCCCATGGAGACAATCATTCGGAGCTGAATCTTGGCTGCCTCTTTCAGATGTGGCCTGAGCCCTCCAATTTACCTCCGGCGCCAGCCAACTACCTCACTCATTTGTTACCAGGAGACATTTGACTTTGTGACCAGAAAGAAAGAAACCACTTTATTTGGGAAGACAAAATGGAACTTAATACATACGTAAAAATAAATCTGTAACACAAGCCACTTCTCTGGGTTCCACCCTATTCCACCTTGTCTAGGCTAAATGGTTACCTCAGAGACTTAGAAACACGAGTCACAGACACAAATCCATGCAGAGTAGATGCATATTTTGTCTCCTTTCTCCCACACAAGCTGCATATATTTGTGTAAACATTTGTTGATTTGTAAAATGTGTCTAGTACTGCAGACAGATGCGCTGGGATGAAAGGAAAGAAGTCACTAAAATAGCTACAAGGGTAGTTTACATGGCTTAGTTCATCGAGGTTGCATCTGATGATAAATTCCCACAATGCCTCAGGTAAGGAACAAGGATGGTCCGAAGCACTGGGGTTTGGGACTATTTTTTCTTTTTCCATGCATAAAGCCCGTTTTTGTTTTTTTTTAACCTATAGCAAAACTGAAAACATTAAACTCTAGTTTAACTTTAAATTTTATTCCCAGGATCTGTAAATAACAGCACCTCTCAAACCCGAGCTCCAGTTTAGCCACTAACTGGCAGTGTCATTGTGAAAGAGTCTACCGTTCAGAACCTCAATTTCTCCACCTGTCATTGAAAGTATCAGATTATACCCCGACTCGCCTAAGTTCCAGGACCTTCACCTGCTTCTCGCACTTGAAGACAGTCTCTGAGGGCTTCCCAGTTAGGCTGCAATGTCCCGGGGCTTTTTTGTTGTTGTTTTGCGTACCCAGTATTTGTGGAAAAAGAAGATGCCCTAACCAGCTTTAGAAGGCATAAAACTAGGTTTTGAACATGGGATAAGTTCTCTGGCTGGTTCAGAAGGATCTCAACATCTTGTACATCATTTTACTCTCAATGGTCCTTAAAGCAGCATTTGCTTAGCTATATATCCAGGCCATCCCAGCCCCCTGGAGGAGAAGGGGACCACCTGCTGACATTAAGGCTATGTGGGTGGGTGGGGGGGTGGGGCACGGAATTGCAGGGGTAATGGTTCAAGCCAATCATTAACTGGTTGGAGGAACCAGAGCCACAAAGAGTGAGTGCAGTGACTAGGGCTGGCCCCCCATTTGTTCACGCATTTATTGAGCGCCTACTCTGTGCCAAGGCACTGTGTATTTGAGCCCTGGAGGCCGAAAAACTGACATAGCTCTTGCCCTCAGGGCTTAATACAGTAGCTTTCAGTCAAGGATGAGAGCAGGACTCAGCAACTCCAGCCCAGGCAGGCTGTTTAGGTAAGTAAAGTTTTACTGGAACACCAGCCACACTCAGTCTTTAGGTATTGTTCACGATGCTTCTGCAGTACAACAGCAGGGCGGAACAGCTGCAACAGAGAACATACGGCTCGCAAAGTTTGAAATACTTACTATCTGGCTCTTTACAAAAGAGTTGCCATCCCTGTGTTAGAGATAAGCATTGATGTATAACTAAGAAATGAGACAGGTGGTAAGGGAACCTAAATTATTTGTACAATAAAGTCTCAGAGAGAGAGGAGGCTGGCTGAATTAACAATAACAAAAAAAGCATGAATTATTTGAGGCTGATTCCTTTGGATAGATAAGTCACAATCAAGTTGCTCCCAACTGACATCTAACATACCCACAAAAAACACAAGCCAACCACCTGATCTGGTGCCAATGTAAAAAGAGCGATCAGTTCCAACTTCTAAAGGAAACTGGCTGTTTCCTTTAGAGTCCCTATACAAAAATGAGGGATACTGTCATTTATAGGCAGTCTAAAGGATTTTTAAAGGGTACTTTTGACTGTGCTTGATTTTTCCTTTAGGGCACACTCTGAACTTTGGAACCTAATGCTGGCACAGGTTTATGACTCCACAGCACCTAACACTAGCGTGTTGAAGGATCTGTTTTAATGAACACATAAGAGTGGTTTGTATGTTACACTCTGCTTTTTCATGTTTTGATTTTTAAACAAAGAAAGAGAGGCTGCATTAGCACTTGCGGTTGATCAAAGCAGTCTGTTTTCTCTGCTATTTGAAACACCAACTGAAGTCACACTGATATTAAATCTGAATTCCTTTTAAAGGGAAAGCTCATTAAATACAGATAGCCATAGCCTGGCCCTAGGGAAACTACTGGAATTAATGAGTGTTTATAGTTCTTGCCCTCTCATTCTCAGACAGCTTCGACATATCCCAAGGGACTGCTGCTGAAAACATCCTGCTGCAAATTACAAGAAAATCAGCCTAGCTTCAAGCAGAAAATACCAAGGGGGGGAGCGGAGGGGGGTGCCCTGTGGAACAGATTCTACACGAAAACATCAGATGCTAAGAAAACACGGAGGAATACTGTGTGCAAGGGGTACTTCAGTCACATTGTGGATGCTGCCACTGAGGTGCAGAGTACACGTCTGCTTGGAGGAAAGGCTCCAACGTATCAAGCCCCTGTCCTGTTACACGGACAAGTTGTGAGGTGCACCCACTTCCACACTAGCTGATGGAGGACTTAGAGGTAGTAAATGTGTGCATACGAAAATCAAACCTGTTTTGTGAAGCCCACTGTAGAAAGCAGGCTCAAAAACAGAATTCGGCTGTATTCCAGAAAATCAGCTCCATTTCAGGAAGGAAATTTAAAAGATGAGCAAACAGTCAGCGTGCGGGCCCTCCCCTAGGGCAGAAGGGGGCCTGGGTACTACACAATCTCACATCCACAGAATAGCGCCATGCACACTTCCAAACGCTCTGAGAAAGCAGCCTGTGCACTAAGTCATCGCACTACACCCATGGAAAGCTAATGTGCGGCTCTACCTTCCCAGCCCTGGCTCAGGAAACACAGGCCCTATGGGCCTAAGATTTCAGTCCAGCCTGGAAAGGCCAGTGGGCAAGGCCCTAAGGTTTTCCATCCAGAGCAGAAAAGCACTTTCTTACATCTCATGATAACACAAAACAAGAACCTCAGAACGATAGGTTGGTTAATTAGGCTGCATTTTCAATCCCCACTTCCCCAAAATGCTGCCCTAGGGGACAGCAGTAGAGTCTCTGCTGGTAGCAAAGATATTTTAAAGAGTGGAAAAAAAGGAAATACAAAAATTGATTTACAATACACTAAAAATACTTGCCCTTCCTCCCCTCCAAAAAACCCTAAATAAGTAAATAAGTCTTTTTTCTCCTCCCTCCTAGCCCTTTTGCTTGGGACTGGCCAGCAGGGCTTTTCCCAGCAAGTTATTCCTCCATCTGGGCCCAGGCCTCCTCCGCCTTCTGATAGTACTGGTTGGCCAGCCGGCCCTTCATGGCTGCCATCGCTGCCTCGGCTGCCCGGGTGTACAAGTCGCCTGAAAGAGAGCAAAGTAGGGTACAAAGAGGTGAACCATCTGTTGTTTTCTCCCCCACTCCCATCCCTGGGAACAGCATCCTGAGGTTTCTTAAGGACCCAAACTACTCCCCACACCTTCTCCTTCCATATGGCTGGGGTGGGGCTCTGGGTGGGCATGTGATTCAAGCTTGGCCAATCAAAGTACTCCCCATTTCCTACCAGGCCTCAGGGATTGGTCCAGATTTAGGCATAGCCAATCAGTGTAAGCCATCTCAATGAGTGCAGTGATTGGTTTAGAGGTGGGTGGATGATTCTATTTGAGCCAATGAGAATCAGGCTAAGGACTTTTGCAGGACTAACTGGGGATGTATGAAAGTGGAAGAAAGAAAATAGAAGAAATAAAGATTATATAGCCTCATGTCAGTTCTGGATAGGTTGTGCCACCAAATGAATTTATGCAAAACATATAAAAACACTTGGTTTTCAAAGTTTTTTGGATTTAGAAATTTCAAGTATGGGATTATAGCTCCACATTATTATTTGCTTAATTTTTTTATACAATCTCAAAAAAAAACTCTTAAACTTAGGCTTATCCCATACCTGTGAAACCAGGAGGTCAGTATGTTTATTACGTAACAGAAAATAATATATATTTAACATGTACATCAACTGATGAATGGATAAACAAAATGTGGTACATCTGTACAATGGAATATTATTTGTCAATAAAAAGGAATGAAGTACTGATACATGCTACAACATGGATGAACCTTGAAAATATTACGCTAAATGAGAGAAGCCAGACACAAAAGGCCACATACTGTACGATTCCATTTATATAAAATGTCCAGAATAGGTAAATCCATAAAGACAGAAAATTGGTTGGGGATTGCCAGGGGTGGAGGGAGGCGGGAATAGGGATTCACTGCTAACAGGTACCGGATTTCTTTTTGGCATGATGGAAATGTTCTGGAATTAGATAGTGGTGACAGTGGCACAACATTGTGAATCCTACTAAAAACCACTGAACTGTACCCTTTAAAATGGTGAATTTTCTGTTATGAAAACGTCAATTCAATTTTCAAAATTGAAAGAAACCAAAATCTCCCAAACCCCTAATATATAACCAGTAAAACAAAAACGTTCATCTGAATACCAGCTCCATAAAGCCCCCTCCTGAGCCCACACTACATGGGTATCCAGCCTGGCAAAATATAGGGCCAGTATGAATGTTTCTCCCCACCAGTACTGAGAAGAGAGAATCAGCCTTGCATCTTGCCATAATTCCCATTGAGACAGGAATTATGACCCTCCCTGTCCAGTCCTGTCCCACTCCAGGGGCAGGTCTGCCAGGCCGTACCTGATCTCTGCGGGTCCTTCTCTAGCCCGCAGCCACCTGTGAACAGCATCTCAGCCTCCCTGGCCAGCAGCGTGTACCGGGGTTCGTCTTGCATCCCATCATACTCACCGCCCTCATCACAATCTGTCGTCTCCAGGGCAGTGTTGTACCAGTGCAGGGCCTCCGGCCAGTTTTGGGACCTGGCCAGGATGTACAGAGGGAAAGAGGGAGGTTACCGCAGCAACAAGGCAGGAGGGAGGAGGGCCATCCAGCAGGAGGGGAAGTCAGAGATCCCAGTGGGGCCACCACCTTTGCTTCATGACCCATAGACCCCAATGTCACCACATGTAAGGGGCATCATTCACATTGTAGATTTATATATTATGACAGCAGTCAAGTAGCTTTCCCTACCAAAATCGGTATATTACAACAATTTTCCAACAGATGAAAGTAAAGCATCTTGAGGAAGGGGGGCATTTTTCTACTTTGCACAAAATCACCCTATGGGCTAGCATTAGCAGTGGCTGGTATCCCAGTCAATCTGCCCTATGACGAGTAGGAGAGGAGGTGGGTAGGGACCCTTTGCCAAGGCCTCTAGAACCATCTGAGCTATTGGCAATCTTTTGTCCCCATCTTATGCACTGCCTGTGCTGGCCAGCTTGGGCTCTCCTCCTGCACAATGCAGGGCTTACCCTAAAAGACCTGGCTTCCCTCTTCTGGCTCCGCCCCTCTACCTTCAACTCTTTCTCTTACTGCAGCCAAACATATAGCCAAACCATCAAGGGCACACCCAGTTCCCAACCACATCTGAACACCACGAAATACAGAGCAAACAGGGCAGCACGCTCTTCCTCTCTGGGTGTGTACTAACTGCGTATCACCAAGCACGTGAGTAACTATTTACGGCACATCAGAACAGAGAGAGATGCAGATAAGAAGATCTGTGGATTTCATGAAACATTTCAGGAGCACCAGCTATAATATAATGGCTGTCCTCCCCCTGTTGCCCTACCTAACCTGGCTCTGCCCCCATCTTAGCTCCTGTTAACCTCCCTCTGTGCCAGACTTGCTGGACCACTTTCTAGTCTCCAAACATGCCAGCTCCTGTCTGCTCCCTGACCTTTGCACCTGCTGCTCCCTCTGCTTGGAATTTTCTTTCCACACCTGTCTCCTCCTCCCTCCAACCTCAGCTCACACATCATCTCTTCCAAGACGCTGTCCTCAAGCACCCTATCTCTTAAAACCACCACAGTCTGTAATTCTCCTGTTTGCTTATTTGCTTGTTTATTATCACTAGGACGTAAGCCCCAGGAAGGCAGGGACCCTGTCTGCTTTGTTTACGGCTGCAATCCCAGGGCCTGGAAAATGGCACAGCCTCACTAAACGCCTGCTGAATGAATAAACATAAAGAAGTGGCTGGCTGGGATGGTGCTCGGGAGATAACTTTAACACCATTTTATTTTATAAAAAAGGGTAATCATTTGAAAATTATCGGTGACACACCTAACAAACTAGGGTTTTAACAGTGGACTGGCAGCCACTAAAGTAGTTGATCTGACCCTTTCAGCTCTGACTCTCCTCTGTCTTAAAGGGCAAAGTAGAATTGCCCCAAAAGCATTAAATAGGAAAGAGGGGAGGGCCTAATCTCTCCCCCAACCCCTGCCAATTCTATACCCAGTAGTTGGGGTGCCCACCCTGCCTTGGAATTTCCAGTGACTTTTCCTTCCTCTATTAGATGGTAACTTCTGAGAAGGTCAAAATCCCTTGAATGCAAATTTGGGCCTGCATGGCCCAAATAGCTTTCCCATCGCAGGCCTTTAATTAATGCTCCCTGAATGGAAGAGGCTGGAGCTGCTTGGAATGAGGAAGAAGAATAAGAAAATGACTACAGCAGAAGCTATAATAAAAATTTTGATAGATTTAACCGCATAAATATTAAAACCAGGGTGTTCCTAAATCCAATAAACAATGGTTATTGTGTGGCACATGTGCCATCTCCCGTTCCGCGATGACTATGGTAGCCATCTCTGAAAAAAAATTTTTCAAAAGCGAACTCCTATGCCAAAGCATTAATATTAAAGCCTTAATATATAAAAAATTCTTACAAATCAACAACAAAAAAATTATCTTCAATAAAAAGGAAAAGTAGACAAAGGACATGAAGAAAAACCATAGAGCAAAGATTTTTTTAAGGACCTCAGATACAAATATTTAATGCCTAGCACCAGCTCCCTGCACTCATGCTGTGCTTTCCCTACTGACTCAATGGGAACCATATACACTGGCATTGATCTGACACAATTATGTCATGTCTTTTGTTTACCTCCCCTCCATGCCAGTATAGTTCTGACTCCACTAGGAAGTAGGCCAGTGGACAGTCCACTGGAGGAGAGGTGAGAAGACCTAAGTTTTGGCTCTGCCACTTACTAGCTATTTGACCATGGGTAAGTCCCTTCCCTTCTGAGAACTACAGTTTACTCATCCATGAAATGGGTCCCAAAATACCTGCTCTGTCAACGTCAAAAAGATGTGCTGATTTATCCAAACTACTGAGCCAGGCCCTGCACTAAGAAATGGGACTACAGAGATGCAGGAGATGCAATTCCTTGTGCCCAGTGAAATAAAATCATAGATATGAAAGTGTGGTCCAAGGGAGCATTACTGTTACATAGTAGGTAAGTGATAAAGCCTGGGGCTGCATGATATGTAATACAGGCAGGATGTCATGTATCCAGGCGTTTTAGACCCTGAGAGCTTAATATGATACAGCCACAGTGCTGACTTTCTTTATTCTAAACCCAGTGAGAGGGAGATGAGACCTTGACCCAAAGAGGGGGAAACTGCCAGGCTGCTCCAACCCTGGAGGTTTAGACAATGAATGTGCCCACCCTGCTCCCTTCCAGAAAGCCACAGGCTCCTGAGGACAACCGTGGGTGGCTGAGACCCAATGAGGGCCACAGAGGGTGAGCAATGGGTCCCATTACAGGTTCAAATCCCCCAGTGGCCCTCTGCATCTGGATTTCTGGGATCTCCCTCAGGCCAAGCCAAGATGCAGCTGCCACTCTCCTCTCCTCCCACTACAGAAACCCGTCCTGGCATCTCAGCCCAAGGGGTAACTGAAAACATGTTGGCACCTGCAGAGTCACAGCCTTCAGCAGCCTCAAAGCCACTCTGGAAAACTCCCACTAGGCCTGAGCTCACCCCTGGAGCTTGCTCCCTTCCCGTCCCCTCACTACTCGGAAGTGAAAAATGACAAAAATAAAAGTAGGAAGAGTAAATTAAACTCACCTATAATCTTAACATACAGGGACAACCACTCTGGACTTCATACTGCATATCCTTTCAGACCTGTTCTCAGGTAAATCTTGATATATCATGGCTAAGATGCTCGCCATTTATCTTATGCTTTATGTGCCAGGCAGAGTGGGAATTACAGGCATCATCTCATTTAACCCTCAAACAACAACCCTAGGATGCAGATTCTATAATTATTCCCATTTTACACAATGAAGAAACTGAAGCCAAGGAGGTAAAATAACTTGCCCCCGTTAGTGGGTTGGTACCAGGGGAGCCGAGCCTGGAACTTGGGTCTGGACTGATACTGGAGGGGAACCTGCCACCTGCAGCCCAGGGTCCCACCAGCTCCACCTGAGCGACAGCCACAGTACCTGTCTGGGCTAAGGTTCTGGCCAGTGTCAAAAGCCCGTGCCACCAGGATCATGGACTGTCTGTCACCAGCTTCAGCTGCCTTCAGTAGATAATTGAATCCTTTGGTTTTATTCTCTTCCGTCTCCTGTCAATACAAACCAAAGAGGGGGAGAGAAAAAGTAAACAAGGCTTGCACTGGAGGGGCTGCCAGGATCTCACTAATCAATCTTCTTCCCATTTCTCGGACTGTTTTGAGAGCCATGGGCTGGGGCTGCTGTAGAAATGCTCATCATGGGAAAGAGAAAAGGCCTGGTACCGTGTTGCAATGAGCTCCTTGGGGGTTTCCATCAGGCAAGGAGAAATGGAAGCTTAGCTCACTCACCTCTCTCTGCTCTGACTCCTCCAGAGAGCCACATCATCTCTTGCTTCCAACAGGGCTCCCTGCTTCCATTCTTTTTAACAGCTTTATTGAGATCTGATTCACATACCATATAATTCACCCATTTAAAGTATACAATTTAACGGGTTTTAGTATGTTTAAAGAATGTGTAACTATCACCATAATCAATTTCCTATTTTGATCAAGCCAAAAAGAAACCAAACACCATACTCCTTAACTGTCACCTCCCAACTGTCTTATCCCACCCAGCCTTAGGCAACCACTAATCTACATTCTGTTTCTAGAGATTTCCCTATTCTGGACATTTTATATAAATTTAATCATACAATGTGGCCTCTTGTGACAGGCTTCTTTCACTTAGTACAAAGTTTTCAAGGTTCATTCATGTTTTAGCATGTATCAGCACTTCATTCTTTTTATGGCCAGATAACATTTCACTGTATGGATATACCACATTTTATTTATCCATTCATCAGTTGATGGACATTGGGTTTGTTTCCACTTTTTGGCTATTATGAATAATGCTGCCATGAACATTTGTGTACAAGTTCTTGTGTGGATGTATGTTTTTATTCTCTTGGGTATATACCTAGGAGTGAAATTGCTGGGTCACATGTAACCCTATGTTTAACCTTTTGACGAGCTTCCCAACTATTTTCCACAGTGGCTGCACCACTATACTCTCCCACCAGCAGCGTACATTCTCATCTGCTTCCATTCTGCTCCCCCAAGATCCATCCCACAGAAGCAGCCAGAAAGATGCTTTTAAAACCTACGTCAGGTCACATTACTCTATCAAATCTGCTCCATAGTTTCCTATCTTACTCGGAGATAAATCCGAAACCTTCCTAACAGCCCATGAGGCCCTTCTTAACCTTCAGGCTTCAAGAAGTGTGGCAGGGACTACCAGTTGTTCCCCATATCCATTCTCTCCCACCATGTTTTTGCTGGCACAGGGTTGACCAGCTAAAGACTACATTTCCCAGCCTGCCTTGCAGCCGGAAACTGTGTCTAAGACGAGAGGCCTAGCCAGCCACTCTTGATCACGTTTCCTCTCATATTTTCTCCCCAGCACTTTAGAACAATGCTTGGCACATGAAGTGCTCAATAAAGGTTGGTTTTTTTAAAATCTGTTGGGAATATTTTCATTTGTTAATTATTATCTGTACTACATCCTTCCCGAACTAAAAAGTTTGCTGTCATGAATAGGAACCTAGAACAGTGCCCAGAGCATAGGGGATGCTCAGAAAGTGTGCTGGATGAATGTGTGTCTTAGTGAGACAACAGAAAAAGGCCCAAAGAGTGGGGGCATTGGGGAAAGTGGGAGACGAGCTTTCTAGAGCACACAGCAACCTCTCAGAGCACGTAGGCATCATTTTCCTTGCTAAGTCATAAGCTTGGCTTGATTACAGCTCACTTCCTTCCTGCCCTGTCCTAAACACACTGCTCCATCCAACCACACTCCTGCTAGGGGAAGCTGCCAGAGTCTGTCCTCAAGAGAAAGGTCTTTGGGACGCCTGCAGACGAGCAGACTAAAATCGCTCCTGCTTCCCTTTAACAAAGGTGCCAGGGTGCAGCTGGTGTAAAAAGCCTGAGATCACAAGGAGAGTTACCAGGGAGTCTCAAAGAGAGGAGATCTCCCCCAGTCTTGGCCCCCCCGTCACTCATCCTGGGCTCCGGCATTCCTTTATTCAGGCCTCGAACCCTCTGAGTGTGCCCTCTGTGCCAGGCTCTGTGGCAGATGCTGGGGGGACAGGCCCACTGCAGTGGTTCACTGGAGCCAGTCTACAGGCTTGTGAGAAACGACTAAAATTTGCAGGAATTTTGCAAGCTGCTTGTAAAATACAGCCATTATTAAAAATTAAATTGCATAAACTTACAATTAAATGAAAGGTAACAAATACTCAAAGCTCATCACTTCCTAATTATTTTACTATTATCTATGCTCTTAGGGTTATTTATATCTATTGCAGGGCTTCTCAACCTGAGCACTACTGACATTTTGGACCAGATAATTCTGTGTTGTGGGGCTGTCCTGTGCATTGTGGGGCATTTGGCAGCATCCCTGACCTCTACCCACTAGACGCCAATTGCATCCCAGAGTTGTGACAACCAAAAATGTCTCCAGACATCGCCAAGTGTCCCATGGAGAAGGAAAGGGCAAAATGACTGGTCGAGAACCACTGGTCCATTGAATCCGTATGGTGGAAATACTATATAATGGTGTGCTACTGTGCATTTCTTCCCAACTCCACGTTCAGTGATGTCATGTTCGTACCTTGCACTTGGCCTCAGGAGGAGCATTTACACCACAGAAAGTGGAAAATGCTACAGATCAAGGGTTGGTGTATTGGTTTTTTGTCTTGATTGAAAAAAGATACGGAGAAAATATTAATATCGCAAATTAATTTAAAACTGTGTCATGTCTGTAGCCATTATTGTGACTAGCACAGGAAATTGAAGAAACATTCTTCAGTATTTAAAACTATTATCTGATTCAGCAAAGAAGTTGCTCACATCAGCAGCAAATAAAGTTCCAGCTAGACAGATGTCTTCCTCATTTCACTTTCTTCTTACTCACTGAAGTGAAAGTGTCAATCAGTAGTTATGTCAGAATTCCACTCTTCCATCAATTGCAACCAGAGATGGGCTACAGATATGAGGTCCACGAAAATTAGCGAAAGCATTCTATGAGGATCAACTGACTATATGGAATTTATAATATAGAATATTTTTATGATTGTTTGTAAACTGTATGTTCTACATTCTTTATATCAGTAAAATGTATAATAAACTTACATACATATATGTGCATACATCCCTCCCCACCCGTAAGAGACATTTACTAGCACACCACTGGAAGAATGAGATACTACAGTCGGTCCTGCCCTCAAGGAGCATGGAGATGGGAGGGAGAGAGGAGAGAGAGACAAGTTGCCAGCCTGTCAAAATCCCACCCCAACAAAGCCTGCCCCTCACCATCTAAAATGGGAAGTAAAAATGGCATTGGGTTACCTCCTGCCCATGTGCCAAATGATGTATGTGACTGAGCCATATGACACTGTCAATATTCTACCATTTAGGACCTACAAAAATGGCAGTTTCATGAAGTGCAACTTAACGTGTACAAGGCTAGCCACTGCAGCAATATTCGTCATATCAGAAGAATGGAACCAACCCAAATGTCCATCAACAGGGCATAGGTAATAAAGTACACTGCACTCACACAATGGAACATTACACAGCTATCAAAAAGAATGAGGAAGCTTTTCCTAAACCACTGAGGAAAAACGTCCACAGGACGCTTGTCAAGTGAGAAAAGAAAGGCCAGATGAGTGTGTGTGGTATGATAATTTTGGAGAAAAAAAAATAGGGTGATAATAAGAATCTATACTCTGGGGCCGGCCCCGTGGCTGAGTGGTTAAGTTTGCTCGCTCCACTTCAGTGGCTCAGGGTTTCACCAGTTTGGATCCTGGGTGTGGACATGGCACCGCTCATTAGGCCATGTTGAGGCGGCATCCCACATGCCACAACTAGAAGGACCCACAACTAAAAATACACAACTATGTACTCGGAGGATTTGGGGAGAAAAAGCAAAAAAAAAAATCTATACTCTGTATTGGCATAAGGAAACTCTATGTACTGGGTTGAACAGCATCGCCCCAAAATTCATGTCTACCCAGAACTTCAAAATGTGACCTGATTTGGAAATAAGAGTCTTTGCGATGTAATCAGTTGAGGTCTTACTGGAGTAGGGTGGGGTGACTACTCTAGTATGACTGGTGTCTTCATAAGAGAAGAAGAGACATAGAGACACACAGAGAGGAGAAGCCCACGTAAAGACAGAGACAGAGATGGGCGTGATGCATCTACAAGCCAAGGAACACCACAGATTGCCAGCAACCACTAGAAGCTGGAAAGGACAGGAAAGATCTTCCCCCAGAGTCTTCAGAGAAAGCACGGCCCTGCTGATACCTTGATTTCAGATTCTGTCCTCCAGAACTGAGAGAGAATAAATTTCTGTGGTTTGAAGCCACCCAGTTTGTGGTTGTTATGGCAACCCCAGGAAACTAACATACCCTGGAATTATATATAAGAAACTGATAAAAATGGCTATCTGTTATAGGGAGAATGAGAGGATAGAGGAAAAGGTGGGAGGGAGATTTTTCACTGTAAACTTTTTTATATTAAAAAAATATTTTCATCACAAGAATGTATTACATATTTAAAAAGTGAAATAAGGACTTCGGAGTGCCTTCGCACCCTCTTCCGGCCTGACACCCCTCACTCACCGGGCCGTGGCCAGGCCCACCGAGGAGGGCTAGTGCCCTGCGCTCACAGTGAGCCCACCCCGAGCCAAGCCACTCACCCAGCCACAGCTGGGTCCACGTGTTAGGGAAGGTGAGGACAGATACGCTGGGACCACACGCACGCCAAGAGCCTCTCAACTTCTCCAAGAAAAAGATCGCACCCCACAGGCCTTGTCACATCCTGTTCACTCAGTCCTTTGCTCACTGTGCCCAGAGATCAGGGAAGGGAAAGAGGAGCAGACACCCTCACAGATTTCCCAGCACACCCACATCCTGCTGCTTCAGACCCGGTCCAGACCCACTCTCAGCCTCATCTCCCGCAACATCTCCTCACGCCCCATGCTCTAGCTATGATGATATCCACCTCCTGTCCTCTGATCCATCATCCTGTCTGTCAACTCTGGGCCTGAGCACGCGAAGTTCCCTCTGCCTGAACTGCTCCCCTCCACTCTGCCTGGCTGACTCCCCCTCAGCCTTTAGGTCTAACTTAGATATCACTTTCTGTATTTGTTTCACAAACGAATACTGAGTATCTGTGTGCCAGGCTCTGTTCTAGCCACTAGGGATAGAGCTGGAACTGACAGTCAAGAAGCCTACACTGACCCCTGGGAACCCAGGTAGGGCCCTTGCTCATTTGTTCCCAGCACTATCCTCTGCTTCTATCAAACCAGGTCATCATTGCCTGGAAATGTAACCATCACCTTCCACTCACTCCCCAAGGGCAGAGACCAATTCTACCAGTTTCAACTAACTTGGAAATGCCTCGCCCCAAACTGATGTTCAGGAAATTTATGTGGCATGCCTAAACCACAGGATGGAGAGGACGATGGATTGACTAAGCCCCCCTCTGGCTGGGTCCCTGCCCACCCTCACCTTCAAAGAGACGTCAGCCAGGATGTGGTGGGGCAGCTGTGAGTACATGAGTCCCAGGCCCACGATGGCCTCCAGCTCACCCAGGTCGGCTGCATGTTCCAGATGGAAGACGGCCGACTCGCGGTCCCACTCCTCATCCTTCTCACAGAAGCGCCCACCCTCATGGTAGCGTACCATGGCCAGATGGACCTGCCACACAGACTTCACTGTTGGTCCGGCTATCTGGAAGGCCAAAGCCGCACCCAAGGGCCGCCCAGCCAGCCTGGGGAGGAAGTGATTAGTGGAGGAGAGGCATGAGCCGGGGGCTCCGGGTTAGTGCAGACAGGGCTCTGAAACGGGCATCACCGGTACCTTCCCCAAAATGGACTTCCCGATTTTCTTTTCAAGGTCCAGAGCATTAAGCCTTTGCATCTCCAGGGCCACAGTTGAAGGCCTCGGCAGGTGGAGGCGGGAGGAGTTGAGGAGATTCCACTTCTCCACACAGACCTGAGGGAAAGAACCGGGCATGGAGAAGTTTATAGGCCAGACAAGTGAGGAGCAGAGGATGGACACATTGTCACCAGCCCCCAGCTGCTCCTACTGCACAAAAAGGCTGGCAAGTTCAGGGGTGTGGGGAGCGAACCCTTATGGTGTCAAGTTTTCTTCAACAAACACAACTTCATTTCTAATCACTCACATTCCGCCAGCTTGTGGGTGCTGAGGGAATATTATAGCAACAGGCCACACAGGCTAGCAGAATGGACTGCAGCAGCCCAAAGAAGCATTTCCCCCTCATCTATCAATCAGGGTTTGGTTGGGGAAGTTGGACCCTAAGTTGCTCCCTTTGCCAGCTTCCCATACAAGGCACCAGGAGAGTCTGGCTTCAGACCGTGCAGCAAATCCACTTTGTTTTCCTCTGTGCATCACCACAGTGCTGTGGGCAACAGCAACAGCATGCTTTGGGGAATGGGTTTAAAAAACACATGACGTCTCCAGCTAAAGACACCTGGTCAAAAGGTTCCAGCAGGACAGAGCTAGGCAGCTGAGCATGTGTGTGCATGTGTGCCCTAAACACCCTAGAATGTACAGGGCAGTCCCCCAACAAAGAATGTTCCAGCCCAGAACGTCAGTGGTGCTGCAGGTAAGCAACCACGCTCCATTCACACTGAGACCTTGACCCGACTGAGAAATGCCACGTGGTAAATAATACCACGTGGTAAATAATTTTCGTTCTGGAAGGGGCAACAGTCAAGCCTGCTGTGGTGATCAGGGAAGGCTCCTGGAGGAGGTGCCACTGGGGTCCAGTCTGGAGAGCAGGCAGGCTCTGAGGAGATACGACCAGAGGGGGAGGAAGGACCTTGCAGGTGGGAGACCTGCCTCAGCAGGGGCTCCAAGGTGAGAGGTTCAAAGTGTGTTTCAGAGTCAGCTAGAGAAGAGCGTTCCCGAGGGCTGGTCTTTCCCACAACTGCCTGATGACAACGATCACCCGAGATGCTTCTTGGAAATATTAGCCTGGGGAACACTGCTGAAGACCCCCATTTTCTCATACGTAAAATGGGGATGAACAGCGTTAGCCTGTTTCATTGAGTGGTTGCAAGAAGCAAATTAATTGATACTCTAAGGCACTTATATGGGCATGACTTTAACATGTGAGCTGTGGCTGTTGTAATTTCTGCTCCAGGATGGAGCTATTCTAGTCTTCTCTAACCTTCCCCACAGATACCCCAGCATCCCACCCAGGAGCTCAGAAAGTATTTGCTAAGGGGAGTGGCTCCTTTGCATCCATCATGTTTCTTTAGGAGACGTGTGAGGCACCTGGGCAGGCAGCAGCGACATGAGGCAGGAGAAACAGAAACAGAGCCTGGAAAAGGCAAGCATGCAGCCACGACAAGGATTCCTGGGGGTACATTACCCGTCCGCAGCTGCCCAGGCTGTCTTCATCCGACTCATACCTCCGGGTGCCGTTTGAGTGGCCCTGATGGAGGCAGAGAGTAGAGTGATCCAAAGAGCAGTAATTCTTCCCAAAAATCTCCTCCTGGGGAACTGGCCCAGCCCTCCCAGGGGAGCCTCTTCCTAGGGGGCAGGTCCAGCCCTCCCAAGGGACCCTCCTCTCAGGGAACCGGCTCAGCTCCCCCAGGGGAAGCTGGAACCCTTGTCTGCCAAGCAGAGAGGATGCTGGGTAGATGCAGGACCAATGTGCTGGGGTGGCCACGGCCTTCGTCTTGCTCTCTCTGTGTGCAAAGATGGAACTGACTCAAAGGTACAGGATCCTGGCAGACAGGCACCAGAAAAACTCGGCCAAGTCCTTCCCCCAGCCGAAGTTTCCTGGCATGTCTTTATTCACAGTAACAAAGCTGAGAACAGAGGGCTCGCAGTAAGATTGGCCTTGATGCTCAGGCTCAATCTTGGCTCCTGGCAAAACCTCTAAATGGCTGGCACTGTCCAAGGCCACCCTCACCAGAATGCTGCTGGAAGGAGGCCTCAGGAAAGTGGCCTCTAGGGCTCTCCCCAGGGCTTGCCCGAATCCCGTGCCTGTGAGCTGGGCCCTCCAACCTACACCAGCACCATTCTGGGCTATTATCCAGCTTCCACTCTGCTTAGCAACCAGAGGTCCCAGCTTCACCACTACAGCTGTCCACCATTTTCAACCTTGGGTCTAATCCTCCATACTTGTCCCCTTACTAAACCTACTGGTCCACATTCCCTGTTTTGTCTTCTGCTCTGCATTTATCTTGATCTGAAATGATCTTACTTATTAATTTACTTGTTACATTCTTACATCCCACTCACATCCCCCCCACCTCTCTATCCTCCCTGACAGAGAGACGACAGGCAACTCTGGTCTCATTTTCTACAGGTTCCTTACGTGTTCTTGGGGCTCTGGGTCATCCAGCTCACCCCGCTTCTCACTGGGGTATCCGCTGTCCCCACTGTTCTCAGAGTCCTGTGGAGAGAAGATGGCCCTAGGGTCTCAGCGGCCCTTGGAGTACCTGGTGGTATGACAACATCTGGACATCCCAGCCATTTGCCTTCTCCCCTTTGTCCTATCACCTCACTTAACATTCTCTTCGTCCTGCCCTTGCTGGTTGGGTGACAAGGGAGCAGGAGAAAGTAGTGGTGAAGAGCTTGGGCTCTAGAGCCACAGTGCCTGAGCTCACATCTGAGCTTTGTGACTCATCAGCTGTGACCTTGGGCAGTTGCTCACCCTCTCTGAGCTTTGGTTTCCTTAGCTATGGGGATTCATGAGAGCACCTATATCAAAGTGCTGTGAGGATGAAATGAGGAGTTACACTCAGAGTGTGGCTCGGAGTAAGTGCTGTTATTGAGAGTGGCTGACCCATTTCACAGGTGGAGAGACAAAGGCTGGTTCAAGGGCTATGGACAAAAATGCAGGACTGGGCACAACATTTACTACAACTAAGCCCTCTGCCAAAACTGCACAAGTCACCGGGGCTTATTTTTTATTCTTCTAGCTCTGAGTTCGGTTGTGAAAGGGAACCTGGTATAAATCAGAATCTCTACAACTTCAGTCATTTGTCTACTAACGCTGGGTTCAGGCCCCGTCTGCATGTTACCGGCATCACCATCCAGCTAATACTTTCACTTTTTCCCTTCTTTATTCTACTCAGAAGTATTTCTAACACGCAAATAAGAACAGAGAACACCAAGACGAACTCCTCTGCATCTATCACCCAGCTTTGTCGACCCTTAACATGAGACCTTCGTTAATCCTTGGCCTCTGGTTTGTCCAGGGACCCTTCCACCGGAGGAGCTACGTATCCTGAAAAGGCCCCTCCCAGGTTTCTAGAAGCTCTACAAGCTTCCCTCCCAACACTTTGCTCTGTGTGGGCTGACAGCCTGTTCTGTTTTTTTATTTTACTTTTTTTAAAGATTTTATTTTTTCCCTTTTTCTCCACTAAGCCCCCCAGTACATTGTTGTATATTCTTCGTTGTGGGTCCTTCTAGTTGTGGCATGTGGGATGCTGCCTCAGTGTGGTTTGATGAGCAGTGCCATGTCCGCACCCAGGATTCGAACCAATGACACATTGGGCCACTTGCAGTGGAGCACATGAACTTAACCACTCGGCCATGGGGCCAGCCCCATTTTTTTTAATACTTTAATTTTTAAAACGGAAGTATAATTTACAGACAACCAAATGGAAGTGTTCAGTGTGCTGAGTGAAAGGCTGCTTTTGAAAACAGCCTGCAGGCCATACCCAGAACCCCCAGACAGCCTGCTCCTTGCACCTCGTCCACCTCACAACTTTGGGCCCCTTTGTGGCCCCTTTTGGAACCACTGCCAAGCCGAGCAACAGAGTCTTACTCAAACCCCAGCTCAACAACTTCCCAGCTCTGGGACCTCAGGCGAGGCCATCAACCTCTCCAAACCTCAGTTTCCTCATCTGAAAAACAGGCAGTGCATACCACAAGGTGAGGAAGAGAAGGCAGCAGAGGACAGCAGTGCCGAGGGTGGGTCTGAGGCCAGACGGCCTGGATTTGAACCCTGGCTCCAACACTGAGTGACCGTGAGCAAGTAGCCTCCTTTTCTGTGCCTCAGTTTCCTCATCTCTAAATAGGGATGATGAGAGTCCTGCCCAAGCAGCTGCTAATGCTGGGATAAGCAGCAGGCGCCCAAGGGATGGGTGGGAGGGGACCTTCCACCAAGCTAATCTTTTGAACTTTCACCTTTGGAACCATGAGAATATATGACCTATTCTGAAATTCTAAAATACATTCTGATTCTAGGTTAAAACCTACTCTAAGAGGAATAAAAAATGATATCCATCTCATAGGTTGTTGTGAGGATTAAATGAGAGCATCTGCCAAGCTCTTAAAACAGCATCTGACCATAGTCCTCCACACCTGTCAGCTATTCTTATTTTTTTCTTCCACTCAAGGACTCTGAAAAGCAGTCAAGAGCGAACTGAACCCTTTGGAGCCATCTGAGGCTACAGCACAAAGTGATCTTGGGGTCTGTGCAAGTGTGCTACTTCTGCAAAGTCTGTTTAGAAAATTCCCATGAATTTTTAATTTGACACCATATTATGTTTGCCTGAATGCAGATACAATGTCTTCGGTTTCTTACCACTGAGTCACCAAGAGGCTGCAGGAAACCTGGCCTGTGTATCTGACCCTTGATTATCACACATCTGAGACCCAGGACAGCCCCCTTCCCCCAAGACAGCTGTCCACACAGGTGTGGCCAAACCCCCCAGGGCTGAGCCCGGCACTTACCAGAAGCTCACACTGCTGCTGATTGGGACACACTCTGCTCTAACCATCTCCAGGAACTGGAATGGACCCAGCACTTCCCAAAGGAAACTGCTGCTTTGGGGAGGAGGCTGAGATCCACCTGCATTCCCTTGTGCCCTCCTGGCAGTGCCGGGAGCAGCCTTGGGCTGCCCACCTGAGCCTGAGGATCGGCCCTCAGTTCTCGCTCCTCCCAGCCCTGCGCTCTCTGTCCCTCTCCACTCACCCGGTGGTTGTCCAGATGGTCGTGGTCTCGGGGTGTCATGTTATCGAGGTCACTGAACACAGGCCAATCTGGGCAGGGAAATAACAGAGGGATGAGCTGACTCCACCACTGGAATAGTTCACAAGACCAACCTTCGGCCTATAGCTGACCGCATCTGCCACCAAGCCTTTTTTTCTTTTAAATTTTTAGAGAAAGGTGCAAAAATGGAAGAAGAACGTCGTCAGCACCCAGAGGGCTACAGTTCTTCCTTGAGAACTTTCTCTGAGTCTGGCACTTGTCAGCAGTGGGGCCTTGAGCAAGCAGCTTAACCTCGTGCACCCTCAGGGTTATCAAACGCAAATATACTTGCCTGACGTGTTTGTAAGCACACGCACTTGGCCCATGGATGGCCCTCAGTGAGGTACACTTGTGAAGGAAGAAAAGCCATTTGTACGTTCGGGACCCAATGGGTAGCTACAACCGGGAGAAGCCCAGATGACTTAAAAACCAACCACTTCCTGGTGGTTCCGCCTCTAGCCCCGCCTCGAGCTCCCGTGAGCAAAATCTGGCTTGTCTACCATTTCTTACCCAGTTTTTACATTTTTAAATGGTCCAAAAAGCAAAAGAAGAATATTTTGTGGTATGTGAAAATTATACAAAGTTTAAAATCCAAGGTCCATAACTAGAGTTTTACTGGAACGCTGCCACGCCTATTCATTTAGGTATTGTCTGCGGCTGTGCTCATGCTGCAAACGCAGAAACCCTACAGCCCCCAAAGCCTAAAACCTTTATTCTCTGCCTTTTAAGAAAAAGCTTGTTGACTCCTGCTCCATACTATTCCCCAGGCCTTCTAGTAGAGATGTACAAAAAGGCTTCTTTACCCTTTGACATGTCAGTCCTCCTCTCCTGCTCCCCCGCAGCCTCCCCCAGCTGAATAAACGGCCACACGGTCCTTCCAGGCAAAACCTGAGAGTCAGCCTTGCCTCCCCTCTTTCCTGCAGAACTCCTGCCACATCATGAGCAAACTGTCACTTCAACTTCAGAAATAATGATTTACTTTTTCTCTTTTGACCTATTATGATGCTTATCAATTTCCTCATGTTGAACAACCCTCAGAGTCCTACAAAAACCCTATCTGACCATGGCAGGCGATTCTTTTAAGATACTACTAGTCTTTACGTGTTAATACCTTATTTAGAATTTTTGTATTATATATTTATTTTTTGCATTGTATATTTATATCTATAACTCACATTAGGATATAGTTTTCTTTTCTGGTGTTTCGTCAAATTTTGGTATAAAAGTTTTGCTACTTTCATAACACACACTGAAAAATATTACCTTGTTTTCTACAATACGAGTTGTTTTTAGCATTTGGATGACGTGCTGATCCTTGTACTTTTCCCCCTGAATTTTCTCATGTCTATCAACGGTCCCATCAATCTTTTGAAAGTTTACTCAAAGAACTCAACCATAAAACCATCTGGGCCATGAATCTTTTTGGTCAGCAAGTCTCATAAAGTAAGTGAAAGCCAGTTTAGCTCTGCCCTACCCAGTGCTTGTGCCCTCCAACCACACTGACCAGAGACCAAACCATCACTCACGGAGGTGGTCCAGTTTCTGGCTGTGTGGCGTGGCCGAAGATGGGGAGGAAGGGAGAGAGTCGAAGGTCACGTCGCTCATGTTCTCGTCTCCGGAGTTCTCTGAAAGGCGAAGGAGCAGTGGAGGCCGGCTCCCAGACAGGGTCCTTACTCGGGGGCTTCCACACTTTTCCTCTGTTCCCCTCAAGATGGTCTTGGCAGATTGCTGGAGAATTAACAGGGACATTCATGTCACACAGGCACCCCCTGGGAATGAGGGGCCCTTCCTGTTGCCTGTTGTTTCCCTGAAACCTGAGGCCCTGTCAGCCACAGCTCCCATATGTACCTGTTTGGGGACTGGCAGAAAATCCAAAAATAATCAGTGGGGGATTAACCCAAAAGCCTCTAAGAAGGGGCATCTGGAACAGGAGCTCAAAGGGTCTGCCAGCCAGCATTCTCAAAAGTGCTGACCACACTTTACAGTTCTGAACTGGGGAATACACGTCACTATATATCCAGAATCCCAAGTTGGTCTTTGCCAATATTCTTTTTTTTTTTTTTTGAGGAAGATTAGCCCTGAGCTAACTACTGCCAGTCCTCCTCTTTTTGCTGAGGAAGCCTGGCCCTGAGCTAACATCCGTGCCCATCTTCCTCTACTTTATATGTGGGATGCCTGCCACAGCATGGCGTGCCAAGCGGTGCTAAGTCCGCACCCCGGATCCGAACCGGCGAACTGGGTCGCCGAGAAGCGGAACATGCGAACTTAACCGCTGCGCCACCAGGCCGGCCCCGCCAATATTCTCTTGTATCTGGTCCTGGGAGTGGAGGTGGGATGGGCACATCCTGGACACAGCAAGGTGCCCGAAGAGCCAGGTCCCACTCTAGTCCAGTCATGTGTCAGCGCCCCACACAAACACATACAAACACACACACCACACACCTCGCTCACTATCTCTACACATATAGTCCCTTCACTCTGGTCAAAAGTGGGCCCAAGTCAAGCAGACTCCAGTTACTCTGGCGGCAACACTCAGGAAGGCTTTGTGCACTGATTTGGGAGGGACGAGGGGCGCGGATAGGACCAAGATCCTTCCAGCCCTGACACTTTTCAAGTAAGCATCAGCAGGGCCTGGGCCATCATCACACAGAGAAGCATGGTGTGCTGGTCCTGGCAGCAGAAATACCCCGCCAGTCCAAGCAGGCTCACGCCGGGCACTCACCAGCAGCTTGGTGTTCTGATTCACTGCATCCTTCTCTCTCGGCGAGAGGTCGAAGGGCGTGAGGCCCATGCTCTTGCAAATCCGGTTGCAGGCATGAGAGTGGAAGAAGAGAGCCATCCCCCGGACACCTGTGGACAGAGCAGGGGTGTCTGGAGCATTGCTTTGCTTTGTGACAGGGGGTGGGGCAGTGCCAAGCACCAGAAACGTGGCAGGGGCAGGCGTAAAATGTGCAGAACTGGCAGGGGGTCAGAGGTCCCAGGCTCCCATCGCCATGATCTCGGGAAGGTCACTATGCTATCTGGGCCTGTGTTCCTGGGTGTCCAAAGGGCTGGGAGATTTGGGGGAAGGGAAGGGAAGTCCATGGAAACAGGTTTCCCCATCTACCTAGGTTGCCATCTCCAAAGTCAGTGCCCTTCTCGGTGTGGATCTGTGGGTCAGTGTAGAGGTCGCCCACACCCTGGATGTCCACCACAATCAGCTGATGGCCAGAACGCTCAAACGTGAAGTGGCTGAAGGCCTGTGGGGGCAGAAAGAAAAAGGTGACAGCAAGAGGCCAGGCTGTGGGCTGCAGGGTCACTGGCCAGACATTACTCTGAGGGGCTGCGACACCCCAGCTCTGCCCATGGTGGGGGCCTTTGTCTGCAAGGAGGAGCTGTATAGAGGAAAAGACAAAGGAAGCAGCCCTGTTTGATTCAGCAGCAACCTTAGGTTGGCTGACAGAAGCTGGCATCGGGTGACGGGTGTCTTATTACAGAATTTCCTTCAGAATGCTCCATGGGGCTTGAGGGCCCTCTAAGGCTAAGACCCCATCCCCACAGGGACCCTCCTCTCCAGGGGCCTCACCTGTGGTGTCAGGCGCACGTTGTCGTCGCGGACAAAGCCCGAGTTGGAGTTGTACTTGATGTACTTGCCCTCGATATAGTGCTCCAGGTGGAAGAGCGGCTTGCCCGGCCTCTCCTTCAGCTCCACGACGCACATCTGCATGATGTCCACCTGGTGGGAGGGGAAGTGGAGTCAGGTGGAAGGCAGGGCCCAGGTGGGACCCTCCTCTGATGAGAGGCAGGAGCAGAGGGGTTAAGAGGAGCCAGCCTGCCTGGGCTCAGATCCTGGTTCCATCACTTACCAGCTCTGTGGCAGAAGCTGCTGACTGTCCCCAGAATCCATTTTCCCCCTTTCCTTTGAGAATGAAAACTCCTGCTATGGCCTGAATGTGCCCCCCTAAAATTTCTACATTGAAATTCTAACCCTCAAAGGCGATGGTATTCGCAGGTGGAGCCTTTGGGAGGTGAGTAGGTCATGTGGGTGGAGCCCTGATGAATACAATTAATGTTCTTATAAAAGAGATACCACAGAGCTGCCTTGCCTCTTCCCCCATGTGAGGACACAGCAAGAAGGTACCAGCTACGAACCAAGAGGGCCCTCACCAGAACACGACCATGCTAGTGCCTGGATCTTGGACTTCCTAGCATCTAGAACTTAGAGAAATACACTTCTTTTTTTTGTAAGTTATCCAGTCTGTGGTATTTTGTTATAGCAGCACGAATGGATGAAGACAACCACCATCCTTGAGTTTGTTTTTTTTTTTTTAGGAAGATTAGCTCTGAGCTAACATCTGCCACCAATCTTCCTCTTTTTGCTGAGGAAGACTGGCCCTGAGCTAACATCCATGCCCATCTTCCTCTACTTTATACGTGGGACACCTACCCCAGTATGGCTTGCCAAGCGGTGCCATGTCTGCACCCGGGATCTGAACCAGTGAACCCCGGGCTGCCGAAGTGGAACTTGTGCACTTAACCGCTGTGCCACTGGGCCAGCCCCCCATCCTTGAGTTTTGACTAGAGGCACAGCCATCCAGCAGGGATGACGTCACATGGCTTCCCTTGCAGCTAGGTGTGGCCATGTGACCAAGCCTGGCCAATGGGAAGCGAGCAGCAGTGATGATGCAACTCCAGCCTGCCCTCCCCTTCTCCGGCCTTCCTGAGGCTGTAAGGTGGACATCTGCCAGTGAGCCAGAACTGACCACGTGGTCCAGGGCAATCCGCAGGGGATGGCAGAGCAACAAGACAGAAGGAACCAGGCCTCTGCATGACTTAAAGAGGTGAGGCACCAGCCCACCCCGAGCCCCCCACCAAAACAGGAGTGTTAGATGAGAGAGAAAGAAATCATTTTGTGTTAACACACATTTGTGGGTCTGTCTGCTGAGCAACTTAGCCTGTGCCTTACACTAATACTCTGAATCTGGGCAAGTTATTTCATCAATTTGCCTCAGTTTCCTCACCTGTGGAATGGGAATCTCAGACTTAGGACGAGGCTAAAATCCGTTGATGCACAGAAGGTCTGTCAACATTTGCTGACATCATTACCATCAGTAGGGACAATTCTAGAGTAATACATTCCCAACTGTAAACAGTGGTTCTCTCCCTACAATGGGGAATTATGGGGAACTCAGACATTCCCTGCTGAATGTCTTACCAAGTAGGTTTAATTTTGCACACAGAAGAAAATGTACAAGTATGGCATATGGTTGTGAAGTGGGGTAGGGAAGACCTGTGATTCTAATTTGTGATCTGTTACACCAGGATTCGCCCACGGCACCCCAGCCCCCTCAGTGCTACCCAGGACAGAAGGAGCCAGGTCTGGGTTTCCCAAAGAAATGACCATCTGGGGAACTGCCTGTTGAGTCACTAGACAGGCGGACAACAGCGGCAAAGGCGGCAAGGGGCCCAGAGCTGAGAGCTGGGAACCTCCCCAAATGCCGCCTCAGTTCCGAGAACCAGCCTGACGGGAAGGAGCAGCCGGTTCCCAGAGGGTCGCCACCCCAAATGCTGGCTCCATCTCTACAAGGAAGCCTGCAGGGCCAGAGAGTTCACTGGGGGAGGGGAAGGGTCAGGGACCCAGCCTCGAGGGGACAGCCAGTTCCTCCTCAAACAACCACACTCCTGTCCCTTCAGCAATTCAACCAATCACTATTACCTGAGCACCTAGGTGCTGGGATACAAAGTGTACCAGACAGATAAAACCCTGCCCTCGGGGGAGAGAGGCAACTAAAATATTAACTATGTGAACAGGACTCTTTCAGAGAGAGCTAATTGCTCTGAGAAAAAGACACCAGAACAAACAGAACAAGGGGACAGAGGGCGACAGCGGTGCAAGGGCTACTTCATTCATGCACGCAGTCTGGGTGGGGCGGTCTCCCTGAGTAGGTGACATATGAGCTGAGACCTGAACTATGAGAAGGAGATCAACATGCAAGGATAGGGGAACATGAGGGATGCGGTTTGGGGCACAGCCAGGGCAAAGGTCCTGAGGCAGGAACAAACTTAGGGAGGAAGGGAAAGGAGGCCAGGACGGAGTGTAGTGAATTACGGAGGAGGTCACAGCCCCCAAGAGTGGGGACTGTGGCTTCTTGTGTTCATTCCAAGTGCGCTTAATCAAGGACCCTGCGAACAGCAGGCACTCAATAAATTCTCCTGGCTGCTTGAAGTGTGGCTCTCCTGAGGCAGCCAGGAGATAGTGCCTTGTATCTAACAGATGCTCAAACAATGGGAGAGCTGAGCTGTGAATTCAGGCAGGGCAGAGGCGTGGAGACCTGCTTCCCCAAGGAGCCCCGCTTCCTCAAGTGCCTGCAGGCAACAGGAAGTTCTCCTTGGTCTTGAATCGCTCAACATCCTGGGGGTTCAAATGAAGAAGCCCACTGGGCAGGGGCTTGGAAAGCCTGGATTTGAGCCCTGGCTCCCTAAATCCTGGCCCGTTTGGGCAGGTCACTTAATCCCTTTAAGCCCTGGTTCCCCAGGGCCAGATATGGCATCCATTCCTCCTTCCTCCTTCTGTTTTTTCTCGGGAGCCACCAAACTCAGTCCACGTAGTCTGGGTAGAAGGACCCACATTCCTAGCTCTAAGGGTGAGCACATGGCTCAGACCTACCCAATCTGCATATCCCCTCCCTCGGCCATTGTGATTGGCTCAGCAACAGGTATCTGACCTATTCAGAGCCAAGGAAACCCAGTTCTGAGACTTTTATTGGAACTCCTGGGAAAATAGGTGCTGTCATTCCACAAGGCTGCTGAGAAGACAGAAAGCAAGATTGCAGCTGCTGGTGGCCAACATGCCACTGCAAGTCGAGAAGCTGCCTGAGAGTGATGCCAACACAGAACACACACCAAGGCTAGAGATGGAGGAAGATTCCCAATAACCTCAGTTTGGTCCTGAATCCAGCCATGCCTGTGGCCAGCACTGTTTCTCAGTTACATGAGGCAATACATTCCCTTTTTGGATTAAGCCCATGTGAGTGGGTTTCTGTCATTTGCCAACAAAACTCCTGACTGACAGACCCAATCTGTAAATGAGATAAAAACATTCCAACTTCAAACAATCTCAGAGCTGTTTTTAGGAATAAACGACTCTGCATGTAGAGTCCTTGGCCCGTCACACTCAATAAATGACGGTTGTTATTAGCTACTGTTAAGACGGTGCAGAAGAGAACCTGCGACCGGCAACACCATCACCCTCATCTCCAGACACTGTCCCCAGCTGCCCTGGGGTGCGGAGGCGGCAGGCAGGGGTACCACACACCTGCTTGGGGGGCTTGTGCCGATTATACTCCTCTCCCCAGAGCTTGGCCTCCATCTGTAGACACACATCCTCAAAGTACACGTCCCTGTCCACCGACTCAATGTAGCGCTTTGCCACGTAGTTGGAGGCACCCTTCCACTGCTGGGTGTGCAGGAAGTTGGAGAGCTTCTTCCTGGGGAAGAGGCAGCAAGGGGCCCATCTGGGCACTCGGGTCCACCAGGGACCCAGCTGTGGGTGTTCAAGTGAGGGAGACCCTGCCTGACCTGGGTGGCTGGAGCCAGGAACAAAATTCGGGAGCGGGGAGGGGCTTCCCAAGCTCCCTGCGAAGAGGCCTAAGGGACATTGTTAAAGGTTTCCTCTCCCACATCCCTTGGCCCCCAAACCCCAGAGGAGAGATTAGCAGGATACTCCCTGTTCTCCTGGAGCCCATCCCCACAGCCAGGCCTAACCCTGTGGTCCAAGGGAGACCAGATGGAGAGGAGCTTAGGCTACAAGCAGCAGAGGCCACTGTCTCCATTTCTTGGCCAGAAATGTCACAACGCCCCGGCTCTCAGGAGTCTGAGGAAGTCTGGGCAGGGCCCCGAGAGCCAGGCTGAGTCACTTACGTCCTGAAGCACTCCCTCATCGCTCCACGGCCAAAGGGCTGAAAGACACCACACACAGGGTTATCAGTCCCCACGCCCCACCCAGACGCAGCCCTGAGTCAGGAGACTTTCCCCTTGGACATCAGCCACCAAATGGGTGCCCTAGACCTCGTCTCAATCCTAAAATCCCTAGGCCCTCACTCCTATACCCCAGCACCAAAGCCTGATAGAACTGTCAGCCTGGGGGCTGCACAATTGATGAGACCAGCCCATTCTCCAACCCGAGCTGAGTGGAAGAACTCCTAGGGCCAGATGTCATGGGGGTGCAGGGGCAGGGGGACAGCACATATCAAAGGAAGTTTTTGCAGCCCTGTCTGTAACAGGAAAAAAAAAAAAAGACAACCTAAATGTCCATCAACAGTATAATGGATAAATCAATTAGGTCTATTCATTGGGTGAAATACTATACAGTAACGAGAATGAACAAATTAGTTCTAGCAAAAACTTGTACAAACCTCATGGACAAAATGTTGAGCAAAGGAAGCCACATTCAAAAGAATACATACTGTGTGGCTCCGTTTGTATGGAGTACAAAAATAGGCAAAACGAATCTAGGGCGACAGAATTCAGGGCGCTGCTTACCCTTCGGGGTAGAGGAGTAGTGACTGGGGCTGAGCAGACTTCTGAGGGTGCTGGGGATGTTGTATGTCTTGATCTGGGTGCTGGTTACACAGTGTGTTCACTTTGTGAAACTCATCAAGTTGTACACTTTTCTGAGTGCGTGATACACTAAAAAATGTTTCACAAAACAATCCTTACCCTTACTATACAAGAAGGAAGTTCTCTATTTCCTAGTCTACTTCTTTTTTTTCAAAAAGGCTGACTATAAGCCACTGAATTCATTTAACAACTCAGTAATAGGTGGTGCTCTGCCATTTTTGAAAATGGATAGACACATTTACAGTCAACTGATTTTTTTTTGGTGAACTGATTTTTGAGAAGAGTACTGTAGGGAAGCAGAATTTGCTACCTCAAAATGTGTCTATTTGGCTTGATTATTTTCAAGAACAAAAGACTCAGGAAGAAACTCTGAACTTCCCCTAACTGACTAAAAGAATTTAAGATAGAAGGCCTGTTACCGGAAGGAGCTATCACCATAGAGAACTATAGTGTGATATGATCTAAGTGTGGTAGACAGAGAGGAACCTAGCAAGGCCAACTCGATCAAAGTTCTCTCCATGTCTCTGCCAGGCATGACAAACATTTGTTTACCAAACATTTGCTTTTCCATCTCTATGTGAACTGCCTTCCTCCCCTTCGAAGTCCCAAACCACTATCCCCAAAATCTTCCTTCGTCTTTAGCTGAAGATGGTATTTAAGGTGGTGGCTTTAACCATCTCAGTGTTACTCAGTTTTCCTGGGTTTCTCCCATGTATACATCTTATTAACCTTTGTTTGATTTCCTCCTATTATGCCGTCTCATGTCAATTTAATTCTTAGATGAGCTAGAAGAACCTGGAAGGGTAGAGGAAAATTTCTTCTTCTCCTACAGGGCCAAGAAGAATCTTTTTTTGAGATAAGATATATGATTAACATATGAAACATCCAGAACAGGTAAGTCTATAGAGACGGAAGGTAGAGTAGTGGTTTCCCAGAGCTGGAGGCAGATGGGGAAATTGGGGACTGACTGCTAATGGGTACATACAGGGTTTCTTTTGAAATGGTAAAATTGCTCTGGAATTGATTGTGGTGATGGTCGCACATCTCTGCGAATCCACTAAAAACCAGTGCACTGTATACTTTAAGTGGGTATGGTGTATGGTGTGTGAATTATCTCTCAATAAAGCTATTACAAAAAATAAAATAAATATCCAATAATATAAAGAATCCCCCAAAGTTAAAAAAATAAAGAGGGTGTGGAAGGGAGGGAGCAAGAACCCAAGTGGGCTTGAGAAAAATCCCCACTCAGCCCTGTCCCCACTGGGCTGGAGGCTCTGCTCACCTGAGACGCCATCTTGATCAGAACTTCATCTTCCAGCCACTCCCCAGTAACAGCGTTGTACCTGCAGAGACCAGAACCCACCCAAGGCGTCCATAACCTGATCTTCTCACTCACTGGCTAAAGGTGAAAGACCTTTCTGGGCTCCCCACTGCCCTAGGGATCAAGCCTATTCTCTACCTGCAGGCAGCCAACCTCCTGGGTTGGGACTGCAGACTCTCCCTCCCTCCCAGACCCCCACCACATTGGCCTCCTTCCCTTTCCTCAAACGCAGGTGTTCCCTCTCCACTGTGTCCCCGGGGCACTGAGTGCTGTGCTGTGGGCAGGCTTGGTCTCTGTCTGGCTCTCCACTGAACAGTAACTCCACAAGGCAGGCCCGTGTCTGTCTTGTTCACTGCAGGGCTTGGTGTGTGTGGATGCTTAATAAATGCATGTTGGATAAACGACTGAACAAATAAATATGCTTATTATAACTGGTCTACATAACAAATGGCAGGTCCCAGGAGGGGAGATGGCAGCCTCAACCTTGCCAGGCACCTGTGCGAGGCCCAGCCCAGGCAGCTGGGTGCATCTCCTGCAGACCATCTGGGTGCAGGCAGGGGTGGGGGAGGGTCTTGCCTCTCAGTCCATCCAGGAAAGGGGCTGCTGGATGCACACCCAAGGCAGAGAGGGATGGAGAGGGCTCCAGAACGTTTCCATGTCTCCTTTCCCGGGAGTTCTCCCTCCCAGAGCCGATCTGCCCCTAGGCCTGCCTGGGCCTCAGACAGGTTTGCCTGGTAGAAAGCTCTTCAGCTCAGTAAATCCCTAAAGTCTAACATGTCCCCTGGGGCTGAGGTGTTGTTAGCTCTAGCAGGTGCTGCCCTGGCCCACCCTTCAGCGAGGGGGCGGGGGCCAGAACACTCCCAGTTCATGAGAACAGGCTTCTCGGAGTCTGAAACCTCCATGAAGAACAACAAGCAGAGGCCTGGCAGGTAACCGCCCCCAGGCCCAGAGCAAGGAAAGTTCCTCAGAGCTGCAGCTCGATGGCAAACAGCCCACGGCAAGCATTGTGCTCAGTAAATAACAGCAGTGATGATTATTATTACTACGTAGAGATCAAGGCAAAGGAAGCAGTCCTCCCCCACCTGCAAGAGATTGAAAACTGAGAGGCGCCCAGAAGTCAGGCCAGGGGGGAGTTAGGCGACATCAGCGTGATCTTAATCGTTCTTCATAACCACCGACATCACACAGGTCAGAGTTGCTCAAAGCTCAGTGAGCATTCACCATACGGTGGGTGCCTAAACAGAGCTCTTCAATCAACCTTCACAGCAGCCCTGAGATCGGTACAATTATTGCGCCCACGTTCCAGACATGAAAACTGAGGCTCAGACAGGTGAAGTAATCAGCCTGAGAGACAAGATTCAAACCCGGGTCAGTTTCAACCAGAACCCGGCTCTTAACCAGCCTGGGGACAACCCATGTGAACAGGAAATGTGCCCCATTAATGGCTGTCTTGCCCCAGAGCTCTTTAAAAACCAGGGATGGAGGAGGGAGCCTCCAATTTAGAAATCTCTGGGGGTTCTGGCCATCAATGCCTGACATCCCTCTGGTGGCAGCCAGGGCAGATGAAGTCAGCCGCTTTGGTTAGGAAATAAACACAGTTTGGCCTGGTTCCTGGTTCCCAGTCCCCGCGGACTCCAAGACACACAGGGCCAGCCCAGCCTGTGGATCCTGCCTTTCCAGGGGCTTCCCTGTGTTGCTTGTGTCCTCAGCCTGAAGGCCATGTGTCACCAACCAGCCACCACGCTGCCCTTATAAAGGCAGGAAGAAACAGAGTTCGTACCTTGCCCTGCTGGGGCCCCCAAGAATGCTGACCTTGGCTGCCAGCACAGACCCCAGAGCCTACTAGGAGGTGGGCCTCCAGGGGTAGGGAGGGGGTGCCTGCCAGGCTCTAAGCCATCTTCTCACAGAGTGGGAGCAGGAATACATTGCAGAAAGGTGGAGAAGCCTCCACGGTTTCTGCCTGCCTAGCATCAGCTCCCCCTTCTTCTAGTAACAGCACCCCCACCCCAATTTTCCTTTGGGGAACCACCATCCTCCATTCTCAGAATATGTGGTCTGGGTGGAGCTGATCCCCTAGCACCTTCTGTCTTGTAGTATGTGGTCTAGTCCTGGCCAATCAGAACAAAGCTCCCTGAAACAATGACTGGTTCGGACATGGGCATATAACTAAAGCCAGGCCAATGAGATTCACATATGGAACTTTTATTTAAAAAAAATTGAGAGAGAAAAAATCCTTTCCATTGGGTGAGATGAAATGTGGGGCTCCCGAGGGTCATCTGTACCACTGATATAAGAGAGTCTATCTGAGGTCAAAGCGAAAAGCCTCCTTGGAGCATCTGGAACCAGCCATGCCTGAAGCCTCCCTATATGAGCCAAATATTCCCTTCTATGCTTAAGCCACTGTGAGTTGCATTTCTGTCACTTGCATTTGAAACAGAGTTCTGACTAATTCAAAGACACTGTATTGAAAGTCAGAAGGTTAGCTTATTAACTACATGGCTGACCCTAGGCAAACTTCTCTCTCCCCTGGAGCAATGAAGGGAACTGAGAGGGTTGGTCTGGATGACTCAGAGCTGGTAGCATCTACAGAGGTCACAGGACAGAGGGCAGGCTCCAGGGCAAGTCCATGAGTTCTCTAAAATTATAAGCAAATTATACATACGTGTGCAACTTTCTGAGCTGGCCCTCATCAGATTCTGAAAGGGGTCTCAAATGCTTGAAACAATTCCTACTTCAGGCTTTTTTAAATGAGTAAATATACACAGAGTGTTTAAAACAGTGCCTGGCACATGGAAGATTCAATTAATAAGGGCCACCATCATCATTGTCATCCATATTATTTTATTAGTGGTGGTGTTTTGTGGTTTTTGTTGCTACTTCTTCCTGAAACCCCCTGAAAACACTCTTCTGTCCCTCTGCCTCTTCCAGTAGGGACTCTAGACGCTCCCAGTTCCATTTTGTGAATCCTCCTGGGGCCAAGGCATTGAAAACCTGGTGTGCTGCCTCCATGCTCTCTCTTCCCCTTTGGTAGCAACTGTGGGGGTCACATGTTGACATGATGGAACTGCAAGATGGAAGCAGCCTGGATCCCTGAGCTGCCCTGAAGAGGTGCTCAACTCTCCCCCAACTTTATATAAGTAAGAAATAGATCTTTGTTGCCTTAGGCCCCTGGGTATTTGTTACTGCAGCATAGCTCAGCCTCGCCTGTCCAATACACACCTTATAGGACCACTCTAAGGTTTAAATGAGATAATGCCTTAAGCATGCATAAGCACTCACATATTGGCTGATATGATTATTATTCCCTTCTCCTTGACCTCCAGGGGTACTTAGGCCTCACTGATTGTGAAGAGAAGCAGGACTCACACCCTCAAGGACTGCTTGAGGCCTGGGGCGATAGAGTACCCCTAGACAAGCTGCTGACCTGTGACGCGTGGCACATTGAGGCCTGGGGCGATAGAGTACCCCTAGACAAGCTGCTGACCTGTGACGCGTGGCACATTCCGTGGCAATGTCCTCCAGGTGGAACTCAGCCCAGGGGTCAGGCATGTGCTTGGCCTTCTCGATTGCGTGCTTCCAGGCTTCCTGCAGAACGCAGAGGAGAGTGTGAGACCAACAGCTTTGGAAACAGTGCAGCCCAGCCTCCTCCCACCCTGTGATTTCCCAGGGGTCCCCAAGCCCTGGAAAGGCAGACAGCGTCAGGGCAAGAGAAATACTCCCATCTATTATCCTTTCAGGAGCAAAGTTCCCAAAAGACCCTATTTGGTCTCACTTGGGCACAGCATTCCCATGGGCAGAAGTGACGTGTCTTAACTACGAGACCAAAGAAGAAACATAACATGCATAGGAAAACACACACCACTTTGCTTGTATTTAAAAAGTTGAGAATGAAAATAAGCTATCATTCCCCCATCCCACCTTGTTCAGACTGGCAAACATTTTAACAACTGCTAACAGGAAGTGCTGTCCAGGATGCGGGGAAACCGATGTGCTCACATACAGTCAATGGGTATAAACCTCTTCTAAAGGCAATCTGGCAATGCACTAAAATGAAAAAAAATGCATTCCTTTATTCTGACCCAGCCATTCTACATCTAGTGATGTATCCTATAGAAACACAAACACAAGTGTGCAAAAATATGAGGCATAATTGTGATTGTGCAAAACTGGATTCAACCCACATGTCTGCCTGTGGAGCCTGGTTAATACATTTTAATTATATCCACTTAAAATGCTAATAGCCCTTCCAAAAAGCTGCACTGATTCCACGGTGAGAATTATGGACCCTATCAGGCCTAACAGCACCTTTTATAAATACTATATAAATCATAAATACACCCATTTTCCTGCCCTAAATGAAAATCCTAGACCACATAAGCTTCCTAAACTCAGAGTACATCGAACTACGCAAAAAGATGTTGCCTTTACATTAACACAGTGCTAAGCTCTGGGCTCAGTTCATCATGAACAGATTCCCACGAGACGTTCCAAGGTCCTGGGGATGCAGGACAATTCATTGTGCAGAACTGCCTGCCTGTTTCAGGGTTTCAGCATCAATGCCCCCAAACTTTGAAACCTTTTGAGAACCAGAGCTTTCTGGGCACTTACTGGGAAAGATGTCCAAGACATATTATGAAGAGAAGAGAGCATGCTCCTCAACGGTATTATGGTACAACTCCATTTTTTGTTTTAAAAGGCTTACTTTATTGCTTTTATAATCCCAAGGTGGAATTCTTCCTTGTCCCCTCCCAACAAACACCCTGACACCCACACTAGGTAGCAATCCCTTTCACTCTCTTCCTGAAGAAACTGACCCTTTGCCCTGCAGCCTCTGCAGAATCAGTGAGACGAAAACTTCCTGCCAGGCCAGAGGCCTGAGCCATGGGGAGGGGACGGGATGGTGGGCTAGACGCTGCCTGAGCAGGGCAGGCCCACAGCACTCTGAGACAAGACAGACTCGAGGGACAGCAATTCCAGACCTCCTCACCCGTGACGGTATCCCTCAGCCACCTGCACCAGCCTCTGCAGGAGCCCAGCTCCCCACGGATTCGGGCCCAGACAGGACAGCATCCCAAGGGCCCTGGCCCCACCTGAGCCCCATCACTGGGACCCTGCTCAGAGAAGACAAGGCAGAGGAGCTGAGCCTTTCGAGAAAAACACACACAGAAACACAGAAGGTCAAGGACTCCCTCGCTGGGCCTTCCTAATCTCTGCAAAATCCAAAGATAAAGCCCATAATTTTTTTCCTCCAAAACAGAAGCTAATTCATGCTTAATAAAAACACTTGGAAAATACAGAAGACCAAGAAAATTCAAATGTGCCACATGCCATCCACCTAGAGCAACCATCATCAATGCTTTGGACTAGTTCTTTTCCAGATCTTTTACACTCATTTTTTTATAAGACTGGGATCACAGCGTAAACATAATTTACGGCCTTTCACGAGAGTGGGTCAATGAGACTTGGGACTTTATTTAGTGATCTTGACTATTTTCCTGATTCTAAATGTATGATCTGCTTATAGAAAAAAACTGCAAGCACTACGCAATTCTGAACTAGAAAGCAGAAGTCCTTTCTAACCCCCAACCCCCAATCCTCTGAAAATCACAGCTGATGTAGATATTCTGCAACTTTTCTGCTATGCATTTGTTAACACATACATGAATTTAAGAGCAATGGGACGGGCCACACATTCTGTTCTGCATCTTACTTTTCTCCACTTAATACAGGATCTTGGACTCAGTCTTTCCAAGTCATACGTACAGACAGGCTGGGTCATCTCATTTCCCTCCCACGATTGTGAAACTATGTAATTGTACAAACATATCTTAAGGTCTTTCTCTAAGCTCAGTTGATGGATATTTGGATTCTCTCCAATAATTCCTAGTACAGACAGTGCCGACGTGAACATCCTCCTATCTAAATCTTTGCACACTTGTGCAAGATCTCAGTAGGACATATTTCTTGGAAGTGTAATTGCTGGATCACATTTAAAATTTATAAGTTTGGAGTCCTCCTTCAAAAACTTTCTCTTAAGTTACACTCCAAGAAATAGCAAATAAATCACTTTTTTTCACACAAACATGACATCATGAATTTGGAAGTTAGTTGTAACAGCTGTATAATAATCCACTGTATGGGTTCATCATTACTGCCTTAACCATTCTCATACGGTTCTCCACTGTTACACTTTGAGCTTGTCACTGATTTTTCCATTACAAATAACCTCAAGGCAGACACGTTTACAACTAAAACATTTTCTGAATTTCGGTACTTTAAAAAAGCACCACAGTCCCCTCTCGTATTCCAGCTGCTGTGAATGGCAGGGACGGCCCTCTCACCCCCACCTGTCAAGGAGCCTGTGGTGTTCTGAGCAGTCAGCAGCCCACCCTTCTGAGCGTGTGTGTGCAGGTGCCCTCTTCTCTGCCTGGGACACCAGGCTGTCCAACTGCACCTCTCTCAACTGGTGACTCAAACACTCCCTAAGCCACCGAAGACCTGGGCCCCCATTCCATGAGGATTGTCAAAAGAAATTACCTCCTGGCTGGTTGCTGTGGAATCAACCAAAAAAAACAGTCAAGGAAAAAAGTATTTCAGAATTAGAGGGCATGTTATTCCACAGGGTCAAAATTACCTCTTTTTCCAAACCAAAAAAAGAATCATGCCGTATCTTATTGGCAACAGGTGGGTTTAACTCAAATGACTTTTTTTTTCAATCACAACAGAAGGAGTCCTGTACTAAGCTTTCAGTTCCCTCAACTCTGGTTCCTGCCCACCACTGACGAACTGTGGGAACCTCTCTTTCCTCATTTACAAATGACAACGAAAAATGTTTTGACTACTAGTAGTCAGCTTTTTTCCGGTCCCCACTCCTGGGGCAGACACGCTCCCTCCAGAAATAGTGGCTCACTCAGGTCACAGTGGTCACTACAGGTGAACAAGCTCTGCCCGAGCTGAAACTCCCTGGTGAACTAGTTTACCCATCAGGTTAGGACAAGGGGCGTTTATGGAGGCCTAGGCAGTGGATACCCTCAGACACTGAGAGGGGAGTGGAGGCAGGGACTGTCACCTCTGAGAGCCATCTGGCAGTGGCTATGAATCCGCTCCTTCACTATTCGTGGCCCAGGTCTGATCAATTGCCTAGGCGTGCCCAGGTGAGCCGGCCCAAAGATGGTCAGTCTTATAATACTATACAACAGTCGAGCACTGAAACCACCTGCCTGTCCACAGGGGTCTGATTACATGCACTTGGTATACTCCTACACAGCCGTTAACAAGATCAAGGCACTGACATGGGCAATCTCTAAGACTTACTGTTCAGGAAAAGAAAGCACGTTGCCGAATAATACAAGCAGTATGACACCATTTACTGGTCGAGGAAACCCACAAATCACTATGATGCATTTCTAAGGATGTGTGTGTCTGCAGATACATGCATAAACGTATATTTATATACAAATGCATAAAAAAGGTCTGAAAAGTGATTTACACCAAACTGCTATAATGGTCAGCTCTGGGAAGAGAACAGAAGATGATCCAGGAGACTTCAGTGTTATCTACACTGTTCGCATTTGTTTTTACTATGACAACGTCTTCAGGTATTGCATGTGTAAATCGAAGTTAACAAACAAAGATCACTGGGTTGTTAGACGATTCTTAAGGCCCTGCCAGCTCTAATATTCTCTAGTTCTAAAGATACTAAAACTGAGTTGTCAAGTGGGCTGATTAATCTTACATAAAACAGGATGTCTAGGGGATTTCATAAAAAGGAAAACAGAACCCAGCCTAGAGAACAGAAAGGTTTTGCTTCTTCAAAGCTTGAGAGCACAAAATAAAAATAAAAATTGAATAAGAATAGTAACAATAAATTTCCCAGAATATGCCATGAATGAGGCCAGATGTGCGGGTAATGTGTTTGCAATTTCTTTGGCACATAGAATGTTGCTGCTGTTGCTATGTCACTATTCCTGTTGCCACTATCACGGCCATCAAACCCTCTGGACCTCACGAGGAAGCATCCAGTAGCTCAGGGAGGCCTCTTTCCTGAAACATTAACTGTTACATTCGCCAAGGGGATGTTATAAAACACGTTTTTTCCCCATCCTCACTTCTGTAGACTTTAAGAATTAGAGCTCTAAGCCTCCACCCTGGCTGAGAGTAAAGGGCTTAAACCACACCCAGGGACCAATAAAAGCAGCACAGTCACGCTCCTGGTGAAAGAGGCCAACAGCGCCATGTGGCTGCCCCATTCTGGGCCACATGCATTTAGAGGTTTCATGGAATTTCCATGGAACCCAGCATTGAATATAGCAGCAAAAAACTTGAAACTGCCTACACATCCAACAAGAGGAAATGCTTAAAGAAAGTGTGGTAGAGCCATACCATGGAGCCATTAAAAAAATGATGGACTAGATTCATATTTACTGATGCAGAAAGATATGCATGATCTATTATTTGCTGAGGGAAAACTAGTTACTGAAAAGCACATATAGCATGATCCTAATATTGTAATACAAAGTCCCTATTTATTCATGTCTGTATTTATAATGAAATATAGAAAAGTCTGAAATACATACTAAAGCCTTAATAGCATCTGCTACTATTTTCTGCAAGGAATACGGATTACTTCTATAAGCAAGAAAACAAACACAAAAGAAACATGGCGGGACCAGCCCGGTGGTGCAGCGGTTAAGTGTGCACCTTCTGCTTCGGGGGCCTGGGGTTCACCGGTTTGGATCCCGGGTGCGGACAAGGTACCACTTGGCAAGCCATGCTGTGTCAGGCATCCCATGTATAAAGTAGAGGAAGATGGGCACGGGTGTTAGCTCAGGGCCAGTCTTCCTCAGGAAAAAGAGGAGGATTGGCAGCAGATGTTAGCTCAGGGCTAATCTTCCTCAAAAAAAAAAAAATTAAAAAATAAAAAAGAAACATGGCTAAAAATCCTAAAGAAAACTCTCTTTGTCAAAAACAGTGGCTGTAGCTGATCTCCCTTGACCAGTGGGATTCAGAGCTGTGGACAGAGAGGACAGGATGGGAAGGATGGAAATAATAACCAGCAAAGCGATAACAGTCCCCAAGATGACAATGTCCTTGCCTCCGGGAAGCCCTTCTCCAGATGACATCCCAGCCTGCACCCCATGGCAATCTTGTCAACCGCAGACAGGCAGGCAGGCTAGTTCCCCAGGCCACTGATACATTCAAGGCTCAGAGCGAGAGGAGGTGACTTGCCTGAAAACCTGCGGCAACCAGGAAAAAGCAGACCCAGGACTCCAACCAAGCCTGTAAAACCCCAACTGCCTGCTCTTTCACAAAAAGAATGTGGGCCAAATGTAGAGTTACCACATGACCCAGCAATTCCACTCCTAAGTATCCATCCAAGAGAAATGAAAACACGTCCACGCAAAGACTTGTTAGCCAAAAAGGAGAAACCACCCAAATGTGCATCAACTGATGAATGGATAAACAAAATGTTGTATATCCATATAATGGAGTCATATTTGTCAATAAAAAGGAAGGAATTGCTGATACACGCTTCAACATGGATGAGCCTTGAAATCATTACGCTAAGTGAAAGACGCCAGTCACAAAAGGCCACATATTACATAATCCTACTTACATGAAATGTCCAGAAAAGGCAAATCCATAGACACTGAACGTAGATGAGTGGTTGCGCAGGGCTGGGTGGGATGGGGATACCAGGGCATGATGGCTAAGAGGTGTGGGGTTTCTTTTTAGGATAATGAAAATGGGCTACGATTGACTGTGGTGATGTGGGTGCATAACTTTATAAAGCCACTGAATTGTACATTTTAAATGGGTAAATGGTATGGTACGTGAATTATATCTCAATAAAGCTGCTAAAAAACATTTACAAAATACAATTAAAGAAGGGGACCCCTTGTTCCCCGGCACGTTTCCACGAAGAATTTGAAGATTTCAGCACATGCACATACTGCAGAAAGATGAGTCCCTGAGGCTGGGCCCCAATCTCCTCAGCCTCCTCTTGTTTTCCAGACACCAGGTCACTGAGTGGCCTCCTGCCCAATGCCAGCATCACTGTCTTTTTCCTTCATCTGCCCAGCAGACCCTTATCTTGCTGGTGGTCCTAAGCTTTTTGGATCCAGGACACCTAAGCTTCCTTTTCCGATTCTGCATTCTCAGAGCAGTGGGCAGAGCACCGAAATGGTCACCGCCTCTGGGTGTGCACAGAGCTTCCTCTGGTCACTTGGCAGGGACAGAAGCCCAACACCGCCAGGGTGGGGCTCCTGGGGGTCAGGTAGGCAGGGATGTCTCTGCCCCTAGTAAGTCATCAGACTCTGGCTCCTCCGTCTCATTTTGGAGTGATCACTGTTTTTTGACTAAGCTGTCAGTCACCCTCAGTGGGTCGAAAGTATGAATGTACTCACTGAAGTCTGTCAACAAGGGTATGGGAAGCAGGCGTGCCCAGGCATCATGGGGGGCACAGAGGCTGGTGCAACCTCTTTGAAGGGCAACCGGCAATGCCTGGCTGAGTTTTAAACCTACAAACGGTTTGCTCCAGCCTTTCCACCTCTGGGCACTCACCTGGCAGGCACACCCCTGCGTGGGTACAAGGACATACATAAATGGATGCTTATGGAAGTGCTGTTTGTGGTAGCAAAAGTCTGGAAACAACCTTCATACCCATCCAAGAGGAGCTGGCTAAATACATTATGGTGTTTCCAGACAATGACAAGATATTCAGCCATTGAAATCAGCAACCTAAGTGAGGCAACATACTGCAGTCATGAAGAGCATCAACTCTGGATCCAGACTGGCTGGGTTCAACACGGCCCCACCATATACCAGGGAAAGTGATTAAGGTCTCAGAGCCTCAGGTTTACTATCGGTCAAAATGCCAATCCTCATGGGACTGCTGTGCAGATTAAGTGAGGTGATCCAAGTACAACACGCAGAGCATTGCCTGCCCCACCCCGCGACCCGAGGCCCCCAGGGAAACAAGGATCAGAGGTGGGAGGCTCACTCTTCACTGTCTACCATTTACAGTGTGAATTCTTTGTACATATATATGTACTGTTTACAAATTATATGTATTTTAAAGGTTGCTTGGATACATAGATAGGGAGATTTATTACAGCACTGTTAGTAATAGAAAAACAAAGGAAACAAAGTTTCCCTTAAGAGGAGATTGGCTAAATAAATCCATGTCTATCACGTGATGGAATATAACTTAATCTCCCTAAAAAAAAAAAAAAAAGAGGTGATTTGCATGTGCGGATGTGGGATGATCCCCAAGATATTCTCAGACAAGGACGACATTTTTTTTAAATAAAATTGCACACTGTATTAAAAAACTGAAAACATATATATGCTGCAGATGCTTATTCTAGAAAATACAGAAATGACAGAGAAGTAGAAAAGGAATGCAATGACTCCTGATCCTGTCCAAAGACAATCCCTGTGGGCATGCTGACGTACTTCCTTCTGGGCTTTTGTTGTGTGTGTGTGTGTGTGTGTGTGTGTATGTGTGTGTGTGTGTGTAATCATACCCTATATTCTGCTGTTTAAATTTAACTCCAGAGCAGAAGCACTTTCCCACGTTATCATAAACTCTATAAACATCCTTTGGCTGGCCGCCTGATAATCTATGGAGAAGGCGGCCCCCTGAAAGGTTCTGCCACCACCCCCTGGGAAACTCAGGCAGAAGGCAATGACCTTGACAGTGACAGACCTCGACAGTTCATCATACATGCCCAGTACCTGCAGGGTGGCGCCACCCTGGAGGAACGCCAGGTGGCCATTTTGGTTAAACAACCCAGGTTGCCATGTTGACAGTAAATAAAAAAATACGTTAGGTTTGTCGAGTGCCAGAGAGAGTGAGGTTTGGAAAACCGGGCTGCTATCTCCCTCCGAAGTCGCCACAGGCAACAGGAACCCCACAGAGCCTGCTTGCGATGATCTAGGACACGGGCAACAAAGAGCTACAGCCCACGCACAGGGACTGGGAAGTGCAATGGGACTCAGCCCCTAGCCTTGCAGTCAGCGGCTGACTCATAAACAGAGACTGACACATGCACAGAACGGTCTGCTACAGCCCCAGGGAATGCAGAGGAGATAGCCAGGGCAGGGTGTCTTCAAATCGGGTCCTGAGGGAGCCAGGACGATCATTTTAACAGACATCAGTTGAAAGAGGTTTCAGGCAGAGGCGTGAAAACCGAAGCCTATTCCAGGAGCGGGAGAAGTGTGGGGTGAAGAGAGCCCAGCAGGGTCCCTGGGGACCATGAGGGCTCCCTCCTCAGGGAGGATATTGAACTTTGCCTTGTAGAAGAGACCTGAGTTGTAAGGAGGGGCTATTTATTGATTTGTTTGTTTGGGGGGAGGGGAGGTTATCTGGCTGTTTTGCTTTATTTTTCTTCTTCTAAAAACATCTTTTTCTGCACACAGGTAATACATACATGTAGTTTTAAAAGTTCCAAATGTTTAAAAATACATATAATGTAGATAATCAAAGTCCCCCTTAACAGCACCCTCTCCCCCAGAAAGAATCACCATTAACTATTGGATGCAAATTTCTCTGTCAGTTTTTGCTATGCAAATATTAATATGCGTGTGTGTATATATATATATACATATTTTAACATTGGCCCTGAGCCAATCTTAAAATACTGTCAATCTTCCTCTTTTTTATTTTTCTCTCCAAAGCCCCAGTACATAGTTGTTTATGCTAATTGTAAGTCCTTCTAGTTCTTCTATGTGGGATGTCACCACAGCATGGCTTGATGAGCAGTGTGTAGGTCCACACCCAGGATGTGAACCGGCGAACCCCAAGCTGCTGAAGTGGAGTACACAAACTTCATCACTACACCACCAGGCTGGCCCCTGTGTATATACGTTTTTTGATAAAAGTGGGATTGTATTACATTTCAACTTGCTGTTTTACTTAACAGCACATATAATCCAAAAATAGCTAACATTTTTTGTCCTTATTATGGACCAGCACTGTCCCAAGGGCTTTTCATGGATTTTGTTTTCCTCCCACAAAATACATAATATGTACACACACGCACAGATATATATTTATCTCTATTTTGGCACTGTTTTCAAGTCAAATCACCCGGAAAGGTCATCTTTGTTTTCATGTAAATACAGCATTCTGCTAGGCCCATGGTCTACAATGGACATTTGAGCTGTGTCCACGTTTTCTTTATTACAAACAATACCGCAAAGCACATCTTTAAATACGTAAATTTGAACACTTAGACAAATACTTCTGTACTGGTTCTCAGCTAAGGGCAGTACCCCCTCACATGAGCTTTGTAAAAATATGGTGGGGAACATTTTGGGCTGTCATAATGAATAGGGGGAAAACATGGTATTTAGTGGCAGGAGTCAGACATGCTGAATATCCTACAATATAAGGGACAGTCCCACCCAATAAAGAACTGTCATTCCCAAAAAGCCAACAGCACCCCCAGTGGGAACACCTGGCTGAGGATGAACTTCCAGAGATAAAACTGCCATCTGAGGTATGTTTTTTATTTTAATAACTATTATCATATGGCCGCAGCGGCTTACGTTTTATGCAAATACTGTCTATCTGTTCCTTAGAGAGAGAGTACCCACAGTGAAGTGAGTTCAGCATTTATCCATGTCCCCACTGATTCCAAATGAAGCACCTACTGTGTGCACAGCATGGCTCTAGGCACTGGGGATGAGTGATGAACAGGCCACAGGGTCCTGCCCCCATGAAGCTCACATCCTAAAGCCAGACCTACAGACAGACCTCCCTTCACCAGAGCACGCCATCTGTGTTTCCTTTAAAGGCTCACCGTACTGCATTCTGCAGTCAGAGACTGTGTCCCACCATGTCTGAGACCCCTCAGCTCCTGGGTCCATTCAGTGTTTGCCAAACGGCCCCCACCAGGCTCTTGGTTCCTCTAAACAGGCAGCTGTGGGGAGAGTCCTTCTGAGGGGTCTGCCCCACTTGGAGGCCACTAGGATCCTCCTTCCCTGGAAGCAGCACCTCTTTTGTGACACCCCCAACCCAAGCCCTAGCTGGAAGTGACCGGATCAGAGATGCAGGATGACTGACCCAGGCTGGGCCAACCAGATTTTCTCCCCCCACAACTGGGATGGAGAGGGTCAAGTCTGTCTTTGCACGTGGCTCCACCTGAAATGAGGGGACTCTGGGACTGTGAGGGTCTATTTTCCCACTCCGTAGACCAAGAGGCAGAGAAGATAGGACAGAATATAGGATAGAGATTGGGAGATGAGACAGAGAGAGACAGGCCCATGGCCTTCCAGTTCCTGCATCTGTCCCCTGAGAGACACACATCATTTCTGCCCCTGGGTCCCAGAAAGCACTCCCGGATTGTTACAATAAGTTCCCTCTTTCCCTTGAGCCGGCGTGGGCTGGTTTCTGTTTCACGAGCCCTGACCCCCCAGCCCCCTCTGGCACCTGGATTCCCTCACATGGGGTAGAGGACGCCGCACAGATCAGCATCTCCTCGAGCCTTCCTGACCTAAAGTGAAGGGACAGAAGTGCCAGGTGCTCTCCCACCCTTCCCACGCTGCCCTCCGAGGGGCTGGGTGTGCATTTCAGAGCTGCCTCAGGACAGGAAAGCGGGGCAAGCCACAAGCCGACCCTTCAGGGGCCCCCCCAACCTCAGAGGGGACCCACAGGGCTATTTCCGGAGCTGCCTGCCCCAGAGAGACTTAAGCTAGAACTCTGGCCCTGAAAGGAAAAAATATTCAACTGTGAACCAGAATTATTAATATTCTAAAAACAGATTAATTCTGAAGTTAGAAGAGAATGGTTTCAATTTCAAATCCCAAAGTGGTAATAGGCATTTTGTTCCCAGTACTAACAGGTATTTACCGTTTGTGAGGATTGAATAAAGATAACAGTATCACGCTTTTAATGTTTTTCACCACCAGTTATTATACAAAAGTGCAATAACGTTTGCCTTTCTCCCTCTCCTTTAGACCAGCTTTCCCATGGAAGGAACACAAACCCCTAACGAAGTAAGGGATTTCCTACCCTTTTCCTCAATCCAGAAGAAGGATGCTCAACCCTAAGCAGTGGCTTTTTTGACTGCAAACCACACGAAGAACTACATTTTATGTCATGTCCCCGGGCCCACGAACACACACACCAGAAGTGAAACAAAAATATTTAACAATTGGTACATCGTGAGAAGCTGGTCATCAACAACAAACTGGTCACCACGTTTATGTGTGTGAACATGGATGCATATATGTGCCCCCAAATAAGATCTTTACAATATGCAGTATTCTCCAATACTTTCTAGTCTATTCTGTTCTGTTCCAGTTCCTAAAAAGCTAGTCGAGGTTTTCACAATGCAGGGGTGGGTCCCAAGCAGCTATCTGAAAAACAGTGCTTTCAAGTAATGAAACTTGTTTTAAACCAACAAAATCCTTCCAGCTTAACAGGTCTAGCCTCAGATCCAGATTTTAGAGGGCTGCCCACGGTTTCTAAACAGGGAAGACTCTAACCAGCGACCCCAGCTCCCCATCCCTCGTGCAGGTGAGCTGGGGTGGGCAAGGTGGAGCGGGTGGTCCACTCACCTTAAAATGGAAGGAGCTCGCGGGTGACCCGCTGGAGCTGTACTGCTCACTCTTCATTAGGTTGCTGTAGTAGTTATTAACCTTGGAATTGACATTCTGGTGTGACCTGGGGTCATCGGTGATGGGGCAGATAAAGTAACCTTCGTCATCGTCGCTGTCTGCGTCAGAATCACCGTCGGGGCCAGCCCTGGAGGTCTGGCCGCCATCAACGCCTTCGAGGCGGAAGATGAGGTCTTCGTCTGCCATGTTCCTGCGGCGCCCGTCTTACCCACAGGGTGGACGGTACAGCCAGAGTCACCGCGCAAATGCAGCAGCGAGGGTCCTGCAAGGGGAAAAAGAGAATGGGTGCTAAGGCCCAGGGGGTGAGAGCTCGCTGGGCACCTCACCCCAAATGCCACTGGCGACAACAAGAGCCGGCATCCTCAGAGGGAAGACTACAGCCACCTTTTGGGGAGGCACCTGGCAGGCAGCATCTGGGAACATCTTCAACGTACAAACCCGTCCACCCAGTCATTCCGCTTCAAAGAACAGCACTTGAAACAAGCCAGGGAAAATAAACCCTTCTTAAGTAACTAGAGTGATCTTTTTAGAACATAAATGAGACCAAGTCACACTCTCCAGTGGCTTCTCTCCATGTTCTTAATAGAATCGAAATGCCTTTTAAGGCTATACGGCCTGCGTTAGTCTAGCCCCTGCCCACCTCTCCTCCGCCTTGGTGGCTCTCCAGGCACACTGGCTTTCTTTCTGTCCTGTGAACACCGCGAGCTCATTCCCACCTCAGGGCCTTTGTACTTGCTGTTCCCTGTGTGTGGAACGACCTCCCCAATCTTCCAACAGTGGGTTCTTTCTCATCATTTGGATCCCAGCTCAAAAGTCACCTCTCGAGAGAAATCTCTGACTCCTCAATTCAAAGGACTCCTCTGACACGCACGTCCAGCCACTCCCCAGCACATCACTCTTTTATTTTCTTCATATTTTCTCAAGTTGAAATCATCTCATTCACTTTTTCATTGTCTGTAGCCCCAGTGCCTCAAAGAGCGCCTGGTAACAGAGTGGGTACTCAAAACACATCCCCAGAATGAATGAGGGGCCCTAAGAGTGTTCTCTGCAGCGTGATCAGTAACAGCAAAAAGACAACAGCCCACAGTGTCCATCGATGGAGCCTGGTATATAAGTTACAGTTTCTCTTCGCCCTGAAATGCTGTGTGACTGTTAGAAAGAAAGGAGAGGCTCTGAATACACACAGACATGCACGGATAGTCAAGCAAGGGGTCAGCAAGACTGTAGCATACACAAATCAATTGTATTTCTATACACTAGCAATGAAAAATCCAAAAATGAAATTAAGAAAACAATTCCATCTATAACAGCATCAAAAAGAATAAAATATGTAGGAATAAATTTAAGAAAAGAAATGCATGACTTGTAGAGTGAAAAACAAAATGCATTGAAAGAAATTAAAGACGACCTAAATAAGTGGAAAGACATCCTGTGTTCACAGATCAGAAGACTGAGTATTGTTAAGAGGGCAGTCTTCCCCATATTTATCTAGAGATTCAACCCAATCACTATCAAAATCCCAGCTGGCTGCTTTGAAAAAATTAACAAACTGGTCCTAAAGCTCATATGGAAATTCAAGGGACGCAGGATAGCCAAAACAATCTTGAAAAAAGAAGAACAAAGTTGGAGGAGTCACACTTCCTGAATTCAAAACTCACTACACAGCTGCAGTAATCCAGACAGTTGGCACTGGCAATAAGGACGGACACAGACCAAGGCAATAGCATTGAGAGTCCAGAAACGAGCCCCCACATTTATAGCCAACTGATTTTTGTTGGGAGTGCCAAAACAATTCAACGAGGAAAGAGAAATCTTCTCAACATATGGTGCTGGAACAAGTGAATACACACATGCAAAAGATATTGGACCCTTTATGTTATACACAAAAATTAACTCAAAATGGATCAACAACTTAAATATAAGAGCTAAAACTGTAACTCTCTTAGAAAAAAATATAGGAGAAAATCTTTGTGATGTTGGGTTAGGCAAAGCCCTAGATAGAACACCAAAAGTACAAGCAACCAAAGAATAGATAAACGGACATCATCAAAATTAAAACCTTTTGTGCTTCAAAGGACAGAACCAAGACAGTGGAGAGACAACCCACAGAATGGGAGAAAATTTTTATAAATTATGTGTCTGATAAGGGACTATGTAAAGAACTGATATAACTTAACAATAAAGAGACAACCCAGGGGCTGGCCCTGTGGTGTAGTGGTTAAGTTCAGTGTGCTCCACTTTGGCATCCTGGGGTTCATGGGTTCAGATCTATACCACTGGCCAGCCATGTTGTGGTGGTGACCCACATACAAAATAGAGGAAGTCTGGCAGAGATGTTAGCTCAGGGCAAATCTTCCTCAAGGGAAAAAAAAGACAACTAAAATAAACTGTGGGTGAAGGATTTGAATAGACATTTCATTAAAGAAGTTATACACATGGCCAATAAGCACATGAAAAGATGCTCAACATCATTAGCCATTAGGGAAATACAAATCAAAGCCACACCCACTAGGATGGATATAATCCAAAACATGAATAATAACCAGTGTTGGCAAGGATGTAGAGAAACTGAAACCCTCACACACTGTTGGTAGGAATGTAAAATGGTGCAGCCACTTGGAAAACAGTCTTACCATATGATTCAGCAATTCCAGTCCTAGGTATACGCTCAAGAGAAATGAAAACATGTCCACACAAAAACTTGTACACATATGTTCATAGTAGTATTATTCATAATAGCCACCCCAAATGTCCATCAACTGATGAATGGATAAGCAAAGTGTAGTCTGTCCAAACACTGGAATGCTATTCAGCCAAAAATGGAATGAAGTATGGATACATGGATGAATCTTAAAAACACGCTAAGTGAAAGAAGACAGTCACAAAAGACCATATACTGAACGATTTCATTTACAGGAAATGTCCAGAGAAGACAAATCTCTACGACAGAAAGTCCACGAGTGGTTGCCTAGGAACGGGGGAGAGGAGAGCTGGGAGGAGTCAGAGAACGACTGCTGATGGGCACAGGGCTTCTTTCGAGTTGATGAAATGTTCTAAAATTGATTGTGGTGTTGGTTGCATGATTGTGAATATACTAAAAACCATTGAATTGAACATTTTAAATAAGTAGATTGTAAGGTTTGTGAATTATATTTCAATAAAGCTAAAGTTAAAAAAGAAGACAGTCTGGGCCAGCCCAGTGGCATGGCCAGTGGTTAAGTTTGCATGTTCCGCTTTGGCGGCTCAGGGTTCGCCAGTTCGGATCCTGGGTGCAGACATGGCACCACCTGGCATGCCATGCTGTGGCAGGCGTCCCATGTATAAAGTAGAGGAAGATGGGCACGGATTTAGCTCAGGGACAGCCTTCCTCAGCAAAAAGAGGAGGATTGGCAGCAGATGTTAGCTCAGGGCTAATCTTCCTCAAAAAAAAAAAAAAAAAAAAAAGAAGATAGTCAAAGAAAACTGTTAAATTTAAAAAGCAAGTTGCAGAAGATCAGGTATATTATGGTGATCCTATTTGTGTTAAAAGAAAAAGGACACTTGTAGACGCATTAAAACTTTCCTGAAGGACCCACGGCAACTCTCCCAGCACTGGGATGGGCAGTGGGACCGGGAGCTGGGAGCTAGGGGGTGGAGGCAACTTTTTAAAACTTAGTACACTTCTATCCTGTTTTAACTTTTTACAAAGCTGGATTGCTTCGATACAAAATAATAAATAAGTGAAAAAATTTTAAATCTTTTTTTAGATCAAGGCAATAATTTCAATTATTCTTAACAGCTCTTTCCATCGGCAGGCAGTCTTCTAGATCTGAGGCCTTGGCACTTAATCTTGACAGTTATCACAGCAGGAACTATATTTAGATCATAACCCAGGACATGCCCACAAAATGTCAATGAGAATTTTAGGAAACCGTACTCAGTCTGATTTTGTACAATACACTCTATTTTCTTATTTTTCATTGTTGTTTTTCTTTTTATTCTTTTTCCCTAATGCACCACTCACACCAATTTCTCGACTCAGTTTGAAAATTGCTGCTCTAGGAGTCGACGGCTGAGTTTGTTTCCTACGCTCTGGGCAAGACACAGTCACGGCATGGATCCAGTGCCTGAGCCACCTGATCCTGCTCGTTACCAAAATCTTCCCGGGGCCCTGTGCCCACTTCTCTCCACTCGCGGCCACGCCCAGCCCCAGCGCCTACTCTGTCCTGGTCAGCCCTTGGCCTGAATCCATGCTGATCAAGGCAGCTTGGTGCCTGGAGCTGCCAGCAGGCCCAACCAGGCCACTGGCCTCTGGGGGCTGGGATGGTGTCAGACACGCAGCTCCAGCCTGCAGACCTCCAAGCAGTGTAGCCCAGTGGTTAAGAACCTGGGCTCAGGAGCTAGGCTGCCAAAGGTACAAATCCCAGCTGTGCTGCTGGTGACCTTGACCAAAATAATCCATCTCGCCGACCCCCCCCCCCACACCCGATTGGTAAGGGGAGCTGGAGTGGGGAAGTGGCCTGACTGGGGTTCCACAGCCAGTTCACAGGAGAATTATGAGCAGCGCCTACTCTGTCCTGGCCAGCCCTTGGCCATGTCCCACCACAGACCTGACATTCTCCTCGGTCCTGGGAAACAACAGACGCTGCACATGCAGCTGTGACCCTGCCTGGCACAGCGCCTCGGACTTGGCAGGCACTTGGTATGTATCCCAGAACTGGGGGAGCGGGATGGGTTTTATGGCTTTTCAGTTGTCATAAATTTGCTCTGAAGGCAGCTGAGACAGCGGCTGCTAACTGTCCCCAAACAGCTGTTCTCTCCCTCCTAATAACAAACCACCAGTTTTTGGCCAAGCAAATGGTCACTCAGAATGACGGCTACATTTCCCAGATTCCTTGCAATTGGATGTGACCATGTGACCTAGTTCTGGACAAGCGGATATACGCAGAAGGGCTGTTTTCAACCTTAGAGAAGGGTTTTTAAAGGGAGGGAGTGTGCCCTTCTGCTCTCCCTCTTTCCTGCTGGCTACAATGAAGCTGTGATGGCTGGAGCTCAAGTAACTATATTTAACCATGAGGAGGAAGCCATGTGCTGAGGATGGCAGAGCCATGAGACAGAGGGAGCCTGGGGCAACATAAGCTTACATCATGGGGCAGCATAATAGTCCTGGACTCACAATCTTCAGACTTTGCTACCTAAACTTCTATAATCTACTGTAATTTTCCTTTTTTCTTTACTACTAGCTAATTCTGTCTGGCTCAGTAGCTCTTTTTCTCCCTTATCATAAAAAGGCGCATCACATCTCTTAGGATAAGTTGATGCCTGGGCAGAATCAGCCTGGGAAAACTATGGCCTCAGTCTAGAGTCCTAACTTGACAGCTGCTCCCACATTTGCCCATGAAGACTGGGCCCCTGGACAATGCTGGATTCTCCCAGACAGGCAAGGAGCCCCCACTATCCCATAACTCAGTCCCATGATGCCTGTTCCAACACCAGCCAGGGCACCCCACCTCCTAGGAATCTCCATCTAACCTGGGCTTCCCTCTGCCCACAGAGAGGGCCTGCTCCTATAGAACAGAGAGCTTGAGACCAGGAGCAGGACCCCAGCTCCCAATACAGCAGGATTCTCTAGAAGGTCTCCTCGGCCTTCACTTGGGCATCCACATCTTCCCCTCCCAGTCGCTGACACACCCTGGGAGAATATTTCCATGGAGAGGCAGCTGAGTGGAGTTCTGAGACAGGAAGACCCGAGTTCAAGCCCCAGCGCTGCTACTTACTGGCTGTGGGGCTTCGCCTCTTGACCCTTGGCTTCCTCACTATAATCTGGGATGCAGAGTTGTACCCATCCCCTTAACTTGGCGGTGCCGGCACAGAGCAAGCACTAAGACATAATAGCTACTATTGTCACCATCATTTTTATTATCATAAACAAAGGGGGCTGAGCCTTGGGTCCCAGCAAGGCTGGTGACCTGGTCGCTTGGTTAGCAGCCGAGCCAAGTTTCTTCAGGGGTCCTCAGGGAACAGGCTATTTCAGGCTCTGGCCACAGGACCACTGCTGTCACTGGGTCTTGCTATAAAGGGCTCCTCTGGCAGCTGCTGGGGCAGGGAGCGACACTTGCAATGCTCAGGTCAAGGCCTGCGGGCCAAGCTACAGTGACCGCTGGTCCTCCTCAGGCCTCCCCTCATCCCCAGGAGCTGCTTTCCTGCTGTAGAAATGAGCTGCAATCTCCCACCCACCACTCCCGGGAGCCAGCACCCCACAGCCAATGTGGCCCACGCTGAGCTGGCCAGTGCACACTAGTATATGCCCAGCACAGCAGAACCCACCTGGTCCTCAACTGCAACCACAGTGGACAGAGTGACTTCTGGGCTACCTTGTGTCACGCCCCTGCTTCTGTTCAGGACCTGCTTTCCCCAACACTCAGGTCACAGTGGTTGAGGTTGGGGATCCACCCCCAGGTAACAGCATGTGTCCCATGACCCAGGTCTAAGCCAACTACAGAGTTCAGGCACCTGGCCACAGTGACTGGCTCAGAGGTGGGCATGTGACCCAAGTCAAATCAAGCTGGCCCAATGGCAGGTAAGCCCGGGGCTTTAGCCTGAGTGACTGGAGATCAATCCTTTCCCGCAGGATATGAATCTGAGACACGGGCTGAGGCCACCGGAGAACAAAGCTGACACTCACTGGAGAGCAGAACAAGAGATAGAGAGAAAAATGAGTAGTGATGACATCATTTGAGACCCTGAATCCAAATGTGCCTGAAGCCAAAGTACCTGCCTGGACTTCTGAATTATCTGATACAACAAACCCTTGCCTTTTGTGGGGGTCAGGGGATGACTCGGCCAGTTACACATAGGGTTTTTGTCACCTATAATAAGATAAGTCCAGGACTTAGGGCTACTGTATACTATTTCTATATAATTAAAAAAACACTTTTATTAAAGCACATGGTTAAAAATAACACCCCTTTCCTTGTAAGGCAACCATGTACGACCACACAAGTTGAGTACTGCTCAACTTGAGTGAACAACCTTTGCAACAGCACATGAGCAGCCCTGCTTCCCACCTCCAGAGACAACCACTTCCAGTTAGTCTAGATGTTACTCCTGGTAGATAACTCCACACCTCTAAATAATATGCTTTCTCTGCTATTTCATACTTTATCTATTTTGGTCCTTATTGATCGATTTCCTGGTATGATAAATGAGACTTTAGTTTCACTTCCCCTCACTGCTTCCCTTCCCCACTCCACCCCCACACTGGTAGGTCTTCTGGTTCCTTCAGATATCACGGCAAGAACTCTCCACCTTATTCCACCAACCAGAAGGAGCTACGAGTTTCTCACATTGTAGTGTGAGTTCATCTTACCAAGAGAAAGAAGGAAAGATGAGGCTTTTGTGCTGCAAATGAATGATAAGAAAGCAGAAGAGACCTTTGCTCCTATTGACCTCAAAAATGCATGATTTCTACTGAAACAAGACAGACAAATAACCCAGGTGGACAGGTTACTGCACCCCAGGCGCTACACTAAGCATTTGGCATGGACTTTCTCATCTGGCAATGACAGAGGCCTTGGGGCAGAAAAGGGCCGGCCCACCTCTGGTGGGGCCACCTTGAGGAGGAAAACTGAGCAGAATTAGGCTGCCCTGGGCGGCACCTGGCTTGTTCCAAGGATATCTTGAGCTCTAGCTTGAGTCCTCAGTTTCCTTCAAACAGGACACAAAAAGCTATCTTGAAGAGGAATTTGCACCTCCATGTTCACTGCAGCATTATTCACAATAGGCAAGGTACAGAAACATCTCAACTGTCCGTCAATGGAGGAACAGATAAAGAAAATGTGGAGTGTATATATATATATATATGCATACACATATACACATATTCAAACAATGGAATATTATTCAGGCTTAAAAAAGAAGAAAATCTTGTCATTTGCAAAAACATGGATGAACCTGGAGGACATTATATTAAGTGAAATAAGCCAAAGAAAGACATATTATGTGATCTCACTTACATGCAGAATCTAAAAAAGCCAAACTCACAGAAGCAGAGAATAGAAAGGTGGTTACCAGGGGTTGGGAGGTGGGGGAAATGGAGAGATCTTGGTCAGAGGGTCCAAAGTTTCAGTTCTGCAAGACGAGTAAGTCCTGGAGATCTGAGGTACAGTGTGCTGACTGCAGTTAACACTGCTGCGTATACTCAAAATTTCCGAAGAGAGCGGATCTTATTTGTTCTCACACACAAAAAATGGTAACTATGCAAGGTGACGGATGCATTAATTAGTTTGACTGTGGCAATCATTTCACAATGTATACCAAATCATCACACTGTACACCTTAAATATATACTATTTTTATTTGTCAATTACACCTCAATAAAGCTGGAGAGGAAAAAAAAATCCCAATGCGGTGGCAGAGAGCTTGTGCCCTGCAGCCACTTGGCCCGGGTTCGAATCCTGACTCCTCTGTGAGGAGGCGGGACCCTGTCCTAAACAACAGACTCTGCAGGGCAGGCTGGGTCTTCCCTGGCACCGAGCAGGACTCCACAAGCGCTAATCAAACACCTTTCTAGGCTGTGTTTTATTTATTCACAGGGTAGGGGACGGTAACAAGTATACAGCATCAGGAGTTAGTCGGTCAAGCATCAAACTAAGAGTTGATGTCAGTGTCCCTTAATGTCTGTACCCCACTCCGCATGTATAAACATTTATTGAAACTATTAAGAGAAATAATATAGTTTGCTGTCAGAATGTCAGAATAAAAGGATGGATTTACAGATGTCCACACCCATCTGCTCCCTCCTGCTATCTCACCTCCCCTGCTCGCCCCACCCAAGAACCAGTCACCGTTCATGACCAAGCTCTCATCTCCGCGCCCCGGAACCCTAAGGCCCCTCCTCCGGAATGCCTTTCCCACTTGCTGCCAAACCCCCACGTTCCCTTCAAGATCCAGCTCAAATTTTGACCTCCTCGAGAAAGCCTTCCCTGGGTGTTTTTCTCATCTGTAAAACACAGGACAGCTAACAGTACTTATCCCAGGAGTCGTTCTGAGGATTCAATGAGATCAGGCATGTGGCACCTGGCAGAGAACTGGCTCGCAAAAATACCAGCTGCTATTATGCCCTGACCATCCTCCACCCCCTAAGCCACGTCCCTCCTCCTAGGCCCTCCATAAGCATTCCCGTTACACCCAGAGGCCCAGCAGTCTAGGTGGTGGGCAGAATAATGGCCACACAAAGATGTCCACATCCTAGTCCCCGGGAACCTGTCAATATGTTCCCTCATACGGCAAAAAAAACCTCTGCAGATGCGATCAAGTTAAGGACCTCGAGATGGGGAGATCATCCTGGATGATCCAGTAAGCCCAACGTAATCACCAGGGCCCTTATGAAAATGAGGCAGGAGGGTCAGAGTTAGAGGAAGAGATAGGACAACAGAAGCAGGGGTCACAGACAGAGAAAGATTTGAAGATGCTCTGCAGTGGGCTCTGAAGATGGAGGAAGGGGCCGCAACACAAGCCAAGGAATGCTGCTGGTTTCTAGAAGCTGGAAAAGGCAAAGAAACAGATTTTCCCTGGAGCCTCCAGAAGGAACACAGCCCTGCTGACACCTTGGATTTGAACTCCAGAATCACAAGATAATAAATCTGTGTTGTTTTAAAAGCCGCTCAGTTTTCAGTAACTTGTTCCAGTAGCAATAGCTGGAAACAAATATAGTCTAGAACAGTGGCTCTCAACCTGGGGCAATTTTGTCCTCTCAGGGACACCTGGCAATGTCTGGAGATATTTTTGGTTGTCACAACTCCAGGAGTACAACTAGTAAGTAGAGACCAGGGATGTGGCTAAAGATGCCACAGTGCACAGGACAGGACCCGACAACAGCTATGCAGCCAGACTGTCAATAGTGCTGAGGCTGAGAAACGCTGCTCCAGAATGACCCTGGTGGAATTCCAAGGAGCCCTCCCCAACCTTCTCTCCCTCTTCTCCTCTTTAAAAACAAACCTCCGTGCATAACAGAAAGAGACGGAAAAATTAACTCACTCACTGATAAGAACAGCAACCTGCGGCGGAATCGAAGGCGGTAAGTCAACACTTACCCCACGAAGTCTCATAAAAATATCACCGCAGGACACAGTGCTCTGTCCACATGACACTGTTACGGTGCAAAGGCTGTTTTATTGTTTTACAGATTAGAAAAATACATTTTGGAAAACAAAGCACAAAATGTTATAATTATAGCTCTGATTAATAAAATGCACAAGAGAGCTGGAATTTTAATTTTTAATCATTTGCTGGGCACTCGGCTCATGTACCAGGACACTCTGTACTCCTGGCAGGTCAGACCATGGAGACAGCATGTCTCACTTCTCAGGGGAACTCTGTGTTTACGCAGCCGCTTGGTGGCCAGACCATGTGAGTGTCTCCAACAAAAGGGGCCGTGTCTTATTCCTCTCTAGCTCCCAGCCCAGAGCACAATGCCTGGCACACACCAGATTCTCCGTAAATACATGCTGCATGAATGAACAAGCAACTGGAGAAAAGTTGGCAATTTCTGCTGATATAATAGGCATTGCAGGCGTGGAGGAGTGCAGGGACTACTGGGTTATAATTACAAGGTGTCTGGGGGTTAGTTAGCTAGAAAAGACATGGCTGAGGTCCAGAGCGGGACAGCCTGGATCATGGGGATACCTTCAAAAAGCACCCAAGACCAGGTTCTGGCCCAACAAGACTTTTGGGACCAAGAGATCTGGGTTCACGTCCTGGCTCTGCCACTACTAGCTGAGTGACCTTGGGCAAATTACTTAACCTTTCTGAACCTCAGCTTCCTCATCTATAAAAGTTACTCATTCAGCAAAGTGGAGCAGAGACAGCAAGGTGAAGAGGTGAGAGAGGTGGCCAGAGGCCAGAAAAAGCCACACTGGCACAGACAGCTAGCCCTCCACCATGGATTTGTGCTCACCTGCCCAGCCAAGGACTACATTTCCCAGCACATTTTGCATCTAGGTGAGACCACGTGACAGCATTTGGGCCAATGGAATGTGGGCAGAAGTAACTTGCGCTGCTTCCAGGCCCATCCTGGCAGCCTGTTTTCTGCGTGCTGTCGGCTTCCCTTCCACGGCGATCCTGCCCTGAGACCCACAGCCCAGAACAGATTCACAGCATTTCAGGATCACTTACAAAGCACTTGCTACATAACTCCTCTCAGCAACCTGGGGGACACAGGATCCCGTCTCCCTGGGCTTGGCACACACTGTGCCCTCCATCTGGCACACGCCCCAGCTTGCCCTCCCTACTAATCCCCTGGCCAACTCCTCTGCTCATCTTTTAGGTCTCAGCTTAGATGTCACCTCCCCCAGGAAGCCTCCTTTTGAACCCCAGGGGGTAAGCCCTATTAGCTTCATCCTACAGATGAGGAAACTGAGGAACAGAGAGGTTAAGTGACTTGCCCAAAATCACATGGCTAGAAAGTGGGGGTTGAGTTTGAAGCCACTGCAGGCTGAATCCCGGGCTTCCACTCAGTCATCAATTGCTGACCCAGTCTTTCTAAAAGTGTGGTCCTGGGACCACCAGCAGCAGCAGCGTCAGCCTCACCCGGGAACTTGTTAGATGTGCAAATTCTCGGGCCCCGCTCCAGTCCTACTAAATTAAACTCTGGGGGCGGGCCCAGAAATCTGTGGTTAAACAAGCCCTTCAGGTGGTTCTGATGGGCACTAAAGTTGGAGAACCAGTGGCCTCGAGAAATTTCCTGCGGTTGAGCCACCTGCTTTTCAGCCAGTCCCTGTGGAGTCCTTGCCAAGATGAGAAGATGTCACAGCTGAAGAACTGAACACTGTCTCCCCTCTGACCTTCCAGCCATTTGAAATGCTTCTCTGGATGTTCCACAGTCCTGGGACTATCAGGACCCAGAGAAGATCATCTTATACTTTATCATCAGCCTGTTAGTGATTCCTTCCTTTGCTTGAAGGCTTCTTGCCTGTGCCCATCAACCTTGGCTATGAGAGTTTAATCCAGCAGCACTTTAAGGCTCGAGCCACTTCCATCCCATGGTGGTCACTACAACCACCTCCTTCTAGAACATTCTCAGTTCACTGCAGTAAACATTATGCAGCTTCTTGGTCAGCAGAACTGATCTCCCCAACACAAAAACTTTTATTTTTTTAATCAGTCCAGCCAGCTGCTATTACTTTGAATATAGTCCTGATCATCAATTTCTTCTGCTTTAGCTTTTAGAGTCAGACCTGAAAGAGTGAATCCTCGAGAATGAGCCTGAACAAATCCAAGCTTCTGCTGTTGACCCTCAGTTTTCTTCCACAGTGCTCTCAGAGTCCCGGCAACCAGAGGCCAATCCTGACAGAGACTGGTCAAGACGTCTTTGGGGAATCTGACCAGTGTGAGAAAAAAGACCTAAAAACACCATTCCCCAGTGGAACAGCCCAGCCAGATCACCCTGAGGGGAAGGCCACAGCCCACAAGCCCCACTCACACCCAGAGACCTTCCAAAGAGCTTACTGGAGTCCCACTGTCTCTAGCAAACAGCCACCAACCACCAGGGGAGGTGGAAAGGAGAGGCTCAGCTCCACAGTCACTCAGGAGCCCAGGCTCCTTCCAGCTTGTGGCTCTGCCCTCCTCTAGGCCCTCAGAGTCCTCTCAACTGATCTGGTAAACAGAAAAAGAGGGGGAGATTTTTTGGGTCCATGCTTGGGAAGACAACATACTATTTCTGCTCACATTCCATCAGCCAAAACTTAGTCATGTGGCCCACCAAACTGGCAGGGAGTCTGGGAAATTCGTCCAGGTGATACCCCAGGAAGAAGAGAACAGAGGTATTGGTGACCAACAGCTGTCTCTGCCACAGAATGCATTAAAAATGTTTAAAAATCAAATCAGTGATACATCTTTAATCAGCCAAAAAGTACTGTTCTGTCACAAAAAGCACAAAAGAAAAAAATTGTAAATCATAGAAGGTACACAATTGATCATATGTAAACTGAGACCATTTCAAGTAATCATCAGGCCCTGACTTCATGCCTCCCCCCACCTCCTGCAGAAGATAGGGACTTGAGATCCCAGCCCAAGGGGACAGAGAGAAGAGGGGATGGCAATCCCAACCATGTTACACCTGAATTCACGTCATCAAGAAGCTTTATCGCACTTGTTGAATTAATACATGCTGAAAGGAATGAACGTAAGGTGCTGTGGAGGCCACAGAGAAGGAAGATATCTGCATACCTCTCTCTCTAAACCCCACCTCCTTCCACGGGCGTCCTTTACAGCTCAGCTCAAACATCACCTACTCCAGGAAGCCTTCCCCAATAATCCTCCTCCCCCCATCCACACAGCGGGCACTAGCAGCTCCCATGTGCTTGCTCTCTACTCCCACACTTCCTCCATCTTGCTTCTTAGAGTCTGCTATTAGACCACCCACCCTCAGCCTCAGTTTCTTCCTCTCTAAAATCAGAGTGGACGACCTTACTCAGTTTCTTGGCTGCGTGGCCCCAAGCCAGGCAGCGCCCAGGGCCGAGGACCCAGAAGTCAGGCTCCCAGAGAGCGTCCCGACAAGGCAGACCTAGCGGCCCCCTTCCCATGCAACCCATCTGTCACACTAGGGGCGCAGCTGGGCCGATTTCCCGCAATCCCCCCAGATGGCGCAGGCAGACCGAGGCCGGGACTAACCCGGAGGCCACCGCCCCCGCGCCGCCACTTGCATATTAATACCCGGCCCCTTAGCGCACAGGTCAAGGGAGCCTGCCAACACCCGAACTCCCGCAGCCAACAAGGCAGCAAGGGCGCGTCTACACTGTTCTCCAGGTTCGGGGAATTCGGGCCTCTCGTTCAGGGGAGGGGTGGGGGATGCGGCTCCTAGCCCTGCAGGGGACAGGATACTCTGCGGAGGGGCCCCGGGCGGAGGCCCCAAACTGCCTCTCCCAGCTTGCTGCGTGCCAAGTGTTTTCTCAGTAGACACTGCCGTTAAACTGCATGACTCCCCCATCTTACAGAAGCAAACACTGAGCCCCGAAGAGTTTAACCAGAGGAGGAGCGCCCCGCACACTCTCCTTCCGGGCCGCCTCGAGCCCCAGTTTCAAGCCCCAGACCCAGCGCGCTCGGGGTGCCGGCTGCACCGAGGCGCGCAAGCTTGCCCGATGCCGGCCCCCCTGGCCAACCGCGGCCCCCACCTACCTCCCTCGGACGGACAGGAGCCGCAGCCGCTGCTCACGGCCGCGAGGATCCAGAGGAGTTGGCAGAGGCTCGCAGCCCGGTGCTCCAGGGTGCAGGGCGGGCAGGTCCCCCGAGAGTGCCGGGGAGGCAGCGGGGGCCGCGCGGAGCGGATGGAGCGTTCCCGGGGCGCGGGGGGCGCGTGCCAGGGGCGCGAGCGCAGTCGACCGACCGCCGAGCTGGGGCAGCTGCAGCGCGTGGCGTGCGGGCGTAGGAGCTGAGCAGTAGCCGGGCTGGGGCTGGGGCGGGGACAGGAGCCGGCGGGCGCTCGGCGCCGCGCTCACGTGGCCGGCCGCCCCCAACTGGCCGCGGCCGCCGCTCCCCAGCCGGATGAGTACATAGCGTCCGGATCGAGGGCGTGGGGTGGGCCTCGCAACTCCCCGCGGGGGCGGCGCCCTCCCCGTGGGCGATTCGAGGAGGGCAGCCAACCGCCCATCTCCCACCCTGCCTCTCCGGGCTCCGTCAGCTGCCTGTCCAGTTCCTGTATTCGAGTCCTTTCCAAAATCACTGGTAATCTGACCTCATTGTTTGTCTCTATGCATAACCTTAAAATAGTTTTATCAGAAATTGCTTTTGTTTTTTTTTTCCTGATTTCTACTTTGTAAAAACTTTGGCACTTAGGACAATTGCAATTATTTGTGTAATTATTTGATTAATAGCCCCCCTAGAGTTCCCTGTCTAGTCCTTCGCTGTACGCCCAACTCTAAGCACAGGCCCTGGCACGCAGTAAATGCTTAATAAACACCCGTGGAATGAATGGACAAATAGGGAAAGGTATAAAGAAGAAAGAGAAATAAAAGGAATGATAACTGGGCCAGCCCCGGTGGCCTAGAGGTTAAGTTCAACGGTGCTCCATTTCAGCAACCTGGTTCGGTTCCCAGACGCGGACCCACGCTGCTCTGTTAGCAGCCATACTATGCTGTGCTAGCGGTCCAGCTGAAAAAGAGGAAGATTGGCTGACAAATGTTCCTCAGACAAAAAACCCAAAACTACTGTGAACATGTTGATATTATCTCCTGCCAGATGCTTTTCACTGAAATTTTAGAAATTTCACAACTCTTATTTTAGAAATAAAAATGATATTTATTGGATTATTTATTGCACACCAACGAAGAGGTAGGTTTCACAGCTCTATTTTACAGATCATAAACCTGAGGCTTATAGAGCTAGGCTTGCCCAAATGATTTCTAAGGTGGCTCCTGTAGGCAGAGGGTTTCTATATTTCATGGCTCCTGCAGGTTTGGGGTCTGCTGAGTTATTCTGTGTAGTAAAAGGAGAGAGGCATTTGAAGCATTGCAGGTGAGAGGGAGGGAGGGGACAGGCAGAAGCTGCCAGGCATTGTGGGAGGGAGAGAAAGGGAAAGGCTTCCAGTAGGAGAGCATCTTGTGGGGGCTGTTCAAATAGTTTGCTGTAGGGTGTGCATCCTAACCACCTCCCTATGTCCCACAGAGCTCGTCAGTGAAGGCTCCTTGGGCTGGAATGGTGGGAGTGACCAGATTCTCTCATGGACCTGGAGGGAGGGCTGAGTCTTAGTCCAGGTGAGCCCCAGGCGAACAGAGACCACAGGTGTGGCCAGACCAGAGACAGAAAGAGGCCGACATCTGGGTATGCACGTGGGTCTATTTACGTTTTTCCTAACAAGAGTGGACTCCTATTTATTGCTCCTTTTCCCCCCTCAACACTAGGTTGTAAACATGTTTCTGTAGTCAAGAGCCACCTATTATTTGTAATGCCTGGTTTGATGTGCCTTTTTGGACATAATAATTAGAGCTGATATTTACAGGGCATTCCCTTTATGCCATGCAATTGCTTTACAGGCTTATCTCTTTTCATTCTCATCACAACCCTCTTATTGCACCCACTTCATCCACAGGGAGACTGAGGCAGGTTAAGTGACTTTCTCAAGGTTACACAGTAAGTGGCAGAGCCAGGATTTGTTCCCAATCTGGGTATATACTGGCCCCTCGAGTGTCCTGTCCCTAAACCTTGACTGTTCAGTTTTTGAGGCCTCTGAAAATTCAGATTCCCTTGGGAGAATGAAGGCCTTCAGCTTACCAGCTACTATAGCCTCTGTGGGGAGTAGGTTCAAGTTTATGAGGCCTGGGCAGGGGAGCAACATACAGGCAGCATCTCATAAGGTGGTGGGGGGAGGGGATGAAATAAAAAACAAACGGTCCTGAAACCCATCATTGAGTATACTACCCCTTGGGCTCTGTGCTACAAGTTTGAAAATACAAGATCTAGAAGATATTATTTTGGCTTGAAGTGCTGGCTCCTTTGGTCACCTTGAGAAAACTGCTCTGGCTTTTGGCAAAAGACAAAATTGTACCTGAAATTCTGATCGTGGGAAACTGGGGCAGGAATAAAGCATCTGAGCTAGTCTGTCCAAGCCCCTCCCCCCACCCCCCAAAAACCTGCACTGCTTATAGCTCTGTGGCCTTGGGAAAGTTATTTAACTTCTCTGAGACTCTGTAGTTTTTGTCTGCGCAGCAGAAATCCTCCTTCTTTGCATGAGCTCCTTGATTAGTCCTCAGGGAAACAGCCCACCCTACTCTCAGTTCATGAGAATAACCTGCCCCCTCACTCCCCTGGCTTCAAGAGTAGACACATGACCAGATCTGGCCAATCAGCATATTCCATCCCTATAGCCCCACTGATTGGTTCAGGAATGAACATGTGAGTCAAGCCAGGCCAATGAGATACTAATCTGGGTCTTTTATGGTAACCATTAAAAAGAGAATCTCTCTTTTCCAAGGAGTTGTTGAGCTGGTAGCATGTAAACCTAGGGTTCCTGGGCGTTCACTCTTATGGCAGATATTTATTAAAATCGTATTGTGTGTCAGGTATTGCTCTAGTTGTTGAGGGAAAGGCCTGCCCTCAGAGAACTGTCTAAGAGGGTAGGAAAAAGGAAAACAAATTTCTCAAATAGCCATTATTCCATACCAATATAAACTGCAAAGCGTGCTATGAGCGAGAAGTTTAGGGAGCAGCGAGAGATTATAAAGGCAAACCTGGTCAGGAAGGCTTCTCTGAAGAAATGACACTTAAGCTCTGAAGGAGGAGTCAGCATGCTTCTAGCAGCTTTAGGAAGGCAGGTGCCCTGGGTGGCCTCAGCAAGGAGACGTGGGTTAGATCATTCTTGGTTTTTGCTTGGTCCTTAATCACCTCCTTCAACCATCACACAAAACTGTTCAGATTTTATTGAAGAGTTTGGGGTAACAAAAGAGAACTAAATATAGGAGGAAAAAAATTAAATTGTCCTCTCAATGTTACAGTATCCAAGAGGAAGAATAACCCTTCCCAGGGGACTCTTCATTGGTGCACTCAGTTCCAAGCCTTGCTCCCCTGTCCTGAAGCCTGCCCTTCCTTCTCTCATCTCATGTGGACAAACATCTCTTCAAACTCTGAGGGACAAAATCCCCACCTCTATTAGAAAAGTCCCTCTCCTTGCCCACAGGGATTGGGTTCTTTCTCCTTTTCCCTCCACCAGAATAATCCACAGGATTCAGTAACCCACGGGATGCTAAAGATATCTTCAAGAAAGTGAAAAAACAACTCAGAGAAAGGGAGAAAATATTCACAAATTATATATCTGATAAGGGATTTGTAGCTAGAATATATAAAGAGCTCTTACAACTCAATAATAAAAAATAAATAACCCAATTGAAAAATGGGCAAAAGATTTGAACAGACATTTTTCCACTAAGTACATGAAAAGATACTCAACATCACTAACCACAGAAAAATGAAAATCAAAACTACACCCACTAGGATGGCTAGCATCAAAAAGTCAGATAATAACAGATGTTGGCAAGGATGTGGACAAATTGGAACCTTCAAACACTGCTAACCCAGGAATGGAAACTAGAGAACAGTTTGGCAGTTCCTCAAAAAATTCAACATGAGGTTACCATAAAATGTAGCAACTCTACTCCCAGGCATACACCCAAGATAAATGAAAACATATGTCCACACAAAAACTCATGCAAAAATGTTCATAGCAGCATTATTCATAATAGCCAAAAGGTGAAGGCAAGCCACCATCAACTGATGAATGGATAAACATGTGATGTATCTATACAGTGGAATATTATTTGGCAATAAACAGAAACGAGGAACTGATATATGCTACAACATGGATGAATCTTAAAACTATTCTGCTAAGTGAAAGGAGTTAGACACAAAAGGCAACATATTATATGATTTAATTTATATGAAATGTCCAGAATAGGGAAATCCATAAAGACAGAAGGTAGATTAGTGGCTGCCTGCGGCTGGGAAGGGAGTTCAGGAGGAACGGGGAGGGACTACTAACAAGTATGGGGTTTCTTTTCTGGGGTGATGCAAATGTTCTAAAATTGATTGTGGTGATGGTTGCACAATTGTGTAAAAATACTAAAAAACAATGAATTATCCTCTTTAAATGGGTGTATGGTATGTGAATTATATTGCAATAAAACTGTTACCCAAAAAAAAGGAGTCACGGTGCCTCCATGTTACCATGGTGCTTCAGGGTGTGGCAGCAGAAGAGAGGTCGCCAGGAATAGTATTCCAGCTCTTACGTGCTCTAGCCCAGTCATGGGTACATGGCTGTTCCCAGCTTCAAGGAAGTAGGTGTGATCTTCCCACAGGCTCAGAGAGGGTTGGAGAACCACACTAGCCACATACGCGATAGGAAGGAAATGGTTCTCAAGTGTTAGCTGCTCAGATCCCCTGTCCACAGGAGGCCATGTCCACACGCGTTGTAGAACAGTTTTAGGTTCACAGCAAAACTGAGCAGAAAGTGCAGAGATTTCCCATTATCTCCCCTGCCCCGATACAGGCACAGCCTCTCCCACTATCAACATCCCCCACCAGCGTGGGGCATTTGTTACAACCGATGAACCTACAATGACATATCATTATTCCCCAAAGTCCATAGTTTACATGAGGGTTCACTCTTGGTGGTGTACATTCCGTGGGTGTGGACAAATGTATAAGGACATGTATCCGCCGTTGTAGTATCAGACAGAGGATGATCACTGGCCTGAAAACCCTCCGTGCTTTGCCTAGTCATCCCCTGCCCCAACCTTAACCCCTGGCAGCCACAGTGGGATGTTTTCAAGCAGCAGCATGAAGGCCTCCTTGGCTCACTTCCATGGCTCAGAAGGTCCTGGGCCTACTGAGCATGAGAAGCAAAGCCCATTGCAGAGCCATCGACGGCCCACCTGCAGCTACAGAAAGCCTCGCAGGGCTATACAATGACCACTCTGCTGTCCTCGGGATGGTGCGTTTCTCCCTTGCCCTTGTGCTAGGCAAACCCCAGGGTTCCAGTGGGGCATGTTTGGGCCTCTCCTTCCCTGTGCCCATACACGTGCATAGGAAAAGATCTGGAAAGATGCAGCTAAACTGTTGCTCTTCACAGTGGTTACTTCTGAGCTGTGGGATTGGGTGTGAAGGAGGGGGGTGGTGAGGGAGAGAATTTCCCCTTAACTTTATACATATGATTGGACATTTAAGAAAAAGTCACAATGAGTATGCATTACATTACATTTCAAATGCAAAAAGACAACCTACACCTTCCTTTACCAAAGCATTGACAGAGTTGAACGGGGTGGGGAAATTAAAGGTAACTTTATATTCTCATTTGTGTTTTTCCTTCTTTGCTCGAGTTTCAACAAGGAACATGTATTACTTTTGCAAAAGTTATTTTTAAATGTCCCTTAAAAGCAAACAAACAAACGAAAAAACCCCAAACTGAACAGAGCCCAGTTGCTCTGGTTTCTATGGCCTCTGAGCCCTTGTCTGGCTGGGGCTGACTTTGCATAGGAGCTGCTCTCGCAGCATCAGGCTTGAAGGCATAAATCACCAGAGACGCTGACTCAGCAAGACTGTGGGAGCCCGGTAGGGAGACAGGCGGGTGGAGCCATGCTCTCGTTGGAGCAGATGAGCTCACGGCCTCGCTTCCACTGGAGTTTTGTTCTGTTGGAGAAATGCCCCAGGCATGAGGGTTCTGAGCAGCTCCGGAAACAGCTCTTCTCACAGAAGGCCTGCTTTTTTTCCTGATCAGGTCTACTAAGTGTAGGATTAATGTTCACTTGAATTAAATTATCAGAGAGAGAGTTGGGGTGGGGGCAGGGTTGCTGCTAGCAAATGGTCCAAACACTGGAGAATGCTTTGAGTCATTGTAGGGGGATTATCCAAAGAGATCTCTGCATCCTTCTTGCGGCTGCAGGCGGGGATCTTCCAGTAGAGCAGAGCACAGTCTGGCCATGTCCAGATAAAGGTTCTGTGAGCTCTCATGTTGAGCAGCTCCAGTCAGAAGCATTTACCTCTGGCTTTGTCTAAGTCCACATAGCAAGATGGAGTGGCCTTAACCAAGGATGCCAAACCACTGGTTCAAGGAATGGTCTGGCTGCCAACACTGTTTCAGGCCCTGGGGACATACTGTTGGATGAACAAGACACTGTCACCTGCCCTCCTGGGATTGGCATTCTAGGAGGGCCCAGTCATTAGGAGAGACTCATAAACACCAGCTTGAGGCAGGGGAGTAGGGGAGATGTTTGTGGAATACCACCGAGTGATCAGCAGCCGTGTAAGAACTCTCGTGGTGAGCACATTGAGGAGGAAGTGGAGAGCTCGGGTCCCTGGAGTCCCCACCATTACACCCCTCACTATGTGCCAGGTATCTGTTTAAGTGCGTGACACACATTACTACATTTATTCTTTGTCTGACTTGTTCTCTGATGTGGCCAAGAGCCCAGAACAGTGCCTGACACATTGTAGGTGCTCAAGAAATATTTCCAGAATGAATGAATTTAATTCTTATAGCAGGGGCTGGCCCTGTGGCCGAGTGGTTAAGTTCTCACACTCTGCTGCAGGTGGCCCAGTGTTTCGTTGGTCTGAATCCTGGGTGTGGACATGGCACTGCTCATCAAACCACGCTGAGGCAGCGTCCCACGTGCCACAACTAGAAGGACCCACAACGAAGAATATACAACTGTGTACTGGGGGGCTTTGAGGAGAAAAAGGAAAAAAATAAAATCTTTAATTCTTATAGCAAAGCCTGTGATCCTACTATCATCCCATTACAGAGACGAGCAACTGAGGCCCAGAGAGAAGTAGCTTTCCTAAGGTCACACATCCAGTGAAGGCTCAGGCTGTGTGCTTCCCAAGCCCATGGGTTTACCTACTGTATTGGTTTCCTTGCTGCTGTAACAAATTTCTTCTAATTTGGTGGTTTAAGATAACACAGTTGTCTTACAGCTCTGCAGGTCGACGTCCTAAAGTCAAGGTATCAGGCACCTTATGTTCTTTTCTGGAGGCTCAAGGGAAGAATGGGCTTCCTTACCTTTTGCAGCTTCCAGAGGCTGGCCGCATTCCTTGACTTGTGGCTGCACCACTCCAAACTCTGCTTCTATCTTCACATCTTCTCTAATTCCTGCCTTCCTCTTATAAGGACCCTTGTGATTACATTGGGCCCACCTGGATAATCCAAGATACTCTCCCCATTTCAAGGCCCTTAATTTAATCACATCTACAAAGAAGAACACTGGGTCTTGGGAGGCTGGGGCATGCTGGCTCTGCCTGGGACAACTGAAACAAGTTACTTAGCCTCTCTGAGCGTGAGTTTCTCCCTCTGTAAGATGCGCATAACAGTTATGATTGACGGAGCCCACACTTGCAAATGACCTGTAACAACGTTCAATGATTCTCCTCCCTGGACTCGTGGTTCTCACATCGCGGGGGCAGGAGCCAGCCCGTGAGGCCACCTGGGCTGCAGAGGTGACCTGAGGCAGCGCTGGAGAATCCGCAGGCTGGGGACCCGGCCGGGTTCGGCGTAAACCCGGATTCCCCGCGGGACCCGCAACCTGGCTGGGAGGAAGCGGCAGCGAGGCACTGCCCCCAGGTGGCCATAGACAGTATACCACGCTCATGGAAAATAAAATGCAAACCTACGTGAAGACTGGATATTAATGTTTAACATTCTGCATCTCTTTTTTCCTTTTTTAATGGGCATCCCGACTGTAGTTATTGCTGCCGGACACGAGAGCACTGTGACTCCGAAGCCCGGAAGAAATCCAGGAATCAGTACGCGCTGACGGGTGCAGGAAACTTCAGGGCGACATTGGGCATGCGCAAACCTAGGAAGGCGGGGCTCGCGGAACGTGAGGCGCAGCGTCATTACACTAATATAGTCTGGATAGAATACGTCAGGAAGGGGAGGTAGCGTGGCCGAGTGGTCTAAGGCGCTGGATTTAGGCTCCAGTCATTTCGATGGCGTGGGTTCGAATCCCACCGCTGCCACACCCTTGATGGTTTCACTTTTCCGGCCTTAAACCCTTCAAATTCGTTGTCGTCGTTGTCTCCCGATCTCTCTACTTGGTTTCTCCTTTCTGAGCCGTACGGTTTTTTTAGTGGAATGGGGGACTGGGGAGGAAGAAACTGAAGCACAGGCCCTCTCACTCGCTAGCCTAGTACACAAACCCACCAATCCTGCTACCAAAAACACCAAAAACGTTCCTCTATTTCCAGGAGGAAGTATCTGAGATACCTGGAAAAGTTCCCAACAGCCTGCCTGCATCTTTACCTTAATGCTTCAAGATCTGAGCCCACAGGAAGTGGGCCTCTTTACTTCCCAAGGACAACGGTTAGGTGGGGATGATTTTAATCGTGACCTGAGTTAGGGATGGTCCCTTTCTGGCCGGCTCTGTGTCTTGTAGAGAGTTCCCGCTGACTTCATAAATCTGTGTTCGGAGAAATGGTGTCAGGTGACCCTAAAGAGAGGCTGAGATTTCAGGGAGCCTGCCCCACGTCTGGGTACCAATCTTGGGGTGCCAGCTTCATTGATCCACCTCCTACTTGGTCTTCAGGCTTGGTTTAGGGAACCTTCGTTTATTTATTCATTCAATGACTATTTGTGAAGGGCCTACTATGTGCCAGAAACCAAGTTCATCCTGATGCCACAGATAAAACAAGACACACACGTCTTCACAGTCAGCCATTGTAACTTCATTAATTATACCTGTGAGGAGTGTTATACAGTGCAGCATGCTAACCTGGCCCAGGGTCAACGGAAGAAGTGACACTTAGCAGGGACTTGAAATTGAGACATTAATTATGTGAAGGTGGGAGAGGGGAGTTCCAGGAAGAGGGAACACCATGTGGAAAAGCCTAGAGGCGCATGAGAGCCTGGTGAGTCTGAGATGCTGTGAGGGCGATTTCGGGCAGCGGGACAGAGAGCAGCAGTGGACCAATGATAAGTGATGAGGCTGAAGTGTTAGGCAAGGAGGGCCATAAACGTCAAGATAAGGCTTTGAACTTGATCCTGGGGGCACCCGGAAACCACTGAAAGGTTTTAAGCCCGAGGGTGGCACGTTCCAATTTTGGATTTAGAAAGTTCCCTCTGGCAATAGGAACAGGAGGTTCCATTCGAAGCCTGCTCCAGTTGTCCAGGAAAAAGAAGAGTGGCTCGTGCCATCGCTGGGACAGTGTGTAGGACAGAAGGGGTGGGTCAGAGAGACGTTTTGGAAGTGGATCTGACAGAACTCACTGATTAAGACATGAAGAAGAGGAAGGTGTTAAAAGTGTTGACTAACTTTTGGGCTTGAACTACTGGTTGGATGGTGGTGCTTTTCCTTTTCCCTAGAAAGTTGCAGAGGATGAAGAGGAGGTTTGTGGAAAAGATGATCTCAGTTTGATTCACACTGAGTTTGAGATGTGGGACATGGGGTTGAATGGGAAGTTGGACACAGAAGTCTGGAGGTCAAGAGGACATTGGGAACAAATGATATGGATTTGGGAGGCAGTGGAGACTGAGGATTTGGAATGGATGAACTCACCCAGGAAGAGTGTGCAGACAGCAGAGGGGCCAAGACAGAGTCCTGAGAAACATCATCTTGAAGGGAGGGCCGTGGAAGAGGAGACAGTGAAGGGGACGGAGAAGGACTGGCCAGAGGCATAGGTAGAAAACAGGTGTTGTGTCATACAGGCCAAGAATATGACAAGAAGGAAGGAGTAGCCAACCATGTTGAATGCTGCTAAGAGGCTTGAGAAGATGAAGGCTGAAAAATATCCATTGGATTTATGATTCATGGGCAAGGTTATTGATGACCTTGATTAAAGTCATTTTGGAATGAGTTGAAGAGAAGAAATGGAAACATCAGTGTGGACAACTCATCATCAAATTTGATTTTGAGGAGGGGAGAGGGATGGGAGCCGTAGTGAGAGAGAGAATGGGGAGTCAAGGAAGGATATTTTTAAGATGAGAGAGACGACGATGTTTTAGACACCTGGCATTGGGTCTACAGTGGAGAACAGCTTTAGCACCCACTATGGAAAGCTTATGAATTTACCTTGATGGTCCATTCTGATTGGCTGTGTTGCCTTGGGCTGCCCACAGCGACAACTCTGTTTTCTGCATGCATGATGCTTCAGTGTCTCCAAGAAAGCTAGGACCTCCTCCTGCTTGCCCTCTCAGAACCTGATGGAGAGCTGGTTATGTGGGCAGCTTCTAAAACACTCACGGGCTCAGTTTGTCTGTTGGGTGGAGGTGCTATGGTCCTTTTCCATTGGGTAAAGTCACGTGAGAGGAAGGAAGCTTTCTTGGCTAGTGACCCACACCACCCCCAGCCCCAGGGTTCAGACATTATACTTTCGGAGCCGCAGGGCAGAGATGACTTAGAGAAATCCAGAAAACAAAGGAATTGATTTTGCTTTTGGGTTTCACAAGCTGAGGTTTGGCAGTAGATAAAATGTCTAGAAGATTCCGTGAACAGGGAAAGCCTGTTTTCCTGCCCTAAGAACAGATGTCTCAGGATTAGTAGAGAGAGAAAAGTCAGAGAAGGAGGTGAGTGTAGACACAGCTGTATTACTGAGAAGAAAGGGAGGCCGTGGACTACCAGCCCCAGATGGCCCGAGGTTTGTGGATCTGAGACGGAAGTGGATCCCAGAGTGCAGCCCAAGCCCTGGCACAGCCCGGATGCAGAAGAGCAGAAACGACCGTGTGTGTGTTTAGGCCAGTGGGCCTTGGGCAGCTCCTCCAAATTACCCCAGCTGCAGAGCAGGAACCCCCACGCTGTTCCCTCTTTGAAGTTAGACACGACCTCAGTTTCCTCATCTATACAATGAGTAATAAATCCTACTGTAAGGGTGGCCCTAAGAAGGAACGAAATAAGAGCATATAGATGAAAGTCCTTTCAAACTGTCAAGCATTAAACAGACATAAAGGATTATTATTGAGCTTTAAAAAATTATATTTACACACGCAATTCAACCTAGCAAAGAGGAGCATACACTTTTTAGCTGCTTTGCAAACTTTCTTCATTGATCAGCAGAGAGGGACACGAGAGCAATGCCCACACCCACGATGGCCACGTTGGCTCTGATTAACTAACACATTCGCCCCCCTGCAACACACGTTTCTTCAGACTTATGATGGTTTTCCTCCTTGCCAGGATCCACGGTTTCCTCCTTGCCAGTTCCACGTGTGCATATTACGGTATATACATGGATATATTTACACACTGATCTTTGTACCCAGAATCGATACCAAGACCATAGGGAGGCGCTGTTTCTGTGGCGAGCAGGACTGGATTAAGAAATTTTGCGGGTTTATACCCTGAAGATTATGGTGATCACCACTGCCTCCTCATTAACAAATAGAAGCAACATTAAATCATAAAATAAGATCAACCAAGTTCTAATCCTTCCCATTATAACTATATTGGTGTTTTTTTTTTGAGAAGTCCAATTCTTTCAAAAGTTTTTTTTCTTTTTTGATATCCCTCCTGGTAACGAAGCCTGTGCTTACTATGCCGAGTCACCCTCAGACTCATAAACCGGAAACCCAAAAAGGCGAGGCTGGGCTGAGTAGAACCCTGGCTATCAGCACACAGGGAGACCTGTGTGAGTGAGCGAACTCAGAACACTAGGGTAGGAGCGGATCAAACGTAACGCTCCCAGAATGGGTGTAATCCACGATCCCGAGATGATCTCAGGACAAGCCTAGAGAGGCTTGGGCAGCGAGGAGGTCCAGCATCCCTAGACAGGCCGCAGCAGACAGCAAAACTCTGCACACGCCACCCAGCCTGCAGTAGGCGCTGGAGACAACCGCGGCCAGGCCCGGGGAACTCACCTAGGAGGCGCTGCTGGGGAGTTGGGGGGGAGGGTGGAGCCAGAGCGGGAGGGGAGGAGGCCAGGGCCGAATTACAAGTAAGAGAGGGGAGGGATTGGATCCAGAGAAAGGAGAAAGGCCAGTCCCGGGGGAGGAACCCAAGGCAGGGGGGGCAGGGGGTGGGGCGGTTCACGGGTACCGGTAGGGCCAGAAAGAGAGCAGAAGCGGAGCAGGGGCGAACCCGGGGGTGGGCCAGGCCTGTGCAGAGGCGGGGGGAAGGCCCGGAATGCGTAGCCCGTTGTGAGGTTAGGATCTCGTCAACAACCCAGCCAGGCCAGAGGGAGGAGAGGCCAGACCAGGGCCCAGACGGAGGGGCAGGGGCGTGGCCATGACGCAGGGGCGGGTCCAAATCCAGAGGGCGTGGTGAGGCGGGGGCGGGACCAAGCCCGGAGGACGAAGGAGGGGCAGCGGCAGGGACCGGCGGGTGGCAGAAAGTTAGACGGCGGACGGCTGCAGGCCGAGGACGTGCAGGGCCAGGGCGAGCAGGCCGAGGAGCAGCAGCAGCCCGAGCAGCAACCGCAGGAGCGTCCGCGCCGTGGAGCGGGGCCTCCCGGCCGTGGACTGCAAGTATCGGTCCACGGCGTCGGCGAAGCTGAACTTCTCAGGCGCGTAGCCTAGCTGGGCGCGGGCCTTGCCGATCTGGAAGGTGTGCGTCACGGCCACGCTGCGCACCTGCGGGGAGAGGAGGGGCAGCCGAGGGCGGGACTAGTCGGGGTAGGGGGGACCTCCACCTTGTTTTATGGAGAAGAGAGGGCTTCCATCGCACAGCAGTTTAAAAGGACCCATGTGCTGTCTTGCATCCTGCAATGCCCTCTTCTGGAAGGGCTTCCTTTCTCTCTTCTATCCCTATATTCCTCGAGAGCGCCGCCTCCAGGATGCCTTTTCTGCATCTCCCTCACTCAGTTCCCCAAAAGCAAAGGCCCCACTTCTGCACTACCCTTCCCTGGCCTAGCGCGGTGCTGGGACTCAGGAGGCCCTTGAAACATTTTTGGGTGGTCATTAGGAGAGTGAACGCCCCGCGTTTGGCTTGGGTTTGGCTCCGGAAAAATGTCTCCAGGAAGCTTGGCTTCTCAGCCCACAGCCTCAGACCAAGTCTGGCCAGACGGGCCCCAGGACGGCGCCCTCACGCCCTTGCTGATTAACTAAGCTTCTCTAAGAGAGGAATTCAATTACGCGGAAGTGATTACTCTCCAGGGTCTGAGCTGCGTTTCTCCTCAGCCGCTAGATGGCCTGGGTCCCACAGGCTTCAAGAGTAATAATGACAGCTGTCAATTACATCACTCATTCTCCACACCTGACCTGGGCTAAATCCTTTATAAGCCTTATCTCATTTAATCCTCTGAGGTGGTACTACCACCATCTCTTTACACATTTGAAAATCAAAGATCAGAGAGGTTAAGTGACTTGCCCAGGGTCACACAGGGGAGCCAAATACTAGCCCATGCTCTTCCATGCTGTGGTGGGACCAGGAGGATGCCCTCCCACCTGACCTGACACATTTCTTCTTTTCTCGTTCCTCAGCTGGACACTGGGAAGGGGTCCACTAGTTGCTTGGTTCTCCTATGGCACTGAAATGAAACAGCCCCCGGAGTCAAGCCCTAGTCTTGGATGCTTGTAGGAGGAAAGACGGAGAGAGGCCAGTTCTTGTCCCCTTTTGCCCCAGCTGGTAAATTCTGGGCTTTGGGGGATACAGCCGTGAACTAGATAAGCAGGGTCGTGGGACGCAGTATTCTCAGATCTCAGGCTTAGATGTCACCCCCTCTGGGGACCCTCAGAACTGGCTGAGGTGTCCCTTCTGTGTGCTCTGAAGTTCCTCCTAATTCGCCTAGTGCAGCCCTCATCACAGCGTGTTGAGTTGCCCAGTTACTGGGCTTCCCCTTTGGACTGCTTGGGGTAAGGACTATATCTTGCCTGCATTGCTCAGCACAGTGCCTGGCACACCGTAGGTGCTCGATACATGTCAAGGGAATGAAGGCTCTAAAATCAAACTAGACGGCTGGTTGCTATGTCACAGACTGACCAGCAGAGGGCACCCGAGCCACACTGCCTAGAAACGTCCCCAGCTAACCAGGGATCCTTGGTCCCTGAGCTGAACAAGGAAACCCACAAGGGAGAGGAGAGAGAGGGGAGCAGGCCGTGCCCGACCACAGGTCAGCAGCACCCGGGCAGCTATTGTACATGGATGTCATTCCTACTGGTGAACCTGAAATCCTTTAGGTCTGGTCTGGGTTCGAATGTCAGCTCTGCTACTTAAGTGAATGATCACGGGCAGTTATTTCACCCGAGTGTGTGTCTCATTTCCTCCTCTGTAAATGGAGATGATAAGAGAATCTACAATTTAGAGTGGAAGTGGGGATTAAGTGAGATAAAGCGCAGTGCCTGGCATATTGTCACCACTTAACAGATGGTCGCTGTTGTCATTATTCTCTTTCCTCTGCTGGTCAGGGTGGTTCAAAGCATAGGGAGTTGCTTCTTTCTGTCGCCCACTCTGCATTCCCCAAGTTAGAGAGCACTGGGCCTGGAGTGTGAAGCCAGTTTCAGAATGGGGTGACCTTGGACAAGTCACTGACTTCTCTAGTGCTCTTTCTCATCATAAAAAGAAGTCATCATCTTTTGCCCTTGGTGACTTAGCAGGGCATCAGGGAGAATCAGATGAGAGAGTGAACTGGAAGGATTTTGCAAATAACACCAAACACCACTTGTTCCTTTACTGTTTACAGTTTGTATTAAAACATCGTCTTTTCTAAGCTGTAGATGCAAATAGAAAACTGCATCATCATTATTTGAGAAGAGTATTGTGTACACAGTAGGCACTTAATATATACTTATTGAGTAAGCATGAACGGTGAGCCTAGAACCAGCAGGCTGGTATGCGTGTGTGTACTGACAGTTGGTAGGGTTGGTGGGGAGTGGTGGCATTCAAAAACTGAATGTCATGGCACCTGCCTTGGGGAGCCTCCAGTCTGGCTGGACAGATAAGCTGCTTAGGGATGAAATGACAGTGATGAGGGATGGGCCTGAAGCTGTTGCTCTCCAGACCAAAAGAGCATAGCCTCCACCAAAGACCAGAGATTGGGATGGTTATGAAGCTGGTAGTAGATTTTGGCCCACGTGGAAGGTTCTGAGACCTCAGACAAGCATCCAGTTATAGTGTCACAGGGGTGAGGGGTGGTGGCAGTGGGGGTGTGGAGAAAGGGCAGGAGGGCAAGTGAGGGGGCACCAGGGGACAGGTCCCCCAGCAGCTGCCCACTTACCTCACTCCGGGTGAGCAGTGGTGGGACAACGCAGATGGGCCTCAGGGCCAGGTGCAGATACTCCATCACCGTGGCTGTGTGGGGACACGGGGGCCAATGACTAGGGTGCCTCACTCTGTGCAACCTCCAGGGAGGCCCTCGGGGACAAATCAGTCGGTGGCATTATTTGCTTTGCTAGGGGGAGTCTTCACTTTGCAAAAATATCCTGTCCTTGGATTCATTTAAATCAACACTTCTCAGCACATATCAGGGGGCCTTGTTTGGCTGTGAAGGGTGTCACAAGTGAGTTGTTATTAAAGGACTGACGTTTTTCAATATCTCTATAATCATGTCTCTCCCTCCCTCCCTCCTATTCCTATATACTCTCTTGAGTAAGAGAGGAAGAAGTCAGAGCAGTACATAAAATGAGGTAATGCATGGCCACCTGGCGCACACACACACTCCTTTCCTTACCTGCCAGGTAAACCCAGGAGGTAGGCACCTGGATCCAGGGCTGGCTGCACCCCAGCTTCTCAAACTGCAAGGAAACGTGGCCTGAGGTGAGAACAGGTCCCACAGGGGCTGGTGTGGGAAGTCCACATGTTCCTTTTACCCCCGGCCCAGCAGAGGTACCTCTTGGCCGCTCACCCACCTACCCTACAGGGCAGACCCCACAACCAGCCCCAAGCCTGCACCAGTCTTGAAATGAAATCCACACCTTGACCTGGAACCCTCAAGGAGGAATGGAATGCATGAGGTGGGTTTTTAACTTGGGATCATTCATATCATTTAGTTATTATTTACATCTGCCTATACCCAAAGACACTGCAAGGCACTTACGTAGAATCTGATTTTTCTAGAACTGACTTTTCTGCTATTATAGAAAAAAAAACCCCAGCATATGCGTGGAGGGTGGTAGGAGATGTATGAAGAGATGGTCTGGCACAGGATGGTAAAGGTCTTCACTTGTATAAAAACTCTCTGGGTCAAAATGACAGACAATAACAAGTGTTGGTGAGGACGTGGAGAAATTGAAGCCCTCTTACACTGCTGGTGGGAATGCAAAATGGTGCAGCCACTTTGGAAAACAGTCTGGTAGTTCCTCAAAAAGTTAAAAACAGAGATACCATAGGGGCCCAGCCCCATGGCATAGTGGTTAAGTTCGGCATGCTCTGCTTTGGCGACCTGGGTTCACAGGTTCAGATCCCAGGTGCAGACAAACACCACTCCTCAGCCATGTTGTGGCGGCATCTCACATATAAAGTGGAGGAAGACTGACACAGATGTTAGCTCGGGGCTACTCTTCCTCAAGCAAAAAAAAAAAAGAGGAAGACTGGTAAGAGGTGTTAGCTCAGGGCAAATCTTCTGCAGCAAAGAAAAAAAAAAGGGGGGGAGAGATACCACAGGACTCAGCAATTCCATTCCAACGTATCTACCCAAGAGAAATGAAAACATACATCCACACAAAAACTTGTACAGGAATGTTCATAGCAGCATTATTGATAAGAGCCCCAAAGTAGAAAAACCCAAATTTCTATCAACTGATGAGTGGATAAACAAAATGTGGTATATCCATAGAATGGCATATTTTTTGAAAATAAAAAAGAATGAAGTGCTGATATGATCCATGCTACGGCATGGAGGAATCCTGAAAACATTAGGCCTAAGAAGGGAGCCTAACACAAAAAGGTCACACCCTGTATGATTCCTTTGATATCAAGTGTCCAGGATAGGCAAATCCAGAGACAGAAAGATCAGTGGTTGCCTAGGCTGCGGGTGGGATGGAGTGGGGAGGGGGTAAAAAGAATTGACTGCTAAAGGGTAAAGATTTGGGGAGGTTCTTCTTTTGGAAGGTGATGAAATGTTCTAAAATTTATTATGGTGAGCATTGCACAACTCTGAATACACTAAAACCATTGATTTGCATGCTTTAAATGGGTGAATTGTATGGTTGAAGTTGACATGCGAGGGCCTGAACGCCCGAGGATGTTTGCCGCGGCCCAGGGCTTCTGGGCAGTGCAGGGCCTCTGAGGGGCTGCAGTGCAGGAGGCCCCAGGGCCAACACGTCCCTTTGTGCTCCGATCTACCCTCTACTTACCTCTTTCGGAGCCTCAGCACATCGTATGATGGGCATGAGCAAAACTCCACAGTCAACATGATCGGGAAGCAGGCTGGAAGGGACTGTGGCAAACTGGGGGAGCACACGGCCCCCCAAAGGGGCAGCCATGACCCAGCTCCAGCCAGTTCCAATGTCGCCCAGTGGATGCTATTGGCAGAGGTGGTTCTTAATGTGAAATTTTCTGACTTTTTGGAAGTAGGAAAGCATGACCGGGAGAGAAGACATGAGGATCCCGGAGTTCTCCCTTGGGGTGGGGGCAGGCGTCTGGGCACCTACCAGCGGGGCCATCCACTCGAAGACGTTGACGCTCTCCCCGTCGTTGATGTAGTATGCCTGCCCGCTCTGAGGGGGACACACGGGGAGAGAGACAGTCAGGCACCCGCCCACCGCCTGACCCCACCCTTGCGGATGGCTCCCAGAAGCTGCCCCCACCGCCCAGTTCTCCTGAGCAGCCACTGAGGAGTCATGGCCAGCCCCCAGCCCTGAGCACAGACCTGGGCAATTCTCTTTGAAATCTGAGGCTGCCACACTGACTAGCTGTGTGACCCCAATGGAGTCACTTAACCTCTCTGTACCTTCTTCATCTGAGAAATGGGAGGATAATAATGGGATCTCCCTCTTGGGCTGTTGTGAAGATTAAATGCGAGAGTATATGTAAAATGCTTAGCATTTGGTGACTGTTATTCTGGGATCAATGATACCTACTCACAGGGTCACCTTGAGGAGGTAATGATGCTCTATAAAGACACCCCGCCCTCCGGCTTCCCTGGGCGGACAGTCCCACCAGCCATCTTGAGTGGAGGAGAAATGTGTGAGCCAGGAATCCCCTGGGGATGGGATGCCCTGACTGCAGCCCGTGGGCACGGTAAGGTGGGGGGAGCAGAGACTCACGGCCACGTAGCCCTTGGCAGCGGTGAGGGCCTCGGCCGCCAGCACGTGCGCCTGCACGAGATTGCGCACGTGGACCCAGTTCATCCGAGTCCTGCGGTCCCCAAATCGGAACAAGAACAGCCTCTTCTTGATGTGGCTCTGGAGGGGGCGGTGAACACAGACCCAAGCCTGGAGTGGCTTTCAATTCCATCTACATGCTGACGGCTCCCAATTTCTAGCTCCCGGCCAGACCCCTCTGCCCCAGGCCCACACCTTCCCCACATCTCCACCGGGTCGTCGGCCTCCTGGACTGAGCACTGCCCTGGCTCCCGCCTCCCCTCTCAGCTGACGGCCCTCCAGGCTGAGCCAAACCTGGAAGCCCTCCGCCTTCCCTTCTCCCACACTCCACGTCCAGCTCTGTTGGCCCAACTATTCAAACCTGTCCAGAATCCCACCACTTCTCAACCCCGACTTCTCCCCTGGAAACCATGAGAGCCTCCATGACTGCCAGCACTCCCAGCTCCCACACTCTTCTCCAACATTCCTTATCCCTTATCATGTTTATCTGTCTCCTCCTGTGAGAATATAAGCCCCACCAGGATGGGAGCTGTCGTCTGTTTTGTTCACCAATCTGTCCCCAAACCTGAACAGTGATCTTCCTCATCCCCAGGTTTGTTCCCACGCTGTCTCCTCTCTATGGACTACCTTCTGTCCACCAGCCCGTTTCCTTGGTCAGTTTCTTCTCTTTCCCAACAGCACAGGTATCACTTCCTCCAGGAAGTTCTCCTGGACCTCTCCTGCCAGGCTCTCTCTGCTGTGCTAATTCCCTCTCCACAGCCCTGACCACACGGAATCTGGGACTGTGGCATCTGTCTCCCTGCCCAGGCTGTGAGAAGTCTGAGGACAGGGCCTTGAGTCCCTCGGAGCTATATTCCTGGCACCCGGCTTTCTCTGGAGAGAGGTTTTCTGCCTGAAGACCCTTGTGCTGGCGGCATGAGATGAGCCGCCTGGCCCTCAGGGAGCCCACATCTGAGTGGGGGCAATAAGCTCGCTTCTGCCTCTGGGGTCACAGTGTCTCCTCCACCTGTGCCTAGGCCTGGTGGCGCACACGGAGAGCGCTGTTCCTGCTAGGCCTGATGGGGGTAGGGGCAGCTCCCAGAAGTGAGAGTCCCAGGCTCGGGAGGGACACTGCCCCGAGACTAACATGGTGACAGCAGGCCGGGGGTCTCCAATCCACACACACATCAGCCAGCCTCCTCCTGTGCCTCAGGCCAGGGCTGAGATGACATACCGCCACGCGGGGCAGGTGCCTCTGCTCTTCAGGGCCGTAGATCCCCGGGGGCCGGAGCACACATGTCCGCAGAATGCCTCCTCCTAGGGCACAGGAGAGCACAGTCAGGGGAGAGGGGTGGACCAGCAGGGAGAGAGACAGAAAGGCTGTCCACATTGCCTAGTCCTTACCTGGGGAGGTTAGCAGAGAAGACAGGCCCTTGGGGTTTCCTTGTTCAATCAGTTATTCTCTCAGTTGATCAGGAAGTCATTCAGCAAACACCATTCAGAGTTTCCCCCCTCCCCGCCCCCAGCACTGAGCCCTGGGATGGATGCTGTGGAGAATCCAAGGATGACCAAGAAATGGTCCCTGCCCTCATGATGCTCCCAAGCCAGTGACAGAGGCAAGACCTCGATGCAGACATGGGCGTGGCTCATGAGAGCTTACCCAACACTTGGTGGACGTGATCTCCTTTGACTCCCCAGAGAGCGTTACTGTGCCCATTTTACAGACGTACACAGACTCACTCTCTCAGGCCAACAGATGTAGTTCTTTCCTTTTCTGATTATCCGAGAGATAAGGACTATGATGTCTCTCAGAGAGGGCCTACTGTGTGCCTGGTGCTCTGGTAAGCTGCCATTTTTTTCCCCTCAAGGCAACGCTACAGGTGGGAGCTATTATTATCCCTGTTCTATGGATAAAAAAACTAAGGCTCAGCGGCTAGCCCCGTGGCCGAGTGGTTAAGATCGCGCGCTCCGCTGCAGGCGGCCCAGTGTTTCGTTGGTTCGAATCCTGGGCGTGGACATGGCACTACTCATCAGGCCACGCTGAGGCAGCGTCCCACAGGCCACAACTAGAAGGACCCACAAGGAAGAATATACAAGTATGTACTGGGGGGCTTTGGGGAGAAAAAGGAAAAAATAAAATCTAAAAAAAAAAACCAACAAAAAAACAACTAAGGCTCAGAGAAGGGATGTGATTTGCCTAAGGGCACACAGCTCAGCATAGTGGGCTCTTTTCACTAATACCTCTGCCTCTCCGTGGTAGGATACTAACACACACACCCTGTCTTTCAGCTCTCTGTCTTAGTCTCCTCACCTGGAAAATGGGTGCTTTGTAAGCGGTGGCAGCATTATACTCTCCAGACAATCAGTGGAGGAAGGAAAAGACCAGAGCCATCAGCACAAGAGCCTGGGGGTCCGTTCCCTTAACTCTCACTGCTCTGTGCCAGCCGTGGCCCCCAGACCGACAGAGCTTGGTCCAGAGCTTCCCAAATTCTCTGCCAGGCGGCCCCCAGTGGTAGCAGTGGTGAACATGTCTGTCCCGGGGAAGTCAGGGGGTACAGCCTGAAGGGCTGCCACAAACATATTTCTTTGAAGTCTTCAGTCTACAAAAATTTCAGTTTACTCCCATAATCCATTTGTGCTTAAGATTTTAAAAAAATATTTAAAATTATTTTGTAAATTGATTCCCAAACCCAACTCCTTAATTGAGATGGAACCTCCTGGAAGCTGTTCCACTCTCCGGAGGCTCAGGGTCCCAAGCGGCTATGCCCCCAGTTTGGGAAAGCCTCATGTGGAGCATCCTCTAGGACCAGCAGCCCACCCTCCTTGGGGAGCCCCGCCCCCTCCACACAAGGTCTGGGGGGACTGTCAGTCTAGATGCACTGTTATTCCCGGAGATGGTGGCCATGGGACCCAAGCTGGGACAATGACATGTTCTCACCCAGGAATGTGAGTCTCGGTATCAGAGACATGTGGACCTAAAAATGTAGGAGTGGGTTCACCCTGAAGAGACTATCACCAGTTCCTGCCACCCTGGTCCCTGGAGCTGCCCTGCCCCTGTCCTTCCCAAGCCCTGGTGGTCATTTTTCTGGAAATATATTCTCCAGAAGCTATCCCACATCCTTCCATTCTAAGATCCCCTTTTCCTCGTAAATTAGCTAAGGCTGGTGTCTCCAGGTCATAGCCTAACACCCTGACTGCTCCCCTTCCAACACCCTCACTTTACAACGAGGCCCAGTGTAGTGGGTTGAGTGGTGGCCCCCAAAAGATATATCCACGTCCCAGAACCCGTGGATGCGACCTTATTTGGAAAAGGGGGTCTTTGCAGATGTAATTCAGGATCTCAGAATGAGCTCATCCTGGGTTATCCGAGGGGGCCCTAAATCCAATGTCAACATGCTTATGAGAAACTCACAGAGAAGAGACAGCTGGAGAAGAGAAGAAGGGCACGTGAGGATGGGGGCCGAGACTGGAGGAATACGGCCACACGCCAAGGAATGAATGGGGCCATGAAGCTGGAAGAGACAAGGGAGGACTGTCTCCCAGAGCCTTCGGAGGGAGTGCAGCCCGACTGACCCCTTGATTTCAGACTTCGGTCCTCCAGAACTGTGAGAGAAGAAATTTCTATTGTTTTAAGTTTGTGTATTTCTATTGTTTTAAGCCACCAAGTTTGTGGTAATTTGTCCCGGTGGCCTCAGGACACCAGTGCACCCAGAGACAGGAGGACACAGCCGCGTTCACACTACACTGGGGTCTGCACGTCTCAGGACTCTGCTACAGGGACCCGGGCCCTCCATGCTGGGTTTGAAATAGAGTCTTAGGGACCGGCTTGTGTAGCAGGGACTGGAAATCACCTAGCGCGACCTGGCTAGACTCCTGGAAGGCAGGTATCAGGTGAGCTTTTCTGTAAAGAGCCTGCAGCTAATTTTAAACTCTGGGCCACCTGGGCACTGTGCAGGGGAGGTCAGGTTGCAGCTGACGTTGGCTGGCAGGGCATGGGGCAGCCACGTCACAGAGGGGCTGGGCCCAGGGTATCCATGACTCTTCTGACCATGGAAAGCTGGGGATGCTCGTATAAATAATTCTCAGCCAGAGGATTAGGTGTCTGGCTCGTAGATGGCTGGTCCAGCCGGGGGACGCCCCAGGGAGAGAAGAGAATTCAACTGCACCAGGTCAAACCCCTGGGAAAACACAGCTAGATGTTCCTCCTGAGATCAGGGATCAAGACCTGACAGACCCAGAGTGACGGGGTGGGGTGGCGAGGATTTTAGGGAAAAAAGCCCATGTTCAGGGACCTGCTCAGCTCTGGCTGCAGTGTAGCACGATGGTTAAGCCCCAGTTTCTGGTTCTAGACCCCAGGGCATATGTGTGTGTGTGTGTGTGTGTGTGCGCGTGCGTGTGTGTGTGCGCGCAGGCACGCACCAGATTCCACCTCTGCCACCGAGTAGCTTTGTGACCTTGAGCTACATCCATTAACCTCTCAGCCTCCGTTTTCTCCCCTGTAAATTTAGGGGCTTATAATTTCAAGCATCCCTTGCTTTCCTAATCCACTTGGCCCCTGAGTTTAGATAGTGAGAAAAACCAAGTTTTCTGATTCTCTTGTTTCTGAACTCCGGAAAGCAAGTAGTGATCATTTGGAAAGCAAGGAATTTATCTGAATCTTTGGCTCCTGAGTTTGGAAAGCAAGAGATGTCTAAAGCTCTTACCTCAGATGGATGCTGTGAAGAGTTATTGAGAATTCTGCATGTAAAATTAGCATGGAAAATAGGGCCTGGCATGGAGTCAGCCCTTGATAAACGCGGACTGTCCACATTCTTTTTTAAGAGTGCCCGGCATGATTTTGTTCTCATACAAGCTCTTTGAGGAAGATTCCACTATCCTCATCTCTTTATAGATTGGAAAGTGAGGCTTGGAGAGGATACGTGCATTGCCCAAGGTCACACAGCTAAGAGGTCGTGGAGCTAGGATTTGAACTCAGTTCACTCTGACGCCAGTCCATGGGGGCTTAGCCACTGTGCCATCCTACCACCTTCCCACATTCTGTCATTTCCTCTCTAGAACCAGAAGTGGCAATGCGGTAAAGGCAGCCAAGGCTGATGTTTCTGGGAGTTAGTGAAGGTTAAGCTTTAGGGCCCCTCACTTGTATGGCCTCTCCAAAGCGCTATACCTCATTCCATATTCATAATTTTGTACTCTTTTATCTAAAGAGGGTCCCTAAAACTGGATCCACTCCTATGCAGCAGAAAAAGGATCCATTCCTATCTGGTCTCCTCCCCACCAGACCACGAGCCACATGAGAGCCTGCTTTGGAAGTGTCCTTTGGCAGGGAGGCGGGCTTTAGAAACATATCAGCTAGAAGCTAGAACCGCACACACATTTCGGGGAGGCGGCAGTGGCACGCACACTTCCTGTGAGCAGGGATCCGCAATACCCACCTGGGAGAGGTGTTCCGTTGGCCATGAGGGTCAACTGGTCGGCGATGGCTTTGGTCCGGGAGTAGTGGTCCATGTGCTGCCAGAGGACAGGGAGATCAGAGCCCCCAGAGAGAGGTCAGCGACAGTGCTGGCAGGCCCGCCCAGCCCAGCCTGGCCCAGGGCTGCATCTTTGCTTCAGACCACACAGGGGTTGGAGGTGGGCACTCCCACTGGGAAATGGCCGAGTGCTAGGCCCCGTTGCCCCTCCTCTCCCACTGGGCAGGAGCAGAGGAGCAGAGCTCAGGGCAGTAACAACGACCAGGGGCTCCTCGACTCAGGGGGGCTCCCGCCAGCCTCAAACGCCTGCCCTGGGATGCTGATGCTGGACGTGCGTCGGACGAATTATTTCCATGTAGTCCTTTGGTGTTCACGTGGCATTTTTACCTACATCACCTCATTTCCTACTCTCTACAACTCCACAGGGGTGCCCAGATGAAGAAACAGAGGCTCAGAGTGAAGTGACCTGCTCAGGGTCACATAGGTAGAAAGTGGCCTGGCTGGCTCAAGGCCAGCTCTGTCTGATTTCAAAGCCCTTGCTGGCACCACCAGCTAAAATAGGAGAGGGCTAGTGCCACCCAGTTTGGGGGACCCCTTCTTCCCGGAACCCACCCTGATTTGTGAAGTTGACCCTGGTTCTACCCATCCCTACCCTTTGGGCTGAGGGTCTCCAGCCCATGGGCCCTGCCCACCTCTCCTGGAAGCCAGGTACCTGCTCCAGTGGGAAATATGGCACAGAGTCCTCATCGCCCTGTTCTATGGGCTTCCCGCCAAATGCAACATTGACAGTGCTGGTGTAGATGAGCCTTGGAACTCGCCGGCGGACACAAACTGCAGGGACAGGTGCACAGAACACACACACACACACACACACACACACACACACACACGGGGCCAAAGTGGTCAGGGAGTTGGCTGAGGAGGTGCCCACAGAGACCTCCTTGAGCGAATCCGCTGGTCTCTCCCCAGCCTCCCACACACCTGGCCCCGGGCCCTCCCAGAGCACAGAGCTGCTCAGGAGGGAACGGCCCTCCCCTGAAAGTGCAGGGAGGTCAAGGCCCTGCTCCTGGACCCCTGAGGGCTGGCCGGCTCACTCTTCCTTCTTAGTGTGGCCATGGCCCCTGAGCTACCTTGCCAGAGACAGGTCAGAAAAAAGTGTCACTCAGTGGGGACACAGAAAAAAGACACTCCAGAATTAGAAAAATGGATGCAGGACATGCCCGAGAGCCCCGATGTGGGTCTGTTTTGGCGATTCAGCGCCTTTTCTGACTCCTATCTCCTCAGCTCTGAGTGCAAACTCTGCTCCCCGAGTCCTCAGACCCATGGAGGCCATGCTGACACACCCCATGCAGGGGCCCCGGGCAGGTCTGCACCACAGGAAGGATGTGCTGCCACCGGCCCTCTGCTGGGGTGGACAGGGGTAGGGGTGGAGGGTCCCACCTCTGTCCCCCAGAGCTGGGCCTGTGGCAGGAGGGGAGAGAAGCAGGACACACACAGCAGGTCACACTCCGTCTGAGTGCCTACCATCAATCACTAGTTTGGTGCCTCCAACATTTATAGACTCAATCTGCTCTTTTTGCAGCTAAAAGACAAGACAGAGGTGGGACAGTCGTGGTGCTGCCTTGTGCCTTGTCCCTGAGGATGAGGGGCTGGGCTTGGAGTGGGGCAGGGTCGGGGCCGCAGAACATCCAGCTCAGAGGCAGGGACCCCGAGAGGCCCACGGGCTGTGCAGCAGCCCCGGGTCCAGTGCCCAGCTCTGCCATACCTCCACGGGCGACCGGGAGGCATCCGTCCCTTGTCTGGCCCTCAGCTCCCTCACCCTTAAAGTGAGGGCAGACCCCCATGGGTGGTCGGCAGGATTAAATAAGCCCCATGGGAGGACCTGGTACAGTGCTTGGCACAGAAAAGGGACTCAAAATGTGTTGGATCGTTTCCTCGCTCTGAGAGTGTCAGTTTCCTTATCTGTAAGATGGACACAGCAATAGTGCGCATGGTCTAGCGAAGGGGCTGGGGCGGGGGGTGAAAATAAAAACAACGGGTCTATAGCGAGAGCAGCTCGGGTGTTAGCAAAGCCTTACGTCTCATTTAATCCCTAGGACCACATTAGGAGGTGGGTTCTATATTGATTTTTAAATTCTATTTATTCTCATTGTGGTTGTTTTTAATAAGTAATATAATCACGAGGTTAAAAATAATTCAAACAGTAAAGAGTCACAGTGAAAAGGATATTTCCCTTCCACTCATGGTTCCACATCTCCCTTTTCCCTCCCAGAGGCCACCACTGTTACCAGTCTCGTCTGTTTCTAGAGATAATCTGTGCTTATTAATATCAGCACACATGTGTGAGCATCTAAATATTGACTCTAGCTTTTTTTAAATGAATAGGAGGATATCCAAGACTGTCTGTGCACCTTGGAAACTGTTCTGTCATCAGCACATAGGGAGTTCCCTCATTCTTTTGAATGGCTGCAGAGAATTCCATTGTGTGAATACATCACAATTTATTTAAATAGTCCCCAGCTCGTGAGCATTTAGGTTATTCTTGTGTTTTGTTATTAAAAACAAGGCTGCAAATATACAAAAAGTGTGATTTCTGATTCAAAGAGTATGTGTATGTTTTGATGGATACTATTACACTGCTCTCTGAGAAGGTTGTGACATAAATACTAGTAATGTCCTCACTTTACAGATGAAGAAACGGAGGTTCAGAGAGGTTAAGTTAACTTGCCCCAGGTCACACAGCTACAAAGTGGCAGAACTGGCATTTGGTCCCATGGACACAAAATGCAGGCTGGGTATAGCCCAAATCTTGCCTGGAGTAGGTGAAGAGCAGTAATGAACACATGGGCATGAAGGGGTGTGGCGGGCAGAGCCAGGATCTGAATCCCAATCTAACTCCAGGTCTCACACAGGAGGGACCCACCTTCTCAGCACCAGACATTCCATAGGACGCCACGTGGAAGACACAGTCCACCCCTTCAAAGGCACGGTACAGGGCTTCTTCATCTCGGATATCGGCCTGAGACGGGGAAGGAAGAGATAAGGCAGGAGGTTTGGGTCCAAGGCAACAGCTGTGCACCTTGCCAGGTCCCAGAGCTGCTCCCTCCACCCCCAACCCCCCAGGCCAGATGGAAAGGCTGTGGGGCAGGATTTACTGCATGACTCTGCGGGCTTCACCATCACCATCAGCCCCATTTCCAGAGCTGTCAGGAGGCTGTGCGCAGTGATCTATGTGTACTATCTCGCTGACTCCCCGTGAGAGCCTCGTGAAGCGGATATTATTAGTGTCCCCTCACTACGGATGAGGACGTGAGGCTCAGAGACGTGGAGCCTTGTGTCACAGCTACCCGGGGAAGTGCCAGAGCCAGAGCTGGACCTTCAACAGGCTGACTCCAGAGCCTGCGCTCCACAGCCCGCCACCAGTTTCACATCAGATGCTACCCCCTGACCTCAGCCACCAGCCGGGGCCCCCAACACTCCCCCAAGACTCTCATCACTGCACCTGGATGAACTCGGTCCCTGGGAGCAGCTCCCACTGGGGTCTGCGGAGGTCGAGCAGGATGACTGAAGTGCCGCTCCTGGCCAGGCTGGAACCCAGGCTGAAGCCCAGGTAGCCTCCTCCTCCAGTCACCAGAACCTTCTGCCTGGGGGCCTGTAGGGGTGTGGCCTGAGTCTGCTGCTGCGGTGCTGGTGTTGGAGCTGTTGTTGGCTCATTGGTTTTAGGTCCAGTCCCCGACCCCCGTCTGGGCCCAGGCCCTACCCCTGGCCCAGGTACTGACCCAGCTCCTGGCCTAGGCCCCAGACCTGGTCCCGGTCCTGAAGCAGCACCAGGCCCCAGCCCAAGTCCAGAAACAGCACCCAGCCCTTGTCCAGGTCCCAGAACAGCACTAGGCCCCAGCCCAGGCCCTGACACTGCACCAGGCCCTGGTCTAGGTTCTAGAAACACACCAGGCCCCAGCCCAGGTCCTGACACGGCACCAGCTCCTAGTCCAGGCCCCAGAACAGCACCAGGCCTTGGAACAGCAGCAGGCCCTGGCCCAGGTCTGAACACAGCACCAGGCCCCAGCCCAGGCTCTGGAACAGTACCGGGCCTGGGCCCCGGCCCTGACTCAGACCACGGGCCTGAGACCCCTCCCCAGGCCTGGCAAACAGGGCAGCTCTTCTCGCCCTGGCCTGGAGCTCTGCAGGCCTCTGGGGAGGAGCCTGCCAGGTTGGGCTTCATCCTCTACTGAGCCATGTGGACCCAGAGTCTGTCTACCTGTAGGGAAAAATAGAAAACGTATGTTCTAGAGTTGTCTCAAGTCGTGTGGTTTATCAGACCCCTAGGGGCCGAAGGGAACTTTTGGCGAGAACTGGAGATGCTCTGAGTTCCCAGTGAACCTGTCCCTTTCAGAATCTAGAGAACTTCCAAGGTGGGCCTTCCGCAGAAAGAGGCAGAGACAAGGCAGCCAGGCCTTGGGTTTTACAGCTGGGGAAACTGAGGCCCAAAGCCACACGGCGTGGCTGAGGTTTACACCAATCATTCCTAACTTCTCCACCAGTACCTTAAAACTCCAGTTCCCATGCAGGACCAGAGGAAGACAGACCAAATGATGCCAAGGGGAACTTCCCCAGACCCGGGCGGGGGGGTGGGCGGTGACTGCTTTCTCTCTGGGGAGATAAGAGGGCTTCCTGGGGCGGGGGGGGCAGGGGAAGAGGAGAAAGGGAGGAATAGGAGGGGGAGGAGGAGGAGACGGGGAGGACCCCACATGGAATCAAAAGGGCTCTGTGCCCTGGAAACTTGCACACGATTCCAAGCGCTGCACGCCCCTGCCCTGACAACTGCTGCCTCTGGTTCTCCCAGGTGCCCCAGCAGTGCAGGTGGCTGGCACCACAAGGTCTGCCCAAGCCCCCTATGGGCTTCAGAGTCAGGTCTGTGGACCTCGGGGGCCAGCACTGAGGAGCCTGTCCTCCTCACTCTAGACTTAAAGCCAGGCTGTCAGTCACTGTCACCATCATCGTCCCACCCCCTACCTCCTGCTCCATCTGATGACGAGGCTGGACCAGGGGCCAGATCATCATCATCATCATCATCATCATCATCATTAGTAACAGCAACAACCTTGTACTGTGAGCCTACCGTGTGCCATGCCCTGTGGGTCCAGAGATAGGTAAGTCTCTGCCCTGAGTGGCACACAGTGGCTGTAAAAAAGGACAGGTGTGACTGAGTGACTGAGTGATGAGCCCCACGGTTGTTGCTGGTGGTGGTCATGGGGCAGCTATAGGGGCTGTATCTTTCAGTCTCCTCTGTCACTGTCCTGCTCTCCAGAGTTCCGGGTGAGGGATACAGCCTGTCCTGTACAAATACTGGCACTCAAGGGGTTCACAGTGGGAGGGAAGATGCCCCGAATCTGAGTCATCACAGGGCATGAGTCTAATTTCCTGATAAGGGAGGGCAGAGGATGCAGCCCCCGAGTGGAGCCCTTCTCTACCCAGGCTCAGGGCACTCTGTTCTGGGGGAGGGTCTGTGGGACCAGAGATCCTATGGGGATGTTTTTTGTGACAAAGCCTGGGACCCTGCCTCGGGCACCCATTTTGCTGAATGTGCCCTTGGGCAAGATCCTGAAAACCTCACTGCACCACAGTATCCACAGCTGTAAAATGGACCCAGACACCCCCGGCCGCTCCATCTACCTCACGGGTGGTAAGGAGAGAACAGCTGGCAAAGGCCTTGGCAAACCGCTGGAAGGCACGCTCCAGGAGGGCTTTGTGCACTGTAGTGTCCCCACACCCAGATCTGCGGCTGCGTCAGGCAGGCCTGAATGAGCGAAACCACTCAGGGCGGCTCTCATCTGGGAGCTCTCTGGCCAAGCGCGGCGCTGAACCCACGCTGCCCCGTCTAATCTCCCGGTAGTCCTGTGAAATAGACGCTACTGTTCCCATCATCCAGAGATGGAAAGTGACGCTCAGGGAACCTTCACGAACTTTCATGGAGTCACAGTAAATGGCTCGGGCTGCATCCGGGTCGATGGGGACCCAAAAATAGGGTTTGGTGAAAGGAACTGGTGACAGGGAGGGGGCATGCGCCTCTCCGGGGCGGGCAGGGGCGCGTGCGCCCCACGCCGAGAGCGGCCCCAGGCCCTGCAGCTCGGGGGGCAGGTCCTCCTCCCGCCGGTTCCCCCGCGCCCCCGGCCCGCGCCCGCCGCGCTCACCTGGCGCTCACCTGGCGCTCACCTCCCGCGCGCTGCCAGCTCCCCGCCTGCGCCCGCGCGTCTCCGCCGAGCCTGGGCGCTGCGGGCCGCCGCCTCCTCAGGGCGGGCCGGGCTCCGGGACCGCCCCGCGCTCCTCCCTCTGTCCCCCGCGGTTCTAAGGTGGGAACCCGCAGCCTCTCACAGAGGGGAAACTGAGGCTGATCGATGAGGTGAAGTGGGCCGTGCTGCTGGTGGGGAAGGGAGGCCAAGGCTCTGCGTGCTGGGCCCTGTCCTGCCCATTGTCGTCCTAGAACCCCAAGAAATGCTGTTTCTTTCCCCACCCATCGACCCATCCATCTATTCTCCCACACGTTCCTCTCTCTTCAGCCTGCCTCCTGCCTTCCTTTCCACCTTCCTTCTTCTATTCATCATCCCACCTATTCTTCCATCCCTTTGTGTATTCATCCATCTTTCCACCGAGTTTTTTTTTGTCCATTCATCCATTCATCTATCCATCCGTCTTGTCATTCTGTCTTGCCAGCTATCCATCCAGCTTCATCCATCCATCCTTCCACCTATCCATCCAGCCTTCCATCCATCCAGTTCATGCCATGTCTTTCTTTTCTTCCACCCATCTATCTATCCTTCTGTTCTTGCATTCTTCCACCGTCTCTGGGTTCATCCAATCTCCGATGCCATCGTTCCACATTTAACAGGTGCTTCTTCAGTGCTGGCCTCTCCCTTACACTGCAGACCCATATGGATCACACCCTTGAAAACCCGTTTGCAAGTGGAGGTAGCAGAGGGCAGGCACGTGCCCAACAGCTCTCACAGCTGCTATAATAGAGTGATGGGGGCTGTGCACCCAGGGCTGGTTACTTTGGTCTCAAGAGGGCTGCTGGAAAGGCTTCACCCCAATGAACATCCTCTGTGGGCATAGGTGGGCATGGGAAAGAGAAAAACAAAATCTTAGGCTGCATGAGCTATGTGCCAGGTGGTAAGGTACATACCTGCTTAATCCCCACAACTCTGTTTTAGCCCAATTTTAGAGACAAGGAAGCGAGTTCAGAGAGATGAAAGGGGCTCAGAGTGTGGTGGGAAAAGGCCATGGGGTAAGCGCTGGGTTTAAATCTTGGCTCTGCCACTTTCTTGCCCTGTCTTTTTGGGCAGCTACAAGCCTCAGTTTCCTCACCCATAAACGGGAACTGTTGTGTACTTCACAGTTGTGATGTTGTGAGGCTTGTGGCTAACAAGGTATATGCAAAATGCCGAGTATGGTGCCTGCCAGTTGATACTCAACCAATGGCAGCTGTTATCATCATTGTATGAGAGGCTGGGATTCAGACCCAGGTCCTGTGCTTTGCCGCTTCACAAACCATGTCTCTGGTCCATCCTACCATTCACAAAGACCAGCCTCTTCCTCTCCCACCAGCAGGGCCGGAGAACTCATATTCCCCAGGCCCAGCCGGCTCATGTTGCCTTAGAAGAAGCATGGTTTACAACTGTTATGAGTTGAATTATGTCCCCCACAAATTCCTATGTTGACGTCCTAAGCCACTACCTCAGAATGTGACCTTAGTTGGAAATAGAGTCATAGAGGATGTAATTAAAGTCATACTACAGTAGGGCCCTAATCCAATATGACTGGTGTCCTCGTAAAAAGGGGAAATTTGGATATAGACATGCGCACACGGAGAACATCATGTGAAGACTGGAGTTATGTGCCACAAGCCAAGGAGCTACTAGAAGACTGGAGAGGGGCTGGAGCAGATCCTTCCTACCACCTCCAGAGGGAGCATGGCCCTGCCCATAGCTTGATCTCAGACTTTCAGCCTTCAGGACCTGAGACAATAAATTTCTGTTGTTTTAACCACTCAGTTTGCGGTACTTTGTTACGACACCCCTAGAAAAGCAATACAACCACCACGGGCCATTTTCTCTGTGTTTATAGAAGTGATGCAGAAGGGTAGCTGCCCAAGACAGTGATCAGACTGAGAACCACTGTGGCAGGGGCTGTGGTCACTGCTGCCTCCCTGGGCCCAGCAGGGAGCCTGGCCAAAGCCAGGGCTCGTCAAGCCTTAGTAAACCATATTTTTTTAGCAACTTGATTCTTTGCTTATGTAAACATCAATGTAAACCACCATCTGGATCAAGATATAGAACATTTCCAGCATGCAAGATGCCCACTATGTGCCCGCCTGCCACACAAGGTAACCACTATTCTGACCTCTTTTGCCAGTGAGTTTTGCCTGTTCTTGAACTTCATATAAATGGAATTACACAGTATGTGCTCTTTTGTGTCTGGTTTCTTTTGCCCAATATTGTTCATAAGATTGATGAATCTTGTTGATATAACTGTAGTTCATTCTTTTTTTCTGGGGGTGGTGGAAGATTGGCCCTAAGCTAACATCTGTGCCAATCTTCCTCTATTTTGTATGTGGGATGCTGCCACAGTATGGCTTGATGAGTGGTGTGTAGGTTCACGCCTGGGGTCTGAACCTGTGAACCCAGGGCTGCCGAAATGGAGCGTGAGAACTTAACCACTATGCCACCGGGCTAGCCCCTACTTCATTCTTTTTTAATTGACATGTAGTATTCCACTGTACAAATGTATCACAATTTATTTGTCCATTCTACCATTGATGGATAGTAAAGCAGTTTACAATTTTTATGAATTGGCTCTTATGAATAAAGCTACTCTAAACATTCTTGTATATGTCTTTTGTCGAACATATGCACTCATTTCTCTTGGACTGGATTTGCTGGCATAGAGTGAGCATGTGTTTTACTTTAGTAGAAATTGCTGAACAGTTTTCCAAAGTGCTTGGAAGAATTTAAACTGGCCCACCCTGACCCCAGCAATGTATGAGAGTTCTGATTGCTCTGTATCTTGATAGCATCTGTCTTTTTATTTTTACCATTCTGGTGGGTATGCAGTAGTATCTCATTGTGGTTTTAATTTGCCTTTCACTGATTGGTAAGGCTGCTGAGCCCCTTTTCATATACCTATCGCCCATTTGTACCTGTGTGAGGCTTGTCCAGTCTTAAAAATTAGGATGTCTTTTTCTTATTGATTTGAGTTCTTCATATATTCTGGATATGAGTCTTTTAATTAAGTTTTATCACACAAAAAATTTACACATTCATATGAACCAATGATCGCTTAAGTTTAAAAGTCATTTTGATCCTAATTAAATAAAAGCAACTTTTCCTGTCTTAGAAAATGACCCCAGATGACATAAGACATGACATATTCATTTCATAAGTCCACAGTGGGGCTGGCCCAGCAGATCCAGCCTGATTTTCACATGCTTGAGCAGGGTATTTGCTCTGGACGGGGCTCCAGAGCAGACTGCAGTTCACTTTGGGTGAGCTGGGGTGGGGGTGGGGCATGAGGCTCACTTGTTTCTTCTTCCTCCAAGATGGGCTGATGGTGAATCTGCATCGCTCCCATGGACCAGGGTGGTGGGGAAGCTCAGAGCAAGGGGACCAGGGTGGAGACAACCCCATCTGGCTGGTTCCAGAGCTGAGGTCCCACAACTAAGCTGCGTGCTGTTTCCTACATGTCTGCTACACAGCAGGTTCTGGGGACACAGAGGTGGTCAGGATACCAGCCTTATCTTGAGGAAGCTCACAGTCAAGGAGAAGAGTTAGACAAAGGAACAAGGAAGCCTGATATGGAGCACTGTCATAAGTGCTAAGTGTCACCTCTGTAAAGAGGGATATATGGTCAGGGAGCCATGGGAGGACGGCTGGAGGGTCATCTTCACAGTGTAGCTGATGCCATCTGAGCTGTGCCTTGGCGGGTGAGCAGGAGTCACCAGGCAGAAGGTGGCAAGAAGCACATTCCAAGCATGGGGCTCAGAGCAGGACTTCCCAGTGAGTGACAATCCTGTGACTGGAGTGTAGGGCATGTTGGGGTCAGGGCAGGAAGGTTAGGGTAGACCCCGGGATGGCAGAGACTTTCCTCCTTCAGCTTCCAGGGCGCCCTGGTGCCGGAATCATGTTTGCTGTGGATGATCTGTGGCTTACAGCCTTCCAGGGTACCTGGCTCTCAGGGTCAGTGTGAGCCTAGTGACTGCTTCTTCGCAGGCTGGGCTTTCTGTTTAGAGGAATCATTATTTCTGATCCCTCCGCATAGTTACCACTGTCCACAGAACAGAGCATGCTGCCTGACCCTTGGTGGGCACTCAAAAGTTGGGGAGTCCATCCCCTCCCCTTACCTGAGAACGCTTCTCTAAAAAAGAGCCACCTTTGGTTCTGTGTTGGTTTTCTTCTGGAGTTGGGACCTAGTGGACAGGAGGTGAAGGAAGATGTCCCCTCGATGCCCAGATTTCTGAGCCTCGTGGGGAGAAGTAGGGCAGGAGGACATTGAATAAGGGTGCCATGACCATGGTGGGCCCAGTCTTGCTGGGGTTCAGGGTCTGGGTGTGCTGGAGCCACAGCAGGTGGGAGGAGCTGCTCGAAGGGCATACCTGAAGGACTGGGCCTGCCAGAGGAAGCTTCTGGCCTTGGCGATCTCCTGGGCCAATCTCCTTAAATCATCTCCCTCAAATAGTGGCAACGTGGGGTCCTTGAAAAGGAGAAATGAGCCTGAAGTTAGGTCCATTAAATGACAGGATGGGACCTGAAAACTCAAAATCTCAGGAGAAGACTTTTAGAGCTAATTAAATGCAGCCTCCCCCGCAGGGCAGGAAATCTTATGGGCCTCAGCTTGCGTGTCTCCAGGGACAAGGAGCTCACCACCTGTCGAGGCTGTCATTCTGCAACTGGGACACTTTGAAATAAGAAGTCTGAGAGTCAGTGCAGGCAGGGGGCAGTGGCAAACCTGGATGGCCTCTGGACTTCACTGAAGTCAGCCCCTCTCTGCCCAGTAGAACAGAAGTGGTATATGCTCCTTCTCTCTCTATTATTCAACAAAATCTGTTCAGCTCTTTCTCTATTTCTTCTAGTAAAACAGAGCTTCACAGGCATGCTTTTTTCTTACGCCAACCAATGGAATTCCAGAGCCTGGCCTTAAAACCACAAATTCTCATAATTTGCAAGAGAATCTACGAAAATGATGAGGCCATCCCTTCTCCTTGGCAGTAGCAGAATGATCCCGTTCTGCATCCACAAACTAGTCAAAGAATCTGATTTGATAAGATACTAAACTGAGAACCTTCACAACATCGTCAAGTTCGTTTTCCTGTGCTATAGGGATGATCGTGAGTAACTGTTACTTTCACTTGTTCTGTTCTCTGTTTTATTTGTAATATTTGCCCCTAGAAGAGTTACTTGAACAAAGAAGTCACGCAAAGCACTCGACTTCCAAAATCATGCCATGTGCTGTGGCAGTAATCGTTAACCTCCAAAAAAGAAATCTGGAGTTCTGGTTGGTCGTCTTATTTAATAATTTGCTGCCCTCACCACACTCCTGAAAGGTATAAATATGTACATAATTTTTCCATCAGATCAGAAGAGGATCGTTGGTACTTTCCTCTTATCTCACCTATGGAACCTATGACTTTACTCAATTTATTACTTAACAGACCATTTGAATATCTGTGTTTCAATGAATTGAACACAGGGAGAGAGAAATATGCAGGAATTAAACAAAGAGGTTGAGAGCATGGGTGGCTGGGCTCCAGCTTTACCATCTACCCCGACTTTAGGTATATTCCTAAACCTTGCTGAGTCTGTTAATCATCTGGTGAATGGGTACAGCAATGGTTGGAGGATTAAAAGAGAGGTTCTGGGGGCCGGCCCCGTGGCCTAGTGGTTAATTTGGGCATGCTCCAGTTCAGCGGCTAAGGTTTGGTTCCTAGGCAAGGATCTACGTCCCTCATTGGTGGCCATGCTATGAGTGACCCACATACAAAATAGAGGAAGATTGGCACAGATGTTAGCTCAGGGTGAATCTTCCTCAGCAAAAAAAAAAGAGAGGTCCTATATAAAGCAACCAATCTGCACATGGTAAGTGCCCAATGAACGTAAACTGTTCTATCTTTAAATTTCAACACCCCCAAACACTGCTTCCCCTAACCTGGAAGAGAGTCAGTCTACAAGGAGAGCAGCGGGGAAACACGACCCTTTTCAAAAGTTGATACTTTGACGAGAGAAGCAGAGAGATCTTTTTAGTTAGAAGGAAAAAGCCATGCCTGTTGTCATTTTATGGAGCCATTTCAACAGACCTCACTCAGTCACCTACCCTCTCATCCACGGAGCCCTTGGTCAGCAGGCCGTGAATTCTGACGAGCGTGTCCTCCCCAGCAGGGCAGTGGTAGCGGCCCCCGGTGAGGGAGGCCAGACGTCTCAGGAAGTTAGCCGCTGCCCTGGGGGGAGGAAGAGAGGGCTGCTACAGCCAGGCCCACCGACTGCCCTGGCTCCCTGTGCACCCCCAGCCCGTGGGGACCTCAAGTCTGTGGGGCAAAGGCCCTTGGCCCCCGAGACTGTGCCACTGAGGCCACATCAGCAGCACCAAGCCCACTCTCCTACCCAGTTTACGGGCAGCGGCTGCTGCCTGCAGTGGGTTCACCGTTAGTGTCGCCATTTAGACTGGACTCCCTGAAGGCCCACGGCCAGCACACTCCACCTCCATTTCTTAACTGGACATCTGTCCAGTGCCTGCTCTGCATGAGGCCTGGCAGAAACACAGTGTGCCCTTTATGGAGCTCATGCTTTAGACAGAGAGAGAAAATACACACCAGAGGAAACACTTTTGCCAATTATATTAAAGTTTTTTTCTGAAAGAGGCTAAATCTCTCTTGTCTAACACATGTTCTTCTATGGCGACTGTTCATAAAAATAACCATACACTGCTACTTTAAATGTTTTCCCCCTAAACATTCATAAATGTGCTCCCAAGAAAGATCAGGAGGGAAAACGCAACACGTGACTGGGGGAACCCGTGCAAATCCGTTTCCTGCTGGAGAAAGTAGGAGAGCGGGTCCTCAGATGGGTGAGTTGGGGTGGAGGGGGGCTCTCACTCTGTGGCAATCCCTGCCCAGGCCGTCCTAATTTTTGACTGACCGGCTTGGGCCTGGAAGAGATCAGCGTCTGAGGGGCACCCCAGGGTGAGGCGATTGCCCCTCAGACATGTGGCCATGGAAGAGGAATATGACTCAGGCTGGCTCCTCACTGCCCACCTGTCTGAGCAGCTCAGGGAAATGGTGTGCACCTTCACGTCTCTGTTCTCCTGGAGTCTCTGGACTTCACTCAGAATAAGGCTGCAGCTTGTGTCTGGCTTCCCATCGGTCAGGAGGTACAATCCTTCCACATCTGGAAAACTGAAAGCTTTCTGAAAGAGCATGGGAAGGTAGTCTGGCTCAAGGATAGGCACTAACCAGGAAGGGCAAAAACCAGTTGGCTGCTGTCCCCAAGGAAAACGTGTCTGATCGGATCCCACTGACTTGTCTGTTAAGACACAGACCAAGGAAACTGCTGAGGTTTAGGAGAAAGAGCGTGGCGCACCTCCTAGCTGGTTACCTTCAAGCAATTCACTTAACCTCTCTGAGCCTCTGTGTCCTCATCTATGAAGTGAGAACAATGAGAATCCCTTTCTCTTTGGCTTGTTGGGAAGATGAAATGAAGTAACACTCAGTAAATTCTAAAGTGTTCTTTGTGAAGTCTAAAGCATCGTGTAATATCAGTATAGGGGGTGATGGTATTTCTGTTTTGCTGTGGGGTTGGGCTCAACGGTGGAACTTGCCAGTAGTGCTTCCAAGACTGAGGTGCTCCCCTGAGCATGCAGGTGGGTCACCCACTGCATAGCTTCGTGACATGCCACATCTGTGGTCTCCACCAGAGTGTCCTGCCATAGTTGTAGGCCCTCTGCAAAGCTGAGCAGGTTGAAACTGGGGAGGGGAGAGAAGAGGTGGGGGGCAGAGAAGGGGAGAAAGCGATTGGTTGGAAGGCGCCCGTCTATCTGAATTCGGGTGAAGTAACCTCCGTGAGGACCGTTCATGCCTGTCAGTGGAGACCCCTCCAGCGAGCCCTGTGGCCCTCGGGGAGAGGGCTGTGGACCACCTGAGCATGAGAAGTACACGTTGAAGATTCTAGATGCAGACAGAAAGAGATTTAAATCCCACCTCAGCCACTTATTGGTTATGTGATTGTGGGCAAGTTATTTAATCTCGCTGAGTCTACTTTCCTCTTCTGAAAAATGGGGCTAATAATAGCAATATCTCATAGAGTCACTGTGAGGATTGACATCATGCATGGAAAGTGCCCAATAAATGTTTACTCTTTTTAATATAAGACAAGAATGAGTCCAAACCCAGGACCGGAGTCTCCTGCCGTCCTCTTAGGGTCAACACTTCTGGGCAGAGAGAACAGACAACCCAACCCCCCCAAACCCCCCTTGAACTAAAAAATCAAGTTGCAGGCCAGCCCTGGTGGCCTAGTGGTTGAGTTCAGCATGCTCCACTTTGGCAGCCCAGGTTTGGTTCCCGGGTGCAGATCTACACCACTCATCAGTGTGGCATACTGTGGCAGTGGCTCACTTACAAAAAAAAAAGAGGAAGATTGGCAACAGATGTTAGCTCAGGGCGAATCTTCCTCAGCAAAAAAAAAAAAAAAATCAAGTTCAGCTGAAATCCACAATTCAAGACCATATGGTGCTTCCCTTGATCTACTTGCAGTTGTCCCTGGGCCTGAGATAGATTTCTAAAAACTACTTTACTTCTGCAGCAGAATGCAGTGTTCTTTCCTTCTCAAATAACTATTCAGAAGAGCATTTCTGAAACCTGTGGGCCCTTTGGAACTGTGAGGAGGGGGTGCCCTTGGCCAGGGAAGCCCCAGGAACTACCCACTGACATTCCTGACCCCACCCACCCCTACTCCTGCCTCTTACCTATCGCAGTGCTTCCGTAGCTGCTCCCAGATCAGCAGAATCAGCTCCGTCTTCACCTGCTGCAGGTAGGGGCCCATGGACCCCGATGTGTCCAGCAGGATGCACACTTTGCTCTCCAAAATGGTGCCAAACAGTCGTCGGCTCCCTGATCCAAGGTGGGTGGGGACAGAGGCAGGGAAGGAGTGAGGGGTTGCCCCTCTGTTGGTTTCCCTCACTGTAGCTATCAAATATAAGGTCTTGCAACACTTGCTGCCTGATTGACCATTGATCAGAACTCAACCCACTGGGAGATGGCCTTGGTGGTGATGTTGGAGGGGTCAACTGTCCAAGGGCAGAGTCAGTTGGTGGTCTGGGCTTTGGGAGATCAAAGTCTTGGCTGTGGCTTTGTCTGTGATGATGAGCACAAGTGGCTAAAGCACCCTGGGCTCGAGTTTCCTTGTCCCTAAAGTTAAGTGGTTGGACTACATGATGTCACAGTGTTCTTTGGGTCTGGAAAAGATGTTACAGAGCATGGAGTCCATCAATTGTTCAACAGAAGTCAAAGGGCATCCACTATGTGCTCAGCACTGTGCAAAGTACAGTGGTGAACAAGCGGGTCCCTGGCCTCATGAAGCTGACAGGGCAGGGAATCAGATGTTAAACAAACAGTCACAACTCTGCTGAGAGTTATGGCAAAGGGTTAAGGGAGTACAGATGGGGAGAATCTGACTCAGATGGATATCGGGTGGGGAGCACATAAGCTATGACTGAAGGATGAGCAGCAGCTAGTCAAGGAAAGAGGTGGGGTGTGGAGGTGAGGGAAAGGCTCTGAGTTGGGAGAGCAGAACATGGCATTCTTGAGGGAAGGGAAGAAAGCCAACACGGAAATTAAAAGACTGGAATGGAGAGACCCACAGGGAGAGGGACAATGGATAAAGCTGGAGAGGTTATTGAAAGATTTGTGATTCATTCCACGGAGAAACGGAGAGGGCCAGGGGCTTGCCCAGGGTCACACAACTTGGCAAGGACAGCCAAGATTCATACCCAGGTCCTCTGATCCACACTTTAGTCAGACAATCACTAACCCCGGCCCTTCTGGCTCCACAAGGCTAAATGGAGGTAACACAGGTAAAGGTGGCCAAACAGAAGGTGACGTGTCCAATGTTCTTGAATCACACCTTGGGGACCTCGTTGGAGGAAGTAGTATTAAAAATGGAAAAACTGCTACAAAATGGACCCACTGCCCCCCAGGAAAGGGTGGGCTGAATTGGCTGCATCCACTGCCCAGGAATCTTTCAGGACTCATCCAGGGTATTCTCTGGCAATGCTCATGTCAACATCAGGACAAGAGGGGAGCCATCCTGAAACATGGGGGACATTCCATAACGAGAGCCAGCCAGGCAGTTGGCCAGTGGGGGGACCTCCAACCACACATGGCCAGCTGATTCACCTTAGGAATCAGAGGATGGAAACACTGCAAGCCGCCGAGCCCTGTCATCTTTACCTGTCCAATCTTTCTAACTCTGCCCATTTTGTCCATCTCCTTCATCACTGCCCTTTTCCAGCCAGCCCAGTCTTTCACCTGGGCTACGAGTGGGTTGCCTTGATTCCACTCCATCCCCTCAACAATTTATTTTCCATGCGGCAACCAGAAGGATTATTGCCAATGCTAACTTGATCATTTTCCTCTTATTTAAAATTTCTTAGTGGCTTCCCATTGCTCTTAGGATAAAGGACAAAGTCCGGGCCATGGCCTCATCTTTCTGCACGGTCTCAACTTTTACTCCACCTCCCTCTCAGCCACACCGGCTTCCTTTCAATCTGTACTCAGCATCCTCCCCTGCTCGGCGCCTCAGTCATGCAGGTCTTTCCTCTTTGCCCAGGTAACATCCACTCATCCTTCAGATCTCAGCTGAAGTATCACCTCCTCAGGGTGGCCCTCGTGGTCTTCCTGTGCAGGTCCATTGCCCCTCTCAGAGGCTTTCACTGCACCATGCCTGTCTCCTCCCTGCACCTGTCACAGTTGCGACATTAGACTTGTTTGTGAGACACTTTGGTTAACGTCTGTCTCCTCTCAGACCATATGCTCCATAAGCTCGGGTCCATGTTGGATGTTGCCTTCCGCCATCTCCCCAGGACCCAGTGGGAGGGCTACACTTACAATGAATGAGTGAGTGAATCAGTGAAGCATCCTCTGGGTAGTTTTGCAGTATTAGATGGTGTGGGGGTGTGTGCCCTTATGTGAGGTGGGGAATTTGACTCGGTCTTCAAAAGGAGTAGCTGCCTCTCTGGTCTTCACACTCTTCTCAGCGGTAAATGGGAATTGGGGATGGGAGAGGCACACGATCTCTTTGGTCTACCTCAGCCTCTGACCTGATAACTACACCTGGAGCTTGCAGCCCCCTCCAGAGGCTTTGGAAAGTGGCAGTCATTGCTATACCCCACTGCCCATGGACTGTTTATACCAGGTTCTACTGCAGCGGATTGGAACTAATCGATTTGCACAGGAACGCAAGTGGCCCACACAGGGATCTCAATAAAAGGTTCCTGCCCTCCTCCCTCCTATTGTCCCAAGAACCCACCAGGTCCCAAAGCCTAAACACCCTCTCAACCAGTTCTAGCTGTCTTTCTGGGCTCTAAGACTGGATGCTGAGACCAACTCCTCTTGATGCTTAGCCCGCCCTTTTCTGGGATGTGAGCCTGGCTCTCCTCAGCCAGCCTTGTCCATTAGCCTCTTCCAGAGGGGCCTTGGTGCTCTTTGTAAAGAACAACGGGGGACTTCTTCTCTGTCAGGCCCCCCTCCCATCTCTACCTTCATGGACCAGTTCTATGGGACCCAATCAATATTAAATTGAGCCTCTTGAGGTGTGGAAGATGGCCTTGCAAAGCAAGCCTGGACAGGCATGGGTTCTCTCTAGTGCTCTCTGGCCTGAGCTCCACCTCTCTGTCAGCCAGCACCTTGCCTGACCTCCGAACCCAGAAGTCATGGTTGGATGACCCTCCTGGCCTCATCCCTGACCTGCCAGGTTATGAGTGCCTAGCCTGGGAGGGACTGATCCTGGGGTCCCTGGGGTTGACCTTCAACTTCCCCTCACGTCCCCCAACCCTCCAGCACAGCAGCAGGCTCACCAGACAATAGCCACTGCAGCCTCTGGACATAGCGCTGCATCACCTTCTCCAGGTGCGTGATGTACGCTTCCAATTCCCTGGGCGTCCACTGGATGTGTCTCACTGTCCCCTGGAGTAAGGCAAGAGAAGGCAAATTTCCCCCCATCAGCTATGTCTTCATATCCCCAACATCCCCCAAAATAGTTTAGTCCACTGTGGTTCATAATTTTGCAAACATTGTCAACCATACATTTTTGTTTGTTTGTTTAAAAGCTTCTTTTGTGAAACTACTAGATTTATGGTTCTAGGAAAGTGTAGGGGAATTGGGATGATGGTTTTATGGCAAATACGGTAATTATAATAATGAAAGATATAGGATCTCTAAATTTTAAAATAGAAAATCCTTAGCGGTAGGATGAGAGGTCCATAAATTTCAAACTAAAAGATGAGCTCGGATGGAGAGGGGGCAGCATGAGAAAACTCCCGTAAAATTCTTCTGGTGGATAATTTTGAATTTGGTGGCTTTTAGCTTTATAGTTTCCCCTAATGTGATAATGTTTTATAAAAGGGCAAGGAGAGAAAATGGAGTGTTTTTTTAAAAGGCATGATTAGATTTTCCTTTGTACTAAATTTACTTGTTCCAGTGTCAAAGCAATGAAAAAATATTACCTCAAAACTAGAAAATAGAGACAAGGACCCCCTCCCCTCCTGTCATAACCCCTGCTCCCCACCATCCTAACAGAACCATCATCAGTATGGTGGTACAGAGTTTTTATGGGTGAGCACGTCAGCCCCTGCCCTATGTTCCCAGTACTTGTTTCTCATCCTCACTCCAATGAGCCCCTCTAACCCTCGAGTGTGGTCTCAGGCACTCTGAGAGGCTGACTTCTCTTCCAAGGGGATTCTGCATCTCCTATGCCCTGAGGGCAGTCCCCCTTTGGGGGAGTGGGGTTCACAGAAGCAGGAATAGAAGCCATGGTGCATACATTCACATGGAGCTCTCCCCAACACACTCTGCCATTTGTGCCCAAGAAGAGGCAGGAGTTGGGAGGGAAACAAACAAACAAATAAATAAAAATCATGACTTACGTTGATCTCTACACTGGGGAAGACACTGCAGTATTTGGCTGATGCTGACCTCTGTGCTGACTTTTGATGAGAGCATTTGGGACCGATGTATCTGGAGATCTCCATCTTCAGCTTTTTTAGCCCATAATTTGCTACCCACTTTAGAATAAATGAAAGAACTATTATCTTGGGTAATTCAGGCTTAATTCAATGATTGACTCATCTTCTAAATCCTCAAATTTGAACTCTGTCTCAGTTTTGAAACGTGGGGATCCTAGGTCCTCACTGAGCATCCAACATATAGAGATTCCTTCTCCTGTGCTGGGGAGAGATGAACAAGAAATATGGGGAACAGGCAACTAAATGTATGGAGCATCTACTACTCCATAGTCTTGTGGACACTGTGGCTTCCCCAATATCCATTTCAACCCTCTCCCACAAAATTTGAGTGGAAAGCACTGATTGGTCTAAAGTTCAGACTCTAAACCAGTTAGGATAATCTCAGTCTCTTTGTCACAATGAGAGATACAAGAACGGGCAGGCTCAAAGCACTCAGAGCATAGCATCCAGGATTGGCCCAATCAGAACCAAGCTCAGATTTTTACTGAATGGTCGTGGGAAGAAATACGTCCTATCTTCTGGACAGGAACAAGAAAGGGGGTTTCTGTTGCTTACAACCGAAAGGATCTGACACCACTAAGTACTTTACACAAAATATGCTTCAATTAATCATCATCCTATTAGATAGGTACAACTGTCTTCATTTTATAAACAAAAACACTGAGATTGAGTGTAGCAAAGTGACTTGCCCGACATCACCCAGCTGGGAAGTGGCAGACCAGACCCAGCTAGGAAGCGGCAGGTTTCGAATGTAGGTCTATTTAACCCTTTCACCATCTGCCACTTTAAGCAGTCATTCTAAGGAGGTTTGTCCTCACTTCCAAGTATGCTCACGCTCCTAGAAATAATGGTTGGTGGAAGGAATTATTGCCTGAGGGGCATGTGCTCATGCCGACAACTTAATACCTCTTGGCTTGAGCAGACTGTATCCTTTCTGGGCAACTCAATAGAAGAGCTAGTCCTTCTTACTCCCCTTCCTTGAGGGTACTTCTTGTACACTGAGCCTGTGAGAAACAGAATAAGGTTACCTTGTGCACCTCTCTTCTCCTCCCCTCCCTCCACTGCTCCCTTTTTCATGTCAATTTCTCTGTCATTCAAGTCAGCCGTAAAATTCCTTAAGTGCAATTTGCTGAGAGGTAGAAAGGGAGGCTATTAGAAGGACCAGGTAAAGCATGCTGGGACCTCCTTCTCCACACCTCGATGAATTGTTACTGGGATCTAGCATTTGGCAGCAACCTATCAGGCTGGCCTGGGGGACTCATCTACACGCCCTTCCCAATCAGCCTCAGAGATGAGGACACACCCCTGGTGAATGGAGCGGGAGTGCTATATTCAGAGACCTTTGGAAATCTTATCTTTAATATTGATTTTTCTCCTCTTGGCAGTGTCAAGACTGCAATTCCACTTCCCTGGACTGGGAGACCTGAGTGGCTTGAGGATGGGCCTGCGGTGGCGGCACTGCTGCCCATGTCCTGGAGGGGTCTGCTTCCCACAAAACCTGCTGACCTTACGGTTCTCGCAGGGCGAGAGGCTGTCCAGACATTTGTGTAACCCCCAACTTACCCACATTATTCCCTGTCTCTGTATAAAACAGCAAGAGAGACGTCTCTGCCTCCCTCGATTTGGTCTTCCTTCTCCGTTCGGCGGTCCCTTCTCTCTTTGGCTGAGCTGCAGCTGGAGGACATTTGGCCTGTTGGCTGGAGGAGCCTCATTGGTTCATGTGGTGAAGCTGTCCAGCTTGGCTTAGAGACTTGTCAATTTTAGCTGTGCTCTGCCCTCAAAGTGGGGTTCCCACATGGCTTTGAGGTCCTTTGGGACTCCCCCAGGTCCTCTGGCCTCACCTGGATCATTAAGAGCTAGGGCTGCCATTTAACGAGTCCTGATATTTACCAGGTGTGGTACTCAGGGCTTTCCATACCCTGTCTCATTTGACCCCGCAGTTCCCCAGTTTACCGATGAGGCGGGCGGGACTCAGACTCAGCAAAATAGAGCAAAGATTCCACCCAGGTCTTGCTGACTCCAGAACTCCTCTCTGAACCACTCTGCTATGTCTTTGACATTAGAAGTAAGATACATCCACGTCTCAGGTTCTATGAGCTGAGAACGTTCATAAAAATACTGATGCCCTATCGTGACCAGCTGGCCCTGGTCATTATCCTCAGCCCGTTTGAGCCTGAATTTCTTCATCAGTAAAATGAGGAACTTATAGATTACCTGCCACGTAGGATTGATTGTTATATGCTTTAAATAGGACAGTCTTAGCAGAAGGGCTGGCGCACGATCAAGACCCGTGATCATTGGTCATTTTAGTGACTATCATTATGAATACGTGTCTCAGCCATGCCTGTCCGCCCCACCACCCGCCAGCCCGACCACGGCCACGCCTTACCTGGCGGGATGCCTGGCTGGTCGCTGGGTGGGCGCCATATCAGAGCTCTCAGAGGGGGACTCTTCTCTCTGTCAGGGCCACCTTTAATGCTCTAGAAAACAGGCAGTCTTTCCCGTCAGTGGTCTGTTCTCTGTGGCAGGCTGTACCCAATCACCCCAGTCTCAATCTGTCAATTAGGGACCTTTGCAGGGAGTAGACTCCTCAGATATGTTTGCCTCATCTCCTATGGCAGATTCAGAGGAGACTCTGGGTTTTGAGGTGAAAAAGTATGTGTGTGTATATGCGTGCGTGTGTGCGTGTGTGCATGTGTGTGTGTGTGTGTGTGTGTGTGTGTGTGATGAGAGAGAGAAAGAGAGAGAGAGCTAGGACAGCTGTGGGATTTGCCAGAACTTTCTGCATCAGTTACCCACCCCATTCCTACTGGACTGGGATTTCTGGGCCTCTAGCGTGATAAGCAACCATTCAGGTAACTTCTGTGCCCTGTTTGGCACCTCAGTTTTAAGGGCGGGGTTCCTCCACTGGGCACAACCAGAATGTGGTGGTGGTTAAACAAAGTTATGCAGGGCCCTGGACCAGCTGAGGAGACCTCCGGGTGAGCCGCTGTGAAAAAGGTTGGTTGCTGCTGCTCCAGGGAGCCCCGGGCCCTGGTTTCAGGAAGCCCATGAGAGGCCTTGGTGCAGCCTAAGCCCCCTCACACTGAATCAGCTCAGGAACCCCTGAAGGCCCAAGAGGCAGACCCCCAGATTCTGGGGTTTCACCTCAGAATTTGGGAAGGGAGCAGAGGGCGATGTCTCTGGGCCGGCTTCTGAAACTTTGTGTTCTTTGAATGAGGGCAGTGCCTGTGTGTGGACAGAATCTCCTGGAAATGCAGCCTCTGGGATGGGAGTAAGCTACACACTGTCTGGGTGGATTTCCTCATTCGGAAACATGCGCTGTGTTCACAAGGGTCTGTTAGTTAGTGAAAGACTGAAGAGCTCATGGGTTTCAACGCCCCTTCTGCTCACAAGCACTGTGGAGGCTGGGATCTCCCCCAGGCACACCCCTAGAGGCCCCTTCTGATTGCTGGAAGTGGGTATTTTGTGCAGGACAGGCTTGACAGGCTGTGAATGGGGATAAGCCCCAGCAGGCACAAGGCCACCCTCAGGCTCCTATCAGACCCCTGCTAAGCCTGGGGCAGCAGCAGCAACAGCCCGTTAGATACCCAAATACCCTAACTCCTTTGCCCCTGAGAGACCCTCCAGCATAAGCCCTCCTGCCTTACAGCCACGGTGGGTGTCAATTCCTTGGAGTCCCTAGCACCACAAAGCTGGGATAGGCAGGCAGAGCCGAAGGTGGGGTGGCGTGGGGAGCCAGAGCTGCCCCCAGAGCTGAGAAGCAGGTCCCAGAGCAGAGTTCCTTCCCTGGAGGCACCCAGGGACACTCACCCCTGAAGACCCTGCCCCCACCCCTGCTGGCCCTGGGTCTGGAGGTCTGACCCAGGGCACTTCAAGATCCAGGAAATACCAAGAGACAAGGTGGAAACAAAATCCTCTGTGTGTTATTAGGGAGGGGAGTCAAACCATTCTGGCCACCGAGGGGGCTGTGGGCTTGGAAGGACAGAGTTTCTTGGGCTGACTTCTTTGCTTGAGCATCTTTGACTTTTCTTTCGGGAGGGCTGCACTTTCCAGTTCTTTCCTGGACTGGTTCTTCAGGGAGGACACTAGTAAGGCACACTGCAAGGGGATTCAGAGGGTTAGCAGCACCCCAAATGTGGGGTGCCTCCAAGCAGGGGACAGAGACACACACATACACACCAGCAGGAAAGACTCGGGCCACTGGGGCCACTGGACTCCTCTTTGTGTCCTTAGAATGCCTCCTGGGGCTGAGAGCACTGCGGATCAATCCTATTAATAAGCACCATGTATGGAGGGCCCGGGATGCACCAGGCACTGGGCCAGCTAATGCCTAAAACCCTTATGCCAACAAGATATGCCAACTATGCCAGTAGGGCAAGTGCTATCTTACCCCAGTTTACAGATGAGGAAACCAAAGCTCTGTGAGTTTAAGGGACTTGCCCAAGGCCACAGTATCAGTATGTAAAGGACCTTTGATTCCAACCCAGGTGGGTCTGGTTCCAAAGCCAGTGCTCTTTCCATATGTGGACCCAGCATCCACATATGCCAGTAGGGTCAGCATGTGCCCAGGGCTGACTCCAGATGCTGGCATATGACTCCAGATGATGGCAATAGTGGCGTAATACTTAGTTCCTTTTGCCTACACATTTCTCAACTGCCTGAAGGGTTCTCTAGTAATTATTCTCAATCAAAGCACTAGAAGACACCACTCGAATGTAAATAACATCCTAGGAAGAGTGGATTAAACCATTATTGCCCATTAACACCTCATGACTGAGTTTCTCAGATGAGGGAGCACCTGAGGAGAAGGGCCCCTTTCAGGCAGGGCAGTTGAGGAATCTCTAGGGAGCCCCAGATCTGCCAGGCTGTGGCCTGCCTCCTAGAGCTCACAATGTAGTTGGGGAGATAAGTTGTCCTGCAAATGGTGATAATTAAAATGTGAGTCAGGCTGAGTCTCCTTCACAGGCTCCTCCCCACTCCCCGCCTTGCCCATGGCCACCTGCAGGCTCTCTGTTCATCCCCATGGCTTGAACTCCCCATGTCTCTATCTCCAGCCCTTATCTTTTTCCACCTGCCTGAAGGATACCTCCACTTGTTATTCACAGGCCCCACAAACTCACCTTTGTTCTAGGCCCACCCTCCCTGCACCCCCCACGGGATCCTCCTCCTGTTTTCCCTTAGTCAATGGCACCACTGTTCACCAGGTCCCCCAGTGAGGAACCTGAGAGTTACTCTGGGATCTCTTCTCCCCCACCCCATACATTCAATCAGCCACAAGTTTGGTCAATTCTTCCTTAAATGTTCTCATGTCCGTTCCCTTATTTCCAGTCTCATTGCTCCTGATATGATGTGGCCCTTTTCTGCCTCTCTAATCTCACCTTGAACTTTCAACTCTCTTGTCTGAGGAAATAAAACTTCAGTGAGCCTTGAAAAATGAGGGGCAATCCATGGATGACCTGGGAGGGGAAGGGCAGGCAGAGGTAACAGCAGCTGCAAAGGCCCTGAGTTTAGGGATGAGCTTGATGTGCTCAAGGAACTCAAAGGAGACCAGAATGCACAGCACACAGATCTAAAGCCAATGACTTACAGGAAACTCCCATGTTTCACCTGAACCCTTGGGTGTCAGTGGATCAGGACGTGAGGAGGAAGCTGATGTGGGATGAGCCATGTCCCCCAAAAAGATATCTTGAAGTCCAAACCCCTGGTATCTGTGAATGTGACCTCACTAGGAAATAGAGTCTTTGCAGATGTAATTAAGATGTAAGTTAATGAGGTCATACTGGAGAAGGGTGGGACCTTAATCCAATTTGACTGGTGTCCCTAGAAGAGGAGAAATGAGACAGACACACACTGAGGGAGGAGAGCCATGTGACAATGGAGGCAGAGATTGGAGTTGTGCTCTCTCTCCTTGATCAAACTTTAGTAAGACACCTCTTAACCCTCTTCTCCTCTAGGCCTCAACATTGGTCTTCTGAACCCAGTTTTAGCAAAGAATCCTGCTAAGTCAAGGGTGAGAACGCCCCACCCTTGATATTTGAGTCCTTGGCCTGCCTTTAGCAAGAACCCCCCCACCCTTGATATTTAGTCAAGTTCCTGTTAGTACTTTTCCATCCCATGACCCTCGAACTCTGCTCTTTGGCTATAAATCCCCAGCTATCTTTGCTGTATTTGGAGTTGAGTTCCCTCTCTCTCCTCTATGGCAGTAGTATTGAGTAAAATCTTCCTTGACATTTTTAACAAGCATCCAGTATAACCTTTTTCTTTAACACCAGCCACCACCAGAAGCTAGGAAGAGGTGAGGAAGGATTCCACCCAGAGCCTTCAGAGGGAGCACGGCCCCTCTGACACCTTGGCCTCAGACTTGTAGCCTCGGGAACTGTCAGAGAATAACTGTCTGTGGTTTTAAGCCACCCAGTTTGTGGTACTTTGTATGGCAGCCCTAGGAGAGGAATACTGGAAGCCAGTAGAGTAATGCACCCACACCTAAGGCGTACCTTTTGGGAGTAGTTGAGAGCCTTTTCCATCTCAGACATGATGGCATTGATGTCATCACTTTCGTAAATGCCTGGAAACAAAGCATATAGTGAGTGTGGGGAAGGGATATAGATTCTGGCAAGTGTCTATATCTGAACACACGAGGGCCATGTGGAGGTGACCTGAGCCTGAGGGGCAGGGTGGGGTCTTAATGAGTTGAGCTGACCAGCCTCCACCCCTACACTGTCCATTAGTGAAGGGGATGGGCAGTTACAGTGAGGTTACCAACAGTGGGGCTGGCCCTGGGACCTAGCGCCCTGGCATCCGGCCAAGAGCTCTCACCCATAGGAAGAGTAGGTCAGGAATAAAGGTCTTGCTATTCCAGTGAATAAAAAGACCCACCTGGGAGTTATTTGAAGTAGTTAATGTATGTAGTGAATACTGATGACTTATTTGAGAGGGACTAGAGTATAACAGCTAAGACTCTGAAGTTGGCCTGCCTGGGTTCAGCTCTTGGTTCCACCACTTACTAACTGTGTTTTGGGGCTCTGTATCCCAACTTCTCCATCTGTAAAATGGGAATAAAAATAACCTACTTCATGGGGTTACTGTGAGGAGCGAATCATAATATACAGCCACACGCTGCATAACGACGTTTTGGTCAATAACAGACCGTATACATGATGGTGGTCCCATAAGATTAGTACCATATAGTCTAGGCGTGTGGTAGGCTATGCCATCGAGGTTTGTGTAAGTGCACTCTATCATGTCCACACAACGACGAAATCACCTAATGACACACTTCTCAGCACGTATCCCCGTCGTTAACTGAAGCATGACTACATGTAAAATGCTTAGAACCGTGTCTGACATGTAACAGCTGTTCTATAAATGTTTGCTGATATTAGTAATAATCACCAATAATAACTTAAATGTATATACCCAGCACTCTTCATGGAAAGAGTTGGGAAACAGGGCCAACAATTTCCACACCAGCTATGCCACTAACTTTGTAACCACAGGCACCTCACGTCCCTGGGAGTCATTTCCTCATCTGTACATCCGAGAGGTTGGAATGCACTAGTGTGTCCCAAGCCTGGACCACTTCTGTATCACTGTCACCATTTTGTCTTATCTAAACCATACCTCCTAAACCATTATTGGCTTAATTTATATTTTTAATCAATTCATTTTCATTTACTTAAAAGTATATATATATTTTAACTGAGATATAATTGACATATTACATTATATTAGTTTCAGGTGTACAACATAAAGATTTGATATTTGTATATACTGCAAAATAACCACCTGAATAAGTCTAGTTAACATCCTTAAAAGTATATTTAAAAAAGAAAATTTATGTCACTGCTGACAATGGAAAGCTGGCATTTTTCTAAAAAATGTAAAAACAAACATAGAACTCTTTATGGGAAGTGAAAAATCTTTTGCTCTACCCTCCTAGATTCTCCAGCTGGGCCTTGGAAATTAAACTGACAAATGACAGATTAACAAGAGAAAATCAGAGTTCATTAACGTGGGCGGCACACATACACACGGGAGAAACAGTGATGAGTAACTCAAAAGAGTGGTTAGAACTTGGGGCTTATATAGCATCTTAACAAAGAACAATGCATTTGTAGAGAAGTGACAAGACAAAGAAAGGGGGTTAGGCATTTAAGGGTGGCAACTGTGGGAAGGCAAATACACAGGGAGAACTAATGGAAGATAGGGGTTGTTCTATTAAGGTTTGTTATGCAGATCCCTCTTGGTAAGAGTCTAGAATTGTCTTGGTGATTCAGAGTCTAAGAGTCATCCTCCTCTTCCTTTACAAATGGAAATTTACGTCCTGCTTTTGGGGCTAGAGAGCTTTTTTGGTATCTGCTCTTTCTCAATCGTCTTCAGCTCAAAATAATCTTTATGCGAAAGTGGTATATTTTGGGGTAGTATATTCTGATCCTCTACAACTACCACAATAAGAAAATTTGTTGCTCCATGTTCCCCACACAACCGTCTTTCCAACCACCTGTTGTGAACATTTCACCTTTTGGGAAACAGTAAACTAAGGGCACTTGAGGGCCCTTTCCAGCTCTGACACTCTAAAGTATTTTAAAATAGTTTTACTTTTTTTTCTTTTTTACTTTAAGAAAATTGTAGTAAATATACATAACATAAAATTAACCATTTTTAAGTGTACAGTTCAGCGGCATTAAGCACATTCACATTGCTGTGCAACCATCATCACCATCCATCTCCAGAAGAGTAGTTTTACATTTTCAAATGTGACTTTCACATGCCCCTTTGCTGGAATACATTTAAGACATAGGGAGCCATGTTGGTACTGAGACAACTGTCTGGGAAGAAAGACGTGGAGAAACCTGCCAACATTCACATACCTGTGTCTCCAAACCAGTGGAAGCGGCCGCCAGCAGCCCGGGTGACATCCCGGTAGGCAGCAGCAGTGTCAGTGCGGCTGGCATAGCAGGCAGGGGGCGTGGTGTCCATCTGTGGCTCACCCACGTAGAAGAGACATACGTGCAGCTGGAGGTCGCAGCCTCCACAGGCCTCGGCCACGTAGGCCCTGAGCGTGGGCTGCGAGGGACAGAGCAGGAGGGGCCCACAGCTGAGAGCTCTTGAAGCTGCTGGTCTCAGCTCAGTTCATCCTAATCATCTTTCTTGAGGGCTTACTATACGCCTGGTCTTGTACTTGGCTTGGAGGACAGAAAGATGAGCGAGCCTGGGTCACAGTTTCTCTTAGTGTCTTAATAGGGTATGGCCAGGGAGCTGTACTCAAGAACCTGGTTACTCCGGGTGTGGTCTGTAGACCAAGGCCATCCCCTGGGAGCTTGTTAGAAATGTAGACTCTCAGGCCCCAGGCCAGACCTTCTGAACCAGGATCTGCTTTGAACAACATCCCCAGAGGATTCTTCTGCACGTTAAACTCTAGTTTGGAAAATCATGCTGGAGAAACCCATTGCTGGGCATCTTCTTAGGGGAGGCTGTGGGGTCACGAAGGTTAAGGGATGTGGCCTACCCACCATGTCCTGGTCAGGCACGCCCCCCGTGAAGAGGTAGATGCCCTGCGATTGGTGTTTGTCTTTGTCCTTGAAGTCCACTTCCACAGCCTTCCGCAGGGCGCTGAGGACGTTCCTGCTGCCCCGACACTGCAGGGTCAGGGCCCACCTGGGAGGCAGGGAGGGCCATGCTGAGGGAGGCCAGTTGCGAGGCCCGGAGGGGAGGGAAGGAACGGAAGGCGGTTGTTTTCCCATTCATGCCCACGTCTGTTGGAGGACAGGGATTCTAGAACGCTACTTCCTGATGGAGAGGGCAGCAGAGAAAATAGCACCTCTGGGCTGCCCTCAGACACAGCAGGTGCAATCTCTGTCCGTCACCTACCGCCAGGCGCTTTGTAAGTTGTCATGGCTCACGGCAACCATCTCAGGCTTCCAGCTTTCAATGGTGCTTCCAAACCTTGGAGGGAAGGAAAGAGGCTTGTTCTTAGGCAGGAGGTATAGGTCCACTCTGCGCCCTGGCTCTTTGGGCTCCCCAGGCTTTTAGGTGGGCAAAATTCTGATTATACTCCCAAAACATTAGGATGCCACTGGCCTGGGACAGTCACGAGATTTCCTTGCCAGTCATGACATGTCCCAGAACATTCACGGTGAGGGCAGAGCTGGGGGTCTCAATCAAGAGACAGAGCCAGGACCAGCTTCGGCCAGACTTCCCTCCTGACAAGTTAAGGGTAGCTCGTGTTGTCTCCCTTTTCTCTGTGAACTGCCCCACCCACCAAGAAGGGAGCCATTTCTCCCTGTTTAAACTCCCCTGGCACTGATTCATCCTCACAACACATGTCACTCTCTATCTCTACTATAGATCGTTCTAAAAATATACATCATCTCATCTTTCCTATGAGACAAAATTTAAATCCTTGGGAAGAGAATTTATCCCCTCTATCAAGGAGAGGATGTCCCCTTTCTGGTTCAAGACTGATTCCCCGACCTGGGCTGTTGACTTCACTGTCGCCAACCTCTTCTGAGACCTTGCCCCGGAGTTACTTCTCGCTTCCCCATTTACCTTTCTGCGTGTTTAAGCCTCTCCACACTTAAAAATAACTTCATCCTTCCACCAGGGTCCTCTACTAGCTACTTCTCTCTCTTTCCCCTTATGGAGAAGCTCCCTGGAAAACCAGCGTCCCACCAGCTCCTTATCTTCTACTTCCTCCTCAACCCGCTGCAGTCGAGCTTCCACCCTGGGAGGTTCTCTGGCAAATATTAATTATGACTTCCTTTCCCCCTCCCATGGAAATGGCTCTAGTATTGCTAGATAATAAATCCTCTAATATGATTTGATGACAATCCTAACAATATCCAGAGAGTGAAGATTCCTCCAGTTTTATTCCCCAGAAAAAATTTTCTGTTAACTTTTGCTCTATAGTCCTTTGGATTAAAAAAAATGCATAGGTCAATGTATATTTACAGAAATGGAATTATACAATATATACTATTTGTAATCTTCTTGTTTTCTTTCATTTGGTCTTATTGAGGGCATTTTTCTAAATGCACCCTCGTAAATCTCATTCTTTTGAATGGTTGCATGGTATCCCACTGTCAGGTTGTTTTGCCAATTTCCTCTTGATGGTCACACAATTTGTTTGCAGGTATATCTACTATTAGAATTCTGTGTTGAACATCTCTGCGCAGTTATCTTTGCACACTCATCTTAGTGTTTCCTTCAGATAATTCATAAAGATTTAATTAAAGGAACAAAGAATATACACTTAAAAAATTTAATACAAGGGCTATACCAAATTACACTTCCACCGACACTTTCCAAGAGCACCTTTTCATCATATCATTACCAGCACTGGGCATTATCAATCTTTGAAATATTTGACAAACTGAATTGCAAAAAAATTCTCTCTTGTTTTCCTATCAGTGAGCTCTATTGCCAAATTCAATGGATTCCTTCCTTCTTGCTTCTGCAGGATCAAACTCTGCTCTTTCTAAGATGCTTCTCCCCTTGGCTTCCCAATGCCCTCCTCTCCGGGTTTCCCTCCTCCTTCTCCGGCTGTTCCTCTCTTGTGTTCCCCTGCCCCACCCTCCAAACGTCAGTACCTTCATGCAAGTTCTGTCTTGGTTGTCTTCACATCTCCACAGGTGCAATTCATGCTCTCCCATGTTTTCAACCATATAACCAAAATGCTGATGGCCCACAAACCTGTGTTTCCTGGCTAGAACCCCTCACTGGAGCTCCTAACAAGAGAATCTCCAAACTCTTGCGAATCTCAAACTCTACACGTTTAGACCCATCTTCCACTTCTTAAATCTGCTCCACCTGGCACATCTTTGCTTCTCCATCCCTTATCCCCTACAGCCCAAAAATGACTACGTTCTGTAGCTTCTAACTCCCAGCACCTCTCCCCACATCGCTTTCTTCCATGCCCTTAGCCGCGGCTCAAGCCCCCTCTACACTACTGCAGACTATTGCAGTAGCCTCGCTGGTCTCCCTTCCTCCAGTATTTCACCCTTCAATTCGCCCTTTATCTTATTGCTCAAGCATTTCAAGATTATTACCTTGCTTAAAATCCTTTAATGCCTACAGGTCCCATAGCATAAAAACTCCTGAGCATGGCCTATATAAATCCTCCATCTTCTGGGGCTTTTTGTCATGCACAGTCTCTCCCTCTCACCCCATATCCATACTGAATACCTGATGGTCCCTCAAAGTTCCCTAGTACCTCACACCTCATGTGCCTCTGCTCATGCCATTCCCTGTACCTGGAATGCCCTTCCTCCCCATTGCCCCCATCACGCCCGAGTGCCAGGCAAACACCTACCCATTTGTCAACACTCAGTTAAAGGGTCACTTCCCCTAGGAAAACTTCCTGACGTCACTCTGCCCAGGTGGAACAGACTGATCCTGCCTTTGGGCCCTCACAGTCCCATATCCTGCCTTCCAGCTATTTCTACAGAAAACACTTATTGGACTTGTTTCTTAACCAGCCTGTCTCCCACTGCTAGGCCATAAGTGCCTTGAGGACAGGGACTGTGTGCTTTACCTTCCGTATCCCTAATGCCCAACACAGCGACTGCTATGTGGCGGGCTACCAGTGAACGTTTGTTGGATGGATGGATGGCTGGATGGATAGATAAATAAATGAAAACATGGCCTAAAATGTTTCTCTAAGCATTTCTTCTGTAGAACTTATTAGGGAAAGATTAGGCTTTGGTACAGAATAATATATAATATTAACTGCTGACTTAATAGGTTTAGAATACTCCCTGTTTGATGTGAAGTTGTATAAAAACATTTCCTTTAAGTAGGTTCCTTTTCTCTTTCTCCCCTAATTAGTTAAAATGGTATGCAATCAAAAAAATATAAAACTATATATATTTAAATTATATGTAACTATATATAATAGATATAATTTAACTATATATAATATATAACTAAATATTTAAATTATATATAACTATATAATACATATAACATGTTATATAACTATTTTATATATAACTGAACTATATATAATATATAACTATGTAATTATATATAACTATATATAATACAAATATATACAGTTGTATATAATTTGAGTATATATAGTTAAATATATCATTTATATATAAAATATTTATATTTTAAATTTTAAATTTATTTATAGTTCAAATTTATATATAAAATTATTTTATGCAAAAATATATAATTTAAATATATATTATAGTTTAATTATATATAGTTCTATATATAATTAAAATTTAGCAATGGAATCTTAAATGTTTGCAATATTGTGGCTTGCTAGACCGGAGCTGGGAACTAAGACTGGGGCACGCCTGGGGGCCCTTCTTTTTCTCTTTTGTGCTCATCAGCTTGGAAGCCAAATGGGGCAGTGGGCTGAGTTACTTTATCCTGGCTGATCAAGCAGTGTGTTTTGGGGCCACTTATCACCTTCGCCCCAGTGGGACTGTCCTGCAACCATTTAATTATTCAATGCCCCAAACAAGATCATTCAAATCAGATAAACTGATGGCCATTCTGGGAGGCTGGGCACTCATAACGACTGTCGTCCAGCTACCTGCCAGAAGCCTCAGCCCAGCGAGGGCACCAAACCCGCATGACCTCCCCCGCCCGGGATCGGGGAGCGTACGCGATGATGTTGAAGTGGTCCTTGTTGGACAATTGCTCCTCCAGCAGCAGCCGCAGGGAGTGCTGGATATGAATAATGTACATGGAATTGGTCGCAGAGATATCCAGCAGTATAACCACCCTAAAAAGAAACACAAGCTTTAAGAGGAGAACTGAATCTCTCAGATAGGGTTTATTTTGTTCCATTTTACTATTTAAAGTGTTTTCCAGGGGAATTTTACATGCCAAAGTCACAGCTGGCCAAAATCTTCTTCATGGTTTGAGGTCAATAGAGGTAGATTTACAACAGGAGACTAAGCGGGTCGTGGAAACTTCTCTCCCAGGAGGTTCTGTCACGGAATAAAGTCGCAGGGTGGAGACGGTTTAAGGGCAGGGGCTGCGTACAATGCTTTTCATACAGTTCCTTGTTTTAAAGCACCAGCATCAGTATCATTATAGGCCGGGGTCTTTGCAGGGAAATCAGAAACAAGGTAAACAAGTTAGATGGGGAATTAGGTGTATCTGGGCCTCTGGGGAAATGTTCGTATCTTTTTGTTTCCTTTCTCTATTTGAAGATATTTAGCCCCATTCAGCCTTCTTTCATCACTTCAGATCTTTCATTCCCACCTCCTCCCTCCATTCTCATTTTGAGACAGCTATGGATAGCAAAAGAAAATCCACTGGATTTAGAGTCAGAAGTCCTTGGTTCAAGCCGCACTTCCTGTGTGGCCTTAGGCAAGTCACAAAACCTCTCTGATCTTTCGAATATTTAACTATAAACTATAATAAGACTCGTTATAGGATTGCTTTAAGAATTAAATAATATAATAGATGTATAATATTACAAACTGTAATATTTTGTAAATGGTAAAATCACATAAGGTATAGAATGATAATGATAGCTATAATGGACACCTATTGCTTCTCCCTACTTAGCATCCATTACCTCTTCTGGCAACAGAAGCCTGATTTTCCTTTGGCAATCACTTCTGCCCCTATCAGTCCATTTGAGGTGAGTGGAGCTGACCCCATCCTAAGCTTCAAGGGTGGGCATTTAACCCTAGGCAATCAGAACATCACACACACACATTCCCACACGGCCAGAGTGAACAGCTCATGGATGGGCCCATGCCCCAAGCCCTGAGAGTGCTAAACTGGCAGAAAGTAAGTTGGCAGCTTCAAGTGGCTATCTTGCCACCTGGAGGGGAATATCTGCCTGAAAAAGCCAACAGATAAGAAAGCAGAGCTGAGGGGGCTGGCCCCGTGGCTGAGTGGTTAAGTTCGCGCGCTCCGCCGCAGGCAGCCCAGTGTTTCGTTGGTTCGACTCCTGGGTGCGGACATGGCACTGCTCATCAAACCACGCTGAGGCAGCGTCCCACATGCCACAACTAGAAGGACCCACAACGAAGAATATACAACTATGTACCAGGGGGCTTTGGGGAGAAAAAGGAAAAAAATAAAATCTTAAAAAAAAAAAAAAAAGAAAGCAGAGCTGAGAGATAGAGATAGATTCCTGACATGCATGAACCTCTGGATCAAGCCATGCCTGAAGACACTTATCAAACCTAATCTAGAATTTTTTGAAGAAGAAGAAGACTGGCCCTGAGCTAACATCCGTGCCCATCTTCCTCTACTTTATATGTGGGATGCCTGCCACAGCATGGCTTGACAAGCAGTGCGTAGATCCACACCCAGGATCCAAACTGGCGAACCCCAAGGCTGCCAAAGCAAATGTGCAAACTTAACCGCTGCACCACTGGGCCGGCCTCTAGTCTAGAATTTTCAGTTACCTTAACCAGACTTCCCTCTTTTGGTGAAGCCAATTTACAGTTAGTTTCGGTTGCCTTTTAATGGAAAGAATGCTGAGTGGCACAATGGTGATATTATTGATGCTGCTGATGATGGTGGTGACTTCTTCCTCCAGGGGTTCTGTGGAGTGATGGCTGAAATCTTATTCCTAATCTAATCCTTAATCTCAGTGATGACTTCTGATGCTACCAATAGGGAATTCATGAGTAGAATAAGTGCTGTGTCCCACACCAGACCCACAAGGGATAAGAGCACTGCTTAGTGGGGGCTGGCCCTGTGGCCGAGTGGTTAAGTTCGCGCGCTCCGCTGCAGGCGGCCCAGTGTTTCGTTGGTTCGAATCCTGGGCACGGACATGGCACTGCTCGTCAAGCCACGCTGAGGCAGCATCCCACATGCCACAACTAGAAGGACCCACAACGAAGAATATACAACTATGTACTGGGGGGCTTTGGGGAGAAAAAGGAAGAAATAAAAATCTTTAAAAAAAAAAAAAAAAAAGAGCACTGCTTAGGGGAAGGTACCTTTTTTCACAAACAGTGCCCCAGATTCTTCTGCTGGCCAAGGAAAGCCACTCGATCCGCCTCTCGTACATCCGCATAGCTCTGCTGAGCTGTTTCTGCAAACGCAAGGGCCACAGACAGTGAGCGACTATGCAAAGGATGGCTGATTGAGGGGTCTGTGGGGGAAGGGAGCGTACCCCAGTTGCCTTCTGGGAACAGCGTGTCAAGGCCATGGGTAATCAGGCAATATAAACATTGCGCTAAATCACGAAATGAGTCTGCCACAAGACCAGGAAGAGAAGAGTTAAATATTTCATTGCCTCAACAGGGAGAGGAGGTAGATCTCGCCCCAAAGGATCAGAGACTTTTGTTTTAGGCATCCAGGTCCCTGATACCAGAGATGCCTGTGGGTGGACAGTTTCTGTTTACAAGAGAGAGTTCAGTCAATGGCTTGCTGTCTCCACATTCACTGGTGCCTCCCTCCCATTCCCTGATCCCGCACCCCATCTTCTGACTGTTGGACCCATTGCTGACCTGGTACTCATAGAGGAACGGCGGGTCCACGTGGATGTTCTTCACTGTCCCGTCATGCCACTCAAATTGCACCATCGCTTTCTGCACTCAGGCGCGGCCAAGAAGGGGAGCAGGCGAACAGAAGCACATGTGGGGAATGATTTTAAGTTTAATTTGGGCACTGGACTCTCCGAATCAGATACAGGAGAGGGAAATGGCCACATCTGAGCACATGTCGGGTCGGACTACGTCTCCTTCTGCCAGGCCGCGGCCTTGTCTGGAGCTGGCAGCAGAGTGCCTTCAGGACAGCGGTCCCCTGAATGAACATGCCTGACAGCAAGCAGGCCGCCTTCTTGGGAAGCTCTTCTGAACATCAGAGTTTATTACAAGATATGGTTGGGGGTTTTGGTAATAGCAGAGTTGGAGAACTTAAAACATACTGGCATGGGTTCTTAGGTTTGGGAACCCAGATAAGAACACTGAAAATTAAATTTATTCATCTTTTCTTTCATCTTCCACCAAGTCATTATACTGATATCTCTAACTATGACTCCATCGCTCTAGTCACTCATCCATCCCCTGCTAGAACTATACATCCGCCACACCACCTCTCTTTCCTTTCATTCTTCCATCTTTCCACTGATCTTTCTATTCACCTATTGTTCCTGCCTTCCATTTCTCCATCCTTACTTAAATTTTACATTCATCTTTTTAAATTCCATCCTGTCATCCATCCTTCCATTTTTTCCTTTCATCTTTCCATCTGTTCACATTTCCATCCATCCGTCATCCATTCATCCTTTTACCTGTTCATTCATCATCAACATTTCCATCCATCTACCCATTCCTCTTTCTTTTCCTTCTTTCCATCCTTCTTCTACCCACTCAGCCGTCCAGTAAACATTCATTGACTGCTCATTAGTACTAGAAATTGAGGATACAGAGTTGGAGAAGAGTTTTTCCTTTTAAAGGGCTCATACTCTGGTGGGGATTTAGATGTGTAATAAATACACACATTATATGAGCTATAGCAGAAGTCTGTACAAGGTACAGAGAGGACACAAAGGGAGTGAGTGTGTTCTGGGTGGAGAGAGGAAAACCTTCACAGAGGAGGAGACCGTGGTACCCAGTTTACTCCATCTTACCCTCATCTCCCAAGTTCCATTTTCAGATCTGTGAGAAACAGCAGTTAGAGTGGATTTGATGAGAGTTCTGGAGGCCTGGGTGGAAAGCCTGCATCCTACTCCAGGCCCTCAGGCCCCTGCTCCTTGGGCTCTGCCTTATGACTCTTATTTCCCGACCATTTAAGAAGGGAAATGCCACAGAGGAGCTCCCCTGCAGAGGACCGAGAGAACTCTGAATCTGAGTTACCTCATGGATAGTTGATGATACTGTTTTCTGGAGAATAGGCACAAATTCCTCCACGGGCGAGAATGCGTTGGGTGCCAGAACCTGATAAAGGCTTAACTTCTTGGCTGTAAAAATAAATAGTGGGGCTTGAGGCACCACTCTTGAAGCCCTAGAGGATTCAGGCCTGGTAGTCAGTCACCTTAGTTCTGGCTTCTGCCCTCTTTTGGGATGTACCTTTCAGGCCATTGATCTTGAGCCATTCTGCAGAAGTCTTGTCCAAGTTTGGGAACTCAATGGTGAGGGGCGCCTCATGCTTTGGAGGTTTAGGCAAGAGACTTGTGAGTGGCCCTTTTGCAATCTCTGTGGAAAGCTAAATTAAAATCCTCGTTACATAATTGTATTTTAAAGCTAAAAAAGTCCTCAGTCTCCCCCACCCGCCCGGCTTCCCTAAGCGGAGCATGTAAAACCTTACCTGGTAAATTAAAGGCAGTTCTGCCTTCCCTTCCACCACCCCCATCCCCTTCTCTGGAGACTTCCGGAATTTCCAGGGGAAGAGGGAAATGTCTCCAGCAACTCGTTCCCTCTTTCATTTGTCAGTCCTCCTCGTCCCTTCCCCACCCTGACCATTAAGATCAGCACCTGGGACTCTAAGATCACAGGCGGCCTCTCCATGAGCTCAAAATATGAGGTATGGGAACTAAAAAGTAACTCCTACACCAAATCAGATAGGGAGCCCTGATCGAGCCCACATTTACAAACTGAAAACCTGAGGTCCTGAGAAGTTAAAGCACTCCTTGTCAAGCCACGCTGTGGCAGGTGTCCCACATATAAAGTAGAGGAAGATGAGCACAGATGTTAGCTCAGGGCCAGTCTTCCTCAGCAAAAAAGAGGAGGATTGGTGGCAGATGTTAGCTCAAGGCTAATCTTCAAAAAAAAAAAAATTTAATCCATGTATCACCTTATAATCATCTTGCAAATCAGAAATAGTACGTGCATTTCATTTTGGGAAACTCCTGGCAAGGTTTTGGCATTCGAAAGACCTGGGTTCGATTCAAATTCAATCTATTTCTATCTCTGTGATCATGCGGAAATCATTTAACCTCTTAACTTCAGTTTTGTCATCTGTAAAGTGGGGGTAATAATATACCCACCGCCGACTGTTGTCGTAAAGATAGAATAAGGCATTTAAAGAATTAAGCATCGTGCCTATCTTAGAAAGTACACTCAGTACATGAGAACTGTTATAATTACAAGACTGATAGTTGTTACGGTTTACAGCGAGCCAGTAGCAGAGCTGGAACTAAAATTTCAGACCCCAGTCTAGGTGCTGTGTTTCTTTCACTACATCCCGCCAGGCCGAAATGTCTGGTCCTCACATCCACATCTTCATTCAGTGAAGTTATAAATGCATTCGTTTCTCGTCTGTCCACACCTAAGTTCCCTGCACAGTCTAAACGGCACACAGCTGGTTATGGTGCTTGTGGCCTGGAGCTGCCTGAACTATGCTGCTGATGTTAAGTTAACCAAGTCACCGGCAGGGACATCTGCCCTGAATGAGGTGCTGGGTGGGAAAGATCTCCTTTAAGACAGACTGTTCTGTGTGGTTGAGCTTTTCATCATTCCTCAAATTGGGGGAAGGGAGGGGACAGTGGCAGGTGGAAGAGGTGGCAGAAGCCTGCTGCCTTTTCTCTGAAATACATTTTTCAGTTAGAAAATGCACCCGGATCTTTCCTGCACAGTGGAGGGCTCGCCCAGCCCACCCGGCTGAGAGCTGTGGGCTACAGCAGAGGGCGGGGCTCTGCCCTGTTCCACTTTCAGGACATGGGGGCCTCAGAGCCATGCCTCTGAGAGACAGGTGAGAAAGGAGAATAGAGTGAGGCCAGCTGAGAGTCTCTGGGAGGAGGTCCCAGAATCTTCCTTCGCATCACCTACCTCCCTCATCATGCAGGTCAGCTCATCCCAGGGGGTGCTGTGGTGGAGGGCTTGGACGTGGCCCAGGAGGTTCTGAGCCTTCTGGATTTCTGCCAGGAGCTCGTCCACCTCCCGGCTGGTACAGATCTGGGGGTGGTGGGAGCAATCAGCCATCCAGGGGTCACTTGGCAGAGTCTTTAAATCAGACATGATACACTGGGGTCTGTGTGCCAGACAGAGCTTGCAAACATGTTGTGTCCCTCTTGTGCAGTATTGGCCCGCAGTGTTTTTAAACAATTGAAGCACTGTCTACCCTTAAAAAAGTGAAGAAACACTTTACACCCAATAATAATAATAATAATGATAATAAGAATAATAATAAAGGGACTATAACAAGTATCCACGAGGATGCAGAGAATTGGAACTCCTGTACATTGCTGGTGCGGATGTAAAATGGTGCAGCCGCTGTGGAAAACAGTTGGGTGGTTCCTCAAAAGATAAAACATACAATTACCACATGACACAGCATTTCCACTTCTATGTGTATACCCAAAATAATTGAAAACAGGGACTCAGATACTTGTACACCAATGTTCATAGCGGCTCACAATAGCCCAAAGGTGGAAACAACCCAAATGTCTGTCAACTGATAAATGGACAAACAAAATGTAGGATATCTAGAAAATGGAATATTATTCAAGCATACAAATGAACAAAGTTCTGATACATGCTACCACATAGATAAACCTTGAAAACATTATGCTAATGGAAAGAAAGACACCAAAGGTACAGCATTCCATTTAAATGAAATCTCCAGACTAGGTCAATGCATAGAGACAGAAAGCAGGTTGGTGGTTGCCAGGGGCTGTGGGAGAGGAGGAATGGGGAGCATCTGCTCAATGGGCACAGAGTTTCCTTTCGGGGTGATGACAATGTTTTGGAACTAGACAAAGGTGGTGGTTGCACAAGGCTGTGACTGTGTTAAATGTCACTGAACTCACTTTAAAGTGGTTAACTTTATGTTATGTGGATTTCACCTCAATTTTTTAAAAATGGAGAGAAATCACACCCCAAAATCCAGATTTCTGGCCCTGCTGGAAAAACTGGAAGACGTAGCAACACTGAGGTCACATGCCTACAAAGCAACGACCAGCTGGGGCTCAGCAGAGGCGTCTCTTTCGACGGGGCGTGAGCCGACTAGTTCACCGCAGGCCCCACCACTTTGCCGCCCCCCCATCAGAGTCATAATTTTTTGTCATCCTCGCACGGTTGTTTTGCTTATACTAAAGAGGACAGTGAAATTTGTTGTGCCCATATCTCTACCCAGAGCAGAAAAACAGTAGATATGCCAAGAGGGCCACAGACTTTAAGATAAAATATTTCTTAAACCAGCCCTTTTCATCCATTTACTGTACCTTCCTCGCCCCTGTAGCCTGTGACCCCCACAAACAGAGAAGCGGTGTTGGCCCAGGAAAATGTTGCCTGACCCTGGCTCCTTGGTGTGAAATGCTAGACTTCGCAACACTTGAACATATTTGTGAGGTGCAAACATTCATTTGCTCATGGCTATGAATGGTTAGCGGGCAAAGCACAGCCTGTGAGCTGGATAGACGGTTGGCGTCTCAACCTGCCACACGGACCAACACACACATTTGCTGATTGTTACCTCCATTGTGGGCATGGGGTGTTATCATTAACTTGGACAAGGACACTGATGGATAGATTGGTAGAGAATTAATTGCTCATTCAGAATTGATTGCTGGGGGTCTATCCAGGAGAGAGGACTGAGGCAGCTTTCAGACTCAGAGCTTTGGTGAGAGCAGGGGTAGGGGTGGGGCCCATGTCAATGGTAACTGGAGAGAGATTCAGAATTCTACCCACCAGGCTTCAAAAGGCCTCCAGGCTCACCAGCGTGCAATCAACTCATCATACACGCTGACCAAAAGATTTCTTGTGACGTCATGTTGCCCCTGTTCTTCCCACTTATTCATTTTAACCTGATTACACCTGGGTAAACCCATTGAGCATAGGGGTGGGAGGAAGCAAGTACATAGCGTGGTCTGTCCTGGCCCAGATCCCATGGGCACAGCCTTGGAGGCAGGCAGGCAGGGAGGGAGGAGAGGGCAGCGTGTTGGCAGAAGGGCTTACCTCTGTCTCTGGGCTGTAGCAGTGGTAGTAGCCCCCGACAGCCTCTGCAAGGTTCCTTAGGACAGCCTGCAGGGATGGTGACAGATCAGCCCTCAGTAGGGCCACACCAATACTCTAAAGAGCTTCCTTCTTGACTGAACCTCTCAACTGTCCAACACTTCTCATCTTACCAAAGAGAGAACTAGACACAAGGAGAGTCATGTTCTTGTCCACAGCTAGGGTGGCCTGTCCTCCAAGACTGGCCCAGCTCACCATGGCCAATCCAAGGGAAACATTGGAGAATCTTGGGTACTTACAGGGGGCACCTGGTGGTCGCATTTGTAGGTGATGATGTGGGTGATGAGGCCCCTTCCCACGACGGACTGTTGGATGTAGTCGGACAGGATTTCAGAAGGCTGATCTGGGCTGGGAGAAGATGGAAGAAGGGAAGGGGGCACCCCAGGTCAAATCCCTCTGAGGACATTCCACAGCAAAATGCTAATTCCCAGGGAACATCTTATGAATCCCACTGACCACCTGTGTCCCAGGTCACCTGTGTAAGATGCAGGGCAGAGGGACCACAGGCCTGGCCTGGCTGTCCTGCCCCAACATCTATGGACAGCCAGCCTGTGAACACAATCATTCTCTCAAGCGCATGGGAAGAGTCATGCTGATGATCTTTTCTCAAACAATGCTTTGGTTCTCTGGCCTCCTTAGTCTGTCACCCACTTAGCAAAGGAGACCTACCAGCTTCCCATTATGGTCACCAGAGAATTCAGCTCCTTTACAGCGAAGATCTTCTTCAGGGCTTGTAGCAGATTGCTGCCCACATCAGGCTGCAGTTTCTTTACCCAGAGCTTGAGTTCCTGGAGGCTGAGGGAGACGGTAATGGAGAAGACAACAGCGATCTCATCACAGTGCCCTTACTAAATACCAGGCCCAGGACAGATATGAGCTCATTGAAGCCTAATAATTCCTTGAGGCAATACCTTTATTCCCATTTTATAGATGAGGAAACTGAGGCTCAGAGTTATGACTTGCCCAAGGTGATAATGTAAGCATCTGGCAACACTGAGATTTCAGACCTGGTCTGATTCTAGGACCTGAGCTTCTACTGACTGATGTCTGAGGGTCTAGGGCTAAGTTCCTTCTTCCCCAGACACCCTCCCAGCCCTCCTGGAAGGCAGACCTCAGCCTGAGCATTGAGTTAAGCCCCTAACCCTCAGAGGTTTCTGAGAGAAGGTACTGTGGCTGTGGGACTGCATCCCACGTGGACTGGGATACACATCACTCGTGAGAAGGGAAACGCCTTAACACAGTGCTTTCTTGGTTAAAGACCTCACATGGTACAGTGAGAGATTTCTGCTCTTTCCGTTTCTCTTTCAGTCTGTCCAAAAAAAAAAAACAAACTCAGCTGTCAGAAGTCTGTCTTTTGTTATTACATAACTGTTGAGTCTCCCCTTTCAACAAAGAGAGAACAAATCCCAGGCATAGCGCCTTCTCAAGCCAACAGGTTCAAGCTGGAATGTAATATCACTGTTTTGTTTGCTTTCATTGTATTTATTTTTATGACTACTTTCTAACTATGGCAAGTGAGATGGGCTTCTCACTTATGATATTCACAGAGTTTCCTTCAATAATAAATATAGAGTTGATATTTAAAAAATCAATAATAGTGCAAGTGGCAGAGCAAATAATAGTACAAGTGGCAGAAATATGACAAAAATCACAAAAGAAGCAATGACTGAAGTTGAGGAGCTCTTGGCTAGATGATCTCAAGGTGACTTCCAGGTCCAACATTCCGGAGATCAGGGGTGAAACTAGAGTGGAAATCTCAGAAAAAAATGCGCTCATTCACTGAGTACCTGCCACATGCCAGGTACTTAGTTTTCATTTCATCTTCACAACAGCTCAGTGAGGGTTCTCAGTCACTTGGCCTCTTTCTGCTAAGGAGAGAGTTAAAGGACTGGTCAAGGTCACTCAGTAACTGTCAGAGTGGGATTCAAAGCCAGCGCTGCCAGAACTGGGCTCTTCCCTACTCCAAAGGGTTGCTCATTGCAGCCAGCACGGGGCAAGGGGACCCTGTCCTGGACAATTCAAGCACGTGGTTTGTCCTGGAATCTCCTCTGGGCATGTTCCCTGAGTCCCAGTTTTCTCATCTGCAAAATGGGGATAATAATCCTATTCCACGTTTTGGCTATAAATATTAAATAAGATAGTATGTGCGAAGGGCCTAGCATGGTACCTAATACATGAGTGGTCAAGCATATTCCCTTCATAAAAGAGAAATTTATGCTTACTGGCATAAGTAGTTAGAAATTCTTACACACCTTCCCTCTCCCCCCACACCCCCAAAAAACTGCAAATGAGAAACTCCCAAATAAAGGACTGGTTCAATTGTAGTACGTCTATGCAGTGGCATAGTATATAGCCATTAAAAAGAATGCAGTAGGTCTGTGTGTACTGAGAGAGAAGGCTATTCAAGATTAGGTGACAAGCCAGGGTGGAGAACAGTGTAACATGCTCGTGTTTCTGTTTAAATAAAAGAGGACAGGAAGATCCAAGATGGCGCCGTGAGTAGTCCTCTTTGTTTCTCCCCCTTCGAGTCTACAACTATTTGGACACTTATCGCTTGACAAAGGATATCCAGACAGCATCTCAGGACGTCTGAGATACCCACGCGACTATGCATCGGAAGGTGGATGGATTTTCTTCCGGGAGGATGTGGAAATAGGTGAAAACTCTCTGACCCCGACCGAGCAGCCTAGTACCCGCAAGCAGCTTTCTTCCAACGGACGCCCCGAGAGGATCTACACACATCTAGGGCAGGAGCGAGCACACAACAGAGGAGCGACGGTGGAAACAGGTGACCAGAACCCTACCTAAACCCCCCGCAATTACTCCTAAACGCAGAGGGAAACTTGGGAGTTGCACACCTGAGCCCGTGGGGAGAGTCTCTCCCCGCCATTGGCGGGGAGACCCCACCTGGTGTTCGCGGCACCTGGAGGGTCCCAGAGAGAGTCGCTGAGGGTACGGAGGTCTCCCGGCTGCCACTGCCCGCTCCGTGGGAGTAGGGATTGCCGGAGATCTCGGAGAGGACAGGGGCTGGGGGAAGTTTCAAAGGCCGGCTCTGCGACCCGGAGGGGAAGCTCCGGAGTTCCACCCGGGCAGCAGACAAAACTCTCTGTCTGCCATTAGCAGAGGGGCCACGCCCAGCATTCACGGCTCCGGGAGAGTCCCGGAGAGAATCCCAGAGGGCGGGGCGACCCCCAGCTGCTGTTGCCCGCCCTGTGGGACTAGGGATAGCTGGAGATCTCGGAGAGGACTGGGGCTGGGGGGAGTTCCAGAGACCCAGCTTCGTAGCCTAGGGGGAAACCCTACAGGCTCACAGCAGCCTTAGGGAAAGCCTCTGCACAGCACCAGTAGAAGGCACCCAGCCGGCAGCCACAAGGCTGGAAGACCCCAGGGCAAAAGCAGCATAGCTAGGTGAACTAACCACAGACTGTAGAAGATGCCAATAGCTCTCCTGCGACCCATAGAGGACAAGTGAGATTTTGTGGGTGCCGAAAGCAATGGAGTGACAAATATAAGTGATCCCACCCCTGGCCGCTGGAAAAGCCCATAACACCGTTGCAGACCCCAAGGAGAGAGCACATCTAGGTGGGCTGCAACAGTAGGCACCAGCAGCCTGAAGCCCCCCTGTGACGGCCCCCATGGCAGAGGAGGGAATCCAAAGGGCCACTGTGGCTACAAGGAGGGGCCCAGGCACAGTTAGCAACTACGGACAGGGTTCCTGGTTGGTGCACTATAAACAGCTGCTCCCCCACCGCAGCAGCTGAAACAAGTGAAAGGAGCAACTAAACTCTATCTCCATGCGGAGGCACAAATCAACAACATCAAGCAATATGAAAAAATACATTAAATCTCCAGAACAGAAAGAAAGTAACAAATACACAGAAAACAATCCCAAAGAAAATGAGATATATAACCTAAATGATGATGACTTCAAAACAGCCATCATTAAAATTCTCAATGAGTTAAGAGAGAATTCTGACTGACAACTCAACGAGTTCAGGAGCTATGTCACAAAAGAGTTTGATACGATAAAGAAGAACCAAACAGAAATACTGGAAATGAAGAACACAATAGAGGAGATTAAGAAAAATCTAGATGCTCTGAACAGTAGGGCCGATAATATGGAGGAAAGAATTAGCAATTTGGAAGATGGCAATATAGAATTGCTGCAGGCAGAGGAGGAGAGAGAAGCAAGACTAAAAAGAAATGAAGAAACTCTCCGAGAATTATCAGACACAATTAGGAGATGCAACGTAAGGATTATAGGTATTCCAGTGGGAGAAGAGAAGGAGAAAGGGGCAGAAAGCCTATTCAAAGAAATAATGGCTGAGAACTTCCCAAATCTGGTGAGAGAGATGGATCTTCAGGTGACAGAAGCCAATAGATCTCCAAACTTTATCAATGCAAGAAGACCAACTCCACGGCATATAGTAGTGAAGCTAGCAAAAGTCAACGACAAGGAGAAAATACTAAGGACAGCCAGGCAAAAGAAACTAACCTACAAAGGAACCCCCATCAGGCTATCAGCAGATTTCTCAGCAGAAACTTTACAGGCTAGAAGAGAGTGGAATGATATATTCAAAAATCTGAAGGACAAAAATCTACAGCCGAGAATTCTCTACCCAGCGAAAATATCCTTCAAATACGATGGAGAAATAAAAACTTTCCAAGATAAACAAAAATTAAGGGAGTTCATTGCCACAAAACCACCTCTTCAGGAAATCCTCAGGAAAACCCTCATTCCTGAAAAATCCAAAAAAGGAAAGGGGCTACAAAACCAAGAGCAGAGGAGATAAGTAGAAGGACAACAACAGAGAGTAGCAGCTCTACATCAGAACAGATTAAACCATGGGACGAGAAACAAAGGAAACTGAAGAAAACCGGAAAACAAGACACAAAATGGTAGTGGTAGGCCCCCACATCTCAATAATCACTCTAAATGTAAATGGATTGAACTCCCCAATCAAAAGACACAGAGTGGCAGGATGGATCAAAGAACAAGATCCAACAATATGCTGCCTCCAGGAAACACACCTCAGCCCCAAAGACAAACACAGACTCAGAGTGAAGGGATGGAGAACAATACTCCAAGCTAATAATGAACAAAAGAAAGCAGGTGTCGCTATACTAATATCAGACAAGGTAGACTTCAAAGCAAAACAGATAAAGAAAGACAAAGAGGGACAGTATATAATGATAAAAGGGACTCTCCACCAAGAAGACATAACACTTATAAATATATACGCACCCAACACAGGAGCACCAAAATTTGTAAAGCAACTCTTAATAGAACTAGAAGAAGACATCAACAACAATACAATAATAGTAGGGGACCTCAACACACCATTAACACCAATGGACAGAACATCCAGACAGAAAATCAACAAGGAAATAATAGAATTAAATGAAAAATTAGACCAGATGGACTTAATAGATATATATAGAACACTTCATCCAAAAACAGCAGGTTACACATTCTTCTCAAGTGCACATGGAACGTTCTCAAGGATTGACCATATTTTGGGAACCAAAGCAAACATCAATAAATACAAGAGAGTTGAAATAATATCAAGCATCTTTTCTGATCATAACGCTATTAAACTAGAAATCAACTACAAGAAAAAAGCAGAGAAAGGTGCAAAAATGTGGAGACTAAACAACACGCTTCTCAACAAACAATGGATCATTGAAGAAATTAAAGAAGAAATCAAATATTATCTGGAGACAAATGAAAATGAGAACACGACATACCAAATCATTTGGGATGCAGCAAAAGCAGTCCTAAGAGGGAAATTCATCGCAATACAGGCTCACCTCACTAAACAAGAAAAAGCTCACGTAAGCAACCTCAAACGACACCTAACAGAACTAGAAAAAGAAGAACAAACAAATCCCAGAGTCAGTAGAAGGAGGGAAATAATAAAAATAAGAGCAGAAATAAACGATATTGAAACAAAAAAGACAATAGAAAGGATCAATGAAACAAAGAGTTGGTTCTTCGAAAGAATTAACAAAATTGACAAACCCCTAGCCAGACTCACCAAGAAAAGAAGAGAGAAATCGCAAATTAATAAAATCAGGAATGACAGAGGAGAAATCACAACAGATACCAATGAAATACAAGAGATCATAAGAGAATACTATGAAAAACTATATGCCAACAAATTGAACAACCTGGAAGAAATGGACAAATTCCTAGACTCCTACAATCTCCCCAAACTGAATCAGGAAGAAATGGAGAATCTGAATAGACCAATCACAAGTAAGGAAATAGAAACGGTAATCAAAAACCTCCCCCAAAACAAGAGTCCAGGACCAGACGGCTTCTCTGGAGAATTCTACCAAACATTCAAAGAAGACTTAATACCTATTCTCCTCAAACTGTTCCAGAAAATTGAGAAAGACGGAGAACTCCCTAACACATTCTATGAAGCCAACATCACTCTGATCCCCAAACCTGACAAGGACAACACAAAGAAGGAGAACTACAGGCCGATATCACTGATGAACATAGATGCAAAAGTCCTCAACAAAATTTTGGCAAACCGAATACAGCAATACATCAAAAAGATTATACACCATGATCAAGTGGGATTTATACCAGGGACACAGGGATGGTTCAACATCCGCAAGTCAATCAACGTGATACACTACATCAACAAAATGAAAAACAAAAACCACATGATCATCTCAATAGATGCAGAGAAAGCATTCGACAAGATCCAACACCCATTTATGATAAAAACCCTCAGTAAAATGGGTATAGAAGGAAAGTACCTCAACATAATAAAGGTCATATATGATAGACCCACAGCCAACATCATACTCAATGGACAAAAACTGAAAGCCATCCCTCTGAGGACAGGAACAAGACAAGGGTGCCCACTTTCACCACTCCTATTCAACATAGTACTGGAGGTGCTGGCCAGAGCAATTCAGCAGGAAAAAGAAATAAAAGGAATCCAAATAGGTAACGAAGAAGTAAAACTCTCGCTGTTTGCAGACGACATGATCTTATATATAGAAAACCCCAAAGAATCCATAGAAAAACTATTAGAAATAATCAACAACTACAGCAAAGTAGCAGGGTATAAAATTAACGTGCATAAATCAGTAGCATTTCTATACACTAACAATGAACTAACAGAAAAAGAACTCAAGAACTCAATCCCATTCACAATCGCAACGAAAAGAATAAAATACCTTGGGATAAACTTAACCAAGGAAGTGAAGGATCTATACAATGAAAACTACAAGACTTTCTTGAAAGAAATTGACGATGACATAAAGAGATGGAAAGACATTCCTTGCACATGGATTGGAAGAATAAACATAGTTAAAATGTCCATACTACCTAAAGCAATATACAGATTCAATGCTATCCCAATCAGAATCCCAAGAACATTCTTCACAGAAATTGAACAAACAATCCTAAAATTCATATGGGGCAACAAAAGACCGCGAATTGCTAAAGCAATCCTGAGCAAAAACAAAGCCGGCGGAATCACAATCCCTGATTTCAAAACATACTACAAAGCTACAGTGATCAAAACAGCATGGTACTGGTACAAAAACAGGTCCACAGATCAATGGAACAGAATTGAAAGCCCAGAGATAAAACCACACATCTATGGACAGCTAATCTTCGACAAAGGAGCAGAGGGCCTACAATGGAGAAAAGAAAGTCTCTTCAACAAATGGTGCTGGGAAAACTGGACAGCCACATGCAAAAGATTGAAAATTGACCATTCTTTTTCACCACACACCAAAATAAACTCAAAATGGATCAAAGACCTAAAGATTAGGCCTGAGACAATAAGTCTTTTGGAAGAGAATATAGGCAGTACATTCTTTGACATCAGTTTCAAAAGAATCTTTTCGGACACTGTAACTCCTCAGTTGAGGGAAACAATAGAAAGAATAAACAAACGGGACTTCATCAGACTAAAGAGCTTCTTCAAGGCAAGGGAAAACAGGATTGAAACAAAAAAACAGCTCACTAATTGGGAAAAAATATTTACAAGCCACTTATCCGACAAAGGGTTAATCTCCATAATATACAAAGAACTCACACTGCTTAACAACAAAAAAACAAACAACCCGATCAAAAAATGGGCAGAGGACATGAACAGACATTTCTCAAAAGAAGATATGAATATGGCCAATAGACACATGAAAAAATGTTCATCATCGTGAATCATCAGGGAAATGCAAATCAAAAACTACACTAAGATATCACCTTACACCCGTTAGATTGGCAAAAACATCCAAAACCAAGAGTGACAAATGTTGGAGAGGATGTGGAGAAAAAGGAACCCTCATACACTGTTGGTGGGAATGCAAACTGGTACAGCCACTATGGAAAACAGTATGGAGATTTCTCAAAAAGTTAAAAATAGAAATACCCTATGACCCAGCCATCCCATTACTGGGTATCTATCCTAAGAACCTGATATCAGAAATCTCAAGAGTCCGTTGCACCCCTATGTTCATCGCAGCATTATTTACAATAGCCAAGACGTGGAACCAGCCTACATGCCCAGAAACTGATGATTGGATAAAGAAGATGTGGTATATATACACAATGGAATACTACTCAGCCATAAAAAAAAACAAAATTGGCCCATTCACAACAACGTGGATGGACCTCAAGGGTATTATGTTAAGCGAAATAAGCCAGCCAGAGAAAGACGAACTCTATATGACTCCACTCATAGGTGGAAGTTAGTATATTGAGAAGGAGATCTGATCGGTGGTTACCAGGGAAAAGGGGGGGTGGGGGGAGGGCACAGAGGGGGAGGTGGTGTACCCACAACATGACTAACAAAAATGTACAACTGAAATCTCACAAGGTTGTAATCTATCATAACATTAATAAAAAAAAATAAAATAAAAAAAAAAATAAAAGAGGATAAACACACAGATGCATGTATGTGAGACCATGGAAGCAGATAGAAGAAACTGTCACTGGGCGGAAAGGGGGAACTGGGCTGAGAGGGAGATCCATTTACTATTATTTATCCTTTCATACTGTTTGAATTTTTGAAAATGAGCATGTATTATTTTCATAGTAAAACTATCTTTGCTAGATTGCTGGGTAAAAATGGTGGCTCACGGTTGTCTTCTCTTTCCTTTTGTGGTTTGCTCATGAGGGTGACCGTTTTTCCAAAAGCTACTGGCTCCCGGTGTTTTGCTTTTGCAAATCATCCCTGTGGACTCACACATCTGTTGGGGTCTTGGGTTTGCATTTTAATCATGGACTACAGACACTAACACGTAGGGAGGAAAACGAACAAGTACACATCCTGGCCAAGCCTGGGCTGTCACTCACGTGGAGGCCTTGACTTCCACCGGGTCTGGCCAAAGGGCACTGGTGGTGGTGCCGAAGGACAGGACATATAGCTTCTCCTTGAGGCTCAGCTGCTCATCAATGAGGCTCTGGCAGACAAAAGGACATCTCTGGCTCCCACAGCCAGGGGCCACATGGAGCCTCGCTTCACCTCTCACTCTATGGCTGGGCCCTCTCTGCAGGGTGTGAGCTGTGCTCAAACAGGGTCACTTGAAGCTTAGTGGCCCCCAGCTGACATTTGCGTTCTGTCCATTGGGTTTCATGGGGGTACAGAGTGAGCACCTTGGCTGCCCATCTCAGCCTGGGGGCGGGGCCTGGGCCTTCAGCCTGTGGACTGGCCCATGGCGCTGGAAGGCTGTGCCCTCATGCACCCCCACTGACTGCAGACTGACGTTCTCTTCTGGAGCAGCCCTTAGGGCTGCTGCACACTTGGGTCACGAGTGCGGGTGGGATGAACACCCTGGCTACCCATCTCAGCGTGTTATGGGTGGACCCTTGGCACTGAACTGTGGCACCCAGGGAGGACAGGGGTCGGTCAGTGGTTTCTCTCCAAAGCTTGTGAGGCGGGGACAGAAAAATGGGCACTGCATCGTGCTGTTTGATGCTCTCAAGCTGTAGCTGGTGAATATCCAGCAGTAAGGTAACTCCTCCCTCTTATTCCTGGCTAGCTAGAAATTTCACCTGCATGCCACCAAAATGGGCCTTATCCTGGCCAGTATTCAACCAGCCTACCTGGGGGCTCTTTGGATACTCGGCCCTGAGGACTTATCCTGAAGGGCAGCCTGCACTGACACCTGCTCCTTGATACCTGCTGAGACCAGGAACAGGGAACCAGTCTGGATGACGGGCCCATGTTGAGCCCTATAAGAGATCCTTGAACCAGCTACTGCTGCTAAGGTCCCTTCCAAAGCTCCAGGGTTTCCATAAGAAAATGGACTCCATGTTACTTCACGGAGACTTTACAGAGGTTCTTTCCATGCCAGAGTTTGTACCAAGCACTTAACCCGCATGAACGCCTTTCATCCTAGGGCAGCTGTGTGAGGTGGCCACTGTTATCATGCCCATTTTACAGATGAGGTAACTGAGGCACAGAGAGATCAGGTAACATGGTCACAGAGCTCAGAAGTGGTGGAGGCGGCTGGGATTTGACCTTAGTCATGTGACTCTAGAGTTCTTGGCTTCTCTGTCACGGACATGTCAAAGAAACCAGAATAGCTCCTCCGTCTGGAAAGGGCCAAGAAGCCCATCCAACGCTGTGCCGGAGTCAGTCCAACTGATTTCTATCTTAACACCTTCTTTCCAGGGAACTGGGGCCCTTGAGGCAATATCCAGTTAGCAGGGACTACGGTAGTGAGAATACTAGAAGCTCACACTGCAACTGAAAACTGCCTTTGTGGTTGGGTTTTGCAGAACTCAACATATTTTTTTAACCGCCAGGTGCTAATTAAGTGTGAACTGTTCTTTGTAAAACACTTCACTTTGCATTTGCTCTAAACAAAGCCAGTTCGCAAGCTCAGAAAGTGGAGGGAGGCGGTGGGGTGTTTCCAGGTATTTCTCTGTGCCAGAGACTTACCACGAGGTCATTTTGGAACTCTTCTGTCTGAGGACTGCTGTTGATGGCTGACACGTCAATGAGGATGCCGACTCTGGCCCCCTTGATGAGGCCAAATGCCTAAAACCAAAGGGGGCATGCGGAAATACCCAGCACAACTCTGCTTCTCTTAAGCCTTGCACTGAGCCTCTCCACGTGATGCGGAAGTTCGAAACCTCCACAAGAAGCAGCTGAAAGAAGGCCCGTTTGATAGAGGAAAAAGCAAGACCCCATGTCCTGCCTTTAGCTCCGGGCATTATCTGCTCCTGTTTTGTGGCAGCCTGTTCTTTAAAAGTTTTTTGTTGTTAATATTTACTGTTAACTCTTATAAAGGAATACATGTTCGTTACAGAAAATCTGGAGGCTATAGAAAAAGCATCCATTGTAAGATATAAAGTTTGCTATCTAATTACATCAGCTTCTCTTATTTCATTTCTTATATCTTTATTTATTTCCTACCTGCTCTACCGGTCAAAGGCAGACACGTTAAGCTCGCCGGCTGCAGCGGTATTTCTGAGTTTCTAGTTACGTTTCTAACAGCTATTGCTAACTCCGCGTCAATGCCGTTTGACTCCGCACGGAACTATTCGTCCTGTTCCAGCTGCATTGTGAATTGGAATTTTCAGTCATATGAAATGGTTAGTTCTCTAGGGGCAGGAGGTTCCATCTGATGCTTTTTGCCTTAAGTCCTGCTATTGGCTACTTCATTTTCCTGTTCAATTCACTTCTCTGCTCCCAGAGATGCGTATTTTACGCCTCCTACACCTCCAGCCTTCCCCTGCTGCATTCTCTCAGCAAGTGATTTTGCCTCCAATTTCACAAAACAAAAAACAAACTGAAGAGTTACTTTAAATCTTTCCACTCAGAATCTACCAACCTACCCGCCCCCACGTGCCTTGCTTTGCCTTTTCCTGTTACAAGCTATCTAAGGCCAATTCTCAAAGCCCCAAGGCCAACCCTTTGACTTGCATTACTGGATCTCCTGCCAAGTAGGGACTTTGCTTCCAGAATAATGCCTCCTCCTGGATCATCAGTTCCTCCCCATCTATCGCACCACACACAGAGGCCATAACGTTGCCCTTCTTTAAAAGGAAATAAACTTTTCAGGACCCCATCTCTCCCTCCAGCTACCACTTTCTTTCTCTGCTTCTCATTTTAGCAATGCTTCCTGACCTCCCATTTCACTGCGACACACTCAAATTAGGCTCTCACTTCCCCACTCCTCTGAAGCCACACTGGTCAAGGTGATCAGTGACCTCGCTCCTGCCAAACCCGATGGTCAGATCTAAGTTCTCAACTTTCTTGAACTCTGAGTAGCATATGACACAGTTTGGCCGTGTCAAGAATTTGGCAAGTCGAAGCACTTAGTGAGTCCACCTCATCTTTCAGGGCACATTTTCCCGCTTTCCCCTCTACTGGCTGGCCAGGCCTTCCTCATCTCCTCTGCTAGACAGACTCTCCCCCTCCTCCCGGAGACTAAAAATTGGAACGCCCTGGAAACTTGTTCCTGAAGGTGTTGGCCATGGACAAAAGCATTACCACCGCCTGGGAGCTTGTTAGCCGCAGAATCTCAAGTCCTACCCCAGCCTTATGTCTTAATTAGAGTCTGCATTTTAACAAGATCCCGCCCACCCCTCCCCCCAGGGGATTTGGCTGCACAGTAGCGTTTGAGAAGCTCTGGGCTAGGGTTCCATCTTCCTTTTTCTTCTTTATCTACGCCAGGGTTTGTCAACGTTGGCACTACTGACCTTTTGGGCCAGATAATTCTCTGTGGCGGGGAGCTGGCCTGTGCATTGTAAGATATTTAGCAGCTTCCCTGGCAACCTCCCTTCCCATTTGTGGCAACCAAACATTTCTCCAGACAGTGCCTGGGTGAAAGCAAATGGTGAGCTAGAAAAGTATCAGTTAGAGGAAACAGGCTAAAACAAGTAAGAAAGCAAATCAAAGGTTAATTTCCTCATGATCACCCTTCTACCCTCTGGCTCTAGGGAAAACGTTTAATCAAACTTTGAAGAAAAGCTACGTGCAGATGACCAGCCTTAGTCATGTAAATCTCCCTGTGGGTTTGAGGCTAAATGGTCTAGGAGACACCTGCTGTTCTCAGCTGCCCGGGACTGTTTCCCCTTGTGGTAACAGCACTCTGGCTTTCCATATGCAGCCATCTGTCCCCCTTTCCCAGTCCCTGAGGTCTGGGGGGCCTTACCTAGTCTCCCCCCACACCCTCCACCCCCTGGTTTTCCCCAGCAGTGAGCACTACTTCCAGGCCTGGCCAGTTAGTATATCTCATCCCCTGGGCCCAGCGGGAGTCAATCCCAGGACTTGAGAGTGTGTACTGGGAAAGGAAGGGAGGTCCCTTTCCACATGTCACTCTGGCTGGTGAGCATCTTTCCAAGACTGAGGAGAGCTTTCCCAAGAATAAAACCGACCCAGAGGAAAGCAGAACCCAGAGACAAAGAGATGGCATCATTTGAGCCCCTGGATACAGCTGCGTCTGGGTTTTTCCTTTATGTAGGTCAAGAAATTCTCATTTTAGCTCCAATTTAACTTGGAGGTCTGTCACTCACAGCTGAAAGGAGTCTAACAAATATAGATGGAATCAGTGAACAGGGGCAAAGAATGAAATCCACGTTTTACCTTCTTGCTGTTTTCTGTGAGCCACTGAATTCTCTGTTGATAGAGTTCAACAGCTCTGTCAAAACACCAGAAAGGCCTGTCACCCAAGGTCAGCTTCATCCCTGAGCAACAGCCACTCACACACATGGAAGGAAGACGTAGACAGGAATTTTTTTAAAGGTATCTAAGATGTTTGGAGAATATAAGACAAAGATCTAGCAAAAAGAAAAGTGAACGTATTGTTTTGCCAGGGTGAAGGACAGCGGGGATTGTGAAGGAGATAAGTGTGTGGACGCTGGTCTTTGGTGACACGGTTTACGTTATAAATGACCATGGTTTGGGGCAACACGGGGTGGCGTAGAGACAGGGCAGGCCTGTGCAGGACGGGGTCGTGCGTCCTCATGAGGAAGGTGGAAGGACACTCCTCTTCTCAAAGCTGTGTCTTCTCAGGTGAGACTTCCGTCACGTGGAGATGGTCATAAATGCACAACTGCGGAAGTTCAGTGCAGCTTCCCCGGGGATGGATGAACAAAAAACTTAGTTTCCGAAAAGTAAGTAGTCGGGGCAACGTCTTGAACTTCCCTTATTGCAAACCATGCCAATGGCTGTTTGGAGACCAGCATGTAACAGATGCTTAAGGTAGGGACTCATCACTTTACTTTAACTGAATTGCCTTCATTGAGGTCAGGTAGGATTTGGGGACCTCGAGAAGGGCAGGGAACACCTTTGGATATGGAATCATATCCAATCAAAGGGGCAGTGGCTGGTGGATAGAGTCCTAAGGCATACATGAGTATGGATAGAGCTGAGAATGAGCTTCATAATGACATATTTGTCTTTGAGATCTACTCTGCCATTTATTAGCTGTGTGACTTTGGGTAGGTACGATAACCTCTCTGAGCTCCAGTTTCATCATCTTCAACATGAAGATAATAATAGGACTCTGTTCATGTCAATTTGCCAAAAATCAATTTCCTGAAAGGTAATTATCTGAAAATCAATTTGCCAAATGATCGGTTAACTGAATAGAGCTGAACATTCCCTAAAATGCTGGATTCATAATTAAACCCTATCGCCAAAATATTGCAGAATTCTTTAAAATCTGTTCAACCTTCCAACCCAATAAAAATTGGTCATTTAGCAATTGATTTTTGGTTAACTGGCTTGATAATAAAACTATATTTCGAGTTGTTGTGAGGATTAAATAAGATAATGCATGCGGCCCTTAGCAGAATTCCTCACACATTAATAAATGTTGGCTATTAATTTTTATTATTACCTTTTAAGAAACCTCAGGCAATCAGTAATCATGGATCATCGATGGCTACAGCAGCGATGGAATGTACACATGTGCTGCTAAAATCCGGTTTAGGAGTGGGGAGCCTGCGTATTTTTCACATACATTTGCAAAACGATGGACTCAACTAAGCTGTCTTTGAAAGCGGTCACTCTTCACCATTAAACATCAAATGAGGCTGTGAGGTTTTATGTGTTCATCCAAAGGGACCGTGGATTTTAAAAGATGGAGAAAAACTGATGTGGGCCAACCTGTTTATTTGAGAAAAGAGGAATTTGGGGCTAGAAGTGGGAAGAGACCCGCCCAAGTTCCCACAGAGATGGTTGTTTGGGCAAAGTTACTTTCAGGCTGCTGAAATGAGGTGGTTCTTGAGCTCTGGGAGTGTTGGGAGAACCCTGAGAAACACACTTACTCAGAGAGCTTGGATTCAAATTGGTGGATGATCTCAGTGGAGAAGTGTATTTTCCTCATGACGTTGCTGCCCTCCTCCCTGAAGAAGCAAAAACCTATGAGAGGGGTCTCTTGGCCCCGCAGTTGGGAGGGTCCTTGCAGGCTCAGGGGTGCGGGGAACGGCTTCAGACTTACAGCACGGCAGTGCCCTGTCTTATCAGGTCAGCCAGGGTGAGCTTCTCAAACTTTAAGCTGTGCACTGAAAGCCAGTCTTCTGAGTCCTCCCAAGCTGAAGGCTGGGTCTCGTCCCCCTGCAGCCTCTGCGAGACAGAAGCCAGAGTGAAACGGAAAACTCTGGAAAGAGAGGGCAAGGCTGAGGGTGCCTTAGGTTCCTTTCACACGGATGCTCAAGGGTTGCCACCTCTGGCTGGTCCCACCTGAAAAGCAGTCTGTTCAGGAACTCGACTTGCTGAGGGCACAGAAGAATGTGGAGGCCTGGGCTCTGGGCCACTTGTCCCGGAAATACCTGTTCCCATCCCTCACCTCATCCCCAGTATGTGGCTGGACAATTCAAGGGCCTCTCCCCATGGCTTTGTGAGAGACTGAATGTGCAAACACACTCGGGCCAGACCACGTATGACAAGAGAACTGTGAGCCGCAGCCTCTGCAGCAGCCAGGCCATGAAGCCAAACCACAGCTTCTGCAGCAACTGGTCCAGGAGGGTCAGGACTCGGTCAATGACTGCCAGCTTTCCTATTTTTCTTCCCTTTTCCAGGTCAGGTCCAACCAGGGAAAGTCAAATATGCCCCCAAACCAGTGACAGAGACCACCCACCTCTCGTTAGCCCACCTCCAGCTTCTGCGTGCCAACAGCCTCCCTCAGGGCACACCTGAGGCCGTGCATTTTGTCCACTGTAAACCTTTCCCACACCCCTGCCTGCCTTTGAGTCCCTGCCAAGCACAAGTGGTGGTGGCTGACCCCCTGGCTAGAGCAAGCTCTGAGCAAATTGCCTGTGTTCTCCTGTGGGTGGTCTTTGTTTATTTCCACACTTGCTTTCTCTGTCTCTTTTCAGGTGTATGAGTTCTGCCTCCCTATCGCTCTGAGGGGTCCTCGACAAACATTTATTGAGTAACTGATGGAAGAGGGGAGGGTTTATCCTGTGCATTCCAGAGGCCAGCCATAGGAGCAGTGGGCGAAAGCTTTGGGGGAAGCATTTCCTAGCCGTCACAGGAGTCAGGCCATGAAATGGACTACACCCCCTGGCTTCTACCTAGTGACACCTGTGTCGCTTACATAGTGGTAAGTCCAGGTTGTGGGAGGTGGCCTTGGTGGTGGAGCTGAAGTCAGTCATGGTAAGCATTCCACATTGGAGATGCTTTCTGGGAGCCAGAAGGTGAGCGAGCTGACCTGAGGCTCTGAGTTCACCCTGCCTTATTCACCTCTTCTGGAGGTGGGCATTTCTTCCTCTTTCTACTGGGTGTTTCTGAGCCCTACTATGAAGTGGGCATGGTCCTGGTGTTGGGGCACAGTGTGAACAAAATAGAAATGTTCTTGCCTTCTTGGAGCTAACATTCTAGTGTGGGTAGATGGAAAATAAAGAAGAAATGAAATCCGTGTACATAATTTCAGGAAAAAAAAAACAGTTCTATCAAGAAAATGGAGCAGAGACATGTGATAGCAAAGGATGAGGGTGGAGATGAGGAGGTCGCTTTAGCTGGCGTGGGGTCAGAGAAGGTGTCTCTGAGTTGAGATCTGAAGGTGAGGAAGCAGCCAGGCCTGTGCATAGCTGGGGAATGCACATTCCAGGCAGAGGCACAGAGTGGGGAAGGGGTCAGAGTGTTGGCAGAACAGAAAGGTGGCGACTGTGGTTGGAGTGTAGTGAATACAGGGTAGCGTGACATGAGAAGAGGCTGGAAAGTTGTGGAAGGCCTGGATCAGACAGGATTCTGCAAGAGCTTCCAGGACAACCACAGTTGTTTATGTGATATAGATGGGCCTTAAATGTTGCCATAGCTGGCCATCACTCAAGGTGTGGAATGGCATCAAAAGGGGAGGCTGGCTCTGTCTCACTGTGAGAGAAACTACCCCACAGCATCCGATGACTGTGGAATGGGCCTGATCACTATTTAACCCACTGGGACCCCAGTCTAGATTCAGAGATGCCTTCACCCTGCTCCTGGCACCTGCTTGAACCCTAAGTGGGTTCTGCTTGAGCCTGTATTTATCAGGGCTTTCACTGTGGTGGGCGAGGTGGTGGACAGGAAGTTGGAAACTATCTGAGCTACAGTGGATAGGACAGAGGAAAGGAGAGAGAAAGAGGGGGAGAGAAGAAAGGAGTGCCCTACACTGGGCATCTCCATTGACTAGCTGTGTGATGCTGGACAAGTCATGCATCTCTCTTTCTTCACCTGCAAAATGGGTTGTAGGACCTGTGAAGCTGTGCTATAGAGCATAGCTTGAGTGTTGCTGCGTAAACAGTTCCCAACAGTAATCCTTATTTCCCCTTCAGGTTGTCATAAATAGAAGGTAACCTCAAAACAAAGACAATGAAAAGAAAATGCTGTTATATTCCAACTAGATAGTATAGACTAATAATAAGAGCTAACACTTAAATAGCACTTGTCATGTGTCAAGCACTTTCCATATATTAACTCATTTAATCCTACAGAGTAGGTTCCATCATTAACCCCATTTTACTGACAAGGAAACTGAGGCATGGAGAATTTAAATAATTTGCCCAAAGTCACACAGCTGGTAAGGGGTGAAGCTGGGATTCAAACCCACACAGTATATAGCTCAAGTCATGCTTGTAATCACACTAAAGGCCATAGCCTTTAAACTGGCACCAAACCGTGACTGTCTTCCTGAAGGATGGGGAGAGAACTGATTGAAAGGATGACTTTCTCCTTATGTGATTCTATGCTAATTAAGGTCCTACCCTTGAACAGCATCGCCTCAAATCACGGTCCCACACTTAGGGAAACACTGCTGCACGTCGAATGAACACTAGATGTCACTCTTCTCGTCTTTCAGGACAACCATCTCCCTGGTTGCTGACACTGAGCACAGTAGACTGGATTCTCCTTTCTTCCATTTTACTTGCTTTTGAAACGATCCATCATGTTTTAGGATATGGATTTTATGTTATTAATATTTGAAGATCCACCATTAAACACATCATAGGTTTTGACTGTAGGGCATACTGATTATATTACTACTAACTTATGTGCTTTTCACAGAGACTAGCAGGATCTGTGTGTTGGGCAGTCCTTTCCCACTTTCCCTGCTATTCACTGTGGCTTCAGCTGCAGCTGATAAATATACATGTGGTCCTGGTACACCTGGTAAGTCACATATTTTGATATTAAATTAGATGAAATAAAGACTCTTATCAACACCTGAAGTCATTGAAAGAATTCTTCAGAGTCTCAAGACTCTATCGACATTTCCTCATTTCCTTTTAAACTTGCTTTCCCGTAAGTGCCAATACTTGAGAAAAGTAAAACATGACTATTTTCCTGATTGTGTCATTGCCAGAATTAAAACTGTACTGTTTCTGACTGGTTATCGTTTCAAAGGTAAACTCTAGTGTGGATTAGATAGACAGTTATGGGCTAGGCTTGCACTTGACAACCCCTGATGACAATAGTTTCTATGGTAGAATGAATTCTGAGTTCTAGGAAACCCACTCACCATCTCGGGAAGATAGCTTATTTACACATGGAATGTCAGCCTAAAACCACAGTTCTGGATATTCTAGAGATGAATTCTTCTGCCATAACTCTCTTGTTCCAATAGCACTTACTGAAACTGATTTTTGGATCTAGATTTTAAGGAATCCTAAAAGAAAAACAAATCTCAGGAAGGGGAATTTTAGATTAAATTCCTTAGACTTTAGGCTTTGATAACATGGACAGAGTCTTCACATGCTCCTGAATATTTAATGATATGGCCAAGAAGGCCATCAAATTTCTAGAAACAGTAAAAAAATTCTTCAGTCACTTCTAAAGGCAGATTAGCGATGAATGCTTAGCTAATCTTTTTCAGTCCTGGGATCCTATGTGAAAAAAGAAATAGCCAGAATTTAACCCATTCTGCATTCCCTGACTATGGTTTGTAGGCACTGTGACTCAGTTAAAACACCATGGTTTTTACCAGTAAGTCCTGTGTCTGGTTGACGTGTGTAACCAGTAGTCCATCGTCTGGATTTTGGCCAAGTCCATTGATATCCTTCTGGTTCAATTGCTTCTTTGGATCTCCGCCATTGTTTCTCCTCATGCTACAAAACACAAAGTGTTGTGATCAGTGCCCCAGCACTGGACATTGACTCCATGCTGCCAGGGCCTCCAGAAACATTTTTATTTCTGTGCAGTAACTGGGAAGGGTTCACGTAGAGTGCTGATAAAATGTGGGCTCCAGGTTCCTAAGACATTTTATTCTCTTGTTCTGGTAGTTAGAGAACTGAAGCCCTCAGTTATAAGATGATGCCATGACCGTTTGTCCAGTCTCACTTCAAGGCAGGGCTAGCCCTCTCAACTCCTATGAGCAAAATACTGTTGTTTTCATTTGAAAAATCAGAGAAGATGCTTACCAATGATTTTCCAGAAACTTGTTATCTTGATCATGAAAGTCATGACTAGTTTGTGTAGCCATTATAAAACCACCCACTGCTTATTTTCCTAGGAAGGAAAAGAATACCAGAAAAGAGAAGGATAAGTGCAGCATAGAGACAAGAGCTTTGGGGGTATCTACATTCAGCTCAACTCTTTTAATTTATTCATTCCGTAAATACTTATCAAACACCTACTAGGTATCAGCTTTGTGCTACATGCTGAGCACACAATGGTGAACAAGATAACAAAGGTTTCTCAACTTTGGCACTTTTGACAATTTGGACAGGATAATCCTTTGTTGTGAGGCTGTCCTGTGCATTGTAAGAAGCTTAGCAGCATCTCTGGCCTCTACTTATTAGATGCCAGTAGCATTCCTGCTCCCCAAGGTTGTGACAACCAAAAATATCTCTAGACATCGCCTGATGTTTCCTGGGGGCACGACTGTCCTCAGCTGAGAACCACTGATCTGGATATTGTCCTTGTCCATGCAGAGCTTACGTTCTAGAGGGGAAGACTGATATTAAAAAATTAAATATTGTAATTACAAATTGTGGAAAGTGTTATGAAGGAAGTAAACAGGATGATATAGTAGAGAGTAATCAGGAAAGGGGATCTATTTTACACAGGTAAGGTAGTCAGCAAAGGAGACCTTCTTGAAGGACAAAAAGGAGGAAGCCATGTTAAGAGTATGGTGAAGGTTGGACCAGGCAGAGAGGACAGTAAGTGACCATAAGGATTTCGAGAAGGGGGAGGAGAAAGGAAAAATATTGAGATGAGGTTGAGTTCTTTGTCTGAGAACTGCATCTGTACTCAAATGGGTGAGTCTCTACAGCCTGCTAGTTGTAGCTTATTGAATCAGTGTAGACCTGTATCCAAGATGGATCAATCACATTCTCTCTCTGGGAATTCGGAATTCAGAGCTCTGGGGCCACATTCAGAAGCAGGAAGACTGTCTCCAGAGAAAAGTGGAGTGAGTGGTCATTCCCTGCCTTGGTATCCCTGGCTTCCTCCCGGCTTCTTCCCTGCTCTCTGCCTGCTCCTTCTCAGTCTTCTTTGCAGACCTGAGCACTTTAAGTTGGTGTTCCTTGAGGCTGAATTGTGCATACGTTTCTCTTCTCACTTTCTTCTCTTTTCCTAGGCAATCTAACCTTGTCCACGGCTTCAACTACCACCTATACACCAATGATTCCCAATTGTATGTCAAAAGCCCAGACTTCTCACTCGCACTCCAGACCCGTGCATCCATTGACCCTGGATATTTCCAACTGAAATACCTCAAACTCAATATGTCCAAGATTGAATTCTAGCTCCCTACAAACCTATCCTCTTTTCATTGTTCTCTAGCTTAGAGAAAAGAGTCACCATCCATTTACTTATTTGAGTCAGAAACCTAGGAATTATTCTTGATGCTTCATTCCCCATATCCAATTCATCACCTAATCTTGTTGATTTTACCTCTCTCAAATCTCTCCACTTATCTGTCTCCACTGACATTTCTTGTGTCCATGCCACAGTTGTCTCTGCCATAGACCCTAACGGGCCTCCCTGCATCCCCCAAGTCCTCTCATCCAATCTGTTCTCTTCACTGAAGCCAGAATGATCTTTAAAAAAACACAAGTCCAATGTCACTGCTCCTATTCTCCTTTCTGATTAAAACTATCCAAAGGCTTCCCTTGATTTCCAGGAGAAGACTAAGATCCTTATGATGGCACTAGATGATTGCATGGTCTGGCTGCTGCCCACCTACATCTCTGGCTTTCCCACTTCACCACTTCTCTCTCCAGTGTTCCACAACCCCCCTCACTTCAGTTCCTGGAATACTACATAGTTCCTTTAGCCACAGGGCCTTATCACGTGCTATCTTTGCTCTAGAACATTTTTCTCCCCTCCCCCAACCTACTCATCCTTGACATTTCAGCTTAAATGTCACTTCTTCAGGGAAGTCTTCTCCAGCATCCCACTTTATTTCAGAGTCCTTTGTATTATATAAACTTTCATAGGACTGTGTGCCTTTCTTTCAGAGTACTTAATTCAGAATGATACATTCATTAGTGTGATTTTTAAAAATTGGTGTCTCTCTCCTGTTAAACTGTAATTTACATGAGAGCAGGGACTGGCAGACAATGTTTTGAGGAGGGGAGGTGAAGGGAGAGAAGGCAGTTGAGAAACTGCCTTGGTTCTTGAATTTCTAATCACTGATCCCAGGTGCTTGTGAGAACTGACCACTTTCTCTTGGGTTCCATGAGATACTCTGTTCTTTATAATTCCCTACATTTTGGCTTAAGCTAGCTCATTTTAGGTTTCTGTTCCTTGAAACCAAAAAAATACTGGCTAAGACAGCAAGCGAGACACTCTCAACGGAGCTGCAGCTTTAACTCAGAGTGTGCATTCTTATGAAATCATTAAATAACCTAATGATAATTTAGCAACTTGCTTTTCTCTTTTTGGTCTTTAATCGTTTATTCAGAGGATGCTTTGCTTTTTGGGAAGCACCAAGATAATGTGGCAATGTCTAAAAAAATAAAAACTGGCTTTCCTTCAGTACTCTTTGCTGGCAGTACTCTAGTGGCAGAGACTGTGGAAATAGAAATGCTTCAGGGACCCTGGACACCCCATGGTGTCCCAGCCCCCTCTTTTCAGTGAGTGACTAACAACACTTAATGAATTCAGAGGCCTGCATGGCTGGACTTTGGGATGACTTGTGTGGGCCGATGGAGGAGGGTTTGGGCTACATAACATTAACAAAATGATGTGGTGTACTTCAAAAGAGCACTTTGGTTTCTTCGTCTGCAGAATGGAATGGGGTAATAGTAACTACCTTGCCTACGTCACCCTCATCATCAGGAGGATCAAATGAAATTGAGAATGTCAAAGAGCTTTGGAAAATAGAAAGCACTATAGAAATGTAGGATACCATTTAAAAAATGGGCTGCATCTTTTTTTTCTTTTTTAATGATTGGCGCCTGAGCTAACAACTGTTGTCAATCTTCTTCTTTTTTTTTTTCTGCTTTTTCTCCCCAAATCCCCCCAGTACATATTTGTATATTATTTAATTGTGGGTCCTTCTAGTTGTGGCTTGTGGGACACCACCTCAGCATGACCTGACGAGCAGCACCATGTCTGCCCCCAGGATCCGAACCAGCAAAACCCTGGGACACTGAAGTGGAGTGCGGAAACTTAACCACTCGGCCATGGGGCTGGCCCCTGGGCTGCATCTTCAAGCACTTCAGCATAGGACGCTTAAGCAATCATTCATCCCTGAACGTTTATAGAGTACCTACTGGGTACCAGAGAGAGCTGGTCCTGGGGAGGCAGAGAGGAACAGGATGCAGCCTTCGCTCAAATCAAACCTTATTGGAGAGGTCTTCGATTCCTCCCATAGTCCTCCCTCTAGCCTTCTTTGTTTTCTCCACAGCACATTTCATCATCTGACGTTCTGCATACTTATTTATTATCTGCCTCTCCCCCTTTCTCTCTCACCCATCAACCCACCAGAAGCAAGATCCATGTGGGCAGGGACTTAGTTACATTCACGGCTAGAACCCTTTTGTGTAATCAGTGCCTAGAACACAGTAGCTGCTTAAAAAGCATGTGTTGAATAAATGTACTTAGGGAAGCTCGAGAGAATAGACAAAGGTGGGCCACATTCCCCGGGGGAGTGGTCTCGGGAGGGGAAGAGAACATGAAAACCAGTCCTTGCGAGACGGCATCTTGGCCAAAGGGAGACAGGTCGCCCTGAGTAACGGCTACAAGAAAACCTTCAGCTAACTTCCTGGTTTGCTAACAGCTGGACCTAGAATTCTCCTAAATATTTATCCAGGATAAAGCCATCCCCAGGGTTTGTATTTTTAACTGCTAAACAACCTCTAGTTTTGCCCGCATCCAATCCACTTTACGTTCTGCTGCTACAGGGATTTTTCCAATATGCAGAGTTGTTCTTATTGCTACCTGTTTCAGACCCTGCCATGGCTCCTCGGTGCTATGGATAAGCATGTCAAACCTTCTTCACAAGGGTTATCATTCCTTCAGGATCTGTTCTTTGCTTACCTCTCGACCCCATCTTGCATCCTTCTACAGTCCCTGGCAACCCCTACTGATACACACCTTGCTATTTCATACCCTTCTTTGCTCAAGTTGGACATACTTCTAGAAATGCCCTTTGTCCTTTTTGTTTGACAAGAAAACCCAGAAAGTCTTTCCTGAACCCCATTTGCTGGCCCCCAACCCCCATGGAGGAAATCGTTTCCTCCTCTTGCTGCCTTCTGGCTGTCTCAGACCAAGTCATCATGGTCCTTCTCTGGAGCAGCCCCATTACTTCCTTGTCTACTGTTGGACTCCCAGCACCTACCACAATGCCTGGCATGTAGGGAGTAGATGCTTAAGACCCCAGGCTCCCTAAATCTTTCTCCCTCAGTCCATAGGCTAACATCTGGGCCTCCCCCACCTTCTCTCTTACCACCCTGTCAACCCTTGTGATACTCACCTCACCTGCATTTCTCCATTTATTTCTCCTTCTTTAGGAGAAGGGTCCCGGTCATCCCACGACCCTGCTTTTCCTGGTTCCCACTTCTAGTTCCTCTAAGCAACTCAACAGTGAAGCTTGCCCTGCTGGGAAGTGTTAGCTGGTCTCCAAGGTAACAGACTGCACCATTGCAGCTTGTGGCAGGGACAGGGAAAAACCTTCTTTCCCCCAGGGAAGAAATTACCACTTTGTTGTTGATAACAACCTCTCCCAGGCCTCTCTGCTTTTCTCCACCCCCACAAAAACCTGGAAGCAGGATCTGGACCTCTTTTCTATTTTTAGAACCTCTGGGTCAGCAGAGAACTATGGTTTAGGCCAGTAGAGGCCTGGTGCCTGCTACCTTCCTTCGGTAGGAACTGAAGAAAGGTAGCAGAGAACCTGTGACAGGAGTGGAAGGTGATAACCTTCTCTTCCTCCTCAGATTCCCTGGGGTCCCCCAAACACAATCCCTGGGAGATGTCTGACAGCCCCTCACCGCCCTCCCCAGGTTCGGACCCACTCAAACCTGGCTAGTGTAGCAGTAGGCTCAGTGACCTCTTAGCATTGGAAGAGATCATTTACTGCAGTGGTTCCCAAACCCAGATGCCCATCAGAACCATCTGGGTTGTTTGTTAAGAAAACATACATACATTCCTATCTGGGAGCTTGAGACAGAACTGAGGTAAAGTGTGGGAACATGAATCTTTAACAATGGCCCCAGGTGATTATGATGTAAACAGCCCTTGGCCTATAGTTGGGGACCTCTTCAAATCCTTCTTTTATGGAAGTTAAGAGAAATGAAGTGATGTACCCAATGTCAACCAGCTTATAAGTGGCTAAGGGATCTGCACTTAATTTTTCTTATCCAGGTCATTTCACAAATCACTGTCTTCACCTTCTGAACCTTTAATTTTATAGTTTAGAACACATATGACTTGTGGTAGTGATCATATGGTAGAGAATGTTGACCCCAGGAGTGGCTCCTATAGGACAATCAGAAACAATAGAACCCCTCAAAATAAACTGTTTACCGACCACCAGTCACTCCGGGCAGAATAGTCATGGGTTGTGAGTAGCATGTGTAAATCCAAGGCGTTTGGTCAACACCAACAAGGCAGGAGAGGAGGGAGATCGTAAAGAGGCAAGGAAGTCAGAAGAGGTAAGAGTCACAAGAGGCTGAGAGCAACCAACCAATGGCTACTCCGTGAATGAGAGGTGGCAGTCCTTGTGCCCACCTTCCTAGAAATCCTGGGTAGAAGGGGCTGGATAGCTCTGAGACACAGTTTTTGGAGACATGACATCCCAAGATGGTTTACCATCCTCCCAACTTCCTTTGCTCCTGGATACATGGGTTTTTAATATTTACAAGAGGTAAAATCCAACATTGAGAAGTCATTGTTACTTCTTTTTTCTGCTTGAGCTGACATGACACACACATTCTGGGTGTATCTGTGCCAGATGGATAAAGCAGAGTAGGATTTTCAGGCTGTATGACCAGCCAAGAGGAAGGCTATGTGCAGGTGCCATCTTTCTCAGCTCTCCTCAGACTCTATGTAGCTCATGATTAGACCCATGTATGGGATCGGAGCACAATAGGAATTTCTCTTTCTCTTACCGTAGGTTCTTGGAACCTGATCAGGGTCACCTCATCTCTGGTCTTTATTTAGGAGCTCTAACCTGGTCCCATTGCCCAAAATATATTTGCTATGTTCTGAAGGTGTCCCTCCAAAATTCATATATGTTGAAAACCTAACCTCTAATGTAATGGTACAAGGAGGTGGGGGCTGTGGGAGGCGATTAGGTCATGAAGGCAGAGCCCTCCTGAATGGGATTAGTGCCCTTATAAAAGAGGGCCGACAGAGCTCCCTAGCCCCCTTCTGCCATGTGAGGATATGACAAGAAGTCGGCATCCCAGAAGAGGGACCTTACCCAACCATGCTGGCGCCCTGATCTTGAACTTCTGGCCTCCAGAACTATGAGAAATAAATTATTTTAAAGTGATGTTTCAATGTACATTGTTTTACATCTTTGCGTGCTGTGAGATTTTGTTTCTGTAAGATAAAGACACAAAAGTAAAATGTGTGAATCTAGGGACTTTATTTTAGAAGTAAAAGGCCCTACAAACTGAAAGTATTTCTTAAGTTCACAGCAAGCTCATTTGCTTTTTATAAGCCACGTAGTCTATGGTATTTTGTTAGAGCAGCCCAAACAGACTAACACAATATTATTATGTGATATATTTTTTTAGATATTACTTTAGATATTTTGCTTTGTTTATTTCTTCCCTCCATTTCAAGCCAGTAAGAGGTGCTTTTTGTTGGGCTGAGAAGTAGCCTGAAGTCAACAGTTTTTTTCTGTCTATTGTAAAAGCCTAAGCTAACTGAAAGATTAAAGTGACATGCCAAAACGCGGAAGGTGAGGGATGTGTTTAATGTCAAGAGGAAAGTGGGAGTGTATCAAGATTCTTTCAGTTAAAAGACAGAAGCCCAACTCAAACTGGCGTAAGGAAAAAAGGGAATTTATTTACTCAAATAACAGAAAAGTCCAGGGATAGCGCTAGCTTCAGGCATGGCTTGATCCAAAGGCTAAAATGATGTTAATGGAAATCTATCTCCATTTCTCAGCTTCCTTTTCTCTGTGATGTCTGTATTCCTAGGCAGGCTCTTCATGAGTGATTGGCAAACTTGGCCACCAGCAGCACTTAGCTTTTCTCCCCACAACTTAGCAACCATAGAAGAACACCTCTTTCCCAGGAGTTCCAGTGAAGTCCCAGGTTTGGCTTTGTCACATGACATGCCCATTCCTGAACCAATCACCCATACCTGGCTTCTGCGTCCAGCCCTGGAGCCAGAGAAATCACATGGCCTGAGGTTGGGAAACGGGCAGTTTTCCAAAAGAAAAGAGCTGGATTTTGTTTGTTTATTTGTTTTTACTAAAGAAGGGGACATGGGTACTAGGCAAACATGCCTCTCAGGGAAGCCAAAGGGGAGAGGACGGCCCCTACAGGGGTCGGGAAATCGGATCTGAAAATCAGAGGGAGTAGGGATCTGCTCAGCGTTTGGTAGCAACACCTTGGTGAGATGGCAAGACCTCAGGAGAAATGTGTCCTGGAGATATCCAGGGAGAAAGTCTACAGGCGTAGGGTTTCTAGCTCACTGAAGTTTCCCATGCTCAAGCATCAGATGCACACAGAACTACTGCACCATTCAGCCTGGGACAGCTGATGTCTCAGCTGTAACAAGTGTAGACAGATAACAGACAACTGGAGGGGCCTTCCTAATGTTGGAGTCATGCACCTCTGCACAATCCTAGGCTACTCAATAACCAAGAGATTTCCGATCAACAAGGGAGAAGGCATCTAGCTGATTTTTTTTTTTTAAAGCGCTACAGAGGGGATGGGGGGATAGGCCTGTTTGGGAAAATTTCCCTGGATCCCAATAAAATCAATGAGTGGCATCATCTAGTTCACCAATCACTGATGTTAGCACTAAAAAATACCACTTAGTGGGGCTGGCCCCGTGGCGGAGTGGTCAAGTTTGCACGCTCCGCTGTAGGCAGCCCAGTGTTTCGTTGGTTCGAATCCTGGGCGTGGACATGGCACTGCTCATCAAACCACGCTGAGGCAGCGTCCCACATGCCACAACTAGAAGGACCCACAACGAAGAATATACAACTATGTACTGGGGGGCTTTAGGGAGAAAAAGGAAAATAAAATAAAATAAAATCTTAAAAAAATAAATACCACTTAGTGACGATTGCAGAGAGGAAGGTGACAATGAGAGGGGAATGATGGAAGATTAAACACCAACAACTTAAATTATTAAACTTACGTACCTTTTTTTCCCTTTCAACAAAATATATAATATCCACAGGTTGTTTCTAAGTACGGACTGCCTTTTATGGTTTGCATTCCACATCCAGAAGAAGCAAACCATACATAGATTTAGCTGCTCATGTCTTGAGCCAAGGAATAATGCAACTGGGACAAGCTATTTTTATTTCCCTTAGACTAGCCAAACTGGCAATGCGGGACAGCAGAAGTAGTGCTGGATTTGAAGTCAGGGAACCCAGGTTTGAAACCCAGCTTCTCTGATTACCAGTTATAGAACCTTGGGTAAATTTTTCACCCTTCTGATCCACAGTTTTCTAGTCTATAAAAAACCAACTCCACTTCACCTTACAAGGATTAATTAAGACAACATATGGAAAAACACATAACATGAATTTAATGTTAGTTCCTTTCTCCAAACTTTTGTTGAATGCCACTATTTCTTAGCCAGTATTTTTAAATATACAAATTGCCTTAACAGAGTTAGTTGGTATGCTTCAGTTGGATGTCAGGTTGTTATATTTGGGAAGTTTCTGTTATCTAAGGCCTAAGTTCATAGCAGAATTATTTGTAGTAGCAAAAACTGGAAAACAACCTAAATGTACAACAACAAGGAAAGAGTTAAATACATAGAGAGAGTCATGTGTCGCTTAACAATGAAAATACATTCTAAGAAATGCATCATTAGGCAATTTTTTCATTGTGTGAACATCATAGAGTGTACTTATGCAAACCTAGATGGTGTACCCTATCACACACCTAGCCTATATGGTACTAATCTTATGGGATCATCATCATATATGTGGTCCATCATTGACCATCTTTATGCAGGTACATGACTGTGTGTATGAGCCATTAAAAATGAGGAAGATCTTTATTTATGGACACAAAAAATTATGTCATAAATTAAGTTTAAAAAGAAAATAGTGGCAAATATGTATAATATGATCTTGCTTTTGTTAAAATAACTGAATAGGACACAGCCATCATATATATATATATATATATACATACATACCTGATATACATATACTGTAAAAACAGCAAAATGTCTGGAAGAATACCTAATAAACTGTTAACAGTGGTAATCTCTGGAAGGTGGATTGTGGAGGAGGGAGCTTTTAATGTTCTATACTTTTTCTTTTATTTTTTTAAAAATTGGTACCTGAGCTAACATCTGTTGCCAATCTTTTTTTTTTCTTCTTCTCCCCTAGGCCCCCCTCAGTACGCAGTTGTGTACTCTAGTTGTAGGTCCTTCTGGCTGTGCTATGTGGGACGCCTCCTCAGCATGGCCTGACGAGTGGTGCCATGTCCGTGCCCAGGATCCAAACCGGCAAAACCCTGGGCCGCCAAAGCAGAGTGCGTGAACTTAACCACTCATCCACAGGGCTGGCTCCCTCTATACTCAATTTTAAAAATATTTTACAGACGTGTCACCGGAAGAAAAAAATCCTTTGGTTCCAGTTTAGGGTCATGGTAACTTTATTCTCCACAATAGCACTTAGGACAAGAAAAAGTTTGGATGACCCTGAAAACAGAAATGAGGTAAAGTATGAGTGGTGTGTGTGAGTGAGGGTGGGACAGCAACACGAGTCCATTTTGCTACTCACTAACCACATTAGTGAAATATGTAGAAGATGACGTAGTCGAAAGCTTTCTTAGATATGTGGATTATTTTTTTCCCCTAGAGCAATTTATTATGGATGATGGAAAGGATTTTCTTTGGTTCTCCAACTGTATTTGCATTTTGCTACAGAGAACAAAGCAATGTAAAAGAATGAGTTTTTATTTTGTTATTAAAGAAAATACTTGAATTGTCTTAGACTAAATTAAATATGTAAACAGCCTGAAAAGAGTGCCAGAGTCAGGACATAGCGTTTATTTTACTGACTTGCCCTGACAGATAAGAAATAGGGATTGATTTAATAGTGACCAAATACGTTGGCAATATGCTATAAAATGGGCAGTTGGGGATGACCACATCTAAAGTGAGATCAAATCCTTAGGTTCGTTCCTTTTAGCAGAAATAATTAAAACTATCTTGGCAGAATGAAGTCTTTGCAAAACATACCAAATGTATGGCTTCAAGAGGGTGGAGAACCCACAAGCCTGAAGAATCCTCCAGAGCTTCTGTTGATCTCAGGATCAACAGGGTGCTTGCATCCTCCTGGTCCTCTTTGCATAAGTATCAATATTAGAGCACTGTGAGTTCAGTAACAGTCTTGAGTCCACAGAAAAATCCTAAGGAGGTCAACGAAACTGGCATATTATACAGTCAAATGCTTACGAATAAAGAAATAATAAAGTCACCACACTTACTTATAAAGGGCGATCTAGGCAAGCCTCTGCTGTCAGGAAGGATTTCACTGAAATGATCCTGGCAGATGGGTGACTGGGTCTTTCAAATCTCCTGGAAACATAGTTTCATAATTTTTCTTTATAACCTAGCCCCAAATTTAATTATGATAATTCAATTCACGTGTAAAGCATTGTGCCAGGTCTCTAGGGAATATGAGAAAGCCACATTCCTTGCATTTGAGTTTACAATCTAGTTAGAGAAGAGTTTAATAATAACAGCAGCAACTAACATTTGAATGCTTACTATGTGCCAAGCACTTTCCATGCTTTATCTCATTTAAAACAACAACAACTCTATGAGGTAGGTGTTATTAGCATCGTTCTACAGATGAGAAAACCAAGACTCACAGAGGTCAAGTGATTTATTAAGGGTCACACAGCTAGAATTGTGGAACTGAGACTTGAATCCAGGCAGTCTATTTCTCTCTAGTAAGTTCTGTTACAGAAGTGTAAGAAAAAGGGAAACAAAGCACAAAAAATTAGATATATTTCAAATATGGGAGGGATTAGGAAAAACTGCATGCAGGAGGTATTACAGACACAGCCAAGACAGAAAGCAGGTGTAGTGAAAGAATGAGTAGGCTGGTTTGTTAGTAAAAAGTGGAGAGAGAGAGGGGTGGGAAATAAGACCGAAGAGAGAGCCTAAAGCCAGATCACGAAGGATTTTCAATGCTATGCTAAAGAAGTTTGGACTTCATTCTGTAGACAGCGGGAATGAGAAGAACTCAAATAAGGAAATAAAAATCTTTGTGTTAAGATTATTGTGGCAGGAATGATTTGGATGGATTGAAGTAGACAGAGATTACATGAAAGAAGACTGGTTCAAATGGCTACAGAATTTGAATTGTTCTAGGTCAACAACTGTCTAAGGTCTATTTGCCATAGACATTCTTTTCTCTTTTTTTTTTCTTTGAGGAAGATTAGCCCTGAGCTAACATCCGCTGCCAATCCTCCTCTTTTTGCTGAGGAAGACTGGCCCTGAGCTAACATCTGTGCCCATCTTCCTCTACCTTATATGTGGGACACCTGCCACAGCATGGCTTGATGAGTGGTGTGTAGGTCCTCGCCCAGGATCCGATCTGGCCAGTCCCAGGCTGCCAAAGCAGAGCACGTGAACTTAACCACTAGGCCACCGGGCAGCCTCTAAGACATTCTTTTCTATGTTGAGTGCTCCACTGAGACCTAGTTGTGTGACTTTGGGATAGTCAATAAGCCTTTCTGAGTCCTTGATTTCTTCATCTAGAACCTGGAAACACTGGACATGCTGTCTGAGATTTCATTCAGCTCTGAAATTTTATGTGTCTCATGAAAAATTTCTTCTTGAAATTTAAGGTTGGGTAGTCTTAGTCTGTGGAACTGGGGCTGATTTGTAGAAACCTTGAAAGTACATGCAAATATCATCCTAGTGTTTTCTTCTGCTGGAAAAATTCTGGAAAAACAATACAGCATTATGCTTTCTATCTTTAATATCAATTATAAATAACTACTTTTGTTGCTGGGTAACTGTGACCCACAAGAGTTGACTTTGCATAAGAGGAACCCACAAACCTCTAGTCTTGGTGTTTTTCCTATAATCTTCCCAAACAGTGGTTAGAATAGAGTTGATGGAAGACTAAGTCAAAAAATCGTATTTTTAAACACATGTTGTTGTTTTTAAAGCCAATCTGTTGACTTTTTCCTATGGTAATACCAAAGAGAAAGAAAAAGTGCCCCTCCTCTCTTAGAAGTTCAGAAGTTTACCATGACAATTTCCAATTGACCTATTTTTTAATGTTCATAGAAAAAACCCTTCAAATTCCTCTAATATGTGTTACAAATCAGGGCAGGATTTGGATGATGTAAAGACAGAGCGATCAACTCATCCCTGTTTGCCTGAAACTTTCTCAGTTACAGCACTAAAAGTCTCATGTCCTGGGAAGCCCCTCAGTCTCAGGCAAACTGGGATGGTTGTCACCCTAAGATGCCCTTAAGATCCTGGATCCAAGAACATCCAAATCCTACCTTGTCCCAACTCTCCATAAGGCTCCTGAAGAGGCCACATAAAGAAGAAACAGCAGCAAAGGATGAACAGTGTTTTGTTTGATACCCCAAAAAGAGTTACAGTAAAGGTGTGATGGAGCACATGGACGAGTCTAGAGACCAAGGGCATCTATATCGTTCCTTCAACCCAAATTCTAGAATCTTAGAAGATAAGTTCCTTTGGCCTGCAATAAAGTAGAAACAGAAGACTGACGCAAAGACGAAGGGGCTTCGGTCTTTGTGCATGGAAGGAAGGGAAGGAAGACAGCTGGCTTTGGGGGCCTTGGCTCGCTCTCTCTCCCAGCCTGAGGAAACAAGATGCAGAAGAGAGAACCACATGCGTGTGGTCTTTTACTGCTGAGAGACTCTTCTTATTGGTAAACATGGCCTAATCCATGTTCCGGAATATTAAGGGCATCTCTCCCCTAAGGGGGAGCTAGGATGGGAGTGAAAGGAGAGAGGGCTGTCCTTCCCTCAGCATGATGCTAACGACAAAACCAAAACAAGAGGCATGGAAGTGTCACTGTGTGAATATGTGAAACCTCTATAAGAAATAAATTTTTAAAATCAAAGCTTATTTCAAAGTAATAGAATAGAAGCCTTTTTAGTTTCTTTAGTAGACAATTTATTTTGATAAACTTGCTCAATAACAAAAATACAAGTGAAGAAAATTATGTTCATTTTATACAGTTTGTATTAACAATTTGTTTTGAAACTATTAATTGAAAAATGTTATAACCAATTAGAAAACAATTCTTAATAAAGTTTGGGGTAATATACAGACCTTGATCACAAACTTGAAAATCTCTTGAGGTGATACAACTAAGAAGTCCTGTGTAGGGAATCCAACCCACACAGGCCACTTTTTTCCTTCATATATTTTCATCCTTCAAAAATTAGTTCTGAAAGACAGCTTACTGTTTTGAATTGTGAATGTAAATTTTTAAAAGAAGACCAAAGTGGGCTGATAAAACAGTTACTACAATCAGAGTAACTTGTGGTTAGTAGTCTTTTAATAAAGACAAAATAAATGCAACATGTTCTTCCCATGAAGCTCATGATGCAAAATGATAGGTAAGAATATATCCAAAGTTAGTTTCCAATACTTTTTCAGGGACTTTCCTCTAAATCAATAGATTGTATGTCACCAGGACTATTTATTATTTTACTTAAGAGATTAAACAGTGAATTCACAGAACATCGGGTGGGGATATCAAAGCTTTAGGCAAAAGGGTAAAAACCAATGAAGTGTTTTGGTCATCTAGAACATTAAAAAGAAAAAAAAAAATCCTTCAAAACAAAACAAATGGAAGAGAGAACAGATTTATAAGAAGAGTCAGAAAAATTACATACACACATTAACAACATAGAACATGGATTACCTTTGGAAAGAATCATACTGAAAGGTTTGCTTTTAATGAATTGAAGATTTTTCATGTTTACAGACGTTTAGGCATGTTCAATAGGAGCTTCCAAAAATTTCAAACTAATTAAGTCTTGTGCAAATAAAACCTATAAATAGTTTTCAGCAGATTTTACAGTGATGTTCTTAGGTATGGGAAGAATGCACACACTCTAAAAACAATGTAACAGACAAACATTTGACAAATGATTGCACCATAAAACAGTGTTTTATATACAGTTTACAAGATATGATTTCCTGCTATAAATTAATAGTGTACTATATAGTACTTATTATAGTGACCTTTTTAAAAGCAACTGCTGACAGTTGTCTATCTTTTCACTTACAGGATTTATAGAATTTTTATATGAATAAGTCCATTTCAATGTTTGGTCTGGAAGAGTACAAAGATTTAACTTCACATACTACTTGATGGGACGGTTTTAATCCTGGGTTAGAGTGCTGACTGGTTAGAGGGAGTTTTCCCCTATCAGCCCTTTATGCACTGCACCTCCAAGACAGTGACGAAATTAAAGACAATTTAATGGTTTGGGTAACAGATACAAATAAAACCTTAAATTTTGCAATCTTATATGCAATACCACTGTAAGTGAAAGAAGTAAACAGTGGGGAAATTCTTAGCAGCTGAGAAACTTTCTCTCCCCATGCTTATGATCCAGTTAAAAATATTTTGAGAAACTATTTACAATAAAATTTGTCTTTTGGAAGAGAAAAGCTCTTGGTCATATCATAAATTAATTTGAACCATACTTTGCTAACACTATTTCAGTGGTATAATGGCGACAACCACAGCTTTCCTTCAAAGTGATCCATCTGACTGAGGACCAATCAAATCACTGTGGGAACTGCAATCCCAAATGTCCATGGAACACATCCAGTGGTATGCTCAGAACTGACTAGATATCATAATACTCGGGGAAAAACAGCCTCCCCTGGGCATTCCCCAAAGGTTTCTTTGACCCTGGGAAGGAAAGGTGTGACAGTCCCCAGCACACTCAAGGAATGCACCGCAGTGGTGGTCCTCCTCTTACCCCAACTCCTGAGCGAGCTGAAACACTGGGGGTTTCTCTCTCAATAAAACACTGCTGAATTAACAGTAACATATATGAATGTCAAACAAGCCAGTGTGAAACACATCAGGCGCTTCCATTTCATACGTTGAATATCTGAGGAGGCAGCCCCATCTCCAAAGTAATCATTCTGTAATTTATAATGTAGTTTTTTAAAAACAGTGCATTCATTTCTGTGCGAAATATGGACTACACGGGACTCTAACTCTACCTGATAGGGACATTTGGGTTGCCGTTTTACTATAAAGAAGAAAAACTTAGTTCCACTGTCATGAAAGACTCTCCTGCACCACATTTCAAAGAGGAGATTATCTGTATTGTTCACCTGGAGAAACAACTAAGCACTGACATGAAGGCATGGAAACGTGGAGAAGAGAAACACTGTATTCCAAAACTATTTGTGGGTTTGAGGGTTAGCTGAAATGCTTCTTTTAGGAAAACTGTAAAGCTGTGGGTTTAGTACAGCCCTTTTAAAGTAAATGCAAAAATGTTAGCTTTTAGCAAACAAAAGCATACAGCATATAAAGAAAATATTGTATTGCTCAGGTTTTTGGTAAAGGAGATGTATTAATAATGCTTGCAAATGAAAAGAACATAATTTTTTATAGCAGAGTGAAGTTAGTGTTGTAAATAGCCAAAATATTGTAAATTGATATTACTAGTGAACTCTGTATTTATGTAAAATTGTGTGCTTGAACATATAAAATGTGTTATTAATGTAACAGACCGAGCCAGTAGAAAAAGAGAACCTCTGTACAACAGACAACAGTTGCCAATAATTTAAATAGTGTCAGATTCCCCAAATTATAAGGTTTGACATGATCTTACCTTCTACCATCATATACAAATAAATTAACCCTACAAAGAATTTTAGCTTAACTTAAAATTGCACCTAGAAACGTATGGGAGCATTTGTACCTATTACAAAAACCTGTTAAAATCAAGGGCCGCTACAAAGAATGAGGTAAACTGAAGACTCTCTCCACTATGCAGCCTTCAGATAAATGGCTTTTTTTCTATTGAGTTCTAGGTTTGCACACCACAGTGTTTTGCTAGCAAAGCATTCAGAGTTCTCTTCCAGGAACTATTTGCATGTGTGTGTATATAAATTTACACACACACACACACACACACTATATACACACTGTATACTGCATCAGCAAAATATATATATTATATATATATATTTATATAAATATAAGGAACATTTCCCCCACCCACCCACCCCAACAACATATTTCTTAGTGTTTGATTTTTTTTTTTTTTGTACACAGAGAATAGGGAATTTCAGGATTTTTACATACATTTTAGCAAACAAGTTTTGATCTATTGGCTTCTTGGTGCAGTAATGCAACGGCAATCCATTCTGATGCCAAAGGCTCATACCATTACAATGAAGCTGTGAACACTAATTTCTTAGGAGGTGAGGCCAGCCCCACATGAACTTCTCTTGCATCCCTCTGGTCCACCATGATTCATAAATAATTAGACTTGTTTTTCTCAAATGAATCATTAGACATTAAAAACAGAACAACAGAATCACAAAGGGCCACATGCTTTCAGTATAAAGCATTCTCCTTCACTAGGTTGCTATCACAGTGCAGACCTAACTGCCTGAATATGCTCAGGAGATTTAGTCAATAATTGTCTGTATTTGGTTACGGAAAAGGCTCGCCTCACTTTTTGTTTTTAAATCCAAAGTGCATAGTGAGAACAAATCAAAGCATTTTTTTTTCTTTCACCATCAGTTTCATCTAAGCATCTTCCTCCAAGAGGACTTCTCAGATGCCTTGCTTTTGTCCTCCCAACTCTCCAAAAATAAAAAAATAAAATAAAATAAAAAATAATAAAAGAGTCAAGCAATTTAGACATTCATCAGCCTGGTAAACAAACTTTGCCAGCAAATAGAAGTCCTACTATTGTAAAGAAAATTGATAAGACAAAAAGTACATATGATGACCCAACTACTGTGTTGTTGGGTAATTTATAAGGTTGACCTCCGACTTCATTGATGTAAAATCCTATCGGAAATATTAGGGCAGCCATACAGAAAAGGATCACTGTAAAACAAACCAAAACACAACATTAGTAACACGGTTTGGTGATTCAGAAAACAATGAAAATTTGGCACAAAGGAATTTTGTAGGAAGGGTTGTGGATTGATATCATGGTCAAACCTGTTAAAACATTGGACCACTTGTCAAAAGATTTATATCTACTACAGATCACACAATGTCCCCAAAGCCTAAGAATTAAATACAGTAAAAGCTGGGTTAGCCTTTTAGATAACTGGTAGGACAATTTCGAACATGAGCAGTAAGAAGGGCCTCCAAACCTACTCAGGGCCCGCATCTGCTATTTTTGACCATTTAAAGTAGTGATTAAGGGCTCTGGCTAGAATCAGATAGGGGCTAAGTTCTGGCTCTACTGCTACTTACTAGCTGTGCAATTTTAGGCTTCTGGTTCCCTTCAGAAAATGGGGCAAATACTAGAAGGATAAACAAAACAACGTCAAGTCCCTGGCACACTGCCAAATTAATGGTAAGTGCTAAATAAATGTTGCAGACTATCATCATAGTTATTATTTTGCTAATTCTCTGTTCCTCTCAGTTGGTATTAGTTAGAAGGGATTGGGGAAAAGGTACAAACAAACATAGGTACCATTTATCTTTGATTTAAAATCAGCTAGTGGAAAGAACCTCAGACTTCTAGGATGATTAGCAAATTGTCAGAGTGGTTCTCTCATCATGCTCAATGTTCAAAAAAATAAAAATCTCTGTTAGTTTCTGGATACCCCGAGGTTAAACTGGGGAAGGATGGAGAAATGTTCTTTGAATATTGTATACAAACACAATGAAATATATTATTTGCTAAAATGTTTCTAGAAAGATATCAGAAAACCCAGTGTCTGGGTAGAAGTAATTCCACAGTCCGCTGTTTGCTAAAACAGCATGCTCCCCTGTGCTCTTCTTAGCGAACACAAATTAACCTATGCATAGGCAAGCTTTTCCAAGAACCTATCTTATGCTTTTTGAAAGCACATTCGTCAAATGTTCATAGTCCTTCAAATTTCTTTGGAAGCATAAACATTTCTTCAGTGTAATGTGAAGATAGATTACTACAGGCACTGCATATGAAGAGTTGAAGCTTTCCATTATTAACTGAATGAGAAACCTTTTCCAAGTTAAACCTATCCCCAGGAATACTGCCCGAGTTCTGGATAAACATGTCAGTTGACACTTGTCCTAAATTATTTTTGTGTTAATCCAGCAACAAAGTTTAATAGAAGAGTCCTTAAAAGCCAATTAGGAATCTTTTCCTGGAAGGAATAGCTCCAGAAATGTATTGAAAGGTAACATTTTCTTAAGTAATACACTAGCTTAAGAAAAACACTGACACTCTTCCGTGCTTTGCACCATTTCAGTGGATTATTTTATATTATACAGACACAGAACCTATTTCATTTTGGGCAAACGACCAAACCAAATAATGCTACATGAATGCATTTGGATTCTCTTGGATACCTACTATAGAACAAATGAAAAATTTAGTTATTAAGTATTAGGTTTTTTGGCCTTTCTGTTGTATAGTCAGTAGTAAATAACTTTATTAGCGCTGTCAATGCCCACTTATCAGTGTTATCTGCTACCAATTTCTAATGGTTCTTATGTCTTAATATGGTTTGGTAAATAAAATGAAACTATAATCTAAGTAGCTATAATGATCTAATAAAAAACAATGTGACAAGACTATTGTTTTAAAAATAGTTTGTTTCTTAATGTTGACTAATCTAATCTCAAGAAATACTAAAATAATTTACAAGTGCTTCAGAAATATGCAGATATTACAGTCGTTCATTCTGTTAATTGATTTGCCAACTTTATTCTTATCCTTTCCTATTTTCTATTGTAAAATAAAAATCTATCCTTTAAACAGAGTAATCATTTAATGACTATATTTAAAGTAGAGTTTAATATTTTATGAGTTAAATATTTTCTAAATTGGTTAAGAAAGGCTTAATCAAATTTTAAGGAAGCAATGAACTCCTATTCAATCTAATCTTGGTTTCTAATCCAAGGAATTAGGTTCTCTATATTTCCTGGGAAGATTTAGTGTAGGTGAATGAGTTTTCTTCTAAGCTATTGAGACTTGTGACGTTACTTTAGATCTTAAAATATAATTAATGCTGACAATATCTATCAACTTTTGACAATTAAGTTCTAGGTCCTAAATAAGCCTGTAAAGACATAACTTCATATCCTCCATGGCACAGATTTCTCAGTGGTGAGACTCATATATTGGGTGTTCTTGTGGATGAGGATGTATATTAGGGTGACAAAGGAAAGGACAATGGTCAGACTTGAAGAAAAAGAACATCTTTTGTTACACTTGTCCCCATAGGAAAGCCCCATCACGTGTGGCTCTCCTCTGAGAGCTATTTCCCCACTGGGTAAACTCATCAGAAAATGTTGCCCTTACATTCTTACCAAAACTACAGCTTAACTGGAATAGAAATTAATACAATAGAGTTGAAGTACATTTTCAAAAGCTGAATGGAAACACTAGGGGGAGCCCAATCCCTCTCAGGACTGCCACCCCAGCCAACTAGCTCCTGTAACAAAAATAATGCAGTTAAGGAAGCTAAGAAGAGTAATGCACCTCTATGCTTACTTAGATGACATTAACTCCAAGATACTGTGGAGCTAAAAAAACAAGGTAAAGAATAGAATAAATACAAATTTATACAGCACTCACACATATACATATATGTTTTATGCATAGAATACCTCTGATAGGGATCCCAGAAATTAGTAATAATGGTTGCTTCCAGGAAAGAGGTATTGGATGGCTGGGTGACAGGACCACAAATTAGACTTACTTTTCACTTGGTAATCCTTTCATAGGCTTTGAATTATGTATCACATGTACATATTATTTTTTAAAGTTAAATTATTTAACTAAAAAATAAAGGAAAAACACATTGCGTTTGAAAGTAGTTACATACACTTAAATATTCTCTGAAGAGAAATGAGAAACAAGGTAATCCTAGTACTTTTCCTTTATTGGGTCACCAGAACCAATGGCTCATGTAAGCATATTAATACTTTCTTTGACTCATACTACTTTGCTATATTATATTTTAGATTTTTGGCATTCAGAACATATGCATTCCCAAATTTCAACTAAATCGTTCTTCTTTGACTTTCTTTTACTTCTGAAAGAGAGAATTCTATCTGGATAAGTAACTTTATCTGTGAGTAAAGATTCTCTTTAAATTCCTCATCAATACCCTTTAATTTAGTGGCACAGTCTCTACAACTGCCTCTGGGGCCTACTATTTAGAAAAGAAATGTATTGGGAGGTCTGTTTGACCTCAAACAAGATCATCAACTTGTTTCACATTTCTTAACAAGAAAGGAAGACTTTTTATTTCATAGGCAATTTGCTCTAAATTTTAAAATTAAGGGAGATATAGAGACAAAATTAAAACAACAGGGACAAAAACATATACATTCAAGAGAAAGAGTTTCACAGAGAGATAGGGAGAAACAGAGACTCACGAACTACATCCCTATCCTATGGTCTTTAAGGATAAATTGAGTTTTGACATTAATACAGATAGGTGGGATTATGCCTTACCCCTATCATACAAGTTCTAAATGAAAATATCAAGTGAAAGTAAGCGCTGTTATAATATTCATTTTTTAAAACTTATGCAAACCTGAGATGATTATAAGGCATTGAATTAGAAGTTAAATCCCATAGTATTTGGCATAGGTATCGTTATCCTGTTCTTTAGAGCACGGTTTCTCAACAGGGCCCTATTGCCATTTTGGGTCAGGTAAGTCTTTGTTGTGGGGGACTGTCCTGTGCATTGTAGGATGTTTAGCAGAATCTCTGGCCTCTACTCACTAGATGCCAGTAGCATCCCCTTAGTTGTGATAATCAGCAATATTTCCAGACATTGACAAATGTCCCCTGGGGGGCAAAATCACTTGAGAGAGAAAGAAGTAAGAAAGCAGAATTACAGAAAATCTTTCCTCTGTGCATTTTTGTTGCTTTTAACTTGGGAAAAGCCTCTGATGTGTTCTGAAATTAAATCAATTTTGCAAAGGACAAGAGAATGTGTGATATATAAATATATCATACCCTTTGGCATAGCTTAATGGAGTAAAAAGTGTTGATAAACAATCATTAAATAACCAAATGTGTTGATTTTTCAATGGTCACACAACGACTCACAGCAGAAACTCAAAATCTGGGATATTGAAAAGCAAATCACCACCTTAATCTAAGTTATATTTCTGTATATTTTCTTCTAGATTTATCTTTATTTGATAGAAGATATGAACACCTTCAAGAAGAGAAAAGACTCAAGTTAGTTGTAGCTCTGAGTCACAGACCTGGAACACTTATGTCACAATGTGAGCAAAAACAAAATTCATTAAAACAGCATTTCATACAAAGGAATTAAGGGTTTGGATGTCCTGGTCTTGTGGTGAGAATTCTGAAGAGCTGATGGGACTGCCTAGAGTCTGACGGTCGTACGCCAAGTGGTGCTCTTCGGTGATTATGGAGTCCTTATTACCGATTCTTGATTATCTTCATAAAAATACCAGTGTGCGTGCCTTCTCTATAAATTTAGTAAGCACAGGTTACTTACTTCCAGTGAATGCTATCCATCGAGCATATTTTGTAGCTTCTCTTCGCCAGTGGGAAGCCACCAGCAAACCACATGTGACAGTCAATGAAATGATTCCCATGATGATAAAAAACAGTGTGGTGACCCACTCTGGGGGAAGCCGAGGTGGGATGCACGTCCGGTCTCGTCCATGGATTGTTTGACACTGTCGCACAAGGCCCACAGTGAGTGCTCCTGTGGGGATGAAAGGTGGGACTATTTTAGTGGGTTTGGCGTACCCAGGGAATATTCCTACCAACCCCCTTTCATCCTTAAATCTTATTTCTCTCCATGTGGGTCATTCAAGCACTTAATTCCACTGAGTCCTACTCCTCAGCATTCTGCCGTAGTCACAATGTAATAATACTCGGCTCAACATACAAAGTGAACTTGTTTAAAAAAAAACAAACGAAACCCACAAAAGCCATGAAAGGCAGTTCATTCATTAAACAGATACTGAGTACTTGTGTCAGGCACTGTTCTAGACTCCAGGGAAGTAACAGTGAACAAGATAGATGAAGTTCCTGCTCTTGCTGAGCTTACATACCAGCAGAAAGAACTGGAAGTTTTCTCTTCCCAGATCTAAGACTCAATATATATTATTTTATTTTGGCAGAATCGAAAAACATTTTTCAGGAAATTGAGGCAAACTTGAAATATGTCTAATCATAATATATAAATACCATTAAATAATGGATTAAATACTAGAACCAATATATTTGATTAAAGTTAAAATCTCTGAGAATATTACAATATAGGTACTTTGCCATTAAAATCAAGAAAATGTTGGAAAAAATAGTAGGTTCCCCCCATTTGGTAAGCTCAATTTTTGTACAATGTACAAGTGTTTACATTGCCAAACCATCACTAGCATGCTTCAGCAGAGGAGCATGAAGGCATTAGTGGTAATTTTTAAAGTGCCCCCTCTCCCATTTAAATACTATGAAAGTAATTTTTGTAAAACATCAAGTGCTATTTTTACATAAACATGCTTTTATGTCAAACCCAAGGAACCCCTATATCGTATTTGGTAGAGAAAACCTAGATAAGGAAGGTGAAAGACTAATTGTTTTATCCTCTTCCCCCCTAAGAAGAACAATTAAAATGTTACTTTGAGTAAAAACTTGTTTCCCTCTTTAAGAGCACCTGCAAATGGAAAACAGTTGCCAAAAGTACAAGAAAACAAATTTCTGGAGCCACTGAAAAGACAATATATTTCTGCATCTTTTTTTGGTCTTAATCATTGTCTCAGTATGAACAACAACAACAAGACATTAACCTCAAAATCACAGCACTCGCTGTGAACATCAGCGCCTTTTCTGAGGACAGTCACTGAAATTCCTTGGGGCATTCTGGGAAGCTGTGCCTTGGTGGGAGAGACAGACCAGGGCTGGGTCTGTGTATATGGATGTATGTGTGGGTAGGGGGGGCAGTTGGAGAGAGGGGGCTTTCCTGCAACTTGTGTCTAGCCATTGATGCATTTTTAGAAATTGAAGCGAAAAATTAGTTCTCTCAAAATCAAGTCATTGTTTCCTTTAATGCTAACCCTGACGATAACTCTTTAGGTAGAATGGAAGAAGAAAACTCAGATAAACAAGGTGTACCTTTTTCTATCGAATCATCTAATAATTAGACCCATCTTGTGATCTCCATATAGGTGCAAACAGCATTATAATTATGGAATCATCCTCAGCAGAATGGAGGCAGATGGGGGGTGGGAGAGGGACAGAAAGCGAGCAAATCTTCACAATAAGGCCACACACTATCCCTCCTTCTAGCTGCTGCTTGGAGCTGAGTGATTTCACAGGCCAAAGAAAAGTAAATCAGTTCAAAGTTTTGGACACTCAACTGCTAACCTTTAAAGTATCATGGTAATTGCTTGAAACCAGAAAAGGGGAGAGGGTAGGGGTAAGTAGACACTACGGAGTTACATAATTGTTCTTAATTTGAAACACTAAAAAGCTTCCTTGGAGAGAAAACTTGGGGAAGAGGGATGTTTTATAATGATAAGGCATTTTATTATAAGTTTGGAAATAAAGAAGGCATTCACAGCAATGCTCAAGAACGTCTAACAGGAAACTACTCCTCATCATTCAGCAAAAGACCTCTAACAAATTACCCTCTGTAGTCACTATCCCATTTATACAAGCTGTAACTGCAATAAGAACAGACAACAGGCAATGAAAGACCATCTGACAAAATGCAATATTGTGCATTCTGATTATAGCAGCAACTTTCCTCATGACTTAATTTAAAATACAAAGTTTCACTGGTAATTCTATATAGCTACTGGACTTAGACTTACATTTGAGAATTATTATTTTTTTTTTTTTGCTGGCAAGTATTTAAAACTGTAGGTTCAGTAAATCATAACTAAAATATCTCTCCAAAATATTTCTGAGTATCCTTAGGTTGCCTTTCTTGCTTTCCGTTTATGGACATAGCAAGGAGCATTAGGACTCAAATTTAACTTAACCTTCTGTGCCTGTAGATTGTTAAGCTTTCTGAGTAGGATTGCTTTTTCCTCCTCTCCTGACTGGCATACCACACCAAATAAATACAAATAGAACCAGTAAGAAAATGAAAACTATAGCTATACTTTCTGCAAACCTGACATTTGGAAATAACCTGACAGATGTGCAGCTTTAAAAGAAGAGTTATGCTCCTATATTTACAAAAGTCTTTATCACCACAAATCAAGACCAAATATTCAGCAGTTATATTCTGGAAGAAAAGAAAGCTTATGTTAACTGACAACCAGAAGGTACACTGTATATAAGAAAATCAATTCACATATATTTTATTGAATGTCTCTTGTATGCTCAGCATTGTAGTGGTCAGAGATTCCAAAACTAATACTCTGTCACTTTCAGTGAAAACAGACTTTCCTTAAAAAAACTATACAAGGGGGGCTGGCCCCATGGCTGAGTGGTTATGTTTGCCCACTCCGCTTCGGTGGCCCAGAGTTTCACTGGTTCAGATCCTGGGCGTGGACATGGCACCGCTGATCAAGCCATGCTGAGGCGGCATCCCACATGCCTCAACTAGAGGCACTTGCAACTAGAATACACAACCAAGTTCTAGGGGGTCTTTGGCAAGAAGAAGAAGAAAAAAATTATACAAGGGCTAGTGCAAACAGTGGTTGGTCAACATTTTTGCTAAAATCCATGTTTTGAGTAAGAGTCTAGGTCAACAATTTATATCATAGTCACACAATTTCTATAAGCTGTCTGGGGGGAGGGATCTGCAAAGGTAATTGTACTGCTACTATTAAATCTTGTAAATTCAGGTACTGTTAGTACAAACTTTCACCAGGTCTTTAAATTTCCTCTTTTACCTCAAAGAATTATCTCCTACCTATAGGTTCAAATCCATCACTCACATCAACTAGCCAAGATCTTTTACATCCTCCACATTCTCTGAATACCTATAGTTGTGTATCACACAATCGTCCACTTGATTTTAAGGTAGATTCTTTTTACCCCAAACAGAAAATGAGCTTTTCAGGAGGGAACTGAACCTTCTACTTCATTGGAAACCCCCAGAATGGCCTGCAGCAGTAGGCACAAAGCACAAATTAATAAGTATTTGGTGAATTTAAATGAATTAGAAACAAGCTAAATTTAAAATCACGCTGCATTAAATAGGTTCTCCTGTAGTGTCTTACTCAGTGTGATCTCCCTGAAGCACACTAATTAAGCACAAGCTCAGCCATTCACTAATTTTTGTTTTATCCAACAGGTCTTCTGCTTCTAGAAGGGGCCTGTAATTCCATTCCCCAAACACCCAATCCATCTTTACCCTGGAGCGGTTTCCTAGGTAACCAATCCACCCAAATAAAAGACAGACACAATAGGAAAAAGGAAATCAAACTAGGAACTATAGCATCCCACATGCCTCTCAGTATCTCATCTGTGCATCATAACACACAAAAGGAAGTTATAATGAGTCTTACCCCGTTAACTGGAGGATTTTAACTAAAAGGCTTTTGACACTCATCATCTACAGATCCAGACACTGTTGAAATGATTTAGCACAGCCAGTCTGAGCATATCTGCTGCCACAATGAGGATGTAAAAGCTGTGTCACAGAAAATCTGAAACACAGGGAGGTAAAGCAGAGGGGCATACACGCCTACCAGAATCTGTCAGAGGAAATCATGTGAAGTGCTGGCAACTTGGCCATAGAGAGGATTTTCCTATACAGGGTTGAACCTCAGCAAAAATGGTGAAATTAACATTTGCTATTGCCTTCTCCCATCTCCCAGTTAAATTTTCTTCCTACTCACAATGTTCTCTTCCTCTCATGGGACTCTCCTGTCAGCTCTAGGTATTGTGATCTGGCCTGCCCAATCCCCACCAGTGACATGGATCTCTTACTCTACTTCCTCCCTGGGGATGTAGAAATCTCATCTTAGCAAAGTAGCTTACTGGTAATACAGACCAAACGCTTTACCACAAATGTCTTAATGATTGATAAAGGGTTAACATATTAATATTGCCCCTCCCAAGAGCATCTGTATTTAAGTAAGGGACAACATTCCAACTTAACTGAAATTGTGGAGTATCATGTTTTAGTGACAGGTTGGCTGAGGAAATTTAGGAGAATTCGGAGGGACGGAGGATAGGAGGGGATGGGAAGAGGGTTCTAATGTAGGCAGTGATGCATATCTCCCTGTGTAAGTCATACCTGGCAGCTCATACTTTAAATGAGTAAAAGCACAAGCACAGAAAAGAATAGCCTATAGGTAACTTAAAAACTTTACATATTTAATTTTTTCCTCCAGAAGCACTGATAGTGGTGATGATTTTTATCAGCTATGATTTCTGAGTTCTACCTTAAAACATAGGTGCTTATAAATAGTGAACTGGCCAAAAGGAGTGAACAGATAAAGCAAGGAACCTTAATGAACCACACATGGACAGTGTCTGAAAACCTGAGTAACATAATAGGTTTAGGCCAGTCACTAGTGTCCACTATAGCAAGTGTGCCCTCCCATTACTTCTACCTGCTCTAAAACTCCACAGCACTTCCTGTCACTGACCCCTATTTTCTCCCAATCCATCATCTTCCTATTGTCCTCCCTGCTTTCCCTATCCAGCCTAGAGTCCTTGATCCATCATATTACCACCTAACTTCTAGCCTTTCATTGCACCCACCTGGCAAAGACCATAACCCTGATTCAATATAAATCTCTCCCTTCCTATACTTACCTCCAAGCTGCTGAATACAGATACAGAAAATCATCTATCAGAGTGCCCCTGTGCCTCTGCAAATTTCTAAGTTTCAATCTCAGGACAAATCACTACCATCCAGAAACCAATTAGGTTTCCCTAATTCAGCGCTTCCTCATTCTCTGCTGTGGCTATCCCAAGTCTGTTGCACTCTCCTTAAACAGAGAACCAACCACCACGTCTCTGAGAGTCAGCAGGTGCCCACGTCTACTACTTCTCAGAAAAAAACGGGCCGCCAAACAGCAACTTCTCAATTGTCCACCATTAAAACTTACAAACTTTTCTGCACACATTCATTCTTTCATCCTATTGATCCTCCTTCCTGTGTTTGGGATCCTATTCCCTCTCACTTTCTTTGGGATTTTGCCTAATTTACCATTTTCTTTCTCTTCTGGATTGTAAAATTGTTTGAATGTGCTTACGTCTCCCTTATCATAACAAAACGATCCTACTATGCCAAGTCATCCTCCCTCCTGCTTGTGCTTGTCTGCTCTGCCTAGCCTCCGCTGCCCCCTAGCCTTGTCAAGATTTCCTGTCTCCACTTCCTGAGTCTCATTCACTCTGCAGTCTACTGCAGTTTGACTTTTGCCCCAACTAAGCCCCTGAAACAGCTCTTGCCCGGCTCACCCACTCCACATTGCTGACTCTAATGGATATTTCTAAGTCCTTTTCTTAACATTTTAGCAGCATCTGATAGAACTTCTTCAAACACATTTCCTTTGGTTTTGGTGACTCCTTCCATGTTCTATTCATTTTCCTCATGCTTCTTAGTTTCTCCTTCTTTTCCCACACTTTTTTCTCTGTCATTCATTAAAATTTATTGTTCTTTAGGGATCTTTATTGGATCTGATTTTTCTTCTACACACAGTCTCCTCTAATTCCAAACGGCCTACAAAGGTCTGGATGATATTGCTTCTGCTTTTTCTTTTCATACCTGATGCTCAGATTCTTATATCGTATATATACCTCTCCATATATACATAACATACACACAAATCAGGCCTTTATATATGCTGTTCCCTCAGGCTAACCTACTCTTCCAAACTTCTCCTGGCTCTACCTATGACTCAAAATTCCATTCACAGCTTAGAGGTTACTTTGGGGAAGTCTTCCTTGACAAGCTCTTACCCCCCCCCCCCCCATTCTGGGTTGAGTGCTTGTCCTCTGTGCTTCCACGGCTCCTATCAAAGCACTGCAATTCTCTTTATTGAACATGAGGGGGTCGTGGGAACCCCAAAATTTGCAGCCAGTTGGTCAGAAGTGTGGGTAGCCTGGGGGCCCTCTTGAAATTGTGGCAGTGTCTGAATTAGGGTCAGTCTTGTGAAGGACTGAGCCCTTAACTTGTGGGGTCTGTGCTAACTGCAGGTGATTAGTGTCAGAATTGAACTGTAATACAGTACACTCAGTTGGGGTTGAAACAGAATACATATCTTTACACAAAAGCTTGTACATGAATGTTCATGGCAGCATTATTCATAATAGCAAAAAAGTGGAAATCCAAATGTCCATCTATTGATAACCACAATCCAGACAATGGAATAGTATTCAGGAATTTAAAAAAATGAAGTAGGGGGCCAGCCACGTGGCCTAATGGTTAAGTTCAGTGTGCTCTACTTCGGCAGCCTGGGTTCAGTTCCCAGGCATAGACCTACCCACTTGTTGGTGGCCATGCTGTGGCAGCAACCTACATACAAAACAGAGGAAGACTGGCATAGATGTTAGCTCAGGGCGAATCTTCCTCAAGCGAAAAGAAGATTAGCAACAGATGTGAGCTGAGGGCAAATCTTTCTCAGTGAAAAAAAAAAAAAAAAAAAAAGTAGTACTGGTATACACTACAACACAGATGAACCTTGAAAACGCTATGCTAAGTGAAAGAAGCCAGATACAAAAGGCTACATATTGTATTATTCCATTTATATGAAATATCCAGAATAGGTAAATCCAGAGACAGAAAGATTAGTGGATGCCAGGGAATGTGGAGGAGGATTTGGGAAGTATGGGGTTTTTCTTTCTTTTCCAAATATTCTGGAACTAGATATTGGTGATGGTTGCACAACATGGTGAATATACGAAAACTCACTGAATTGTAGACTTTAAAAAATTATGAATTTTATCTCAAAAGAAACTCAACAGGTTAGACTTACCAATTTAATTTCAATAGTATACCAAAACTTTGCTCCACTATCCGTCCATTCCCTCCCTTCCTTTTGTACTATTATCGTGCAAATTACATCTTTATACATTATAAGCCCATCAACACAGTTTTATAATTACTGCTTTATTTAAAAGACAAAAGAGCTACAAACAAAGATACATGTTTACTGACTTTTATATTCACCTATGTAGTTACCTTTACTGGTGCTCTAATTCTTTGTGTGGATTTGAAATACTGCCTAGCATTCTTATTTCAGTCTGAAGAGCCTTTCAGTATTTCTTAGTGACAGATTTATCTCAGCTTTTATCTTAGAATGTCTTAATTTCTCCTTTGTCTCTAAAGGATAGTTTTGCTGGATACAGAATTCCTGGTTGATAGTCCATTTCTTGCAGCATTTGGAATATTTCATCCCACCGCTCACTGGCCTCATGGATTCTGATGAGAAGTCAGTTGTTAATAGCATTGAGGATCCTACATACACGAGGATTCACTTTTTTCCTGCTGTTTTAAGATTCTCTTTATGGGGCCAGTGAGGTGGCAGAGCAGTTAAGTGCTTACGTTCCACTTCAGCGGCCCAGGGTTTGCCGGTTCGGATCCTGGGTGTGGACATGGCACCGCTTGGCAAGCTACGCTGTGGTAGGCATCCCACATAGAAAGTAGAGGAGGATGGGCACGGATGTTAGCTCAGGGTCAGTCTTCCTCAGCAAAAAGAGGAGGATTGGCAGCAGATGTTAGCTCAGGGCTAATCTTCCTTGGGAAAAAAAAAAAAGATTCTCTTTATGTCTTTGGTTTTTGACTGTTGGGCTATGATGTGTCTAGGTATGGATCGAATCTATCCTACTTGGAATGTGAGATTCTTCAACATGCAGATTAAAGTTTTTCATCATATTTGGAGAGATTTCAGTCATTTGTTCAAATGTTCTTTTTGCTCCTTTCTCTCGTCTCCTTCTGGGACTGCCATTATGTGTATGTTGAAATACCTGATCACATCCCACGGGTCTCTCATGCTCTGTTCATTTTTATTTTTTCTGTGTGTTCTTCAGATTAGCTAATTTCAATGGACCGGGCTTCAAGTCAGTTGATACTTTCTTCTGCCAATTCTTATTTCTATTACTAATTTTTAACTAATTTCAGTTATTGTACTTTTCAACCCTAGAATTTCTACTTTCTTTTTACAATTTCTCTTTTTAGATATTCTCTACGTAGCGAGACATTGTTTTCTTACTTTCATTTAATTCTTTATAGATGGTTTATTTTTTTATACATCCTTTATACATCCTTTACTTTTTGGAACATATTTGTAATAGCTGAATTAAACTTTTTGTCTAATAAACCCAATGTCTGGGCTTCCTCGGGGGCAGTTTCCACTGTGTGTATTTTTCTCTTCTATAGGCCATACTTCCCTGTTTCTTTATGTCTTGTAAGTTTTAGTTGCAAATTGGAAGTTTAAAACAATACAATGTGACAACTATGGAAATCATATTCCTCCCTTTCCCAGGGTTTGTTGTTACTGTTTGTTTACTGACTTTCCCGAAATAGTGCTATAAGGTTTGTATTCGTTACTGCGTGTGGCCTCTGAAGTCTCTGTTCCGTTAATTAAGTAGTCAGCCAATGATTGAATGACATTGAAATAAGAGCTCTGGGAACAGATCTTATAGGAACAGCAATGCTGGGAACATTGGGATTGAGAATGCTTTGCTAATAGAATGAAATCACAAAAGGTTTTGTTAGATACAAAGTAAATAAAAAATGATCATTAAGCTTCTTTTTTAGTTTGATTTTCTTTTCCCTATTGGCTGTTCTATCACAATTTAAAATACAACTATTACCAGCTGTTTCTAAGTAGGACTGTAGTTCAGAGGTCATATCTCATTTTATAGTTGACTAAATCATACCCAACACTGAGATACCCAACACTGTCCTCTCATTTTAGCTTATTCTATCAGCTCTTGCTCTATAAACTGGCCTTGGATCTAATTCTATAAAGATGTTAAACATAAACTAGCAGTGAATTTCTATTTTAAAGTCAGCTGTACTTGACAAGTACAATACGGTACCAGAATCTGTTCTCACTACTACTCTCCCAATCACTGATGCTCTTAACATATAATGTGCAAGGAAGTCATAACAAAAAAGCTCACCACAATGTTTAAACTCTCCATACAATGTATGAAAAATATGTGGAAGAATATTTGTCACAGTGCTAAGAATGGCCTAATCTGACTAAGTAGGATCGGAGGTAGAGTGCGGTTGAGAACCCTTGTACTTTTTATTCTACCTTATCTGAATGTAGATAAATTCATACAATTCTGACCTTAAAAAACCCAGAAAACATTTGCTTTCTATTTTAAAATTTCAAAATGTTTATGGAGTATTATACATTAAATTTAAATAAAATGTATTAATTGCATTTATATTACCCGCTGTGAAATCTTTCAATCATGTATGAATTTAAGCACATGCTCTGGATCTAAAAGAAATTAGAGAATGCAAAAGAGATTAAAGTAAATCAGGTAGAGAACTAAAATGGAATTTAAATTACTATGTCTATATTTTCTATTCCATTTCAATTCAATTCAGTATCATGAGAAACTCCCATGGAGGAATTCAATAGATCATATTGGGATACTTACTGTTTTTTCCCTGATTGATTTGGCAGAAGAAACCAAGTTTAACATCTTAACATTTATTTCACCTAATAGTCTCCATGTTTTACATGTAGAAATGAGCTGGTATAAGACAGGTAATACTGGTAAACGGAATAAAATCAAACAAATTTTGTACATCAAGTAGTTTTTGTGGCCAAAAAAGTACTGCAGAATAATTTGCAAAAGATTTTGATGAAAAGGCTGAACATTAATAACAACTCCACAGCCTTCAAATCGCTGAAAAGGTTTGCCAATGAGAGGAAACGAACAGACATTTCTCCAAAGAAGATATACAGATGGCCAACAGGCATATGAAAAGATGTTCAACATCACTAATCACCAGGGAAATGCAAATCAAAACTACTAAGATACCACCTTACATCCGTTAAAATGGCTATAATCACTAACACAAAAAATAACAAATGTTGGAGAAGTTGTGGAGAAAAGGGAACCCTCGTACACTGCTGGCGGGAATGCAAACTGGTGCAGCCACTATGGAAAACAGTATGGAGATTCTTCAAAAAACTAAAAATAGAAACACCCTATGACCCAGCTATCCCACTACTGGGTATCTATCCAAAGAACTTGAAATCAACAACTCAAAGTGACTTATGCACCCCTATATATATTGTAGCATTATTCACAATAGCCAAGACACGGAGGCAACCCAAGTGCCCATTGACTAATGACTGGATAAAGAAGATGTGGTATATATATACAATGGAATACTACACAGCCATAAAAAAGGACAAAATCCTCCCCTTCACAACAACTTGGATGGACCTGGAGAGTATTATGTTAAGTGCAATAAGCCAGATGGACAAAGACAAAAACCAGATGATTTCACCTATATGTGGAAGATAAACATACGGACAAAGAGAACAGATCAGTGGTTACCGAGGGAAGGGGACTGGGGGTTGGGAAAAG